>NC_044034.1:279721357-281158864 GCF_901765095.1 Microcaecilia unicolor | reverse complement strand
CCTTTTTCCCACAGCTTGGTAAAAGGGCCCCTATATGTGGAAATCACAAATTGAGCTTTTAAAAATAAGGGCCTCATAGTATTAAAAAATTAAGGAGGGGGGTGATATTGTTCTTTAGCATCTGCCCAAAATCAATTTCTGAAAAAGATGGCCAGATTTTTGTCAGCTGATAGAAATAGTACAAAATGAGTTTTTACTACAATATAAAAGTTGTGGGTCCAAAGTAAGAACAGAGTCCAGTGCAAGGCCCAGACTACAGGCCTACCACCTCATTTAATGTAAATGCCATTTGCATGCTAAAATACTAAACAGTTACACATGTGAATATTCATTTACATGCATTGGGTGCTAAGCAGTATTCTATAACTAAGCAACTCGCTTAGGGCCAGATTCTATGACTGTTGATGAAAATTAAGTAGAAACAAACAAGGGGCAGTCTACTGCAAGAAGCAGAACAGACAACCAAACAGTAGCAGTGATCCAAGGAAGGAAAACCCCAAGCAGAGTTTATCCAAATGTCAACATTCATGGAAATGGGACCCAACCTTGCTAAGTTTCGGAAAAACCTTTGTCAGGGGTCACATAGGTTTCCACAATACATTCACAAATTCAAAGCATGGACTGCAATATCTGTGTTTAAAAGAAAAATGTCAAAAGTAAAACAATGCCGTCAACAGCATCTGCATAGAAAAAGCTCTGGTTTAATTTGGATAAACTCTTGCTGTGTTTGTCCTCCCTTGGATCACTGCTGCTGTTTGGTTGTCTGGCTGAAAATTAAGTGCCAGGAAAAATCTGTGCTAGTGCTTTCAATAAAGGGCAATCCAGAATGAGTATCCTTTACTGAATAGTGTTTAGCACGATTTCCATGCCCAACTCTGGGTGCAAGGACTTATGCCTGCTGATACCTGGTGTAAATCCCAGCACATAAGTTGGGCACGGATCTCTATTATTTTATAACACTGCACCTAGATATTCTGAACATCCCTGACTCACCTGTTCCCCTACCATGCCCACACCCCCTTTTAAGTTGCATGTGATCCTATTTAGACACCTTTTTCAGAGTATGTTTTTTAAGCATGGTACATTACATTATTTTAGCATGCACATATATATTTATAAAGAATATATATATACTTGTAAAAAAGGCCCATTTCTGACACAAATGAAACGGGCGCTAGCAAGGTTTTCCTTGGAGTGTGTATGTTTGAGAGAGTGTGTGTGAGTGACTGTGTGAGAGAGAGAGAGTGAATGTGTGTGTGTGTGTGTGTATGACAGAGAGAGAGAGAGTGAGACTGGGTGTGAGTGTATCTGTGAGAGAGAGTGTGTGTGTGAGAATGAGAGTGTGTGTGACTGGAGCAGCCTCGGATCCCTGTACACACAGGATCACCCCACAGATTTTGAGACGCACAACACTCGTGCAATTACAAAGGCTGGCCACTACACCCATGACTTTTATACTGTAAGAGAAGTCTGGCATCACATGCTAATAGCAGCATAAAAGCGTGCAAGCATTGCACTGCAAAGGTATTTCCACGCGCGGGTCGTATGGTAGGTACCCCGGGCTCTACTCCCTGCAAAGACCGGAGCACTGACAGGCTGCCATCGGGACCTCATTCCTTACCTGTGGTCGCTGAAAGCATCCCGCTCCTGCGCAGGTAGCGTCAGTGAGGTCAAAAAGAACTGCACAGGGACGCCAGCGACCCGCACGTGCACAGCCCACAATTCCCAGTATTCCTGCTGTACAAAGCCGTGATGTCACTGAAACCTGCCTACCACCTTCTACCTCTCTGCTGCCTGCGTGGCGTGGCGGCGAGTGCGGCAGGGGTTGGGCCTCATGCTGGTAACGTGCGGTTGGTCAGTGCTGTGAGTGACATACACGGAAGTACGTTACGTCAATTCAGGAGATGGATACAGCAGGAGCATGATTGCTTCAAGGCTTCACTTTCTCAGCTTCAGAACGTTGGAGGTGCTTTTTATTATATAGAATATTTATATATGTTGTATTTATGATTATGAATGCATGTTATTAAATTGGAATTTTGTTTTTGTCCTAGATCCCTGAGGCAGGCAATTATGCTAAATCACAGTCCTGTGTCAGGTCTTAGCTGTTTTTTCAATAAATATCTTTTGTGTACTCGTTCATGTACGGGTGTTTTGCTGGAAGATCCATTCACAACCCTACTTCTGTCTACTCCCAAAATTAGCGCGTGGCCATTAATGAAAAGATCTATAAATCGACCATTTTACACCTGTGGTAAAAATAGCCTTAGAATGCAGGAAAGACATGCGCTAAACCGCTTTGTCAGCTGTTCCAATTTATGGACAGCTGTGGTGTCAGGATATTGTTAACTTTTATTGTGGTTTTGTTGATTTCTTGTATTTTGCAAATATTTTACTCTTCAGTAGTTGTTGCTAGGAATTTTTCCAATCTTCACCATTAATAGGTGGGAAGAATGTGGGTGATATTAGGCAAATATAATCATTTTTATTCCCCAGAGACAATCCTGTATTTGAGTATAATAAAGTACAAGCTAGTAACAAATACCTGTTTAACCAGTGGAAATGTATGGAAACTAAGATTGACATCTGGGAGCCATTTTCTCTGTGTTTTTAATGGAATATAACATCTGTGCTGTTTTCTGGAAGTAAAAAGTTTATATATTGCAAACCCAAAGTTGTTTTTTAACTGGTAAAAAAAGGAAATCTGTTTTATTTTTTAACCCAAATAGTGTGTTTTTAATACATCATGAACTCTTCTGTCTTACTGATTGCATTTGTGATGTGTCATGGGTCATGTCAAATACCTACCCACAGCAAAGATTGCAAAACACTCCAGTGTAATTCTCAGATTGCTGCAGGCAAAGGGACGCTCTAAAAGGAACCACAGTTTCAGAAACATGTTGAGCTACATCTGGTATCATTTGAGGAAAAAGAAGGAAGGATTAAGCATTGTTAGAAATCACTGTATTGTGTTCCGGTTATATCTTTCTTCCAACAATGGAACATTAATTTCCAAGTATAACAAATCATTAGTGCAGACTGTCATGTAACCCAACAACCAGCAAATTTTATCTAATACCTATTGTAGATGGTGCCTGTTCTTTAAAGGCACCTACATTCCTTTATAGAATGCTATCAAAACAGGTGAGATATATTTCTATAATTTATAGTTTAGGCATGAGCATTAGGTCAGCCAGAGAGCTCAAGTAAATGCTTGCAGCTAAATAGTTATACTTGTAATTTGTATTCTAGTATGCACATGTGAGACCTACCCATGCTCCATTCAGACTCCATATGTAAGATATGTGCATATTTACAGATAGCACTTATGTTTATGTTATGAATAGCACTTAGGTGGAATTTTGGCACTGAACAGTGTATGTGCACATATATGCACATATGTGCCATTATTCTAATCATTTAAGCACATAGGACTAGATTTTATGTATCACTAAAACTTTGGCACCAAAATTAAATTCACCTAAGTGCATTCTATATAGTACGCCTTAATTTAGGTGTATTTTATAGAATAAGCCTAAATTTCCCTGCGGTATATAGAATACGCTGAGTGGCCATGACAGCGCCTAACTCTGGGTGCAGCCAGGTATAAATACCGGCACCTAAATTAGGCATAGAGCAGGTATATTCTATAACCCTGTGTGTTGTTTTCCATAATGGCCACGACCTGCCCATTCTATGGCCATAGCCATGCCCCGTTTTTGGCAGCATGGATTGGAATTTACATGCTGCACCATTTTGCAGGCTACGCTTAATGGGTAGTGCGCGTAAATTCTAATAAATGCCAATTAGTGCTGATAATTGCTTAACATCCAGTTATCAACACTGATTAGCCTGTCAACTAATTAAGCGGCCCATTAACTAAGCTGCGTTAAAAAGTGACCTGTGGCAGTACAGGCGCGTGTATTAGGCATGTACCAGGCCAATTTTTACCGCATCTGCAAAAAAGGTTTTTTTTTTTAATGTGACAGGAAAAGGTCATGTGGTGAAACTAAAACCAGCATGCATCTAAAACCGGCCTGAGCCCTTAACGCCACTCATTGACCTAGTGGTAAGGGTTCACACGCTACACATGTGGTGACCAGTCAGCGTGCACCAACTGCTGATTACCACCGGAAATGGCGCGCGTGGTGCAAGCTAAATCTGTAATTACCACCAGGGGGTGTTCTGGCCTAGTCATAGTCTAAGTTGGGCTCATGCTGCCAATGCATAGAGCCTACGGCAGCTAAGTTATGCGCATTGTTATGAAATATGCTTCAATTTCTGTGTGGAAATCTCAGCACGATATATAGAATCCGGGGATAATCTGTGCATAAATCTTAGTGCCCATTTTGCAGAATTGCCCCTTATTCCCCAGATTTTATAAAGGTCATCCAAATTTGAATGCATTCCTGAGATGTGCACACAACTTAATTGGTTAATGAACCATTTGCAAACAATACTAATCAATTATTGACATTAATTGGCAAATTATGAGTTATGCATGCATCTACCCAAATGTTCTTCTGTAACACTGAGTGCCCATACCCAATAATGCACAACCCAAAAGGGGCCACATCCATAGGAGAGTAATTGGCGGGTCAGGGACATTCTGAAAATTTGGATACAGTGTTACAGAATACTGGGGATGCGCACCCAACTTGCCCACCAGGATTTACACCTAGCCATTAATGTCAAAAAAACAGATTATCTCGATCATACCTACAGTGCCACTACCCATACTGTAAAGGACTCAAATACAAATCAACCTATGCATCCAGCTTCTCCTATTTAAGTACAAAACTATGGAACGCACTGTCAAAAGGAGTGAAAATAATGTACGACCATCTGAACTTCAGGAAATCACTAAAAACCTACCTGTTCAAAAGGGCATATACTATTGACCCAACATAGATGCCAACATCCTGCAACACAGCAAACCCAACGATCATATTGGACACTATCTAACCTTCCCTCTCTTTGACCCCTTTGTGCCTGAAAGAAATGGACCCTTATTCGACCACAATATCTTCTTGTATTTGTTTCTCTACCGGCCTTGGCAAACGCCTACGGTACTATGTAAGCCACATTGAACCTGCAAATTGGTGGGAAAATGTGGGATATAAATGTAACAAATAAATAAAATTGGCATGATCAAGGTTTCAAGTATAGTGGTGTACAAAAGATGTTTGAATAGGTTACTGGAGGAAAAGTCCATAACAAATGCTTAACCAGGTAGATTTGGTGAAACTCACTTATCTCATGAATTGAGCTATGGTAAATTTGATCTCCTTGTGTAGATCTGACAAATTCATGTGGCTTGAATTGGCCAGTGTTGGCTCAGTGGAACTTGGTATTACTCAGTATGGCTTATTGTATGAGCTGCTTTGCATGATATTGCATTACAGCATCTTATTAGCATAGTATTTTAGTAATTTCTCACAAGTTAGAATATGCCCAAAAACTCATTATGGGGAAACCTGAGAAGGCTTTCACAAAAGGGGGTTTCAGATGATGAAAAGCACTTTCCCAAAATAATAACTTCATAGTAGAGTACATTGGCTTCGAAGTGCCATGGTCTTAAGGCTGAGAAAACAGAAATGATTCCAGTGAGCATCTTACAGATTCTCTGGTTTTGTGGTTGTGGTGTAGTTCAAAGTAGTAAATCACATCTCCTATGGAGCCTTTGAGAACTACATTTCAAAGTTAAGTCATGTTTTGCACAACCTCTCTCTCTATTTTTGGCTCCCTGAATAAGCTGTCATAGTAGAGTAGAGCTATAGTACAGTCACATTCCCCCTAATTCTATAAATCATCAAAAATTGTGCGCATAAATTGAGGAATGTACACATTTTACACGCACAATTTAATTGAATAATGAGCTCATTAGCACCAATAACTGTTTTTTTAACAAGCTACTATTGGCTCTAATTAGATTTAAATTAGCATTTACACATGCAATTTTAGGCCCAGGATCCATGCCTAAAATTTATACGCTATCTGAAAAAGGGGTTGCAGAAATGGGAGGGGCATTGGCATAATGGGGGCATTCCTAAAATGAATGCACATTGTTATAGAATAACAGGGATACGAGCCTAATTTAGGCATGTATATTTGCACCACGTTTCAGAGCAGATCAAACAAACAAACTTTATTGATAAGGTAAACTCCTCAATAAACAGTGCCTAACACAGACTGTGTTTTGCCCAAAAGGCGGTTTTGTCCTTGACATTGCCTGTACGCTGGATTTTTCTGCCTGCAAATGTGTCTTAGTTTTTTGTCCATTCATTACATTTGGTGGCAACTAAGATATATAATTTCCCCTTTGTTGTGTATGTACACACTCTTATAGAGCCCCTGATGCAGCCCTTTTGGGCAAAACACAGCCTGTGCCGGGCACTGTTTATTGAGGTGTTTACCTTATCAATAAAGTTTGTTTGTTTGATCTGGTCTGGTCTGGTTGGTTTCCACATTAGATTTTGTGGCTCGTTTGCCTGCTTGTTTTCTGGGACCATGCCTAAAGTTAGGCATGATACCAGGGCATATGTGCTATTCTATAAATCACACCTAACTTTTAAGCACAGCTTAAAAAATAGTGCTTTTAGCAGCGCTGATTTTTTGGTTCCATTTATAGAATCTAGGCCATTATCTCTGGTTTCTTTCTGTTCCTACAGTATGGTGAATTTGCACTACTTAGGGCATCTTTAACTAAGGCACGCTCACGTTTTTAGCATGTGCTAAAATTGTGGGCACACTAAATGGGCATCTCTAACGTTTAGTGCAACCACAATTTTAGCGCACGCCAATAACGTGAGCGCGCCTTAGTAAAAGACCCTCTCTGTTTATTATTGTGACCCATGTTAGCCAGGTGTGTGATTTTTAATTTGCCCTTTATATGCATTCACTGTGAAAGTCAAAGAACGTAATCTGGGAAAATGCCACCTTTCATCCTTATATGTATGCCTGCATGCCCAATCTTTCATCCACACACCGAACAGCAAAACAGACTGAAGAACATGGAAGACACAAGGAAATCATTAGAACTCCTAGGGGGAATATTCAGCTGCTAAATTAAACCCAGATTGGCTCCTATCCAGCACTGCAATTAGGACAGTGCCATATTGAATCCCAGCACCATACTGGGCAGCAGTGGAGAGGATGTACATGCATCCTTTATACAAAGTTAATAAAATACTGTATGAATAAATTACGTTTGAAAGAGTATGAATCAGGCACATAGCCACACCTCGGGGTTTTTTTTTGTGGGGGGGAGGGGTCTGAGCCCAAAGTACGAGGAGCACAAAATTTTGTCCCCCCTCTCTCTGCCTCCCCCCATCTGTGATCTCACATACCTGAGATGGAAGGGTGCCCCAAGCCGCATCACAGAAGCCCTCCTTCAGCCAAAGCCTGGCAGTTGGCGACATTTTTCCTGGACCATCACCGCACAAGGCTCTCCACCTCTGTACATGTTTTCACAATACATGGGAGAGGCTCGCCCCTGCGCATGCTCATTTTTGTATATGCGCAGGGGTGGGCCTTCCTCACGCATGCTCAGTTTCATAAGAAACAAGCATGTGCACAGGAGAGGGGGGAAGGTGCAGTGGTGGCCCAGGTAAAGCACCACCAACTGCAAGGTTTTGGCTGGAAGAGGGCTTCCACTGGCAGGGATTGTGAACCCCTACCAGCCAAAGCAGTAGATAAGTGCCTCAATTTTTTGGTGGGGGTTGAACCCAAATTGGGGGGCTTAGAGCCCTAAGCCCCCCCCCCCCCCCCCCATGGCTATGCCACTGGTACGAATAGGTGTCCTCGCTGGCTGGGAGGTTGGTGCTTTATCTTCTGAAGTACTAGTGGGCAGCATCAGAGAGCTAACCCTTGAGAAACTGCATTGGTCCTGGAGTATTGAAAAGGTATTGTGATGTATGATGTTGAAGTGAATTACTGGATAATTGAATTGTTTCTAAGTTATGAGAGTTATTCTGACCTTGTGAACTGCACTGCCTTATGTCTAGTTAAAACTGAAATCTCTGATCTGGTGGAAGTCCTTGAAGAAATTGAAACAATTATGAAGTGACTGTGCACTATCCCTGTTCCATGCTCTTTTTTTTCAATTTTGCCGCATGTTCATCCAGCAAGAAACAGGCTTTTTTTGCAGGTGCACTGAAAAATGGACCTGCGCGCATCCAATACACACATCTACACCAGCACAGGCATGTTTTCTGTGCACCTTAGTAAAAGGACTCCTATATTAGAAACCTTGTTTTCAGACCTTAATTCTTAAACATGTTTGTCCTATACTTAGCTTCTGTACTAAAATTTACATGGCTGTTATAAAGACTGGATCTTATGCCAACATGGCAGGGTTTCCTGCTGCGGTTATGTTATTCAGACTGCTATCCTGATGAAGAGCACAAAACCTGGCCATGTTGTCAGAAGGTCCAATCTAGAGGTCAACCATTTAAATCTTACTGCAAAATTAACTATTGCAAAAGCATGCGTAAGAATTTTGGTCTGAAAACAAAGTTTATAATTAAATATTTAATAACAATATATCGACCAGTGGGGGGTGGGTGCTGCTGGGAGGCTGGGTGTGGGATGGAGGGGCTGGGAGCATGGGATTTTAACTCTCAACCCCAGAGGGAGAAGACAGGTGCTCTAATCACTTTGCCACCTCCTCCTTTGAGCAGCAAACCCTCTGACAATGGGAAAGGCTGCATCCGTGGGGGGGGGGGGGGGGGGGGGGAGGTTTGAGCAAAATAAATCCAGGTGGTGCAGGCCCCAGTGATGGAATATCACCGCCCAACTCTAGAAAGAGAAAGCAAGTGTTCTAACCACTCCACAACCTTCTTCCTTGAGTAGGAAACCCTCTGACAGTGGGAAAGGCTGTGTCCAGCGTGGGTGTGTATGTGTGTGTGTGTGGGGGGGGGGGGGGTTGAGCAAAATAAATAAAGGGGGGCTGGGGGCTCAGGCCACAGGGATGGGATTTGAATTCCCAACCCCAGAAGGAGAAAGCATGTGTTCTAATCCCAAATTGAGTGGAACACCCATCAACCAAAACAAATGTGTATGTGGGATAGTTCTAAGGCAGTAAAAAGCAAGTTTGGCCAAAAGGTTAATATGGCAGAAGTCCGAGCTATTGAAGCAGATGAGGCCATGGGAAAGGTAGCCTGTTCCAAAAAAAAGGTCTAAGTCCAAGGTTTTATGAATAGAATATGCTTAAAAGCTGGATGTGCACCATTCCAGGAGACATGGAGGGGCATAATCAAACGGGGATGACCATCTCTAAGAGCCTCCATTTCTAAGGACATTCTGGTGAAGGGGCGGGGGAAACCCGTATTATCGAAACAAGATGGGCGCCCATCTTTTGTTTTGATAATACGATCGGGGATGCCCAAATCTCAACATTTAGGTCGACCTTAGAGATGGTCGACTAAATGTTGAGATAGTCGACCTTAGAGATGGTCGTCCCCGGTTTTCGCCCATAATGGAAACCGAGGATGACCATCTCAAAAATGACCAAATCCAAGCCTTTTGGTCATGGGAGGAGCCAGCATTCGTAGTGCACTGGTCCTCCTCACATGCCAGGACACCAACCAGGCACCCTAGGGGGCACTCCAATGGACTTCACAAATTGCTCCCAGGTGCATAGCTCCCTTACCTTGAGTGCTGAGCCCCACAAAACCTCCCTAAAACCCACTCCCCACAACTGTACACCACTACCATAGCCCTTAGAGATGAAGGGGGGCACCTACATGTGGGTACAGTGGGTTTTGGGTAGGTTTTGGAGCGCTCACATTTACCACCACAAGTGTAACAGGTGGGGGGGATGGGCCTGGGTCCGCCTGCCTGAAGTGCACTGCTGTGATGGAGCTGGGTATGACATTTGAGGCTGGCATAGAGACTGGAAAAAATGTTTTTTTTAATTTTTTTTAGGGTAGGAGGGGGTTGGTGACCACTGGGGGAGTAAGGGGAGGTCATCCCCAATTCCCACCGGTGGTCATCTGGTCAGTTCAGGCACCTTTTCAAGGCTTGGTCGTGAAAAAAAAGGGACCAAGTAAAGTTGACCAAATGCTCGTTAGGGATGCCCTTCTTTTTTCCATTATCGGTCGAGGACGCCCATCACTTAACCATGCCCCCGTCCTGCCTTTGATACACTGCCGACATGCCCCTGTAAACTTTGGTCGTCCCTGCGACAGAAAAGCAGTTGAGGACGCAAAAAATTGGCTTTTGATTATGCCGATTTGGGCAACCTCGGGAGAAGGACACCCATCTCCCGATTTGTGTCGGAAGATGGGTGTCCTTCCCTTTTGAAAATAAGCTAGTCGGTCATTTATACTAAGGGGAACTTGGTATAAATACCTGCATCCAAATTTCCATGCAGAGCAGCATATTCTATAACCACATGCATGGAATTTAGGAATGCCCATGTCATGCCATTTGAAATTGTTCAGAACACCCCTTTTCAGATGTGTGAGGACCAATTTACGCAGACTACATTATAAAATATGCTTGGCTGGTACTACGCTACATTTCAATTAATGCCAATTAATGTTGCTAATTGCTTGCTATCCTCCAATTAGTGGTGATAATTGGCTTGTCAATCAATTAGGTTACACACATTATATTGAATATGCCTGGATTTCCATATGGAATTTTTTATATATATATTCTTTTTATTTTACATTCACATATTAAACATAAATGTATAAGCAATATCTGAAAATTAACAAGAAAAAGAAAAACATCCTGACAGAATTATATATTAATTTTGTCCACAATATGTTGGATCCAGACACCAGGAAAAAAATTAAAAAAAGAAAACAGAAAATAAATGTACATCAATGAAACAGTGAGAGCCTACAAACACTCACAGTCAATATACAGCATAATTTTAACTAGTGGGTGTAGCCAAGGGAGCCCTAGCTCCTTCTTTAGAATTAATAAATTCCAGCAGTTTCTTGGGGAAAAAAGAATACATTAATTAATCAAGTTTAGAGACACTAAACATCTACAAGGAAATTTTAATACAATACACCTAAGTTGAGAACTCTTGGTTTTAAAGCCAAGAATTATCTCCTTCTTTTTTGCGTGTCCCATGCCAGGTCAGGAAAAATCTGAATTTTAGATCCCCAAAAAACAGCATTTATATGTCGAAAATAATATTATTGCTGTCCGGCTCTAAGGCAAAAGTCACTAGAAGGGTAGTCCATTCTGTTATAATTTCTAAAGAACTCTCCAAAAATTCTGTCAGATTTAAATCAGGTTGAGGTTGTTCATTTAAAGATCTTGAAGTCACCATTGTATATTGGGCTCTGACTATGGGTGGGTAGCCTCAGTCAGAATTTCCAATATTTCACCAAAATATTTCTTTAGCATATCAAAAGCTGAAATTAAAGGTGATTTAGGAAAGTTTAAAAACCTCAGGCTGTTCCCCTGTCCTTGATTTTCTAAATATTCAAGCTTACAGGCTTGAATATCTTTTTCCCTAATTACTGGTGAGGCAATATTCTGTAACTGCTTAATTTCACCTTCTAGTGTGTTAGTTTTAGTAACCTGCATCTCAATCTTGCCAGACAAGGATTGATAAGATTGTTTCAGTTCCAAAATCTCTCCCCTAAAGGAGTTAGAAACCTGTAGACGGGAAGCGTTCAAACCTTGGATTCCATCCCATAGCGACTCCATTGTAACCACAGCCGGTCTACCCAAAACACCATTTCCTCTGGAAGCAGAACCCTGTATGAGGTAAGAGGTGGGCTGATCAACTTGCCTCTCCTCCGCTGTTAATCTCACCAGGGGTGACATAGCGACGGGTCCTCCTCTTTCAGCTAGAGAAGCTTTCTCCATACCAGGCGCCTCAGCTTGCTGTAAGCCCGTCGCCAAAGCACTGCTTTCGGGTCGTGGGGGGGGGGGCTGTGTTAGAGGGAGAACTGAGTAAGACTCCCTCAATGCTGCGGTCTGCCTCAACCACCGCAGAACCCATCGAAGCAAGTGCCGGCTCTCCCAGCATTCGCACTCCAAAACTGTTCAGAGTAGCCTGACGCGAGGCAGGGGACTTCACCAGGCTCGAGGAGGTAAAAGCTTTAGTCTTCCCTTTTCTTTTCCCCATTACCAGCACGGGGGAAGTCCTTAACATTGGGCTCGCTCACGGGCGGTCAGGAGCGCTAAAAACGCTCAACTGCTTCAAATGCCATCTTGGATCTCCACCACATGGAATTTCTTAGAGCACTGTATAGAACCTGGTGTGAAGTGCCTCACTTACGTTGACACTGTGCAACCTAACTTTGACTACAGGCACTGAATTCTGGGCTGTCAGACATTATGAATCTTCATTCATTACTGAGAGACAGCAAAGGTTACCAGATCCACTTGCCATTTATCCATATAGCGCCTAGACTATGAATCTTTCTTAACAAGCAAAAGAAAAAAGTCCCACATTGTATTATCTTAACCGCCGAAGGATTACTTTGAAATAGATATAATTAAAGGCTATATTCTCAAGAGCCTTTTTAAAATGCCTGGTTAAGGAAATCATACTGATGCATGTGACCTGTGAAATTTACCACTGATGTTTCATTGGAAAGTCTAATAATTTTAAAAGGTTTATGGTTCTCAAAGAAGTGTTAACTTAGTAGAATTACTCAGTTTGTCTTGCCCCTGGTCAGCAGAAAGCTAAATCAATAGAAGCTGTTCATCAGGCACCATGAATAAAAAGTGGTCCCAGTAGGTTTAGGAAGGTCATAACTGGGTGATCAGTTTGTATGAGGATAACTTTGTACTTGTATGATGCTGAAAAAGACTCTTAATATTCCCTGTATTATTCCTCCCAAAAAGGTCATTAGCTAAAATTAATTTCTTTTTCAACAATGAGCTTTTCGGATTTTGTAAAAAAAATGTTCACTCTAATAAAATGATCCACTTTCCCATTTCACTTCAAAGTTTTCACCTTTATAGCTCACAGCATTTGACAGCATGATGTCTTAACTTTCAGATTAAAATAATAATAATTACAAGGCTGATGGGTTGGGTCAGTTAAGCACTTCTGTTCGTCAGAAAAATAAAATGGTGCTTGTACTCCAATGGCCCTATGGTCTTTATCTGGCTTCATTTTTCTCTGTTTCTATGTTTCTTGACCTATGATTGACAGAGATGCATTGTTTTTAAAATTCTCTTTCACTACTGAAATACTTTAATTTGGAAGATTTTGTGCCAACATTGTTAGCTCTGGGAAAACTCTTTCATATTACAATGACTGTTAGTAGTTTCTTCAGAGAATTAGCCATCTGAATAGTAATAATTCTACAAATAAGGAACAAGACTTGCAATAAAATCTTAATTCTTAGAGACTAGAAAGCCACCCCAGGAGACTCATATTTTATTATAAATACTACTGCCAATGCAATTATAGCATCTATATCTATATATTTGTATTGAAATTTATATTCATGGCATCTCAAGAAGACTTTCTAAACAGAGAGCAAAGTTCTGCTACTTAATCATAGAAGAAACAGTTATTGACAGTTGGCCGAACTACTCTTTATATTTCATAGGCAGTGGAATAAAATGGGCCACAGGGGCCATTGCCTTACCAATGACTTCCAAGTACAGTATCAGCCACTAGAAGGCTTAAGAGGTGGGCCAGTGATTGGTTGGTTTGGCTCTTGCATTTCATAGGAAGCAGGGATGATCATTCTGAGAAGTGATCTCCAAATATTATAAGAATGGTCAAAGGTCTGGCAGTTAAAAAGTAATACTTCCCAATTTTATACCAGTAATTAAATGACCAAATATTTTTTTTTTAAACGGGGGATTTTGAACTAACAACAGTATTTACCTTACCTACAGGGTAGGAGGTGAGGGAACCTGGTGAAATGATGGTATATGGTTTAGTGCTATAGCTGGTACCCATTTATGTGGTGGTTCGCATTTTATTCACACTAGTACTGGTATAAAATTGAGAAGTATTATGTTGCCAGTGTAGATATTAGAACCCTAAGAGATTATTTTGAGTTAACATTTAATGCCAATAAGTGCAGAGTGATTCACTTGGGGTGTAAAAATCCAAAGGATATACCAGATAAGAGGAGAGATTGATAAGTAAAGCTCAGGACAGGGACCTTGGGGTGATAAGTGCCTGAGGTTCTCAAGGTGACAAAACAATGCGACAAGGCGATGGCTATGGCCAGAAGGATGCTAGGCTGCTTAAGAATATAACCAACAGAAGAAAGGAGGTGTTGATGCCTCTGTACAAGTCATTGGTGAGGCCCCATTTGGAGTATTGTGTTCAGTTTTAGGAGCCGTATCTTGCAAAGGACATAAAAATACTTGAAGTAGTTCAGAGAAAAGCGACAAAAATGGTACGGGGTTTGCACCACAAGACATATGAGGATAGACTCGAGGACCAGAACATGTATACCCTGTAGGAAAGGAAAGACAGGGGTGATATGATTCAGACATTCAAATATCTGAAAGGTATTCATGTTGCAGGGGAACTGACTCAGGAATAATGTCAGGAAGTACTTTTTCACAGAGAGGGTAGTAGATACCTGGAATACCCTCCCACAGGAGGTGGTAGAGATAAAAATGGTAACAGAATTTAAAAAATGCGTAGGATAAACACAAAGGAATTTTGTATAGAAGGCATGCTGACCATTGCCAGCATTAATCCTGGAAATTCAATGCCAGGCCATGTCCGGGCTTCAGCATTGAATTTCTGGGTTTCTGGAGCCAATTAACGTGTACCTGGTTAAGTGCAATATTCAGCACTTAATTGGCTATGGGTTACCACATAAAGATAGGACTGACTTTTATGCAGTTCTGTTTATGTGGTTAACCCGGCTGGTTAAGTGCTGAGTATCAACACTTAACTGGCCAAGTGCCAACTCCACCCAGGGAACCCCCCCCCCCCCTCTCCAAAATAGCCAGTTTTCAGTTCGGCGATAAGTGCCGCTGAAATTAGTGGTTAGCTCCAAACAGGCAATTTAGCCAGTCAGGAGCCATTTCTGGCTAGTTAAATCACTTTAATATTGATCCGCATCATTTTGAAGCTATATTCTACTTAGTTTTCAAGCCTGTTTAATTCTTGGCCCTTCTACTGGGAATGCTATCTATTGTACAAAGCCAGTTTGTCATATCAATTTTCATTATTATAGGTGTATGTCCACTAGGATTTCAAATGAGACAATAAGTTATTTCAAAATAAAAAAACAAAAGATGATTCACTAAAACTGCAAAAATATGTGTGAACAGTAAAAGGAATCTACTTTAGACGGAAGGAAAAATCCTCAAAGAGCTCCAGATCCGAAGTTCTATAGAGCTAAAAGCGATCAAATTGATCTGTACTTCAGTTTTAGTGAGGCATCTTTGTTTTTTTTTTATTTTGAGAGTTTTGCTCAGATTGACTTCACATCCATTCAGTTTATGGTTTACAATAAATTATTTCATACATTAGTGACCCTGTAACTGTTATACAGTAACAGTTTTCATTTACGACCATCCAGGGACATCTATGTAGAATACTCATTGTTAGAAATGTAGATCCTTCTGGATTATCTTGTAGTTCAATACTGATAAAGCTATTAAAAAATTGCTGTGCTAAGTGTCCATATGGCGGCTTGAAAATAAACATATTGTTTAGAAGAAAAATACATAATTCACAATTGTAAGACTAAGCTATACAGCCCAGCTGTTGCACCAAGGACATGGTGATAAACGGGGAGGACTGTGGATTAATTTCTCAACATCATCACTGACTCATTCTTCAAACCCTGTCTTATCTTAGAATTATGATAAGGAAATTAATTAGCCTTCAGGGAGTCTCAGGTGTGTGTTTTCTCAGCTAAAGGACATTTAATGAAGCTCAATTCAATATTTACTATTTGGGGATAGTGAGTGGGCAGGTGTTATGCTGCTTCCCCATTTATAGCACAGCATAATTCATTTAAATAACATTTAGGCAAGACATTTAAATCTGATCATTAGTTTTTCAAGGAAAACTGACAAAACACTATCCTGCTTATAATCGAACGAGAAAAACGCCCAAGTTCCGACCTAAATCGGGAGATGGACATTTATCTCACAAAAACGAATAACGCGGTATAATCGAAAGCCGAACTTGGACGTTTTCAACTGCACTCCATCGCGGAAGCGTACAAAGTTGACGGGGGCGTGTCAGAGGCGTGGTGAAGGCAGGACTGGGGCATGGTTATCACCCGAACAGAGATGGGCGCCTTGCGCCGATAATGGAAAAAAAGTATGCGTTTGTAGCTAGAATTTAGGGCACTTTTCCTGGACCCTGTTTTTTCACGAATAAGGCCCCAAAAAGTGCCCTAAATGACCAAATTACCCCCAGAGGGAATCGGGGATGACCTCCCATGACTCCCCCAGTGGTCACTAACCCCCTCCCACCACAAAAAAATGATGTTTCACAACTTTTTATTTTCACCATCAAATGTCATACCCACCTCCCTGGCAGCAGTATGCAGGTCCCTGGAGCAGTTGTTAGGGGGTGCAGTGGACTTCAGGCAGGTGGACCCAGGCCCATCCCCCCTACCTGTTACACTTGTGCTGCTTAATGCTTATTAGTCGTCCAACCTCCCAAACCCACTGTACCCACATGTAGGTGCCCCCCTTCACCCCTTAGGGCTATAGTAATGGTGTAGACTTGTAGGCAGTGGGTTTTGAGGGGGATTTGGGGGGCTCAACACACAAGGGAAGGGTGCTATGCACCTGGGAGCTCTTTTACCTTTTTTTTTTGTTTTTGTAAAAGTGCCCCCTAGGGTGCCCGGTTGGTGTCCTGGCATGTGAGGGGGACCAGTGCACTACGAATTCTGGCCCCTCCCACGAACAAATGCCTTGGATTTATTCGTTTTTGAGCTGGGCGCTTTCATTTTCCATTATCGCTGAAAAACAAAAACGCCCAGCTCACAAATTGTCGAATAAAACATTGACGTCTATTTTTTGCGAAAATACGGTTCGGTCCGCCCCTTCACGGACCCGTTCTCGGAGATAAACGCCCATGGAGATAGATGTTTTCGTTCGATTATGCCCCTCTATGTCAGTGAACATAAGAATAGCCATACTGGGTGCCAATGGTCCATCTAGCCCAGTATCCTATTTTCCAAACAGTGGCCAAGCCAGGTCACAAGTACTTGGCAGAAACCCAAATCATGGCAACACTCCATATTACAAATCCCAGGGCAAGCAGTTGCTTCCCATGTCTGCCTCAATAGCAGACTATGGACTTTTCCTCCAGGAATTTGTCCAAACCTTTTACCACATCCTCCGGCAAAGAGTTCCTCCTATTTGTTTTAAAAGTATTTCCATGTAACGTCCTCAAGTGTCCCCTAGTCTTTGTACTTTTGGAACAAGTAAAAAAATTGATTTTCTTCTATTCGTTCTACACCACTCAAGATTTTGTAGACCTCAATTATATCTCCCCTCATCCGTTTTTTTTCCAAGCTGGAGCCCTAACCTCTTTAGCCTTTCCTCACACAAGAGGAGTTCCATCCCCTTTATCATTTTGGTCGCTCTTCTTTGAACCTTTTCTAATTCTGCTATATCTTTTTTGAGATACGGTGACCAGGACTGATCGCAATACTCAAGGTGCGGACGCATCACAGAGCAATACAAAGGCATTATAGTGTTTTCGCTCTTATTCATCATCCCTTTCCTAATAATTCCTAACATCCTATTTGCTTTTTTGGCTGCCGCCACACACTGAGCAGAACATTTCAGTGTATTATCTACAACGACACCCAGAACCTTTTTCTTGGGCGCTGACCCCAAGGTGGACCCTAGCATCAGGTAACTGTGATTCGGATTATTTGTCCACATTAAATTTCATCTGCCATTTGGACGTCCAGTCTTCCAATTTCCTAAGGTCATCCTGCAATATTTCACAATCTGTATGTGTTTTAACAACCTTGAATAGTTTTGATCACCTCACTCGTCGTTCCGATTTCCATATCGTTTATAAATACATTAAATAGTACTGGTCCCAGTACAGATCCCTGCAGCACTCCACTGTTCATCCTCCTCCTCCATTGAGAGAAATGACCGTTTAACCCTACCTCTGTTTTCTGTCCAATAGCCAATTCCTAATCCACACCAGAACCATGCCTCCTATCCCATGACTCTTTAATTTTCTCAGGAATGTGAGAGTCATTATATAAGGGGGTGCATAGTTTATATGGTAAAGTATGCACTCCCTTTGGGTATTTTATTCATTTACATGTGGACATGGCCACACATGTATGCAAATGATTCCTTATAGAATACTCACAGGCTCAAAAGTACACAGGTGGTATAGGATGGAGTTTGGGTGGTGCATGACTGCAGTACACAGAGGGGGTCCTTTTACTATGTTTATGTTTAATAAAAGTTTGATATACCGTCAATTCCAACAAAAGAGGGTGTAAGTGGTTCACAATAAAAATAGTTAAAACATTCAGGATAAAATCAGAAAGGAACACCATAGTTAATAGGGCAGTGGTCAAATACAAAACATGTAGTATTACCCAACAGAAACCCGCACACAGCAGAAGACTGGGATCAGGGAAAAGCCTCGTTGAATAAAATGAGTTCTAAGAGAGCATTCGTTGCGAAGGGGACCAGGTAAGTTGTTCCAAAGTGCGGGTACCAGACAGAAAAAGGCTGAATGGCAGGTAGATTCATGTGCAATATGTCTACGATTGGGAATAACCAATCTATTAGCATCTAAAGACTTGAGATTATGGGAAGGAGTGTAAGGGGTAATTAGATTTGCCAGATAGACAAGATCACCATTATGATAAGCTTTGTGCGTGAGAGTAAGGATTTTGAACAGAAACTGGAATTTAACAGGAAGCCAATGAAGTTTCATGTGTGCATACCACAGTTTTAAAAGGCTTACCGTGGGACATGCTGAGGCATCCTGTGGTAAGTTTCAAAATGGCTGAGGGGGCATGTCTGGGGTGGAGAGTGGGCATTTCTGCATTGATCAGTTAGCACATTGGCATTGCCTTACACTGATTAGATCAGGATTAGCATGTGAGTCCTTACTGCCTTCAAAATAAGTGGCGGTTAGAGCTCACATACTAATTTTTGCTAATGGTCATGTGCTAATGGCAGCATTAGTGTCACGCCCCTCACCTGTTCTCTGTGGTCTTCAGCAGCATTCCATGCCAAGAAGGATCTGCTGGAAACCTAGCACTTCCTTTATAGCTCTGCAAGAGGGTGCTGGTTGATGTCATCACTTCCTGTTTCGTAGAATTTAAGGAAGTTTCTGTCTCCCAGCCTGTGCCTTTGCAACAGGGCTCCTAGAGTTGTCTAGTGTGTGTTGCAGCCTTGTTCCAATTTGTCTCCTGTTCCTGCCTGTGTCTTGTTTTATCCCTGCTCCTGCTCTGTGTTCCAGCCTTGTTCCTGCCCTGCTCCATCCCTGACTCCAAGTTCAGCCGTGACTTCCATCTCTGACTTTCAGCTCCCATCCTGTCTTCTAGCTCCAGTAATTATGATTTGAATTATTCTTTCCAATGTGGAACACCTTGCATTTGTCCACATTAAATTTCATCTGCCATTTGATTGCCCAGTCTTCCAATTTCCTAAGGTCTCCCTTAGGAATGTTCTCCCACAATTTTATACCTGATGCAAAAGTGTAAATGTATATGTACATTCGATCTGTGTACACATATACCCCCAGATTCTATATACAGTGCCCAAAGTTGTGCACCAAGATTTGGCCATATGTCCAAGTTGCGTGCACAACTTAAATGATCAACGAGCCCTCATCTAGCAATAATTGGGCTCCAACAACCAACTATTGCAGCTAATTGACATGCTAGTCTATAAGGCTTGTTGCCTAACTCTTATAGCACGTATCTGAAAAAGGGAGCATGGCTGGGTCATGTTGGGAATGTTTGAAAAAGTTGCACATGGAATTAAGATGGATGGTGGCATCTACATCTGCTTTTAGCAGGCGCAAATACAACACCCAAACGTTAAGTGCCATTTCCGTGCTGAACGTAATTCTATAAAGGGCACGCTCTCTTTACAGAATAGTGCTTACCGCTCAATTTATTCAGTGCCAAATTTTTGACACTATGTATTGAATTCCATCCATATTTTATAAAATAGACATGCATATCACAACTGGCTCAACTCCATCCAAACTGGGAATATCTACATACAGATTGTGCGAACCTAGGCCCATTTTACATATGTATACCTTTGTACAGTTTCAAAAGGGTCATTCCTGCAGAAATACATGGAGAAAGTTTTATCAAATTATCCATGTTTTCATTTTATGTAAATAGGTCAAAGTGAATGTTCTGTTGAAAACCATGTAAGTCATTTCAGACTAACTAATGTTTAAGCATCCTAGGTTGAACTTTCTCATTACTATGCAGTTTGGCTGAGTAAAAATAAATTAATATTCTATTTAACCGCTCGTGCATCTGGCTCAACAAAATTGTTTTTGCAGTGACATTTGCTAGAACACACATTCCTTCCTCAGCTGCTTGAGTACTGGGCTATGACGTTTCCAGAGTCAAGTACATATTCTACAGTCATACTAACCCTTTTCTACAGTGGTGTGATCCATACTTGTCTTCTTTTTGAAGTCTGTGGCGTCCTCTAGTGGCATAGGTATGCAAAATACAGCACCAGTAAGTTACAAAATACATCAACCGCTCTTTTCTTGTGCAGCCATAAGAGGTATTCCTGAAACATTTCATTACATGTCAACTATTTAGAAACCCTATTAGTATTATAATTTTTGTAAAGGAACCATATTCAGAGCAACAGAATCCTCAGAAAATCAGACTATTCATTATTTATGTTTATTCTTTTCAATCCATCTTGTCTTAAAGCTCTTAAGTGAAACAATTGGTAATATATCCTGTCTAAGGCAATAAGCTAATGTTAAATATGATATTATTTAAATAAAAATAGTATGAAGGCCTTTAGCAGAGTCCTCAGAGTCTTCATAACCCCTCTTGCATCTCCAGTGTTCTTAAAATATATGAATTCTCTCAATCTTTGTGATGTGAGGGTGCTGTGTTTTTAACTATTCCAGCATTTTGAATAACCTTGGCCAGCTCCTTTTCCATCGCTGGTCCTACGGAGTGGAACCACTTGTTCACAAGAATCAGAATGCTAATAGAGACTAAGAACTTTAAAGTTAAACCCTTCTGGAATAGTGTGAAGGACTAATTTAAAGAAAATTATCAGGTGAGACCTAATCAGTGGCGTACCAAGGGGGGGGCTGTGGGGGCAGTCTGCCCCGGGTGCACGCCGCTGGGGGGGCGGTGCCGCGAGCCTGTTGGCTGAGTCCACTCATTCCCTCCCTGCTGCTCCCTCTGTGCGGAACAGGTTACTTCCTGTTCCGGGGCAGAGGGAGCAGCAGGGAGGGAACGAGCGGACTCGGCCAACAGGCACGCGGCACCCCCCCCCCCCCCCAGCAGGTAAAAATGCACCCGGGGGGTGTAATTTCGTCGGTGGGGGGCTGCGCTGCACCCGGGGGGGGGCGCATAGGCAATCCGCCCCGAGTGTCAGGCAGCCTAGGACCGCCACTGGACCTAATTTCTCCTGAAGTGTCATTTGAAAGTATGTAGGGAGCAATTCTATGACTTGGTGCCTCATTATAGGTACCCCAGTGCTTCAACATTAGTCAGCATTGGAACACCTAAATATAGGCACCAACAATTATGCCATGTCTATGACAGGTGTAACTGTTGGCACCTAAGGTCCTTAAAGGAAGTGGTGCAGAGTAGTTGAAGAACAGGATCTCCCTCTACACACCTCCAAGGTCACTAAGGTCCTCCCAAGGAGTATTTCTAACCACACCTTCTCCAAGGACATCACACGATATGATACCTGCCAGTGAGCCATCTCCAGAGTAGCCCCCACACTTCGGAATGCACTCCCTGAAAAGCTTCGTTTAACACAAGACTATCTCTACTTCAGGAAGCAGGAGAAAGCTTGGCTTTTCAACCAGGCTTTTAATGGAAGAAGTAACTAACTTGCTAGTCATACACAGACGCACACACAAGGACTAACATTGACTGTACATAATGTAGCAGGACTTGCTTATCCACTTCTACCCTTGCTGAGATAATATCCAAGCATCTTTCTAACTTCACATGCAAATGTCTTTAAATTAGTCCCTTATCTTCTAACTCCTGATACTCTGTCTTTTTTTTTTTTATTATTTGCATGAAGTCTTTATTAACAAGGTAAACATACAACAAGAGGAAGAAGAAAATAACACCAAGCCACATTAGATCAATCGACATTCAACGCAATTATTAAAAACCTAACAGCAACAGTCCTGTTATTGTTGTTTGATACTCTGTCCTATCTGTCTATATGTTCCATCTTTGCTTCCATCCTATACTGTCTATTAAAATGTTTTATTGTGTATTGTATTGAAATTGTAATGTAGCATACTATGCCATACCTTGTATTGTTATTTGAATATATTCACTGCTATAAATATCTATTACCTATGGTTGACTTATTCTTGCTCTACACCACCATGAGTGAACAAACTTGGAAACTTGAAAACTTATGGTCCCTTTTACCAAACTGCTGCAAAAGGGGGCTGGCTCTGGCATTGGTGTGTGTTTTACATGCACGCTGAGGCCCCCTTTTACGGCAGTTGGTAAAAGGGAAGTCTCGCTTTCCTACAGGAAATGGCCAGGTGGCAAGTAAAGCACTTGCCATGCGGCCATTTCAAGGGGCAGCCCTTATCACCATTTATTGAGGTAGCAGTAGGGGCTCCCGCATTAACCCGGCAGTAACCAGGCAGCATGCAGCACTGCCTGATTACTGCCAGGTACACTCCAGCGCTACAAAAATAAATACACTTTTGTAGCACCGGAAATGACAGTGCGCTAGGGGTGGGAAGTACCGCCGAGCTGCTGCGGTAGCCTGGTGGTACTTCCTGTATAGCGAGCGGTAAAGCTTACCGTCGCATAGTAAAAGGAGTCTTTAGGTAGAAATGAAAAATTGCTGTATTTTTTAAACAATTCTACTTAATATACTGCCCTTCTGTAAAAAAAAAAAAAAAACTGAGCAGTTTTGAATTGCTTCAGCTTGATATAATTAATAAAATTATAACATTAGCATCAAAAGTAGTACAGAAAAACACAAATTCATAAACCATACAAGGGAAAATATAATGGAGTTAGCCTATATATAATTGATCAGGATCTACAATTATGCTAAGGACCTAAAAAAAAGCTAATGGAAAAAATAGGCCTTAAGATTCTTTTACAAGTTATCTAAACTAGGCTCTAATCCAGTGGCGTAGCTACAGGTGGGCCTGGGTAGGCTGGGGCCCACCTATTCAGGGCTCAGGCCCACCCAACAGTAGCACACGTTTAGTGGTAGCTGGTGGGATCCCAAGCTCAGCCAGCTGAAGACTTTCTCCTGATGGTAATGAAAACACTACTCTCCATGATACCGGCACCAGCGCTTGCTGCTGCTGACTGCCAAGGTGGAAAGAAGCATTTTTCCACCAGCTGAGATATTTTTTGGGTGGTGGTTTGGGGGGGGGGGAGAACACTTGGTGCCCACCCACTTCTTGCCTAGGCCCACCCAAAATCTGTTGTCTGGCTACGCCCCTGCTCTAATCGTAGATGTTCTGGCAAAGAGTTCCACATAACTGGTGCAAGATTTATAAAAATGCTGATTCTCTAGTAGAATCCAATCTCGCTTGGGACAAAGATGGTATAACGAGATGATTCTGAGTCTGAAATCTCAAAGTACGAATGGGACAATAAGGAATCAATAAGGCGTTGACAGCCACACAGCTCAAGGTACCATTACTATGCACTTTACCCACTGGGAAGGTGGGCAGTTTTCTTTTCTTTTTTTTTAATTTGAAATTTTCACAAAATACATGCATAGTATTGTTTACAAGCAACCAATAGCCCACATCACAGGAGAATTAAGAGAATAGTTACAACATATAAATAAAGTAAAAGAAATCAGAAGAGAGCAACAACAAATGCATCCCTACCTATCTGGAGATTTACCTATGCCAATAACAAAAAATATAATGATTAAGATAAATTTTTGGAAACTTTACTACAGTAAGCCAGTTATTTTATGAAACAGGAGGAAAAACCTCAAGAATCACCTTCATATGCTCTTTATGGCAAATAGAAGGGCTAGGGCTTCTTCATCATAGGAAAAAAACCTCCTGAATGTATTTAATTTACATATTCAAAAATTGTTTACAACATCATTAGTATATAGAACTCATTCCGATGTTATACAAAAAAGTACTTCGCTTTTTTACGCCAAACACCTCAATCGCTCCTTCATTTGACTGTTAAGACCATGGTCGACGTGAGCTCTCGTTTCGCCGCTGCTGTCTCAAAACCTCTGGTCTAAAAATCTGTCAAAAGATAAAAACTGAATGAGCCACTCAACCTCTATGTAGGACAAACTTCACGTCAATTGTCCACCAGGTTAACAGAACTTAAAAGTGTAATTACTACAAGAAAGATGACTTCCCCTTTGGCAGTTCACTGCATAAAGCAAGCTCACTCGTTTATGGCTTTAAAATGTGTAGTGCTACAACAGATTAGTAATGTTGACAATGAAGAAATTTTACGTCGCACTTTGTTGAAAAAAGAACAGCAATGGATCTTTAGGTTGAACTCTTTACATCCTAATGGTTTGAACGTCAAGATTGAGTGGATTCATTTCTTTTAATAGCGTCTTTCTGCCTTAAGTTTTTGACTGAGGCTATGTAACCCCTCCCCTCGAGATGTCTGATTGGAGGCATAGTGGAAGGCGTCTGATGTCAGATGGAAGCTAAAAATCGCCATGTTTGCTTTTAATTCTGCCCTTCATGTGTCCGTCGGCAATCTGAATGGAAAGTAAGCAGACTAAAAAAGTTTTGCCCGATGTCTTAGAGGTTGAGTGGCTCATTCAGTTTTTGTCTTTTGACAGATTTTTAGACCGGAGGTTTTGAGACAGCAGTGGTGAAACGAGAGCTCACGTCGACCACGGTCTTAACAGTCAAATGAAGGAGCCATTGAGGTGTTTGGCATAAAAAAGCTAAGTACTTTTTTGTATAACATCGGAATGAGGTCTATATACTAATGATGTTGTAAACAATTTTTGAACATGTAAATTAAATAAATCCAGGAGGTTTTTTCCTATGATGAAGAAGCCCTAGCCCTTCTATTTGCCATAAAGAGCATATGAAGGTGCTTCTTGAGGTTTTTCCTCCTGTTTCATAAAATAACTGGCTTACTGTAGTAAAGTTTCCAAAAATTTATTTTATTCATTGGATTTCCCAAATAGTGGCAACTGAATCCCTGATATTGTTCAAGTAGAATAACAAAAAATATGCCATTCATGATGTTTGCCTAGCTTCCCTATCTAACAGCAGTCTTTCTAACTGCTCTGATTCAAAGAAGACATATAATCAACACAAGCTAAAGTAAATCAAACACTTAGAGGGAAATGTCAAGAAAAAAGTAACTTCTAAGGCCAAAGTTCTAGATTTTAATTGAAGAAATCATTTCCGCCTTAACTGGGTGGACCTAGAAACATCGGGGAATATCAGTATTTTACCTCCACAGTAAAAAAAAAATCGTTCTTCCTAAAGTAATTCTTCATAATTATCCAGCTCTGAAGTCAGGGAAATGTGGGAAGTAGCCCTTTTACCCAAGGAAATGACTTTTGGAAATTGCCCTCGTTATGTACATGAGTGTGATGTCCAATTATACATTTTAAAGTGATGGTATATTTGGAAATGAGTGTGATGTCCAATTACACATTTTGAAACAATAGAAGCTGTGATCTATACGCAGATAATCCACAGGAGAACAATGCAGACCAGAGTGAAAGTAGAAATACACTCTTTATTAAAATCAGTTGTCCAATGTGTCTATGTTTCACCTCCCAGAGGCTGCATCAGGGGCTTATCATTCCACTATCAGTTTCCCTAAAGGCACATACACCTGATAACAGCTGAAACATACACTACAGAAGTAAATTGCAATTGCCAAAAGCAGCAAATGCTGAAACTCTTCAGTAACCTTCTCCTCTCATGCTGGAAAATACCTCAGATGCCTGAAGATATTAGTTGTAAACTAAATCAATAAAAAGCTCAATGTCATTCTTGAGTCAGAAAAACCTCCAAATTTCTTCTGCTTATATTTTAATTAGTTCTTATTATTCTTCAAATTTAGGAGTTCTTTTATTAAGGCATGCTAACAGATAAACAGACAGATGATCAAAACACCGCACTGTTCCAAACAGCGCTCCAAAAATAGCGCTGGAACAGCACGGGGCGTTATTAGACCTATGATCAGAGATAATTGCATGCAAATTTAAGCACACAATTGTCTCTGATCATGGGATAGAAGTGTGGGAGAATTGTGCCTGAGCATGCGCTCAGCACAATCCTCCCGTACTTGTTTGACAGGTCTGGGCTGTCAAAAGCCCAAACCTGTCAAACACAGAGGCTGGAGGTCCATGGGACAACCAGGCCCCAACTACCCCTGCCCCGAGCAACAGGGGCTGGAGGTCCAGCAGACCTCCGGTCCCCCCGATGATCCCCCCCCCCCCACAGGTTCAGGGAGGACTGGAGATCCGGTGGGTCTCCAGCCCACCCCTAAGTCCCCCAGCAAAGGGTCCCTGGTGGCCTAGTGGGTGACCAACCAACCCCCCCAGCGACAGGGGAGCTGGAGGTCCGCTGGACCTCCGGTCCCCCCCCCCCCAACGATCTCTCCCCAGGTTCAGGGAGGGCTGGAGATCCGGTGGGTCTCCAGCCCCCCCTAGTCCCCCAGCAAGGGTTCCCTGGTGGTCCAGACCCCCTACCTTGTGTGTTGGAGGAGGGAGGGTAGCCCATTGTGCGGTGTCACAGGAAGAGGAGGAAGGCAGGCTACCCTCCCTCCTCCAACACACAAGGTAGGGGGTCTGGACCACCAGGGAACCCTTGCTGGGGGACTAGGGGGGCTGGAGACCCACCAGATCTCCAGCCCTCCCTGAACCCGGGGGGTTTCGTCGGGGGGACTGGAGGTCCGCTGGACCTCCAGCACCCTATTGTTGGCAGGTTTGCTTTTAGGGGGAATGGGGGCCTGCTCAGAGCTGGTATAGGGTTTGCCGCGACCAGTGACCCAATCTTTGGCGCGCTGGCCCAGTGGCGTTCCTAGGGGGGCTGACACCAGGGGCGGATCGCTGATGCGCCCTGCCCCCCCCCGGGTGCAGCGCACC
This sequence comes from Microcaecilia unicolor, assembly GCF_901765095.1. Lineage (NCBI taxonomy): Eukaryota > Metazoa > Chordata > Amphibia > Gymnophiona > Siphonopidae > Microcaecilia > Microcaecilia unicolor. The sequence continues at coordinate 281,131,654 of NC_044034.1, read as the reverse complement.
CCCCACCCCCGGAACAGTGTGACGCCCCCCCCCCCCCCCGGCGAAACCCCCCCCCCCCCGGTTCGTGCCCTTAGTCCCGCCTTCTGCCGTCATTCTGACGTCATTTCCTTTTCCCGCGGCGGGACTAAGGGCACAAAGAACCGAACTCCTGAGAAGCAAGTAGGAAAGGCAGCTGGAGACGGGCAGCAGGGCTTTAAATAAGGCGGCGCTTCGAGGCAGGTAATTGAACTGACGGATGGGAGCGGCAGGGGAGGATTTTGGGGGGGGCGAAGGACATCACTAGACATGGATGGGAGCAGGAGGGGAGGTAAGCATGGCGCCCTCCTGCCATGCTTACCTCGTGCAATGGAGCCGGCTCGCCCCGTACAACAACCGGCTCGCAAGAGCTGTCAAAATTTAACAAGCGGCTCTTGCGAGCCGGTGCGAGCCGGCTCCAGCACACCACTGTATATAAGTGTTAGGAGAAAGTGCCAAAATAGCATTATGAGGCTCAAGGGTGAAGGGGAGGAATATGTAGAAACTGATAAGGATAAAGCTGAACTATTTAACAGTTATTTCTGTTCTGTGTTCACGGATGAAAGGTTTAAGGTAGAAAGCAAATGCTAATTGGAATGCATGTGTGGTAGACCAGGACTGATTCTCAGAAGACTGTGTTCATGAGGAGCTAGCTAAACTAAAACTAGACAAAGCAATGGGGCCTGATGGGATACATCTGAGGGTACTCAAGGAACTCTGAGAGTTTCTGGCAGCTCTGTCTGACCTTTTCAATGCTTTCTTAGTCTGAAGTCCCAGAGGACTGGAGAAGGGCAGATGTGGTCCCTCCGCACAAGAGTGGAAGTAAGGAAGAGGTTGGGAATTACAGGCCTATTAGTCTGACCTTATTGGTGAGTAAACTAATGGGACCACTTCTAAAGCAACTTCTAAAGCAGAGGATTGTGAGGTTTCTAGAATCAAAATGGACTGCAGGAGCAAGGCAGCATGGTTTCACTAGAAGCAGATCTTGTCAGCAAATCTGATTTTCTTTGACTGGGTGACCAAACTATTGGATATGGGAAGTTTGCTAGATGCGGTGTACTTGGAAGTAACCTGTTCCGGGGCAAAGGGATTATGAAAACGAAGAGCCGACAGGCGCGCGGCACCCCCCCAGCGGCGTGCACCTGGGGCAGACCGCCCCCACTGCCCCCCCCCTGGTACGCCACTGCGTTGGCCACTGATCATTGGGGATGAATATGTTTAGCCCTGTTTAGCATGCATTTGCATGCTAGTTGTGTTCAGAGCCCTCGAGCGTGTTCTTTCACGCGCACGAAGGCTCTGATCATGGGGCGTTAGCAAACGCCGGTGCTAGTATGGTGCTAACAGCCTCTAGCACCGGCGTTTGCTTCTGATCATCTCCCTTTTAGTGTACATTAATAGTAAAACAACCCCTTAAACTTCAAATGGGAAAGCAGTCTCATTACAAAAATATACTTTTAAAAAACTCTTCTCAACCCAACGGTGACCCTCTGTTTCAAAGAAATCAAACATTAACATGGAAATCTTAAGTAAAATATTTCACCCTAATAGAAAACGATTCCATATCAAGGGTAGCTACAATTAGGACTAGATTCAAGAAATAGCACTTAAAAATCGGTGCTCAATGCTATTCTATAACAGGCACTCAAAATTGAGCTCCCATACTAGAGTAGCATCGAGTGCTGATTCTGGCGCCCAGATTTGGGCACCAGGAATTACACCTGTTGAAACCAATTGGGGCGCACATTCCCAGTGTTCTATAACACTGCATGCAAATTTTAGGACTATCCTTAACCTGTCCATGCACCTCACATGGTCATGCCCCCTTTTGGGTTGCACGCTATGGGATTTGGGCATGCATTGTTGTAGAATAGTGCATAGCACGATGTATGCACAAATTCAAATTGGTGCTAATTAGCACTCAATTATTTGCACTAAATAACTCAGTAGCCAATTTAGTTGGGTGCACATCTTGGATTGGTGCCCCATTCTCGGAGCCCAAATCCAGGGGTAAGGGAACAATATCTAGCTTCAGATAGTCTAATATATTGATATTCTGAGTCTCTCTCATAAGATGTAACCCTAAAAACAAAGGAGTCAATTCAAGAGAGGTGGCCGAAAGTTAGACACTAAAACTTTGTCCACTAAGCACGCAGTCTATAATGTCAATTATGCAATCAATTGCCATTATAGATTACTAGCATAAGTCTACATTTACATGCCAGCATTTAGACACAAGCACTTACACCAAGTCTATCATAGTATTCTATAAAGTGTGCGCTAGAATAGGCAGAATGCCCCTGATTCGCCCATGCCTCTCTCACGTAATCACCCCCATATAGTTACAAGTGCACTTTATAGAATAGGGTCAATAAATCACTAAGGGGCCCTTTTACTAAGGCATGCCGAAAAGTGGCCTACGCTGGTGTAGGAGCATATTTTGGACGCACGCAGGTCAATTTCTCAGCGTGCCTGGAAAAAAGGCTTTTTTGTGACGTGCGGCAAAATTAAAACCAGTGCGCATCCATTTTTAGCCTGAGATCTTACCGCCACACATTGACTTTGCAGTAAGGTCTCATACACTAACTGGGCGGTAAGCAGCTAGTACACGTAAACTGGGTAAGCGCCACATGGTAGAAAATATTTTCTACTGTGTGTTTTGGGCACGTCAAAAATGGAATTACTGCCTGGGGCATGTGGAAGTTCCAATTTGGTGCATTTTGGACACACGTAGGTGCCTATCCTGCTTATTTTCGAAGGAGAAGGCCGGCCATCTTCCGACACAAATCGGGAGGTGGCCGGCCTTCTCCTAAGGCCGGCCAAATTGGTATAATCGAAAGCCGATTTTGGCCGCCTTCAACTGCTTTCCGTCGCAGGGTCGGCCAAAGTTCAAGACGGCATGTCGGCAGTGTGCCAAAGGCAGGACGGGGGCGTGGTTAACAGATGGCCGGCCTCGGCCGATAATGGAAAAAAGAAGGCCGGCCCTGACGAGCATTTGGCCAGCTTTACTTGGTCTCTTTTTGTTCATGACCAAGCCTCGAAAAGGTGCCCCAACTGACCAGATGACCACCGGAGGGAATCGGGGATCACCTCCTCTTACTCCCCCAGTGGTCACCAACCCTCTCCCACCCCCCAAAAAAAATTAAAACACATTTTTTGCCAGCCTATATGCCAGCCTCAAATGTCATACCCAGCTCCATCACAGCAGAATGCAGGTCCCTGGAGCAGTTTTTAGTGGGTGCACTGCACTTCAGGCAGGCGGACCCGGCCCACCCCCCCTACCTGTTACACTTGTGGTGGTAAATGTTGAGCCCTCCAAAACCCCCAAAACCCACATGTAGGTGCCCCCCTTCACCCCTTAGGGCTATGGTAGTGGTGTACAGTTGTGGGGAGTGGGTTTGGGGGGGAATTGGGGGGCTCAGCACCAAAGGTAAGGGAGCTATGCACCTGGGACCAATTTGTGAAGTCCACTGCAGTGCCCCCTAGGGTGCCCGGTTGATGTCCTGGCATGTGGGGGGGGGGGGGACCAGTGCACTACAAATGCTGGCTTCTCCCACGACCAAAGGGCTTGAATTTGGCAGGGTTTGAGATGGCCACCATTAGTTTCCATTTTCGGGGAAAACCAATGGCAGCCATCTCTATCACCGGTGATCTCTAAGGTCGGCCCAAATGTTGATATTTGGCCGGCCCCGACCGTATTTTCGAAATGAGATGGCCGGCCATCTTGTTTCGATAATACGGTCTGGTATGCCACTTTATGGGGATGTCATTACAGATGGCCGCCCTTAAGAGATGGCCGGCCCCGTTCGATTATGCCCCTCTATGTGCATTAGTAAAAGGGTCTCTAAGGGCCCCTTTTACCAAGCTGAAGCTGCGGTAAAAGGGGGCCTGCGGTAGTGTCAGCGTGTGTGGTTTTAACATTCGCTGAGGACCCCTTTTACCAGGGCCGTGCCTAGGGTCTCTGGCGCCCCCCTGCAGACTATCAATTGGCGCCCCCCCCTCCGTGAAAATGATCACGCCCCCCCCCCCCATGAAAATGATCGCTCACCACTTGCCACAGTGAAAGGAATTGTCAGCAATATTCTTAGAAACAAATTGGTATACATTGCAAAATAAGATAGCAGATGTAAATTCTCAAAGTGGACATATTCCAAATGCTAAAATGAAAATAAAATGATTTTTTTTCTACCTTTGTTGTCTGGTGACTTTCTTTTTTCAATCATGCTGGTCCAGTATCTGATTCTGCTGCTATCTGTCCTCTTAACTCCATTTCCAGGGCTTCCTTTCCATTTATTTCTTTACTTTTCTCCTTTCTTCTTCATTTCTTGCTCTATATCCATTTCCAGCAATTTCTCCTCTCTCCCTGGGTCCTGCCCTCCCATCCATGTCCATTCTTGTCCCTCTCTGCCCTTCCCTCCTCCATCCATAGCCAGCAATCCTCCTCTCTCCCCTCCCCTCCCCTCCATTTCCAGCAATTTGTCCTCTCCCTGGGCCCCCATGTCCATCCTTGTCCCTCTCTGCCCTTCCCTCCTCCATCCATAGCCAGTAATCCTCTCTCCCCTCCCCTTCCAGCAATTTGTCCTCTCCCTGGGCCCTGCCCTCCCATCGATGCCTCTCTGCCCTCCCATCCATGCCTCTCTGCCCTTCCCTCTGCGCCCTGGGGCCTTTAAATCTTTTACTTCCGGTCGCAGCAGCGTCAGTGAAAGCGGAGCGCTGCCGACGTCTCCCTTCCCTTTGCGCTCTTGGTTCCCTCAGTGTCCGCCTTCTTCTGACGTCAGAAGAAGGTGGGACACTGAGGGAACCAACGAGTGCAAGGGAAGGGAGACGTCGGCAGCAGTGGCGTAGCTAGGGTAGTTGACACCCGGGGCCGGTCATTTTTTTAACCCCCCCCCCCCCCAAATCCAGTACTAGGCATACCGAGAATACAAAACACGACCTATAGAGCAATTTTACCATACCATAAGCAGTCGTTTCTATGAGTCACACAAGGAAAAGGAAAGCATCTTAAGCACTACAGTGAGCACTAGAACATCAATTCACCTATTGTAAAACGAAACCAGACAGAATAGTACAGATCGTCGATCCTGCACAGTCAATGCCAACTGAAAGCCATGTCTTTTTCACAAACACAGATACACCCTAATCCACTATAGAATAAGTAATCATAAACTTTCTATTTAGACAAAAATTAAACTGAACCCCCGATGCCAGACTCTGCATACAATGCAACGCCACAGAAACAGAAAATGTCTCCTAGTACTGTGCAAAATATAAAGACAGCAGATGTAAATTTGAAAAAACTAACAAATACCAATCACCACTTTACAAATTAACAAATAGAAATAAAACAAATACAGAAAATAAAATAATACCATTTTATTGGACTAATACATTTAACTTCCAGAGGCCAAAATCTCCTTCCTCAGGTCAATACAGTATAGTGCTGTTACAGTATCCTATCCTGATCTGAGGAAGGGGGTTTTGTTCTCTGAAAGTTAAGTCAAAATGTATTAAAATTAGTCCAATAAAAAGATTACCTTATTTACATGTTCTATTTATAAACATTTATTAACACAGCTAAAATACTATATCCTAAAGCAAAATAATAAAAATATATATTTACAGTTTGTTGTCTTTGGTTTCTGCTTTCCTCATCTTCTTTTCACCGTCTTCCTTCCATCCAGCATCTGTCTTCGCTCTCTCTCTGCCATCCAGTGTCTGCCCTCTCTAATGTGCCTTCCATCCACATCTGCCCTCTATTTCTGCCCCTTCCATCCACCATCTGCCCCAGTCTGCCATCTCTCTCTCCCCCTTCCATCCACCATCTGCCCTCTCTCTCTCCTTTCCCTCCAGCATTTGCCCTCTATCTCTGCCCCTTCCATCCACTGTCTGCTCTTTCACTCCCTTCTATCCACTGTCTGCCCTTTCTCTCTGCTCCTTTGATTCACCATTTGCCCTCTCTCTTTCCCCCTCCCATCCATTCAGGGTCTGCCCTCCCTCTCACTCCCCATTCCATCCAGGATCTATCCCCCCTCTCTCAATGCCCCCTCTTTTCGGCTCCCAGTTCCCACCTGCGGCTGCCCCTAGTTCCAGATCCATTGATTCTCCCATCCACCCCTGCCCCAGGCATGACCCCATTCTCCCTCCTGCTCACTTTTCAGACCCCAGTTCCAGATCCATGCCCCTTCTCCCATCTGTCTCCCACCCAGTCCCTTCTGCCCATCCGAGTCCCCCTCATCCCATCTGTCTCCCACCCAGTCCCTTCTGCTATCCAAGTGCCCCCACCCTCACCCCATCTGTCTCCCACCCAGTCCCTTCTGCCCATCCGAGTCCCCCTCACCCCATCTGTCTCCCACCCAGTCCCTTCTGCTATCCAAGTGCCCCCACCCTCACCCCATCTGTCTCCCACCCAGTCCCTTCTGCCCATCCGAGTCCCCCTCACCCCATCTGTCTCCCACCTAGTCCCTTCTGCTATCCAAGTGCCCCCACCCTCACCCCATCTGTCTCCCACCCAGTCCCTTCTGCCCATCCGAGTCCCCCTCACCCCATCTGTCTCCCACCCAGTCCCTTCTGCCCATCCGAGTCCCCCTCACCCCATCTGTCTCCCACCCAGTCCCTTCTGCTATCCAAGTGCCCCCACCCTCACCCCATTTGTCTCCCACCCAGTCCCTTCTGCTATCCAAGTGCCCCCACCCTCACCCTGTCTCCCACCCAGTCCCTTCTGCCCATCCGAGTCCCCTCACCTCATCTGTCTCCCACCCAGTCCCTTCTGCTATCCAAGTGCCCTCCACCCTCACCCCATCTGTCTCCCACCCAGTCCCTTCTGCCCATCCGAGTCCCCCTCACCCCATCTGGCTCCCACCCAGTCCCTTCTGCTATCCAAGTGCCCCCCACCCTCACCCCATCTGTTTCCCACCCAGTCCCTTCTGCCCATCCGAGTCCCCCTCACCCCATCTGTCTCCCACCCAGTCCCTTCTGCTATCCGAGTCCCCCCCACCTTCACCCCATCTGTCCCCCACCCTCACCCTGCCTCGTCTTCTCCCTGCCACCCGGTCTTTAAAAATAAATTGCCGACGCGATAGGGAGCGCAGCACCTCGTGTGCAAGTAAAAGAAGCGGATCCGATCATCTCATTGGGCCTTCCTTCACTGTCCCGCCCTAGAGGAAATAGGAAGTTGCGTCAGAGGAGGGCGGGACAGTGAGGGAAGGCCCAATGAGATGATCGGATCCGCTTCTTTTACTTGCACACGAGGTGCTGCGCTCGCTATTCGCGTCGGCAATTTATTTTTAAAGGGCTGGTGCGGGGGAGGGGCTGCCAGGAAGAAGAGCAGCGGGAGCGGCGGCACCCCCCTTTCTGATGACACTCGGGGCGGACCGCCCCCACCGCCCCGCCCTTGCTGGTCGGCAGCGCTTTCACTGACGCTGCTGCGACCCAGGTAAAAGATTTAAAGGCCTTTGCGGCGCGGGGCAAGGGTAAGCACCGCGGCGGCGCCCTCCAGAGGTGGGCGCCCCCCTGCGGCGCTTACCTCGCTTACCGCATCGGCACGGCCCTGCCTTTTACTACAGTGGGTAAAAGGCTGCTTTTTTTTTTAAATAAAAGGAAATGGCCATGCTATAATCACAGGGATTGGCAAGTGGTCATTTCCAGAGGGAACCCTTACTGCCACCTATTTAGGTGATAGTAAGGGCTCTTGCACTAACCCGGCAGTAACCAGGCAGTGCACAGCGCTACCCAATTACTGCAGAGTAAGCCCCAGTGCTACAAAAATACAAAATATGTTTATAGTGCTGGAAATGGTGTGCACTGGGGGGTGGGAGCTACTACTGGGCTCCTGTGCTTGTCCAGCTGTAGTCCCAATTTGACGTGCGGCAAAGTGGCAGTACCTCTACCGCTGCTTTGTAATAGGGCCCCTGAGTATATAACTGCAAATTAGTGTCAATTAGTACTAGTTCTGGTTAATTAATGGTAGTTATCACCAACTAAACACCAATCAAGGGCCAATTAAATATTTACATTAAACACATATGTGATATTATTCTATGATGTCTGTAAAACCAATGGTCTCCACAGGTGAGAGAAGAGTGACTTATACATTTTTGGTAATATACAATTGTAGGGGAGACTGGATTGGAGCAATGTTCCCTCTAAGTGGAGCACATGAGCGATTGCTCAAACATTTTATGAGTGTCGCTCACAGATTTTACATTGCTGCTCAGAAAAACTTTTTTTGTGTATGTGTTATATACAGAAATGTATTGTTAATACTGGTGCTCAGAAATTGTTGGTTTTTAAAACTTGTTGCACAAACACACACACACAAAAAATTTGCACACAGTAGGCCACTCCTTAGAGAAAACATTGAATGGGAGACTTCAGAGAAGGACAATTCCTGGGGTGTGAGAAACCCTGCCATCTCTGCTATATGAAAAAGAGACCTCATCCTGTCTTGGATTTGCTCAATAGAAAACAAAAGGCCACGTCTTTGGGTTGTAATATTAACTCTGTCACATAATCAGATCTATCCATAATGACAATGACACCCCCTTTGTCTGCTTAGTTAATAGTCATGACCTCCGTTGCTCTCAAGGATGTGATGGCACTGTTCGCTTCTTTAATGAGGTCATAAAAATCAAAAATTGCATACACATGCTGTTTCTGTGCCTCAGCATCTTTGACAGCCATCCCTCTTGAGTTCATTTATGTTTTTATGTTATTAAGAGCTATTATAATCCTGATGGCCATGCTGGATCTATTTTATCGATCATATTTTATTTTTCCTTTGTGTGTTTTTGTAAACAAAAACAGGCTCTTAATCGATTGAAAATTGTTTTGATGGATTTGGTATACATCATTGGATGGTTTTCATTTTTTTCCATATTGTAAATGGGGTCCGCTTCCTCCTCTGGGGTGGGCTAGCCGGCCAATGGGCTCTTCGGAGCCCAAGACAGAATACTGCGGATACAGGAACTCAGGGCCCAAATCCTTTTATTATCCAGGCAATTTCCCAGCCAAAATCATAACATTTTCTTCAAAACAAAGGAATAAAGATACAGTCCTTATACGATCATCTTCAAAAGGTACAATCCAGGTTCCAAAATCCCTTTAGCACCCGCTCAGTCCCCCCCCCCCCCCCCCCCCCCCCCCCCCGAGTTCAGGCCTTCTCCTAGGCCTTGGCTTTCCCTTCTCCCTCCTTCAGAAGGGTTTAGTCAGAGTCCAGCATACTTTTACTATAGCCCAATAAAGCAGGAACTCTTCATTTACAGTCTTTGCACAGCCCCCAATATCACCTATCACCTGCCTTTTACACAGTCCTGAGGAAACTCTGCGAGGTGCAGGGTTGGCAGTTTCTCCCACCTCACAGTACCACCTCCGGCGTGGCCTCCTCCACTACCTTCATGTGCTGGGCAGGGCAACCTTTGAATCCTCCCACTCCATGGTAGCTGATTCCTCTCCCTTGGGCAGCTCTAGTGGCAGGCTCCTTCCTTCCTCCATGGAATCGCCCTCTCTCCTTGTATCTCCTCTCTCCTGGGGACTGAAAGCCTCCAAGAACTCAGCTTCCCCTTCCCACAGCTGGGGGGGAATTATATACTGATGGTGAAGCCAGGGAAACTGAGCTTCAACCTTGTCTCTCCCCCTAGTGGGGAAGAGAGTAACAGGCTCACTCTGCCTCAAGCCCTGGCTCCCTCCGCTGGGGCTGGGAATCCATTCCCTCTTTTCAGGACTACTCTCCTCTCTCCTTTTTGCAAGGACTTCTGGGATCCGTAGTTCTGGGCTCAATTGCTTCACGGGGTGATCTCTGGGGCTTGCCTTGTCACAATATCTGTCTATTTTCTGTGTTTACTTGTTTGCTTACCATCACTGTTCTTTTACTATCAGAAAATCTTGTACTAGCCCCAGATTGTATCCTGCAGTAGCACTGCAAGTGATGGCTGCAATCCATGGAAGTATAATGGTTGACTGCCCTCGTTATAGCCTGTTTTTCAGCTTAATTATTTTCATCCCAATGCTAATCCATCAATTTGATTTAATGAGCCCAACCTGGAGATTTAATGAACACTCCTGCAGCTTTCCCAGGCCCCTTTCTTTCTCTGCCAAGGATCCAGACCAGCAGAAGATGAATCATGTGTAGGAAGACTGAGTCAGCATTTAAGAACATAAGAATAGCCATACTGGGTCAGACCAATGGCCCATCTAGCCCAGTATCCTGCTTCCAACAGTAGCCAATCCAGGTCACAAGCACCTGGCAGAACCTAATTAGTAACAACAGTCCATGCTACCAATCCCAGGGCAAGCAGTGGCTTCCCCACGTCTGTCTCAATAGTAGACTATGAACTTTTCATCTAGGAAGTTTCAAAATCTTCTTTAAACCCAGATACGCTAACCACTGTTAGTAAAAGACCCCCTATGTTACTATCCAGCTTATAATCGAAAGAGAAAAACGCCTATATTACGACCCAAATCGGGAGATGGGCGTCTTTCTCCCATGGGCGCCCAAATCAGTATAATCGAAAGCCGATTTTGGGCGTTTCCAACTGCAATCCGTTGCGGAAACGGGTAGTTGATGGGGGCATGTTGGAGGTGTGGTGAAGGCGGAACTGGGGCGTGGTTATCGGCTGAGGAGAGATGGGTGTCTTTAGCTGATAATCGAAAAGGCGTTTTTATCGCGATTTTGGGTCACTTTTTTTGGACCCTTTTTTTCACGAACAGGTCCCAAAAAAGTGCCCCAACTGACCAGATGACCACTGGAGGGAATCGGGGATGACCTCCCCGGACTCCCCCAGTGGTCACTAACCCCCTTCCACCAAAAAAAAAACCACTTTACAAACTTTTTTTCCAGCCTTTATGCCAGCCTCAAATGCCGTACCCACCTCTATGACAGCAGAATGTGTACTATCCTGTGACAGCCTTTCCCTGGTTCTGATGTGGCTCTCGGGTGAGTATGACACCTTTTCTGTTATGCGCACTGCACAGTTACATCAGCAATGCATTGTGGTGGGTGTAGGGTATTGGGCTCCGTGATTCCACTAGCTTGTGGCAAATGCTCACGATGTTGGTAGTTGGTAGCAGGGCTTTTTTTGAGGGGGTACTTGGGGGTACTGAGTACGGCACCTTTTCCATTGTCTGCAAAAATTGACCCATGGACCCCAAGTTTTAATAAAAGAGCTTAGGCTCTACGCAACAATTCTGCCTTGTCATAGATTTTGTGACTGGTTACAGGGGGCCTGGCTATTGTGGGATGAGTCCCTCAGTGATCACCCCACCCCTGAAGGGTAGCCTAGCATTTGAGTACCAGCACCTTTTTCCCTAGGAAAAACACACTGGTTGGTAGGCTCTACTCTCATGGTGCTTTTCCCCCTGCTTACTGGGTCAGAGTGTGCCCTGTTTTGTTTCCGGTAGTCCATGAGGTAGTGGCCATTTTTGTAAGCCAGTTTTAGATCCCTTTCACGTGTTAGCCACGTTACAGAACTTAGTTCTTCCCTTGAATATGGCTGAAAGAGGGCATTGTACAGCATTCTGCCAGCTCTGACCTACTGCTCATCTCAGTACCAGGGAGACTCATTGCCAGTGGGGCACAACCTCTGATCTGCAGTTAACTGTGAGTAAGTGTGCTTATTCCAATAAATGACGTTTTCGGAGAGATTAGTCTTCAGGTGTCAACTGGTGTGCCAATGTTATATAGCAGCAACCAGTCCTAGAGGCCTGCGTGTATGCAGGTCCCTGAAGCACTTTTAGTGGGTACCGCAGTGCACTTCAGCCAGGCGGACCCAGGCCCATCCCCCCCTACCTATAACACTTGTGCTGGTAAATGGGAGACCTCCAAAACCCACTGTACCCACATGTAGGTGCCCCCTAAGAGCTATGGTAGTGTTGTACATTTGTGGGTAGTGGGTTTTGGGGGAGGGGGTTGGGTGCTCAGCACCCATGGTAAGGGAGCTATGCATGTGGAAGCGTTGTCTGAAGTCCACCGCACTGACCTCTAGGGTGCCCAGTTGGTGTCCTGGCATGTCAGGGGGGCAAGTGTACTACGAATCGTGGCCCCTCCCACGACCAAATGGCTCGGATTAGGACGTTTTTCAGCTGGGCATTTTTAGTTTCCATTATCGCTAAAAAAAACAAACGGCCAACTGAAAAACGTCCATTTTTTCAAAAATACGGTTTGTCCCACTTCTGCACTTACCTGTTTTCTGACATAGACGCCCATGGAGATAGGCGTTCGCGTTCGATTATGCCCCTCTATGAGGTCCTTTTACTAAACTGTATCAAAAATTGATCTTAGTGCACCCATGTGTGAAGGCCATTTTTACCACAGCAGTAAAACAGCCAGTTTTCCATTTTTTTTTTATTCATGGCTATGCGCAAAGGTAGCCAATAGCATGCATCCATTAATAAACATTACGACATGAGCACTTACCAACATCTATTTTGTAGGCAGTAAGGGCTCACATGGTAATCCTGCGCTGACCACTTATCTTGCGCTAATGTAGATGCGCTAACTGATTAGTACAGGAACACCTACCCTCTGCCCCAGATGTTTAATGAGGTACGCTATAGGTGCGTTAGCGTTACACACGTAAATGGTTTACTTGCGTTAAATGCTAACACGCCTATAGAAATGTATAGGCGCGTTAGTGTTTAACATGCCTTAACTTTAAAGGCGAGTTAGAAACACCAATGCACCTTAGTAAACATACCCACTAATCTTCTCATTTTCATAATAGTCTTAAAGAACTGAATCGAATCAAATCGAACCCAAAAAATCAATTCATATCAGTGAATCGAATCGAATCAAATTGAAAACTTTGTGACTGAATCGGACAGCCCTAGTTAGCACACAACTAAAACGCACTCGCAATTTTGGGTGCCATATATAGAATCCAGGGTTAGTACACATTAAAAAGTTTATTTATTTTATTTCAGCATATTTGCTATACTGCAGCTCTAATATGCCTCATTTTTTTTTTTTTAATTAAAGCAAATGTATGGAACAAACCAAAAAGTCCAAAAATCAGGAAGAACCAAAATGAATTGAAAAGAAATAGAAAAATGTTTCCCTGTGCTTACCCGTAGTTCCAAATATCTGCCATTTTTTTAGGAAATATTTTTTTTCATATTCCTTATGAACTCTCGTTCTTTCCTACCCTTCTCTCTCAAAATGTCTTATGTTGAAACAGGATGCATATTCTAAAACTCAAAATTATGTCTTCCATAGCAGTTAATTGTGAACTGTACCTAATCCCGATGGCTGTAATTATATTCAGATAGTTTAGTTTAATTCTAATCTATGATCAAAACTGTACTAATTAGGCCTTGTTATTAGGTTGATAACGTAAGTTATCTGTGAGTCTATTCTTGGAAATCACATTTATTGCCTTCAAGTCATACCAATATTGGCTTCACAGAGATCGAGCAGTTTTCAGAAGGTATTAGACACATATGATAGGTTTATTCTACAAGTTAGCTCTATAATTTGTTCAGCTACTGTTGCCTAGAAATAAAAATTACAGACAAGCCTTTAAATTGGATTTGATTCAAGTCAGCAGTTAGTACAAGACTCTGAGGAGTTCAGCTGGGCTCCCCATCAATAACCATTAGCCTGCAACATTTCAAATGCAGTACATGCTGTGCCCATTCCTTATAACACCGCTGTTATGATGCAATCAACCTACCACCTCTACAACAAGCAATTCCAGAGCAGCACAACCAACAATAATGAGTAGCAAAAGGTGCAAATAAATTCCTCAAGTCTCCAACTTGGGGATCCAGCACAGGGGCAAGAGTCAGATGTCTCAACACAAACCTCAAGCCCACAACAAAGAGAGAGACTGAACTCAAGCCATACTGCTGAATAGCATGGTAATTTGAAGTGGTAAATGTTAATTCACTTTGCACTATTTATAAAAGCCATGTATGTATATCCAATCTTATCAAAATGCAGATAAATATCACAAGATCTCAGAAAAGACTCTATGCTACAGGTTTGGTGACCAGAGGATCAGATTTCTCAGTAGGAAGAGACTACATCTGTCTTAGCAGGGCTGGCCCAAGGGTAGCAGACATCTCTAGGTGAATCTTCAGCCATGTGCTCCCCCCCCCCCTACCAGTGGTAACTCAAGACTCCGCAACTCCTCTCTATAGTTCACCACCTCCCCTTCCCCTATAAACTAGGTGGTTTCCAATTAAAAACATACACAATCAAAAATAAAAATGAACATACAAAACTATAAAAATAACAGATCTCTTCATGATATCACATGACTACTACAGCTGCTTCAAAAAAAAAAAATGTTGTTACATATAGACGAGTCTTTAAAGTGTTCTTAAACTGTGTCAGGCTGCCACAATGGTGGAGTTGGTCAGGAAGTGCATTCCATAATAAAATTGCAGCCAGTACAAACACCGAAGTCCGTGTAACAGCATAATGTAATTGATTCACAACGTCCATTGATAGTCTCATGGCAGCTTCTGATCTCAATACCCACCGCGGCTGATAGACAGGCAAAGATTCGATCAAATAACATGGGGCAGCAAGATACAAAGTCTGATGAACAAGTGTTAACACTTTAAATTGAATCCTGTGTAACACAGGTAACCAGTGTAGTTGTTTCAATACTAAGAATACATGAGAAAATTTTGAAATTCCTATAAGAACACAAGCTGCTGCATTCTGAACTATCCGCAATGCCTTCACACCCAAAGATGACATTCCAGTGGATAGAGCATTGCAGTAATCCAGCCACACCAATATCATACTCTGAAACACACATCTGAAGTCATAAATAGGTGTCATCGGTTTCAATTTGAAGCAGGGGTGTAGCCAGACCTTGAGGTGGGAGGGGGACAAAGCCCAAGGTGAGGGGGCACATTTTTGTCACCGCCCCGCTGCTGCCACCCCCCCCCCCCCCCGCCACCTCGCCACCCTGCCACTCCGCACCCACTGCCACCACTGTCCAAAATCACAACCTACCCTTCATGAGCATTGTCTGATCAGACCCCACCAGGCCAAACAGAAACCCATGCTGCAACACCTTTACAAAAAATGTTGAAATCACTATTAACAGAGAAATAGACCTGTCTGAACAGCATTCAGCACCGTTTGCCCCCTGCTTATGTATTAACATAATAATTGCAGCATGCAAACTGTGGTCTTGGCCTACCTTTTGGAAACACTGAAGTAAAGATTGATTAAAACTGGGAAAAGACCTCAGTAAACATTTTATAGAAGTCTAAGTGGAAGCCATTTGACTAGGGACATTTGTTTCCAAGAAGTGATTAATAGCCAACATGATTTCAGCTGGCACTAATGCCCCTGCTCAGTTCTGCAGCCTGTTCAGAGCTAATTTACGTAAGGAGACTCAACCAAAAAACTGGCACAGCTCTTCTTTTGATAGCAAATCTTCTTGCATATATACTGATGCAAAATGTATTACAAATGCATTCCTAATTTCTTTGAGGTCGAATTGCTGAAGTTAAGGTGCCTGTCTGTCCCCGTCCTATCCAGCATTGTACCAACCATGTTACTGTGCCAAGAAAACCTTTGTTGCTCATATCACAGGGCCTCCTCCTCCTAATCTGAAGATCACTGAGCTCTGTGTGTACACTGGTGAGTGGCCTGGTACCAAGGTGGAATAAGTTCTTTTATGCTGCTATTCCAGTGCCCTGATGTGCAGTTCCAGCTTCCATTGCTTAGTGAGCACTTCCTTCTTTAAGTGACTTATATATAAATTAATTTTACCTTGAACACTTTCCAGCATACAATTGGATCATACATTGCCCGCAGATTACACTCAGTATAATCCTTAAATGCCTTATATTTATTTTTCTTACATTTGTACCCCACGCTTTCCCACTCGTGGCAGGCTCAATGCGGCTTACATATACAGGTACTTATTTGTACCTGGGGCAATGGAGGGTTAAGTGACTTGCCCAGAGTCACAAGGAGCTGCCTGTGCCTGCAGTGGAAATTGAACCCAGTTCCCCAGGACCAATGTCCACCACTCTAACCACTAGGCCACTCCTCCATTTTCCTAAAGGGTTGATGCCCAAGAATGGAGAGGCTGAGCCGCTGGGATCACAAGGAAGACTCTACTTACTGGTCAAAACAAAAGTGAAATGGGACAATGGTTCAAGTTAAAGCTAGGCATAATATCCACTACTAAGCCATCTGCCATGGGGTACACAAAAAATAGACTATACAACTACAGGACATATGTCTCCCTGAAAAACAGATGTGAAGGGCAGTTCTATAACGAGGTACCTGTAGATACATGCCCCTATACACAAACATATGTGCAGAAAAGTACCACTTAAGAACATAAGATAGCCATATTGGGTCAGACCAATGGTCCATCTAGCGCAGTATCCTGCTTTCAACAGTGACCAATCCAGGTCACAAGTACCTGACAGAAACCCAATTAGTAGCAACATTCCATGCTACCAGTCCCAAGGCACACAGTGACTTCCCTCATGTCCTTCTCAACTTATCCAAACCTTTTTTAAACCCAGAACGCTAACCGCTGTTACCACATCCTCCAGCAACGAGTTCCAATGCTTAACTATTCTTTGAGCGAAAAAAATATTTCCTCCTATTTGTTTTAAAAGTATTTCCATGTAATTTCATTGAGTGTCCCCTGCTCTTTGTACTTTTTGAACGAGTGAACAATCATTCACTTTGACCCGTTCTACGCCACTTAGGATTTTGTAGACCACTTCTTTTCCACAGTGAAGAGCCCTAACCACTTTGGTCTTTCCTCATATGTAAGTGCCCTCTTCCATATAGGTGCATAACTACTAAAGCATGCAAATGCAAAGGGGGGTCGTTCACATAACTGGAGCATGGGACGGGCATGGATATGGGACGGGCATGGGTAAGGCTCCCAGATATGTGAATAACTTACAGATATTATGGCTAATGTAACTGCAGGCACCTAAATGGAAGGCATGCCAATACTGGGTTTCACTAGTATTCTATAATGGATTCCGTTACAGAATAGCAAGTCCCTGCATTGCATTGTGGTGCCGACAATGGGAAAGGGAAAGGGAAATGGGACTTGATATACCGCCTTTCTGAGGTTTTTTGCAACTACATTCAAAGCGGTTTACATATATTCAGGTACTTATTTTGTACCAGGGGCAATGGAGGGTTAAGTGACTTGCCTAGAGTCACAAGGAGCTGCAGTGGGAATCAAACTCAGTTCCCCAGGATAAAAGTCCACTGCACTAAAGACTTAGAAAATTGCCACCACAGTCCCTTGTAAATCAAAGAACAATAGAAAAAGTAATAGATATATCTGTATTTCAGTTTCAACAGATATTCCGGTCTTCTCCCATAATCATTGGTGCATTTGCAAATCCACTCAGCAACCTAAAATCGAGTGTAAAAAGTGCCTTGACCAAAGTTTGGTGCATATGTTAACCAGGATACATTTCTGATCTCTCAGCCTCCTGGATACTGCTGCAAAGCTGTTTTCTTGATCTTAAACTTGTGGACCATGAAACACTCCATATAATTTCTGAAAATGTACAAAGCACCAGTTTCCTGACCCACCAAGTCCCAAACCAGCTTATTATGTTCTGTCATAGAGAGATGGTTCTCTGACAGCATGGCAAAATGCACTCGCTTGGATTTCATGTACATGAAGATCTGCAAAATGATATTCAATACAGAAGTTAATGGGTGTCACACCAAATGTGCATCTGCCATTCATCTGTTATGTTATACCAGGATTTTTATTCTGCCTTTACCTCTACAGTTCAAGGATGATTACATAAAAAAAACCCAGATTAGCATATCCAGGAATTACAGTGCAAATTAATAACCACCAACCAAGGACATAGCTAATATCAATCTTATAAAATAGAGTCTGAAGATGCAAGGCCAACATCATGGAACAAAAAGCTTTCAGCTGTTTTCTAAATAATAGGTAATGGCAGCGTGTTCTCAATGATAAAGATAATAAATTCCACAGCATGGCCATCTGATAATATAACGGGGAAGAAAAATGTTTGACTGAAACCACAGGAGAAATTATTATGCTTAGACCCAACCCTATGTAAAATTGTGACCATATTTACCATTGTAAAGGGGTCCGCTTCTTCCACTCTGGGTTGGGGCCGGCAGCCCTGTTAGGCTCACAGGTTTCCAGCAAAGAACCAGTCTGCCATATGGACTTAAGACCAAAGTGCTTTATTCTTAATTCAGTTCCACTCTCAAAATTGAAATGCAGTTCACAAACAGGGTTCAGGCCGGATTCCAAACTCCAGCCAGCATTCAGTTCCTTAACAGTTCAGGCCCACTTCCTTTGCACTACCTTCCCCTCTCCCTCAGAAGGGCTCAGTCAAAGTTCAGCCTGCTGTTCTATACATCCCAATAATTCAACCCTTTCACAAACAGTCTCTTCAAAGGAAACCACTACTTAATGCCCCTGTCCTCTTCACAGCACCCAGGAGAACCCTGTACCAAACAGGGCCGGCAGCTTTCCTTCTACCTCATAACACCACACCCCTGTGGCCTCTCACACTGCCTTTATGTGCTGGACAGGGCTACATTTACACTCCATGGCAGCTTACTCTCCCCCCCCCCCCCCCCCCCCCCCCCCCAGGGAAGGCCCTTTCCATCCTCCACCTACTCCATGGCAGCTTCTCTCTCAATCAGTTTCCTCTCCCTCCTGGTGGCTGAGAGCCACCCAGAAATCTCTCCCCCCTCTCACAGCTGGAGGGAATTATATACTGTGATGCAGCTAAGGGACTGAGCTTCACCTCCCCTTCTCCCTCTAGTGGGGAAGAGAGTAACTGGCTCCCCTAGCACTGAATCACTGCTCCCCCTGCTGGAATTGGAAATCGGTTCCAGCCCTTTGGGGCTACCGTCCTCTCTCCTGCTTGCAAGGGCTTCTGGGAACCGTAGTTCAGGGATTAGCTGCTTCTCTGTGGGGCCCCGAGTGCTAGCTTTGTCACACCAAATAAGAAGATACTTCACCAGACGGAATCTTAAAAACTGTGACATTCAACATAAAATGAATATGAACTATAATCGGTAACCAATGTTTCTTCAAGTAATAAGAACATGAAAAGACTTCTTCATTATAGACGATACATGTTGCTGCATTGACAGCAAATTGTCTAGCTCAACACCTAAGAACTTTGAATGTAGATCTAAGGAGAATGAATTATTGCCAATTGTAACATTTTATTTATATCATATATCATTATTGGCTCCTATCCAAAGGAATTTGGTCTTCTCTTTGTTAAGTTTTAAACGGTGACTTGAAATCCATAATTCAATTTGTTCCATATGTATTTGAATCCGAGATATGGTCTGTTTCCAAGATGATGAGCATGGTAAAAATACAGTATTGTATGCTCTTTGAGCAGGGACTGTCCTTCTATGTTAAATTGTACAGCGCTGCGTAACCCTAGTAGCGCTTTAGAAATGTTAAGTAGTAGTAGTAGTAATATCATCTGTGTAAGTGAAGTGTATAAATTCAAAATGATCCAATAACCTGCCCAAAGATTGCATCATCAGGTTGAAGAGCACCGATGAAAGGGAGGAGCCCTGTGGAACTCCACATGGTGCCTTCCATTTTTCTGAAAGAACTCCATCTTTTTGACTATACAACTACGATGTTTACGAAACCCAAGAACCAAAAGAGAAGGGCAACAAAAATGATAAAGGGGATGGGACGACTTCCCTATGAGGAAAGGCTAAAGTGGCTAAGGCTCTTCAGCTTGGAGAAAAGACAGCTGAGGGGAGATATGATAGAGGTCTATAAAATAATAAGTGGAGTGGAAAATGTAGACGTGAAGCGTCTCTTTACTCTTTCCAAAAATACTAGGACTAGGGGGCATTCAATGAAGCTACAAAGTAGTAAATTTAAAATGAATCGGAGAAACCTTTTCTTCACTCAACGTGTAATTAAACTCTGGAATTCATTACCAGAGAATGTGGTAAAGGCAGTTAGATTAGCGGGGTTTAAAAAAGGTTTGGACTGCTTCCTAAAGGAAAAGTCCATAGACCATTATTAAAATGGACTTGGGGAAAATCCAATGGGCGTCTCTAACGTTTAGCACGCCCACAATTTTAGCATGTGCTTTAGTAAAAGACACTCTAACTTAATTGCAGAATTTCTTGCATTAGTGTTGGCTCCATGACCCCATTCTTTGAGATGCCAGGACAAAAGTAAATCACCTTTCAGTGATATTTGGCATGGGATACATTATTTTAAATGAAGCCAACAAATTTCCAGCATGAAATTTATATTTGTTTTAATACAAGAAGCCCATTACGGAAAACAAGGAGCTCAAGCGCCTACTTTCTGGTTTGTGTATATACTGTATGTGGATCCAAAAAAATAAAAACCTGTCATGCCCTAAAAATTGATGTGGACAAAACAGCAAACACAAAAAATATTTAAAGGAATAAGTTCAAATGTGTGCATACCTATGCACAGCAATCCCATAAGACTACTTTCCCTTCAGAAGGTGAATCAATAATAAAAAACATTGGACTTCTATCCATTCACTGTCTAATTTTCAAGGAAATGAAATGGTAGTGGATAGTGGTGAAGAGCAATTCTACAATCCAGGCGCCCACGTGTATCTAGAACAGTGGTTCTTAACCAGTGTATCAGGACACACTGGTGTGCCACCAACAGCTGAGAGGTATGTCACTGAAAATTTGACAAACAGCATGCTTGTGGTTTTCTTAACAACCATGTGTGCTGCAGGTTGGGGAGAGTTGAGGACCAGGAAGTCATGTACTTGAAATCTCCATAACTGGTCCCTACTTCTGTCATTAGCCTCAAATGAAAATGTTGCAGCTCATCCCTTTCTTTCAACCTGGCAGTCACCACTATAGCATCTGTATTTCCCTTACATCTTTGTTAGCAACAATTAAATGATATATAAGGGGTTTTTGTTCCATTGTTCAGCTGAAAACTGTAGTGTTTAGTGTGTCACTCATGTGAATATTGTCTATCGGGTGTGTCACAACAGAAGGAAGATTGAGAACCACTAGTCCAGAATATTAGCATTTACGCGGATATGTTTGCATTCGACCTCGTAAGTTCTAACAAGATGGCTAAACGCTATTCTGCAAATACCTGTATAATTTTTACAGCACATATTTGGGGTAGAAATGTACTAAAATAAATAAATAAATATTTGCGAAGGGGTGTTACATTATCTCTGCCGCCTTTAGGTGCCTGCACTTAAGCCAACTCTATGGCTTGTGTGACTGCAGGCGCCTAAACATTAGGGGGGAGGGGATTCTATAAATGGCACTTTAAAATTGGTGCCTTAAAACCACATGGTTAGTGTGATTCTATAAACTACACTGTACGTTAGACGTAGTTTATAGAATGCGCTCAAGTGCCATTCTTGTGCCTAAAATTATATTAGCGCGTATAGTTTGAAACACTCACAACCCGCCCATTTCACGCCCATGCGCATGCCCTCTTTTCAACTGTGCACATTAGAATTTACACACACTTTGTTATAGAATATGCCTATACATTTGTGCGCATAAATTCTAATTAAAGCCAATTAGTGCCGCTAATAAGTTGTTAAGTACCAATTATAGTGCTGACTGGCTTGTTAATCAATTAAATAGGTGCACACAACTTATGGCACCATATATAGAATTTGGGGTACGTGTGTCAATAATTAGTTACACTAATATTGTATAATGTAACCTGTGTGCCCAGATACCGTTATAGAATAAGCTCCTACTGTGTAGCATCAGGGAACCTATATGGGGGCATCCACTTATAGGTGGATGATTCCCTTAGGTGTAGATTCTATAAATGGTGCTCAAATTTAAGCACTGGGAAAAATCTATGCTAAGCACTATTCTATAAAGGGCACTCCAGGCTGAGCACCCTTTGAAGAATAGGGCTAACAGCAGATTACCATGAACAACTTTGGGCATGAGGACTTATGCCTGTTGAAATCTGGTGTAAATCCTGATGCAAATGTTGGGTGTGTAACCTTCTATAACACTACACCTAAATAATTGGTGATGAAAATGATCAAGGGGGTGGGACGACTGCCCTATGAGGAAAAGCTAAAGTGTCTAACAGGCTTATTTTCGAAAGAGATCGCCAGCGATCTTCCGACACAAATCAGAAGATCGCCGGCGATCTCTCAAAAGTGGCCAAATCGGTATAATCGTAACCCCCTTTTTTGACACCATCGCCACTTTCCCGTCACCGAGCCAGCGAAAGTTCAAGGAGGCGTGTCGGTAGCGTAGCGAAGGCGGGTCATGGGCGGGCATGGGCGTGGCTAACAGATGGCTGGCTTCAGCGCATAATGGAAAAAACAAACACAGTGTTAATGAATATTTCGCCAGTTTTACTTGGTCCTTTTATTTTCACGATCATGCCTCAAAAAGGTGCCCCAACTGACCAGATGACCACCGTAGGGAATGGGGGATGACCTCCACGTACTCCCCCAGTGGTCACCAACCCCCTCCCACACTAAAAAAATTAAAATAAAAACATTTTTTGCCAGACTGTATGCTAGCCTCAGATGTCATACCCAGCTCCATCACAGCAGTATGCAGGTCCCTGGAACAGTTTTTGTTGGTTGCAGTGGACTTCAGGCAGGCGGACCCAGGCCCAACCCCCCCCCCTACCTGTTACACTTGTGGTGCTAAGTGTTGAGCCCTCCAACCCCCCCCCCCCAAAACCCACTCTACCCACATGTAGGTACCCCCCATCACCCATAAGGGCTATGGTAATGGTGTAGAGTTGTGGGGAGTGGGTTTTGGGGGGATTTGGGGACTCAGCACCCAAGGTAAGGGAGCTATGCACCTGGGAGCTATTTGTATACTTTTTTTAATTTTTAGAAGTGCCCCCTAGGGTGCCCGGTTGGTGTCCTGGCATATCAGGGGGACCAGTGCACTACAAATGCTGGCTGCTCCCACGACCAAATGCCTTGGATTTAGCCGGGGTTCAGATGGCCACTCTTAGTTTCCATTATCGCTGAAAAACCAAAACGGCCATCTCAAACCCGGCAAACTCTTGCATTTGGCCGAGCCAAACCGTATTATCGAAAGAAAAGATGGCCGGCCATCTTTTTCAATAATACGGTTCTGGCCAGGCGCCGTTCAATTATTTCCCTCTATGACTCTTACAAGCTTAATTTCAAAAGAGGACGCCCATCTTCCAACACAAATCGGGAGATGGGCGTCCTTCTCTCAGGGTCACCCAAATCGGCATAATCGAAAGCCGATTTGGGCATCCTCAACTGTTTTCCGTCGCGGGGACGACCAAAGTTCCTGGGGTGTGTCGGCAGTGTACCGAAGGTGGGACGGGGGCGTGGTTAAGAGATGGGCATCCTTGGACGATAATGGAAAAAAGAAGGGCGTTCCTGACGCGCATTTAGCCGATTTTACTTGGTCCCTTTTTTTTCACGACCAAGCCTCAAAAAGGTGCCCAAACTGACCAGATGGCCACCGGAGGGAATCGGGGATCACCTCCCCTTACTCCCCCAGTCAGGGCTGGTCTTAGCAAGTGCGGGGCCCTATGCAGACCAATTTGATGGGGCCCCACCCTAGCCCTGCCCCCATCCTAACTCCGCCCCACCTAGCTCCACCCCCACCCTAGCTCCAGGGCCGGCCACCCCTCCCTCCGAGCTCCCAGGCCGCTCCCTCCGAGCTCCAAGGCCCCCAGCTCCAGGGCTTCCCCCCCTAGGGCTCCCAGCTCCAGGGCTTCCCCCCCTAGGGCTCCCAGCTCCAAGGCCCCCCTCCCTCCCTCCCTCCCGGTCATTTTTTAACACCCCCCTCCAAAATCCAGTACTAGGTATGCCGAGAATACAAAACACTCAGGACCTATAGAGCAATTCTACCATACCATAAGCAGTCATTTCTACGAATCACACAAAGAAAGGAAAACATCTTAAAACACTATAATGAGCACTAGAACATCAATTCACCTATTGTAAATTAAACAGACAGAATAGTATAGATCGTCGATCCTGCACAGTCAATGCCAACTGAAACCCATGTCTTTTTCACAACACAGATACACCCTAATCCACTATAGAATAAGTAGTAATATTTAAACTTTCTATTTAGACAAAAATTAACTGGAACCTCCAAGATGCCAGACTCTGAATACAATGCAACACCCACAGAAACAGAAAATGTCCCCTAGTACTGTGCAAAATATAAAGACAGCAGATGTAATTTGAAAAAAACTAACAAATACCATCACCACTTTACAAATTAACAAATAGAATAAAACAAATATAGAAAATAAAATATACCATTTATTAAACAATCCATTTAGCTTTCAGAGGCCAAAACATCCTTCCTCAGGTCAATATAGTATAGTACTGTTACAGTATCCTATCCTGACCTGAGGAAGGGGTTTTGTTCTCCGAAAGTTAGCCAAAATGTATTAAAATTAGTCCAATAAAAAGATTACTTTGTTTACATGTTCTATTATAAACATTTATTAATACATCTACAATACTACTTTATCCTAGAGCAAAAAAATAAAATATATAGTTTATTTACAGTTTGTTGTCTCTGGTTTCTGCTTTCCTCACCTTCTTTTCACTGTCTTCCTTCCATCCAGCATCTGTCTTCGGTCTCTCTCTGCCATCCAGTGTCTGCCCTCTCTGTTGTCTCCTCCATCCAATGTCTGCCCTCTCTCCCTGCCCCTTCCATCCACATCTGCCCTCTATCTCTGCCCCTTCCATGATCCATCCATCATCTGCCCCTGTCTGCCCTCTCTCTCTCCCCCATCCATTCACTGTCTACTACTACTACTACTACTTAACATTTCTATAGCGCTGCTAGGGTTACGCAGCGCTGTACAATTTAACATAAAAGGACAGGCCCTGCTCAAAGAGCTTACAATCTAAAGGACAAGTGAGTAGACAATACGATGGGGGCAGTCAATTTGGGGCAGTCCAGATATCCTGAAGGTAAGAGTTAGGTGCCGAAGGCAGCATTGAAGAGGTGGGTGCCCCTTCCATGATCCATCCATCATCTGCCCCTGTCTGCCCTTTCTATCCCTTCCATCCACTGTCTGCCCTTTCTCTCTGCCCCTTCAATCCACAATTTGCCCTCCCTCTCCCATCCATCCAGGGTATGCCCTCCCTCTCGCTCCCCCATCCAGGATCTGCCCCTCTCTCTGCCCCTTTTTTCAGCCCCCAGTTCCAGCCCCACTATCCCACTAGTCCCCCATTTTCAGCCCCAGCCCTTTTCTCCCACAGTCCGAGCTTCAGCCCCCCAGCCACTTCTCCCTTTTCAGCCCCCAGTCCTCAGTTTCAGCCCCTGCCCCTTTTCAGCCTCCAGTCCCAGTACTAGCCCGCTTATCCCACCTACCCTCCTTTTCAGCCCCCAGTTCCAGCCCCCTTCATCCACATGCCTTGTATTAGGGCCCCCCTTTTCAGAACCATTCTCCCCACCTGACCCACACATGCCCCATTTCCCACCAGTCCCAGGCATGGCCCCATTTTCCCATATGGCCCCTTCTCAGACCCCAGTGCCAGTCCCCTTCTCCCATCCGAGAACCCCCCCTCCCCAGTCCCCTTTCTCCCATCCAAGAACCCCAGTCCTCTCCTCACCTGTCCCCTTTAAACATCCAAGAACCCCCCTCCCCACCTCAGTCCCCATCTCCCATCTAAGAACATCAGTCCCCTCCCCACCTGTCCCCTTCAACCATCTAAGAACCCCCTCCCCACCCCTTCTCCCATCTGTGAACGCCCTCCCCACCTCAGCTTTAGAAATGTTAAGTAGTAGTAGTAGTCTCCTTCCCATTTAAGAACCACCTCCCCACCCTTCCCCCACCTGAGAACCCCTACCCCACACACCTTCTCCCATCTGAGTCCCCCCCGACCCACCTACCAGCTCCTTTCTCCTGACGCCCACCACCCTCATGCCTTTAAAAAAAGAATTTGGAGAGCGCCAGAGGGGCAGGCAGCGGCCTCGCGTCTGCCCTGATGACTAAAAATCTCTTCGACGTCGTTGGGCCTTCCCACATTGAAGTCCCGCCCGCCCTTGCGGTAATTGGAAGTTACCTCAGGAGGAGGGCGGGACTCAACTGTGAACGGCCAATGAAGTCGGAAGAGATTTTTAGTAGCATGGCAGACGCAGAGGCGCTACCTGTCCCTCCAGCGCTTCCAAATTCTTTTTTTAAAGGTAGGACAGGGTGGGAGCAGCGGGAGCCGGGCACCCCCCACCCGCTGACATCCGGGGCGGATCGCCCCCACCACCACGCCGCCGTTGCGTGCCGTCCGAGGGAGGGAGGACTGGAGCTCGGGCGATCGGGGCGGGGCGACCTCAGGCGCACCGTGCGGGGCCCCCCCTGAGTGCGAGGCCCTATGCGGCCACCTCGGTCGCCTCGCCTTAGACCGGCCCTGCCCCCCAGTGGTCACCAACCCCCTCTCCCCCCCCCCCCCCAAAAAAAAATGTAAAAACATTTTTCAGCCTCTATGCCAGCCTCAAATTATCATACCCAGCTCCATCACAGCAGTATGCAGGTCCCTGGAGCAGATTTTAGTGGCTGCAGTGCACTTCAGGCAAGCGGACCCAGGCCCATCCTCCCTCTACCTGTTACACTTGTGGTGGTAAATGTGAGCCCTCCAAAACCAACCACAAACCCACTGTACCCACATGTAGGCTTCCCCTTCATCCCTAAGGGCTATGGTAGTGGTGTACAGTTGTGGGGAGTGGGTTTTACGGGGGGTTGGGGGGCTCAGCACCCAAGGTAAGAGAGCTATGCACCTGGCAGCAATTGTGAAGTCCACTGCAGTTGCCCTCTAGGGTGCCCGGTTGGTGTCCTGACATGTGAGGAGGGCCAGTGCACTATGAATGCTGGCTCCTCCCACAACCAAATGCCTTGAATTTCATAGTTTTTGAGATGGGCATCCTTGGTTTCCATTATCGCCGAAAACCAGGAACGACCACCTCTAAGGTCGACAATCTCAACATTTAGGTTGACCATCTCTAAGGTCGACCTAAATGTTTACATTTTGGTGTCCCCAACCGTATTATTGAAACAAAGATGGGCGGTCCATCTTGTTTCGATAATTCGGGTTTCCCCGCCCCTTCGGCGGAACGTCCTTAGAGACGAACGCCCTTAGAGATGGTTGTCCCCGTTTGATTATGCCCCTCCATGTCACTTTAGCTTTTCCTCATAGGGCAGTCATCCCAGCTTAGAGAAGAATCGGCTGAGGGGAGATATGATAGAGGTATATTTACTACGGAGTGGACATGTGGTAGCTGTGAATAGCTGTTTACTCTTTCCAAATATACTAGGACTAGGAGGTACACAATGAAGTTACTAAGTAGTAAATTATAAAACTAAGTGGAGAAAATATTTCTTCACTCTATGTAATTAAACTACTGGAATCATTTTCCAGGGAATGGTTAAACGCACGTTAGCTAGCAGGGTTTAAAAAAGGTTGGATCATTTCCTAAAAGAAAAGGTCATAGGCCATTATTAAGATGGACTTAGGAAAAATCATGCTTATTTCTCCAATAGATCCAAATTAGTGCCAGTTAATGCCAATATATAAATATTAGTCATAGTGCCCAATTAACTAATTAGTTTATGCATGCATCTGGCTCTAAGTCCAAGTTTGGGTACCCCAACTCTGGGCAACCTATCTAGAATTTGGGGGTTAATGTATAGCAGATGTTCAAGCTTTGACAAAGCAGCCAGAAGAAATTCATTTGTACCTGTTTTTAGCTCGATTTCTGGTGACACAGAAACTGATAGCTTGTCATCAGTGTTGTACTTCCAGAAGGTGCTGAAACGCGCATTGTTTATTAAAGTGAACTGTCATCTCCCATATTGGCAGGTGCTTACAGGCTAGAATTGGGAAATTGGGAACGCATGCTCAGTTTCCTCATCAACCAGGCACTGTACTATAGTACCCTAAGCAAGTACTTAGCAATTTTCAAACTTTCCATATACGTTAAAACGAGTGTGTACGCAATGTGAGGGGAAGAGCAGGGCAGGCAATGCGGCAGAGACCAGCACTGGACAAATGCTTCAGCTGCAGGAGTTGGGGACCTCTGCCAGTCAAGGTATGTGAGGCGGGGTGGGGGGGCAGGGGGGAGCGGTAGAGAGGTAGGCCACAATTTGTCCTCCCACACACACTTTGGGCTCTGCCCCCCCCCCCCCCATGTCAAGGTCTGGCTATCCCACCGTTCCAAAGCTACTTCCCTTGGGCTGGGCTTCCTCTCACCCAGTGACCTCCCAGTCACTCCCCCCAGGGACTTCCTACATATAATGGGGGATTACACTAGCTTTAAGCACAGCTTATTGAATAGCGCTTTTCGGTGATATATATATAAAATTCAGTCTATTTTATGCAGGTATTTTCTCTGTCCCTAGTGGGCTCACAATCAAAGGTGGGTTTTTTGTACCCAGGACAATGGAGAGCTAAGTGACTTGCCCAGGGTCATAAGGAGCTACAGTAGGAATCAAACCCAGGTCCCCAGGATCTCAGCTCACTGCGTCAACCAATAGGCCACTTAGAAATTAACAACCAGATTTGCACACACAATCTGGTATGTTATATTCAAATCCTGCTGATTACCACTTATTCCTCCCCCCCCCCCCCCCCCACCCTGAGATCCCTTCTCCTTAGTCCAGCTACAAGTCCATGCACACTTTTAGCCAGACTGTGAGTGATTTTCAGACAGGCCAATTTACTTGGACAAATGACTTTGAAAATTGCTCTCTTAAACCTAGGTGAAAATGTTACATTTAGCAGAGAGCAGCAGCAATGAGCACCAAACAGGAAGATTGTACAAGGAGCTGATAACAGGCAATTTGATGGCCATGTCTAATAATGTAAAATGTCAGCTTCTGGAAGAAACAGGCATTGCTTTCTAGAGCATTTTTATTCTGCAGTACCTGGTTGTCTCTTATTCAGAGGACTTTATTTTTAGTTCAATCTTTTTATTGCATTTTAAAAACAATACAGAAAGCCAAAACAAAAACAGGAAAAACATCGTTCATTACAGTATATAATTTAAATGGAATAGTAACAACAATAGTAATAATAACAATAACAATGAGTTAAATACAGGCAATATGTATGACTATGGGGCCCTTTTACTAAAGTTTAATGATTGCTAAGTTCTAAGATCATAGATACATAATAAGCTTCTTAGCACTTAGCACATGCTAATCTCCGTTAGCGCATGCTAAGCTTGTGCTAAATTTAATAATAGGGCCTCTATGTATTTTCATGTAGAGGAATCACAACATTTTAATAATGGATCCCAAGCTTTATAAAATCAATCTAAAACGTTCTGATGTTCTGCTATTATTCTCTCATATTTAAAACTATGGGGTCCTTTGACTAAGGTGCATTATCAGATTTAGGGGGAATTCTATATATGGTGCCTTAAAAATTGGCACCGTAAAACCACACAGTTAGTGTGATTCTATAAACTATACCTAAAGTTAGGCATAGTTTATAGAATATGTTCACGTGTCATTCTTGCACCTAAGACTTAGGCACACCTATTTAAGCCACCCAAAATTAGCACCTGCGTCTAGGTGCAGATCAGGTGTATTCTATAATAATGCCCCCTTTTTGACTGTGTGCATTAGAATTTATACACACCGACTTATAGAATATGACTAGAAAGTTGTGCACGTAAATTCTAATTAAAGTCAATTATTGCCGCTAATTGGTTGTTAAGTACCAATTATCAGTGCTAATTAGCTTGTTAATCAATTAAGTTCTGCACGCAATTTGATTGTGTTGCCAATTAGCACACACTACTTAAGGTGCCATATATAGAATTTGCGGGTTAGAGTGTGCTAATGATTACTGCACGCTAAATGCTAAGAAGCCCATTGTTGTAAAATGAGCTTCTTAGCATTTAGCTCACGCGAATTATTAGCGCACCTTAGTAAAAGGACCCCTATGTTATATAGAGAGACCTACCAAAACTGAAAACAGATATGACTGTGATTTTTCCAGTTATGTATTATAGGGGCCCTTTTACTAAGCTGTGTAAGCGCCTACATGTGCCCAACTCATGCCAATTCGTAACTACCACCCAGCTACTGCGTGGCCCGGGCGGTAATTTCATTTTTAAATGTGCTGCTAAATTTCCAGCATGTGGCACTAACCGGGCAGTAATCAGCTGACGATTACCACCCAGTTAATGCATGAGACCTTACCGCTAAGTCAATGGGTGGCAGTAAGGTCTCAGGCCCAAAATGGATATGCACCAATTTTCATTTTGTCGCATGTCCATTTTTGACAAAAAAATAAAGTCCTTTTTTTTTTGCAGGTGCACTGAAAAATGAACATGCGTACATCCAATACACACATCTACACCAGTGCAGGCCACTTTTCGGCGCACCTTAGTGAAAGGACCCCATAGTAGTTAAAACAATAACCATGAGAATGTCAAGTAGTTTTTTAGTGTTGTCAGAGACAGAAGTGGGTAAACAAGCAGAACTTAAAATAATATATTTATAAGAAATCTTGAGATTAATTATTGAAAAATTCTATTCCATACCTCTTCCCAATAAAGTAACAAATTGGGACAAGAATAGCACATATGGTCTAAAGTACCCAAATCATTATTGCAAGACCAACATGAATAAGACATATCAGGATTGGCTTTATATTGCTTAATTGAGGACCACAGAGCTTTATGTGAGAGAGAAAAAATAATGGTTGTAATATCAGACCAGAGGCCAGTGTTTTGTTTGACTTAGTCCAAAACCAGGTCCATTGTTTATCTGGTATATCTGGTTTATCTGGGATTATGGGGTCCTTTTACTAAGGTGCGCTGAAAAATGGCCTACAATAGTGTAGGCACGTTTTTTGGCTGTGCACAGAAACATTTTTCAGTGCACCTATAAAAATGCCTTTGGGGGGGGGGGGCCAAAACTAGATGTGCAGCAAAATGAAAATTGGGGCGCGTCCATTTTGGTTCTGAGACCTTACCACCAGCCATTGACTTAGCGGTAAGTCTCACACGTTAACCAGTCGGTAATGGTCAACATGCGTTCCAATGCCAATTACCACCCATGTGCCAGAACATAAAAATATTTTCTGATGCACGTAGTAGATACGCATCAAAAATGAAATTACCACCCGAGCCACGCGGTAGCCGGGCGATAACTCGGAATTGACACACATTGGGTGCATGTGAGTGCTTAAGCGGCTTAGTAAAAAGACCCCTATCTGTTTCAGGAGGCCAAGGACCCAATATTCAGCTGGCATTGAATATCTGTTTTTTTGTTTTTTTAACTGCTAAACAGTTAACCGGTTATGCCAATATTGAGAGCTAACTGGTTAACTTTTCAGCAGTCAAAGATAGGCCTGCTATTTATGCACCCTAGTTTAACCGCTACACATATCCGGTTTGGTGCTGAATATCCATGCCTAACCGGCTATGTCGCGTGATACAGTGGCGTAGCCAGAAGTCAATTTTTGGGTGGGCCAACAGGTTGGATGGGTGGGCACTAGACAGTGGTGTGCTGGTAAATGTTTAACAACAGGCTCTCTCCCCGGTCCACCTCTGCACCCCCCCCCCCCCCCCCCCCATCCACCTGTGCACCTCCCCTCAAAATTGCAGAGCTGGCTATAGCCGGGGAGAGAGCCTGGGGGGGGGGGGGGGGGCAATGCATTACTGTCTCCAGGAAAAAAAATTTAAATGATCCCAGGTTCCAATTTAATTCATGTTTAATGTGGGATAAAATGCCATAAATAAGTAAATAAATATAAACTTTTAATGTTGAGCACCTGATTCTCAAAGTGGACATATTCCAAACACTATAATGAAAATAAAATGATTTTTTTTCTACCTTTGTTGTCTGGTGACTGTTTTTCTGATCATGCTGGCCCAGTATCCGATTCTGCTGCTATCTGTCCTCTTAACTCCGTTTCCAGGGCTTCCTTTCCATTTATTTGTTTACTTTCCGCCTTTCTTCTTCATTTCTTGTCCTACATCCGTAAGTAAAAGCTGGGTCCTCCGCAAACTTGACTGTCCAGTGGATCCAGCTTTTGCCTATTTTCTTCATCCATGTGCAGTTTTTCTACTCTCTTCCTTTTCTGTTATCTCATCTCCTTCCTCACTCCTCCCTCCCCCTCCATGTCCAGCAACCCTCCTCTCCACCCTACCCTACCCTCCATCAACCCATGTCCAGCAACCCTCCTCTCCCCTTCCCTCCATCCATCCAGCAATGCTCCTCTCCCCTTCTTCCACCATATCCAGCAACCCTCCTCTCCCCTTCTTCCACCATGTCCAGCAACCCTCCTCTCCCCTTCCCTCCATCCAGCAACCCTCCTCTCCCCTTCTTCCACCATGTCCAGCAACCTTCCTCTCCCCTTCCCTCCATCCAGCAACCTTCCTCTCCCCTTCTTCCACCATGTCCAGCAACCCTCCTCTCCCCTTCCCTCCATCCAGCAACCCTCCTCTCCCCTTCTGCCACCATGTCAGCAACCCTCCTCTCCCCTTCTTCCACCATGTCCAGCAACCCTCCTCTCCCCTTCCCTCCATCCAGCAACCCTCCTCTCCCCTGCCCCTCTCCTCTCCCCTTCTTCCACCATGTCCAGCAACCCTCCTCTCCCTTCCCTCCATCCAGCAACCCTCCTCTCTCCTTCTTCCACCATGTCCAGCAACCCTCCTCTCCCCTTCTTCCACCATGTGCAGCAACCCTCCTCTCCCGTCTGCCCTGTTTCCTTCCTGCCCCCCCCCTGCCGCTGTACCTTTAAATATTACAGTTTTGCTGGAGTCGCGGGCAGCCGGCATTGAAGACATCGGCAGGCTTACGCCGGTTCCAGCAGCCTTCCCTCTTCCCTCGTTGCAAGTCAGATGATGGCTCCGCCCTCTTCTGACGTATTTCCTGTATCTACGAGGGCGAAGCCATCATCCGACTTGCAACGAGGGAAGAGGGAAGGCTGCTGGAACCGGCGTAAGCCTGCCGATGTCTTCAATGCCGGCTGCCCGCGACTCCAGCAAAACTGTAATATTTAAAGGTACGGCGGGCGGCGGCGGCGGCGGGGGGCGGGGCAGTGGCGGGCTGGTACGGGGCGCTTATGCTGCCGTGAGAGAGAGGGAGGCAGATGCGGGATCGGAGCTCAGCCTGCTCCCTCCGCTCCGCTGCCTCCACTGCTGGGTGGGCCTGAACCAAAACTGGGTGGGCCTGGGCCCACCCAGGCCCACCCGTGGCTACACCCCTGGCGTGATATAGCCAGCTAGCGGCTAGCTGATAACCGAGATTATTCAGTGGTTATCTCCCATTGAATATTGCTGGTTAGGTGCTAAAATGCTATGTAACCACTCAGTGGCCATTCCTGGTTAAATAGTGCTGAATATAGGGGAACAAATGTTTTGTAAAGCTAAGTTTGACAATCATGAGAAACAATTGATAAACTATACATTTTTGATGCAACTTTGCCCGATATTCCAATATTAGTCAAAATATTAAATGTCTCTTCTCCTCTGCCTCCTCCTAGCTAGCTGTCTTTTCTATGTGTCTTTCTATTCCTCTCTCCCTGTACTTCTTTTGCTCCTTGTGAAAAGCAATGCTATGAACTGGCATCTAAATTTAGCCACCAATAGTGCATTTCTGTTTAGCAAGCAATAAACACTACTGCACAAACAAGCTAATGGCTTTTGCAATTTTTTTTAATATGTTTATTGCAAATCAGTAAAACACATGGCAGGCAATCAAATTCTAGTGCATAATAAGGTGAGAGAACTCAAAAGAAAAACTTAATCATCCTCTAAATACGGCAATTGAAGCTAACAGACGTACATTAATGAATAGTTCACTATCAGGCTTATTTTCAAAAGAGAAGGGCGCCCATCTTTTGACACAAATCAGGAGATGGGCGTCCTTCTCTCAGGGTTGCCCAAATTGGCATGATCGAAAGCCGATTTTGGGCATCCCCAACTGCTTCCCGTCGCAGGGACAACCAAAGTTCCCGGGGGTGTTTCGGAGGCGTAGCGAAGGCAGGACTGGGGCGTGACTAACAGATGGGCGTCCTCGTGCGATAATGGAAAAAAGAAGGGCGTCCCTGACAAGCACTTGGACATTTTCACCTGGACTTGTGTTTTTTAAGGTTGTAGTCGGCAATGTAGATGGCTATTATACACGCAGCTTGTCTGCGTGTATGAAACCATCTTTGGCATGTGCAGAGCAGCCACGCATAACGCTTGGCTGCTCTGCACTGGCTTCCCCTCCTTAGGAAGGAAATCGTGTGCAAATGAGCTAACAGCGAACAGCTCATTTGCATGCGATTTCCTTCATGCATGCCCGTTCCTTTCCGAATCGCTAAGGGATCGGTAAGGAAAGGGCTTTTTCCGTTCAGTTAGTGCATCAGTTATTCCACTGCAGTGCCCACTAGGGTGCCTGGTTGGTGTCCTGGCATGTCAGGGGGACCAGTGCACTATGAATGCTGGCTCCTCCCATGACCAAATGAGTTGGATTTGTTCGTTTTTGAGATGGGTGTCCTCTGTTTCCATTATGGCCAAAAACCGGGACGATCATCTCTAAGGTCGACCATCTCAACATTTATGTCGACCATCTCTAAGGTCGACATAAATGTTGAGATTTGGACGTCCCCAACCAACCATATTATCGAAATGAAAGATGGACGCCCATCTTGTTTCGATAATATGGGTTTCCCCACCCCTTCGCGGGGACGTCCTGCGAGGACGCCCTCAGGAAACCTTGGGCGCCCCGTTCGATTATGCCCCTCTACAGAGGATAACCTTCACCCAAAGCTATCACAGGACATTCAGTCTGCCAGTATTGTGTCCCACTACCTGTTTTATAAACCCAAAACTCACATTTTTAAACCATGCATCCCAAACATCCATATGACAAAGCAACAGAATCAAACTTGCTCAGATGACCATTATAGCTCAACAATCTCTTCCATTGATCCCCGACTTCCTGATGCAGGATATGAAACATGATCATGTTGGAGGAGGGGAGATAAGTTTTTTTGTTTAAAATTGAATTTTTTTCATGTATGTTTGAATCACTTGAGCACATTTTCACAATAAAGTGAGCTGATGATAAAGTGGTGCTGACTGGCTTGATTGAAATTTAAAGATAAGTAGCTAAGCACATTCAAACTCATTTATATGTTTTTACATATATATGTATTTATTTATATATTTTGTTTTGAAAAAAAAGTTTTTTACTATGAGAATTATAGATTTTCGAAAGGATACGTGGCATAACAGGCAGCAATGTTTTCTTTCTCCTTTCCCTTCAGTGTGTTAGCCAATCCCTATTTAATGAATGGGATTGCTTGAAACAGACAACAGGAAAGGAAAAAAAATACATTTCCCTCTGCAAGACTATCCAGTCCTGACCCCTAGTGATTTGTCAGGATGCACTGCTAGAAGTGAGTCTGCCAAATCTGTCAGAAAAGGGAAATCTCTCCTTTATTTGGTAGACTGACATCTAGTGGTACATTCAGAAAATATCCCCTTTATTCGGCATTCTGGTGCACTGGTAGAAGTCAGACTGCTCCAAGCAGGACATTGGAATGCACCACTAGAGATCAGTCTGCCAAATAAAATAAAGATTTCCCTTGTTTGACAGACTGGCCTCTGGTAGTGCATCCCAACATACTGTTAGAGGTCAGGTGCCACATTTTGCAAAATAGTGGCATGAACAGGTAAACATTGTTGGCCAATCAGAGGGGATGGTGTAGCAGCAGACACCCTCTCAAGGGCGACGTTGTGGTGAGTGCCTGACTTATAGGGTCTCCATACAAGATAGCCCAAGAACAGAGGAATCTTTTTTTATCTGCCACTTGAACCTGAACACACAAAGTGTGAGGGCAATTTCCAAAAGTCAATGATCCAGGTAAATGATTTGTTTGAAAATTACTCACCCTTCCCACACATAAAAATAAACATTGATGGTTCTTTTAAGTTTGTGTGGCTGTCAGGGTCTGTTATTATACTTACTACTACTACTATTTAACATTTCTAGAGCGCTACAAAGTGTACGCAGCGCTGTACAAACACAGAAGAAAGACAGTCCCTGCTCAAAGAGCTTACAATCTAATAGACAAAAAGTAAAGCATTTAAATTTAAAATATTTAAGCAGTCAAGCACAAGAGAACAGTCACAGAAGGACAGAAGATGTTGAAGGGTGGTCAGTGTGATTAGGTGTAACTCTGGTTGGAGTAGTGGGAGAAGGTGATAGAAGAATAGAAATGGGTGAGGTAAAGTAATGAGTGGGTTGATAGGGAGGTTATATAAGACATGTCACTCTAGGGGTGGGTGGGTAGAGGGGTAGGGTGGGTGGGATTAAGTCTAAAGCAGGAGAAGGTATTCTCTGCAGCCTATCTGTGAGATGGAAAATGCTCTCTGAAGCTTAGATGGCAGCTGCTCTTTGCTGTCTTCCAGAAGTTGCTGCCCTAGATGATCACCTAGTCTTGCCTAATGGTTGGGTCAGCCCTGGATGTACAGCTTGGAATGCAGTTCACTTGCGCCTCTCTACCAGTGGAAGTAACCTGGGAACGTATCATGTATGAGTCTGTATCATATTTACATTTGAATTAAGTTTAAATAAAGTCTACGTTATGTATGTATATACATTTACCCCCTAATTCTATCAAAGTCGCAGAAAATTCCATGCGCAAATTTGGGTGCATGCCCAATTAACGAGTGTAATATAATTGAATAATGAGCTAACTAGCACCAATAATTGGCTTTTTAACACACAATTATTAGCATTAATTAGATTTAATTGGAATTTAGGCATGTAAATTTAGGCTAAAGTTTACGTGCGATCTGAAAAATGGGGTGTGGAAATGGGCAGGTCATGGGTGTGATGGGGGCATTCCTTAAATTTACTCACATTATTAGGGAATAACGGTGATACGCACCTAATTTAGGTGCATACATTTGCACCATGTTTCAGCTGGTACAAATGGCTGGGCCTAATGTTAGGTGCAATTCCTGGGTGTAAGTGTTATTCTATAAACCGTGCAACGGAAGGAGTAGTGTAGGCTGGCTCTTTCCAAACAACAAGGGAGACGTATGCACAGTTAGAGGTCTTTATTGAGAAACACCCAGCGACTCAACACAGCTGCTGTGTTTCGGCGCCTTAGATTCAGCCTACCCTACTTCTTCCTTTGCTTGATTGACTCACATAGGGGATTGAGTGTTCCTCCACTTTTGTGATTGTCCCTCTTATTCTATAAACCGTACCAAACTTTAAGTGTGGCTTATAGAATAATGCATGCTTTTTCAGCACTGATTGTTTTGGCGCCATACATAGAATTTAGCCTTTAGTTATATATACTAACATACTGGGTATATGCCTGTTTAAAATTGAGGCATGAGCACTTATGCCAATCATAGAACTGGTGTAAGCCTTAGCACCTAATTGTTGCAGATACCTGCATAACTTACAACATTCTCTAAGGGGTCCTTTTACGAAGCTGCGGCAAAAAAGGGCCTGCGTTAACATCAGCGAATATTTTTGATGCACACTGAGACCCCTTTTACCTCAGTGGGTAAAACTTGTCCTTCTGGTCAAAAAGAAATGGTCATATGATAAGTGAACACGGTCAAAATCAATAAGAGAACACAGAGATCGACTATTAAGCTAAGTTTATTTAATCTTTGACTTGCTAAGTTTAGAAGTCTGAACTGAAATTACAGTAAAATAGCATTTCCAATGGAGGTTTTTCTGGCCGATGATGAGGAAGTCCAACTCCTTATTGATTTTTTAATAAGTCAAGGAGTTTCTCGAGGCCTTTTCCTCCGATGACACATAAGTGTATTTGCTACAAGTTTTGAGAACCTTTTACTAGTTTACATTTATCTGACTGATTTTGGTATCTCATCCCCACTTCTATTGTTGAACATGTGATAAGTGAACCACTTGCCGCGCATGGCCATTTTGGGGGGGAGCACTTATTGTCACCCATTGAAGTGGTGGTAAGTGCTCCCGCGCTAACCTTGCAGTAACTGCTGCCCGATTACCACCGGGTAAGCACCGGTGCTACAAAAATAGAAATGGTGTGCACAAGGGGTGGGAACTACCACCGGGCTCCTGCAGTAGCCCGGCAGTAGTTCTGGAACAGCAAGCAGTAAGCCCACGCTGGACTTACCGACGCTTAGTAAAAAGCCTCTATGTTATGTGCATAAGTGAGCCGCACCATGCTTTTGCCAGACTCCGCCCATATGTAAACTCTCCGTACAAACACATGCTATTTAACTTAAGCAGGTATCATCAGAATAGCACTTAGGCAGAATTTTTGGCAGTTAGGCAAGTATTCACCATTATTCTAAATATTTATGCACATAACCTCAATTTCTTTAAAGGTCACCCAAAATTGGGCCTGGATCCCAGTTTGGTGCCCAAAATAATTAGTTAATGGGTACCGATTTAATGATGAAATTATTGGATCTATCAAGCAATTAATTGGCACTAATTATGATTTGGGTGTCGATCCAGTTCATCTGCTCCAGTGTGTTCCAGTCCGCCTGATCCAGCTTCTCCATGCTTGCTTCTATTCATCTGCTCCAGCATGTTCCAGTTTGTTCCAGTCCTCCTGATCCCAGCTTGTTCCAGTCCACAGATCCAGCTTTCCCCCTGCTTTCCAGTCCGCAGATCCAGCTTTCCCCCTGTTTGTTCCAGTCCATCGACTCCAGTGTGTTCCAGTCCGCCTGATCCAGCTTCTCCCTGCTTGCTCCAATCCATCTGCTCCAGCGTCTTCCAGCTCGTTTCAGTCCTCCTGATCCCAGCTTGTTCCAGTCCACCGATCCAGCTTACCCCCGGCTTGTTCCAGTCCATCGGCTCCAGTGTGGTCCAGTCCGCCTGATCCAGACTCTCCAATCCATCTGCTCCAGCGTGTTCCAGCGTGCTCCAGCGTGTTCCAGTCCTCCTGATCCCAGCTTGTTCCAGTCCACAGATCCAGCTTTCCCCCTGCTTTCCAGTCCGCAGATCCAGCTTACCCCCTGCTTGTTCCAGTCCACCGGCTCCATTGTGTTCCAGCCTGCTCCAGCCCGTCTATTCCAACTTGTTCCAGTTCATCTGCTCCAGCCTTCCCGAGCATGTTCCAACTTGTTGTTCCAGCTTGTGCCAGCCTGCTCCAGCTTGTTCTAGTCCGTCCATCCCAGCCTACCCAGCTTGTTCAAGCCTGCTCCAACTTGTTCCAGTCCGTCCATTCCAGCCCGACTGTTCCAACTTGTTCCAGTCCATCCGTTCCTGCATGACCCAGCTTGTTCCAGTCCGTCTGTTCCAGTGTGTTCAAATCCATCCAGCTTGTTCCAGTCCGTCTGTTCCAGCGTGTTCAAATCCATCCATCTCAGTGTATCCTGTTGTTCTGTCGTCTTCT
Organism: Microcaecilia unicolor; assembly: GCF_901765095.1. Taxonomy (NCBI): domain Eukaryota; kingdom Metazoa; phylum Chordata; class Amphibia; order Gymnophiona; family Siphonopidae; genus Microcaecilia; species Microcaecilia unicolor. Next base: position 281,092,324 of record NC_044034.1, on the reverse strand, counting down.
GGTCCAGCTCGTCACAGTCCATCTGTTCCTGCCTGCCCCGGCTTGTTCCAGCCTGTCCGTCTGCTCATCCTGACACAGTCCTTCTGTCCCTGCTTGTTCCGGCTTGTTCCTGCTTGTTCCGGCTTGTTCCAGCTTGCTCCTGTCCATCTATCCCAGCTTGTTCCTGACCGCTTGTTCCAGCTGCTACCTGCCTGCCTGTTAACACATCGAGTAACCTGCCTGCCTGCTTGCGAGCCTCTCAGCCATTGACTTACCTACCTGCCTGCTAGCTTGTCAGCCATTGACTTACCTACTCACCAGTCCAAAACCCAGCTTTCCAGCTCTATCTATCTGCTTAACACCTCAGTCACCTCAGTCACTACATAGTCACCTGTTACACCTCAGTCACTACGTATGGCCCCTGTCCACGTTCTCTTCCTTGCCCTGTCACTTCCTAATCTTCTTTCCCCCCCACTCCCACTGTCTACCACTAGAACTCGCTACCCTCCCGCCCTGCCCACCACGGCAATACCCTATTCACCCTCATCCCCCACCACCTCACCATCCCTCTTGTCCCCCTCCTCCTTCCTAGCTCTTAACCGTCAACACTTCCTTCCTGCCATTAACCCATCCCCATTCCTCCTAAGTACACCCCGTCTTCGTCGCCTTCGCCGCCCGACCTCCCCCACCCTCCTCCGCATTCTCTTGCTCCTCCTCCTGCTATCCGCGGGAGACATTAACCCTAATCCAGGTCCCCCTCAACTGTCCCCGTCCTATCAATGCGAACGATTCCGGGATGTCTCCAATCTCGTCTCTATTCCCCTCCTCCCCCCCTCTTCCCTCCCCTTCCCATGCGCCTTGTGGAATGCCCACTCAGTCTGCAACAAACTGACCTTCACTCAAGATCTCTTCATCTCTCGCTCCCTTCAACTGCTCGCCCTAACCGAAACCTGGATCTCCCTGGAAGACTCGGCCTCAGTCGCGGCCCTCTGCCATGGAGGTTATCTCTTCTCCCACACTCCCCGCCCAGTTGGCCGCGGTGGAGGCGTTGGGCTACTACTCTCGCCCTCCTTTAGTTTCCAACCCCTCCCTCTACCGCAGTCTCACTGCTTCTCATCCTTTGAAGCCCACTCCATCCGGCTATTCTACCCGCTGCCACTCAGAGTCGCAGTCATCTACTGCCCCCTGATAAATCCTTCTCTTCCTTCCTCACCGACTTTGATGCTTGGCTTTCCGTCTTTCTTGAACCCTCATCTCCATCCCTCATTCTCAGAGACTTTAACATACACGCTGATGACCCATCCGACCCTAACGCTTCTAAGTTCCTCACCCTAACATCCTCCTTCAACCTCCAGCTGTGCTCCACCACCCCTACTCACCATGACGGCCATTGTCTTGACCTCATCCTCTCCTCCTCCGGCTCACCCTCCAATTTCCACGCTTCTGCTCTTCCTCTCTCTGATCATCACCTGATCACATTCACACTTCTTCACCCCCCCCTCCCACCCGTCCAACGTTAACCACCACCTCCAGGAATCTCCAGGCTATTGACCCCCCCACTTTATCCTCTAGTATCTCTAATCTCCTCCCCTCCATCATGTCCTCCGAGACTGTAGACAAAGCGGTCTCCGCTTACAATGCCGCTCTCTCCTCTGCTTTGGACACCCTCGCTCCATCCACCTCCCGTCCCACAAAGCATACTAATCCCCAGCCTTGGCTGACCCCTTGCATCCGTTACCTTCGCTCCTGCACCCGATCCGCTAAACGCCTCTCGAGGAAATCTCGTACCCATTCAGACTTCCTTCACTACAAATTCATGCTATCCTCCTTCCATTCCTCCCTATTCCTTGCAAAACAGGACTATTACACCCAATTGACCAATTCTCTCAGCTCCAACCCTCATCGTCATTTCACCAACCTTAACTCCCTCCTCAAAGTGCCCCCCGCTCCCACTCCCCCTTCACTCTCTCCTCAATCACTGGCTGACTACTTCCTACTACTACTACTACTACTACTATTTACTTCCGCGACAAGGTGCAAAAGATCAACCTTGAGTTCACTACCAAGACACCACCTCCTCTTCACCCTTTAACCCTCTCCCACAACCAACCAACCTAGGCCTCTTTCTCCTCCTTTCCTGAGATCACCGAGGATGAAACCTCCCGCCTTCTTTCCTCTTCGAAATGCACCACCTGTTCCTCCGAGCCCATCCCCACCAACCTACTTAACACCATCTCCCATACTGTCACTCCCTCCATCTGTCGCATCCTTAACCTTTCTCTCTCCACTGCAACTGTCCCTGACACCTTCAAGCACGCCGTGGTCACACCTCTCTTAAAAAAAACCATCACTTGACCCTACCTGCCCCTCCAACTACCGCCCCATCTCTCTCTTACCCTTCCTCTCCAAAATACTTGAGCGCGCCGTTCACAGCCGCTGCCTTGATTTTCTCTCCTCTCATGCCATCCTCGATCCACTTCAATCCAGTTTTCGCCCTCTACACTCGACAGAAACAGCACTCTCTAAAGTCTGCAACGACCTGCTCCTCGCCAAATCCAGAGGCCACTATTCCATCCTCATCCTCTTCAATCTATCCGCTGTCAATCATGATTTACTTCTTGCCACACTGTCCTCTTTTGGGTTCCAAGGCTCTGTCCTCTCCTGGTTCTCCTCTTATCTCTCCCACCGCACCTTCAGGGTACACTCTCATGGATCTTCCTCCACTCCCATCCCACTATCTGTTGGAGTTCCCCAGGGATCTGTCCTTGGACCCCTTCTCTTCTCAATCTACACCTCTTCCCTAGGCTCACTGATCTCATCTCATGGTTTTCAGTATCATCTTTATGCTGATGACACCCAGCTATATCTCTCCACACCAGACATCACCGCGGAGACCCAGGCAAAGGTATCGGGCTGCTTATCCGACATTGCTGCCTGGATGTCCAACCGCCACCTGAAGCTGAACATGTCCAAAACCGAGCTCCACGTCTTTCCACCTAAACCCACTTCTCCTCTTCCTCCACTCTCTATCTCAGTTGATAACACCCTCATCCTCCCCGTCCCATCTGCCCGCAACCTCGGAGTCATCTTTGACTCCTCCCTCATCTTCTCTGCGCATATCCAACAGACTGCCAAGACCTGTCGCTTCTTCCTCTTCAACAACAGCAAAATTCACCCTTTCCTCTCTGAGCACACCACTCGAACTCTGGTCCATGCTCTCATTACCTCTCGCCTTGACTACTGCAACTTACTCCTCACCGGCCTCCCACTTAGCCATCTATCCCCCCTTCAATCCGTTCAGAACGCTGCCGCACGTCTTATATTCCGCCAGAACCGATATACTCATATCACCCCTCTCCTCAAGTCACTTCAGTGGCTTCCGATCAGATACCGCATACAATTCAAGCTTCTCCTCCTTACCTACAAATGCACCCAGTCTGCGGCTCCTCACTACCTCTCTACCCTCATCTCCCCCTATGTTCCCGCCCGTAACCTCCGCTCACAGGACAAATCCCTCCTTTCAGTACCCTTCTCCACCACTGCCAACTCCAGGCTCCGCTCATTCTGCCTTGCCTCATCCTATGCCTGGAACAATCTTCCTCAACCCCTACACCAAGCCCCCTCCCTACCCATCTTCAAATCTCTGCTTAAAACTCACCTCTTCAATGCTGCTTTCAGCACCTAACCTTTCAAGAAATATAGTATGCCCCCCAATCTATCTGCTCTATCAGATTGACTCTACACTTGTCTCTTAGATTGTACACTTGTCTTTAGATTGTACACCTGTCTTTTAGATTGTAAGCTCCTTGAGCAGGGACTGTCCTTCCATGTTAAATTGTACAGCGCTGCGTAACCCTAGTAGCGCTTTAGAAATGTTAAGTAGTAGTAGTAGTAGTAGTAGATCTGGTCATGTGCTATTTTGTAACAATGGGTGCCTAAATTGGACCACACTAACTGAAAAGGGGATGCAGCCGTGGGAGGGGAATGGACGGGTCAAGGAGTTCGTAAAAGACGCAGGCCGTGTTACAGAATAATGGGGATGTGCAGGGCCATGCCAACATGGTAAGCGGGGTAAGCACGGCAGGGAGGCGCCATCCTCTGGGGGGCGCCGCCGCACCATGCTTACCTCGTCCTCCCGCTCCCATTGCCCAACTTCCCGCCCTCTTCTGTCCCGCAAGATCCCTTTCCTTTTTTTTTCTTTTAAATTTACCTCTGTCCGGCAGCACAGGCGCAGCATCAGTGAAGGAGGCAGCGCTCCCGACGTGTCTAGCCTTTCCTTCGCTCAGTGTTCCGCCTTCTTCTGACATCAAGGAAATGATGTCAGAAGAAGGCGGGACACTGAGCGAAGGGAAGGCTAGATAGACACATCTGGAGCGCCGCCTCCTTCACTGACGCTGCGCCTGTGCTGCCAGACGGAGGTAAATTTAAAAGAAAAAAAAAGGAAAGAGATGTTGGAGGGGGGGAGAAGAGGGCGGGCAGTTGGGACATGGGAGCGGGACGGCAGGGGAGAGAGGAGCATGGATGTGAGGGCAGGGTTCATGGAAGGGAGAGAAGGGAATTGCTGGATAGGGATGAATGGAGGGGGCAGGGGACAGATGGGCATGGATGGATATGGATTGCAGGGCAGGGCTCAGGGAGAGAGGGGAATTGCTGAATAGGGATGAATGGAGGGGGCAGGGGACAGATGGGCATGGATGGATATGGATTGCAGGACAGGGCTCAGGGAGAGAGGGGAATTACTGGATAGGGATGAATGGAGGGGGCAGGGGACAGATGGGCATGGATGGGCATGGATTGCAGGGCAGGGCTCAGGGAGAGAGGGGAATTGCTGGATATGGATGAATGGAGGGGCAGGGGACAGATGGGCATGGATGGATATGGATTGCAGGGCAGGGCTCAGGGAGAGAGGGGAATTGCTGGATAGGGATGAATGGAGGGGGCAGGGGACAGATGGGCATGGATGAATATGGATTGCAGGGCAGGGCTCAGGGAGAGAGGGGAATTGCTGGATAGGGATTAATGGAAAGGGCAGGGGACAGAGGAGCATGGGTGGGCATGGATTGGGAGGGCAGGGCTCAGGGAGAGAGGGGAATTGCTGAATAGGGATGAATGGAGGGGGCAGGGGACAGATGGGCATGGATGGATATGGATTGCAGGACAGGGCTCAGGAGAGAGGGGAATTACTGGATAGGGATGAATGGAGGGGGCAGGGGACAGATGGGCATGGATGGGAGGGCAGGGCTCAGGGAGAGAGGGGAATTGCTGGATAGGGATGAATGGAGGGGGCAGGGGACAGATGGGCATGGATGAATATGGATTGCAGAGCAGGGCTCAGGGAGAGAGGGGAATTGCTGGATAGGGATGAATGGAGAGGACAGAGGAACATGGATGGGAGGGCAGGGCTCAGGGAGAGAGAAGAAATTGTTGGACATAGAGGGGAGGGAAGAGAGATGAAGGAGATGAGCATGCAAATAGGTGGGAAAATGTGGGATACAAATGTAATAAATAAATAAATAAAATGAGGGAAAAGGAAGAGAGGAGAAAAACTGCAAATGGATGAAGAAAATAGGCAGAAGCTGAGGACCAGAAATGAAGAAGAAAGGAGGAAAGGAAAGAAATAAATGGAAAGGAAGTCCTGGAAATGGAGTTAAGAGGACAGATAGCAGCAGAATCAGATACTGGGCCAGCATGATCAGAAAAAGAAAGTCACCAGACAACAAAGGTAGAAAAAAATCATTTTATTTTCATTTTAGTGTTTGGAATATGTCCACTTTGAGAATTTACATCTGCTATCTTATTTTGCAATGTATAGCAATTTGTTTCTAAGAATATTGCTGACAATTCCTGTCTGTGTGGCAAGTGGTGAGCGATCATTTTCACGGGGGCGGGGGGGGCAACTGATAGTCTGCAGGGGGGCACCAGAGACCCTAGGCACGGAGCTGGGGATGTGCACCCAATCTGCATGCCAGGATTTACAACAGGTTTCACCGAATTCAACTATCAACATTATTCTATAGAGTTGCTCATCCTTGGGTGCCCTTTATAGAATAGTGTTGAGTGCCAAATTTCTTTTTGGTGCTGTTTATAGAACCTGGCCCATAATCAGCAAGTAAATGTCAGCACCTATGTGTCACTTTTTGTAAAACACGGACTCTTAATTCAGCAAAAATATGACTAAAGAGTTTGCTATTGCTGGTGCCTCATACCTTTTAATGCTGCTTTTATGCTTAAAAATTCATTGGTGAAATGTCCTCTAAGGTTGTAGAGACACTGGATAAAGTCAATAACATCAATGGAATTACAATTGGTGACTTTTTTTTTAACTTAGAACTGTTTTATATCTCTAGATGTCTGAAGGCATTAATATGCTATGTTTGTGAGCAAATGCTACGTTTCCTGCATCTAAAGTGTCCACCTTTGTTCTGTGATGACGCGTTCTTTGGTGGATGCAATGCAAATGAGACAATCATGTCTTTCATATTTCTGCCCTTTGTGAATCTTACAATGATTGTTTCTCTCCTTAGATTTCTTGAGCATTTGAAATAGCAGCTTTTTAAATATCAGTAACCATAAGGGTAAAAATGTAAGAAACAAATGGGGAATGAATTTAATATCAAATTCCTATCTGCATATGAATTTCTAATTCATTTTCAAGGATATCTACACAATGAAAAAACCTGTTCTGTATTGCTTGTGCCTGAACCTTGTACTCTTTTAGAAAAGTGTAAATATTCTCACTCTTAGAAACTGGCACGTAGGATGATTTTCGCTGAGGTGCTTTTGATGGCAGCTATCAAAATGTAGGTTTCTATGGATTTCTTATATCTGATTACAAAGGGTTATTGACAATCATTGCAATTTTCAATAAAGGAATTTCTTGGCTACCTGTGCTCATCTATAAAGGCAACAGCACTTGTTTCTACATTAGGGTGATATAGATAACATCTAGCTAAGGGGAAAGGAGGTGGCTTGGTGGTTGGTACAATGGACGGAAAACCAGGGAAGTCAGGGTTCAGTTCCTGCTTCTACCAACAGTTCTGGTGACCTTAGGCTAATCACTTTCTCCCTGATTCTAAAAAGGTCACCAACAAATTGCACACGCAAATTTAAGCACATTCTCAATTTGTGTGTGTGCAATTTAATAGCATAATGAGCCAATTAGTGCCAATAATTGGCTTTTTAACAAGCAATAATTGGTACTATCTAGATTTAATTGTGACTTACCCATGCAAAGTTAGGCATGGGATCCATGTCTGTAATTTACACACCATCCAAAAAGGGAGTACAGAAATGGGAGGGTCATGAGCTTTTAGGGGCGGATCAAGGGCCTGGTTTTGAGTTATGCACATAATTGTAGAATAATGGTGCTCCACATGTAAATGTAGACACAGGCATTTGCACCACATTTTCATTGGTGCACATGGCCATGCCTAAATTTACACGTGACCTCTATATTTAAACGTTAATTCTATGCTAAATTCTAGGCACGGTGCATAGAATATCACCTACATGGGTATTTTTCAGTGCTGGATTTTTTAGGCACCATATATAGAGTCTAGCCCTTTACCTCCCACCACCCAATTGAAGTCGTCTGAGGAATTTTTCAAAATCAACTCGAAATTGAAAGGGGTCATGTTGTTGAACCGGTTTATGAGACAACCTTTTACTGAGTACTGATTCGTCCGCTGTATTTAAACAATAATTAGAAAGATAATAGTGAGTCATCCCGCCGTCATGCTCTTGTTGTTGGACCCATCTGTCTCTGTCCTGGTTTAATTTGAGACACCCTGGGTTTCTAATTTCATCAATATGTATGTTGAGCCCTACCTCTCGCTTGTACTCCGGATTCCTCTATTTTTCCCTCTAGTTCTTCTTCACCACTTGATGAATCTGTGGATAAATTAAATCCCACTCTTTTATCTTTACCGCCCACTTCTTGCTGTTCTTTCAGTTTCATCCAACTGTAAACATAACCTTCCTTCCTTCCTTTTGATCCCACTGGAGATTTTTTAATTTAGTAGATTTTAATTGTCTTTTGAATTTCTCCTGCTTTTGATCAAATTCTTGTTTAGATTTATTATGCTTCGCCATACTTAGTAAACCGTGTAGGTGCTGTTCTATTTTAGGTTTTCCTCACTCTTCTTCACTTGAAGAGTCTGGATCAGCAAGAGCATGAGGTCCAGAGAACACTGATTAAGTATATTATTCCACTTTCTGACAAACCCTGTACCATCTGGGAGTAGTTTAGGGGATCTAGACATTCGCTGCCCTCTTGGAATTACTTCTTGCTTCCAACATTCGATCAAAGTAGCACTATGCTATTCCTAGTGAATTAAATTTTTGTATTCATTCAATAATTGTGCCCCATCAATGTTATCGGAAAAATCTGACCCCATTTGGGTAAGTGTTGGAGCTTGTAAAATGTTTGTCCATTGGTTCACTGAAAATGATAAACCGCTTTAACATACCTTAGACATTTTGTTAATAACCCCAATGTTTGTATTATAAATCAATTAACATATATGGAGTTGCAAACTTCCTATATACCACTAATGCTAATGAAATCAAGTTTGCTAGATAAAAGAATTGACATAGAGGGGCATAATCGAATGTTGCCGGCAAAATAGGTCATCAGCGATCTATTTTGGCAGCGGCGCAACAGCTGGCCGTAACCGTATTTTCGAAAAAGATGGCCGGCCATCTTTTTTTTCCGATAATACGGTTTAGCCCGGCCAAATGCCAGAGTTCGCCGGGTTTGAGATGGCCGGTTTTGTTTTTCAGCGATAATGGAAAAAATTGCCGGCCATCTCAAACCCGGCAAAATCCAAGGCATTTGGTCGTGGGAGGAGTCAGCATTTGTAGTGCACTGGCCCCCCTGACATGCCAGACACCAACCGGGCACCCTAGGGGGCACTGCAATGGACTTCATTAATTGATCCCAGGTGCATAGCTCCCTTACCTTGTGTGCTGAGCCCCCCCCCCCCCAATCCCCCCAAACCCACTCCCCACAACTCTACACCATTACCATAGCCCTTATGGTAATGGGGGGCACCTACATGTGGGTACAGTGGGTTTTGGGTGGGGGGGGGTTGGAGGGCTCAACATTTAGCACCACAAGTGTAACAGGTAGGGGGGGGGGGATGGACCTGGGTCTGCCTGCCTGAAGTGCACTGCACCCATTAAAAACTGCTCCAGGGACTTGCATACTGCTGTCAGGGAGCTTGGTATGACATTTGAGGCTGGCATACAGGCTGGTAAAAAAAGGTTTTTATTTTTATTTTTTTATTGTGGGAAGGGGTTGGTGACCACTGGGGGACTACGGGGAGGTCATCCCCCATTCCCTCCGGTGGTCATCTGGTCAGTTGGGGCACCATTTTGAAGCTTGGTTGTGAAAATAAAAGGACCAAGTAAACCCGGTGAAATACTGCTTAACGCCGCTTTTGTTTTTTCCATTATCCGCGAAGGCTGGCAATCTGGTAGCCACGCCCATGCCTGCCCATGTCCCGCCTTCGCTACGCCGCCAACACGCCCCCTTGAACTTTCGCCGGCATGGCGACAGGAAAACGGCGATGGTGTCAAAAAAGCCACTTTCGATTATATGGATTTTGCCACTTTTGAGAGATCGCCGGCCATCTCCCGATTTATGTCAGAAGATCGCCGGTGATCACTTTTGAAAATAAGCCTGATAGGGGCTTAATGTAATAAAATTTCAATAAATAGAACCTCAGTGCTCTGACCAGCATGCACAGATTTTTAGTCTTGCTGTCATGTCCGGAATTCTGTTTCTGTCATCGGTTCCTCTAACTGAAAAGGTTGGTAGAAAAAAGTGAACAGTGTAAAAAACTCATATAGAGAAAAAGCACTGTTCTCAAAAACCTCAACCTTCAATTTATATAATCACTCTACTGCCGTTATGAAAACTCTTTTACCCAATATTTCAAGGGTGCTGTTTCAAATAATCTGTTTCAAAAATAACAACGTTTATCTTGCTGAACTTGTCATACTGCATGCCCTGTGGCTTTCCATGTCATCATCCAAGATTGCAATAATCCAACGGTGTCCTGATTCAAGGTTTATGAACTCCAAGTAATACCTCCAAATAGACAGAAAAAAATCCAAATCAGCAAAAAAAACCCACCCCAACAGTGGCATCCTTGTTTAGCGAAAAAAATGCTGTTTCAGGAGGAAATCACAGGAACTTCAAACCCCTTCTTTAAATGAAACAAGATGGCCACAGTTTAAAACTAAAATCCAAATCAGCAAAAAAAAAACCACCCCAACAGTGGCATCCTTGTTTAGCGAAAAAAATGCTGTTTCAGGAGGCAAATCACAGGAACTTCAAACCCCTTCTTTAAATGAAACAAGATGGCCACAGTTTAAAACTAAAATCCAAATCAGCAAAAAAAAAACCACCCCAACAGTGGCATCCTTGTTTAGCGAAAAAAATGCTGTTTCAGGAGGCAAATCACAGGAACTTCAAACCCCTTCTTTAAATGAAACAAGATGGCCACAGTTTAAAACTAAAATGCCAATTTATTTATTTTATCTACTGTACACCGCCTTGAGTGAATTCCTTCAAAAAGGCGGTAAATAAATCCTAATTAATAAAAATAAATATTTATTTATTTTACACACTTATAGACCACTTAAATCAAAGCAGTTTACAATAAAAACATGCAAAATGAAATCACCAACAAAAACAACAAAATACATGCCATCACTGTTTCATAACCAAAACTTGCAGCAAAACTGTCATTATAGCGACTAACTTTATTTACATAAATACCTCCACAAACAATTAAGTTTTCAATAGCCGCTTAAACTGCAAAATTTCAGTGCATAATCTCATTAGACCTTTTAATGCATTCCACAGCAGCACCCCAGCCACAGAAAAAGCAGCAGATCTAGTCTCACAGTATCTAATATGAGACACTGCATCAGATGACAGACACATTGTTGTCTCTGACCCCAAATTCGTGGCACGACGGTACATACAAAAGGTATCTTTCAAGTATTTTGGTGCAGATCTATAGATAGCCTGTTGCACATAACAAATAACCTTAAACTGTGTTCTACTCTGCACTGGTAATCAGTGCAGCAGTCTCAAAATTGGAGTAATATGTGTTGCCCGAGTTACACCTGTTATGAACCTAGCAGCAGCACTTTACACTAATTTCAGTGTCCTAACCCTGGTCTTTGCCATGCAGAGGTAAAGAGCATTGCAGTAGTCTAAATGCGATAATGGTGCTATCAAATAATAATGCTAATCTTTAAAGGAAACTTCACCGTAGTTCTTTAGAACGCATGCCATTCCATGGTTGCACTCAATCCAGTTGGTTCAAGAGTATTCAACCTATATATCCACTGCTGTTCTCATCTAAATAATAATGTTGTTTATATGAAGAATTAGCTTCAAGGCCGCATGCTTTATCAAATTCTGAACGGCATCACATCTGATCTGCTAACTACCATATCTTGCCTAGTCAGATCTGATAGACTAAAAGATTGGTTGTTCCTCTCTTCATAGCCCTATAAAGGCTCAAGATATCTGAGATACTTCAAACCCTCTTCCCGGTAGCGGGTACTTCCATATGGAACTCACTCCCCATTCACACCAGAACAGACAACACATACCTCAGATTTAGAAAAAAATTGAAAAATTTTGCTTTCCCAAAATCCATACTGTGATGACCCCCTCCATCGGCCTGCATGACCAACAATCTCGTCCCCACACAAATGCCACGTTCCTTCTCTTCTGTTAATGAAGTGTGTACTGTAACATCTTTTTAATCTAACTATTGCAAACCACACTGAACCATGTTTAGGGGATTTTAGTGATACGTAAACCCTAATTTGATTTGATTTGATATGAGTTTTTTACACTGTTCTTTTTTTCTCTCAACCTTTTGAGTTAGAGGAACTGATGATAGAAATAGGACTCCAGACATGACAACAAGGCTAAGAATTTGTGCATGCCGGATGGAGTGCTGAGGTTCTATTAAATGAAATTTTATTACACTTGAGCCTATATGTCAATTCTTTTATCTAGAAAACTTGATTTCATTAATATTAGTGGTATATATAGGAAGCTTGTAACTCCACATATATTAATTGATTTACAAGCCTAACGTTTGATGCCATTTATAGAATTCCCCCCTTTATGTGCATAAATGTTTAGAATACCAGCATAAACTCATATATATGCCTACATTCCACCTAAGTGCTATTCTGTAAATACATGCCTATCTTGCATTGCATGTATTTGCAAGGAGCCATACACATGGGCAGAGCATGAATAGAAGAACAAAGAATTAGGGAAGGTTTATTGAACAGATATCAAAAGCACATACAGATTCAACACGGAACCATGTTTCGGCAACAAAATTACCTGCTTCGGGAGTGAGTATATCTGATATTGGATCTGAATCTCATATAATCACTATGGTTTTAAGAACAAAAGTGCACAATTTGTGCCGTCATTTTTGGCTCATTGAAAAGCTCAGCATTTGTTCTTAAACCCTTACCCCCCTAATATTCAGCTGGCAGCAGTCAGCGCTTTTTTAAACACTGATTGTCACCAGCTAAATTATTCCCCGATATTCAGTGCTGGGCTGAGTCCAGGCACCAGAGCTGAATATTGGGGGATAATTTGGGGCGGACAGGTTGCCAGAGATTATGAGGGCCTGGCTGAAATTCAGCCAGGGCTGCATAAGAGTTTTGTGGTGACCAGTTATAGAATTACCCATATATTGTACATAAAAACTTATCAACACTGTACAGCACTGCATATATCCAGTAGCATTATAAAACTTATAACAGTATAGGTGAAATAACTCAAGACAGATGTGGCTGAAGATACCCAATAAGTGAGAATGAAGGGGGGAAATGAAGGGGGAAGTAGTGATGGTGGGTGATTTAAAACTGCAAGATGGGGATTAGGGCCTTTCTGACTGGAGAAAGCATCTCTAAAGTCTACCTGAACACCACCACTTTTCACAGAGAGGGCAATTTTGAAAACCATTTCTGTGGGTAGAACAATGTTTAATCCACAGAATGGGCTATTTGAAAATTGAAATATAAAAAACAATATTACACTGCTAGCCTTGAGTTATAATGTTAAGATCACTTTTTTGTTGTTTGTTTTAAAAAAATCTTGAATATCTTGTAAATCAGAAAGATTTTAAATAAACAGAAAGCTACATAATCCTCCAGAATCTATAAATGGCGACTAACGTTCTGTGCGCAAATCAGCACACATAACTAATTTGTGGATGGAACTTAATTAGGTAACAAGCCAATCAGCGCTGATAATTGGATGTTAACACTTACTGATACTAATTGCCACTAATTAGGATTTACAGATATAGCTTGCCAAGTGTATTCTATAAAGTGATCCATGTAAATCGGACTGCGTGGATCTCAAAAGGGGGCATAGCCATGGGAGGGGCATGGGCGGGTCGCGAGCATTCCTAAAATTTACATGCAGTGTTACAGAATGTGCCTGATATACGCCTAAATTAGTCGTGTGCTTTTACACTATTTAAATATTTTGTTTCTGCTGAAATTATCTACTGCCTGTGTCTAGATTGATCTTGCTGTATACCGCCTTGGTTGAATTTCTTCAAAAAGAGGGTAAATAAACCCTAATAAATAATGTACTATTTAATTAATACATTGAGGGGCCCTTTTACTAAAGGGTTGTCGCACGGCAATCTGGAAATACTGCCAGCCCACCATGGCCGCTGGTGGTAGTTCAGCCCCCAGTGCGTGGCATTTCAAAAATGATCACCACAGGGGGCCAGTTACCGCTAGGCTAGGGCGGGAGACCTTACTGCCTCCTCAATGGGCCATTTCTTTTTTTCCCCACCTTTTTTACCTGCTGTGACAAAAGGGGACTCTGCACACAGCAAAAACTTGCACTGCTGCTAGTGCAGGGCCCCTTTCACCGCAGTTTAGTTCTTTTCCTTAGTCTTTAGTTCCATGGAAATAATATATGGTAGTTCTTCTTTGCAATGCTTGGAAATTCAGTTTTTAAAAGTCTATGTGAAACATGATCTCTTAAAAGGTTATTTTTGCTCATGTATTTTCTGCCTGACATCTTTTCCCCAATTCTACTGCCCAAGCTCCACAGCCTTTTCCAGCACTGCATTGCACCTTTGCACCCAGAAGATGGCACTATAGGTACTTGAAAGTACAGTGCCAGTCAGCATTTCTGTACGTACACAATGTTCCAGGTACCTGGGAACACTCATTATTGTGAGTGGATTTTACTGTTGATCTCCTGCAGTCTGACTACAATCAATGCCATTCTTTGAAGTATCAAAAAAGAGCAATATATAGGATTTTAGGCTGAGAAAATGTTCACTTTGGTGCTATTTTAAATGAGATATTGCTAAAGTGTCAAAAATATGCAGATTAAATCCTGAACTGGGCATAAAAATAGAGCAGAGCAAAAATGTTCAGCTGTACACACACCAAGGAAGACAGGAAGACTACAGATTAACTTAGGGGCCCTTTTACAAAGCAGCAGGTAAGCCCACCGCTTGCTCACTGCATGACAATTTGGAACAACCACAGGAGCCTGGTGGTAGTTCCCGCTCCTGGTGAGCACCATTTCTGGCGCTACAACAATACGTCCTATTTTTGTAGTGCCGTATCTTAACCGGCGATAATCAGGCAGCGCCGCATGCTGCCTGGTTACCACGGGATCCCTTACCGCTATCGCAATGGGTGGCGGACAGGGCTCCCCAGCGAAATGAATGTGCGGTAAGTGGTTCACTTACCACATGGCCATTTTTGTTTCCTAAAAATATCCTTCTACCCTCTGCAGTAAAAGGGGGCCTCAGTGCACATCAAAAAAAACTTGCTGATGCTAGCGCAGGACCCCTTTTATCGCAGCTTAGTAAAAGGACCCCTTAGGTAATAGACCATGATGGGAATACCATTTCTTTTCTAAGGGGGTCATTTGCTAATATTGGGGCCCTTTTACTAAGGTGCAGCAAAATCTGGGCTTAGCGAGTGCTAACGTGAGACTTTCCCAAGCGCTAAACCCATTTCTCCTGAGGCAATAAAATTTTTTATCTGCGGGTTGTGCGCTAATGTCATGTAGTGTGCGGCAATTGCAAATAATTAAAGTAGCATATAGTAACATAGTAAATGATGGCAGATAAACTCATTTTACATGGTGTGTGATACTTTATATGGATACCCGAGTTTGATTTGTCCCTGCCTATCTCAGGGCACAGACTGTAAAAGTCTGCCCAGCACTGTTCCTGTACTAAAAGTTTTGAAGCTAACATCGAAACCCCTTAAAATTTACACTCCAGCCCATCCCTATCTATTCAGCCACAATCAGGGCGCAGACCGTAGGAGTCTGCCCAACACTGGTTTTACTCTCCAATTACTGGCGTTGCCACCCAATCTCCGCTAAGATTCCATAGATCCATTCCTTCTAAATAGGATTCCTTTGTGTTTATCTCACGTATGTTTGAATTCCATTACCGTTTTCATCTCCACCACCTCCCGCGGGAGGACATTCCACGAAACTACCACCCTTTCCATGAAAAAGTACTTCCTGACATTACTCCTGAGTCTGCCCCCCTTCAACCTCAATTCATGTCATCCAGTTCTACAACCTTCCCATCTCCAGAAAAGGTTCATTTGCAGATTAATACCTTTCAAATATTTGAACGTCTGTTTCATGTCACCCCTGTTTCTCCTTTCCTCCAAGGTATACATGTTCAGGTTGGCAGTCATACCGTTTGCATCACAAATCCCATACCATTTTTGTAGCTTTTCTTTGCATCGCTTCCAGCCTTTTTACATCTTTAGCAAGATATAGTCTACAAAACTGAACACAATACTCCAAGTGGGGCCTCACCAATGACTTATAGAGGGGCATCAACACCTCCTTTCTTCTGCTGATTATACCCCTCTCTATGCAGCCTAGCATCCTTCTGGCCACAGATGTCACCTTGTCACATTGTTTCTTCACCTTCAGATCCTCGGTCTCCAACACCCAAAGTTGTCTCTCCTGAGTTGAGCTTACTAATTTTTCCCCTCCTATTCGGTATCTCTCTTTTGGGTTTCTGCACCCCAAATGCATCACTGCACTTCTTCGCATTAAATTTTGACACAACTGCTAGTCAGTTCGGTACGAAAGGCCCTGTTACTGAGCACTATTTCCATATTATAAAAAATAAATATATATATATGTATTACTAATTAAATTTTAACTGCCAGACCCTCGACCATTCTTCTAACTTTTGGTGGTCCCTTCTCATCATTTATACTCCCTCCAGGGTATCCACTCTATTGGCTATCTTCGTGTCATCTGCAAAATGGCAAGCCTTTCCTTCCAGCCCTTCAGCAATATCTCCCACAAATATATTAAACAGAATAGGTCCCAGCACCAACCCCTGAGGAACTCCACTGCTCACCTTCCATTTACCACTACCCTCTGCCACATGTCGGTCAACCAGTTTCCTATCCAGTTCACCACTTTCAGTCCTAAGTTCAGCCCTTTCAGCTTATTCACGAGTCTTCTATGGGGCACCGTATCAAAGGCTTTGCTGAAATCCAAGTAGATTACATCTAGCGCATTTCCTTCATCCAGTTCTTTGGTCACCCAGTCAAAGAAGTCAATGAGATTCGTTTGGCAGGATTTTCCTTTGGTAAAGCCATGTTGCCTCGGGTCCTGTAACCCGTTGGCTTCTAGAAAGTTAACTATCCTTTCTTTCAGCAATCACTCCATTATTTTTCCTACCACTGACGTGAGACATACCAGTCTGTAGTTTCCCAGTTCTTCCCTGTCTCCACTTTTGTGAAGAGGGACCACATCCGCTTATCTCCAATCTCATGGAACCTCTTCGGCCCCATAGCTTTGTCCACCTTCAGATTCTCCAGCTGTTTATAAACTCTTCCTTCTATAAACAGCACAGTATCCACTCCATTACCAGATATTCCCTCGGCAGCCAACCGTGGTCCTTCTTCAGGATTTTCCTCCGTGAATACTGAAGAGAAGTAATTGTTTAGCACATTCGCTTTATCCTCCTCACGCTCCACATAACCATTCTTATTATCTTTCAGTCTTGCAATTCCATTCCTATCTTTTCTCCATTCTCCAATATATCTGAAAAAGGTATTGTCACCTCTCTTTACATCTTTAGCCATTTTTTTCTTCCGCTTGCGCTTTCGCTAGCCATATTTCCCTCTTAGCTTCTTTGAGTTTAATCCAATAATCTTTTCCGTGATCCTCTCATTGCATTCTTTTGTATTTCTTGAACAAAGCTTCTTTAGCTCGTATTTTTTCAGCTACTTGTTTGGAGAACCATATAGGCTTCCTGTTTGTCTTGGTTTTGTTTACTTTCCTCACGTTTAACATATTTATAGCAGCCTTGAGCTTTGACCACTGATTTTCCACTTCTCCTATGCCTTCCCACTCCAACAGCTCCTTCTTCGGGTATTCCCCCATTTTAGGTAAGTCTGAAATCCAGTACTTTGAGTTTGTGCATCCACATTCCGCCTGCCCTTATTTCAAACCATATGGTGTGATGATCACTATTACATACAGTAGGTGGGCACCCACCCGGATCTTGGAAACACTTCCTCCATTCGTGAGCACTAGATCCAGCATCGACCTTTACCTCGTGGGTTCCGTCACCGTTTGTCTGAGCAAGGCACTTTGACAGGTGTCCACAATCACTCTACTTCTTTCTGATTCCGCAGATGGGATGTTCCAATCCACATCAGACAAGTTGAAATTTCCAAACAGTAGCACCTCCCCTTTCATACCAATCTTTTGAATATCTTCTATCAGATCCTTGTCTAGCTTCTCTGTTTGTGCCAGAGGTCTGTAGATAACCCTCGTGTGGATACAGATTCCATCTTCTCTTTCCAGGTCGATCCATAAAGCTTCTTCGTCTCCCCAGGTCCCCTGCATTTCAGCCACTCTGATATTGTCTTTCATATACAGCACCATCTTCTATTTAGGAGATGCTAAGTGCTCCCACATTAAGGGGTCCTTTTACTAAACCACGGTAAAAAGTGGCCTGCAGTAGTGTAGGTGCATGTTTTTGGCACACTTCGGGCCAGTTTTTACCGTGTCTGCAAAAAAGGGCTTTTTTTAATGGGATGTGAAAAGGGCCTGCGGTAAAACTGAAACCAGCATGCAACTAAAACCAGCCTGAGCCTTAACACCACCCATTGATCTACTGGTAAGGGCAGCGAGTGCCAACTACCGATTACCGCCGAAAATGGTGCATGTTGGAGGAAATATATAAATCATCTAGGCATTATGGGCGCACGGCAAATCTGAAATTACCGCCAGGGGGCAGAGTAACCTGGTGGTAGTCTCATTTTGGAGCACACTGCATGCACGTAGAGCCGAACACACCTTTGTAAAAGGGCTCCTAATTGTGTGTCAACCAGTTAACACGGTAATATGAATGCCCATGATATGTCCTCTCAAAACAATTTTTAAAAACGTTTTCTTACCTTGAAGCAGTGGTGTGTTTTTGTCCACCTCTGCACCCCCCCCCCCCCCCATCCACCTCTGTGCCCCCCCCCCCCCAAATTGCAGAGCTGGCTATACCCAGGGAGAGAGCCGGGGGGGGGGGGGGGGTCATGCATTACTCTCTCCGGGAATTTTTTTTTTAATGCTCCCAGGTTCCAATCTAATTCATGTTTAATGTGGGATAAAATGCCATGAATAAGTAAATAAATAGACAGAAACTCTGAATGTTGAGAACCTGATTCCCATAACATGATGTCTGTTTTAGAAGCCCATTACCAGGAGAAAATAAATCTCTGCACCAATAACAGGGTTAAATGTCATAAATAAGTAATTAAATAAATAGATAGAAACTCTGAATATTGCGCACCTGATCCTTATAATATGATATAATATAATACATGCTAGGGTGTCCCTATAACCAGCCCCTCTAAATGACACACTGATTATGATTTACAACAAATTACTACTCTATGAGAAGTTATTCCATTACTATACTTCCTCTGACCTCTGTGTCTGTATGCTTCAAAAGCTGGCATGTTTGAAAATATAAGCGAGATTGAATTAAAATGCTACCAACAATAAAGAACGACAACATGGATGCAGCACCTGATTCTTATAACATGATATCTGTTTTAGTGGCCCTTTACCAAGAGAAAAAAATCTCTGCACAAATATAACACATGCAAAAGGGTGTCCCTATAACCATCCCCTCCAAATGATACACCGAGTACGATTTATAAGAAATTACTACTACCTCTATGTACATCCGTATGCTGCACAAGCTGGCATGTTTGAAAATATAAGTGAGAGTAAATTAAAATGCTACCAACAATAAAGAATGACAACGTGGATGCAGCAGCTCATAAATTTGCTTGATCTTGTTTTGGGTTTAACGGAGAAGACAGCTGCGTGGGAAGGGGAAACAGAATAACCTAAATAGCTTCAACTTTTTTTTTCTTCATGCTGTCTCCGTCCTCATTCAAGCCCAGCATCATCTCCCTCCTGCTCCTCTGCGAGTCCTACCTCTCTCAGCTTCCATTCCCTTTCTGGCCATTCTTCAAACCTTACTGTTCCAGCAGCTCTAACAGTAACACGCGTCGCTGCCTGGTCGACCTGGAGCCTTGTCTCTGCCGAGTACTGCCCCGCCGATGCAACTTCCTGCTTACGCGTGGGTGGGATCTGGCAGAAAAAAGGCTCCGGGTTGGTCAGGCAGTGGTGAGGGGGGGATGATGAACCTAAGGGACGACATGATGAGGTAGGAAGCTGAGGTATGCTGGGGGCTCATGGGCGGATGGGGGCTGGGGGAGGAGGGAGAGAGGAGGAGAAAAAAACCTAGATGTTTGTGTGCTCGCTGCCTGACTCCATCAACAACTGGCTTTCAAAAATCAGTAAAACTTAACAACCAGCTCATGCAAGCCGGCTCCAGCACACCACTGCCTTGAAGTGTCTTTTCCATAGTTTTTCCCTCCCATGCTAAGTTTTATCCTGTTCTGTTATTCACTTATTTTGCCCCAGACAGACAAACAGATCTTCTCAATCCCTTATCCATAATTTCTTTTAAGCATTCCATTGGTTGAAATCAATAAAAGATACTCTGCAAAGAAGCCCTGAGACCACCCCCTAATCTTCTCTCCCTCCCACCTTAAGGGATGACATAATTACCCTTTCCCTCCCCCTAAAATATCTGATCTGTCTCTTCTTTCCATAAGCCTTTCCCTTCCCACCAAGTCTCCAATCTCCTTCCCTTTCCCCAGCAGCTACGTTCAATAAAAGATTCTTCCACTGAGTTTTCTCCCCCTTCCGCAAGCAGACCCTTCCCTAAGACACTCTGAGCTAGGTTTACAAAGCAGCACTATGGGTGTGTTAGAGTTTTTAATGCGCGTAAATGGTGTACATGCGTTAAACGCTAACACGCCCATAGAAATGTATAGGCGCGTTAGCATTTAACACGCCTTAAATTTACAGGCATGTTAAAAACGCTAACGCACCTTAGTAAACATACCTATCTGAGCCATACCAGTCAGTAGCATATCAGGGGTCTCCAGTGCCCAAGGACTAATGTTTTTAATTGTGTCCCCTTAGCACTAAATCCCTTCTAGCTCCACATCCAGCACCTCCTCAGGCTGGTGCCTAGGGGCTATGGGCTCCTCCTGACCTCCCCCACCTATATGTCACTGCACACAGTCCAACCTTTAGACCATTCCAGATCCCTTACTTCTTGCCCTATGAACCCTAATTAACCTGTCCATACTATTGTGGGTAGTCCCCCATATTCACTAGCAGGAGTGATATAAGTCCCCCTACCTGTGCCCCTACTTACTAATGCTAAAATTACCACTTATGCTGAAGCATTGGTAGGTGCTGCCATTTAGCAGTGAGCAATGGTGCTAACAGGAGGGTTATTACATTCCTCTGACCAATGATCACAGACCCTCCAGAATTGTAAGAGCAGATTTCAAAAGGATCATGAATAAGAGTGGGGGTCTCTGGGACATAGGGGTTGAGCTTAGATGTGGAGAGACTTGGGGTAGAGGGGTATTTTCACTTAACAGGAATGCCAGGGAAGTGGTGATGATCTTTTTCTTTCCAATAATATTTAACGTTGGAAAGAATTTATGTGAGGGGGCAAAATATATTTAACCATCTTTCTGGAGACAAAATGATTCTTCAAAAACGTAAAGAAATGGGACCAAATTTGGCGTGGAGTAAAAACAGGAAAAAGACACATTAAGTTTCAAAACAGGCCAGATTTAATCAGGGATTCCAGAGAGATAGAGTTTTCAACAACCGCAGGACAAAAACAATAATACAAAGAAATGTAACCTCTAAAGAATTGCGCCATTTAAATATTCCCTCCTTTCCTGTCCTTTCTAACAGCAGACTAACAGAACCAAAACATTCATGCTTATCCATACACACTTAGTTAGGGTTACCATATACAGCGGAGACAAAAAAGAGGACATAAAAAATAAAATGCTGCCCACCCCTCACCCTGACACCGCCCCAGCTGCTCAGTCACT
This sequence comes from Microcaecilia unicolor, assembly GCF_901765095.1. Taxonomy (NCBI): domain Eukaryota; kingdom Metazoa; phylum Chordata; class Amphibia; order Gymnophiona; family Siphonopidae; genus Microcaecilia; species Microcaecilia unicolor. Next base: position 281,070,811 of record NC_044034.1, on the reverse strand, counting down.
TTGATCCCTCAAGAAATCCAGATTCTATAAACAGTGAAAATACTGGAAAAAGTAACAGAAAGACATTTTCTTCTATAGTCTAAATACAAAATTAGAAAAGATGTACATTTCCAAAAAAGCTAACATCTCCCTTCCCTCCCATCTACGAGCAGCTGCCCCCTTTCTCCCTCCCATCCACGAGCACCTTGTCCCCCTCTCTCCCTCCCCTCCCCTCCCCTCTCAGATGTACCTTGCAGCCCTGGTGGTCTAATGGCTTTTTCAGGTCAGGAAAGAACCCCACTCTTTCCTGCCCGCTGCCGCTGAACTCCACGCTGGTGCTGCTTCCTGAAAATGGCTGCTGAGACTTCAAATGGTGGCCTCACAAGACTTCCGAGAAGTCTCGCGAAGCCTCCGCTTGAAGCCTCGGCAGTCATTTAAAAGAAGTGGCAGTAGTAGAGAGGTCAGCTTCAGCAGCCAAGAAAGATTGGAGTTCTTTCCTGACCCGAAAAGGCCACTAGACAACCAACACTGGTCTCGATACTGACACTTGGTACTCCACTATTCACCTTCCTCCATCGAGAGAATTGGCCATTTATCCCTACTCTCTGATTTCTATCTTTTAACCAGTTCTCAATCCACAACAGATCCTTTCATGGCTTTTTAATTATCTCAGGAGTCTGTCATGATGGACTACTTAGTTAAAAGTTTTATGAAAATCCATCTTTATACATATATTTATTGATTCATTTCAAATAGTGTAGCATATTAGTAAACTATGTTTGTGTGTTCAGTAATTTCATTCTATATAATAATCTCTGCATAGATGTCAGGTTCAACAGACTGTAGCTTCTCAGATCACCCCTGCAGCCCTGTTTAAAAATTGGTGTTACACTGGCTACCCTCCAGTTTTCAAGATCCACTGATATTTTAATGATAGCTTAAAGATTGCTAATAATACATCTTCAATTTTATTTTTGAGTTTTCATTACTCTGGTGGGTAAACCATCTGGTCCAGGTAATTTGCAGCTCTTTAGCTTGTCAATTTGGCCTATTACATCTACCAAGTTCTGAGAAATTTGTTTTAGTTCCTTCATATCTCCTTTAAAAACCATCTCTGGTACAGGTAGGTAGAAAAGACCGAAGTTGAAAACCATCGCTGGCACAGAGGTAGAAAAGACCAAAGTAAAGACCGAAGCAAAGAATTCATTCAGTATCTCTGCTATGGTCTTGTCTTCCTTGAATGCCCCTTCTTGTCTTTGATGATCTAACAGTCGAAATGACTCCCTCATAGGTTTTCTGCTGCTAACGCACCTGAAAAAGCTGTTATTATGAGTTTTTGCTGTTATGTTAAAAGATAAGCATTTCTTATTAATGCTTTGCATCTAATTTGCCCATGTTTATGCTGCTTCCTGTTTTCTTCATTCGGATCCTTTTTCTAAAGACGCTCTTTAGATCTAAGCCTCTTTTATCTCACATTTTAACCATGCTGGCTGTGTTTTGACCTTCCTTCCAACATTTTCTAATGCATGGTATGTATCTGATCTGGGCTTCCAGGATGGCATTTTAAGGCAATATTCATGCCCAATTTAAACTCTTAACCTTTGCATATGATCCTTGTAGCTTTTATTTTAAACATTTTCCTCTTGTTATCATAGCTACCCTTTTGAAAGTTAAATGCTAATGCCGTACATTTCCCCAGTGTCCAAATTTCAATATGTAATGATCACTATTGCCAAGTGTTCTGCTCAGTTCATACCTACATTTTAATGCTTAAGCTGCAAAAGTTCATGTTAAAACTATGGAAAAAAGGTTTTTTACACTAAACAAGCTAATAAATAATGCTTGCTTTTTTAATGGTATTCAAACTGTTTTCATCAAATGCTGTTATATCCCAAGCTTTAAGCTACCAAATTACAGAGGAAAGTAATGTTCACTTACCCAGAGAGATTCCTTCTTCTCTCATAATGGCCTCAGAAATGGACACATACAAACGCACACAGATACAAACACACATAAACATGCAAGCTCACATACTTATACACCTATACAAACGCACGCAGATACAGGGGCCTAGTTATCAACGTAGGTTATTGTTAAGACATGTTATTATAGGGGGAATTCATCAAAGATTTAGCACGCTAAATGTTAAGATGCCCATTTTATATCTATGAGCTTCTTAGCATTTAACATGCGCTAAAGCTTTGATGAATTCCCCTATATACAACTAATTTGTGTGGGTTTAGCACAGGGCTCATATTATGCAATGAGACCTAATTACTAATAATTGGGGTTAACAGTAATATAACATGTCTTAACAGTAGCCCACATTGATAACTACACCCCACACAAATATATCTATACACAAGCACATACATATACAAGCATACACAGATACAGTGGGGGAAATAAGTATTTGATCCCTTGCTGATTTTGTAAGTTTGCCCACTGACAAAGACATGAGCAGCCCATAATTGAAGGGTAGGTTATTGGTAACAGTGAGAGATAGCACATCACAAATTAAATCCGGAAAATCACATTGTGGAAAGTATATGAATTTATTTGCATTTTGCAGAGGGAAATAAGTATTTGATCCCCCACCAACCAGTAAGAGATCTGGCCCCTACAGACCAGGTAGATGCTCCAAATCAACTCGTTACCTGCATGACAGACAGCTGTCGGCAATGGTCACCTGTATGAAAGACACCTGTCCACAGACTCAGTGAATCAGTCAGACTCTAACCTCTACAAAATGGCCAAGAGCAAGGAGCTGTCTAAGGATGTCAGGGACAAGATCATACACCTGCACAAGGCTGGAATGGGCTACAAAACCATCAGTAAGACGCTGGGCGAGAAGGAGACAACTGTTGGTGCCATAGTAAGAAAATGGAAGAAGTACAAAATGACTGTCAATCGACAAAGATCTGGGGCTCCACGCAAAATCTCACCTCGTGGGGTATCCTTGATCATGAGGAAGGTTAGAAATCAGCCTACAACTACAAGGGGGGAACTTGTCAATGATCTCAAGGCAGCTGGGACCACTGTCACCACGAAAACCATTGGTAACACATTACGACATAACGGATTGCAATCCTGCAGTGCCCGCAAGGTCCCCCTGCTCCGGAAGGCACATGTGACGGCCCGTCTGAAGTTTGCCAGTGAACACCTGGATGATGCCGAGAGTGATTGGGAGAAGGTGCTGTGGTCAGATGAGACAAAAATTGAGCTCATTGGCATGAACTCAACTCGCCGTGTTTGGAGGAAGAGAAATGCTGCCTATGACCCAAAGAACACCGTCCCCACTGTCAAGCATGGAGGTGGAAATGTTATGTTTTGGGGGTGTTTCTCTGCTAAGGGCACAGGACTACTTCACCGCATCAATGGGAGAATGGATGGGGCCATGTACCGTACAATTCTGAGTGACAACCTCCTTCCCTCCGCCAGGGCCTTAAAAATGGGTCGTGGCTGGGTCTTCCAGCACAATGACCCAAAACATACAGCCAAGGCAACAAAGGAGTGGCTCAGGAAGAAGCACATTAGGGTCATGGAGTGGCCTAGCCAGTCACCAGACCTTAATCCCATTGAAAACTTATGGAGGGAGCTGAAGCTGCGAGTTGCCAAGCGACAGCCCAGAACTCTTAATGATTTAGAGATGATCTGCAAAGAGGAGTGGACCAAAATTCCTCCTGACATGTGTGCAAACCTCATCATCAACTACAGAAGACGTCTGACCGCTGTGCTTGCCAACAAGGGTTTTGCCACCAAGTATTAGGTCTTGTTTGCCAGAGGGATTAAATACTTATTTCCCTCTGCAGAATGCAAATAAATTCATATACTTTCCACAATGTGATTTTCCGGATTTAATTTGTGATGTGCTATCTCTCACTGTTACCAATAACCTACCCTTCAATTATGGGCTGCTCATGTCTTTGTCAGTGGGCAAACTTACAAAATCAGCAAGGGATCAAATACTTATTTCCCCCACTGTATGGGCACACACATGCACATACTGTCACCCATAGACATGCACAGATACACAAATTCACAGACAGATATGTGCAGGTGGGGGGGTGGGAAATTATTCCACGAGGCATGCTCTGTATGTTTTCCACACCGTACACATCCCCCACCCACCTCTGGATGGCACCTCCCTACTGAGCTTGCTTTTAGCGATTTTGATGTATTTTTTTATTTCCTTTATTTTCTGTTCTAATAATATACCCGTCTTGTACTTCCTCCTGACAAAACACCAATTCAGCTTCCACCTGTCTTTTAGTGCAGCTAACTATAACTCAGTTACAAGCTATCTGTGTAAAACTGTCTGTACGCCCAATATCCTCTGTCATCAATGGCATTAAATACACAGAGAAATCCTTTATTTTAAAAGCAAGAAAAGCTGGAAGTTATTTTACAGTGCCAGCCTAGCACAACAAAGCTTAACCAGGCTGTTTAAACAAAACAAAATAATGCCAGTTTATCTGTACACTCTCAGGAGTTGTACTGAACACAAAAAGTAATGTGAATTTAAAAAACAACATGGTGTACACAATGCTTACTAATGAAAACTGCACTGTGTTATCACTCAAGGACACCCAGCTCTCTGCTGTCTGAAAATATGCACAGAGAGGACTAAGATTTATACACCAGAAACCAAACACAGTTGTACAACACTATAGGCTTGCCAGTGTATTATTAATTGTAATTAATTACTATCTCAGTAGAACTATCCAAACTGTAAAGAGCAAAACAGATACAGTGCCTTCCAGTGAATACTGTATAAAAGGGATGTGCTAATTATGTAATGGTAACACTCTGATATCAGGATTTCAAGGTCATGTCCCCCTAACTATGCAAATCTGAGTTCTTAGCTCCTACAAACATTGACAAGCTACTGACACAAGGCCCAAAAATTATAACAATAAAAGCTGCTTTATTTAGAAGCAAGAGAAACAACTAAACATAAAAAGGAGGTTATGCACAAATGCTAGGTAGCTCAGGGATAAGCAATAAACAAACGTTATTTAAATGTTATTGTGTGGACTTGTTGTATCAGGAATGGTTTCAGAGTAAATGCACCCCCCCTCCCCCAGACCCACTAGTAGGACTGCCTGTTAATTCCCAACAAGCATAAGAGAGCTTGTGTACAACCTGACAGTGAAGTAAGTTGTTTTTCTTCTGGTTAAAGGTGCAGGTTAGCAGGTGAACAGGCTGGTGGGGGAGCGCTGAAGTGTCCCAGCAGTGCAGAGATGAGTAGAGGAGTTCAGTGCAGTTTTATGAGCTATGGAGCACATGAGACAATAACAGCTCAGGTCTGATGAGAGTACCAGATAATTTTGGTCCCCGGGAATTCCTCTTTTATATGGTTCTGAGAGGAGCACTGTTAAAGAAGATAAGATATACAAGTCATTTTGTTCTGGGCATTCTGATTTCAGAAACCACAAGAGTATCTATTTTACATCACCAAAGTTGCCATTTTTGGAATTCAGGAAAATCTCTTTGAAACCAGGCTCCAAAGTGGCTGGGATGACTTGATCAGATGTCCTTATCTCTGCATAAGAAGTCCATGATACATGGTTGCAAGGTGACCGTCACGACACAGGTATCTTCTTGCTGAAATGCAGTCCTTAGCAAATCTTGAGACAAAAGTTCATGCTGTATGAAGCACTGTCTGAAGTATAAATTGCAGGAGGTTGTTTGTAGCTATATAGGCAGGGGCCTAGGCCCTTACATACATATCTTGAGAGATGTCTCAACTAGGGTTATTATGTTTGCAGAGACGAAAAAAGAGGACACAACAAAATACAAATGGTTGCTACTTTTGCTAAAGAAATATTTAATCATAGTAAATGTGTAAATGGCATTCAGTTAATGAACACCTAACAAAACAAGGAGAGATTCTCTATGGAAAAGCTAAAGCAGCTGGAATAGTAGGGAAGGGATTTAGGTCAACAAAACAAAACAGGTCTCTAGAGGTTGATTGTAATGGATATCCCTCAACAACATTGGCTGGCTTCTGAGATACATGTGAAAATCTTTGCATAGCATATGCTTAAAGTTGTGCTGCATGAACAAAATTCCTTTGACAAATTCAACCAGCAGGGCAACAGAGAGATCAGCAATGCCTTTCTCTCTGTTTAGCACCCCCCATGTGTTTAGACTGACTAATAGGCCAGAGATGGTTTCTCTCATTATGTGGGTAGGTGTGTTGGTCATAGGTACATAAAGGAAAAAGAAAATATTTTCCTAAAAGTTATACAACTGGATGATATATTATAAAAGGAAGTATGGTAATCCTAATCTCAAAATTAGCTATAGAATACATGGGCACCACTTTGTCGATCTAATAGCAATCCTGGCAAGAGTAGTACTTGCATCAGTTGTGACCTTAAGATCTCTGTAACTTCATTGGAAAGCAGATATATGGTCTAGATTGCATTTTATCAATGCCTTGAAAGATGCACTTTGGTTAATTGATAAGTCCTTATGAAGACATTGAATAGCTGACATGCATAATGTATTAGGATAAATAATATCTTATGATACTATCATGCAGGCATGGCAAATGATAACTCTGTGATAGCTTGGGGAAACATAGATGTGTAGGCTTCTAAAATGGTAGATATACACATACCCCCAAATTCTATATATTGTGCCTTAATTTCCCCGTGGAAATTGAAGTGTATTCTACAACAATGTGTGCAACTTGATTAGCTATCTAATTAATGATGTCAATTGGATGTTAACAAGTAATTATCAGCACTAATTGGCACAACTCACTAAGTGTATTTATAACGTGATGCATATGAATTCCAAGTCGCATAGTTGAAAAGAGGGAGTGGTTATGGATAAGTCATGGGCGGTTCTACAATCTATATGCATTATTATAAAATACACCTGCTCTGGGCCTAATTTAAGCATCAGGATTTATGCCAACTAAAAGATGGCCTTAATGGATGTAACCATATTTGATCGGGTGGAGAGGAGCTCGGCATATTCTATATACCATGTGGAAATTTAAGCCTATTCTATAAAATTTAAGTGTACTTTAGAGAATATGCCTAGGCATATTTTTTTTTACCGCATGGATTTTTCAGGCGCCATATATAGAATCTAACCCATAGTTCAGTTGATATTTTAGACCAGTGCATCTCAAACCTCTCATGGAGGCATACCTATCCAGTTGGACTTTCAGGAATACCACAGTGAATATGCATGAAAGAGGTTTGCATACAATTGGAGACCAGTTGTTGTGGTAAGGCAGGTAAATGTGACCGTAGACAGAAGCAGCCAACCCCAGAACTACCATACCCAGAATCCCTTAGGAGACTGAAAGAGAGGGGTGGACCCAAAAACACAGAAGGGACTGCTAACATTAGTAGGAATGGGAGTAACTCCAGGAAAAGGGGGCCAGTTACTCTAGCTACCAGCAGAGGGAGCAGCAGTCAAGAAGCCCAATTTCTGTGGTTGTGAAATCAATATATAACTCCTCCCAGCTGTGAGGAGGAGAGGGCAGATCTCCTGAAAGCTCTCAGAAGTCCAGGAGGAGAGAATGTCTGCTCAGAGCTAAAGGAATCTATGGAGTATGTGGAGGAGGGAAAGGACTTGCCTCCAGAACTTCCTTGCTTAGAGAAGCAAGCCAACATGGAATGGGAAGATACAAAAGCAAACCTTTCCAGCACTTAAAGGCAGTTGTGGGAGGCCACAGGAGTTTGTTACTGTGAAGTGGGAGATGAACTGCCAGCCCTGCTTGCTGTAGGGCCGCGGAAGTGCTGGAAGAAGGAAAGGTGGTTTGATCATTGTTTTTTTTTTCTTGTTTGAACTGAACTTTACTTGAGCTTTTGAACTGAACTTTACTTGAGCTTATGAACTGAATGGAGCTTGAGTTTTGATTGTGCTTTGTGGAACTGAGCCTGAATTTAAAAATTTTCTGAACTAAGTCTTGATTAAAGTGTGGTACTGCACCGGAACCCTATGCCCTGAACAGGACTTCTGGTTACAACCTCGGAGCGGAGGTGGAGGACCCCTTTACATTGTATGTAAGTAGATTGTCAGGGTTTAATTTAGAAATCATAGGTGAGTTCAAACTTTTCCAGTTACTTCTATTCCATTACATTATACTTCTATACCGCTACTACCCCAGGTTCTAAGCGGTTTACAACAGTAAAAAAGAGATCATATCAATTACAGAACCTATTATCCTGTAATGCTGTATTATCAGCAACACTAATGTGGCCTTCTTTCCAGAGGTGCTTTTTAGGATTACAAAGCTTGCCAGATCGATTTAACAGAAAATCACTATCTGAGTCAGAGTTTAATGTTCCTATTCCTACAAGGTTTTTGATAGTTACAGCAAATAGTGATACATTGACTAGATTGCAGGTTTAGGACAAACAAGAGCATTGCTTAGTTTTTATATGAAACAAGTCACAAATAATCCAGTATTATCAAAAGAATGCCAAAGGAGAAAGGTTCATTGTCTTTGGAAAGTTATTTAGAAGGAATGTATTCATATCAGGCACAGTTTTGGAGGCCATACCTTGCTTAACCGCTAATTGGTGCCAATAAAGGTCAATTATAGCCTATTATTGCTGTTGGTGTCAGCCCCCCCTAGGAACGCCACTGCATTCCTTTCCTAATAATACCAACTGTTCTATTTGCTTTCTTAGCCGCCGCTGCACATTGAGCAAAGGGTTTCAACGTATCATCAATGATGACAGATCCCTTTCCTGGTCGGTGACTCCTAATGTGGAACCTTGCATCACATAGCTATAGCTCAGGTTCCTCTTTGCCACATGCATCACTTTGCACTTGCTCACATTAAACACCATCTGCCATTTGGATGTCCAGTCTCCCAGTCTCTCTTGTAATTTTTCACAATCCTCTTGCGATTTAACAGCTTTGAATAAATTTGAGTCATCGGCAAATTTAATTACCTCACTAGTTACTCCCATCTCTAGATCATTTATAAATATGTTAAAAAGCAGCAGTCCCAGCACACACCCCTGGGGAACCCCACTATCTACCCTTCTAATGTAAACACAAAATAACCTTTGTGGCTGTGACTTTTACTAGGTTCCATAAAGGGATTAGTTTATACAAAAACAAAACATGAGTCGACACCTGGCTCACCCTATGCAGTTTGGAGGTTGCATGAAGGCTTTTGCTGTTGCCTACAACAGGTCGAGTGTGCGAGGCTGAGGGCATCACAGGGCAAAGCTGAGGGCATGGCTTTACATCTCTCTCTCAAAGATTGGGCCCCCTTGGCAGCTCTGTTACTACTACTGACATGAAAACTGAGATAGTATGTGGGGATTGGAAGGAGGAGCTCCACCCCTTTCTGAAAGAAGTGATCACTAAAGGTTAGGAGCATCATTAAAAGCAGCATGTAGTAGTCTGCACCCAAAAGCACATACCAGAAGGGCAAACCCTTTGTTGCTGGTTTTTGGTGCAGTTGCTGAAAGAGAATGTCAACTTTCAAGTAAGACCTGCACCTTCCCTTCTTTGGAGTTGGGATTTATAGTATTCCAGCTATCGTTGGAACACTGAGACTCTCTTCTCTACATGAGTCTCTCTTCTTAATTTCTATTGAAATAGCCATACAAATCCAGGCCTGCTGCGCAATTGGTAAAAGCCACAAAACAATATCCCTAAAAAAGTGAACAAACCAAACCATGCAGTACCATACAAGTTCAGTATCAATTACCAGTAGCTGACAATACACAATGCAAAAATATAATATAAAGTGACCGAGAGACATTCAGAAGATTTGCTAATCCCATGTAACTAAATGTTCAATCACTGGTACTCTCTCATATTCAACAAACGAGTAAATTTTTGCGCTCAGTGTAATAATGATCACTTTTCACATTCCAATCTTCACTATTTCACAATATCCACAGTATAACAAATATAAGAGCCACTCAAAAATAGACATAATAACCAATGTTACCTACCTTCATGACCAGTCGGTTTAAAGATGTTTTTCAACTGCCAGTCATTTTCCCTCTCTTGCCCGACTCTGCACAGGTTTCAATATTCCTGCTTCAGAGATTTGAGTTGAATAACTTGTCATAAACATAGTATTGCTCATTCACTGCTCAATTCGGTACTGCTGTCCCTACCATTAACATGGCGGAACAGCATGTAGAAGAGTCCACTGGTATTCTTTTTCACTCCTTCAACGATAATGGCACTACGAAACAGACGTTGACACTAACATTCTATAGCTCATTGAGGAGGTCTTTTGCAGCAGCTGGGCCCATAGGAATAAAATGGGCCCTGCTGCAGATAACTTGAGCTAATCTTTAGTAAAATATCCCCTGAAAGATTGCAAAAATTAAATAAAATAGGAAGTGTATGTTCAGATCAGTGGTTCAGGTTCACTTACTGGTATGCTCTCATATGAGTGTATACCAATAATTGAACCTAATCTTAGAATACCACTGATCTTAGAATGTGAATATTGTAAAGAGTATGTAGGACAGGCCCCAAAGGAACCCTGGGATAGGCCAGAATACCCCCGTTATAGGCAGGCATTCCCCAGGAAAAAACTAGAAATAAAGAACTACAACTCCCAGCATGCCCCAAGGGCGACCGGAGATAAAAGAAACTATGTGCATTCCCAGGAGTCTCCAGAGGAGGGCCGCAGGGGAAGGAATAAGGCTGATTCTCCAACCTGGTGGAAGAGGTGGTGGAACAGGTGGGTGGAGAAAGAAGAGCCACCAAAGAGCTTTAATGAAAGAAAGGGTGAGCAGCTGGGAGAAGGGCGGGGCGAGGAGAATATGGATTGGGCTCCTGAGGAGAGAGAAGGAGAGAGTGAGCCTTGCCCTATGGAGTTGACTGAACCGGAGAACACCCGGGAAGAGCCGATGGACTTTTCAGCTCTGGCTCAGCGAAAGCCAAGGAAGTAGCGGGGCCAAGCCGGGTCAAGCGGGAGGAGGTCAGGTAGGAGTATGACTGACCAAGAGGGTGGGACCCTAGGCTTTGAGCCCGCGCAAAGCCAGAACTGAACTGTGTTTTGAAAGCCTGGCTAAATTGAGCTGTGTTTTGGATAGCTTGGCTAGAACTGAACTGTGTTTTTGAAAGCCTGGCTAAACTGAGCTGTGTTTTGAAGCTTGGCTAGAACTGAACTGTGTTTTGAAGGCCTGGCTAAATTGAGCTGTGTTTTGGATAGCTTGGCTAGAACTGAACTGTGTTTTGAAAGCCTGGCTAAACTGAGCTGTGTTTTGAAGCTTGGCTAGAACTGAACTGTGTTTTTGAAAGCCTGGCTAAACTGAGCTGTGTTTTTTGCAAGCTTGGCTAGAACTGAACTGTGTTTTGAAAGCCTGGCTAAACTGAGCAGGGGGGGGTAAAGCTTGGCTAAAAGTGAACTGTGTTTTGGCAAACCCCGCTACACTGAACAGGGTATTTTTTTTTTTTTATTATTTGCTGCCACTCTTCCCCAGGAGGGAGGGAGAGGAAGCAGCTGTGGAAGCCTGGACTGGGAAACTAACCTGATTGAGAAAGGTGAAGGATAACCGTGCTTTGTTTTGTGTTTTGGTGCCTCAACTGAGGGAAGGAGGGAAGCCCCTCCTTGGCAATAAAAACCTTCATTGTTCTGAGGGAGAAAGGAGCAGTACTGGAAGGTGTTCTTCAGGTGTTGAGAGCTGCAATCGCTGAGGGAAGAGGATCCGCTTTACAATTGGTGTCAGGAGTGGGATCTCGTCGCGGACCTGTCGCTCGAGGAGGCCAAGACCAGCAGGACAGAAAAGCCCGACGGAGGGGCCAACGCTGAGAAAGGTGCAGACCCGTCTGGGGTTCCGGTAAGCGGGGCCTAGATTGGGGGAAATAAAGGGATCCTAGTAAAAGGGGAAACATAAGTAGTGAAACCGCACTTGGAGGTGTCCTCTGTGTTTTTTTCCCACCAGGAGTCGCTGTTCCGGAGCAAAGATGGACCCCAAGGAGATCTTCGCTTGGATGACGATGCAGTTCCAGAAACAGCAAGAACTGACGGGGAAGATGGTGGAAGACTCCTTGACGGCGGCACGAGAGCAACAACAACCAGTGCTGAATATGCTCCAGGACTTTTTTCAGCGAGGGATCGAGGCTCCCAGGGGCGGTGGAGCCGGAGCAACCGGACAGGGGCCAGGAGGAAGCGGTGCGGTAGGACATTTATCCCTGAACTCACTTACTTGGGGAAAGTTGTCTGAGCAAGATAATGTGGATGATTTCCTGACCGCCTTCGAGAGGGTGGCAGTGGCCGCAGGATGGCCACAAGAGCAGTGGGCCATGCGGTTAGTGCCTTCATTATCTGGGGAGGCTCTAGGAGCCTTTAGAGACTTGGCTCCTGGGGACGCTGCCAACTATGGGAGGTTGAGAGAGGCCATTAAAGACCGGTATGGACTGAGTACCCAGGCTTATAGGCGTAAGTTTCGGTCCACTAAATGGGAAAAGGGGGAAACTCCTAAAGTGCTGGCCAATAGACTGATGGACTTGGTAAAAAAATGGTTGGAACCTGATCGCCACACCACGGGAGAGATTCTTCAAGAATTAGTAGTGGAGCAGTTCCTGCAGGGCCTTCCCAAGGAGATTAGGGCAGGATTGGTCCAAAGGGGCTGTAAGACGGTGGAGGCCGTGACAGCCGGGTTGGAGTGTTATTTGGAAGCCCAACATTGGGGAGAACCCGACCTGGAGGGGGGTAAGCCCCAAACTGTGGGAGGCTGGGGTTCCAAAAGTTCCTTCTTTAAGCTAGATCCCCAGGGGGGGAAACCCGATTACGGCTGCGGGGGTAAAAAGCCCGTAGTGCCCTCAGGCCCTGAAAGAAAGGCCCCCTCGTATGAAGGAAAAATCTGTTATAAGTGTGGGAAGACTGGGCACTTCCGGAGGGATTGCCCAGGTCGAGAGGGATGGACCTCGCAGGTTGCCCAAGGGTTTAGGCCTCGGTATACTGCTAAGGTGGAGGTTGAGGGTTTACCGATTGTAGCCATGTTAGACTCCGGGGCAGACCAGTCCATGATCTCTAGGAGGTTATGGGAACAAATAAGAAAGAGGAGGACAGGAGGTAAGGATACCTATGAGGGAGCAGTGGCTATTCAATGTATACATGGGGCCAGTACTCGTTATACCTTCCATAGGGTTCACGTGAAGGGGCCTACAGGGGAGATAGAGATAGCTGTTGCCGTTCTGCCCAGACTGCCACAGGAGATGATTTTGGGAAGGGACTGGCCCCCCTTTACCGAGTGTATTAGTGAAAAAAGAGTGTTGGTCACTACCCGCTCTCAGGCTCGGCGAGACCCTGAGACTGAGGAAGAGGGAATAGGATGTATTTTTCCTTTTCAAGGGGAGGTCTTAGGGGAGCCGGGAAAAGAGAGAAAGGGGAAAGCTTTGAAAAAAAAGGAGCAGAGGGGCAGACGGGAGGCCTTGGAGCAGGCAAGAAAAGAAAGTTATCTGCCAGTGGCCCCGAAAGAATTGAGCGAGCAGTTTCCCCAGTTTCATAGGGAGCAGGCCATGGACCCTACTTTAGAGTATGCCTGGGAACGGGCCCGACAGGGGGAGGGCCAGGAAGCCCCGGGGTTCATGATAGAAAGGGACATTCTATATCGCAGGGTACCCAATTGGGAAAACTCGGAAGCGGAGAGACAGCTAGTAGTCCCCCAAGCTTTCCGTCCCCTAGTAGTAAGGCTCGCGCATGATCACCCTTTGGGGGGGCATAAGGGCTCCCAAGCTACCCTGACTCAGATATTGGGCCGGTTTTATTGGCCAGGAGTTTATGGGGAGGTGGAGAGGTATTGCAAGTCCTGCCCCAACTGTCAGAAGGTGACAGACCGGCTACCACCTAGGGCACCGTTAAAACCCCTTGCTAGAGTGGAACAACCGGGGAGAAGAATAGCCATGGATATTATTGGCCCAGTAACAAAATCTCAGAGAGGCTTCCTCTACGTTTTAGTGGTTATGGATATGGCCACTAGGTACCCCTGGGCCATTCCTTTGAGAAGCATATCAGCGAAGGTCATTGCCAGGGAACTGATAAAAATTTTTTGTGAGGTGGGATTCCCCCAAGAAGTTTTGACCGACAGGGGGTCCAACTTTATGTCAAGTACCTTAAGGCAAGTGTGGGAGGCTTTTGGGATACAACATATCCGTACAGCGGCCTACCATCCTCAAACTAATGGGATGGTGGAAAGTTTTAATAGAACTTTAAAGGGTATGTTAAAGAAAGCGTTAGGCGAGGATAGGACAGGTTGGGACCAGCTGTTGCCCTTCGTGCTATATGCCTACAGGGAGAAGGTGCAAGACTCCTTAGGTGTTTCGCCTTATGAACTAATGTTTGGCCGGAGGCCCAGGGGAATTTTAGATATATTGCAGGAGCAATGGGTACCCCCGGACACCTCCGATCAGTCAGTGGTCGAATACCTACAGGATCTGAGGACCAGATTAGATAAGTTACAGGAATATTCCCAGGAAAGGCTTGAACAGAGCCAAAATCGGCAAAAGGAATATTATGATAAGGGTACTCGGGAGAGGGAGTTTGTAATAGGAGATAGGGTCCTTATCCTAATCTCGGAGGATCCTCATAAGTTTGCCTCTAGGTGGAAGGGTCCCTGGGTGGTGAGGAGGAGACTTGGGCCTCTTACATATGAGGTGGCGAATGAAAAGGGGCGGGTCCAAACCTTCCACGTTAACCTGATGAAACCCTGGGTAGCAAGGGTAGGCTTTCAGACCTGGGGAGATGAAAAAGAGGGAGAGGAGTTGGGACCGCAAATAAGAGATATTTTCAAGCCCGGTGAACCAGGGGTTAATCCCCGGTTGACACAAGTACAAAAGAAAGAGATAGGAAGGCTCTTGAAAGGGTTTGATGATGTGTTGACGGCCTGCCCTGGAAATACTCACCTAGTGGAGCATGACATCATAACGGAAAGGGGTAAAGTAGTTCGGCAAAAGCCATATAGGCTGTCCCCCATGAAAAGGAGGGAGGTGATAAAACAGGTACAGGAAATGTTAGACTTCGGGGTGATCGAAGAGTCAAATAGCCCCTGGTCAAGCCCAGTGGTGTTAGTACCAAAACCCGAAGGGGAGTGAAGATTCTGCATAGATTTCCGCCAGCTTAATAATATTTCTCAAGCAGATGCATATCCTATGCCCTATATTGAGGAGCTGGTGGACAGGCTAGGATCTGCCCAATATCTTACCACCCTGGACTTGACAAAAGGGTACTGGCAGATTCCCCTTACGTCAGGGGCACAAGCTAAGACCGCCTTTAGTACGCCCATAGGCCTGTACCAGTTCAAAAGATTGCCCTTTGGCCTTAATTCAGCAGCTGCAAGCTGCCAGAGGTTGCTGGACAGGGTTCTCCGACCACATCAGGCATATGCCGCCGCATATATGGATGATGTGGTAATACATAGTGGAGACTGGAACACCCATTTAAACCAGGTAGAGGCAGTGCTGCAGGCTTTTAGGGATGCAGATCTCACCCTGAACCCCAAAAAATGTTATTTTGCGCAGTACCGGGTGAAGTATTTAGGGTATAATGTGGGAAGGGGAGAGGTCCGGCCCTTACTGAATAAGGTTAAAAGCATCCAAGAGTTTCCCAGACCAAACACCAAGAAACAATTGCGTAGATTCCTGGGGATGGTAGGGTATTACCGTAGGTTCATCCCTCATTTTTCCGTAATGGCCACTCCCTTGACTGACATGCTGAGAGGGAAGAATCCGGACCACTTGAGGTGGGGAGGGGAGGAGTTGAGGGCATTTGAACAGATGCAGAGGGCCCTGTGCCAGGAACCTGTGCTGAAAGCAGTTGTTTTTGAAAAGCCCTTTGTCCTTCAAACAGATGCTTCGGGGAGGGGGTTAGGCGCAGTGCTGTCCCAAGAGCATGAAGGGGAGGAACACCCGGTGCTTTATTTAAGCCGGAAGCTCCTGCCTCATGAGGAACATTACTCCACCATAGAAAAGGAGTGTTTAGCCATACGATGGGCAATGCAGGAGTGTAGTGTCTATTTAGAAGGGAGAAAATTTAAGTTGGTGACGGACCATGCTCCCCTAAAATGGTTGAATGTAATGAAGAATAATAATGGGAGACTAATGCGATGGTACTTAGCATTGCAGCCTTTCCAATATGCTGTGGAGCATCGTCCCGGGCGATGTTTAGGAAATGTTGATGCTCTGTCCCGGGTGGAGGAGGAGGAGGAAAAAGAATGCGGGGGTGGAAATTTAAGGGGGGGGGGTATGTAAAGAGTATATAGGACAGGCCCCAAAGGAACCCTGGGATAGGCCAGAATACCCCCGTTATAGGCAGGCATTCCCCAGGAAAAAACTAGAAATAAAGAACTACAACTCCCAGCATGCCCCAAGGGCGACCGGGGATAAAAGAAACTATGTGCATTCCCAGGAGTCTCTAGAGGAGGGCCGCAGGGGAAGGAATAAGGCTGATTCTCCAACCTGGTGGAAGAGGTGGTGGAACAGGTGGGTGGAGAAAGAAGAGCCACCAAAGAGCTTTAATGAAAGAAAGGGTGAGCAGCTGGGAGAAGGGCGGGGCGAGGAGAATATGGATTGGGCTCCTGAGGAGAGAGAAGGAGAGAGTGAGCCTTGCCCTATGGAGTTGACTGAACCGGAGAACACCCGGGAAGAGCCGATGGACTTTTCAGCTCTGGCTCAGCGAAAGCCAAGGAAGTAGCGGGGCCAAGCCGGGTCAAGCGGGAGGAGGTCAGGTAGGAGTATGACTGACCAAGAGGGTGGGACCCTAGGCTTTGAGCCCGCGCAAAGCCAGAACTGAACTGTGTTTTGAAAGCCTGGCTAAATTGAGCTGTGTTTTGGATAGCTTGGCTTGAACTGAACTGTGTTTTTGAAAGCCTGGCTAAACTGAGCTGTGTTTTGAAGCTTGGCTAGAACTGAACTGTGTTTTGAAGGCCTGGCTAAATTGAGCTGTGTTTTGGATAGCTTGGCTAGAACTGAACTGTGTTTTGAAAGCCTGGCTAAACTGAGCTGTGTTTTGAAGCTTGGCTAGAACTGAACTGTGTTTTTGAAAGCCTGGCTAAACTGAGCTGTGTTTTTTGCAAGCTTGGCTAGAACTGAACTGTGTTTTGAAAGCCTGGCTAAACTGAGCAGGGGGGGTAAAGCTTGGCTAAAAGTGAACTGTGTTTTGGCAAACCCCGCTACACTGAACAGGGTATTTTTTTTTTTATTATTTGCTGCCACTCTTCCCCAGGAGGGAGGGAGAGGAAGCAGCTGTGGAAGCCTGGACTGGGAAACTAACCTGATTGAGAAAGGTGAAGGATAACCGTGCTTTGTTTTGTGTTTTGGTGCCTCAACTGAGGGAAGGAGGGAAGCCCCTCCTAGGCAATAAAAACCTTCATTGTTCTGAGGGAGAAAGGAGCAGTACTGGAAGGTGTTCTTCAGGTGTTGAGAGCTGCAATCGCTGAGGGAAGAGGATCCGCTTTACAATATGTATTCACATTCTAAGATCAGTGGCAAAACTGAAAACAACAATACAAATGGAATGATATACAGAAATGTTTACTACATTGTCTTTGAAAAAATCCCATCAGCCTTCCACAATAAAACAGCTTAGACTATAAATCAAACTAAGAAAAAAGCACTTCACTGAGAAAAAGCTATTAGCTGATGAAACAAGTTGAAATTAAATGATAGCTTTCCACTCTGGAAACAGATTCTATAATTGGCCCTGAAAATTCAGCACCGATAAAATTTGATGCTCAACACTATACTATATATATATATATATATATATATAATAATTCTCACCTCCAATGTTCTGACTTGCCTTGGACTGTGGCTCATTCCGAGTTGGTCTGCTAGGCTCCGTAGATCAGGCTGACATCACCGTAGCCATTATGATGTCAACTTCAGAACCCGGGGGAAAAAACATGCCTCACAGCTGATCCATGTCCAGAGGAGGGTTGCTGGACATGGGTGGCTGGAGGGGGCAGGGGAGAGAGGAGGTTCGCTGGACATGGGTGGCTGCAGTGGGCGCAGGGGGAGAGGAGGGTCGCTGGATATGGGTGGCTGCAGGGGAGCCGAGGAAAACCTTGCTAGCACCCATTTCATTTGTGTCAGAAATGGGCCTTTTTTACTAGTGTATAGAAGAGCACTCTGAATTTAGGGGTCCTTTTACCAAGCTGTGGGATAAAGGGCCCTGCGCTAACGGTGGGGGCAGTTTTTTCCACAGCCGATAGAAGCCAAAAAAATGGCCAAGTGGTGAGAAAACTCTTACCACGTGGCCATACTGTGAGGAGCCCTTACCGCGACCCATTGAGGTGGTGATAAGAGCTCCTGCACTAACCCAGTGGTAACCAGGCAGCAAGCGACAATGCCCGATTACCGCCGGGTTAGCGCCACACAAGCCATTTCCGGGGGTTTTCTTTTCCCCCAGAAATGGCATGCGCTTGGGGTGGGACTACTGCCGGCAGCTGCATTGTGCTGACGGTAGTCCTGGAAGAGCGAGCAGTAAGCCCGCTCTAGGCTTACCTCCGCTCTGTAAAAGGGCCCCTCAGTGCTCAATTTTGGCACAGAATTTGATGATTAACTTTGGACACCAAATTTGCCACTCAACTGTAAGCATAAGGACTTATGCCAGATGAAACCTGGTATAAATTCTGGTGTGCAAATTGGGCGCAGATCCCCGCTATTCTGTAACACTGTGCACATCTTTAATGAATGCCCCTTACCCACCCATGCCCTTCCCATGGCTACATTCCCTTTAAAGATCCAAGAATAGTTAGGTGCGGTTGGTGGTGTAACAACCAATTGGCATCAATTAAGTTCTTCTTAACACTAATAATTGCATCAATTAATCAATAATTCACTCAATTAAGTAATTAAGTTGCATGTGGATCTCTGATCTGTGTGCAAATTCCAGCACCGATCGTTTGGCACAATATATAGAATTTGGGGTAACTATCTCCTACTTAGGAAGTGGTTACCCATTAACTCTGCATTAGGCAGTTAGCACACAGTAAGTATAACCTGCTAGCTGGTTAATGCTTCCACCCCCACTCTTTGCCCCTTAACAGAAGAATTGAGTAACACGAGGAAACAGGCGAAGTACTGCAAAACCCCTTAACAAGGTCAAGCAGCAGCCTGTTTCAGTGAGTTAACCAAATGTTAAGGGGGGAACTCATCTAGGTGTGGTTTACCACACTTTGATGTACTACCAAATTCAGCAATCTGCGAGGTCTCAGTACCACCTCGTAAATGGCATTATTCCCATGGCCCGGGAACATTGAGCTGCAAGGGCGTGGCCTGATACTCCTGGGCCTGCAGATCTGGGTCTCCCATGGCTTCCAGGCCCCCCCTGACTTAAGCCTCCCTACCACAGGGGCTACCTTTAAAAATCATTAGTGTTCCGGGGGGGTCTTCAGGGGTCTGAGAGGGTCGACCATGGGGTCATGGGGGATCCGAGTAATAACTACTGCTAGGTGTGCCATTTTGAAGCAAGCACAGGACTGGGCAAGAGCAACTTGGCATTGCTGCCACTGAAGACCCCATGGAACCCCCCCCCCCCCCCCCCCATGAAAACCTGGCATAAATCCCGGTGCGAACATTTAAGCGGACTGTGCCGTATTCCATAACTACATGTGTAAATTTTGGAATGCCCACGAAATGCCCATAAACACTTCCCTTTTGAACTGCATGCATTTATTTTGAAGTGCACGCTTCACCATTTAGGCGCAGTTCACTATAGAATGCTCCTACTGAGTTGTGTGCATAACTTGCAATTATTGTCAATTAGTGCTCATTATTGCTTGTTAAGTGCTGTTAAAAGTGCTGATTGGCTTGTTGAGCCAATTAAGTTATGTGCGTAGTTTTAGAATGCACCTGGAGTTCGGCACGCAAATCTAGGCACCATATATAAAATCTGGCCCTAAGTGCTTAACACTACTTGGTAGAAGTGCCTCTTCATGGTATTGTAATTTCATATTTTTCTACAATGCGCCTAATAATATGTATTCTATATATAACAAAATGCTTAAAGAACAGCATAACATATATCAAAACAATGTTAAAAAGAGATCAACATAAAACTCTCTATTGCATTCTAACCCTCTCCCTCCTCTCGCTAGGAAGCTGGCACTTAAAATATGTATTCTGTGCATCAAAGAGGAACTGCATAAAATCCCTTAATAACTGATCATTTTCAACATATTTGCCATTATTTGGGCTCCCAGAAGTCAATTTTCAGGCTCAGGATAGCGTATGACATTCATGCAGCCCTCTGAATAGCTATTCACTCCAGCTTCTAAATGAGCAAATCGGCCCTATTATCCCTATCCAAATATTGTGAGGAGATTTCTGCTACTAGTTCACTGCTGTTCAGGTTCTGCGTGCCAGATTTATAATGAATTTTTCAAAGGCTTTCTGCCTGTATCAATTGCAAACATTTTATGGATTTCTTCATTATATAAACAATAAAGTATGCTCAGAAATTATTGTAGCACAGTTCATCTGATAAAACTTGGTTCTCTTTTCGCAGCTAACAACTATGTTGATATTAAAGATTTACTAGAATAGTTTATGACTCTACTAGAATAAAAATACGATAGGAAATATTTTCTCAATTCATTTAGATGATTGAGTTTTGTTCTGTTTGATCTTTAAAATAATTATACTAAAGTGTCATAATTAAGGGGTTCTTTTACCAACAGATAAAAGGTCCCCTTTTTTTTTTTAAAGGAAAAGGCCATGCGGTAAGTTAATCACTTGTCCTGCAGCCATTTCACGAGGGAGCTGTTATTGCCACCTATTTAGGGCTCCCATGCTAACTGCTAAAACCTGTCGTTTCTTTCTCTATAATATCAGCAAAATTCACCCTTTCCTTTCTGAGCACACTACCAGAACCTTCATCCACACTCTTATCACCTCTCGCTTAGACTATTGCAACTTGCTTCTCACAGGTCTCCCACTTAGCCATCGCTCTCCTCTTCCATCTGTTCAAAATTCTGCTGCACGACTAATATTCCGCCAGTGTCGTTATGCTCATATTAGCCCTCTCAAGTCACTTCACTGGCTTCCTATCCGTTTCCGCATACAGTTCAAACTCCTCTTATTGACCTATAAGTGCATTCACTCTGCAGCTCCTCAGTACCTCTCCACTCTCATCTCTCCCTACATTCCTCCCCGGGAACTCCGCTCACTGGGTAAATCTCTCTAATCTGCACCCTTCTCCTCCACTGCTAACTCCAGATTCCATTCCTTTTATCTTGCTGCACCATATGCCTGGAATAAACTTCCTGAGCCGGTACGTCAAGCTCCATCTCTGGCCACCTTCAAATCTAAGCTTTTAACTCCTATCCCTTATTCACATGTTCAGAACCCTTGTTTTATCATCCTCACTTTAATATTCCCTTATCTCTTGTTTGTTCTGTCTGTCTGTCTGTCCTAATTAGATTGTAAGCTCTGTCGAGCAGGGACTGTCTCTTCATGTTCAAGTGTACAGCGCTGCATACGTCTATTAGCGCTTTAGAAATGATAAGTAGTAGTAGTAGTAACCTGGCAGTAAAAATGTAAAAAATATTTTTGAAGCATCAGAAATGGCACATGGTGGGGGCAGGCACTACCGCTGGGCTTTTTTTATAAATTACTGATACAGGCCAGGTGGCCAAAAAACAGGCCCTTGTCAAGTTGTATATGACTTTGATTAGAGTTTTATAGCACCATTTACTGACTGAGTGGATTTGTTACCATCATTGTTGTGTTTTGCTTACTGTCTGAGTTGGTGTGTGAGGACTTTTCTTCTGTATCTTCATTTTACAAATCACAAACCATGGCTCCTCAAGATCTGAACCGAGAGGTGAAGTGGTGGGCATTTTTGTAATTCTTTGCTTTTCAAGTTTCAGTTCCTCTTCTATTGGTTTTGATGTTATTGAATTTCATCCAATCACCACTGAGAATCAGGTCACGTGATATCTCCCTTTAAATCTAAGGGACATGATGGTATTCCGGCAGCATCTCTTACTAGTATGCAGAGAAGACGTTCAAATATTTGAAAGGTATTAATCCGCAAACGAACCTGTTCCGGAGGCAGGAAGGCAGAGCTCATTTAAATGATATTTAAATGAGCTCTTCGGTATTCTGCCTGAATGATCAGAGCACTGCACTCTGATTGTACAGCAGTCCATCCACCTTAACCCTATGCCAGCTTGGAGCTGGCATTAGGGTTAAGGCTCTCCTTTTCCTCCTCCCCCCATCTAGGCCAGACAGCCTGAGCTGTCACTGTCAGTCCTGGGGGACCCCCCCACCCCAATGGCTAAGGCTCAAGGGGTCCTGTGGACCCCCAAATCCCCTATAAAGGTCCTCCTGTCCCTCTCTCCTCCACCCCCCCAGCTGCTAGCCCCCCCTCCCACACACACACACACTAAAGCCCTCCCAACCTTCAAAAAAGTACTTGGTGGTCCAGTGGGATCCCCAATAGAAGCTTTCCCCACCTGATAGTCTAGTGTCCACCCAACCCCCCCCCCCCATACCTTGCAACAGGAAGTTGGAGTGGCACTTCTTCCCCCTGTAAGCACCACCTTCAAAATGACGGTAGCCAGTTCTGCCTGGTCCATCCTAGGATGCACTGAGAGGGGCTTCACTACCATATAAAGGAGTTTCTCCCTTATATGGTGCTGAAGGCCCCACCCTGTGCATCCCAGGATGCATCATGCAGGGCAGGACACCATCATTTTGAAGGCAGCGCTTGCAGGAGGAGGGAGTGCTAACCCCTCATCCTGCTTCAAGGTACGGGGGGATTTTGGGGGGACCCTAGACTACCAGGTGGGGGTCAGCTATCGGGGGTCCCTCTGGACCACCAGGTATTTTTCAGGGGGTTGGGGGGGGCTTTCGTGTGGGGGGATGGAAGTCAGATCTCGAGCCCCTTGCATTTATCCTTTTGTTTGAACGGTCCGGGCTTTTTTTTGACTGCCCGGACCCGTCAAACAGCTTCTTTGGAAGGATTGTGTCATGGGCTCATGCCCAAGCACAATTCTCCTGCAGAAATACCCCGATGATCAACACTAATAGTGCGCATACATTTGCATGCTATTAGCTTTGATCATAGGGGCGGTATTTCCCTGTGCTGTTCTGGCGCTAATTTTACAGTGCTGTTCAGAACAGTGCAGGGAAATTGATCATCGAGCTGTTAGACAAGTAGATTTCCAAAATGGGAGACAACACATCTAAGTGTTGGTACTTAACATGTCTAGGTTCTGAAATACCAACCTACACATGTAAGTGCCAACCCTTGGACATGTATGTGCTGAGTTACTTCCTTTGTGGAGGAGTAGCCTAGTGGTTAGTGCAGTGGGCTTTGATCCTGGGGAACTGAGTTCAATTCCCACTGCAGCTCCTTATGACTCTGGGCAAGTCACTTAACCCTGCATTGCTCCTGGGTACCTGAATATATGTAAACCACTTTGAATGTAGTTGCAAAAACCTCAGCAAGGCAGTATATCAAGTACCCTTTCCCTTTGCTCTTAGGCATTGATATATATAAAATGATTGCTCCCACAGCATATAGCTGGTACAGTAATATATGTATTTTAGAAAAGGCTCTACATTGGCAAATCTTTTTCTAAAATACTGCCTGGTCATCTCAATGCTTATTCCTACATTCTATCTAAAATGGAACTGTATGTTTTATTCCAAATACTAGCCATCACTATTTAAACACAGCAAGGCCAACTCTCCTTTTTCAAAGTGAGGTTCAACATTATTCTGCCTTTCTACTGAAAATAAAAAAAACAGAGATCTAAGCATTACTCAGATCATGGGACTGCTTTCACCGCCACTTTCTCTACAGCAACTGTCAATCTTGAAGAAAAGAGCATTAAATCACAAATATGACCTTTCATATGAGTTGGCACGTCCATGATCTGCACAAAACCCATGGCCTTGTTCAATAACTCATGCTTCGTGAGGCTAAGTACCATATTCGAGATTCGAGTTAACACACAGTAATGTCTCGATCAAAACAGAATTTTATATTCAAGTTACAAGGAAATGAAAACAATTTGGCTTAGGAATGCTCAGATATTTAACCTTGCCACAGTTAATCGCTAAGCATTTTGAAATACAATAATTTCCTCTACAACAGCAAATTTATCATCTTGAAATACATGTCTTCTAAACAAATTTTCAGTTTACCAGCAGTCTACTGGGAAAGCTAATAACACTTAATCCAATGATACTGCTCCCATGGCAATGTGAATTTCTCATTTTACTAAAAAAAATTGCTGGTAGGCAGACCCTATTAGCATAGAGAACTAGATGTGCTTAAGGAAAAAGCACACACTTTTCTACAGCAGCAGAGGAAATAATTACATTAATTAGTCAGTAATTGTAAATGTTCTGATTTGTAATATGTTAACTTGTGGCTTGTGTTTGATACAATGAATTAGCACTGGTGCAGGTATGGACTATGGAACGTGGAATGGAGTTTGTCTGCAAAACAAAAAGCTTAATTATAAATACTCTATATTTAAAGATTTCCAGACTGGATAATAAATGAAGCAATAATTAGGTGGCAAGTATGCAAACAGTAATTTATCAACAGTACCGCTTCTTAGCGCTTCCTCTGCATGTAACATATTTATTATATATTAATGCAGGCTGATCAAAATTGGGTACAGAGCAGCCCTTTCATTTATTTCTATATAGGTCTAATAATACAGCAAAAGAGCAGACATCTATCATATTATGGGGTCTTTCCCACACGCTAAGGACATTTTTACTGGTGGGGTAAAATGACCACATGCTAATTTTGGGGGTCCTTTTACTAAGATGCGCTAAAAAGTGGCCAGCAGTAGTTATAGCGCATGGTTTTCCTGCACGCTCTGGCCACTCTTTAGTGCAGCTTGAAAATGGCCAAATTTAATTTTTTTTTCTATTAAAGGCCATCTGCTAATTTCCAAATTAGTGTACGGCCATTACCGCCTGCTCTGCCCGATTGCTGTGTGTGTGTGTGTGTGTATGTGTGTGGTTTCTGATGTTCCTGTCTCAATAAAAACTATTACACTGAAAAGCACCAGCTAGTGAAAAATAAAAGATGATTTTAAACTCTCACTGTTTGAACCTAACTGTCTTTATATTTAGCCCCTGACTAACTAATAGGAAGAATTTTGTAAACAACTCAGGTGGAACATTCAAACATCCACATTCATACAAATTCTCAATTACAGAGTATTTTTTTAAATTGGATTTTCTGTAGAGAATATGCTAATCACTAAGGGGTCCTTTACCCAAGCTGCAGTAAAAGGGGCCTGTGGTGGCATCAGCATGCAGATTTGCCATGCGCCGAGCCCCCCCCCCCCCCCCCCCTTTTTACCACAGTGGGTAAAAGGTTTTTTTTTTCAAAGTGAAAGTAAATGGCCATGCGCTAAGTCACTACATTGGTGTGCGTTCATTTATTCTGAGAGCTCTTACCTCCTCCTATTTAAAAGGCGGCAAGGGCTCCCATGTTAACCTGGCAGTAACCAGGCAGCGTGTGGTGCTGCCTGATTACCTCTGGGTAAAGCCTCTGGCACTAGAAAATAATGTTCCTAGCGCTGGAAATGGTCATGACAGAAGCTGGAACTACCACTGGGCTCCTGAGCGAGCCCAGTGGTAGGGCCTATTTGCCACACACCATTGCCACGGCTTGATAAAAGAGCCCCTAAATTCTCCCAGCACAAATTTATTTTCTCTTTAAGAGAATAGCTACCAGTATTTATTTTAAACTGGAGCACTACACAATAGAATTCCTGTTTAATTTTTATTTTTATTCTCAGAATTATTTCATAAGACTCACAGTCAATATTCATGTTCCCTTAAGTTGTCTTCTTTAAAGAGACTTACTTGCCTGTCTTTTAAAATGCTCACAAAGTGAGATTAATCTCATTTGTTTGATACCTGTCTGAAAATCTTTCTCAGACAACTTGCATTACAAATTCTTATTTTTCAGAATTTATACCTAAACAGTTCTTCGAAGATTAAAATGAGCTGTCTTCTCATTTAACAATAAGCTATATAGTTTTCATTCATTTCAAATTATTGAACTTCTAATTGTTATTTAAACATAAACAAGTTCTTGTAAATAAATTCTCCTTTCTTTTCTTTTCAGTACCCTTCTCCACCACCGCCAACTCCAGGCTCCGCCCTTTCTGCCTCGCCTCACCCCATGCTTGGAATAAACTCCCTGAGCCCATTCGCCAGGCCCCCTCCCTGCCCATCTTCAAATCCTTGCTCAAAGCCCACCTCTTCGATGTCGCCTTCAGCACCTAACCACCATACCATACCATATTCAGGAAATCTAGACTGCCCAACTTGACATTTTGTCCTTTAGATTGTAAGCTCCTTTGAGCAGAGACTGTCCTTCTTTGTTAAACTGTACAGCGCTGCGTAACCCTAGTAGCGCTCTAGAAATGTTAAGTAGTAGTAGTAGTAAGCCGCGCTAGCGATTCCTGGTTTGGCAAATAAGAGGAAGCCCATTCAATTCCTATGGGCTTCCTCTCATTTGCTGCACGGGAATCACTAGCGTGGCTTAGAAAAAGAAGCCCTAAATCAACAGATATTAATTATTTAGCTGTTTAATCAGATCTATATCAAAATATTTATTCAACAGTTATCTTACACTTTCTCTCTTGGCTAAAAAAGTGTTTCTTTTCAAAATTAATTTCAAAATGCCTGCTATTGCTCTATTTCTCAAATAAAGCTATTTAGCAAATATAAATTAAAAATCCTAATAATTCTATTATGTTTTTAATCCTTCTCAGTCAGACACACTTTCAACATCTCCTGCCTCTTCCAGTCTCTCTCAGCTTCTCCCCAACGGTCACTCTGTGACATTGGTATTTGTTAGAAGAGTGTGCTGAGACACAGGTTCCTTCAGGGAGTAGTACAGCCAATCAGCTTGCAGCTTACAAAGTCGAGAAGTCACTTTTAAAAATAATATTTCCAAGCTTTGTTTTTGCATTAAACCTCACTAAGGGTGTTTTTTTTTTACAAGGGAAATGATATACTACCTTTCTGTGGAATTTTGCAACTACATTCAAAGTGGTTTACTTATATACAGGTACTTATTTTGTACCTGGGGTAAGGGAGGGTTAAGTGACTTACCCGCAGTCACAAGGAGCTGCAGTGGGAATTGAACCCAGTTTACCAGGCTCAAAGTCCGCTGCTCTAACCACTAGGCTACTCCTCCACTAAAGAGCTGTAAGGTAGAGGGCCTATGCATTCTCAAATATGGCAAGCTGTAGAAGACAAAATTTTAACAGAATCTGAGTCACCTGATGAAATCACTGACACTCACTCACAAACCACATTGGAAGTGTTAGCTTTCTTAGGGGTCCTTTTACTAAGCTTCGGTAAAAGGTGCCTGCACTAGCATCAGCTTGTGTTCTTGATGAATGCTGAGGCCCCTTTTACCGCAGTAGGTAAAAAGCTGTCTTTTTTCACAAAAAGAAATGGCCCTGTGGCAAGTGAACCAGCTTGCCACACATCCATTTCAGAGGGGAGCGCTTACCACCACCCATTGAGGTGGCGGTAAGGGCTCCTGCACTAAACCAGCAGTAACAGGGCAGCATGCAGTACTGCCTGATTACTGCCTGGTAAGCACCGGTGCTGCAAAAATAGAAAATATTTTTGTAGGACTGGAAATGGCATGCGCTGGTGGTGGGAACTACCACCGGGCTCCTCTGGTAGCCCGGCGGTAGTACCGGATTGGCCTGTTTCCATGCATCAACCCTTTAGCAAAAGAACCTCTTAGTTTTTAACATGTTTGTTTCTTTTTCCTCAGTACTTACTCCTTTACACCTATCTGCCAGATTACTTCTATTTAATATATCACCATTCCTTACACACAGATGTTAGGTGAGTGTGTTTGGGGTCTTTAGGGCAGGGATGAGAGAGAGGGAGGGATGGGGGGTGGATGGGTTTGGGGGAAGGGTTGGGAAGGGGAAGCTGAGTTGGTTTGTATTTGATTATATGAATTCTACTTGAGTGTTGGCCTCCACTCCATATTTGTTTGAAGTTCTGGATCCATTTACAAAAAACCTCAGCAAGTCAGCTATTTACAATTTGCATACCAAGGAGGCAGTGTATGCAAATCAATCTCATAAACATTCATTGTGGATATCTTGAAACCCTGACTGGTTGGGGTTCCCCAGGACAGGTTTGGGAATCACTGCTATAAACTGTGCATGAAATATTAACCCTCCTAGCTCCTGCCCTCAGGATTGCCTACACTTGGGCTGTATGCAAACAAGTTTATCCATATTTCATTCATCCAATGAAAACCTTTATAAAATTGCCTTCCATACTTGTCTAAATATCCCTATCCAATCCATAGTTAGTCATCACATTTGCTTAGGTCAGTGATTCTCAACCAGTTCTCTTGGGACATAGCTATAGAGTCTTCAGGATGTTTAAACTAAATATGCATGAGATAGATTTGCATACAGTGGAGGACTTAGGCTGAAAGAAAATCAGAAGTTCCTCAAGTATACCATTCTTTTGATTCTCTCCTAATTTTCTCTACATCACAGTCCAAGAAAAGGTGAAGAAAAGCTCAGTAGATCTATAGCCAATTCTACAGCAACAAAAAACATGCTTCCTATATCTGTCACCAAAACATTCTCGGATCTTATCACTGCCTTGATTGCTACATCTCTCTGACCTCATGTGCAACCACCTTTAAATTAGTCACCTTATTTTCTTAACTTCTTTTACTCTCTTACCTATCTATGAGGTCTTTTTACTAAGCCACGGCAAAAAGTGGCCTGCGGTCGTGTGGACGTGTGTTTTTGGCATGCACCAGGCAGTTTTTACTGTGTCTAGGAAAAAGGGCTTTTTTCAAGGGGCTGGGAAAAGGGTCTGTGCTAAAATTGAAACCAGCACGTGACTATTTACGGCCTGAGCCCTTAACGCCAACCATTGATCTAGTGGTCAGGGCTCATGCGTTACACGCACAGTGACTGGTCGGCACATGCCAACTGCTCATTAACACTGGAAATGCCACGCGCAGTAGGAAATAAAAAAATAATTTGTCCCGGTGGTATGGGCGTGCACCAAATCCAAAATTACCGCCAGGGGAGCACGCTAGCCTGGTGGTGGTCTCATTTTGGCCTGCACTGCATGTGCATAGAGCCTACTGTGCCTTTGTAAAAGGGCTCCTATATGTTCCATCTTTGCTTATACCCTACACTGTCTATTAAAATGTTCTATTACATATTGTGTTGACATTGTAAGTAGTATACTATGCCATACTTTGTATTATTTGAATATTTTTACTGCTGTAATTGTCTATTACTTATGTTTGATTTATCCTTACTGTACACCACCTTGAGTGAATTCTTTCAAAAAGGCAGTAAATTAATCTTAATTAATTAAAGCAATTCCAGGCATCTATAAAGAACGATTTTCTTCCATTTCCTCTCAGCATATCTTCTTCCCACTTTATAATGTATGCCCTTGACCTAGATTCATCTTCAATACACAACCTGGGGGATTCTATATATGGCAATTAAAGTTGCATGTGGAAATCAGCATGCATTGCCGATTTGTGTGCACAACTTAATTGATTAATGAGCCAATAATTGGGATTTACTCGTGAATTGTATTCTATAATTCTCCATACATAAATCATATATCTTGTAAATTCAAGGGGGCATGGCCAGGGGTGTTCCCGGAATTTACACACATTGTTCCAGAATAGACCCCATCGGTGCTTAATTTAGGTGCTGCAATTATATCTGATTTCAGCAGGCATAATTGCCATCACCTTAAGTTAAGCACCATTTATGCGCTTAACGTTATTCTGTAAGGGCATGGGTTCTTTATAGAATAATGCTCAGTGCTTAAATTTTTCAGCGTCAATTTTTGGCGCCATTTATAGAATCTAGTCCTATATTACCTTCTTGGACTAAATAGATTACAGAAGGTAGGATATTCCTTTCTTGGCTATTTTCTTGTACAAAGTATATTCTGAAAGCCTTCTCTCTCTCTCTCTCTGTAGAATTTATGTTGTAGATCCTGTGCCATTATTTCATAACCTCCTATGAGCTGTATCCTCTCTGTCAATGTTCTTACAGAAGTGTAACCTGCAAAATTGAAAGCTTTACTCCAGGTGGGACAGTGCATTCAACACGAATCTTGCTGGCACAAAACTAGCTTACCACAATCATTTTATGAGTACAAATAATAATCTTTTTCTTCTCAATTATGGAAATGTAGTCATTGCTATATAGGTACAAACACATTTCTAACAGATGCCCATCCTCAGCTTGACAGTAAATATGTCTCCTATTTTGGGCCAATGACAGAATAATGGCAGAAAGGTTTACCTACTGATAGTGCCAAAAGGGGGGAGGAGAGGTGGGGATTTTCACCAATATCCACGAGTATGTATTTTAGGCTTCGGGCTTGGGCTGAGGTTAATGTGGAAGGAAAACACAAATGCTTAGGACAGAAGCCAGACTGAGATTGAGGAGAGGTGGTTTAGCAGTAATAAGAGGATTGAAGAGCCCCCCATCACCACCACCACCACCACCACTACCACCACCTCACACACACACACACACACTTTGATTTACATCAAGTGTCAAGTGGTAAGGCAGTATCTATATAATCTAAGCATCGGTTTAATGTACTATGATTGTAGCTAAGCATTATTAATAATGCTCTACCACAAAGAGAGCTACAGGGTCAATATCCTGTAATGAACCTGTAACTAATAGGAACTTAGAAAATGATAATCTTCTCTATTATGGTGTTATCATTTTACAGTAAGACATGTCATTGAAGATCATAGAAGAAGAGGAAGTAGGGAAGGGCCAACAAAAGGTTAAAAAAAGGAAACCTTGGAGTGAAGAATGACTCCAAGGTTCACTTTTTGTTGGTCCTTCCCCAAATCCCTTTTCTTCTGCATTTTTTCATAGATGATTTTTTCTCCTTTCTTAATTTAAGCCCATAGCCTTTATGTGCAGTCCTCACCATCTGTACAGGAGCTGAATGGAGTAATTTATTTTGATCAGAGTTCTGAACTCCAGGACAGTATGGTATATTGCAACTTGAACAGATTATTAAGAGCTAGTCAGAGTCAGTAGAAGGCAAAAATAACTCTCTAAGGTCACACTCAGTTAAGCCATGATGGCATTTTATCATCCTGTTACAGCTAAGCAACAATCAGACCTGAAGGATGCATGTTAATAAAATGACCTTTCCATAGAGAAACCAGATCAGTACATACAGAACTCAACTGAGCAAGACAGACACTTGTTGACTGGCAATGTAAATAAATAAATTTGTTTAAAAAAATTTAATAGACAAAAATGGTTACAAGTGATTACTGTTGTATTATTTTTAATATAATCTGTGTAAACCTGACTGGACTGAGGATGGAGATGGTTTTGCTAGAGGTAGAATTGACCAGAATTAAAAGTGCTTTTCCCTGTACTCAGAGTCCAGCAAATCTGCCCTCTCTTCCACTAAAGTTCCAAAACGTAAGAGTAGTTGGATTTGACTGAATTCTGCTAAGGAAACAAAATTGTGATTAATAGACACATCCCTATATAATGCTTTCCCAGACAGTGGCAAGATAGACCCAAAAAAGCATGTGATTTGGAGACAGAGCTGAAGGAAGTGATCCACTGTAAAAGTAAACTCAAGCACTGTGTTGGGAAATCCCCAAACAGTAGGAGTAGTTTTCTAAAAAATAAAAAAAAGAGGTATTACCTCAGGGATGCAATAATGGGGCACATCAAATCTCTCCACATTCCTTTCAGGGTATAGGTCTGTCTCAATCTCTTGCGCCCCCCCCCCCCCCCCCCCCCCCATCAAAGATGCCAACTTACTTCAATATTCCTTCCCATCTTCTTGAGTTTCTCTCTCCTTCCCTTCCCTACCACTTTCCTTCCTCCTTCTCATCCCTACCGGTCTTTCTCCTTCCAATTTCTGCCCCTCAAAGGTTCCCATCCTGGGCCTCTCTATTCACCACCCTACATCCCTTCTCCAGCAGTGTCTCTCTGTACCTATAATCTCCCTCTCTGTTCTCCCAAATATATTAAACTTGAAACATGAACTACTTTTCTCCTCCCCAGTTACCAGTAAATCAGTTCCAACCACCCTAGCCTCTCATTGCCAACCCATCTCTTTTCCCTCACCAGGCCCTGACTCTGGTTCACTTTAATTCTCCTGACCCTCCCTTGCTCTTCTCTTTCTCTAAACAATAGTTCTGTAGTTTCCCAGACCACAATAGCCTTTTTTTTACTCTTCTCCTCATGGCATGTAGAGGATAAGGAAGCTCCTATGGTTGCATTATACTTAGCTTTCTCCTCTGAGAATGAGGCCGGTAAAGTTTCTAAAAGTTTGGATAGCAGCCTTGATCAGTAGCTCATGATTTTTGTCACCAAACACTATGGCTATATACCCAAAGGGAACAGAGAACACTATGATATAAATATTCAAAAAAAGAAAAAAGTGGAAAAAAAAAAAGAGGAAAAAGGACCCAGAGGCATCAGATGTCTATCAGTGGCAAGACTATTAGGAGGGGCATAATAGAAGGAAAACGTCTATCTCCATGGGCGTTTATCTCCGAGAACGGGTCCGTGAAGGGGCGGACCGAACCGTATTTTCGAAAAACATGGACGTTTATCTTTTTTTGAGCTGGGCGTTTTTGTTTTTCAGCGATAATGGAAACCGAAAGCGCCCAGCTCAAAAACGAATAAATCCAAGGCATTTGTTCGTGGGAGGGGCCAGGATTCGTAGTGCACTAGTCCCCCTCACATGCCAGGACACCAACCGGGCACCCTAGGGGGCACTTTTACAAAAAAAAAAAAACAAGGTAAAACAGCTCCCAGGTGCATAGCACCCTTCCCTTGGGTGTTGAGCCCCCCAAATCCCCCTCATAACCCACTGCCCACAAGTCTACACCATTACTATAGCCCTAAGGGGTGAAGGGGGCACCTACATGTGGGTATAGTGGGTTTGGGGGCGGTTTGGATGGCTCCCATTTACCAGCACAAGTGTAACAGGTGGGGGGGGGATGGGCCTGGGTCCACCTGCCTGAAGTCCACTGCACCCCCTAATAACTGCTCCAGTGACCTGCATACTGCTGCCAGGGAGGTGGGTATGACATTTGAGGGTAAAAATAAAAAGTTGTGAAATGGCATATTTTGTGGTGGGAGGGGGTTTGTGACCACTGGGGGAGTCAGGGGAGGTCATTCCCGATTCCCTCCAGTGGTAATCTGGTCATTTAGGGCACTTTTTGAGGCCTTATTCGTGTAAAAACAGGGTCCAGGAAAAGTGCCCTAAATTCTCGTTAAAAACGCATATTTTTTTTCCATTATCGGCGAAAGGCGCCCATCTCTGATCGCCCGATAACCACGCCCCAGTTCCGCCTTCACCACGCCTTCGACACGCCCCCATCAACTTTGTCCACATCCGCGACGGAGTGCAGTTGAAAACGTCCAAATTCAGCTTTCGATTATACTGCTTTATTCGTTTTTGTGAGATAAACGTCTATCTCCCGATTTGGGTCACAATATAGGCGTTTTTCTATTTCGATTATAAGCTGGTAGGTCTCCTATAGCGCAAAGCTATTCTAAACCCTTGGGCCTACTGCATGTAATCAATCATATACCCCCAGGGCCCAAAACTTCTGCTTTATTCATAATTTTTTTATGTAAACATCTATTATAAAGACATTTAAATTCAAATATAATAAAGAGTATTAGTGCAAAATCTCAAACTACACCTAAAGCTTCTAAAATCGCAGCAGTAAGGCATTAAACACAGAGCCTCACTAAAATTCCAACAAACTTGCAGTAAGAAAATAAGTGACTACTTATCCTGACTTTGCTCCAAAGAAGAAGTCCTTTAAACAGGTGAATTCACTTATCTTCTGTTTTAATAACTAGGTCTTGAACATTGACTCCCAACAGTTTTACAAACTACATCCCAAAAGTGGCTGCTGTTGTCATTCTCACCAAGGTTTTAGCAGTTTCTCCAACAATCCTTGCCCCAAGAGTTGTTATAATTTCAGTATCAAGGTTCAAACTTTCCTTAAATTATCTTTAGCATTCAGCCCCTTCCTGAGCAGTTCTAAATATCATACGTTTGCCAACATCCTGTAGTAGCACAACAGACTCATTTTTGCTACTAACCTCACACAGCAAAAGTATAAGTGTCTCAGTCAAATTGTTCTTGGAACAATTTACAAAGCAAAAAATCCACCCAGAAGCATTTTCCTCTCGGTGATCTCCATATCTTCGTTTTCACTGGGTGCTTTATCTGATAAGAACATAAGCGTTGCCATACTGGGAGAGATCGAAGATCCTCAAGCCCAGTATCCTGTTTCCAACAGTGGCCAATCCAGGTCACAAGTACCTGGTATGATCTCAGATCCATCTCCTCTTCTGCATCCACGGTAGTTCTGTCTCTAGCTATTTCTCTCTTGGCTTCCCAGCTCCAGTTGTCTTCCTGCTGCTTAAGTGCCTCATTTGAGGCAGCTCATAGTTAGAGGAGTCCATCATCCTGCTCTGAGCCCTGTCCCTCAGAGCTCCATTTCTTATCTAGGTGCCCTTGCTCTAAAGATAAGCTTTAGAGCTATGATTTTACCAAGGGAGCAATTCTACAACTGGATGCCTCCATTTAAGCGCTCCAAGGATGCATGATGTAAGCCTATCCATTAACGGCATCTGGGTACTGAGATTCTATTATAGAATACTATCATAAGCAGGTATCGGTGCACCGTACATTTGCATGCCCGCAATTATGCCAGCCATAGTGGGAGTCCTACCCATGCTCCACCCATGTATACACCCTTCTTGCATTTATGCACTAAGGGGCCCTTTTACAAAGCGGCAGTAAGCCCAACGTGGGCTTATTGCTCACTAAAAGGGAAGCACCGCCAGGTTACCGCAGCAGCCCAGCAGTAATTCCCACCCCCAGCGCATGCCATTTCTGGTGCTACAAAAATGTTTTTATCTTTGTAATGCTGGTGTGTAACTGACGGTAATCAGTCACTGTCACGCGCTGCCCAGTTACAGGCGGGGTAGTGTTGGACCTCTTACTGCCACCTCAATGGGTGGCAGTAAGTGCTCCCACCCGAAGGGCACATGGCAAGTGCTCCACGTGCTGCATGTCCATTTCTTTAAAAAAAACCTGTCTTTTACCTGCTGCAGTAAAAAGGGGCCTCTGCGGGCATCAAAGACGCACACTGACACCAACACAGGCTCCCTTTTGTTACAGCTTTGTACAAGGACCCCTAAGTTAAACGTGCTGTTGCAGAATAGCACTTAAGAACCCTGCTGGCACTTTCGGAGTAAGTGTACACTCAATGTGCATATGTGCTAGTTTTATATATTAACATGAACAAGGGCCATATAAATATGGGCATCTTGGATTATAGATTTGCCCTTCATGTGTCCTCTCTTTACGTCCCTCACACTGTGTTTTTCGGTTCCCAACTCCATCACACTCCTTATTTATTTTTTCTACTTCATTCACTTTTTATAATCTGAAGTAATGCATTTCCAGTTTAAATGCTGTTTATTTGATTTTAAAAGTGTCTATTCATAAGCCTGCTCATCTACAGCTGTCTTATTCATCCAATAATAGAAAAGTTGAGGTTGAGGCATATACTGTATATATGCTTCTATAATCTTTGCAGGAACTTCAATTTCTTTTCTTGAATAAAGAGATTACTGTAGTCATCCTTCATTCCATTGGTAGTTTATACTGCTTCCAGCAGATTTAGCAAATGCAATAATCTTTATGTAAGGTAGATGTCTCGGCATTTCCAAATTTCTGTAGTTATCACGTTATCTACCTCAATGGATTTTCTGTTTCCACGTTCTAGTAATGCTTCTTTGAATTCAACTTTCTAAATAAATCCACATCTTGCATGACAAATAGCTGCAGACAATGGAAACAGTGCATGCCAATATATTTGATCCATATTCATTGTGGGGATTATGGAAACGAAGGTAGCAATTCTATAAATAGGTGTCACCAAGGGGCACATTTAGGGGTCCTTTTACTAAGCTGCAGTAAGTGCTAATGTGTGCTCACCGCAGCAAAAACATCTTACCGTGAGGTGTGCTGAGGCATCCAGCGGTAATTTTGGGATTGGTGTACACTTCCTACGTGCTAAAAAAATAGATTTTGGGGTTGTTTTACTAAGGTGTGCTAACAGATTTATCACATGCTAATGATGAGTACATGCTAAATGACTTAAGATGTCCAAAGGAATACAATGAACATCTTATTATTTAGCACACGCTAAATTCATTAGCTCACCTTAGTAAATGGTCCCCTTATGTTTTAGGGTGGGGTGGAGTGTTCTACGCTAATCGTGTTCTACGCTAATCAGATAACATAGCTACATTGCCCTGCATTAATTGCTTAGTGCGTTATTAGCTCTAGAGCCTTACAGTCTAGGGTGGTAGGGGCTCACATGCTAATGGCCGCGCTAATGGAAAAATTAGTGCATGGCCATTAATTAAAAAAGCAGCCATTTTACCAATGCAATAAAAATGGCCTTAGTGTGTGGGAATGACCCATGTATGGACATGCTAAGTCCACTTTTTACCGTAGTTTGGTAAAAGGGCCCCTTAGTGTCAATTCTATAATGGCTTAGGGGTGCACCTAACTATTAAAGAATACTAGTTCAAAATTGCATTGGCAAGCCAAAAGTTAGGCGCACCTAATTATGACAGGTCAGTGGCTGAATAAGTTGTGCACATCGCTCGGTGACACGCTCATGACATGAACTGTTGATAAGAATAGTGACTAACCCCTCCGAAGGGACACCACCTTGTAAGTGGTGGAGGGGCTTCCGTGTTTCAATGACTCAGAGGGCTATGCTGAAGGGTTACCCATATCAGACAGGCCTCTGAGGAGAAACCAGACAAAGAGTGTCCCAAATTAGGGAGAGGGGAAAGATGGTGACCTGAAGCTCGTACACTCAACGGCCCAGCTGTCCTCTGAAGTTCAGTTTTTGTTCACTTGAAATTTCCTCTCTGCATTGCAGTTGCCTTAACAGAGGAAGGGGACAATGGGGGGTCAGCCGCCGATGACCAGCGTTTTGTCCCCTGTGCAGCAAGTGTGGGACCGCTGTATGACGAGCTGCCCATAGATGACTGGGTTGATGAGTCCTTTGATTAGCACCGACGAAGGAGCGTCGATGCTCTTGGACCTGGAAACAACTTCATCGCTCAAAAATCATTTAACCACCATGTCCAAAGGGGTGGAGGAGTGAGTCAGGAGTGTATGCTGAAACGGAAGTCGTTTACAGCTGAACCCGTGTCGGCGGTGCTACTCCTAAACCCTTAAGAGTTATCAGCTTGGAGTTTTTGGCTCCCGTGGAGGTTGCATTGAATGTCATCTGGAGGGTGCTCCAGGACCTGACGGTGGTAGAGAATGACTTTGCTTCAGATATAGTCTTGTTAATGAGCCACATGGATAATCTAATCGAATCATTTGAGAATATACAGCAAATGAAGTTCTACTGAAGTAGAAACGGTTAAGATTTGAAAATGATAATAAGACCAGAAAAAATTTGAACAAAATGAATATTGTTGTAGATGATTAATATCGAGATTGTTGTTTTCCCAGAGTTCCAGGTATGACTCCTAATGTTTTTTTTTCCTCTGAAATGATTCCTCTTAATATATTAATTCAAAAGGAGTGAAGCCTGTGAAACTGGGATTACTTTAATCAGCGGGAATTGGATTGGAGATTCAAGGGTTTGTATTGTTAAACAATTTCTGGTTTTAAAAGGGAAAAAAAATGAAATCAGGTGTATTACTTTCACTAATATTGGACAATAAGTATGTTTCCAATGAAATTGATGGACTATGCACCGTTATGGTCTTGAAGAAACCAACCAGATGATCAATGTGGAAAAATGATTTAGATAAATAATAACTGGGGATAATCGGGTTAATACCACGTTTTCTTTGTTTGCTGTTGCTTAAATTGATCTCCTTGTCTTGTTTCACTCTCCCTATTTATTTTGTGGTCTAAGAAAGAGAAAGATTGTACAAAATCCATTTATCTTGTTGAGATTGTTTTCTTCAAATATTGTTTTAATGTACAATCATCTCTGTTTTACTGTTTTGCAAGTGATCCTTGTAAAATGAAAAAATTATAAATAAATGATTTAAAAAAAAAAAAAGAATAGTGACTAAAACTTACAGGCAGAACTGCCAATTACTTACACCAATCATACACATAAGGGCTACCATTCTATAAACAAGATACACTATTGGTGTCTGCATTTAGGTGCCAGCCAATAGAACAGTGGCATAGCCATGGGTGGTCCCAGGTGGGTCTGGGCCCACCCACATTGGACTCAGGCCCACACAAAATTGAGAGTCTACTGGTGAAACCTCTGCTTGGGGATGGTTTATGCTGGCTGTTTAATCTACACTATGCTTTGCCTAGAACATTACAATGCATTTAAATGCAGTGTATGTTAATGTCTAGCCAAGGCTTTGCACACAGTTCAGGCGCATGATTTGTTTCTATACAGACCGCACACAAAATTGTGCACAAAAGCAAAGCTCACTTGTGTGTAAAACCTAGCATACTTTTTTGCACTGGCCTCTTAGACCTTAGAGAACAAAGACCCTTGTGCACCACTAAAGTAACTGCTGTTCACAACATCCTGGAAGATCCACACAATGGGAGGTGTCTTTTCTGTGTGCCTGCACTGCAATGCCTTGTAGCACCATAAAAATATTCAACTATAGAACAAAGCATAACAATCCAACCAGCTTTCTTCACCACCTGTAACTTTTAAATAGCCAAATCCCATAATTCTATAAAATTGCGTGCCCAAATAGCACGCAAAGTTGCAAGTGCAATTTATAGTATAGGGTCAGTTAAATGCATAATTTAATTAGCTAATGAGCTGCTAATTGCTGTTAACTAATAAGTGACTATAATTGATGTTAATTGGTACTACTTTGCAGTAATTAGCAGTTACTCATGTAAATGTCCCTAGTCGGTATTCTATAACCTGCCACTGTTCCCTCTAAGCTGAGTGGGTGTCGTCCAACTGCATTGCTACCAGTAGGGGGTAGTGCTTCAATATTGTGTTTTCAATCTCTAGGGCAGGGGTGGGCTGATCACACAGGCAACCAGGCAGTGACCGAGGGCCCAGAAGCTCTGCCCAGTTGCCTGCCACCACACATTATAACCCTCCCAGGTCCTACCTTGAAGGACCCTGGTGACCTCTGCGGGGGCAGGAAAGAATCCCACTCTTTCAAGCCCGCTGCCACTACTCTGCCTGGTGGCGCCACCATGTTTTAAAAATGGCTGTTGAGACCACTGAGATCCTTGAGACTACCACGGTAAGTCTCGGAAGCTATTTTGAAAACAGAGAGGCAAAGGGCACAGTAGTGATAGCGGGCAGGAAAGACTGGGGCTTTTTCCTTCCCCCGAAGAAGCCACTAGACCTCCAGGGCCCTTCAAGGTAGACTCATGGGTCTCTAATGTGTGGGAGGGGTGGCAACTGTGGCAGTTGGGGAGCTATAGCATGTGGGAGGGGTTGGCGGTGCAGCAGTGGGGTGGCGGGCAGTGGCCTGGGGGCCGAATGACCTTTACTGCCAGGGGCCCTGACCACTGTCAGTCTGCCCATGCTCTAGGGACAGGCAGGTTCCCTGGAGTCCTGCAGAACTTGCCTGTCCCTCACTATTGAAAATGTGATAGTGAAA
This sequence comes from Microcaecilia unicolor, assembly GCF_901765095.1. Taxonomy (NCBI): domain Eukaryota; kingdom Metazoa; phylum Chordata; class Amphibia; order Gymnophiona; family Siphonopidae; genus Microcaecilia; species Microcaecilia unicolor. Next base: position 281,031,164 of record NC_044034.1, on the reverse strand, counting down.
CAGCACCCCCACTGGCAGGACTGTAGATGGAGGACTCCTGCTCAGCTTAGAGGAAACAGTGTAAACTGTGTGTGCCAATCCCAGAGTGTGCAACCTCTGGAAGAGGTATGGATGGGTCAGAGGCATGCCTGGTTGTTACATGCACGTGTCACAGAACACTTGCATTTATGCATCTGTCTACAGTTAGGTGCGAGCATTTACACCAGTCATTGGACTGGCGCAAGTGCTCATGCCTAAAGTTAGGCTCATAAATGTGCCCAACTGTAGGCAACCTGTTGAGAATTACCCCCCCCCCCCCCCCCCCCCAAACTGTGTTAGTGAACACATAACTTTGCTGAAGTGCAGAAGTAGCACATGAAGATATGAGCAAGAAGAGATAGTGACCCAGAAAAGGCAAGGTCTCACTAGAGTATTCCACCATAGTATGATTCAGTACATCGCTTTTATCTTTGACAGAAACATGCATGCTCAGAAGATTCCCCCTTCTGTTATTACTTTTTCAATCTATTCACTGTGCAAATCCACTAGATGGCACTGTTCTGTATACTTACAGCATGCAGTGGTTCCCAAACCTGGTCCTGGAGGCACCCCAACCAGTCAGATTTTCAGGATACCCACAATAAATACTCATGAGAGAGATTTGCATGCCGTGGATGAAGTGCTTGCAAATCTCTCTCATGAATGCTCATTGTGGGTATTCTGAAAACCTGACTGGCTGAGGTGCCTCCAGGACCAGATTTGGGAACCACTTGCATAGGCTGTCAAAGGAAATTACGCTGAATTGGCAACTTCTGGCAGAAGCAGAATGGTTTGCAATTGCTCTGATGCTCTTGGTAATCTATGTTGCAAAGAGATGTCTCATTCCAGTACATGGTGTAAGTCTACTATACCTCTTTGCAATTCTAAGATGAATGCATTAACAATGAGCAGTGTTTCCTTGAGATGGGATGCTCAGCTATTTTTCTTTCATGTGAGACCTGTCAGTTGGATAAGAAATGAAAATTTAGCAGTGCCCATATACTCTGTAGTCAAGAGGCATAGGTGAATGTCTTTTGATTGGAAAAGCAACCTTGCAAAACAAATATTTTCTGCTGATTTCCCTCAAAACTGTACAATAGCTATAGGTTTTATAGGGAAAGCATACATTGCAGTTAACAAAGGCATGCTATTAATAGAAATATTCAGATCAGATCATTTCTCAGCAAGTGTCTCACATACCACATACACATCTCTGCATGATAGTTCTATATTTAACTGGCAGCATCAAAGAAATCCCCTGGGAGAATGTTGTAGATCTAGCTTAAAGGAGGAAAAAAAAGAGAGACATGAAACAAATGAGCACCTTACGCTCAAAGAGCATCTAAAGCGACTGACCAAGAAACTTTCAAATTAGAGCAGATTGCATTAAATGATGATTATTATCCACAATTCACAAATAATGCTATCACAGCCAAATGTTGGCCAGCTCCCTTCATCATGATTCAATCCCTACCCAAGTGCTTGGGAATCATTAATGTAGCCCTCGATAATGAATGAGGTACACTTTAATATGAATATTATTATTATCATCATCACTGTAATAATAATTATTATTATTATTGCTACAAGGTAAAAATAGAGGTCTCTGGGTAAGGAAATTAATGTTTTGTGTTGGCGGAGATGAGCTAACGGAAGGGGAGAAGAGGCTAGAGATGGGTTGAGAGGTAGACAGTAAATTTCTGGGGGAGAGACAGGATGAAGTTAGGAGCGTGTTGAAGAGCAGATTATGCTTTAGGTAAATGAGTCACTCTGACTGAGCCTGAGCAGTCTGGCTGGCTGCACCATTGGAAAGAAGGGAACTGATCCTTTTGTTCATCGATTGTCTTGCATCTCAAATTTAAGTTTTCATTGCCAAGGTGGCCCCACTTGAAAAATAGTGAAGATCATTGTCCTAGGATATTAAGGAAACTCAGAGAGGTCCTGATAGGTCTGCTGAAGAATATATTTAATAAAGCTTTGGAAACAGACTTGGTCCTGTAGGTCTGGAGAAGGATAAATATCATCTCTCTAAACAAAACTAGTAACAGAGGAGAGGCTAGAAACTATATACTGGTTATTCTTCTCTCAGTGGTTGGAATACATTTAATGAGCAAATTTTACAACTGTTCTGGAGCTGTCAGAGAGGAGAGAAGCACAAGCAGGCTACCTCCAGTGGACCCTGATCCCACCTGCCTGCCATGACCCCCCCCCCCCTCTTGGCAACCCCCCCCCCCCCCCCCACACACACACACACACACACACACACAAATCTTTTTTTTTTTTTTTAATTTTCCTTGGTGGTCCAGTGGACCAGACTCCTTCCCCAGTGTGTGTACACACACCCCCTCCCACACCCAACCCCACCCCACCCCTCCCTGTATCTTTACAACAAGGTGGAGGCAGCAGAGCAAAAGCAACAGCTCCTCCTTCCTGCCTCAGGCCCACCCATAACAAAATGGTAGTGCCCAGGCCCTGCCCAGTGCATTCTGAGATACACTGGATGGTGCTAAATACCATATAAGGGAAAAAAAAACACCTTATATAGAAACATAGAAATATGATGAGATAACAGGTCACTTAGTGCATGCAGTCTGGAAAGGATGGGGAAGGAAGATAAGATCAAAATGAGAGCTCTGGGTCTGCTGCTGCAGTTCATGTTGGAAGTGTAGGTGAGATTTGGTAATATAAGAAAGTGAAAAAGAAGGTACTCTGATAAGGGGAGGAGAGGACAGCTGGAGCCGCTCACAGGAGCCTTAGATGGAGCCTTCTGCTTTCTCTTCTGTTTTGCATACACAGAGAGGGGGTCAGGCAAACCAAAAAGGCAGCAGGGCAGAGACCAGGGCCGATATGAAAAAGGCATATAACAGGAGACTACGGCAGAGGAGCAAAGAGGCCACATGCAAAGAGATGACCAATAAAACTCAAAGCTGTAATTAAAAGGGTACAACTGGACTGCAAATGCAAACAATATAATATGCACATACAATTACATGTAAATTGGGGGGGGGGGGGGGGGATTGGTGCGGATTGGATGTTATGCCCAGGGGGTGTTGGGGATTGGATGCTATGATGGAGAACAGATGCTGTGGCCGGGGGTGGGTGATGGGGAGATTTGATCTGCTGTAGAGGGATGGGGTGAGTCAAGGGTGGCAGGATTGATCAAGCGATGGATCAGGCAGGCCAGACCTCGGCATTTATACCTTCCCCTAGAGAAGGCATTTATTCATGCCTCAAGGCAGGTGTAAATGCAAACGTCTAGAATGTTTTTCTTCACTGTTCATTACCTTTGTAAGATGGAGAATTCATATCAATATGTTAGGCCTGCCCACACCATACCCTCTCCATTCACCTACCACATGCCCCCTGCCAAAGTAAACACAGAGGCCATCCTCACATGTAAAAAGTCCCCTTTCTAAAATGGCTTTAAGCCATGCAAGCCAATCTACACATGTAAAATCTGCTATTTACACATGGGGATGATTCTAAAATAAGGGCCGTGTGACTTAACATCTGCTCTGAGGGTAATGTTAGAACAGGATGCCTAGGTCAAATGGGATGGGAGGTGATAATTTTAAGCCTGTCATATGGACAAATAGATGGTTACTCGCCTATTTGTATTTACAAAATATACTACCGCAAATCCAGCAGAGATTGCACCTACACTAGTCTGCAAGCAGGGATATTAAGCCTGCTCCAGAGCAGGTGTAAATGTCTGAATGTATATTATTAAAGAATGTGTGTAAATTAAGGTACTTCACAATCTACACATGCACTCCCGGATTCTTTATATGACGTCCAAATTTGGACACCAAAATTTACACACTGATCAAAGATGTGTGCACAATTTAATTAGTTTACAAGTCAAATATTTGCAATAAAATGATCTTAACAATCAATTATTGCAGTTTGTTGGCATTATTAAAAAATATACCTACAGTAAGTGTTAACTATTCCAAGGTCCTTTCATGGTTCTCCAGATACAGATGTACTAGATTTTTACATGTAATCCTTCTTGTGTATTCTCCTTAGATAGGGAGTTCACAAGGTTCCTGGGTCCTGCTCCCAAGAGCTTCTAGGAAAGCTGGGCATAAATTCTCTCAGAGGTTAAGGGATTAATACACTCCAAGCATGTTTCTTCTAGATAAGAGGCACTAGACACAGTTGTGGGTTCCAAAAGTAAAACTATTTACTGAATAGATCTTCAATTCAATTTCCAGGTTACAAATCAGAAGCAATGTACATCCACAAGAAAAAAAACAGATTAGGGGTTAGAGCCTTTCCTCTTCTTACAACTCTTGGTCAACCATTATCCCCTTCCCTTTGGATTTTGAGCTCCATTGACTTCAAGGACCAATTTTTATACAAGATAATCCACAGGCCTGGTGCTAGGGCTTTTGGAATCCATCTGTAACTTCGCCCCTCTTTCTCTTCTCTCTACCCCACCCCCCATTCCAGCATCTCCCTTTTTCCTATCTTCCCTCCTCTCCCCTCCTCCTTAGTCCAGCATCTCCCTTTTCCTTCCCCATCCAGTCCCTTTGTTTCCAACATTTCTTTTTTTCTCTTCTACCCCTCCTCCCCCATTCCAGCACTTCCCTTTTCTCCCTCCCCTACCCCCTGGTTCAGCATCTCCATTTTCTCTTCCTTCCCCTCCCCTGTAGGAGACCTTGGGTAAAGGCAGCAGGCCATGACTAGGAAGATTTAAGGCAGGTAGGATTAAGCTGTGCCAGTCAACAGGCAGTATTATCCTTCTTGAGTTCTACATCAAAATGAGCTAAACTGTTGACATGATGGGTTTTTTTTGTATTGGAAAGTCTATAAGAATAAAAATCAGACCACACTTATTTACTAACACATAAAAGATTTATTTTTTGTGCTCTGTAACCAACAGTAACAGGTTGTGAAATAAACTAATTAAAACTGCTCATGTCAAAATCCTACAGATTGCCATACTGGAACAAGCCCAGTATCCTGTTTCCAACAGTGGCCAATCCAGGTCACAAGTACCTGGCAACATCCCAGAACAGTAAAACAGATTTTATCATGTCTATCCTAAAAATTCTTTTAGGAAATTATTCAAACCTTTTATAAACCCTGCTATGCTAACTGCTATTATCACATTCGCTGGCAACAAATTCTATAGTTTAATTACATGTAGAGTGAAGAAATATTTTCTCCACTTTGTTTTAACTTTACTTCTTAGTAGCTTAATTGCATGTCCCCTAGTCCTAGTATTTTTGGAAAGAGTAAACAAGGAATTCAGGTCTACCCATTCCACTCCACTCAGTATTTTATAGACCTTTATCAGCTGTTTCTTCTCCAAGCTGAAGAGCTGTAGCCGCTTAAGTCTTTCCTAATAGGGAATTTGTCTTATCCTCTTTATCTTTTTCCTCACTCTTCACTTGTATCTTTGCAAATTCTTTCCAGGATTAGGATTTCACAAGGTTCCAAGGTAAAAACTGACCTACCTGCACTAAGCTTCTACTACTTGCAGATCTATGGTGAAGGCATATGCTGGAGGGCTGATCTTCCCTTCCCCGAGCCTCCGAAGTCTGCCTGTACTCAAGAGTTGCCTTAACCATGCCCTTCCTGCTCTGCCTTGACTGAGCCAAGCCATTTCTGCTTTTTACTGCAGAATTTAATATGTCTCTGTGAGGAAGTGTTGTTAAGGGAAGCCAATAACTTCCTATACACTCCATCACATGCAGGTATTTGCTTGTATTCTAAACATTTATGCACTTACCTTCAGATTCTATAAAGTTGGGTAGCCAAATTTCCAACTAGTGCGGAATTTATAGGGTAATGCCAGTCACGCATCTAACTTAGGAGCCCTTTTTCTAAGGCGTGGCTGAAAGTGGCCTGCGCTGGTGTAGGCACATGTTCTGGATGCACGCAGGCCAATTTTTCAGTGCACCTGGAAAAAAGGCTTTTTTGTGGCAGAAAATGGATGTGCGGAAACATTAAAACCAGCGCGTGTCCAGTTTTGGCCTGAGACTTTACCGCCACCCATTGACGTAGTGGTAAGGTCTCACGTGCTAACTGGGCGGTAAGCGGCCAGCACGTATAAACTGCCAATTACTGCCAGGTAAGCGCCACAAGATAGAAAATAGAAAATATTTTCTACTGCGTGTTTTGGGCGTGCATCAAAAATGGAATTACCGCCCGGACCACATGGTAATTGGGCAGTAGTTACAATTTGCACACATTGGACACACGTAGGCACCTATGTGCCTTAGTACAAGGGCCCCTTCATTGTTAAGTTAGGCATTAATTGGCATTAAGTACCAATAACAGCTCTTAAGTGGTGTTAATTAATGCTAATTGGCACTAATTTGTAGTTACGCATGCATATGCACCTAGGCACTATTCTATAAACATAACACCTAAATGCTGTAGTGTGCAACTACAAAGGTTGTTTGCCCATGGTGGGGGATCATGGGCATGTCTTGCAGCTGCGGCTGTAAGTTACATTACAGAGTACTGTCACTTATGTGTGTAACTGCCAACTCTAGGCACCAGCATGTCAATTTTTGTCCTATTCTATAATGTTTCATTTAGTATCTTTATGGTTCTTGTACTTGAAGGATTATTCTATATCTAAGGATTACAAGAATGGCTCTCAACTATAAGTTTCTATTTTTAATGGAGGAAAAGACTTCAGTAGCTCTGCCTTCTCTGTGCATGCTGTGCATGGAGAAAATGCAGGTTTGTGTGTATCTGATATCGATTACTTAATTGAAATTCTAAAATACACTTTGAGCTTGTCATTAGTCAAAAAGCCTCCAAAACGGGGACTAATTTTGCCTCCTAACTAATGTCTTATGTCTGTCTAGATGTAAATCTCTCAGATGAGATCACCACTTATCTGAATTGTAGCTGGCATTTACGGGTACGCTCTACAGAAAGCCTCTGTTTCGCTTCCACTTCTTAAGGAGCTGAACCCTCGGCTACTGGTGTCTCCTGCGACAAACAAGGTAGATAATAATTTGAGAGTGGATCTAAGAAAATTTATCAAGGATTATTACTTCATGCAGACACTGATGATAGAACCTATCTTGACTAGAGCCTGTCCGATTTTATCTACAGGACTCAGCACACAGTCAAAAATGGCGCCTGTATTTAAAACAGATGCCCTCAGCGTTTATTCGTCAGAAGCCTAGATTGATTAACTTAGTAAATATTGAAAGGGCCCTATTGTTCTTCTGACTACTTCTGGAAAGCTTTAAATAGTTACAAGAATTCTTTCCATTCTATGCAATTATTTAATCCCAACGGGGTTAAAGTGTTTAATTTGAAAATCCAACGTTGTTCTGTCTGGATGAGAATTCTGTCCCTATCTCCTCCTCATATGGATTTGGGGATATGATCTATAATTAAACATTTAAAGTCAGGAAATGTGTGTGTTGTATTTATGCAATGAGTAACTAGTGGAGCTTCTTTACATTTGTGAGTGATGTTGAATTTATGATCACTGAGATTTGTTTGAGGGGACGTGTTTGCCAAACAGGACTATTACATCCAATTGACCAATTCTCTCAGCTCCAACCCCCGTCGTGTCTTCTCCACCCTTAACTCCCTCCTCAAAGTGCCCTCCGCTCCCACCCACCCCTCGCTCTCTCCTCAATCACTGGCTGATTACTTCCGCGACAAGGTGCAAAAGATCAACCTTGAGTTCACTAACAAGCCATCTCCTCTTCGCCCTTCAATCCTTTCCCTCAACCAACCAACCCAGGCCTTTTTCTCCTCCTTTCCTGTCATCACCGAGGAGGAAACCGCTCGCCTTCTTTCCTCCTCGAAATGCACCACCTGCTCTTCTGATCCCATCCCCACCAACTTACTTAACATCATGTCTCATACTGTCACCCCCCCCCCTCCCATCTGTCATATCCTCAACCTCTCCCTCTCCACTGCAACTGTCCCTGACACCTTCAAGCACGCCGTAGTCACACCTCTCCTCAAAAAACCATCACTTGACCCTACCTGTCCCTCCAACTACCGCCCCGTCTCCCTCCTACCCTTCCTCTCCAAAATACTTGAGCGTGCCGTTCACAGCAGCTGCCTTGATTTTCTCTCCTCTCATGCCATCCTCGATCCACTTCAATCCGGTTTTCGCCCTCTTCACTCGACAGAAACAGCACTCTCTAAAGTCTGTAATGACCTGTTCCTTGCCAAATCCAGAGGCCACTACTCCATCCTCATCCTCCTCGATCTATCCGCCGCTTTTGACACTGTCAATCATGACTTACTTCTTGCCACACTGTCCTCATTTGGGTTCCATGGCTCTGTCCTCTCCTGGTTCTCCTCCTATCTCTCCCACCGCACCTTCAAAGTTCACTCTCATGGATCTTCCTCCACCCCCATCCCCTTATCTGTTGGTGTTCCCCAGGGATCTGTCCTTGGACCCCTTCTCTTCTCAATCTACACCTCTTCCCTGGGCTCCCTGATCTCATCTCATGGTTTCCAGTATCATCTCTATGCTGATGACACCCAGCTATATCTCTCCACACCAGACATCACCGCAGAGACCCAGGCAAAGGTATCAGCCTGCTTATCCAACATTGCTGACTGGATGTCCAACCGCCACCTGAAACTAAACATGTCCAAGACCGAGCTCATCGTCTTTCCACCAAAACCCACTTCTCCTCTTCCTCCACTTTCTATCTCAGTTGACAACACCCTCATCCTCCCCGTCTCATCTGCCCGCAAACTCGGAGTCATCTTTGACTCCTCCCTCTCTTTCTTTGCGCATATCCAGCAGATAGCCAAGACCTGTCGCTTCTTCCTCTTTAACATCAGCAAAATTCGCCCTTTCCTCTCTGAACACACCACTCGAACTCTCGTCCACGCACTCATTACCTCTTGCCTTGACTACTGCAACTTACTCCTCACCGGCCTCCCACTTAGCCATCTATCCCCCCTTCAATCTGTTCAGAACTCTGCTGCATGTCTCATATTCCGCCAGATCCGATATACTCATATCACCCCTCTCCTCAGATCACTTCACTGGCTTCCAATCAGATACCGCATTCAATTCAAGCTTCTCCTTCTTACCTACAAATGCACCCAGTCTGCTGCCCCTCACTACCTTTCTTCCCTCATCTCCCCTTACGTTCCCGCCCCGTAACCTCCGTTCACAGGACAAATCCCTCCTCTCAGTACCCTTCTCCACCACCGCCAACTCCAGGCTCCGCTCATTCTGCCTCGCCTCACCCTATGCTTGGAACAACCTTCCTGAGCCCTTACGCCAAGCCCCCTCCCTGCCCATCTTCAAGTCTTTACTTAAAACCCACCTCTTCAATGCTACGTTCGGCACCTAACACTTACCGTTCAGTAAATCCAGACTGCCCCAATTTGGCTGCCCCTATCGGACTGACCGTTCACTTGTCTATTGGATTGTAAGCTCTTTGAGCAGGGACTGTCCCTCTATGTTAAATTGTACAGCGCTGCGTAACCCTAGTAGTGCTTTAGAAATGTTAAGTAGTAGTAGTAGTAGTAGTAGTAGTAGTAGTAGTGAGGGGACGTGTAGTTTTACCAACGTAGGCTTTTCGGCAGGGGCACACCAAAACATACACCACATATGTGCTGTTACAATCTGTGTCATATTTAAGACTATATTTTTTGTTGTCTGTAGGATTAATGAAGATCCGTGTGCTTATCATATTTGAACAATATATACATTTGCCACTAGCCTTGTGGCCTATGTTGGCTCCTGTAGGTATATTTGTTAACTTAGGCTGTAACATATCTCTCAAATTTTGACCCCCTCGAATAAGCAATACGTAACTGTTGGTCATGAAAGGCTGGGTGGGCTTGTAATATTCTCCAATGAGATTTCAAGATCCGAGCAGCTCTGTTCATGCCTTGAGTACATCTCAGGATACAAGTTTGTACTTTTTTGTCCACTAGTTTTTCTCTCGGTTGCAACAAAGAATCTCTGTCATTATACCTGGCTCTGGTATAAGCCTTCTTCAAAATCGCTGTGGGGTATCCTCTCGTGGTGAACGCCTGCAATAGACTCTCGGCTTGATCTTTGAAGTTCTTTGTGTCACTGCATATCCTGCGAAATCGAAGTAGCTGTGAAAATGGCTAAAGGATGATTGCTGTCATAATGAAGAAGAGTATTACGGTCAGTCGGTTTGGTATACACTTTTGTTGTGAACGATGCTTGTTCTTGGGTGACTAAACGCTGAGGGCATCTGTTTTAAATACAGGCGCCATATTTGACTGTGTGCTGAGTCCTGTAGACAAAATTGGATGGGCTCTAGTCAAGGTAGGTTCTATCATCAGCGTCTGCATGAAGCAATCCTTGATAAATTTTCTTAGAGCCACTCTCAAATTATTATCTATCTTATTTGTCACAGGAGACACCAGTAGCCGAGGGTTCAGCTCCTTAAGAAGCGGAAGCGAAACAGAGGCTTTCTGTAGAGCGTATAAGTGATGATCTCATCTGAGAGATTTACATCTAGACAGACATAAGACATTAGTTAGGAGGCAAATTTAGTCCCCCTTTTGGAGGTTTTTTGACTAATGACGAGCTCAAAGTGTATTTTAGAATTACAATTAAGTAATCAATATCAGATACACACACACACCTGCATTTTCTCCATGCACAGCGTGCACAGAGAAGGCAGAGGGGGTGATTGTGTCTGATGACCTTAAAGCTTTCAAACAGGTAGAAAAAGCGGGGCCAAAGCCAGAAGGATGCTTGGGTGCATAAAGAGAGGCATGACCAGCAGGAAAATGTAGGTGATAGTGCCGTTGTATAAGTCTCTGGTGAGGCCTCATTTGGAGTACTGCGTGCAATTCTGGAGACCGCACCTACAGAAAGATATAGACAGGATGGAGTCGGTCCAGAGTGCGGCTACAAAATTAGTGAGTGGTCTTGAATGCAAAAATTATAGGGACAGGCTTATGAACCTCAACATGTATACACTGGAAGAGAGGAGGGAGAAAGGAGACATGATAGAGACGTTTAAATATCTCAAGGGCATTTATGTACAGGAAGAGAGCCTTTTTCAAATGAAGGAGAGCTCTGGAATGAGGGGGCAAATGACAAAGATAAGAGGGAATTGGCTTAGGAGTAACCTAAGGAAGTATTATTTCATAGAAAGGGTGGTGGAGGCATGGAATGGCCTCCCAGTGAAGATGGTGGAGTCAAGGACTGTTCCAGAATTTAAAAAGGCATGGGATAGGCATGTGGGATCGCTTAGGAACAGGAAGAATTAGGGGTTAAAGACAGGGGTGTGCTGGTAAATTTTTAACAACAGGCTCTTTCTCCGGCCGTAGCCAGCTCTGCAGTTGGAAGGGCCAGGGGTGGTCGGGGGGGGGGGGGGGGAGCAACACTTGCCTCTGTCTCCTCCCTCCCTTCATGCGGACACGCTAGGCATACCTTTGCTGGCAGCCAATAAATGGACTGCCACCACTCCCAAAGTCTTGCTCTGAGCAGCATGCTGGAACTTCTCTCACACGCTCGAAACAAGGAGCAGGGAGCAGCAGTAATCTATTTACTTGGCTTGCAGGGCTCAGCATCCCCACCAGCAAAGTAAAAGATAATTCAGCAGGGGGCCCAAGCCCACATTTTGGGAGCCAGTTGTTAAAGAAGCCATGGAGGGCCCTGCTTTAACAACCGGCTCCCAAAATTCTTAAAAACTTAACAACCGGCTCTTGCGAGCCTGTGAGAGCCTGCTCCAGCACACCACTGGTTACAGAGGATGGGCAGACTGGATGGATCATATGGCCTTTATCTGCAATCATGTTTCTACGTTTATAGAGCTCCTGAAGTCTTGTCCTCCATTAAAAATAGAAACTTATAATTGAGAGTCATTCTTGTAATCCTTAGACATAGAATAACCTATTCTATAAAGGCAAATTTGCATGCAATTGCTGTTACAGAATTGATGCTTAGCACCCTTATTTCTGCCACCTAATGTTTGCCACTCTTTGTAGAATGTACCCCATAACTTGCACATAAGTGTTAGCACCTGTGTTATAGAATTGACCCCTTTCTGCACAGCAGAGCAAAATGTTTAGGATATAAGTTCTCTAGTGCAGTTCACTAACAACTGAAGTACAACTGAAGCAAAGCTACTGAAGCACTACTGTGGCACTATGAGCACTATGTACAGCCATCCATGTGACTATACGGACCTACAAGATATACACGGTCCTACATACATGGCACTATCCAGCATTAAGAACCTGATTATAATGTGCAAATTCAGGCATTTCCTCTTTAAAAATTCGTAAGACATTGTGGAGACATCCAGTCTAACAGAAGAATAACATCTTGTTTGCTGGACAGAAGCTGCTGATAAGGTCATGATGTTCCAGGACAATCTAGCAGTTATCAGCATTGACACATGTTGTGATCAGAATGGACTTCAATGCAGCAAGTTGTTAAAAGAATTGACATTAATGCAGGACACTTGGAGCTACTTGTTTATGTTGTTCAAGGGTAGAACATATGTCAGTAAGAGAGATAAGGCTCCTGATTTCTCCTTGGCTCTTGCCAGGGTTAGCTGCCTTGTGCCAACATCACCGACTCTATGTTGGACCAGACTGACATCTGAAGAATAATAATAATGGGGGGGGTAAGTGACTTGTAAGCTCTTCCCAGCCATGGACTGAACTAACCATAAATATTGAATGCCACAGCATGGGCAACTCCCGGCATTGAATAGCTAGGTATGTGTGCTGACCAGATCGTTAACTAGACATTGGCAGATATTCAGACTGGTGCCCAGTTAATTTGGTATGCAAAGTTAGAACAGCCTTTCTGCCATCCTAACATTATGTGTTTCCTTTGCCAGTTAACAGATTGAATATCACAGCTAACCAGCTAACTGCTGGCTCTGCCCATGCTCCACCTTGGACCATCCCAGCCAGTTAGGGAATGGTCAGCTAACAGAGATATTCAGTGGCACTACCAAGTTAAGTGTCACTGAATATCAGCAGCTGGCCAGCTCAGCAGGCTTTAAGAAGGCAGGATCCTCTCCTACCTGGTTAAATACTTTTGAATACTGACCCCAACAATAATAATGGGCCCAATATTCAGCCAGGGCAATCAGCATGTTGCTGTCCACTGCCGGTATTATGTAGTGGAATATACCTGTTTGTATGCATAAGGCTTGCATTCCCAAACTGAGGCCCAAACTGAGGCCTAGGAACTAAACTCTGACCAGGAACCATCTTTTTAGGACAATACTGTCATAGTTGATACGAAACTTCCTACAGCAATGGACTAACATTTCAAGGGACATCTGCATTTCCTCTATCTGGTGTAAAGCTACAGGAATGTGATTTACAGTGACACTGGTATGTGGTAATCTTGGCTGACCATCTCTTGAGGCTCCAGCAATACCAGCTCTGATAAGGAGGACAATCACCAAGGCCAGGGGCCTCATTATATCATCTGCACAGGCACTCCTGTGCCAAGCTAATGACAACTACTATCTGGTTAGCTCAGTGATCATGTTAGACCAAAGCTTTTACTATCCACTGTCCATGTGCACAATTTATACCAGCAGTCTTTGCCCATCTCATCCAATCAGAGAACTGTTACATGCATGATACAATGTGCACTATATGAGGGACACTGACTGAGAGGAGGGGAGTCTACTCAAGGAGTTACACACACAACTTTCTCTGATGGGTTATTTCACTAGCCAACATGTAGTCCCTCTGAGTATTACTGAGGGGCTAAAACCCTCAGTGCTCATAAAGGAACTGAACTAAGAATATGTGTTGTACTGAGTAAGAACCAGTACTGGATAGCATCTTAGATTCAACTAAGATAGTTCCAGAGAAGAGCTGTGGGCATTCCAGCTTCCATGCTGATAGCCTTCCACAACAAACACAGACTGAAGACACAGTGGAGCAGGCAGCCTATCTACATGGCCTTGTCCAGGAGCCAGATGGGAAAGTTCAGCTTGGAATTCAAGAAGGAAAGGAGAGACCTGCCACACAGAGGGAGCCAAAGGACTTTTCCAGGCAGCCTACAGGGTGAGGTCAGTTATCCTTCTTCCTATAGTCGGGGAGAGATAGAAAACACTGCCAAGTTCCAAGTGAGTCAGAATCTTTTGGCATGTGGTCTTAGGTTAGCATAAGTAGTTATATAACCGATAAATTGTAATATATTTCCGAAGCGTAGCATTCTTCTCTCATATTGCCAGCAAAACTTTCATGAGAACCATTTTAAGGCAAAATCAAACTCTAAACAGACGAGACAAGCCAAAAGATCTAACCAGAGCAATTATTAGCAAATTAGCTTATTAGCTAATCACCTTTAGTCCTACAATCATCCAGAAATTCAATGCAGGGCCAAGTCTGGGCTCCAAGACTGAATTTCCGGGTCTACAGAGCCAGTCAAAACATAGCTGGTTAAGTGCAATATTCGGCACATAACCAGCTATGAAGAGCTGTATACAGATAGGGCTGTGTTCTATGTTTTCTTCGCCTCGTCCTTCCACTATTGGAGTCCTAAACACTGGAATGCTCTCCCACAACACCTTAAAACTCAAGCAGACCACACCCTCTTCAAGAAGTTGTTGAAGACCTACTTCTTTGCTAAGACCTACTCCCCACTTTACACTGCTGACTGATGCACCCTCCCTGACCCTCACCCTGCTTAGTTTCGCCCTGTTAGATGCTGTTCCCCCTGTCTACTCCTTGTATACTTTTCTTAATTTCCTATTTTGTAATTTTACTTAACTTTTTGTAAGCCACATTGTGCCTGCATGAGTGGGAAAACATGGGATATAAGCGAACCATAAATAAATAAATAAATTATCTTAACCGGGTAAAGTGCTGACCCCGCCCCCAGAACACCACCAAAATACCTGGTTTAAGCTTGAGCACCAACTGGGCATTTTTAATGGCACTATCTAGTTAAGTGTTACTTAAAATGCCCAGTTAACCCTGGGCTGGTGATTTAAACAGCCAGAAGCCTCTTCTGGCCATTTAAATTGTTTTGAATATTGGGCTTCAGAATAACTTAGTAATAATAAAAATAGTTGCCCGGAGGTACATGGGTATCTGTCTGCATAGCCACCGTACTGAAAAGAGTCATTACAATGACGTGGTGGATAACAATAGTTGAAAACAATAGATGATTCAAGCAGAAAGATCTTTGCTAAGGCTCTCAAATGGAACCCTTACCTCCAGGAGCTGCTTCCTTCTCCATGCAAGACACTGCATCCAGCTTTTTTAGCTATGGCCACAGGAAAAGCAAATCAATAGAAAGCTAAACTTCTCACGTAAGTATATTGACTAACATCCCATGGTGTCTATATATTCAAGTGAGACAACACTTGTTGCCTCACTTGAATATATAGACACTATGGGATATTAGTCAATATACTTACGTGAGAAGTTCAGCTTTCTATTGATTAGATAACAAATCTAGTGTTGCTGAATTATTGTCTAAATAAATTTGAACACAGGAAAAGCAAACCAGGATAACCATAACAGGGCTACCTAGTTCTGAGGGACATTGTGATCTTTAATCTTACCAAGGAAATGCATTTTTAATCCGTCAGAAGGGAGCAGCAGTACGTGTTGTAGCTTGGTATGCCTCATTTGCCAATGGTAGAATTTTTTTTCTCATGAATCTGCTATGATTATTCCATTCCTACATTTGCAAACGCTGGAAGCAACCAAGTCATTAAAAAATGCAAAGCACAGAGATCAGTAGTTTAACATTAGGATTTCCTTTGTAATCTCCTTGAACAGCAGATGATCAAGGATGACTAATTAATCAAGGAGTCATTTATGACAGTCAAATAAATGGTTTTCTCTGCATGCACTAGGGCAGTGTAAATGATCTATATGTATCTGGCTATTTATCACAGTGATACATTTATGTTATCATGCAACTATTCAGTGGCTGCTCGTTCAGTTAAAGCCATTTGCTTACAATTCCAAGGTTGTGCCACAAACTCATGAGGGCGTAGTGGTTTTCCCCTGACCTCCATTCTATTTTTAGTTGCAACTGATGGCATTTCAGATTGGACTGGAAGGCACACTTAACATTGCAGTCATTTCCATGATCCAGCAGCTGATTGCATGCAGCACTTTTACTATTGTAATTAGTTTAGTAATTACAGACTTAAATAGGGAAGGTGGCAAAAGCATATTCCGCACATCACAAGATACTGTAAGCAGTAGAATTGCGCTTAATATATTGTCAGCATTAGGCAAGCTGTTTTCATTTCTGTATCTCAGAAGTTTTGTGTTTTTTTTAGCAATGTGGTGACATGATAGTTATAATTTAATTGAGTTCAATTTATTCTATTTATATTGTATCTTGCTTATCCAAAATGTCAATGTGAGTAACAATAAAACCATACATGAAATTATACATACACATACTCACAGATTTGCATGTTGAACTTAATTGGTTAGCAAGTCAATCAGCACCAATAATTGGATGTTTACAAGCATTTATCGGTTTTAATTGGCACTAATTAGGATTTACGTGCATAGCTCACTGAGGGGCTCATTTTCAAAAGAGAAAAACGTCCAAAAAGTGTCATAAAGCACCAATTGAATGAATTTCTTCTCAAAACATTTATTTATTATTTATTTATTTATTGCACTTGTATCCCACGTTTTCCCACCTATTTGCAGGCTCAATGTGGCTTACAAAGACCTGTTATGGCATCGCCATTTCAGGGAACAAAAGATACAATTGGTGGTACAAAGATATTAAGTATTACAAGACGATATAATCAGCAGTTATATAGAAAGACAGTCAGAATAAGGGTAGAGTTGAAAAGTTGTAGTTAATTATGGATTTTCATGGTAGGCTTTGTTAAAGAGATATGTTTTCAAAGATTTGCAAAAGTTAGTTATCTCGTTGATTGTTTTCAGTTGTTTTGGTAGTGCATTCCACAGCTTTGTACCCATGTAGGAAAAGCTGGATGCTTGTAGTAGTCTATATTTTAATCCTTTGCAGTTGGGAAAGTGTAGATTAAGAAAAGTCTATCATGTATGACGGGGCGTCTCCGTAGATGATTTTATGAACAATCGTGCAGATCTTGAACGTGATACGTTCTTTAAGTGGGAGCCAGTGTAGTTTCTCTCTTAGTGGTTTTGCACTTTCGTATTTTGTTTTGCCAAATATAAGTCTGGCTGCGGTATTCTGGGCAGTTTGAAGTTTCTTGATGGTATTTTCTAGATTGGTATTTTCGAAACCTGTTTTGCAAATGTCTATCTATGCAATTCATCTGCAGTGCATCCAAATCACAGGGGGGCATTTCAGGGGCATTTTGAAGGCAGAATTAGGATGGTCTTAGGGCATGCCTAACACTTGGACATCTTACAGCCATAATGGAACAAAACAAAAATGTCAATGGCGAAAATCTAAGTGGTTTGATCAAGACCTATTTTTATAATGAATAAACAAACAGTGAGGTGAACTCAAGGAGGATATCAAAAAGTCTTTAATTTACAACAGCATAAAGATGACCCGACATGGCCGTGTTTCAGTATAAAGGCCCACCTCAGGTGTTATGGCAAGAAAACTTAAAAGTAAAGTCAAAATCCTGGCTGTTGAACCTCTGTATAATCCTTGGTAGAAAATAAAATATGGCCTGCAAACACCGTCTAACTGGGAAACATTGGTTACGTAAATTGTTGGGAAATATGGACTGAGAGTGGGAGCTATGGTCAAGGTTAATTTTGGACTGTGTGTTTGAAAGACAAGGGCAAGTAGAATCCTGTGTTTGTTTGCTGCCTAATGAAGGAGGGAGGGTTCCCGGAGAGTAAAGGAAATTAGGTAGGAGCTTTCCTCTCTGCTTCTGCAGAGGCCCCTCAGGAGCACAAGTTGGCATGAGACAGCACAGCCCTTGAAAGAAAGGAACCTGACCTGAAAAAGCTGTTCCAGGTGCTGGTGAATGGAATGTCCATAAAGAGAAAGGGACTGCCTGATGTATTAATGAATGTACTACCTTGGATACTGCTGGGCTACCTCCACTGATCGTGTTAAGTCTATGTTCTATTTTGGAAAAAGTATAATAAAATTGGCATTGTTTGATGCTGAAAGAGCTGTTTCCATGAACTGGTGTTGGGGGGCGAAGGGATTATCAGCACCACAGCCGACTTGCCCTTAACAGGAGTTGCATTTATGATGAAAATTAACTTCCACTAGGGTGAACTACAAGGTGGCCTTGTTATACATGAAGCTTTTTATTTCATCCAGTACATTAAGATGGTATTTATTTATTTTTATATATTCATGTTTTTTACACATGCACTTTATGTACTGTAGATATATTGCTCCTATCTGTTTGGTATATTTGTATACCAATATTTATATATACATTTTCTAATATAGATAGATAGATAGATAGACCTCTGTTATGTTCATTTGTAGGATGTATGCATACTTGTGTCACTTGTGTGTCAAGGAGAAGTTTGTTTTTGATAATGTATTGGTGATGATTTGATGTTGGCTATATATTTTTATTTAAAAAAATATTTTTTCCATTCCTGTGTGTCAGTTCTTAATTGTTTTATGAATGTTTACAGACCCCTGATGAAGGCGTGAGTGCCGAAACTTGGCCAAGTAAAGACATTTCTCAATAAATCTACTTGTGGCTAAACTTGAACCTTCTTCTTCTCTGGACTACCTCTGCTTTGTTTTGCTGCTTTTGTGTGTTTGCAGAGTGTTTTGTTTCTGTTTTTGTTGCTTATGCATGTCTGCTAATACAGATCATGTTGCATAATTAATTAACGGGAAATTATTGTCCTTTGAAGCCTGGCAAGGCTCTCTCTACTTATTTTTACCCAATACTGACAGATTGCAGCTTCAGTGCTCAGGCAGAAATTCAGGGCCTCATCTCCTTACAAAAAGGAAGCAGAAAGAGTGGGAAGTCTGATGCTTCCTTCTTAATCCTTGCAGAAGGAGCAAGCGACATGATGTATCCGTGGCTTGACAAGCCCTCACCCATTCTTATCCTACATTGATTAACCCGTCAATGGCAATCAGCATGAGGATTGAGTGGCCCCTTGATTTCTAATCAGTCTGCTGGGCTACTACTAGGGCGTCAGAGGAGCACCATGGATCTCCCAATAAGCCTGCCACGGTACCTTTACCTGGGGATAAAAAGCATTAAGAAAATATATGATTTCACCTCTGATTATATTGCAGTTTTATAAAGAGTGATAGAATGTTGAATCAGACAAACCCTTATCATGTGAATATTATTTTCCTTCATTTGTGACTCTGGGCAAGCCATCTGACCCTCCATTGCCCCAGGTTCAAATAAGTACCTGTATATACCATGTAAACCATTTTGAATGAAGTTGCATAAAACCACAGAAAGGCAATATATGAAGTCCTATTCTTTCCCCTCCCCCCCCCCCCCCCCCCCCCCATTTTACCAAAGGGTGTTAAGCCCTAATGCACATTTAAGGAGGGCAAAACAGGCTACTGCACTCTCTCCCTCCCTCTGTTGGTCCAGTATCTCTCTCCCTCTTTCCCTCTTGGTCCACTCTCTCTTACTCACTCTTTTGATTCTCTCCACTCCCCTCAGACCAGCATCTCTCCCCTTCCTCTTTACTCCTGGTCTCTCTCTCTCTCTCTCTCTCTCTCTCTCTCTCTCTCTCTCTCTCTCTCTCTCTCTCTTCCCCCTCTAGGTCCAGCATTTCTCCCCCTCTCTCCCCTCGCAGATCTGACATCTCTCAGTCCCCTTACCCATGTGGATCCAGCGTCTCTCCATCACCCCTCTGCAGTCCTCCAAATGGCAACTGTGTGTCAACAAAAGCAGTGATATAGATAGGCTGCCTCTAGCCAGGGCCTTTCCTCTGCTGAAATGAATCCAACCTACAGAAAGTTGCATCAGTGAGTCAGGATGTATCAGAGGGAAGACACTGATGGGGTTAACCAGATGCAACCTGTTTATATGGCTGCCTTTGCTGGCAACCTGCCATACATTTGGAGGACTGGAAGGGTGGGGCTAAAGTGAGATCGGACCCACAGGAGGGGGCAGTAGATGGGAGTAGGGTTACCATATGGCTCCAGAAAAAGGAGGACGGATTGAACCAGCCGGGTTTTACTTCCATTGCTTTCCATTGAAAGCAATGGAAGTAAAACCTGGCTGGCTCAATTACTTCCATTGAAAGCAATGGAAGTAAAACCCGGCTGGCTCAATCCGTCCTCCTTTTTCTGGAGCCATATGGTAACCCTAGATGGGAGGGATGCCAAACTTGAAGGAGGGGGAGGTTTCATCAGCAGGCTGCCCCTACCACTGGCATCCCTGTGCTTTTTGCTAGGCTCAATTGTCACTATGCACCTATTATCAACACTTTTCTTTCCACCTCTACCTCCATTTGATGTCACTGAATCCTTTCCTTCCTATCCCTTGAGATCTCCCTGATGATCTGTACTCTTAATTTCTACAACCCCTTTTGTTGACAAGGAAAGGAGATCTTTTGGTGAGGTAGCACACCTCTCAGATGAATGGGGCTGAAGAATACCCCAGAGGTGGATGCACAAACATATTAGTGGTGTCTGTGGCCAAAATGCACTCTGCATATCCTCAAACTGTGTCAATGCACACAGACTAATAAGTCCTCTAATGGTAGGCTTAAAAGTTAATAATTAATAGTAGAGAGGCACACTAAATCCAAAGGCAAAAAGGTAGCTGGGAAACTTCTTCACTGTAATAAAATCCCTGGGGTTGATATTCAAAGTGATTTAACTAGCCAGAAATGGCTGCTGGCTGGTTAAATCACTTGTGTGGGTCTCTCTGTTGATATTCAGTGGCACTTAACCAGTTAGTATCGCTGAATATCACAACAGACTGCTAAACTCAAAGCTGGCTAGTTTGTGGGTGGTCCGGGGCAGAGTCGGCACTTAATTGCCTAAGGGCCCTGTTTACTGAACCATGGTGTAGGTGCACTAACTTTTTAGCGCACACTAAAAATTAGTACATGCTAATGTTTTTAAAGCACACTAAAAAGTTAGTGCGCCTACAGCGCAACTTAGTAAACAGGGCCCTAACATTGGTGTTTAAATTGAACCGTATAAATATTTATATGTCGTGATGCTTAGGTGGATAAGTGCTGAACCACATATTTATTTATTCATTTTTATATCCCACAGTTATCCAAAAACAAGTTTTGGTTCAATGTGGCTTACAATTAATAGGAGAAATTACAGTGTTGTTATATAATTACAGATGCAGTTACAAACTTTATGGAACATTTGTGTCCGGTATGGTTAGCCGTAGTATTTTTTTTTTAAGATAGATTTTTAAGTCTTTCCTGAATTGAAGATAGTTATTGATGCTTCTTGTGGCCTTGGGAATTGAGTTCCACCATTTGGAACCCAGATAACTGAATCTACCTGTGTAGATGGATTTGTAATTTATGTTTCCACAGTTGGGTAGATGAAGTAATAAGTAACTTCTGAATTCTGGACTTGTGCTTCTTGGTGATAATTCAGTCCAGTTTAACATGTAATCAGGGGACATTCCAAACAATATTAAGAGTACTAGTTTTAAAGAACTGTCTGACTTTGATTGGGAGCCAGTGTAATGTTATAAGCAGTGGAGTTACTCTTTCATATTTTGACTTTTTTTATATTAGTCTTGATGTCGTGTTTTGTACAGTCTGCAGCAATTTTTAGTAAGTTTTCTTTGCATCCTACATATGCTGCATTACAGTAGTCTAGTTGGGACAATATCATCGATTGTACTATTAGACAAAGTGATTATTTGAGCAAGTAGTTTCTAATCCTTCTCAATTTCCATAGAGTTTTGAAACATTTTGATGTGACTCCTCAGACTTGATTTTCAAGAGTTAGGTGTTTGTCTAGAATGATACCTAGTACTTTTAGGTCTGATTCAATTGGGTATGTTTTTTGTTCAATTGTGAATTTTTTGTAAGACACGGGGTTGTGCGAGATGGATAGGAGCAGGAATTTGGTTTTGTCTCTGTTTAGTTTAAGTTTGAAGATTGTGGCCCAGTTTTCCATGAGGTCCAGTCTTTTTTTGATCTTGTCTGATCTTGTCTGATATCTCTGTGATATTGTTGTTAAAAGGTACATAAATAGTGGCATCGTCGGCACATATAAATAGATTGAATCCCATCTTCTCTAGTTTCTTGCCGAGTGGGGCCATCATAATACTAAATAGTATTGATGCTATTAGGGAACCTTGTGGCTCTCCACATTTGGAGATCCAAGAGACTGATGGCTGGTTGAGCATCTTTACTAGGTATGATCTAGTCCTTAAGAAGTCGTTAAATCAGGCTGCTACTGCACCACTAATTGATGGACAAAAAAGTGAAGACAGTTCAAAGAGGACATCAGGAAGTCTTTAATATGAATAGCTTAAAAACAACCCGACATGGCCGTGTTTCGGCACCAAGGCCTGCATCAGGGGTCAACTGAGTCTCTTATGTTATGGCTGGTGGCTTAACCAAGAGAGATATATAGCTATATGGCTTCCATGAAATGAAAAAACAAAAAAACTCTGGGCTGCAGAACGCCATAGCCTCAAGACTCGTCAATGACGTCAGCATATATAAATAGATTGAATCCCATCTTCTCTAGTTTCTTGCCGAGTGGGGCAGAAAGATACACAGGTGATATTGGGGAACCTTGTGGCACTCCACATTTGGAGATCCAAGAGGCTGATAGCTGCTTGAGCATCTTTACTAGGTATGATCTAGTCCTTAAGAAGCCATTAAACTGGGCTGCTACTGCACCACTAATTCCCATGATGTCAAGTAGGGTCATTAATGTTGTGTGGTCTACTAAGTCGAAAGCACTAGCTTAGCCGAGATTGGGTGGCAGAGCCGATGGTGGGAGGCAGGGCTGGTGGTTGGGAGGCGGGGCTAGTGCTGGGCAGACTTCTATGGTCTGTACCCTGAAAATGGCAGACACAAATCAAGGTACGGTATACACAAAAAATAGCACATATGAGTTCATCTTGTTGGGCAGACTGGATGGACCATGCAGGTCTTTTTCTGCCGTCATCTACTATGTTACTACGTTGCAATAAACTAATAGCATTCAAATGACCATGATGAAAAATGTGCACAATCCCCCCCCCCCCCCCCTCAAAACCCAGCAAACACTGCCTTAGGTCCCCTTTTACTAAGGTGTGGTAAAAAGTGGCCCCCACTAGTTTTGGTTTTAGTATTTTTAAATAGGGCAATAATTGGCCGTGCACTAATATTAAAATAAGTGCACAGCTATTTACTGCCTGAGCCAATTTCTGCACTGGATGAAATTTTTTCTTTCCCTTTCCTGTCAGCTATGTGTCTGATCCAATCTCCATTTATGCAATGAAAGGAGCTGTGAAGGAGTTCCTCCTCCCCCACCCCCCTCCATCTCATGCCTTTTGTCTCCACTACCTTAGGAAAGATGGTGTTATAGGGGCCCCATCTTAATTTTTCCACCCAGAGTTCATGCAGTCCTAGTTATGCCACTGGACATTGGAAGAAGGGAAGAGAGAGAGAGAGAGAGAGAGCAATGAATGTGTGGAAATCAACAAATTATCTGTCCCCAGTTTATTATATTGGTCATGAACCTTTTCTAATGAAGTTCAGACATTTATATTCTGCAGTAATCCATTATGTCAAATTTCCTTATTTTGCATATTTCCTCTTATGTTAAAAGCAAGAATCTCATGTATGAAGTTTGACATATTGAATGAATGCTATGAGTGCAGACCACTGTAAATTGACTGATAAAACTGATACATTTTTAGTTTAGATCCTCTCTCTCTCTCTCTCTCTCTCTCTCTCTCTCTCTCTCGCTCTCACATTCAGTGATTCAAAAGCATTCATCATAATCCTCATTAAAATTGCTGGTATATTCCTGTTTTCCCTCTTCCACTATTCAAGATGGAGCTGCAATTGTAATTGAAAAATCCTGGCTGGCAGCCCAATTCTCCTCCCCCTCCCCACCACCTCTTGCAATATGGGATTGACACATGTTGTAGCTTGATAGTTCTATCCTGATTGTGGTATATTAATTCATAGTAAATGATTGCTTTAAATTAATTCTGCTATCAGAGCACACTTCAATTTCAGTTTCTACAGCCTTCACCTCCCTCATCCCCCATAATTCTTTGGAATGTCGCCAGTGATTTATGACTGATACTCAAAATGGCATTGTTATGTGATTTATGTATGGAAAAAAATGATTTTTTCTGAGAAAATATAGGCAGGCATTAAAAAGTACATCACTAAGGTGCAGAATGAATTCTATAATTTGTTCCAACTTAACTGTATGTCAGACCCCTTATTTGGTAAGGGGTCAATCATTTGTTCATTTCAAAAATCAAAAGCAAGACATTTTCCAGCTCTCTTGTGTGTTGTTTGTTTCTGACCATTAAACAAGTGAATAACTATTAATGTATGTTTTCTAAATCTAAAACAGTAGGTTGATGACTACAGACCCTTTTATGTATTTGTTAGATTATAGTTACCTTCATTGCTCTCCTCTTGCACCAACCAAACATAGGTCTAAAGACTAGCGCTTGCCAATATATATATATATATATATATATATATATATATATATATATATATATATACTAGTAAAAAAGGCCCGTTTCTGTTAGAAATGAAACGGGCGCTAGCAAGGTTTTCCTCTTAGTGTGTATGTTTGAGAGAGTGTGTGTGAGATTGACTGTGTGAGAGAGAGTGAATGTGCGAGTGTTTGTATGTGACAGAGAGAGACTGAGACTGGGTGCGAGTGTGTCCGTGAGAGAGAGAGTGTGTGTGTGTGACTCAGTGTGTGGCAGGGGCCCCTCCCTCCCCCCTCCATCCCTCCGAGTTCCAGGGTCATGAGAGAGAGTGAATGTGCGAGTGTTTGTATGTGACAGAGAGAGACTGAGACTGGGTGTGAGTGTGTTCGTGAGAGTGTGTGTGTGTGTGTGTGTGTGTGTGTGTGAGAATCAGAGTGTGTGCCAGGGGCCCCTCCCTCCCCCCTCTGAATTCCAGGGTCATCCCCCTTCCCTCCCTCCGAGTTTCTCCCCGACGTACAGGGCTATATGTGCAGTTACTTGAGGCTGGACTTAAAAACCTCCTTGAACGTGATACTGCAAAACCTGGCATCACCTGTCCCGGGTAGGAGAAGTTCAGAGAACAGTTCTGCTGGCCCATCTGTGTCTGTTGTGAGTAGAAGAACCTTTCTTGTGCTCCGATCTTCAGCTCAGGCAATTCTTTGTTCTGAGGATCCAGTTGTTTGTTAAAAGTTTGTGACTCAGTCCCGTTTAGCATAGTGAGAGAACAGAAGTGGCTGTAGAATGTGGGTGTAGTGCTCCCATTGACAGCCAGCAGCACAGAAAAAGAAACGATTAGGGGTAGAGGATGTGTGAAGAAGAGAAGATCTGCAGCTGACTGTGTGTCAGGACCAAAACTGTCTCCCAGCCTTCTTTTGCCATTAGCATCACAAGTGATCAAAGTTTATGTATAGGTACAGCGAAAAAAACGGGAAACAATAGAATTCCCCTCACCAGTTAGCCAAAGGCCCTGCAGAGGTGTGGTCGACTTTTTTTTTTTTTTTTGCTGTTTTGATTAGTTTCAGGAGTCCTCTGACTGCTCCTCCCCGTCATTCAACCTGCACCATGCTCTCTTCTAGTAGCTTAGCTGAACCCGTCCTGTTGTTATTGAAAGAAACTGGCTCGCCCTGAAGGAGGACAGAGCTTATTGATTGGCTGATTCCTGTTAGTAGGTGGGTCCTATCTTAGCATTTTGCTACGACTGTTCAAGTGTCCTTCTATGAAACAGCACACCCTCAACAACAACGGGCTTTTAGATTGTCTGGTTGCTGAGGAGGTGGGTCTTATTGTTGTAACAGTAGTAAAAGAGGGCAGGGCCTGGAGCGATTTCCCAACCCCCACCCCCCGCCTCCCTGCCTCCCTCCCTGCCAACCCCTTCATTGTTCTGCCATTGCTCCGCCCTCAAGGGCGGGGCCCGCAGCGATTTTGGTGGCTTCCCCACCACGAACCTTCGAACCTTTTTGAAGGAAGTCAGGGCTTGGCTTCACTGACGTCAGTGTCCTCAGAACGTTGAGGGTGAGTTTTATTATAGTAGATAAACAAATCTAGCATAACTGCTGAACTATTGATTTATACCTTATAACAAGCCTCCAAAAGCTAGGTACCAATCGAGCGCATAACTTGTAGATGTTTATGCATGAGACTGTTACAGTTAGGCACAGAAGTACTAGTTGGGTGTTATGTGGTATCCTATAACTTTAGCATGCAATTCACTTACCCCCAGATTCTGTAAAGGTTGCCCATAATTGGGCACGGATCCCAGATTGGTGCCCAAAACAATTAGTTAATGGGCTTCAATGATTTAATTACTGGTATTCTCAAGCACTTAATGGCACTAATTATGATTTGGGTGCCGATCTGGCTGTGCACTATTCTGTAACAAAGAAGTGTGGCCATGGGAGGAGCATGGGTCAGTTAGGGTCATTCAAAAAAGATGTGCACAGTGTTACAGGATAGTGGGGATCCATGCCTAACTTGCAACAGAGATATACGTCTGGCAAAAGTGCAAGCGGAAGAACAAATGACTAGAAATGTAAGAAGGGGTGACAATAATTTTTTCAGGTAAATTAGTGAAAGGAGGCAGACTAAAAATGGAATTGTGAGACTGAAAGATGCTGTGAACTGCTGTGTGGACAATGATGAGGAAAAAGCAAACGTGCTAAATAAATACTTCTGTGTTCACGAAAGAAAATCCTGGAGAAGGACCATGATTGACTAGTAAAGGTACATATGAGAATGGAGTGGATATAACGCCATCCACGGAAGAAAGTGTTTGTGAACAACTTGAAAATTTAAAGTTGGACAAAGCCATGGGATCCATCCCAGGATATTGAGGGAGCTCAGAGAGAGTTTCTGGCAGGTCCTTTTAAAGATTTGTTTAATAAATCCTTGGAGACAGGGGAGGTTCATTGGGATTGGAGAAGAGTGGATGTGGTCCCTCTTCACAAAAGTGGTGACAGAAAAGAAGCTGGAAACTCACTTTGGTTATTAGAAAAGTAATGGAAGCGATGCTGAAGGAAAGGATCGTGAATTTCCTGGAATCCAGTAGGTTACAATATCCAAGACAATATGGTTTTACCAAGGGTAAATCGTGCCAAATGAAAATCAATCTGATTGAATTTTTTGACTGGGTGACCAGAGAATTGGATCGATGACGTGCGCAAAATGTAATCTACTTAGATTTATTTATTTTGTTACATTTGTACCCCGTGCTATCCCACTCATGGCAGGCTCAATGCGGCTTACATGGGGCAATGGAGGGTTAAGGGACTTGCCCAGAGTCACAAGGAGCTGCCTGTGCCAGGAATCGAACTCAATTTCGCAGGACCAAAGTCCACCACCCTAACCACTAGGCCACTCCTCCCAACTATTAGACCAATCACTGGCCTTTGACACAGTTCCTTATAGGCAGGGCCGTGCCAACACGGTAAGCGAGGTAAGCATGGCAGGAGGGCGCCATCCTCTGGGGGGCGCCCCGCCGCACCATGCTTACCTCACCCTCTTCACCCCAGATCCTTTTTTTGTTTAAATTTACCTCTGTACGGCGGCAGCGTAGCATTAGTGAGAAGGAGGCGGTGCTCCCCCGCCCCGACGTGTCAGTCTTCCCTTCACTCAGTGTCCCGCCTTCTTCCTCTAGAGGAGAGGAGGGACAGGGGAGATATGATACAGGCATTTAAATTCTTGAAAGGTATTAATATAGAAACAGATATTTTCCAGAGAAGGGAAAACAGTAAAACTAGAGGACATAAATTGAGGTTGTGGGATGGTAGAATTAGCATTAATGTCAGAATATTCTTTTTCATGGAAATTTAGGCTTATTCTATAAAGTACACATAGATTTAGGGTGTTCCTAACACTTGAATATTTTATAGCCGTAATGGAACAAAATGAAAATGTCTAGGGCTGCAACTTCAACGTTTTGGTCTACATCTGTTTTTAGAACAGATAAGACACAAAAAGGGGCCCTAAATGACCAGATGACTATTGGTGGGAATCAAGGATTACCTCCTTACTCCCCCAGTGGTCACTGACCCTTTCCCACCCCCAAAGATGTGATTAAAAATATTTCTTACCAGCCACTATGACGGCTTCAGATGTTATTGCAAGCAGGTCCCTGGAGTAGTGTAGTGGTCAGTGAAGTGCACTATAGAGAGGATGACCCAGGTCCATATCCCAATCTACCTGTTACAATTGTGGTGGAAAGTGTGAGCCCTCCCACACTCCCCCAAACCTACTCTACCCCATATAGGTGACCTCTTCACCCATAACGGCTATTGTAGTGGTGTACAGTTGGGTACAGTAGATTTGTGGTGGGTTTTGCAGGGCTCAGCATTCAGTATAAAAGGGTAATGGTGAGATGTGTACCTGGGAGCTTTTATAT
Organism: Microcaecilia unicolor; assembly: GCF_901765095.1. Lineage (NCBI taxonomy): Eukaryota > Metazoa > Chordata > Amphibia > Gymnophiona > Siphonopidae > Microcaecilia > Microcaecilia unicolor. The sequence goes on along the minus strand of NC_044034.1, from coordinate 281,002,748 downwards.
AAAGTCCACTTCAATGCCCTAGGGTGCCCCATTGCTTTCCTGGGATGCCTGTGTGGCAGTCTACTAAGAATGCTGGCTCCCCCTACAACTCAATGGCTTGATTTTCTACATTTTTCACTTGGACTTTTGCTTTTTTCAAAAATGGCCCAGAAAGATAAATGCACAGAGCACAAAAACATCTTGCATGTGGCCAATTATGGAAGAAAAAAGAAAAGAAGTTTTGCTGTTTTGAAAATGGCCATATTTCCTAATCGGATTTGAGACGTTTAGCACAAAATGTCCAAAATCCGAGTTAGATGTCATATAAACAATGCCCATCTTTTTAGTTACTAATGCATGACAGAACAAAAATGTGAACCAGCCATTTGGCAACATGAAGAATAATAATGTGGCCAGTGTAAGAGATGATAAATGGGTAAAAATAAGAGCATCAACATATTGGCTAGGCACAAAAAAAAAATTAGGGAACTCATACAGAGAAAACACAGATGGCTACGAATTATAACAGGAGAATTTGGGCAGAACTTGATCAATGGCACTGTGGGCAAGTGAGAATAAAAGGGGTTGATCTTTCATTGTGAGATCAAGAATTTCAGATGAAACATAAAAGATAAATATTTTGCATGTATTGACTATTGACAGATTCATAACAATCAGTCAAAATCATCACTGCATGCACTAGGCCAGCACTTGCCACTATGGGCAAAGTGTCTAGCAGGCACATTGTAGGAATAATAAATCTGATTTGGTATACAAACCTGTCAGTTGTTATAAAAAATGACTAGGGGGCACACAGTGAAGCTACTAAGTAGTAAATTTAAAACAAACCAGAGAAAATATTTCTTCACTCAACTTATAATTTAACTCTGGAATCTGTTGTCAGAGAATGTAGTAAAAACAGTTAGCTTAATAGGGTTTAAAAAGGTTTGGATAATTTCCTAAAAGTCCCTGAGCCATTATTAAGATGGACTTGAGAAAATCCACTGCTTATTTCTAGGATAAGCAGCATAAAATCTGTTTTACAGTTTTGGGATCTTGCCAGGTACTTGTGACCTGGATTACCACTATTGGAAACAGGATACTGGGCTTAATGGACCTTATGTTTTTATTATTTGCACTGAACCTTAACTGCCAAATATTAGACCAATCACTGGCTCCTTAGATCACATCTGTCTGCCACTCTTTTGCAAATTTTAGTGTAGTACTGGTGGCCTATGTCTGTAGTGTTTCTGTATGCCTTTAAGCTGTGAAGTTGAGCCTGGAGATCTTTAGCATGTAAGTGAGAGGTCAGGACTGTAGGGGTTTAAAAAATTTGTTCTGGGAAGTCTACTGAAATAAGCCTAAGAGTAGTCATGTGTTTTGCTTAGTTTCTGTGTGGGGGTTCCCTCCCCCCACCCCCACCCCTACACAGTATTGGGAGTTTTCATTTACTTTTTAGCTCTTAGGTCCTGTCCTCCACCTCCAGCCACTGAGAGGATAATACAGAACACTAGGGGGCAGACTAGAAAAAGCATGGATGAAAAATAAAAACGATACAAACAAAAATGCATGAAGGGAAGCACAAAACAGATACGAAACCAAAATTAGACAGGCTAAAATAAAATACTATAAAGAACACATAGGCCCAGATTACAAAGACACAAAGAAACTATACAAATAACTTAATAAACACTTTGACAGCAGCGAATGAGGATCCCCTCTCAGCAAATGAACTTGCTAAATTCTTTGAGAAGATCCTCAATCTTAGGAAGAGCCTAAAATGAACAAAGAAAAAACACACTGCCTGATACATCACCACACAACACCAATCCCTTCTCAAATATCACCATCATGGGCACATCACTCCGAATAACCGACAACCTGAAAATATTAGGAGTCACTATGGACCGCTATAAAGTAATATGATAAGAATATGTAAAAATAAGATGTAAGAAAAGGGGAATGAACTAATATATTTGCTGAATTACATTAACCTGCACTGTAAGGTTTAAGGACATGTGCTCAGAACATAAAGACCATATATTTAACTTTAAAATGTTTATTTACAGTACAGGTAATGTAATAATATTAAAGAGAGGCAGTTTTTAGGGATCTTTCACAAGGGAAATGTGCTTCACAAGATTAGGAAGTCTGAATTATAAATTAGGCTGGAATAATGGTAACTCACTTTGATGGAGGCTGCTGGTTTGAGAGATGAAGGAGGTCCTTGCTGGAAAATAAGTCTTTTTGTTGCAGAGTTGTTGCTGAAGCCTGGAGAGAGTCTTATCTTGGATGTGTGTGAAGTCCAGCAAGGTCCATGGAGGTGCAGATCAGGAACAGCAGAGAGCAAGAGGCAGAGCGAAGAGTCAAGAGAGCGAACTGAAAATGTTCCAGGCTTTTTATAATCTCTTATTGGACCATAGGCTGAAGTCAGCTGGGGTGTACTTGATCCAATGAAAACTCAGGGATAGCTGAAAACTGATTTCATCTAGTTTTGAGATAGAGCATGGTAACTGGTCACATGTTTTTTTTAATTTTTATTTATAACAATTTTACATATATAATCAAGCATTCGACTTGCTTGAAAAGTGTTACATTTCATATCATAATTCAAAATTTTTAGGAACTATAACAAAGAAGAAAAAATATCTTGAAATTCCCACTCAAGTCCACAAATAGGATTCAAGGTGTTAGAAAGTGGAATTATATTCAAATAGAAATAAAATTTGAAGACATTCAGTTGAGGGGTTCACAGGTTACAATTTTCAGTGTTATTAATTATGTATATCTAAGGAGAAGATGACATTTTCAAACCTCTTTATTTTGCCTAGACGCTAAGAAAGCTGTTAGCTGAACTGGATCGAAAAAAACATATTTAAGGGACTGATATTTCACCACACATTTACATGGGAATCTAAGAAAACAAATTGCTCCCAACTGTAACACTGCAGGTTTCAACAAAAACAATTGCTTCCGCCTCTCTAGAGACATCAGGAAATATCTGTATTTTTTGGCCTAGAAAAACTTTGTCCTTATTTCTAAAATACATTTTCATTATCCAAGACTTATCTGATGGAAGTGCCACCGGCACTATCAATGTTGTTGGAATAACAGGATCATTATCCGATGACTCAGGTAAAGCGGATATGTTCAAGTCTTGTTTCTGGTTATCTTGATTTAGTATCGGTAAGTAATAAACCTGGGAAAAAGGAGGAATAACCTCTTCTTTCACTCCAAATATTTCCATTAAGTATTTCTTTAACATTTCTCTAGGTGACTTAGACAGTTGTTTAGGAAAATTTAGGAAGCGAAGGTTATTACTTCTAACTGAGTTCTCCAAAACTTCCGTTTTTTTTCTTAAGGAAATCAAATCTCTCATCATAGTCTCTTGTTGAGTTTGAAGTTTTTTCATTTCCAATGACATTTCTTTATCCACTTGCTCTAACTTTTCAATTTTAGTATCCAAAACTTTGGTATTTTGTTCAAGGGTTAACATGTCCTGGTTCAATTTAGATATTTGTGGAGAAAGTGTTTTTCCTAGACCAACTATTAAAGTCCAAAGTGAGTCTAGTGTTACTTCACCTGGCTTATTTATTTCAAAAGAAAAATGTGTGGGTAATACCTCTTTCTCTGGCAATGTCTTCTCCAGAATCAAACTTTCAGCTTCCTCCACCTTAGATGAAATAGGTGTTTGCATCTGGGCCTTCAGCTCACAAACAACCGGATCTAATTCCTCCCGACTCTGTCCACTTGTACCACTTTGGGAAAGCAGGTCCAGAAACACCTCAGTTGGTGTGCTGTACGCTGCAGGTTGCGGGGGTGGTTTCCTTAGGTCGGGGCTGAGCATCAGCTCTATCCCAAGAGAAGCTTCCGGGCCTCCACTCGCTCCGGCGCTATTCAGTGGGCTGCCTTCCGACATTGGTAACACAGAAACAGTTGGTGTAGACGCTGTCTGAAAATGTGAGCGAATATCTTGAGAGAAAGGAACTTGCCGTTGCGGGGCATTGGAGGTAGGACGACCACATCTTTTCGGCATCTTTTTTGTTTTCAGAGAGCCGTCTGGTGTAGCCTGCTAGCGTCTCAAAGGTGCGGCCATCTTGAATCCCACATGTTTTAATGACATCATAAGAGTTTCTGTCTGGCCATCTGCTGGTAGTGGCAGGATTAGGCTTTCTTTTGTTAAATTAGATAGGTAGATGGGCTTTCAGTCTCTGAGTCATTGTCTGAGAATAGGTGGAGTTTCACTGTCTTTTGTTAAGTCCAGTCTCTATGATTGCTGTCCATCTTCAGATTTTTGTTCTTTGGAGATATGTTGATTGACTGTAAGTATCCACCCGGCTAGCCTTTGTTAAGCGAGGGTGATGGTCAGACCAATTTATTTGATACTGTTCCAATACGTCTTTGCAGCAATATATACAGTATATATATATACTAGCCTTTGAGCCCGTAAAAACGGGCTATTATAGGAAGGGGGGGTTGAAAGGCCCACCCCCGCCGCCGAGTTCGCTGCTGCCCCTCCCCCTCCGAATTCACGCCCCCCCCGAGCCGTCACCACCCACCTTCCACCCGGCCGGGCCCTCGCTCCGCTATTGAAACAGCGAGGGTCCGGGAACGCAGCACTGAGCTCTGCTGAGCTGCCGATGTCAGCCTTCCTTCTTCTTCTCTGCCTGCCCCGCCCTCGTGTGACGTAACGTCGTTGAGGGCGGGACAGAGGCAGAGAAGAAGAAGGAAGGGCGATGTCGGCAGCTCAGCAGAGCTCAGTGCTGCGTTCCCGGACCCTCGCTGTTTCAATAGCGGAGCGAGGGCCCGACCGGGTAGAAGGTGGGTGGCGGCGGCGACTCAGGTGGGGGGAGAGTTAGACGGCGGTGTCCCTCCCTCAGAAATAAGCAGTACAGACCCTCTCTGTTCCGCCCCCCGTCATCACGTATTGACGCGGGGGTGGGGCAGAGAAGGTTTCTACTGCGCATTTGCGAGTGAGTACGACACTCGCCTTTTATATATATATATATATATATATACATTTGTATGTGACTCCAGCAAAATCAATAACTCTGACAATTAAACTCATATCATACTACACCGCTACCTATCCTTCAATAAACAAATCTCAGACACTATGAAGAAAATGTTCCAAATCATGTGGAAACTAAAACGCATAAAAACTACTTCCCTAGAAATATATTCCGATTACTAGTCCAATCCATGGTCCTCTCACATGTAGACTACTGCAATGGGGTATATGCCAGATGCAAGGAACAATTATTAAAGAAACTGCAAACAGCTCGAAACAGAAGACAAATAATCAGAAAAAAACAATTTGAAAGCGCAAAATCGTTGCTCCAAAGTCGTAATTGGCTACCCATTAAATCACGCATATACTTCAAGATATGCTCACTGGCCTACAGAATAATTCAAATCAAAATGTAAGCCACGTTGAACTGACAACTAGATTGGAAAATGTGGGATATAAATGCAGAAAATAAATAAATAACTGGGCACCACAAGTTAGGCACCTAGATGCTGAACACTGAGCAATAATTCTATAACAGCATCTAGTTACTAAGATTCTGTTAAAGGAAGTAAATTTTGATTCCAAGATAGCTTCTTAGTGAGACTCACCATTAGACAGTCCTGCTTTCTTCTCAGTGCCTGGCCTGGTGTTTTCAGCTTCCTATTATGGGAATGAGGAACGGTGTCTCTTGGGTAGCTCCCAGTAAACCTGAATCATTGGAGAAATTTTGGGCATAGACTGGACCCAAAGCTGCCTCTTCTTCTGTCCCACTTGGGATGGTGAGCTCAGGCAGCAGTGACTTCACTGAGCCCTGAGCAACAGAGCATGCCCTTCAACCAGGAAGTGTGGCTACAGAGGCAGAGCAGCATCATAAATCTGAAGCCTTGAGCCAGCATTCAGCATCTCTGCTAGGAGCCTGCCAATTGTTGTGTCCAACCCAAGAGAGAGAGAGAGCTCTTCCCAAGACTTGTGATTTCAGGGGGAGTTCATACTTCCCAAAAGAGATTTTGATGTCAGATATGCATCCACTTGTGTTAGGGACCCAGAGAAGCTTGGTTTTACTTGGGTTCAGGCAAAGTTTGTTGTGTTTAGCCCATTCTTGAATTAATGTTAAACAGGTAATCAGTTTATTCAAGGCTGTAGGTAAGTCAGGTTCGATGGGTATAAGTAGCTGCACATCATCCGCATAGATGCAGAGCTGATTGCCCATTGACCGAATCAGCTCAGCTAGTGGCTTGAGGTAGATATTGAACAGAATAGGTGACAGTATTGATCCTTGTACCCCTCAGGTCAATGCCCATGGTGGTGATGAGTTGCTGCCAAACATTATGGATTGTTGCCTGTCTGATAGGATCTGAACCAGGCAAGTACTGTTCCACTGATACCTGTTTCTGTCAGTCAGGTGTGAGGAACCCCTGAGGGTCAGGGAAGAAGGGATCTGGGAGAGGAGCAAGATGGGTAGGTTTCATACCCGGGATTCCAACTACAAGTCTCAGGATCCTAGGGGCTGGGGAGCCATGCCCCCATGGAGGCATAAGTTTCCCAAGAGCCAGAGAAGGGAGGAGGACTACAGCTTCCAAGAACCCCTGCAAAGCTGTGGGGGCAAGCAAAGGGAACAGCAAGTGAACTACAAGTCCCAGGATCCCGAGTGAGAGGAGGGGGATTGGCTGAGGAGGAATAATCAGGAGGGAGAGGACCAGCTGGGGACCATAAAGGGAGAGGAGCCCATGGAATGGAGGGTGGAGAAAGAGGTCGGAGAGGAGATCCAAGCCCAAGATGCCTGGGGAAGTGAGCCCATGGAGATTGCTGCTCTAGCTCAAGTACAAGGGAAGAAGTTGAAAGGCTTCATAACAAACCTTCTTCAAGGCTGGGGAAAGCTTTTAGGAAAAGTTAAGCAGCTGTTCCACTCAAGGGGGAGAGAGGTGCCATGCTTTAAAGCAGTGAAGGATTTCAGCTGTGGCCAGAAGTCAGACCCGGCTGGAGAAACAGGTAATAACTTGAACTGTGTCCAGGAACCTGGCCATGCTGGGGAAGCAGTGAGTGATTTGAACTATGTCCAGAAGTCATACCATGCTGGGGAGGCAGTGAGTGATTTAAACTGTGTCCAGAAGTCATGCCATGCTGGGGAAGCAGTGAGTGATTTAAACTGTGTCCAGAAGTGGTGCCATGATGAGGAAACAGTGAGTGACTTGAACTGTGTTCAGAACACTGCCATGCTAGTGAAACAGTGAGTGATTTAAAACTGTGTCCAGGAATCAAGCCATGCTGGGGAAGCAGTGAATGATTTAAACTGTATCCAGAAACTGTGGCCGGCGGGGGGGAAGGAACAAGGGGTGATATGTGCTGTAACCAAGGACTGTGTCTGGAAGAGGAAATGTCTTGGCCTTGCTGATCGAATAAAGCGGTTTTAAGCATATTTTTGGAGTCTGTTTCTGGGAGTGCTGTGTCCAGGGAAGGGCCCTTCCAGGGTCAGCTGAGTTCATACCTGCAGGAAGGCCTGAAGGTGGTGGCCTGCTGACACAGGCAAGCATGATATCATGATCCACAGTGTCAAAAGCTGCTGAGAAATCTAGCAGTACTAACACTGAGGCGAATCTCCTATCTTGGTTTCTGAGAAGATCATCTAGTAGGGATACGAGGACCATTTCTGTTCCATAACCGGGTCTGAATCCAGATTGACAAAGAGCTAGCCAGTTTCTCTCTTCTAGTCAATCATTAAGTTGAACACTGTTTATTCTCTAATTTTTCCTAGAAATGGGATGTTGGATACTGGCTGGTAACTTTCAAGTTTGTCCAGGTCAAGGTTGTTTTTGTTTAGCAAAGGGTGAACCATGAATAATGACTCGATAGGAAAGAAACCAAGGAGTCAAACAAAGAGACTAGAATGGAGAGCGGGTCAAAGTAGTAGTAAAGGGAAGGAGCAGGTGATGAACCAACCACAAGTGTCTTTGATATCTACAGTGGTGGAAATAAGTATTTGATCCCTTGCTGATTTTGTAAGTTTGCCCACTGACAAAGACATGAGCAGCCCATAATTGAAGGGTAGGTTATTGGTAACAGTGAGAGATAGCACATCACAAATTAAATCCGGAAAATCACATTGTGGAAAGTATATGAATTTATTTGCATTCTGCAGAGGGAAATAAGTATTTAATCCCTCTGGCAAACAAGACCTAATACTTGGTGGCAAAACCCTTGTTGGCAAGCACAGCGGTCAGACGTCTTCTGTAGTTGATGATGAGGTTTGCACACATGTCAGGAGGAATTTTGGTCCACTCCTCTTTGCAGATCATCTCTAAATCATTAAGAGTTCTGGGCTGTCGCTTGGCAACTCGCAGCTTCAGCTCCCTCCATAAGTTTTCAATGGGATTAAGGTCTGGTGACTGGCTAGGCCACTCCATGACCCTAATGTGCTTCTTCCTGAGCCACTCCTTTGTTGCCTTGGCTGTATGTTTTGGGTCATTGTCGTGCTGGAAGACCCAGCCACGACCCATTTTTAAGGCCCTGGCGGAGGGAAGGAGGTTGTCACTCAGAATTGTACAGTACATGGCCCCATCCATTCTCCCATTGATGCGGTGAAGTAGTCCTGTGCCCTTAGCAGAGAAACACCCCCAAAACATAACATTTCCACCTCCATGCTTGACAGTGGGGACGGTGTTCTTTGGGTCATAGGCAGCATTTCTCTTCCTCCAAACACGGCGAGTTGAGTTCATGCCAAAGAGCTCAATTTTTGTCTCATCTGACCACAGCACCTTCTCCCAATCACTCTCGGCATCATCCAGGTGTTCACTGGCAAACTTCAGACGGGCCGTCACATGTGCCTTCCGGAGCAGGGGGACCTTGCGGGCACTGAGGATTGCAATCCGTTATGTCGTAATGTGTTACCAATGGTTTTCGTGGTGACAGTGGTCCCAGCTGCCTTGAGATCATTGACAAGTTCCCCCCTTGTAGTTGTAGGCTGATTTCTAACCTTCCTCATGATCAAGGATACCCCACGAGGTGAGATTTTGCGTGGAGCCCCAGATCTTTGTCGATTGACAGTCATTTTGTACTTCTTCCATTTTCTTACTATGGCACCAACAGTTGTCTCCTTCTCGCCCAGCGTCTTACTGATGGTTTTGTAGCCCATTCCAGCCTTGTGCAGGTGTATGATCTTGTCCCTGACATCCTTAGACAGCTCCTTGCTCTTGGCCATTTTGTAGAGGTTAGAGTCTGACTGATTCACTGAGTCTGTGGACAGGTGTCTTTCATACAGGTGACCATTGCCGACAGCTGTCTGTCATGCAGGTAACGAGTTGATTTGGAGCATCTACCTGGTCTGTAGGGGCCAGATCTCTTACTGGTTGGTGGGGGATCAAATACTTATTTCCCTCTGCAGAATGCAAATAAATTCATATACTTTCCACAATGTGATTTTCCGGATTTAATTTGTGATGTGCTATCTCTCACTGTTACCAATAACCTACCCTTCAATTATGGGCTGCTCATGTCTTTGTCAGTGGGCAAACTTACAAAATCAGCAAGGGATCAAATACTTATTTCCACCACTGTAGGTATTCAAATTATTTATATAGATTCTCTCACACTTTTCCAGTAGAGCACAAAGTGAGCTATATTCAGGTACATTGAATATTTCTCTGTCGCTGGTGGGCTCACAATCTAAGTTTGTACCTGAGGCAATGGAGGTTTTAGGGTCCCTTTTACCAAGCTGCAGCAAAAGGGGGGCTGCACTGCTATCAGCACGTGTTTTTGACGCACACCGAGGCCCCTTTTTACCGCAGCAGATATATGGTAAGACTTGCTTTTCTGTAGGAAATTGCCATGTGGCAAGTAAAGCACTTGCTGTGCAGCCATTTCGGTGGGGAATCCTTACTGTCACCCATTGAGGTGGATGTCAAGACTGGTGCTCTAACCACTAAACCACTCATCTACAATGAAAAGCTTCACTGAATAACCAGGTTTTTAAAGCTACTTTAAAATTCTTTAAATGTCATCCCTGTTCATTCTCTGCTTCTGGGTTCTGAGAATGGGGAGGAGCATCCTACTGGTTAGAATAATAGGCTAAAGACCAAGAAAACTGAGGCTCTAATCTCACTTTTCCTACTGACAGTTCGTCAGTTTATTATCCCATTGTTTCAGGTACATACTGTAACCCCTAGGTGTTAAAATAAAATTACCTAAGGCTGCTGGGGCGGTGACCCGGAAAGCAAGTGCGCTGCAGGTGGGCGTGCAGTTAGCTGGCACGTGCTGCAGGGGTGCCTCATGGAGGGAGAGATAGCTGACATCATGAGCCAGATGGGCCAGATGGTGGCTCATGGCAGAGCTGTGCAGCAGGCACGTGCTGTAAAGAAAACTGAAAATAAAGCACTCCAGGACTTTAAAAAGGTATGAAAAAATGATTTATTGTAAATTTTGTGTTTTGAAGCTGTTTAGTGGACTGTATGTTAGTGCAGGGCCTCGTGCTGGGCTCATGTCATGTTATGACATAGTAAAGGTTCTAAACTGTGTGTTGAGGCAGTTGGGAGGTAGGTTTGATGCTGAATAAACCTGTGTTAATGGTCTCTGGTCAGCTGTGGGGAAAATTCTGTTTTAAAACGGATTAAGTGAATTTTAGGAATTTAATGTGTGTTGAGAAGTATGACTGAATTAATTAATTATTTTTAAAAGCCTCCCGCGTCTTTTAAGGCTTATAGAGCTGTAGCTGAGAGCTGTTTGGAAAAGCTGCTGTTTTAATAATAAAATAATTTGATATATCAAACAATATTATTAATAGTTTGATAAGCTGGTGAGGTTTGTTTAGCTAAAAAATATGTCACACTGAGTACTTATGACAAATGTGTTTTCTGCTGTGCACATCTAAGTCTGTTATTCTGAAGTGGGTTCTGTGAAAAATTATTAATTGGAAAACTTCCGCTGAACCTTAGAATAAACTACTTTGAAAAGAAAAAGTAATTAAATTGATTTAAAAATACAGTGGACTATCAAATACAGAGAACTTTAGAGCAGCTGTTCTGTTGGAGTAGACTTTAAAGTCTCTGAATTGTATACCAATCTCAGTAGTTCTGTGAGTCAGTTATACTGAGACTTTTAAAAATCCTTTTAAAAAAATTATTTGTGGGAGGGATAAAATAGGGTTAAAGAATTATACATTTTTTTACTGGGGAAGCTAGATAGGGAAGTAATTCAAGAGTTATCTAACAGGATTCCTTTAATAACTGAATTAGTTAGGGTTTAGGTTTTTTAGTTTTTAAAGTTCAGCGTAGTAGGTACTCCGGACCTGGTTCCTGGTTCCTGTCATCATCACGTATAAGGTACCCAATGATAAAAGAAAGGTGAAGATCCGAAGAAATACAAGAAAGCTGGATGAAATAACTAAGTTACTTAATACATCTATACAAGTACATAGAGAACAGACTCACAAGAGACTAACTAGGGGGACTAAAACAAAAACATATATATTATACTTACCTGCTCCTTTGATGAAGAACCTAAAAAAGAAATAAAAACAAAGAATCAATTCTTATAAACTAGAGGAATTTTAAAATAACTTATTGATGTTAAATGTATGTTTAGATATAGATTCTTGCTGATATCAAAATTGATACTTATCTGATAGGTTCCTATTGTGTTCAGAACTGTTATGGTTTGGTAGCCTATAAAGGAAAGAAATACATTGTCAAACATAGTAGACATTTTATGTTAAATTAATAGTTTTAAATAAATTTATTTAACTTTAAAGGTAAAACATCTGCCTGACCGAGTTATTTATTTTAGATTTATTCCCGTCCTATTTTAGAAATAGGAAGGCGAAGCTAGTGACAATATTTGGACCTTTACCTCCATTTTGATGGAGTATATCTGAGGTAAACATCTGGGTACAGTAGGATATACTTCTATCCTTGAAAGTGAGGTCACAATACTCAAACTGTAAGTTCTTTAGCCTATTATTCTAACCAGTAGGATGCTCTTCCCCATTCTTTAGAGAGAGGATTTAAATCACACCTGAATACTGATCCCCACTGCATGGCACACGATGAAAATGGTAGTTACTGTTATATTAGGAACGGATCATTCTGCCCCGCAATCATGACATTTGTTTTCAGGTGACCCAAGTAGGAAATCCCTGGCCCACACAGATTTCTATCTCTTCCTGGGGCGGGGATCCTTGTCCCTAACATTCACAGTCTCTTTCTCTGCAACTTGAGAATTCATAGGCTGTTGCTCACCATGTGAGGAGACTGAGGGCACTTGAACAGCAGCTATTTGTACAATGTCTGCCGTAACATCTACCAGATTTTGTTTTTCATTGTTCATTTTTAATAGTCAGTTTTTTCCTTAAAACATGGCAATAATATGGCTTTTAGTCTTTCCAGATACCCCTCAAGCAACAGGAAGTAGCCTACCAAAGCTTCCTATCTAAACAATATTCCTTTGTAAGTTGATCAGAGACAGCCAGTCTTACCCCCCAAAATAGAAAAGAGCAATTGGACAGAAATGCTCTTTTCCTCATGGTTGCACCTTAGATGTGTCTACGCATGGCTAATGTGATTAGTTTGCAGGTTGGTGATATGCAAGAAAACCAAAACATTATCTGAAGTCATTGAGCAAATACAAAATTTTGAGGTGGGGTTGTTTGCATTAAATATTAATTCAAGGACGTGGTTCTGTTTCTTCCAAAATGTTAGCAGGATGAAAGCAACTCTTGTTTTGCTTATCTTGTTGGCGAATTGCACCCTCTTTTAAAGACCTGCAGAAAACTGACTTTGCAAGAGCCAGGGTTAGTTCTCATTAATTATTTATCCCTTTCTGTCTCCAAGCTCAGCTTTTTTCCCAGGTCAATGCCTTTTTCATTTCATGCATAATGTACTGTAATTGCCTCTCTCACTGCTCTTCCTTCTTTTCCTTATACTCTCCACAAATAGTGATAAACAGTGCTTCATCTTCTACTCCCTAACTCCAAGTGCACGCATATGTTCCCCATTCTTTTACGCGCAACCTCCGGGGGTGACTGCATGTGGCTCTGCTGCATCCTGTATGTTTCTGTTTAAGTATATTGTATGATGTGGAGGGGCATTTTCGATATGACGTCTAAGTCGGACTTTGGATGTTTTGCAGGGCCGCCGAGAGGGGGGGGGCCCTGCATTGAAATCACAGCGCCTCTCACCTCCATGTGAAAGCGCTGCAGGCAGCAGGGCAGCAGATTGCCTCCCTTCGGGCCTCCTTCCCTCCCTGTGTCCCACCCTCATCTTACGTAACTTCCACAAGGGTGGGACACAGGGAGGGAAGAAGGCCTGAAGGGAAGCAATCTGCTGCCCTGCTGCCTGCAGCACTTTCACACAGAGGTGAGAGGCATTGTGATTTCAATGCAGGGGACCCGGCCAGGTGGCGGACGGAGGGGGGCGGGTGGAGGCGGGAGCGGTGACCTCATGGGCGGGGCCCCGGGGGCGGCCTTGCCCCGGGCCCGGCCCAGTCTCTCGGCAGCCCTGATGTTTTGTGCTACACGTTCCAAATCCAAATTGGAAACATAGCCATTTTCGAAACAGCAAAACATATCTTTTTTATTTTTCAAAAATGGCCATTTGCTAAATGTTTTTGTGCTCAGTATGTTTATCTTTTTGGACCATTTTTGAAATATATATCCAAGTGAAAACATAGAAAATCAAGCCATTGGGATATAGGAAGAGCTAGCATTCTTAGTAGACTGGCCACACAGGCAGGACAGTAGTAAGCACCCTAGAGAGCACGACTGTGGATTTCATATAAAAGCTCCCAGACATACATCTCACCATTGCTCCCTTATCTTGTCTGCTGAGCTCTCCAAAACCCATCCAAAACTCACCGCCCACCAACTATACACCACTACAATAGCTCTTATGGGTGAAGGGGTCATCTAAATGGGGTACAATAGGTTTTTGGTGAGTGTGGAAGGGCTCACAAGTGTAAGAGGTAGAGTAGGATATGGGCCCGGGTTCTCCTCTAAAGTGCACTCCACTGACCACTACATTATTCCACGGACCTGCTTGCTGCTCTAGTAGAACTGGCTATAACATCTGAAGCTGTCATAGGTGCTGGTAAGTACTATTTTTAATCACATCTTTGGGGGGTAGGAGGAGGTCAGTGACCACTGTGGGAGGAAGGAGGGTCATCCCTAAATCCTTTCAGTGTTCATCTGGTCATTTAGGGCATTTTTTGTGTCTTATTTGTTCTAAAAACAGGTCTAGATCAAAAACGTTGAAGTTTTAGCCCTAGTCGTATTTGTTTTGTTCCATTATGGCAATAAAATGTTCAAGTGCTAAGAATGCCCTAAATCTAGGCATACCTTATAGAATAAGCCTAAATTTCCACACGAATTATAGAATGTGCTGAACATCTATCCGCGTGACTAAATTTAATTGCAGGCAGTTATGTGAAGTTTTAGCCCTAGACATTTTCATTTTGTTCCATTATGGCTATAAAACATTCAAGTATAAAACACCTTACGTCTACCTTAATTCCATCTCCAACACCCCCCTTGTGATTTGGACACACTGCAGACAAATTGCATAGATAAATGTCTGCAAAATAGGTTTCAAAAATACAGATTTAGACGCTTTAAGAAGAAATTTGTCCAAATGCTGCTTTTTGACACTTTTTGGATGTTTTCCTTTTTCAAAAATGTCCCTCTTTATGTGCTACAACACAAATAAACAGATAAAGATTCTTTGTATAATAGTAAATAAGCAATGAAAATGATATACAGGGCTGCAAGGTCAGGACTTTATCATCATTGGCAAAAAACCTCCCAGATAAATTTATTTACTTGCAAGTCAGGCAAAAATATCACCTGTAAATACTTAGCAGCATAGTCTCTTTTTTCCTGCTGCCAGCACACTTGACAAGCTCATTTTCAAATCACTTAGCCTCCCAAAGTTCCATAGAAACCTATGGAACTTAGCCTCCCAAAGTAACCGGATTTGGTGGCACTCCCCCTTGACAAAGTGAAAACGAAACGGGGACCTGTCGGGGTTTAAGAGCACACCAACCTGCCTAAGCTAAGTGCTGAGTGTATTAAAGTATTGAGGGTGTTGTAAAAGTTAAAAAGCTATTAGCCACATGTGATTTTGTTTGTAGATTTAGGATGGTGGAGGCTGAGTCAATGATTAAGAAACAAACACGAATAAGCGATTCACTTGATAAGTGAGACAAACATTATTGTGTATAATATATGAGACTCTACCTCGCCTTAGTTTATTGTCATAGCCCTTGCGGTTGTTTCATTTGCATTTATACACTCTGTGTATATTTTTTGTTATTTTGTGTAATTGGACAGAGTGATGGTCTGCAATTGTTTGACAGCCATTCATCATAGGCATCAAGGGCCAGATTTAGTAAATGGTGACCGAAGTTAGGCATCATTAAGATCCACACTAAGCACTTAATGCTAAGCTACCTTTAAAGAATAGCGCCTAGCACAGATTCCCACACCCAACATTGGGCATGAGAACTGACACCTGCTGAAACCTGGTGTAAATCCTTGTGCCCAACTGATGGCAGTATAACAAGGTGCCTAATTTCTGGGAACACCTCTGACCCACCCACGGCCACACCCCCTTTTAAATTTGCGCTATGAAATTTAGGTGCAGATGTTATAGAATAGTGACTAGGCAGATGTGCACGCACAATCAAATTTGTGCCAATTAAGTTGCCAATTAACTCCAATAATTGATTGTTAGCACCTAATTGACTCATTAGTTTGCATGCGTATCTGGGATCCGCAACCTATATAAAATCCAGGGGCACAGTGGTTTACAATTTCACCTTGAAGTTTTGTGTTTTACGGGTTCAGATTTTTCAGCGTGCTGTTTTTGGCCTACTTATTTCTGCCCATGCCTCATCCTACATGTTCCATCACATTTCATCTGCTCTCTTCAGGAACTCTTAATCATGCCATCTCTGTGCTAGCCTTGTCTAGGAACATTTTAGTCTCTACCACTTGTTTGTCATAATTCTTCCATTGTACGTGGAGGAGTGGCCTAATGGTTAGTACAGTGGGCTTTGATCCTGACATCCTGGGTTTGATTCCCACTGCAACTCCTTGTTACCTTAGGCAAGTCACTTAATCCTCCATTTCCCCAAGCACAAAAATTTAGATTGTGAGCCCTCTAGGGCCAGAGAAAGTGTCTGCATATAGGGCCTTACTCTATAACGGTTATGCTCCTAAATTTGGAGCATACTCTATGCTCCAAAATAGACATAAATTTAGGAGTATAACCTTTATAGAGTAAGGCCCATAATGTGTACAGTGCTGCGTACATCTAGTAGCGCTGTAGAAATGATTAGTAGTAGTAGCAGCATCTTACTCTGTTCTACCCCTAAGCTCGCCTATTGAGTTTCGAGGTTCCCAAAAGAAGAAACTTTCAGAAAATGAGTTCACAGGACAAATTGTGGAGTGGAGAAGTGGCCTAGTGGTTAGGATGGTGGATTTTGGTCCTGAGGAACTGAGTTGGTCCTAAAGAACTGAGTTTGATTCCTGGCACAGGCAGCTCCTTGTGACTCTGGGCAAGTCACTTAACCCTCCATTGCCCCCTGCTTTGAGCCTGCCATGAGTGGGAAAGCGCAAGGTACAAATGTAATAAAAAAAAAATTGCACACATATTTATTGCTAGCATCCAAGTACTTTAAACTGTGTTTATAAATAATCAATGCATTGCATTAGAAGAAAGAAAAAAAGCAAAATAGTGTAGTGGCTGAGTGGACACCACTCGTAGACACCAGGGCTGCCACCTGTGGTTAGCGCTGAGCTTGGGTATTCAATGACGGGCTGTTTCGGGTAACTGGCATTGAATATCTGTTTTATTTTTGGCAGATTTAAACTTAATTGATCAAGCAGATATGTAGCACTAGGCCGATATTCAGCAATGGCTGGTTAAGTTTGAAGCGACCAAAGATATACCAGCTATTGACGTGGCTATATTTAGCTACCGAACTTAGCTGGCAGCATGCTGAAAATTGGAGGATAGCTGGTTATATCACGCAATATAACTGGCTATCAGCTAAGCAAAACTGGAAATATTCAGCATGAAATAGCCAGCTATCTCCTACTGAATATTGCTGGATAGCTGGCTAAGTATCATTTAACTGTCCATGCGCTATTGAATATTGACTGGCAGATTCCTAGGTTGGAAATGTCTCTAAAGAACTGTCCCACCCTCCTCATCTCTGTGGGACATTCCCATTCCCTAATCCATAACCAGTGAGGGGTCCTTTTACTAAGGTGCGTTGAAAAATGCCTGTGGTAGTGTAGGCACATGTTTTGAGCGTGTGCAGAATCATTTTTCAGCGCACCTGCAAAAAATGCTTTTTAAAATTCTTGCCCAAAATGGATTTGCGGCAAAATGAAAATGCCGCACGTCCATTTTGGGTCTGAGACCTTACTGCCAGCAATTGACCTAGTGGTAAAGTCTCATGTGGTAAAAGGGAGATAATGACCTACATGCATCAAATGCCACTTGGTGCATGTCTGACACGCGTGTCCAAAAATGTTTTGGCCGCACGTATCGGATATGGACCAAAAATGAAATTACCGCAAGAGCCACGTGGTAGCTGGGCGGTAACTCCATTTTGGCATGCGTTGGGCATGTGTAGATGCTTACGCGGCTTAGTAAAAGGGCCCCTATATTTCTTAGAAAAATTAATATACCACAAGCTATTTGTATCCAATGATCTGTTTTTGGATCCTCAGAAGGTATATGACAAAGAGGGGCATTTTCTATAGAACGTCTAAATCAGAATTTGGACGTTTTACAAAAGCGTCCAAAGGTCATTTTCGAAAAAGACGTCTATCTTTTGTGTTCGAAAATGCTGTGGACGTCTTGTGATTTGGACATTCTTTTTTTCTGGTCCATTTTCGATCAAAAGATGCTCAAATGCAAGACTTCCAAAACAGGGGAAGAGTGGCTTAATGGTTAGTGCAGCAGCCCTTGAACTTAGCAGCATGGATTCAGTTCCCACGGCTCCTCCCTGTGACTTTGGGCAAGTCAAACGCAAAAGGGGCATTTTTGGATACAATGAATTTGGACGTTTTTTGAACAGGAAAGGACATTTTCTACAAAAAAAAAGTCTAGCTTTTACTTTTGAAAATGCTGTTTGGAAAAATGTTTTGTGATTTGGATGTTTTAGTTTTTGGTCCATTTTCAAACAAATACATCTAAATGCAAAACATACAAAATACACAAGAAAATCCACATGTTCTAAGTGTGGTAAAAGCTTTGGTTGTAATGTAAATCTCAAAGTGCGGGAGAGAAACCATTTGCATGTATAGAGTCTGGTAAAAGCTTTGGTCAAAAGGTAAACCTCACAATGCACCAGAGAATACACATGGGAGTGAAACCATTTACATGTTCTGAGTGTGGTAAAAGCTTTGTTTGGAAAAAAAAAAGCCTCACATGGCATCAGAGAATCCACACAGGGATGAAACCATTTACATGCACTGAGGAGGCAAAAGCTTCAGTTGCATTGGGACAGTTAATTAGGGAATGTACACTCTTGCTATGATGTATGGAAAACTAATACTCTGGTATTTAGATATATGTAATGGAACCTCCTTTTCATCTATAGATCTGAATTCAAAGCCCAAATCTAATTATAAACAATAGACATAAGGCTCAGATGTTATTTAAAAAAATAGAAAGCTTGGCATCAGGTGGAAAAGTGACATCCCAGGAAAGCAATAGGGCATCCTTGGGGGCACTGCAGTGGACTTTATAAAATGCTCCCAGGTACACATCTCACCATTGCTCCCTTACCTTGTCTGCTGAGCCCCCCAAAACCCACTACCCTCAACTGTACACCACCCTTACAGATGAAGGGAGCACCAATATGTGGGTACAGTGGGTTTCTGGTGGGTTTTGGAGGACTCACAGTTTCCTCCACAAGAGTAACAAGTAGTGGGAGGTAGAAGCCTGGGTCCACCTGTCTGCAGTGCACCACACCACTACTAGACTACTCCAGGGAACTGCATGCTATTCTAATTGACCTGAGTATAACATCTGAGGCTGGCATACAGGCTGGCAAGTAATATTTTTAATTAATTTTTTTGGGGTGGGAGGGGGATAGTGACCACTGGAGGAGTAAGGGGAGAGGATCCCCAATTCCCTCTAGTGGCCATCTGGTCATTTGGGGCACCTTTTGTGTGGAATAGAGGAGTAGTCTAGTGGTTAGTGCGGCAGCCCTTGATCCTGGGGAAGTGGGCTCAATTCCCACTAGAGCTATTTATTATAAAAACAGGTCTGGCTCAAAACGTCTACGTTTTAGTCTTTGTTTTGTTCCATTATTGCTGAAAGGCTTAAGTCTTAGGAACATCCAAGTCCCATCTTGGACTTTCCCCTGACGTGCCTCTTTGAGATTTAGATGGACTTCAGAGAAAAATGTCTAAAAAGAGGTTTTGAAAATACTGATTTGGACGTTTCTGTGAGATAAACATCCAAATGCAGACTTATGTCACTTTTTGGATGTTTTTCTATTTTGAAAATGAGCCTGAAAGTCCCTTATGAGATACTCCTTAGGAAATTCAAGTGTTATGGATAGGAGGTTAAGCCCTATGCCCTTTAGTAGATTGCAAACTGGCTAAAAACAGGAATGGTCAGTTATCCACATGAAAAACTGTGCTGTTTAATATATTTATAGATGATCTGGAGGTAGGAACGATGAGTGAAGTAATAAAATTATTTCAAATCATTAAAACAGCAGAGGATTGCAAGGATATACCTAAGGATTTTGTGAAATTAGGAAACTGGACATCCAAATGACAGACTAAATTTAATGTGGACAAATGCAAATGATGGACATGGGAAAAATATTCCCAACTACAGCTGCAAAATACTGAAAAGTAAATAGAAGGTTAGGGATTATTTGAAAAGGGAGAATAAAACTGAGAATATCATTATACCTCTGTATAGGTCCCTGGTGTGTTTGCAACCTCATTATTGTGTTTAGGTCTGATCGCCCCATTTCAAAAAGAACAGAACTAGAAAAGATTCAAAGAAGGGTGACAAAAAAGGATAAAGGGAATAGAAAATGCCCCTTATGAAGAAAAGCTAAACAGGTTAGGGTAAAAAGACAACTGAGCAGGGAAATATCAGAAGCTCACAAAATCAAGAGTGGGGTATAATGATTAAATAGAGAATGGATATAACATGCAGGGTCCATAGAATCCACCAAGCCTCAGCCTTTATTCTCAGATCCTTGTCATCTATGGGTATACTGCTCTCACACTGTCCTTCAATATGGTATTCAGTATTAAGTTAAACTACTACAGCATTCACCTGGAGAAGAATTAGGGCCCTGTTTACAAAGGTGCGCTAGCGTTTTTAGCGTGTGATAATGCTAGAGACACCCATGGGAATATATAGGTGTCTCTAGCATTAGTGTGTGCTAAAAACGTTAGCACGCCTACAGCGCAGCTTAGTAAACAGGGCCCTTAAACTCTTAGGAGTCGACATTCGGCTGGCGGTGCCCAGCATTTTGCTGACCGCCACTGGTGTATGCCTGGAAATTCAATGCTAGGCCATGTCCGAGCTTCCACTGAATTTCCAGGTTTCCAGAGCTGGCTACACCATAGCCAGTTAAATGCGATATTCAGCACTTAACCAGCTATGGGCACCACATAAAAATAGGACTGACTTTTATGTGGTCTTATTTATAGAGTTACCTTAGCTGATTAAGTGCTGAATATTGGCACTTAACCGGCCAGTCATTTTCCATGGCACTAATTGACTATCGGGCTCATTTTCAAAAGAGAAGGACGTCCATCTTTTGACATAAATTGGAAGATGGACATCCTTCTCCCAGAGACGTCCAAATCGGTATAATCGAAACCCAATTTTGGACGTCTCCAACTGCAGTCCATCGCAAGGACGTTCAAATTTCAAGGGTGCATGTAGGAAGCGTAGCGAAGGCGGGACTTGGGAATGCCTAACACTTGAACGTCTTTGACCCATAATCGAAAAAAACAAGGACGTCCCTGATGAATACTTGGACGTTTTCACCTGGACATGTTTTAGTATTATGAATAAGGCACAGAAAGGTGCCCAAAATGACCAGATGACCACCGAAGAGAATCGGGGATGACCTCCCATTACTCCTCCAGTGGTCACTAACCCCCTACCACCCTCAAAAATCATTAAAAATATGTAGTGCCAGCCTCAGATGTCATACTCAGGTCCATCACAGCGCATGCAGGTCCCTGGAGCAGTTTTAGTGGGTACTGCAGTGCACTTCAGACAGGTGGACCCAAGCCCATACCCCCCCCCCCCTATCTTTTACATTTGTGGAGGAAATAGCAAGCTCCCCAAAACCCACCACAAACCCACTGTACCCACATCTAGGTGCCCCCCTTCACCCGTAAGGGCTATGGTAGTGGTCTACAGTTGTGGGTAGTAGGTTTTGGAGGGGTTGGGGGGGCTCAGCCCACAAGGTAAGGGAGCTATGTTCCTAGGAGCATTTTATGAAGTCCACTGCAGTGCCCCCTAGGGTGCCCAGTTGATGTCCTGGCATGTCAGGGAGACCAGTGCACTACAAATGCTGGCTCCTCCCTTGCCCAAATAGCTTGCATTTGGACGTTTTTGACATGGACGTCTTTGGTTTCGAAAATCGCCAAAAGTCAGAAACGTCCATGTCTAGGAACATCCAAATCTAGGGACGCCCAAATTTAAGGATTTGGACGTCTCTGACAGTATTTTCGAAATGAAAGATGGACGTCCATCTTTTTTAGAAAATACAGGTTCCCCGCCCCTGGATTTCACTGTTTTGTAAGGACGTCCAAATCGCAACTTGAATGTTTCTTTCTAAAATGCCCCTCTATGTGCCACCGGTTAGCCCCAAATGGGTGATTTAGCTGGCCAGGGGCTGTTTCTGGATAGTTAAATTGCTTTGAATATCGACCCCTTAATTCAGGCACTTACCCCGTCATTCTATAACAGCTCGCTTAAATTTACGTGCCAATTGTGTATATAAATTTATAGAATACCATCACCTATATGGGTAATTTTACACATAGCAACATAAATCGCAGACACCACGTAATCACAATTCTATAATAATGCATTCAAATGATATAGCGTGTAATTTTTAGAAGGGTGTTCACAGGGGAGGAGCATGGGTTGGCTATAGTCAGGGCTGATATGTACGCAAGCAACTAAAAGAACACTGTAAGTTGCATTCATAAATGTCACATCCATGATAACATTTCTCACAAGCCATAGACCTGTCATAAATGTTAGCACCTATTCATGAAAGTTTCCCTAGAGAACAGGCCTACCACCAATTTTATTCTGACGACACACAGTTATTCAACGTTATTAAATTGATGGAGGACTGTGAAAAATTACAAGAGGATCTTATGAGACTGGGAGACTGTGCGTCTAAATGGCAGATGATGTTTAATGTGCAAAGTGATGCATGTGGAAAAGAGGAACCTGAATTATAGCTACATAATGCAAGGTTCCACGTTAGGAGTCACTGACCAGGAAAGGGATGTAGGTGTCATCGTTGATGATACGTTGAAACCCTTTACTCAGTGTGCGTCAGTGGCTAAGAGAGCAAATAAAATGTTAGCTATTATTAGGAAAGAAATGGAAAACAAAAATGAAGACGGTATAATGCCTTTGTATCGCTCCATGGTGCGACCACACCTCGAATATTGTGTTCAATTCTGGTCACTGCATCTCAAAAAATTAAAAGGTACAGAGAAGGGCAACGAAAATGATAAAGGGGATGGGACGACTTCCCTATGAGGAAAGGCTAAAGTGGCTAGAGCTCTTCAGCTTGGAGAAAAGACAGCTGAGGGGAAATATGATAGAGATCTATAAAATAATGTATTTAGTGTAACTTGTAGACGTGAATCACTTGTTTACTCTTTCCAAAGATACTTGGACTAGGGGGCACGCAATGAAGCTACAAAGTAGTACATTTAAAATGAATCAGAGAAAATTTTTCATCAATCAACGTGTAATCTAACTCTGGAATTGCTAGAGAATGTAGCAAATGCAGTTAGCATAGCGGGGTTTTAAAAAGGTTTGGATGGCTTCCTAAAGGAAAACTCCATAGACCATTATTAAAATGGACTTAGGGAAAATCCACTGCTTATTTCTAGGATAAGCAGCATAAAATGTATTATACTTTTTTGGGGATCTTGACAGGTACTTGTGATCTGGATTGGCTACTGTTGGAAACAGGATGCTAGGTTTGATAGACCTTCGGTCTGTCCCAGTATGGCAATGCTTGTGGACTTATGTACTTATGATCTGCCAGTTAAGCTAGGCAGATAGCCAGTGAAGTACAACCAAGGAGGGCTAGTGCTGTCTCCTACTTTTTCCAGAAGGAGCTGAGAATATTTCCTATTTTGTGGAGAATTTCTTCCATGAGAACAGTAGCATCTAAATTTTCAAAGCTGAAAATCATACAGGATATTGAGAAATAGAAATACTATTCTTTGCATGCCATTAATTTGACTAAGAATGTAAAACATAACATTTTTACAGGGTACTGCACTGTTTTTCTATCTCCTGAAAGGCTGCAGCACGTTGTTTATTCTACTCTGCAGAGCCAAAGTTGCTAAGGATATTTCTCAGAGATGTCAAACTAAAGAATACCCCCTGAGGAAATCTTCACACATGTGCTATACAATATATCAAAAATGGATTTTGTGACTTTTTTGAATTTTCACAGATTTCCCTAGAATTCGTGGCCAAGTAAAGGAGTTCTCTAAAAACCATCTAAACTATTCTAAAATTCAGGAATGCTGAGACATCTGTGACATCTATGACCACATCTAATTCCTTCTGATATAAATCCATGCACAGCGATGCTCACTGTCAATTATGTTGCCCCCAAGAGGCCCGATACTAACAATCTTCTGCTTTGGATGTGATTTACTAAGAGCATAAGAAATTGCTTCTGACCTCTTTGAAAGATTCAATCAATATCACAGATTTATGCCATGAGGACCAATCCGTGTCTATTTATGCATGTGTGTATTTATTTATTTTGCTGCTGAGCAAGCCTCAAGGAAAAATGCTCTTAGAACATATTTATTTATTTATTTATTACATTTGTTGGAACATAGAATCAGCAAAGGTGATTGCTAAAATGGAGACTTCTCAACAATACACAAAAATAAGGCCCATGAATGTCTTTCTTAAAAAATTCAGAGACCGACTGACAAGGCCATATTTCGTTTCTGCTTCAGGGAAAGTCCTAGAATACAATACAAACATTAACTTCTCTAAAAATTACAGACAAGTATGATATACAATCTTATTATAATATAAAGCAACTTAACATAAGTACTCATATCAAGCCATGATTTTTCTTTCTTATACACAACATTCTCAAAATGACGCTGACAAGAGGATGCTAACTTTTATAGCATGGAAAAAAAACATGGAGTCACAGATTTTAAATGGTGATTAGTGGATAAGATTCAGTGCTTTTTTTGTAGGAAAAAAGGTGCCGGTACTCATTATGGGCAGAGTCACCACATATGACTCCACCCCTATGATAGCCACACCCACATTAGCCACACCCCTTATACCAGCCATGGCGCATATAAACAGACATCATTGAAAATATACTGGTATAGTAGAAAAACAATAACTTGTGATTTTTTTTTCATTATCAATCATTTCTGTAAGATGTTACAGCTCCAGTATACCCAGTGCAAAATAAGACAGCAGATGTAAATTCTCAAATTGGACAAATTCCAAACACTAAAATGAAAATAAAATGATTTTTTTCTACCTTTGTTGTCTGGTGACTGTTTTCTATCCATACTGGTCCAAGTGTCTGATTCTGCAGCTCTCTATCTGTTCTCTTAACTCCGTTTCCAGGGCTTCCTTTCCATTTATTTCTTTACTTTCCTCCTTTATTCTTCCATGTACAGCATTTCGCCTCTCTCCCCGCCAACCCCTCCATCCATCCATGTCCAGCAATTCTCCTCTATCTCCTGCTCTCCTCTCCATCCATTTCCACCATTTCTCCTTCCTCCCCTGCCATCTCATCCATGTGCATCTCCTTCCTATCTTACCTCCCTTCCATCCATGTCCAGCATGTCTCCTCTCTCCCCTGCCCTCCCATGTCCAGCGATTCTCCTCTGTCCCGTCCTCCCCTGCCATCCATGTCCAGCGATTCTTCTCTGCCCCCTGCCATCCTTGTCCAATGATTCTCTCTTCCCTGCCCTCCCCTTCCAGCAATGTCCAGCAATTCTCCGTTCCCTTCCCTCCCAGCAATGTCCAGCAATTCTCCGTTCCCTGCCCTCCCCTCCCAGCAATGTCCAGTAATTCTCTGTTCCCTCCCCACCCAGCCATGTCCAGCAATTCTCCATTCCCTTCCCTCCCCTCCCCTCCTAGCCATGTCCAGCAATTCTCCGTTCCCTCCCCACCCAGCAATGTCCACCACCAATTCTCCGTTCCCTCCCCTCCCCTCCCAGCAATGTCCAGCAATTCTCTGTTCCCTCCCCTCCCAGCCATGTCCAGCAATTCTCCGTTCACTCCCCTCCCCTCCCCTCCCCTCCCCTCCCCTCCCAGAAATGTCCACCACCAATTCTCCGTTCCCTCCCCTCCCCTCCCATCAATGTCCAGCAATTCTCTGTTCCCTCCCCTCCCAGCCATGTCCAGCAATTCTCCGTTCCCTGCCCTCCCCTCCCCTCCTAGCCATGTCCAGCAATTCTCCGTTCCCTCCCCTCCCAGCAATGTCCACCACCAATTCTCTGTTCCCTCCCCTCCCCTCCCAGCAATGTCCACCACCAATTCTCCGTTCCCTCCCCTCCCCTCCCAGCAATGTCCAGCAATTCTCTGTTCCCTCCCCTCCCAGCCATGTCCAGCAATTCTCTGTTCCCTGCCCTCCCCTCCCCTCCTAGCCATGTCCAGCAATTCTCCGTTCCCTCCCCTCCCAGCAATGTCCACCATCAATTCTCCGTTCCCTCCCCTCCCCTCCCAGCAATGTCCACCACCAATTCTCTGTTCCCTTCCCTCCCCTCCCATCAATGTCCAGCAATTCTCTGTTCCCTCCCCTCCCAGCCATGTCCAGCAATTCTCCGTTCCCTGCCCTCCCCTCCCCTCCTAGCCATGTCCAGAAATTCTCCGTTCCCTCCCCTCCCAGCAATGTCCACCACCAATTCTCCGTTCCCTGCCCTCCCCTCCCAGCAATGTCCACCACCAATTCTCTGTTCCCTCCCCTCCCCTCCCCTCCCAGCAATGTCCACCACCAATTCTCCGTTCCCTGTCCTCTCCTCTCCCATGTCCAGCAATTCATGGCTTGATGTGAGTACTTGTGTTAAGTTGCTCTATATTATAATAAGATTGTATATCATACTTATTTGTAATTTTTAGAGAAATTGATAGTTGTATTATATTCTAGGACCATCCCTGAAGCAGAAACAAATCATTGGCCTTGTCGGTCGGTCTGTGAATTTTTTAAGGAAGACATGCAAAATACGAGAAATCTAACAAAGAAACGTTGTCCTCAGCGTTGGGTTTTATTTTGTTTATTGCTTAGAACATATGGAAACATAAATAATCTTAAGTTTTGGTTTTCAAGCAAGGATTCATCTGAGAGTAGATAACCAATCCAGGCTCATATACAATTATGTAGGCATTTGTGAGTAAGTATACCAATTGGAAGATTCATTTTATTTTCTCATTTATATATTACCCTTCTCTTTTATCTTTCAAGGTGATTTACCAACAAAAATAATTGTCCATAAATTTTTCCATAAGGCTTACTTAACAAAAAGTTGCAGGTTTTGGACTCTAATTTGTGTGGCAAATGCAACAGATGTCTGGGCACATTGCTACATCATTTTCTAGACTGTGACCAGTTACATAGCTGTTGGTCAGATGTGTTGTTCTGCCTTGAAGATCTTGTCAGACAACAACTTGAATACTCATATAAAACTTATTAGGTGAAGATGATTACCTTATTTTATAAGAACTCCCTGACTATGCAAGGAGGTTCATGCTCCTAGTGTTACTTCTAATAACAAGTGGAAGAGTAGCCTAGTGATTACTGCAGCAGACTTGGGAACTGGGTTCAATTCCTATTACAGCTCCTTGTGACTCCAAATCACTTAACCTTCCTGGCCTAGGTTCAAATAAGTACCTGTATTTATTAAATAAACCACTTTGAATGTAGTTGCAAAAACCACAGAAAGGTGGTATATCAAGTCCCGTTCCCTTTCCCAAAGAAGGTTATTATGCAACCCTGGTGGCTACAATATGGTGCCAGCATATGCAATGAATGGCTTCTTGGGAGCTTACCAGATATCAATATTGCAAACAAGACATACTTAAGACATGCTGTGCTCTTTGGCAATCATACATTGATACATTTCAGGATCTCCCAGGAGGTATCACATAGGGTGGGTTGGTGGGCTGCTTTAGTGATTAGGGTAGGGTTAAGGGATAATGGGGTTGTTAAACAAAAGTTGGACGAGAAGAATGATTTTTTTCACGTTATTAATTTCTTGTTTCACATTTTGTATTCCTAAACCTGCAAGCAATATTATTTCTTTCAATATCATAGTCTTACATTATACAAAACATTCAAATTACCCCCCCAGCTAAAAACCCTTGCGATCAACTTATATCTAATAGAACATCTGGTATCTGAAAAACCTTTGCAAGGCAAAAAAAATCTAATAGCATATTAAGGCTATTCAGGCACCAAAATAGCAAATTTCTAATTTGAAAAGACCTGAAAAATAACCATATTTTAATCTTTTCTGAAACTGTAAATAACCTTTCAGCGCTTCAACACTGCCTGGCCAATCATTATAAATTCACAGAGCAGCAATCACAAATGTTTTCATTCTAGTCTGCTCTAATCAAGTCTCTCCCTTCCCCGCAATAACTAGGGGGCCCTTTTAGAAGGATCTAAGGCAATGGGTCTTATAGAAGCAATTCCTCCGCAAGATTTTCCATTTGTGTTGGTCACAATGGATGTAAAAGCTCTATATACATCATTACCACAACAAAGTTGTTTACAGACTATAGAGACAAGTCTAGATTTATGTCCTAGACCACACCAAATACCGACCACAATTCTAGTGAAGATAGCCGAAATAGCCTTAACCAAGAACATTTTTCAATTTCAAGACCGGTTTTATCAATAAAACCAGGGGGTCCCAATGGGTGCTATGTTCGCCCCTTCTACAGCCTGCCTATATATGATACAGTTTGAAAAAACATGGATATCCTTAAATCAATGGACTTCATACATTTACAGATGGTACTGATAAATCGATGATGTCTTCATGCTTTGGAAAGGGGACTCTCAACAACTTCAAACGTTTTACACATGGTTAAACAACAGAGATCCCAATATTCAATTTACCTTAATAGAGGCCAGAGCACAAATTAATTTTTTGGATGTTTTGATTAAACAAGAGGCGCAGAGCTTTTCCACGGAGGTTTATACAAAACCCACAGATAGGAATACCCTCTTACATTATTCCAGTAATCACCCTATAGCTACCCAACAAAGCATACCTTTTTCACAATTGCTACGATTTTGGAGAATTTGCAGTCAAACCCATGTCTATAAAAATCAAGCAAAACAGCTGATAAATTTGAGAATAGAGGGTATCCCCATCGTATATTGCAGACAGCCTATACCCCAAGTAAAATATAACCATCATGATACTCACCTCCACCCGACTACCAGAGGTTCAGAAGATCAGATCGCACAGACGCGTGTAATGAAATATACCCACGACATATCCCAAGCCATTCGTATTATGAAACGCCACTGGAGAATAATTCAAATGCATTCAGAATTTCGAGACCACCATCTAAGGATAGCATATACTAGAGGAAAACATTTTAGAGAAATGCTGTAAGGCCACTCCACCTTCTTACCCAAGTTAGATTATAGAGGTCACAAAACATGTGGTACATGCAACTATTGTTCTCAAATGTTAACAATCAACACCTTCACTAACCCTATAGATAAACAAAACATATCCACTTAAATACTCTACGAACTGTATAAGCACCCACATAGTGTATGTGCTGATATGCAAATGCAAGATGCTCTATGTAGGCAAAACCACTAGAGCACTAAAACAACGCCTCAGCAAACATAAGCACAACATCATGCACAAGAGATTAGAGGCTCCATTATTAGCACATAGTATAACTGCCCATCATGAATTTGAATATTATCAATGTTTTGTCATTGATCAGGTACAGCAATCATCACGTGGGTGAGACAGAGACCGAAAACTAATTCAAACAGAACAACGCTGGATATATAAATTACAGTCAATTATTCCAAAAGGTCTAAACAATAAAACTGAATGGAAAATCTTTCTATAAAATAGAAACTTCTACACAAAAGCAATATCTAATAAGCAGGGTGTTCCTCATCAAATATGGTAATCATCAATCACCTAATCCCCAGACCGTATAGGGTGAGTGCAGAGGCATCCTTTTAAAAGTTAGCCACCATTTTAGATTCCTCCCCTGTCGCAAACGCAGGGACTTCAGAAGAAATGGGCAGGTAATGAGCTCCTATATGCTGTTACAATTATGCGGTTCAGAACCTCGAAGTGCAGATAATGCCTCGTATAACTAAATAATGTTTTTTCCCTGTTCTTTAGGGCATCTTCCAATTGGCTAGCGGTTCTTCTCCTGAGGAAGCTATTGAGAAACTGAGGCTCTCTCTAGAGCGAACCACAGAGCGAAAGCCACAACACAGGTAAGTGCACGTTTTCTACAGTGACCCTTCATATAATCACAATAAGCAACAGAAAGCAATAGACAGGGACCATACTAGTGGAGGTTTTTCTGACTAATGAGGAAGCTCGCCCGGCAGATAAAATGTAAGAATACACAAATAAAGCTAAGCAACTGAAGTCTTTTCCTCCATAATTATATAAGAACATAGAGGACTCTATACTTGTAATTATCAACATTACAAACGAATTCATTAGCAAGTTCCATTAATTTGTAGTAGACATACAGTTTACCAGTGTATCTGCCAGATTATGTAGTTTCTAAACATTGGTATCAGTATTAAAATGTGCTTCTATAGGAAGCCAATGAAGTTTCTCCAACATAGGAGAAACATGATCAATAATCTACTGGACTCCCACTATCCCAGTTGCTGGATTTTCAATAAACTGGTGCCTCTACCAGATTCTGAGGCAATCCAAAATAAATTGCATTGCATCAGTCCAAGATTCCTATAGCTTCGAAATGGTAAGGACAGAAGGATTGCATAGATGCAGACACTTGAATCTTCATCGTAAGATCAAATTCGGAAAACAAAAAGAGTAGTTAATGGTGTTCAGGGATACCAACAATCAAATAGCTTTTCACAAGCAATCCTGATAATTACAAAACACTAAAAACCAAAGATATTATGGAAGTTAATTGTATAAAGGATTTTTGCATGTGAATGCCAGTAAATGCCTGTTACTATGTTACTAAGTAAGCATGTATTTGTATGAGACCCAGCAGCCTATGCAGCTAAGAACCTTTATAAAATAAGCAGTCCAAATGCATGCAAATACAAGTGCACAATTACTCCTGCTCCAAGGAGAGCACAAGTATGCCTCTGTATCACAGCTCTACCCAATTTCTGCCTACAAGCTGCATATGCATAAGCATACATATTATTGTCACCAGAGCTGTGGAGTCGTGGAGTCGGAGTCAATAAAAATGTACCAACTTCAGCTTTAAAATAAAAGCTTACATTATAATACATGGGAAATTTATCATTTTATATTTTTAGTTGTCAATATTAAAATCAAAATGGCTCCTGGTCGGTTGAATCGCCTGTTCAGGGGTAACTGATCATTTTCAGTGGCACTTAACCAGTTAGTACTGTTAAGCATTAGAATAGCCAAACTGGGTCAGAAAAATGGTCCATCTAGCCCAGTATCCTGCTTCCAACAGTGGCCAATCCAGGTCACAAGTACCTGGCAGAAACACAATTAATAGGAACATTCTATGCTACCCATCCCAGGGCAAGCAGTGACTTCCCCCATATCCATCTCAATAACAGACAATGGACTTTTCCACCAGGAACTTGTCCAAACCTTTTTTAAACCCAGATACGCTAACCAATGTTACCACATCCTCCGGCAGCGAATTCTAGAGCTTAACTATTTTTTGAGTGAAAAAGATATTTGCTCTTATTTGTTTTAACTGAAAACCAACTATTTGGGGGCATTTCGGGGGTAGAGTCAGCACTTTGCTTGTAAAGTGACGACAGTCAGCACTTATGGAGTCTTTTACTAAGGGATTGTAAGTTCCCACCCCCAGCGCACGGCACGCCATTTCCGGCACTAGAAAAATATTTTTATTTTTGTAGCGCCAGTGTTTATCTGGCAGTAATCGCATTACTGCTGGGTTAGCACGGGAGCCCTTACCGCCACCTCAATGGGTAGCAGTAAGTGTTCCCCCTGAAATGGCTGCATGGCAAGTGCTTCACTTGCCGCAAGGCCATTTCTTTTTTTAAAAAAACAGCCTTTTACCTGCTGTGGTAAAAGAGGGCCTCAGCATGCATCAGAGTACATGCTGATGCCAGCGCAGGCCCCTTTTTGCCGCAGCAGGTAAAAGGACCGTTTAATCAGCCTGAACTGAAACTGTGTGGGCCCTTGCCCACCCAGCACCCCCCACCCCATGGCTACATCACTGCCTCAAACAAGTGTCCCCCTAGGATTCCCTACTAATATAAAATTTGGTATACACCAAAATAACCTTTGTTTGTTCTTGAATGCTAATCACACTCCTTGTTAAACCAGTCAAGGATCTTTCACACTCCCAACATTCCCTCTAAGTTATACTGGACTCCTTCACCCATGTTTCCTGCCAGTGGGAGTTGGTACTTCAATTTCACCTTTCAGTTGCGAGGGAGAGGCTGGTTCCACAATGGGTTTGGCAGGGGATTAGAGGGCAGTTTGGGCACACAAAGCATTCATGCACACACACACACAAAGCCCTGAATTCATGAATATAATAGATTTTTTATCAGTGAGTGTAAAATGCAATATGGCTTAGTGCTATACCTCTTGGGGAAGTATTTCAACTTAGCTAACACAAAAATGTACTTTGAAGCATTGCTGTGAGCTTTATAACAAGAAAAGAAATGTAAAAATACGAGCTAGTTATTCCCATTCCTGTGCCAAGATGAAAATGAATACTGTTTGAAAGGGAGCTATAGCTGAAAGAGTCTCCGCTTTTTTGAATTGCCATAAAGCTCTGGATGTACTGGTATATTATTAGGGGGAAGGGGGTCAACAGTAAAATGCAGTAGGAAGAGACCTTCAATCCCCGGCAGTTGGGAAAGCAATTACAGGAAAAAAATAGCAGAGGTTCCAAACAAATTTGATTTTATTCACTGATTATCTGTGGTTCCCATTTAGAAAGCAGTCTTAATACACTGCATTTGCATCATGTTCAGAGCAAAATTAAATACACTTTTTTTTTAGTCAAGCCAGTTAGCATCTAGTTGTCCTAATATATAGAAATTTCTGCTTTCTAGAGTGAATATAATGCACAGTATATGTGGTATTTGATACAGATGTACCTTGTAAACCAAAATCTGTTAGTGCACAGTGATAGCTGGTTTCAGAATCCACCTGAATCGCTCGCTTTAGAGATGACAGGACACAGGAGAGAACACACTGCCATTCTCGTTTATCCTGGAGAGCGTGGGCGTAAATAATGTGCCCATATTTGTAGAACACAGAGGGATCTCCATGGAAACGGTTAATCGCTGATATTCAGGGCCCTGTGCAGATAAAGAAACTAGCTTTGATATAAGAAGTCAACGCCAACTTGTTGCTAGTAGTGTTTCCAAAAGATACTAGACTGCTTTGAACTGCCATGAAGGCTGTGTATTCTTCTAAAGGTGGAGAGGTTCTCTCTCTCTCTCTCTCTCACTTAAAAAATGTGACTTACTTTCTCTATCATGCCTGCATGCAGAGATGTCAAGTTACCCCATTCCAGGCTGGAGATTTTGGCCAGTCCTGGGTTTCTGATACCCCCCCCCCCCCCCCCCCCACCACCACCACACACACACACACACTGACACACATACACACTGATTTCAATGGGCAGGATCAAGCACTACAAGTCCCACGCTGCTTTGGGATGTAAGTTCAAACCAGGACTGGCTAAAAAGTCTCCAGCCTGGAACTGGATAACTTGGTATCTCTGTACACAAAATGGTGTGCTAAAAATAGGTGCGTCCAAAAAAATAACCTTTAATGCTATTCTATAAACCGCACCTAAAGTTAGGCATGGTTTATAGAACAGCACATAGATCCAGGGAACGTGCCTACATTTAGGCATGGCTATTTATGGCACTGAAAACCTGGTGTAAATACCTGCCCCTAAACTAGACATGGTTCCCCGAATTATATAACCACACGTGTAAATTTAAGGAATGCCTTCAAGAACCTCACACTCCCCCCATGGTCATGCCCCCTTTTCAGCTATGTGCATTAGAATTAATGTGCACATCTTTTTAGAATATGCCTAAAAAGATGTGCTCGTAAATTCCAATTATTGCCAATTAGTGCTGATTGGCTCATTACTCAATTAAGATGCGTGAGTAAATTTGGGCACACACCCAATTTAATGCGAGGAACTCGCCACACCTTATATAGAATCCGGGGGCCTGGGGGTAATTCTATAAAGTAGGTGCTAATATTTATATCAGGATATTCCAAACCTGTCCTGGGGGAACCCCAGCAGTTAGGTTTTCAGGATATCCACAATGAATATGCATGAGACACATTTGAATACCAACCAGCTTATAATTGAAAAAGAAAAATGCCTATATTGCGACCCAAATCGGGAGATAGACGTTTATCTCACAAAAACGAATAAAGCGGTATAATCGAAAGCCGAATTTGGACGTTTTCAACTGCACTCCGTCGTGGATGCGGACAAAGTTGATGGGGGCGTGTCAAAGGTGTGGTGAAGGCGGAACTGGGGCATGGTTATCGGGCGATCAGAGATGGGCGCCTTTCGCCGATAATGGAAGAAAAATATGCGTTTTTAGCGAGAATTTAGGGCACTTTTCCTGGACCCTGTTTTTCCATGAATAAGGCCCCAAAAAGTGCCCTAAATGACCAGATGACCACTGGAGGGAATCGGGGATGACCTCCCCTGACTCCCCCAGTGGTCACAAACCCCCTCCCACCACAAAATATGCCGTTTCACAACTTTTTATTTTCACCCTCAAATGTCATACCCACCTCCCTGGCAGCAGTATGCAAGTCACTCTAGCAGTTATTAGGGGGTGCAGTGGACTTCAGGCAAGGTGGACCCAGGCCCATCCCCCCCCCCACCTGTTACACTTGTGCTGGTAAATGGGAGCCCTCCAAACCGCCCCCTAAACCCACTGTACCCACATATAGGTGCCCCCCTTCACCCCTTAGGGCTATAGTAATGGTGTAGACTTGTGGGCAGTGGGTTTTGAGGGGGATTTGGGGGGCTCAACACCCAAGGGAAGGGTGCTATGCACCTGGGAGCTCTTTTACCTTTTTTTTTGTTTTTGTAATAGTGCCCCCTAGGGTGCCCGGTTGGTGTCCTGGCATGTGAGGGGGACCAGTGCACTACGACTCCTGGCCCCTCCCATGAACAAATGCCTTGGATTTATTCGTTTTTGAGCTGGGCGCTTTCATTTTCCATTATCACTGAAAAACAAAAACGCCCAGCTCACAAATTGTCGAATAAAACATGGACGTCTATTTTTTTTCGAAAATACGGTTCGGTCCGCCCCTTCACGGACCCGTTCTCGGAGATAAACGCCCATGGAGATAGATGTTTTTGTTCAATTATGCCCCTCCAAGGAGGCAATGTATGCAAATTGACCTTATGAATATTTATTGTGGGTATCCTGAAAACCTGATTGGCTAGGGTTTCCCCAGGATAGGTTTAGGAATCACTGATCTACATACTAGTTACAAACATATGGGCTTCTTTTACAAAACCATGCTACCAATTCTTGGTGCAGCAAATAAGAGGAAGCCCATTCATTGGGCACAATCCAGAGATGTGCAAATAACTTAGTTAACAAGCCAATTACAGTCAATAATTGAATGTTAACAATCAATTATTGACATTAATTGACACCCATTTGGATTTACGTCCACATCTGCCTGCATGCTATTCTATAACCCTGGGTGCCTAAATCCCACAGTGTGCAGCCCAAAAGGTGCCATGGCCATGGGAATGACATAAGAGAGCCAGGGGTGCTCTGAAAATTTGCGTGCTATTATAGAATAACACCATTTATGAGCTCAAATGCCATGTTGTGTGCCGTAGAAAAGCCCACACCCCAAACCTTATTAAATCACCCTATCACCAATTTTTCCCAAACAAAATCTTTAAAAAAAAACGGATGATAGAGTGATTTAATAAGGTTTTGTGGTTTGAAATTTTCTACAATGGTTACATATCCTTCCACCATAGTATTTTTGACCTGTTGAGTTGGGAACCGGTATTACACCAGGTTTCAGCTGGCACTCGTTTTCAAAGCAGATAGAGGTCTCAAAATGACCAAACAAAAGTCCATCTGCTGAAAAGGTCCAAATTGTAATTTTCATAAGGCAGAATTTGGACATTTTACACTGCAGTTCATCCAAGCAGTAAGGGGGGCATGTTGGAGGTGTGTTTTGGGTGGGTCTTAGGAGGGTCCAAAATTAGGACGTCTTTCAGTGATAATGGAACAGGAAGAAATAGCCAAGACAAAAAAGAAGGACGTTTAAAACCATCCCCCCCAAGTAGAAGCTTTACCAGTAGTCTCTCAGTTCTTAAGCAAATTTTCTTTCTTGTAGTACTCATAATAAACATAGAGTCTGTATCTAGCTAGAATGTTAGGTAAGGAAAGGAATGGAAAACAAAAGTGAGGATGTTATAATGCCTTTGTATCGGTCCATGGTGTGACTGCACCTCGAATATTGTGTTCAATTCTGGTCGCCGCATCTCAAAAAAGATATTGAGGGGCATAATTGAACGAAAACGCCTATCTCCATGGGCGTTTATCTCCGAGAACGGGTCCGTGAAGGGGCGGACCCAACCGTATTTTTGAAAAAAATAGACGCCCATATGTTATTCGCTAATTTGTGAGCTGGGCGTTTTTGTTATTCAGTGATAATGGAAAATGAAAGCGCCCAGCTCATAAACGAATACATCCAAGGCATTTGTTCGTGGGAGGGGCCATGATTCGTAGTGCACTAGTCCCCCTCACATGCCAGAACACCAACCGGGCACCCTAGGGGGCACTTTTACAAAACAAAAAAAAAAGGTAAAAGAGCTCCCAGGTGCATAGCACCCTTCCCTTGTGTGTTGAGCCTCCCAAATCCCCCTCAAAACCCACTGCCCACAAGTCTACACCATTACTATAGCCCTAAGGGGTGAAGGGGGGCACCTACATGTGGGTACAGTGGGTTTGGGGGGGTTGGACGACTAACGCATTAAGCAGCACAATTGTAACAGGTAGGGGGGGGATGGGCCTGGGTCCACCTGCCTGAAGTCCACTGCACCACCCCCTAATAAGTGCTCCAGTAACCTGCATACTGCTGCCAGGGAGGTGGGTATGACATTTGAGGGTCAAAATAAAAAGTTGTGAAACGTCATATTTTGTGCTGGGAGGGGGTTTGTGACCACTGGGGAAGTCAGGGGAGGTCATCCCCGATTCCCTCCAGTGGTCATCTGGTCATTTAGGGCACTTTTTGGGGCCTTATTCGTGGAAAAACAGGGTCCAGGAAAAGTGCCCTAAATTCTCGCTGAAATCGCATATTTTTCATCCATTATCGGCGAAAGGGCGCCCATCTCTGTTCGCCCGATAACCACGCCCCAGTTCCGCCTTCGACACGCCTTCGACACGCCCCCGTCAACTTTGTCCGCATCCGCGACCGAGTGCAGTTGAAAGCGTCCAAATTCGGCTTTTGATTATACCGCGTTATTCGTTTTTGTGAGATAAACGCCCATCTCCCGATTTAGGTCGGAACTTGGGCGTTTTTCTCGTTCGATTATAAGCAGGATTGTGTAATTAGAAAAGGTACGAAAATGATAAAGGGGATGGGATGACTTCCCTATGAGGGAAAGACTTAAGCGTCTAGGGCTCTTCAGCTTGGAGAACAGATGGCTGAGAGATATGATAGAGGTCTATAAAATAATGAGTGGAGTGGAACGGGTGTGAATTGTCTGTTTACTCTTTCCAAAAATACTAGGACTAGGGGGCATGCAATGAAGCTACAAAGTAGTCAATTTAATACAAATCGGAGAAAATGTTTCTTCACTCAACGTGTAATTAAACTCTGGAATTCATTGCCAGAGAATGTGGTAAAGGCGGTTAACTTAGCGGAGTTTAAAAAGGGTCTTGATGGCTTCCTGAAGGAAAAGTCCATAGAACATTATTAAATTGACTTGGGGAAAATCTACTGGACGCTAGAATAGTGAATGAGACCTACCACAGACCCTGAAGAAGGTTTGAAACTCTGGCCATAGTTGGCCATGGCATTTGGATAACACTGGACATCACACACAGATAAGTTTAGCCAAAAAGCTCAGCTTGAAAAAATGAAAAAATATCTTTTTATATATTAAAATACTTTTGTATACTGAAATTATAGAAAAAACTATAAGAAGGATGGAGGTTTTTTTGCCGATGATGAGAGTAAATGCTCCCTGATAAAGTAGGCTGTGCCCCAATTAGTGGGGTCTCTTTTGAGGCTTTTTCCTCCGCTTTCCTCCTTTCTACTCTGTTGAAGGATTGTTATATACAGGGCTTTTTTTGAGGGGGTACTTGGGGTTTCTGAGTACCAGCACCTTTTCCATTGTGTGCTGAAATTGGCCTATGCTCCCCAAGTTTTAATGAAAGAGCTCAGGCTCTACACACCAATTCTGCCTTGTCATAGATTCTGTGACTGGTTGCAGGGGTCCTGGGTATTGTGGGATGAGTCCCTCAGTGATCACTTCATCCCTGAAGGGTGGCCTGACATTTGAGTACCAGCACCTTTTTTGTTAGAAGAAACACACTGGTTATACATGAAATATGTGGTTTGAAGTCAACTGTTAAAACCGATAATATGAGAAGGGGATCATTGACATTGTATTATAGTGATAGACCTTTAGGTACAGTAGGTTTTATCTGCTCCTGGGGGGCTCACAATAACATGTAAATGAATTAAGCTGAGATTTTTACCTGAGTCCTGTTGTTTAAAGTCCACTGCATTGACCACTAGGCTGCCCCTCTGTTCTGCAGAGACATTTGTGTAGCCATTTTTACACAAATGATACCGGACAGACATTTTGTGCCTGGCTTTTTGGCATTTATATTTTGGATGTTTCATTTTGGAACACGACTGTTCATTTTGGATGTTGTCAGCAGAACATCCTTCTCATGTGTTTTAGAACAGGAAATCCTAATGTATTTCCTGTTCGAAAATGGCTGTGAGATGGACTTTTTTTGGACATGATGAGCAGAACAACCCAATTCTGACTTGAACGTTCTTTCGAAAATGCCCTTCCACATGTCAATCAAGCGCCCTCTGGGTGCCTATATATAGGTCTACATTATAGAATTACCCCATAAGGGCCAATATGTAGCCAGCATGGTGACCAACTTAAGTTAAAGTCCAGAGCTAGCATTTAACACAATGCGTATATTCAGGTACTACTATCCATGTAGGTAGACCCACTGAATATATAGATAGTGCGGTCATCATGCTGGTACTATCAATTTTAGGCCGCCTAGAACTGTGAGATAGAGTGGTCTATACATTTTTTTAAATACATGAATAATCAGATTACTTATCCAGATAGTGGCTGAATATTTTGGACCACATTCACTCCTTCCTTAACCAGTTCCATTAATATATGGAATCTAAATTGCTTGATGTTATCCATATATTTTTTGAAAATATACAGAAAAAGCAATTATGTGTGGGTAGGCATTGTTTACACATGTGAAAAGCTGGTTTATGCATGTAAATGGGCATACTCATTGCAGAGAACCCTCACCAAGGGCCTAGACACTCTGGGGGCCAAGTGCCCCCCCCCCCCCCCGCACACTACAGCCCCCCCCCCCCCCCCGGGCCTACTTTGAAGGGCCCTGGTGGTCTAGTGGCCTCTTTGGAGGTAGGAAAGAACCCCACTCTTTCCTGCCCACTGCCGCTGATCTGTCTGGCACCACACATCTTAACAAGGAGCGGCACTGGGTAGAGCAATGGCGGTAGGTAGGAAAGAGTGGGGTTCTTTCCTGCCCCCAAAGAGGCCACTAGAGCACCAGTCCTCTTCAAGGTAGGTCTGGGGAACTGTAGTGTGCGGGAAGAGGGTACTGGAAACAAAAGCTGGGGCAGCAATGGGGGCCCGGGAAGGACCCAATGACCCTTTCTACCCAGGGGCTCAGATCACTGTCAGTCTGCCCCTGCATCTGGGAGGGGGAGGAGGATTAGGTATCTTTACTCTGACTCCTCAATAGGATATAAAATGAACCCCCTCTTCCTGCAATTGGTCTGTGAATCCTGGAGCCTGTGAGGGACTCCTCAGCAAAAAAATATCAATCATAGAAATATTCTGCTGTTTAAAATTATTTATAGGAGTTGCAGGGCTGTCCTCTGAAGGATTACCACCATCCCAGATTAGTGTCCAGTTACTTTATCACTGAGGACAACATATTTTCTGTTATCTTCATTCTCTCTCTTTTGTTCCCAGCAGGTAATCATCCTCCTCCTTCCCCCATTCATCAGTCAGAGAAGAACACTTTACTACTACTACTACTACTTAACATTTCTAAAGCGCTACTAGGGTTACACAGCACTGTACAATTTAACATAGAGGGACAGTCCCTGCTCAAGGAGCTTACAATCTAAAAGACAAGTGAACAGTCAGTCCGAAAGGGGCAGTCAAATTGGGGCAGTCTGGATTACTGAACGGTAAGAGTTAGGTGCCGAACGCAGCATTGAAGAGGTGGGCTTTAAGCAAAGACTTGAAGATAGGCAGGGAGGGGGCTTGGCATAAGGGCTCAGGAAGGTTGTTCCAAGCATGGGGTGAGGCGAGGCAGAATGAGCGGAGCCTGGAGTTGGCGGTGGTGGAGAAGGGTACTGAGAGGAGGGATTTGTCCTGTGAACGGAGGTTTCGGGTGGGAACGTAAGGGGAGATGAGGGTAGAAAGGTAGTGAGGGGCAGCAGACTGAGTGCATTTGTAGGTAAGAAGGAGAAGCTTGAATTGAATGCGGTATCTGATTGGAAGCCAGCGAAGTGACCTGAGGAGAGGGGTGATATGAGTGTATCGGTTCTGGCGGAATATAAGACGTGCAGCAGAGTTCTGAACAGATTGAAGGGGAGATAAATGGCTAAGTGGGAGGCCGGTGAGGAGTAAGTTGCAGTAGTCAAGGCGAGAGGTAATGAGAGCGTGGACGAGAGTTCGGGTGGTGTGTTCAGAGGAAAGAGCCCAGGAAAGAGGTGTAGATTGAGAAGAGAAGGGGTCCAAGGACAGATCCCTGGGGAACGCCAACAGATAGCGGGATGGGGGTGGAGGAAGATCCATGAGAGTGAACTCTGAAGGAACTCTGAAAGGAACTGTAGTGTGCGGGGAGAGGGTACTGGAAACAAAAGCTGGGGCAGCAATGGGGGCCCGGGAAGGACCCAATGACCCTTTCTACCCAGGGGCTCAGATCACTGTCAGTCTGCCCCTGCATCTGGGAGGGGGAGGAGGATTAGGTATCTTTACTCTGACTCCTCAATAGGATATAAAATGAACCCCCTCTTCCTGCAATTGGTCTGTAAATCCTGGAGCCTGTGAGGGACTCCTCAGCAAAAAAATATCAATCATAGAAATATTCTGCTGTTTAAAATTATTTATAGGAGTTGCAGGGCTGTCCTCTGAAGGATTACCACCATCCCAGATTAGTGTCCAGTTACTTTATCACTGAGGACAACATATTTTCTGTTATCTTCATTCTCTCTCTTTCCTTCCCAGCAGGTAATCATCCTCATCCTTCCCCCATTCATCAGTCAGAGAAGAACACTTTGAAAAATGAGGGCTCGGTTCTGTAATATGCCACCTTCAAGGTTAAACCACACATTTTAAGTGGAAAAGTCAGCTCATCCCAAGTCACATTTCTCACCATTATTAAACCTGGCATGTTCTCAGCACTCACTGGCACACTCTGTGTTTCTCTCATGCGATTTAATTGATTTTACATCTCCCACTGCTTGTTCTATGGGTTGGGGAGGGGAGGTTGTAATCATGTTCTCTTACCTTGGAGCACAGGCCATTGGTCTCAGCATCCCTGATTTTGGAAAATAAAATCTCTCCTCTGTTAAGACAGAGTGTACTGTTGCCATAGTGTTTAAAGCTCCTGATAACAAGCTTTAAATATTAAATAATGCTATAAAATCAACACCATCATTTTTTTTGTCACAGCCTTGGAAAACCTAGTCACGGATGGCTATAAATATTATTGAACACATCCCTCCAAGATACAAAATAAAGGATTTTTAAACCCACAAAATTAGAGGAGCAATTTTGAAGTATTATTATAAATTACATCTCAGGAATCTCTGCAGTTTTGCTTGTTACTTGCCTGTGAAAACAATGGGGTCGATATTTTGCACGAGAGGAAAGGCGATTCTATAAATTTGGAGCTCACATATACTTGCCTCTTCCATGCATAAATATATAGGGTCCAATATGCAAAGTGATTAAAGCAGGCAGGAGAGGCTCTTGCCTACTTAAATCACCTGTGGCTGCCTAACCCCAGATATTCAGAGGCACTAAACTGGGCAGATCTGCTGAATATCAGCTCTGACTACCCATTACAAAATTGAGCAGGTCAGGGGCAGTACACGGGGAGGCACTGAGGAGGATCCAGCAGCTATATGGGTGCTGGCAATATTCAGCTCAAAAGTTGTCTTAATTCGGGCCGCTTAGTTATGCAGGTGCTGGTGCTGAATATTACTGGCACCCACACCTTTTTTTAGTGCCCAAGATCCCCCTCCAGGCACCCCCAAAAACCCCCCTCCTTCCCCAGCCTGCGACATGTAGATGCTTCTCCCACCCCCCACCCTGAACCCCCTGCAGTGTAGGTAGTCCCCCCCCCCGGCCTACCTTTGCTCCTTGGTGGCATTAGGGGAAGGAATGAGGCCCCCTTGCTCCTGCCCCTTGTGACTGGCTTGAGAAAATGGCAACATAGCGGTACTACACAAGTACTCTGACCTACCCTAGCGGTATAGCAAATCAAAACCAAAATGTTTTACTGTAGAACGAGGGGACATGATATGAAACTGCAAGAAGGTAGACTCAGGAGTAACAACAGGAAGTATCACTGTAAGGGTGTAAAGATGTGTGATTTTATGCGGTCCCATTAATGTGGTTAATCTGGAGGGGCATAATCGAACAGCACCGCAAAGAGCAGCCCCGAACCGTATTATCGAAAAGGTGGCCGGTCATCTTTCATTTCGATAATACGGTTGGGGCCGGCCAAATGTCAGAGATGGCCAGGTTTGAGATGCCCGGCATTGGTTTTCGCCGATAATAGAAACCGATGCCGGCCATCTCAAACCCAGCCAAATCCAAGCCATTTGGCCATGGAAGGGGCCAGCATTTGTAGTGCACTGGTCCCCCTGACATGCCAGGACACCAACCGGGCACCCTAGGGGGCACTGAAGTGGACTTCAAAAATTACTCCCAGGTGCATACCTCCCTTACCTTGTGTGCTGAGCTCCCTAAACCCCCCCCTCCCCGAAAACCCACTCCCCACAACTGTACACCACTACCATAGCCCTTAGGGATGAAGGGGGGGCACCTACATATGGGTACAGTGGGTTTTTAGGGGGGGTTGGAGGGCTCCCATTTACCACCACAAGTGTAACAGGTGGGGGGGGGGATGGGCCTGGGTTCACCTGCCTGAAGTGCGCTGCACCCAATAAAAAATGCTCCAGGGACCTGCATACTGCTGTGATGGAGCTGGGTATGACATTTGAGGCTGGCATAGAGGCTGGCAAAAAAATGTTGCTTTTTTTGGATGAGAGGGAGTTGTTTACCACTGG
Source organism: Microcaecilia unicolor (assembly GCF_901765095.1). Classification (NCBI taxonomy): domain Eukaryota; kingdom Metazoa; phylum Chordata; class Amphibia; order Gymnophiona; family Siphonopidae; genus Microcaecilia; species Microcaecilia unicolor. The sequence continues at coordinate 280,959,705 of NC_044034.1, read as the reverse complement.
GGGAGTAAGGGGAGGTCATCCCCCATTCCCTCCGGTGGTCATCTGGTCAGTTGGGGCACCTTTTTGAGGCTTCGTCATGAACAAAAAGGGACCAAGTAAAGTCAGCCAAATGCTCATCAGGGCCGGCTTTCTTTTTTCCATTATCGGGCGAAGCCAGCCATCTCTTAACCACGCCCCCGTCCCGCCTTCTGTACCCTGCTGACACACCCCCTTGAAGTTTGGCCGGCTCCGCGACAGACTGCAGTTGAGGCCGGCCAAAATCGACTTTCGATTATACCGATTTCGCCGATTTGTGTTGGAAGATGGCCGCCCTTCTCTTTCAAAAATAAGCAGGCTGGTCATTTAAGTGCTGAGTATCAGTACCTAACCAGACAAATGTTGACTCCGCTCTAGAATGCCCCCAAAATAGCCAGTTTTCAGATTGGTGCTAACCAGTTATTTTCAGTGGCATTAACCAGTTAAATGCCACTAAAAATTCGTAGTTAGCCCTGAACAGGCGATTTAACCAGCCAGGAGGCATTTCTGGCTGGATAAATCACTTTGAATTTCAACCCCGTAGATTATAAAATGCTATAATCTAAATGAATTCTTTCACAATCTAAGCACTAGCATTTACACTAACTCTATGGCTGACGTAAATGTTCGCACCTAAAACAGAGGCACATATTTGACCTGTTATGCTAGTTTTGTATAAAGAAAATAGGTTCCTACTTTCCTTTACAAAACAGGTTCCAAACAAGTGCATTTGTGGCACCTTAAATTAGTCACCCTTTTATAGAATTACCTTTCACAGGCCGTTACACATATAAATGTCGCTATCTGCACATATAAACACCACACAAGTGATCTAAAATGACCTCCTAAATGCCATCATCTACCACGTTACATGAAGGGGCATTTTCAAAAGGGACTTCCAAGTTTTGATGAGGACGTCCTCGCAAAACATCCCCATCCAGGGACGGGGGAAACCCGTATTTTTGAAATAAGATGGACGTCCATCTTTCGTTTCGATAATAAGGTCGGGGACACCCAAATCCTGAGATTTGGTCCCCCTGACATGCCAGGACACCAACCAGGCACCCTAGGGGGCGCTGCAGTGGACTTCATAAATTGGTCCCAAGTACATAGCTCCCTTACCTTGTGTGCTGAGCCCCCCCCAACCCCCCTAAAACCCACTACCCACAACTGTACACAACTACCATAGCCCTTACGGGGGGCACCTAGATGTGGGTACAGTGGGTTTGTGGTGGTTTTTGGAGGGCTCGCTGTTTCCTCCACAAACGTAACAGGTAGGGAGGGGTGGGCCTGGGTCTGCCTGCCTGAAGTGCACTGCACCCACTAAAACTGCTCTAGGGACCTGCATACTGCTGTGATGGACCTGAGTATGACATTAGAGGCTGGCAATCAATATTTTTAAAGATGTTTTTTGAGGGTGGGAGGGGGTTACTGACCAGTGGAGGAGTAAGGGGAGGTCATCCCCGATTCTCTCCGGTGGTCATCTGGTCATTTCAGGCACCTTTTTGTGCCTTGGTCGCAAGAAAAACATGACCAGGTAAAGTCATCCAAGTGTTTGTCAGGGATGTCCATGTTTCTTTCAATTGTGGGTCAAGGACGTCCTAGTAGTGCACTGGTGTTAGGCATGCCCAAGTCCCGCCTTCGCTACGCCTCCGATACACCCCCTTGAGCTTTGGCCATCCCTGTGACGGAAAGCAGTTGGGTACGTCCAAAATTGGCTTTCGATTATACCGATTTGGATGACCCTGTGAGAAGGACGCCCATCTTCCGATTTATGTCGAAAGATGGGCGTCCTTCTCTTTCGAAAATGAGCCCATTAGGGGCTCATTTTCAAAAGAGAAAAAAAGTCCAAAAAGTGGCATAACTCTGCATTTGATGTTTTTCTCACAAGAACATCCAAATTGGTATTTTTGAAACCAATTTTTTTAGATGTTTTTCTGTGAAGTCCGTCAGAAGTGCATTCAAATCACAAGGGAGCATTTTAAGGGTGGTATCTGGGCATCCCTAACACTTGGATGTTTTTCAGCCATAATTGAACTAAACAAAACCGTCCAAGACTAAAACTAAGACATTTTGTGCTAGATCTGTCTTTATCATGAATAAGGCACAAAAGGTGCCTCAAATGACCAGACGACCACCGGAGAGAATCAGGGATGACCTCCCATTACTCCCCCAGTGGTCACTAAGCCCTCCCACCCCCAAAAAATTGTGATTAAAACATTACTTACCAGTCTCAGATGTAGTACTCAGGTCCATTAGAGCAGCTTGCAGGTCCCTGGAGTACTCAAGTGATAGGTTGCAGACAAGTGGACCCAGACCCATCCCTCCTCCTGCCTGTTTCACTTGTGGTAGAAATTATGAGCCCTCCAAAACGCATCAGAAACCCATTGTACTCACATATAGCTGCCTCCTTTCCTATAAGGGCTTTTGTATTGATACAGTTGGGTACAGTGGGATTTGGGGGGCTCTGCAGACAAGATAAGGGATCAACGGTGAGATGTGTACTTGGGAGCATTTATATGAAGTCCACAGCAGTGCCCCTAGGGTGCTCCATTTCTCTCCTGGGATGTCTATGTGGCCAGTCTACTAAGAATGCTGGCTCATCCTACATCCTAATAGCTAGATTTTGTGCGTTTTTCATGGGTTTTTTTATTTTTCAAAAATAAACCATAAAGATAAACGCAAAAAGCACAAAAGCATCAAGCAAATAGCCATTTTAAAAAATATATATAGATGTGTTTCTGTTTTGAAAATGGCTATATTCCCTACTTGAATTACTTATATCATATCAAAAATGCCCCTCCACGGCACACTTTTTGGAGGTTGTTCCCATGGTCTTTAAAATAATGCTTTTAAATATTAACTTCTGGTGCATAATTGTGTCTTTTTCAGAGGTATTTTCATGTCACTTCAGTGTTGTCTTAATCACATCAACCACTTTATATATCCACTAGAACTGGATGTACTAAGTTTCATTCCCTTGAGACAAACTAGAAAAATAAGCCCAAATACATTCTTTTGTCTCATGGGTGATTGTGTTTATTTTATATATTTTTCAGTATACCATGCAGTCTACTTTAAATAGCAGTTCCAACACCACCATTAGCACCCATCGGAGGTAAACATATAGAAGATAGCTAATGACATTGTCCCTGCTTACCACATAGCACCTTGTCATAATCTTTTTGAATTCTTACACACTTTTCGTCTTCCCACTTGAAAATTGCATTCATTTATTGAAAGCTCTTCTAGAAAGGTTAGATTTATTTCTTGGGGTGCCCAGGGAAACCCACTGTTACATATTCCTTCAAGATATATAAGAGTTGGGAATAAATCATTTTCAATAACTTTAGAAGTTTTGGGAAATGTGTACACTGTCAGTTTGGGTACAGCTGGTTCTCATTAGCAGCAATAGGCTGTCATGTCATGAGGCAGAAAGACATCATTGCGCATTTCTATTCACAGTTGCTTCATGCAGTGCTCCAGTGTGCAGCATAAAACTAAACTAAACAGACTTACTGCTAGTTTCTCTTCTGCTTTCTTAGTCTACCTATATGTACCCTGAAGCTCTGACTTCCAGCAACGTGGTGGAGTTATTCCCAAAGCCTGGGTGGCACATAAACAGAAGTGAACTAGTAGGAAGCAGGAACAAATTCTGATTAGGACTGCTACAATATGGAGGTCCCTTAAGAAGCATCTACACATGTACACAGCAGCATTTTACACATGAAGATTTGCTACAAGTGTGAATTGCAATTTCAGAAAGCCACTATCCACACGTTTAGATGCAGAGACTCCAAGGGGACGTGTCATGGGTGTGGTTTGAGCAAGCTTAAAATGATACTCTTTTTACAGTGGGAATACACATATACTCTGGGATGCTATATATCACGCCTTAATTTCTTTGTGGAAATCGAAGCGTATTCTATAACAATGCACATAACTTAATGGTTTAACTAACTATTCAGCACTATTGATTGGATGTTAACAAGCAATTATCAGCATTAATTGGCATGAATTAAGATTTACATGCGCAACTCACTAAGGGCCCTGTTTTTAAGGTGCGTTAGCATTTTTAATGTGCCTACAATTACTGCATGCACTAACTGTGTAGGCGCCTATAGGGATATTGTAGGCGCATACACGGTTAATGCGCGTATATGGTTAACGCACGTTAAAAATACTAATGCACTTGTAACATTACTACTACTACTATTTAGCATTTCTATAGCGCTACAAGGCGTTCGCAGCGCTGCACAAACATAGAAGAAAGACAGTTCCTGCTCAAAGAGCTTACAATCTAATAGACAAAAAATAAAGTAAGCAAATCAAATCAATTAATGTGTACAGGAAGGAGGAGAGGAGGGTAGGTGGAGGCGAGTGGTTACAAGTAGTTACGAGTCAAAAGCAATGTTAAAGAAGTGGGCTTTCAGTCTAGATTTAAAGGTGGCCAAGGATGGGGCAAGACGTAGGGGCTCAGGAAGTTTATTCCAGGCGTAGGGTGCAGCGAGACAGAAGGCGTGAAGTCTGGAGTTGGCAGTAGTGGTCACTAAGCCCTCCCACCCCCAAAAAAATGTGATTAAAACATTACTTACCAGTCTCAGATGTAGTACTCAGGTCCATTAGAGCAGCTTGCAGGTCCCTGGAGTACTCAAGTGATAGGTTGCAGACAAGTGGACCCAGACCCATCCCTCCTCCTGCCTGTTTCACTTGTGGTAGAAATTATGAGCCCTCCAAAACGCATCAGAAACCCATTGTACTCACATATAGCTGCCTCCTTTCCTATAAGGGCTTTTGTATTGATACAGTTGGGTACAGTGGGATTTGGGGGGCTCTGCAGACAAGATAAGGGATCAACGGTGAGATGTGTACTTGGGAGCATTTATATGAAGTCCACAGCAGTGCCCCTAGGGTGCTCCATTTCTCTCCTGGGATGTCTATGTGGCCAGTCTACTAAGAATGCTGGCTCATCCTACATCCTAATAGCTAGATTTTGTGCGTTTTTCATGGGTTTTTTTATTTTTCAAAAATAAACCATAAAGATAAACGCAAAAAGCACAAAAGCATCAAGCAAATAGCCATTTTAAAAAATATATATAGATGTGTTTCTGTTTTGAAAATGGCTATATTCCCTACTTGAATTACTTATATCATATCAAAAATGCCCCTCCACGGCACACTTTTTGGAGGTTGTTCCCATGGTCTTTAAAATAATGCTTTTAAATATTAACTTCTGGTGCATAATTGTGTCTTTTTCAGAGGTATTTTCATGTCACTTCAGTGTTGTCTTAATCACATCAACCACTTTATATATCCACTAGAACTGGATGTACTAAGTTTCATTCCCTTGAGACAAACTAGAAAAATAAGCCCAAATACATTCTTTTGTCTCATGGGTGATTGTGTTTATTTTATATATTTTTCAGTATACCATGCAGTCTACTTTAAATAGCAGTTCCATCACCACCATTAGCACCCATCGGAGGTAAACATATAGAAGATAGCTAATGACATTGTCCCTGCTTACCACATAGCACCTTGTCATAATCTTTTTGAATTCTTACACACTTTTTGTCTTCCCACTTGAAAATTGCATTCATTTATTGAAAGCTCTTCTAGAAAGGTTAGATTTATTTCTTGGGGTGCCCAGGGAAACCCACTGTTACATATTCCTTCAAGATATATAAGAGTTGGGAATAAATCATTTTCAATAACTTTAGAAGTTTTGGGAAATGTGTACACTGTCAGTTTGGGTACAGCTGGTTCTCATTAGCAGCAATAGGCTGTCATGTCATGAGGCAGAAAGACATCATTGCGCATTTCTATTCACAGTTGCTTCATGCAGTGCTCCAGTGTGCAGCATAAAACTAAACTAAACAGACTTACTGCTAGTTTCTCTTCTGCTTTCTTAGTCTACCTATATGTACCCTGAAGCTCTGACTTCCAGCAACGTGGTGGAGTTATTCCCAAAGCCTGGGTGGCACATAAACAGAAGTGAACTAGTAGGAAGCAGGAACAAATTCTGATTAGGACTGCTACAATATGGAGGTCCCTTAAGAAGCATCTACACATGTACACAGCAGCATTTTACACATGAAGATTTGCTACAAGTGTGAATTGCAATTTCAGAAAGCCACTATCCACACGTTTAGATGCAGAGACTCCAAGGGGACGTGTCATGGGTGTGGTTTGAGCAAGCTTAAAATGATACTCTTTTTACAGTGGGAATACACATATACTCTGGGATGCTATATATCACGCCTTAATTTCTTTGTGGAAATCGAAGCGTATTCTATAACAATGCACATAACTTAATGGTTTAACTAACTATTCAGCACTATTGATTGGATGTTAACAAGCAATTATCAGCATTAATTGGCATGAATTAAGATTTACATGCGCAACTCACTAAGGGCCCTGTTTTTAAGGTGCGTTAGCATTTTTAATGTGCCTACAATTACTGCATGCACTAACTGTGTAGGCGCCTATAGGGATATTGTAGGCGCATACACGGTTAATGCGCGTATATGGTTAACGCACGTTAAAAATACTAATGCACTTGTAACATTACTACTACTACTACTACTATTTAGCATTTCTATAGCGCTACAAGGCGTTCGCAGCGCTGCACAAACATAGAAGAAAGACAGTCCCTGCTCAAAGAGCTTACAATCTAATAGACAAAAAATAAAGTAAGCAAATCAAATCAATTAATGTGTACAGGAAGGAGGAGAGGAGGGTAGGTGGAGGCGAGTGGTTACAAGTAGTTACGAGTCAAAAGCAATGTTAAAGAAGTGGGCTTTCAGTCTAGATTTAAAGGTGGCCAAGGATGGGGCAAGACGTAGGGGCTCAGGAAGTTTATTCCAGGCGTAGGGTGCAGCGAGACAGAAGGCGTGAAGTCTGGAGTTGGCAGTAGTGGAGAAGGGAACAGATAAGAAGGATTTATCCATGGAGCGGAGTGCACGGGAAGGGGTGTAGGGAAGGACGAGTGTGGAGAGATACTGGGGAGCAGCAGAGTGAGTACATTTATAGGTTAGTAGAAGAAGTTTGAACAGGATGCAAAAACGGATAGGGAGCCAGTGAAGTGACTTGAGGAGAGGGGTAGTATGAGTAAAGCGACCCTGGAGGAAGACGAGACGGGCAGCAGAGTTTTGAGCCAATTGGAGAGGGGAGAGGTGACTGGATATGAGCAGAGAAGAAGAGAGAAGAGTCAAAGATGACCCCAAGGTTTCGAGCTGAGGAGACAGGGAGAATGAAAGAGCCATCAACAGAAATAGAAAACGGGGGGAGTGGGGAGGTGGGTTTGGGGGGAAAAATGAGAAGCTCGGTTTTGGTCATGTTTAATTTCAGGTGGCGTTGAGACATCCAGACAAGCACGCTGAAACTTTGGTTTGGATGCAAGGTGAGATATCAGGGGTAGAAAGGTAGATTTGGGAGTCATCAGCATAGAGATGGTAGGAAAAGCCATGGGATGAGATTAATGAACCAAGGGAAGAAGTGTAGATAGAAAAGAGGAGGGGACCAAGAACAGAACCCTGAGGTATGCCGACAGGCAGAGGGATAGAAGTAGAAGAGGATCCACCAGAGTGAACACCGAAGGTGCGGAGGGAGATGTAGGAAGAGAACCAGGAAAGGACAGAGCCCTGGAATCCAAGTGAGGACAGGGTATCGAGGAGTATGCTGTGATCGACAGTGTCAAAAGTGGCAGAAAGATCAAGAAGAATGAGGATGGAATAGAGACCTCTGGATTTAGCCAGTAATAGGTTACATGGCTTAGTAAATAGGGCCCTAAGTGTATTCTGTAATGTGGTACATGTAAATTTTAAGTTGCATAGTTGAAAAGGGAGTGTGGTCAGAGACAGGGCATGGGCATTTCTAAAATCTATGCAAGTTGTTATAGAATACACCCGCTCTGTGCCTAATTTAGGCATCGGGATTTACTACAAGTAAAACATGGCATAAATGGCAACGACTACATTTGGTTGCGTGGAGAGGTGCTCGGCGTTATTCTATATACCGCATAGAAAGTTAAGCCTATTCTATCAAATTTAAGCATACTTTATAGAATAAGCCTAGGCATATTTTCTTCTGCCTGGAAGTTTCAGGCGCTATATATAGAATCTAGCCCATAATAACAAAAGAATTCTTTGGCAGCTTTTGCATCTCCTCCAATGAAAGAGTAACTGTTATATTTTGCCAAGGCTAGAAAAGGTTAATGCCTTTAATAACCTGCATTTATTTTCCTTCTAAGAGGAAAAGAAAAACTTTTGCTACCTCACAGTTTAATTTTGTATCGCCGGTGTTTAACAGACGGTAATTGGGCAGTGCTGTGCACTGCCCCATTACTGCCGGGTTAGTGCAAGAGCCTTTACCACCACCTCAATGGATGGTGGTAAGTGCTCCCCCTCCCCCAAAATGGACACGCAGCAAGTGGTTCACTGGACCTAAACGAATGGTTCTCAGTCTCACAATGTTGCAAAAAAAGGCATGTAATAGCCTCTCAGGTTAAAGCTATTAAATGTTTGACCATTCTAATTCTTAAAGCTGTACTCATTTTCCACACATGCATCTTCTCACATAAACATTTGTTGACAATGATGACATAAATAGAGGAACAGGTGGTAAAATATCTTTGGGATGTAATTATCAGCATTAAGACAAGTTATTTTACAACTAATGTGCTATTTTAAGATGTTTTTTTACCACTAACTTGTGCTATTTTAACAGAGGTCCTATTTTATTCAACAAGTACTAGTTACTAATAACTTGGGTTAACAGTAACACAGCATGATTTAACAGTAGCCCACATTGATCACTACAGCCCAAAGATATTTTACTATGTAAGGGGCCCTTTTACAAAGTTGCGCTGAAAAATGACCTATGGTAGTGTAGATGCGTGTTTTGTGTGCACGCAGAATCATTTTTCAGCGCACCTGTAAAGCCTTTTTAAAAATTTAGCCAAAAATGGGCGTGCGACAAAATGAAAATTGCCACACGTCCATTTTGGGTCTGAGACCTTACCACCAGCCATTGACCTAGTGGTAAATTCTCACGCAGTAACCGGGCAGTAATGACCTACAAGCATCAAATCCCACTTGGCGTGTGTCTGATACGTGCGTCTGAAAATAAAAATTATTTTTCAGCTGAACGTATAGGACACACGCCAAAAATTATAATCCTTCCTAAACACCAAACAGTGAAACTCTTCCAGAACTAGACAAAACTGAATTCTTTATAACTGATTGATTAAACCACTAAGTAAATAATGAACATTAACGCTTCATCAACTAATTTCTCATGCCAGAAATGATTTGATTATCTAACTTACTCTATAAGTCACTTTTTATCATTTATGTACTTAATCAAATTCCACATTGTATTTCTCATGCCAGAAATGGCAATCGCCATTACGGCACACTGTAAGCCACATTAAGCCTGCAAAAAGGTCGGAAAATGTGGGATAGAAATGCAACAAATAAATAAATAAATTACTGCAAGAGCCACGTGGTAACCGAGCAGTAACTTCATTTTGGCACACATTAGGCGTGCGTAGACACTAACGGCTTAGTAAAAGGGCCCCTAAATGCCTAAATTCTTTCAATTGTACAGTAATATTACACGTAAGGAATCAAACACATTTAAAAATGTCCTTTTCAACCAACTCCATCTAAGGTTCTTTGTATGTTACCAGTCTTGTTTGGTTTAATCTACAGGGCTTAAATTTCTTTTAAATTCATATCCCCAGAATATGCTGCTCTTAAAGATGTAGATTCAAAACATCTATATAAATGAAGAACTAACCAATGCCTTCTGAGAATTTTATTCACTTCTGAGAACATCTGTGAATACCTTGTTACGCATGTCAGTACTTCTGTCATCAGGCTTATTTTAAATTGTCAATAATAAATCCCTGTTTGAGAACAGAGCTCTTTTATATGCTGCATTAATGATCTTTTTCTGGATAACCTCTTTCCTTTAATCACTAATCTAAGTGTCCAACTTGTTTTGTTCTTGTTTTTGTTTTTAAGGCCCTGATTACTAAGCCTTGTTATAGGCACATTAATGTACGTGTGTTAACCGTGTACGTGCCTACAATATCCTTATAGGTGCCTACACAGTTAGCGCAAGTGCTAATTGTAGGTGCGTTAAAAATGTTAACACGCCTTAGTAAACAGGGCCCTTAGTATTCTGTTGTCAAACAAATCTGCCTGCATTTCAAAAATTAGGAACATCAGCAGATTGTTTTTCATTGGTAATGATAGGAAACTGTCATACTATATCATGGTATTTCTGTCACTACTTTTCCTATAAATAGTGGTTGAAAATTGAGTGGTCAAGGTTTTTCTACTGATCAATATCTGACTGCTTCTCCTTTCCTCAGCTCTCCCAACTGATTATAGATTTCCAATGCAGCTCTGCTGCTTACAAAATTTATCTATGGCTGATGCAGGGAAGAGCATGAGGTGACCGTAGCACAGGATGGAACGGTGAGGTTCCATCCTTAATAAGTTCTGAAGCTTCAGCCTTCTTTTGTATATTATTTTATATTTATAATTTTACAAACATATATCAAGAACAAACTTGACCAACGCAAAATATTTCTTATATAACAACACAGTATAGAAATCCTTTCCAATTACCTGGAAGGAAAAAATTAAAAAGAAAAAGAGAACCTATTTTATTAGGAATATTTACAAACATACCATAGAGAAAAAAAGGAAGAAGTAAAAGGAAACTAGTTAAGCAGGAGCTCTTCATTAACTAGACACAATTAAAAAGAAAAATATTTAAAGAAACTTGTTACAAAGCATTCCGGTTGCATATTTAAAGCAAGATTTAATTTACATTAGGGGACGGCATGGAAACCAGTATTGGTACTGAGGGTTTCCTTACTTCAAGAAAAATTTTTAATTGGGCAGGATCTGTAAAAACATATGTTTGAGCATCTATTTTAACAAAACATTTATATGGAAACTGCAGGAAAAATGTCCCTCCAAGTGCCAAAAGCTGTGGCTTCACAGCTACAAAAAAAAAGCCTTCTGCCTAAGTTGAGTGGCCCTACAAAGGTCAAGAAAAATCAAACCTTTCTGTCCCAGAAAATTCACATCTCTATGACAAAAATACAGTCTTAGGGCCCAATTCTCATCTGGTTCCAATGCAAAGGAGACAAGAATAGTTGCCTTCTATATAACAGGCTCGGAGCCTTCCAAACAAAATGGACAGATCAAAACTATCGTGGCTCCTTCTCTTCTTACCCCTGCCTGGTCAGAGGCATGCCAGTCTATATAATAAGTTCTCATAAAAGGTGGCAAAGAGTCTTTGGGGATTTGAAGGGCTTCCATCAGATATTGTTCAATATATCAGTTGGTGTCAATACAAGTGATTTAAGAAAATTGAGACATCTAAAATTTAAATGACACTCATAATTTTCTAAGGCTTCCAACTTATTGATGAGTCACCAATTAATCCTTAACTAATGAAACCTATTTTTCCTTCAAAGTTTTTATTTATTTTATTTATTGCATTTGTATCCCACATTATCCCACCTCTTTGCAGGCTCAATGTGGCTTACAATAAATCGTTCTTGGTGGTGATAGATTAGAACGTAATCACTTATTGTTACATAGAGATGTTGAATAACGTATTAGAGTTTAAAGCAAGCAGATATTATAAAAATAGATCTGAGTAAAGATGTGGTAGATGTATACATTTATAATTGTTATTCTATATGGTATGCCTTTTTAAAAAGATGGGTCTTCAGTGATGTTCGAAAGTTTGTTAATTCGTAGATCCCTCTCAGGTTGTGTGGCAGTGCGTTCCATAGCTTGGCACTCAAGTAGGTGAAGTTTGCTGCATGTGTAAGTTTGTATTTTAAACCTTTGCAGCTTGGAAGATGAAGATTGAGGAATGTGCGGGCTGATCTTTTGGCGTTCTCAATTCCTCCTCAAATTTATGAACTACAGCTCCCTGTTGTACCAGTAACTCCTCCTGCGACCTTAGCATGTCTTGACCTGAATTAAATTTATCCAAACATCTTGACAAGGAGTCCTCCATTTGCCCAATAGCATCCCACAGTTCCTCTAATGTAACTGTATCAGGTCTCCTCCTACCCTTGATTCAGAACTCTTCTCCTGGAACAGTCTATTGAGGCCAACCAAGCTGTAAACAGCCATCCAGAACCTGATCCACCACTTCACCTCCAACTGCACCTGGCTCCATCTCTGCTGCAGTGCTTGCTGCTTCCCCACCTAAGGGGTATAATCTGGGAACCACTTTGCTATCCGGAAGCATTCCCTGCAGTGGCGGTGCATTGCCTCTCGGGTCTGGGTGGAATCTTGCGAACCTCAGGGCTCAGAGATGAGTCCAAAATGCTCTGGGTGAGGGCTCCCTCCTCTACGCCTGTCACGAGGATTTAATACTGGGGACAGAAACCACATAGCTCAAAATGGACTTTTGCATGGGAGAGAGGTTAACATCCGACTCAGATGGGTAAGAATGGGTTTTCCTCTTGCACTTAACCATGTTCTTCCAGCACCAACTTGTACTAACAGCTCCAGAACTCAGCGTCCTGCCTCTATGCAGCAGCCATTTTGACTCCTCCCCCTCCCAGGCTTCAGCTCATTAATCCACAGCCTGGTTTTTGGGAGGCAGGAACTCAGGTGACTGGGAACAGCCCTTCTTTTCTCTTGCCCTGGGCCTTAGGCAGCACCAGAGACCTCAATGGCAAGTGAAGGCTTTGCACTCCCTTGAGTCATCTTGGAAGAAAGGTTGAAAGAATAAGCCCCTCAATTACTAACAACGTTCTTCAAACTCCCAGAATTACTCTTTTTAAAATTTATTCCAAGACTGGATTAATGCTTGAGATCCATCCACTAGGTCCAAGTACTCAGTCTGCTTATGGGAGACCGAAAAGATGATGAAAAGAACACGTTTATTTATTTATTTGTTGCATTTGTATCCCACATTTTCCCACCTTTTTGCAGGCTCAATGTGGCTTACATAATGCCGTAATGACAATCGCCATTTACGGAAAGAGAAATACAAAGCTATATTACATTTAAAGTTCATAAATGTTAAAATAAATTATAAAGTAAGTTAGATAAATAGTACATTTCAGGCGTGAGAAATAAGAGGGTAATGCATTAACATTCATTAGTGACAAATTGATTGAAGCAAACAGGTATAGAGAGTTATATTTTGTCTGGTTCTGGTGGAGTTTTGATGTCAGGTCATTTATGAAGGATCATTATGGTATGTCTGTTTGAACAGGTTAGTCTTTAGTAATTTCTGGAAGGCTGCTAGGTCGTGCGTTGTTTTTATGGCATTTGGTAGTGCATTCCAAAGTTGCGTGCTGATGTAGGAGAAGCTAGATGCATATATTGATTTATATTTAAGTCCTTTGCAACTGGGGTAATGGAGGTTCAAGAATGTGTGTGATAATCTTTTTGAATTCCTGCTTGGTAAGTCTATGAGGTCTAACATATATACCGGGGCTTCGCCATGAATGATTTTATGAACCAGAGTACAGATTTTGAACGTAATTCGTTCTTTTAGTGGGAGCCAGTGTAGTTTTTCTCTTAGGGGTTTGGCGCTTTCATATTTCACTTTTCCAAATATGAGTCTGGCTGCGGTGTTTTGGGCAGTTTGGAGTTTCTTAATAATTTGTTCTTTGCATCCGGCGTAAATGGCATTACAGTAATCCAAGTTTCCCTCCAAATCTTTCCATTTTATAACCTCTGCTACAGTTCTAACTTCCCTACCCCTTCAGATCAAAGAACTAACTAGAAAATTCCTCAGTGGTTATATACCATTATATAGGAACTGGGGCAAGAGGTACCTCAATCAAATTAATTAGTACACCTAAACTATTCAGACATAAGTCTATTTACCAAGTACTGCTTTACATTACTGCTTTACATATTTTTTCAGAACTCCCTGACATGCTTGTGTCTCTCCCATGGTCATGCCCCTTTTCAGTTAAGCGCTATTAGAGTTAGGTGCTATGTCTTATAGAATAGTACTCAGCTAGATGTGCATGCAAATTTTAATGAGTGCCAATTAAATTCAATAATTGGTTGTTAGCATTCAATTATTGATGATAATTGGCTCATTATCATGTAATTCTATGACCATATATAGTGACCCTGGAGTTCACATACATATAGCAGAAATCAAAAGGAAGTAGAGGATGATACAAATGATGACCAACCAGGGAGATGAATCTTAAAGGTTCTTTAATGAGAGAATATGGACCCGACACAGGCCATGTTTTGGTGGATGCAGCCGCCTGCCTCAGGGGTCACAATCAAAACTACACAAAAGAGATAAATATCAATAAATATAATATAATGGCATATTAAATTTAAAAAAAACATACAATATAAAAACTAAATGGCATACATAAGAAAAACTATGCACTTGTCATTCATAAAAGCTAAAAATACAAAACTAAGTGTTATTAAATAAAATGGACTGCTAATATAATAAGTGAAGGACAACTATAAATAAAAAGTTATAATATAAAGGTATATGCAACAAGACAACTGCAAATATCAACGAGTAGATCAAAGAGCACAGACATAAAGGGGCATTTTCGAACGGGAACACCCATCTCTAAGGGCACCCATCTCTGAGGATGTCCCCATATTATCGAAACAAGATGGGCGTCCATCTTTCGTTTTGATAATATGGTCGGGGACGCCCAAATCTCAACATTTAGGTCGACCTTAGAGATGGTTGACCTAAATGTTGAGATGGTGGACCTTAGAGATGGGCGGCCTCGGTTTTCGCCGATAATGGAAACCAAGGACGCCCATCTCAAAAACGACCAAATCCAAGCCATTTGGTCGTGGGAGGAGGTAGCATTCATAGTGCACTGGTCCCCCCCCCTGCCAGGACACCAACCGGGCACCCTAGGGGGCAGTGCAGTGGACTTCACAAATTGCTCCCAGGTGCATAGCTCCCTTACCTTGTGTGCTGAGCCCCCCAACCCCCCCCAAAAAACCCTCTACCCACAACTATACAACACTACCATAGCCCTTAAAGGGTAAAGGGGGGCACCTAGATGTGGGTACAGTGGGTTTCGGGTGGGTTTTGGAGGGCTCCCATTTACCACCACAAGTGTAACAGGTAGGGGGGGATAGGCCTGCATCCGCCTGCCTGAAGTGCACTGCAGTACCCACTAAAAATTGCTCCAGGGACCTGCATACTGCTGTGATGGAGCTGGGTATGACATTTGAGGCTTGCATAGTGGCTGGAAAAAAATGTTTTTTAATTTGTTTTTTTTTGGGTGGGAGGGGGTTGGTGACCACTGGGGGAGTAAGGGGAGGTGATCCCCAATTCCCTCTGGTGGTCATCTAGTCAGTATAGGCACCTTTTCGAGGCTTGGACATGAAAAAAATTGAACCAAGTAAAGTCGGCCTAATGCTTGTCAGGGACGCCCTGCTTTTTTCCATTATTGGCCGAGGACGCCCATCTGTTAACCACGCCCCATCCTGCCTTCGGTACACTGCCGACACACCCCCGTGAACTTTGGTCATCCTTGCAACGGAAACCAGTTGAGGACGCCCAAAATCGGCTTTTGATTATCCCGATTTGGGCGACCCTGAGAGAAGGACGCCCATCTCCCGATTTGTGTTGGAAGATGGGCGTCCTTCTCTTTCGATTATGCCGCTGATAGTATCTTTCAAGGAGTAAAACAAAAAGTGCATGCACACTAGAAGGAGCAGGTTACCAAAACATTACCATATTACCATCAGATATTCCAACTGAACAAAAATAGCCATAGAATATAAAAGTGAATATAAATGAATACTAATATAAATAGCCTACCTCTAGTAGCTAGAACTGCTAGTAATGATGGCTGGTGCAGTAGTGCAACTCAACATAACCACACTGCTGTTAAAAAGGAAGGGACAGGTATACGTAGGTGTGGAGTGCATGGCAATGAAGTAAAATACTTACAACTTAAAACCAAACAGGACTAATGGATGCCAAAATAGATAAGTCTAGAGGTGGGAAAATACGGAGATATAGCTGGTTATGAATCTCAGTAAGAGCCGGTTGAGACGCCAAAAACGGTTCCTGTTGGATTTTCATAGAGGCTCCTTCCTGTTTGTGTTTTTTGACAGATAAATATAGCAAAATTCTCACATAACCCTTGACAATTCAAGTTTATAAGTTGGCACCCGTAGTCTGCATGGGCCCAGGGATGAGGAAGTGCCAACAGACTCCTATACTGCCTCTCTGCTGACCCCAGAGCTGGTTAGACTTGGGGCTTCTTTTCACTAAAAGCCCCACTTCCTCCCTCCTGGGCAAGTTACAGCTATATTCTACACTTGCTAAAATCTATCTGAGCTTGTGCTACTGCTGCCTCTGCCCAATTTTACCATAGTTGTTCCCCTTCCCTCATACTGTATGAACCTGCAAACCCAGGGATAGGAAGTAACTTGAGGGTCTTGAACTCAGCTGGGAGGAGTGCTGCCTGCACAAACTGAAGAGAAGGCAGTAATGGACCAGGGAAAGGGTAGTTGGTGGTAGGCTCATACCACTGAAGTGGGGCATGTAGAGAAGTGCATCCTCCATCAAACCAGTAACAATTTTTTTGCACAAAATTACTCCGTCACCAGTAAACCAGTAAGCCGCTTAGAACTTGTCAGTAAAGCGGGTTATAAATGCCAAATTAAATTAACTTAATTCTGAACAAGACATACTTATTCCATGGTTACAAAAAAAAGCCTCAGCTAAAACCGGCCTTTACTGGGCTGCAATGTCATAAGCCTCTTTTTGTAACTTCTTGGGTTTTAACTCCTGCTTTATAAATTCTCCCATGCCATCTACAAATGAGGATAAAATATCAATAAACTAACCAGAAATGGCATCAATAGCAAGACATCTCTTTAACATTTACAGCCTCCAGCATGATAATAAGAATCCACAACTTTACTACATGATCCTGTTGTTTTTGTTGTGTCTGGTCTGCCTGACTTGATTGTAAGCTCCTTGAAGCAGAAACTATCCATTATTGGGATAACTTAATAAAAAGCATTTTCCGCATGTAAAGCACTCAATACAAGTAGCCAGCACCTACCCACTGCCATTTTACAGTAACTCCAGTAATTGGGAAATATGGCCAGTGCCGGGCAGACGTCTTTGCCCTGAAAATGGCGAGAACATATCAAGATCAAGAATGTATATCTTACATGCTATGAATTTTTTTCTTATTGAGGTCTCGCTCTCCTATAGGAAATGTCTGGGTGGCAAGTAAAGCACTTGCAGTGCAGCCACTTCGGGGAGAGCCCTTACTGGTGGCAATAAGGGCTTCCGTGTTAACCCGGCGGTAACCGGGCAGAGCACTGGCCAGATTACCGCTGGGTACACTCCAGCGCTACAAAAATAAATGCATTTTTGTAGCGCCGGAAATGACGGCGCTAGGGGTGGGAAGTACCGCCAAGCTACTGCAGCAGCCCGGCGGTACTTCCTGTATAGCGAGTGGTAAATACACGTTGGGCTTACCGCAGCTTAGTAAAAGGAGCCCTATGTTACTACATATGTAACTGGTTATTTTCAACTGCAGTAATCGGTTAAGTGGCACTGAAAATTAGTGTTTAGCCCCCAACAGGTGATTTAACCAGCCAGGAGCCGTGTCTGGCTGGTTAAATCACTTTGAATATGTACCCCATAGTGCATTGGCATGATACAGGTTTGCATACCCTACCTCCACTGCATGCAAATCTGTCACGTGCATATCCATTATGAATATCCTGAGAATCAGATGAACTGGGATCCCCCCAGGATAAGTCTGAGAACCACTGTCCTAACACTACTATGGCAACTATTAATGAGCTCAATAGTAGCCCTAACATCTAAAGGAAAGAATGATACATCGTTCATATATTTCAAAAGTTGGCTACTCTGATAATTGAACTTAAATAATAAATCAATTAATAAGGGGAGAGCATGCCATTAAATTTAGATTATTTTAACTAGAACTGCATAACGTGCAGGCTTTTACTTCAGTCTAAATCAGTACCAAATTCTACTTTTGCTGTTGCTTTATCACAAAATAAGACATTTCTACCAAAGATTCAAATAGACTTTAGTAGAATTAAAGTATAGGACACAGGAAGTGTTATGAACTATCTCGAGTGTGCACTATTTTTCTTCTGCTAATGATAGGTGGTGATGTGTCCAGTTCTAACGCAAGATAATGAAAGCATAAATGGTATAACAGAAAAGAGAAGACTGAATACAAAGAATCTGTAAAACAGCAACACTGCCAGAAGAATAAAGTAATGTGGTTGTTAGGGAAGCAATTAGAAACATCCTGGAGGCAGTATAGCAATCAGCATTTCATCTAGTTCGAGATGTTAAAGGTTTCTTCCCACAAACTGAATTTCTTTGAAATTCATTCTAATTATATGATCTTGAAACCATTTTAATCTACAAGCTGAGAGAGGTAAGAAAAGAAAACTAAATATTTAATATGGATGTGAACAATAGAAAAGCTAGTCATATTGACACTGTTCAGGTCAGAAAGCAATATGGTTGGTCTGGTTCCTACAAATGATGGGACTGATAAGCAGTGGTTTAGCTACAGAGGGCCACGAGGGTCTGGTCCTCCCCAAATTGGCTCTAAGGCCCCTGGTTTGGCTGGCAGGGGTGGGGGACCCCCGCCAACCCCCACTAGCTGAAGTGTTTGTCCAGAGCTGGTCTCCATTGCATTGCCTGGCCTGCTCTTCCCCTCACATTCTATGCATGCTCATTTTAATGAGGTGTTAATTAATATGCTTTTCTTTAATGTGCATATGCACAATGGAATTTGTCTTCACTCCTGTGGATAGAGGCATGAAGGCACCTCAGTAGCGATTCTGGATGGAGGTAGTTATGTAGGCAGGACCCAAATCTGTATCCTAAGAGACCAGTCAGAAAAATTGTGCATTTTGGTTTACCTTCTGTGAGAATCAGATGCTCAGTGAACATGGTGTTTATTTTAGATTTAAAAACAAACAGGAATAAATCCTCTGCACACACAAGACACACCAAAAGAGCAGAGATGGCCAAAAGGAAGGACAAACAAGAAATATCAACTTCTTTATTGTAGAGAGACCCAACATGCCTGGATTTCAGCATGAGCACCTCCATCAGGGGTCACAAAGAGGGGCATAATCGAACGGGGCGCCCAAGTTTTCATGAGGGTATACTCGCAGGACGGCCCTGCAGAGGGGTGGGGAAACTCGTATTATCGAAACAAGATGGGCGTCCATCTTTCATTTCGATAATACGGTTGGGGACGCCCAAATCTCAACATTTAGGTCGACCTTAGAGATGGCCGTTCCCGGTTTTCGGCCATAAAGGAAACCAAGGAAGCACATCTCAAAAATGACCAAATCCAAGCCCTTTGGTCATGGGAGGAGCCAGAATTCATAGTGCACTGGTCCCCCTGACATGCCAGGACACCAACTGGGCACTCTAGGGGGCACTATAGTGGACTTCACAAATTGCTCCCAGATGCATAACTCCGTTACCTTGGGTGCTGAGCCCCCCAACCCCCCCCCAACCCCCCCC
This sequence comes from Microcaecilia unicolor, assembly GCF_901765095.1. Taxonomy (NCBI): domain Eukaryota; kingdom Metazoa; phylum Chordata; class Amphibia; order Gymnophiona; family Siphonopidae; genus Microcaecilia; species Microcaecilia unicolor. Next base: position 280,940,124 of record NC_044034.1, on the reverse strand, counting down.
CCCAAACCCAATCCCCACAACTGTACACTATTACCATAGCCCTAAGGGGTGAAGGGGGCACCTACATGTGGGCACAGTGGGTTTTGGGTGGGTTTTGGAGGGCTCACATTTACCACCACAATTGTAACAGGTAGGTAGGGGGATGGGCCTGGGTCCGCCTGCCTGAAGTGCACTGAATCCACTAAAACTGCTCCAGGGACCTGCATACTGCTGTGATGGAGCTGGGTATGACATTTGAGGCTGGCAAAAAAAAATTTAAGTTTTTTGGGTGGGAGGGGGTTGGTGACCACTGGAGGAGTAAGGGGAGGTCGTCTGGTCAGTTCAGGCACCTTTTTGAGGCTTGGTCGCAAGAAAAAATGGACCAAATAAAGTCGGCCAAGTGCTCATCAGGGACGCCCTTCTTTTTCTCCATTATCGGCCGAGGACACCCATCTCTTAATCACATCCCAGTCCCACCTTCGCTACGGTGCCGACACGCCCCCGTGAACTTTGGTCGTCCCCGCAACGGAAAGCAGTTGAGGATGCCCAAAATCGCTTTCGATTATGCCGATTTGGGCGACCCTGAGAGAAGGACGCCCATCTCCCGATTTGTGTCGGAAGATGGGCGCCCTTCTCTTTTGAAAATAAGCCTGATAGTTTCCAAAACAGAATGTAGAGTTCAAATGGCACAGCAGTGTGTTATTCCTTCTCTCTCCAAAGATCATCCAATTTAAAAACACCACCTTTAGAAAATCTGTGGTAAAAGTCACAGACTGTCACTGCAACACTGTGACAAGCTCTCGAGTCCCTTATGAGATATATCTCTAACTACAGGGAGAAAAGAAGCATGGTAAATTAACATACAGCATCTTAATACATTTATGGTGGCTAAGCTACTGTCTTTCCCAGGATAGTATTAGCATAAAGGAGGGTGAAGAGGGAGGTACCCACCTCAGAGGCAACACTGTAACCCCAGTAGGGTGGACTCTTAGTTGATAGGTAGTCCTGTAGATGCTGTGGTGGTCATGACAAGGGCATCCATATTGTATCTCTTCCAATGCAATCGGTCCTGTGCAGCTGCATTAAAATCATCCCTGCAGAGGTGGAGTTGTTTTGCTTCAGTCTAGATTTGCCTATGCAAAGTCTTTCTTCGAGCACTTTATACAGTCTTGAAGCCAGGAGGTCAGTGCTGTTGGAGAACCATCTTAGTAGTCTTGATGCCCCCATTCTGCATTCAAGCCCAAACCAGCATAGACATGGTTGTCGTGACTTTTCTTACAATGTAGATTGTTTGTTGCAAATTTCTCGAGTGGTGTTATTGTATCAGTAGTCAAGCAGTGAGATGCCAAGAATCATGCGCAGAAATACAAATGTTCTAAGATGATAATAATCTTTTGTAGACATATTTCACACCAAAAACATATCTGTCACCATAAATCATTATCAGTCCACTGTTCTAATTATATATAATCTTTAATGCATCAGTTGCAAAACTTTCAAAGGTTGCATTGCGCGGAAAATCTTTTTCTTAAAAATTCTTTAAAAACTTAACTGAAAATTCAGGGACTAACTACCAACATGAATCATGTTTTAATAGCTCAGCTTCAGGGAAGAAGGTCACCTTTCAAATAACTTCCAAAATTCAATATAATGCACAAGCATTTCATCTGGAACTCTTCCATCTTGCGAGAGTCCTCGGCTAGCAACATCCATTTTTCTAATGTATAGAGAAGGACTAGCATGAGAATACAGAGAAAGAACTTCAAATCCACTTATACTTTATCTTCTGCACAAATTTGCCTCATTTAAAGGACCATAAATAGCAATTTGGGGAAAATTGTCTAATAATGATGTTTTAACTTAAAAATAATCTGCTACCAATTTTGCCTTTTGTCTCTTTTTATGTGCTTCAGTTTAGGCCTTCAGCTCTATCTTCTCCTATCCACCAGGACACATGGAATGGAATTTTAGAAAGGATGTCCAACTCACAATATGGACATCCAAGTTTGTATGTCAAATATAGACATCCATTTCTTGTGTATTTTAGAACAGGATCTGCTAACATACAGCCTGTTCTAAAATACATAAGAAATGGATGTCCAAATTCTGCCTACATCCAACATGAACATCCATTTTACAAACTGAAAAGTCCAAACAGCATTTTTGTCAAGTATGTTTCAATAGAGGGAAAAGACCTCATTGGCTGTCATACTTCCAATATGGAATGCATGGAAGAACCTCACAGTCAAACCACCATCATTGGTCATAAAAACCCTCCAAACGTTCTTATTGCCTTTACCTTATTTTTATTTTTAACTGCTTTTATTGAGAAACTTATGAAAATCTCTTCTTAATATTTCAAAGAGAAAAGTAAAAAACTTATCTATCACTGGCTGATTATGAGGGGCATAACTGAACGAAAACGCCTATCTCCATGGGCGTTTATCTCCGAGAACGGGTCCGTGAAGGGGCAGACCGAACCGTATTTTGGGAAAAAATAGACGCCCATGTTTTATTCAACAATGTGTGAGCTGGGCGTTTTTGTTTTTCAGCGATAATGGAAAATGAAAGCGCCCAGCTCAAAAACGAATAAATCCAAGACATTTATTCGTGGGAGGGGCCAGGATTCGTGGTGCACTGGTCCTCCTCACATGCCAGGACATCAACCGGGCACCCTAGGGGGCACTTTTACAAAACCAAAAAAACAGGTAAAAGATCTCCCAGGCGCATAGCACCCTTCCCTTGTGTGTTGAGCCCCCCCAAATCCCCCTCAAAACCCACTGCCCACAAGTCTACACCATTACTATAGCCCTAAGGGGTGAAGGGGGGCACCTACATGTGGGTACAGTGGGTTTGGGGGGGTTGGACGACTAATAAGCATTAAGCAGCACAATTGTAACAGGTAGGGGGGATGGGCCTGGGTCCACCTGCCTGAAGTCCACTGCACCCCCTAACAACTCCTCCAGTGACCTGCATACTGCTGCCAGGGAGCTGGGTATGACATTTGAGGGTGAAAATAAAAAGTTGTGAAACATCATTTTTTTTGTGGTGGGAGGGGGTTAGTGACCACTGGGGGAGTCAGGGGAGGTCATCCCCGATTCCCTCCAGTGGTCATCTGGTCATTTAGGGCACTTTTTGGGGCCTTATTCGTGAAAAAACAGGGTCCAGGAAAAGTGTCCTAAATTCTAGCTAAAAACGCATACTTTTTTCCCATTATCGGTGAAATGCGCCCATCTTTGTTCGGCAGATAACCACGCCCCAGTTCCGCCTTCGCCACACCTCTGACACGCCCCCATCAACTTTGTCCGCATCCGCGACGGAGTGCAGTTGAAAACGTCCAAAAATCGGCTTTCGATTATACCGCTTTATTCGTTTTTGTGAGATAAACGTCCATCTCCCGATTTAGGTCGGAACTTGGGCGTTTTTCTCGTTCGATTATAAGCAGGTATATCTCCCGGGCTGTATGGAGCCGTCCGTTTCACCTAGCATGGCTTCATCTGGAGCCTACATCGCAGCAATCTACTGCTGAGAAACGGGAGTTGACATACGCAATTATTCAGCATTTTGAATCAGATCCAGCTTGAAAAGAAATGTTATTTTATTTTTATTTGGTTATCTATTTCATAATCAGGGTTCTAATTAGGGATTTGTATTGATATATTATAAAATGACCTCAGAAGTCTCTGTGTGAAGGAATAGCCTAATGATTAGAATAGCCTCCTAAGAGTCAGTGCAGAAAGCCAGAGGTTGTTGGCTCCAATCCCACTGCAGCTTTTTTATAATTTGGGTTTCTTTTTTTTTTCTGTCCATGAATTTTTATCGCATTTTCTTAAAATATACATTGCAGAAATAGAATATAAACAACACTAAGGGCTCCTTTTACAAAGCCATGCTAGTGATTCTTGCACAACAAATGAGATGAAGCCCATATGAATTGAATGGGCTTCATCACATTTGCTGTGCCAGAATCACTAATGCAGCTTTGTAAAAGGAACCCTAAATATATTACAATAGTAAACAAGAAAAAATAAATGTAACCTTAAGGCATGGATTAAGATGCTGAAAGTATTGAATAGCCAGCCAAATTTTATGTTTTGATAGTTGTTCCAAGCTTATCAGCTAAAGACTTCTCAAACTTATAAACTTGCAGTATTGATTGCCACCAAAAGTGAATGTTAAGAAAGGAATTGCTTTTCCAATTCAAAAAAATATTTCTAATAGGAACAGAAATTAAAATATCGAGCAGCCTTTTTTGGTAAGGGGTCACCAGGACAACTGATCCTAAAAGAATGTGCTTAGCCATGATATTCTGGTCAATAGGAATAATATTTCTGATTACCTTCCATATCTCATTCCAAAGGGCATAGGTCCATTTGCATTCAAAAGGTAAAAATCGATTTTCTAAATGAGCAAAGGAGAGAGCAAGTTCTTTATGGAGCCATCCCGATTGTCTCTCGCTAACTCCCTCTTATTATTTTCCTTTAAATTTTAAGACCTCAATGGAGAGGAAAATACCTACTATGACCTCCTTTTCTCCATTCAGCGGAACTGCTGAATTGGAGCACCTTTCTGTAACCTGGAGGTGTCAGGTCTAAATACAGATGTCTACTTTTTGAACACGAAGTTGTACATCCTTATTTTGACCCGCCCAAGTCCAGCCCAAAACATGCCCAGATCTCACTCCCTTGCCATACAGCAGTGTTAGACATCCATATTCTGGCTTTATAAAATCAGGATTTCAGACATCTAAAACACAAATTGGGCTTCTAAAATAAGCACCATATTTACATAATAAATGATGGCGAGTTCATTAGGAAAAGGTCCCCTTAGTAGAGAATTGATGATTAGCCGTTGGTTTTTCTTCCAGCTTTTGGTGTGTGTGTGTGATACATTTGGATTGGCATCACTTTTCAGTTTCAAAAAGAGGTTTAACTTCTGCTGGATGAATGATTTAGTTACTTGTGTAATATCAGCTGAGTGTTAACAGTCCTGACAATCATAGGCTAGTTGTTGACTGAGAGAAGGAAAAACATTCTAAATGTAAATGAATTTTATAATAAACCCCAAAACTTGAATTGATTTTTGGACATATAAATTACCTCTAGTTAACTCGAAGTACCAGAAAATGAAAATGTAGCTTTTTTTTTTTAAGAAACAGAGAAACAAAGAAAAATGCAGACAGATAAAGACCATATGGCCTATTCAGTCTGCCCATCCATTCCATCCACTCTCCCTACCACTCCTTTAGAGATCCTATATACTTGTCCCAGGCTCTCTTGAATTCAGATACTGTTTTCATCTCCACCACTTCCACTGGGAGGCCATTCCATGAATTCACCACGCTTTCCGTGAAGAAGTATTTCCTCAGGTTACTTCTGAGTCTGTCCCCTTTCACCTTCATCCTATGCCCCCTCATTCCAGAGCTTCCTTTCAGTTGAAGAGATTTGCCTCCTGTGCATTTATGCTGCATAGGTATTTAAATGCCTGTATCATATCTCCCCCCTCTCAGCCTTTCTTCCGGAGTACTTATATGAAGATCTTTGAGTCTGTCCACTTACACTTTATGGCCCACTGTCCACTTTAGTAACTGCCCTCTGGACTGACGCCATCCTGTTTATATCTTTTTGAAAGTGTGGTCTCCAGAATTGTACACAATTTTCTAAATGAGGTCTCACCGGAGTCTTATACAGGGGCACATCACTTCCTTTTTCCTATGCACCCAAGCATCCTTCTAGTTTTCACCATCACCTTTTCTACCAGTTTGGCCACCTTATGATCATCACATACGATCACACCCAAATCCCACTCCTCTTTCATACAAAAAATTTCATCATCCCTCAAACTGTTTTTGCAACCCAAATGCATGACCTGCATCTTTTAGCTTTAAATCTAAGCTGCCAAATTCCAGACCATTTCTCTAGCTTCATTAAGTCCTTCCTCATATTATCCACACCATCAGAGGTGTCTACCCTATTGCAGATTTTGGTATCAGCAGCAAAGAGGCAAACCTTACCAGACAGCCCTTCAGCAATATCACTTACAAAAATGTTAGAACTGGCTCAAGAATCATACCTTGCGGCACAAAATAGGTAACATCCTTTTCCTCAGAAAGAGCTCCATTTATAATCATCTATAGTCATCTATGTAGTTTCATAAGTAATAGAAGCAAAGTAGGAAGCAATTGGAGACCATACTGTTATGTACTATATGCATTATATTAAAACCAATAAAAAATCTTGGAAAAAAAAAAAGAAAGAGCTCCATTTACCACTACTTTCTGTCGCCTTCCACTCGACCAATTTCTAACCCATTCAGTGACTTCAGGGCTCCTACCCATGGGTATAGTTTGACTGTTTCATTTGGGGGGGCAAAGGATGGGGCGGGCATATTAGCATATTCATTTGTGTGTGTGTATATATATATATATGCAAATGAATATGCTAATATGGATATCTCATACATATACATTATGGTTATTCCCAAAAAAGCCAGCTCTTTCTCCCTTCCTTCCTTCCTTCCTTCCTTCCTTCCTTCCTTCCTTCCTTCCTTCTTTCCTCCTTACCCAGCACTCCCTCTTCCTCTCCAGTAGTATTTTCCCACCCCCTTTCCCATACCATGCCAGTGTAGACCTTAGAAATGCATAAGCTCTATAAGTAGATCCTTCAAGAGGTAGTATGTCATGATTTAGGCTCTAAAACCCTTTCTGATGTTTTGGTGCCACCTCAGTAAGGCCAACACACAATCTCTCCACTGCAAAACACTATACACAAACTTGTGTAAAAACACACTCATGACCTTACCAAACCATAACAGCACTAATTCCAAGGACAGGACAAGCTACAACCTTATGCGTGGAAAGGCAGCTCTGTAATTACACCGTGCTCTAAAACACCAGGACATCATGTCTGGTCTGCAGGTGGATGCCTCTATACCCCTCAGCAATGAATCGCCAACCACCACTACCATTCTACCACTAACCAGTGTCCTCTTAGGAGACACTGATCCAGAAACTTTGGAGATTTCAAGCTCCAATTCTTCCTCTCTCTTCTGGGATGCACTCATGTCCTCCATTTCCAGGGCTGCATATCAGTTCTTAGTTTGAGCAGGTAGAGTTTTGGTATCGATCCTGCAGGGTCTCATGATCTGAGTCCAGTTGTTCTCTTTCAGCACAGCTTCTTCTTCCCCACTGCTGGAAATCTTCGATGCTTCTTGAAGCATTTCATTGATGTAATTTTCATTTTTTTCAGATGTTTCTCAACTTTGACTCGTCCTCTCTAAGTTTTTTCACTTCTTTCATTAGGGATTCAAGCTGAAACTCAAAAACAATGAACTTTGTACTTACCAATATGAAAACATATCAAAGTCGAAATCAGCAAGTAATTAAATATATGGCACAACTGAGTTTCTTCTTAAGTCAGGAGGAAGCACTAAACAGAGGCTTCCCTCCACTGGTATCTGTGTTCTAAATTGATGTGATGCCAAGCTCTAAAATGCAACCTGAAGTACTAAACTGGACTCTAAAACACTATTTATATAAAACTCTAATGGACATTTAAAAGACCACACTATTGTCTAAACTGACTTTGCTAAATAAGTAATGAGTAATAAAAGATGAAAACGGTAATGAAATTCAAACATGCATGGGATAAATATAAAGGAATCCTGTTTAGAAGGAATGGATCTACAGAATCATAGCAGACATTGGGTGACAACGCTGGTTATTGGGAAGCAAAACCAGTGCTGGGCAGACTTCTATGATCTACGTACACACTGATCATAACTGAATAGATAGGGATGGGCTGGAGTGTAAATTTTAAGGGGCTTCAATGTTAGAACAGATCTTTTAGTACAAGAACAGTGCTGGACAGACTTCTACGGTCTGTACCCTGAGAATGGCAAGGATAAATCATACTCGGGTATACATACAAAGTATTGCATACCATGTAAAATGAGTTTATCTTGTTAGGCAGACTGGATGGACCATTCTGGTCTTTATCTGCCGTCATTTACTATGTTACTATCCAGCTTATTTTCGAAAGAGAAGGGCACCCATCTTCCGACACAAATCGGGAGATGGGCGGCCTTCTCTCAGGGCCAGCCAAATCGGCAAAATCAAAAGCCAATTTTGGCCGACCTCAACTGCTTTCCATCACAGGGACAGCCAACGGTCAAGGGGGCGTGTTGGTAGTGTACCAAAGGCGGGACGGGGGCATGGTTAACAGATGGCCGTCCTCTGCCAATAATGGAAAAAAGAAGGGCGGCCCTAAGGAGCATTTGGCCAACTTTACTTGGTCCCTTTTTGTTCACAACCACGCCTTGAAAAGGTGCCTGAACTGACCAGATGACCACCGGAGGGAATCGGGGATCACCTCCCCTTACTCCCCCAGTGGTCACCAACCCCCTCCCACCCAAAAAAAATGTTTTTAATTTTTGTTGCCAGCCTCTATGCCAGCCTCAAATGTCATACCCAGCTCCATGACAGCACTATGCAGGTCCCTGGAGCAGTTTTTAGTGGGTACTGCAGTGCACTTCAGGCAGGCGGACCCAGGCCCATCCCCCCCCTACCTGTTATACTTGTGGTGGTAAATGGGAGCCCTCCAAAACCCACCCGAAACCCACTGTACCCACATCTAGGTGCCCCCCATTACCCTTTAAGGGCTATGGCAGTGTTGTACAGTTGTGGGTAGTGGGTTTTGGGGGGGTTGGGGGGGCTCAGCACACAAGGTAAGGGAGCTATGCACCTGGGAGCAATTTGTGAAGTCCACTGCAGTGCCCCCTAGGGTGCCCAGTTGGTGTCCTGGCATGTGAGGGGGACCAGTGCACTACAAATGCTGGCTCCTCCCACAACCAACGTGCATATTTTCAAAGCACTTTGGGAGGCTAAGTTCCATAGGTTTCTATGGAACTTTGGGAGGCTAAGTGCTTTGAAAATGAGCTTGTAAATGGCTTGGATTTGGCCGGTTTTGAGATGGCCGTCCTTAGTTTCCATTATCGGCGAAAACCAATTGCGGCCATCTCTAAGGTCAACCCAAATGTTGAGATTTAGCCGTCCCCAACCATATTATCGAAACGAAAGATGGCCGCCCATCTTGTTTCGATAATACAGTCGGGGACACCGCTTTACGGGCCCGCCCTTAGAGATGGGTGCCCTTATAGATGGGCGCCCCCGTTCGATTATGCCCCTTTATGTTACTATGTAAGTAGAATAATTTAACAAAAAAAGACAATGAAATTACCTATTCAACCCCAAGTTCACCCTTTCCCCAAGTCTGAAAATAATTTTCAGTAGGTAAAATACACCAATGAAGTTTTCCTCCCCTCAGCAGGTCCTGTCTCAGCACCTCATCAGGAAACAAAACCAAAAAAAAACCCCAAAAATAAGAAAATAATGTTTTGAGAGACCCTGCAGTTTGTTTGAAAAGCATGGTGTTTTTTTAAGAAGCCCTAGTCACAATTTACATATGTAAATATTGGTATTTTTCTCAAACAAATGTAGAAGCCAGGATTTACATGTGTAAATCTTAACTATGTGCATACTATATGGTGAGGGTGTGTGGTTTGGGAAAAGTTTGGGTTCAACCAAACCTAAATGAACTAACCCTTTCTTGCCCAGATAAGTTTCAGGTGAATTACTTAATCTAAATATATGAAGTTTTATTGGTGGCTCCAGATAGGTAACAGTATTCACTTGGTGGTGGTGGTGGTGAGGGAGTCATTGGAAATATCAGTCTACAATCTCTTCACTCCATTGGCACACAATAACTCAGCAAATCAAATCTCCACTTCCACTGTTCAGACATTGTGACGTGCCAATACGATAATTACTGATTTATGAAAGGAAAAAGTCTCGGCAAGCTCTGACTATTTTTCAATGATAATGGCTCAGTTTTTACCATCGGCATAACTCTCTATATCAAAAGAACAAAAATTATTTATTCATTGAAAACTTGAAGTTAAACTTTCACTTATCTCATAAAATCCCTTGGTAGTTCATTTAAATCTTTATTGGATCCATGTCCACAATAACTCAGTCCAGGCCAGAAATAGAGTTTTGAACCAAAAAGCTTACTAATAATATTTCTCAACAAGGACAGAGTCAAGGTTTCAAATGTATGGGATAGAGCTATCCTATCCAAATAGTAGAATTAAGCAATATGCTCCTAGGCGATTACTTCGTTCCTCTCAACTTTACCTTACAGTCCATTCCTTAAAAATTGCTTGTTTGGTGTCCATGTGTGAGCAGGCCTTGTTGAGTAAGGATCTATGAGGTTAAACAGATTACTCCACCTCTGTTCAGAGGGCAAGGCAAGTTGGGAACAAGAACTCTTAGGGGCTAAACACCATATAAGGAAAAAACTCCTTATATGGTGTTTAACTCCACACAGTATATCCCAGAATGTACTGGGCAGGGGCTGGGCACCTCCATTTTGTTCCTGGCGGGACTTAGGCAGGAGGGAGGAGCTGTTGCTCCTGCCTCCACCATGTTGTAAAGGTGCAGGGAGGGGCAGGGTTGGGGTCGGGTATGGGAGGGGTGTGTGTGCACACACAGGGAAAAGGGTTCGATCCACTGGACCACCAGGGAAATGTTTTTAAAAGGTTTGGGGGTTTTGGGGGGGCTAGCAGTCTACTGGACCACCAGGAAAAATGTTTTTAAAAGGTTTGTAGGTTGTGAGGGGGATCTCGCGGTCCAGTGGACCACCAGGGGAAGTGGTTCTGTCCACTGGACCACCAGGGTATATTTTTTTAAAAAGTGTGAGGTCGGGGAGGTCCAGTGCATCAAAGCTGTCAAATGGATTTGACAGCAGTGTCAAATCCATTTGACAGCTCGAACTCACAAACAGTGAGGATGCACAAAGGGGGATCCGTGCAGCTCATTTGCATGCGATCCCCTTTGTACATCGCTGGCTATAAGCAATTCACTAAATTTTAGCAAGGCAGCTGTATTTTAAGGCCTTTGTGTATCAGGCCTTAGTCGGTAACTGGATGATATGCAGTTTTTGGAATTACTGTGTACCTTATGTTTGGTTGATGTGAGTTTTGCAATTGTTGCATATTAGTTGAACTGGACTTAGAGGGTTTTGGAAATAAGCCCTTCAATTGTTTTTTTAGGTTTTATAATTGTGTGATGTGTTATTGTATTAAAACTGATTGCTCAAATTAAGAGAGTAATTCTGTAACTGTGTGTCTATATTTAGGCATTTTGAGGATGCCTGTGTGGTGCCTATTCTATAAAGGAAAGCAAGAACTTCTTTCCTTTACAGAATATTTACATAACAGCAAAAATATGCACCTATAAATTAGACATGAACAATTATGTCAACCATAGAACTAATGTAAGTGCTCAGGCCTAAATGCCAGAGATGTGCATGTAACATAGTATTCTATAAGTTAAGAGAGCAAATTATAGAACTTCCTCCTTAGAGACTTGCAAGTCAGAGAAACTGTTATGCAAATACATCCTGTCACAGGAATCTGCTAAAACTTTGGATGATGTCAGGATTGGAATTGAGTCTCCATTTGATATAGGAAAAAACACCTCTCACACTGACCTTACCTAACACCTTCCCATCTAAACCTACTTTACCTCAGCTCATTAGCGACTATATGTAAAATCATGTAATGACTATATATATCATAACAACACTCTGTAAGCCACATTGAGCCTGCAAAAAGGTGGGAAATGTGGGGTACAAATGCAATAAATAATAATAATTCTAAGATGATCTGAAGTGCAAGCCAAAAATCTTAACTGGGGCCAGCTCAAGGGACTGTAGTGCCCCGAGCCAACTCTGCATCAGTGCCTCACCCCACAATCTGGTAGCTTCTCCTCTCTCTCAAGCCGCAACCCCCCTATACACACACACACTGGTGGTCAAGGGTGCCAAAATCCTGCTCCGGCATCTCTCTCTCTCTCTCTCTCTCTAACCCATCCTGTGGATACAGAGCTATGAGCAGAGGGGAGAAGGGAGGGAAGCGAGTGGGAGAGATGCCAGACCAGGATTTTGGTGCCCTTTATCACTGGTGTCCTGAGTCTCTGCCTCACCTGATCCATAGGTTACACAGGCCCTGATCTTAACAGCAACCAGTAAGATGATAAGCTAAAGGGCAAGGAAGTGATTAAGGTAGCATTTGAGAAATAATCTTTAATTTGCTGAGTTATTCTTTTATCATTTGATGGCTGGAGAAAACTAGAACTAAATGACTGATAAAGAGACAAACTGCTTAGAGACCTAGCAGACTGCTTACAAGGATCTCTATTCCTCCACCGTAATCCAGTTTCATAAAACATTGTAGCTCACTATGGTGGAGTAGCCTAGTGGTTAGTGCAGTGGACTTTGATCCTGGGGAAGTGGGTTTGATTCCCACTATAGCTTCTTGTGATTCTGGACAAGTCACTTAACCCTCCATTGATCCAGGTACAAATAAGTACCTGTATATACCATGTAAACCACTTTGAACCAGGGACGTAGCCAGACTTCGGCAGGAGGGGGGTCCAGAGCCTGAGGTGAGGGGGCACATTTTAGCCCCCCCCCCCCCCCAGCGCCGCCGACCCTCCCCCACGGCTGCCAGCCAGCCAGCCATTGCCGACTTCCTCCCTCCCGCCGCCGACCCTGTCAACCCCCCCCCCCCCCCCGCCACCTACCTTTGCTGGTGGGGGACCCCAACCTCCGCCAGCCAGGGTCCGCTTCTTCTCTCAAAAGGCTTCCTGCTGTTTCTGACATCCTGCATGTTGTACGTGCAGGATGTCAGACTCACAGAATGAAGCCTTGCAGATCAGCTGATCAGCAAAGGTAGGCGACGGCGAGGGGTCGGGCGGGTCATCGGCAGGGGGTCCAGGTCCAAATCTAAGGGGGCCCAGGCCCCCGAGGCCCCATGTAGCTACGCCACTGCTTTGAACATAGTTGCAAAACCCCAGAAAGGCTTTCCCTTTCTGGTTTGTTTTAGCATTAAATGAAGACCAATGGAACCTTCGCCTTAAACCATCTCTCTTCATAACTGCATTCTGAGAGGCTGGAACAGGGCCCAACTGATCTAAAAGAAGGTGAGAGAGGGAAAAAGGAGATTTGAAAGACATTAATATTCAACCCATGGCCACTTCCAATAATATGTGTATATTATCATGTCTCACTGAGATATCTTGATTCATTACAGAATGGGATTAGCACAGAAATTGATGCAATTCTCAAATATTCTGTTTATGCCATTTCAGACTATGTTTCATCTAGGCACTGAGTCTTAATTGAACAGCTAGTGGTTTCCTTCCTGAACATTTAACTATAAAAAAATAATAATAAAAGCTGAAAGCAAAACCATCTCAGTCACTGTGTTTTGATAGCTTTCATTTATTTCTTATTTTCTTTGGTTGAGCTTTCTCGGTATCTGTCCTTGAGATAATGATACAAGTGACTTTATTAATGCCTAATGAACTGCATTCAGCATTTATGCTCATGTAAATAATTCATGTTTTGCTTACTAAAACATCCTTAGCAATTTTGATCTTTGTGTGTACTGCATGCCACAACTTCTCCTGAAAGACTATTTATTTGTTTGTATTTATCCAAACAGACTCAGGGTTATAAAAACATATACCACTAAGTAGAATAAGATATACTATAACGTGCAGTGATTGTTTATATTATGCTTCGCATAGGCAGCAGAACAGGGTGGGCCACAGGGACCATGGCCTACAAACATTTTGCCCTGCACAGTATAAAGAATCAGGGAGGTGAGGAGGCATAGACAGAGTTTGCTGAGTTTTGCCATTCTAGGCAAAAAGATGTTCCATTTCTTCTGTGCTATGGTAGATAGATTACTTCCCTAGAAGTTTTATTTTGTTATTAGCAGGGGAGGGGGTGTATGCATTATGGACTAGATTCTATACATGGTGCCAAAAAATCAGCACCAAAAAATGTGTTGTTCTATAAACCATGCTTGAAGTTAGGAGCAGTTTAGAATAGCGCTTATACCCGGGAATCATGCCTAACTTTAGGAACAGTCAAGCAACAAAAAGCAGAGAGGGTGGTCATCTGATTATCAATAAAGTTTTTTGGATTTCCTCAACATTAGTCCTCACTTTTTCGTTTTCATTAACTTTAGGAACAGCCATTTAGCACCAGCTGGAACATGGCGTAAGTGTACATGCCTACATTAGGAGCATATCCCCGTTATTCTATAACAACACGTGTTAATTTTAGTAACATCCATGACCCTTGCATTTCTGCACCCCATTTTTCAGATCAAATGTAAAATAAAGGCATGTATCGCGTGCCTAAATTTGCATAAGTAAAGTTCAATTAAATTTAATTAGTGCCCTCAATTGCTTGTTAAAAAGCCAATTATTTATGCTAATTATATTCAGCCTCGATCAGGGCACAGATTGTAGTAGTCTGCCCAGCACTAGCTTTCTTACCTAATCTCCGCCAAGCTTCTTTGGATCCATTCCTTCTATACAGGATTCCTTTGTGTTTGTCCCATGCATTTTTTTAATTCTGTTACCATTTGCTTCTTTACCATCTCTCACGAGAGGGCATTCCAGGTATACACCACCTCTCGGGTGAAAAAATACTTCCTGACATTATTCCTGAGTCAGTCCCCTTTCAACCTCAATTCATGTCCTCTAGTTCTACCGCCTTCCTGTCTCTGGAAAATGTTTGTTTGTGGATTAATACCTTTCAAATATTTGAACATCTGTATCATATCATAAATAGCTGTCCTATCTTTAACTGCTAAAAACGTAACCAGTTAGCGCTGAATATCTGAATAACCGGTTAACTTTTTAGCAGTTAAAAAAACATCCAGATATTCAATGCTGGTCACCAGAAACAGGCCAGCATTGAATATCCAGGTTTAATGCGGGGGGCGGACAGCAAAAGCCAGCTGAATATCAGGCCAAAGTGAACTCCAGGCGAGCAAACCTGTAGAAAAGCAGGGCAATTAAAACAGTAACTCTATAAAGTAGTTGCTAACATTTGCATGTCAGTTATGCATAGGGTTACCAACTTACCATATGTCCGGATTTACCCGGACATGTCCTCTTTTTGAGGACATGTACAGGCGTCCGGATGGGTTTTGCCAGTCCACCCGTTTGACTGGATTTCTGGACAAATGGGCGGGTGGGCCTATCTTAGCCTCCCCTTCCCTTACTTACTATCTACTGCCCTGGTGGCCTAGTGACCTCTTAGGGGCAGGAAAGAGCCCTCTCTTTCCTGCCCGGAGCGCTGCCCTTGCCCTGCATTCTGTTGCTGTGACGGCCGCCGAGAGTTATAGCGGCCTCGCGAGACTTCAACTCTCAGCGGCTATTTTGAATCCCGAGACCGTCACAGCAACAGGATGCAGGGCAAGGACAGAGCTCCGGGCAGGAAAGAGGGGGCTCTTTCCTGCCCCGAAGAGGTCACTAGACCACCAGGGCAGTAGATAGTAAGTAAGGGGAGGGGAGGGGAGGTGACCTGGAGGAGGGGAGGTGATGGGGGGGGCAGGGGAGGGGAATATGTGACCCGGGGGAGGGGTGGGGAATATGTGACAGGGGGCGGGACGAGGATGTGAAAGGGATGGGGCGTGGGCGGGGTGTGGGCGGGGCAAGACATGTGTCCTCTTTTTGAGAGGACAAAATATGGTAACCCTAGTTATGCATGTAAATGATTAGAATACTAGCATGTATGCATATATAAGTGCTGGATACCTCTCCTCTTGTCACGTAGCCCTGAAGACTTATTTTTTCCAACTTGCCTTTGAGACATGATTACAGTTTGTTCCTATAATGGGGAAATGCCTTTAGGTCTGATTGGTTTAATTTTTATGCTTTGTATACCTGGTATGAAAGGATTATTTTAGAATACTGTAGTGGTGGTGCATAGACTCTGTATGATTGTTCTTTTCTACCTGATAAAATAGAGTTCCTTTCTTATTTGATTTGATTTTAGCAAATGTAAACCATTCTGATTTGCTTGCAAGGTAGGTGGTATATGAAATTAATAAACAATAATACACATGCAAGTAGTGTCATATTTTGTAATTACTAGTAATGAAAAGTCTGAGCTTGAATATAGAACAGACCAAATTAATTTTTGTAATTGCTCCTGGTACTTACTATTGATCTCATCTGGTATATTGTGAGAAGGTATGAGGCTGTCCTATATGGTATAGGCCACTAGAGGGCGCTAGAAGAAGATGGAGGTCACTAGGACCGGGGAGAGCCCTGGGAGGACCACAGGTGCAGGAGATTATGGGCTGAGTCCTGGGTGGCTAATTAACCACTTTATACCCCACCTGAGTTGTGAATGGAGGGAAGTGAGCTAGCAGCAGAAGAAGAGAGAGCCCCTGAAAGATACTGGTTAACCCTATGGACTTGGGGGTGGACTGGGTGTCCAAAGGAGATCAGCAGGCTGAAAGTCCTGGGGTAAGAAGTCCCCAAAGCATTAGAGTTTGACTGTGTGTTTAGAACTGTGTGTTCAAAGAGGGACTGTGTGTCCGAAGTACTAAGAGAAGCAGGCTGCAAAGCCTGGGGTTGAGAGTCCCCAAAGTATTGGTTTAGTACTGAGCCCATGTATCTGTGTGGGGAGGCTCAGTGGGAAGATCTATGAA
The DNA here is from genome assembly GCF_901765095.1 of Microcaecilia unicolor. Lineage (NCBI taxonomy): Eukaryota > Metazoa > Chordata > Amphibia > Gymnophiona > Siphonopidae > Microcaecilia > Microcaecilia unicolor. The sequence goes on along the minus strand of NC_044034.1, from coordinate 280,923,564 downwards.
AGCATAAAGTGTGAAGCTAGAAGAAGTGTGCCCAGGGGCTGGAATAAAGAGTTGCCTGAGAACTATGCAGTTGGTGAGACCTGCTTAATTTGCTGAGTGGAAACCAGGTCACCCTGAGTGAGAAGGGGTAGCACACTAATCTGCATATGATTTGCATATTGAGAACCAGGTCACCCTGAGTGAGAAGAGGATTTTAATACCCAATTTGGGAATAATCTATATAGGAAAAAATTGGATACTGGTGCGTCATTGGTTCCTACCAGTAGATTAACACCACTCTCAGCCAGAGGAATTTGGGTGTCTGTGTCACACCAGAAAATAGGACTTGTATATGACCATATCCCAAACCTGATCCCCCAGCCCACTGTGTATGCAGGTAATTAAGTATAAACTACAGACCAAAACAGGGCTGAAATACACCTCTCCCAGAGTTTCTTTTGGTTTGCCCTAAACTGCTGTAGTTCACCTCACCAGATAGGAGGAAATTGGTGTTGGACTTGCCTCTTTCCTTGGGATTTTAAAGCACAGGTAATGATACATTTTTTTCAAGACCCATCAAACATTGTTGTAGTACATGCCACTACTACTACTGATGCAATGCCTGTCATAGGGGCCTTGGGCTGTTCACAGCCAGGGTTGTATTAAAGCATAGGCAAACAAGGCATGTGCCTAAGGCCTGAAAACTTCAAGAGGCATGGTATAATGTCTTAATGCAGCCCTGTTTTTAAAAAATATTTTCTGCCTTGTGGTAATGTGAACAAGGATGGGCCTGGAGCCAGTGGGTTAAGGTGAACATAATAACATTTATTTTGAAGTGTCAGGTAGGAGTCCTATTGAAGTCACAGGTAGAGTAGAAAAGAAAACAGAAACTAGTCCTTCCATACGAGAGTGTTCTTCTGCAGCCTGCTCCTGCAGGGGGGCCACAGCATGCAGCGTATACTGTTGGGCTCTGGTCTGGTTCCCCAGAGACACCAGTACAATTGTTAGTAGTTCACCTAGATCAGTCTGCATCTAGCTGGGTCAAAGATATCAAGTTACAAGGTTCCAAGTCATGCTTGGCCTACCTGACTGTGTGGTTGCAGTTCATGCATGAGTGGTGGAGGCTTCTACACTTGGGGGTTGCTGTTTCCCTTCTGGGCCTCACTAAACGAGCTATTCCCTGAGCTTTTATACTTCTTAGTTCCTACTCTCCTGGCTCTAGCCCTCCCATGTCACTTCCCCTTTGGGTGAGGCTATGGATCTTAAGTTGCTCCTGACTCTATGAAGGATTGTCCTTAAAGGGAAGTGTCAGCATCCTATAGACTCTCTCATGTACCTCTCAGAACTGCATGCCCAGTTACTGCACAGGAAATGATAACCAGCCCACAGCTGCAACTATCTTTCAGACTCTCCAATGCAACAACTCTAGTAGTGGCCGCCTTGTGTACAGTAAGTTATTCACACACTTGATAATGTAATTTTGTAGCAATACTGACACTCCAGTGTGGCAATGTGATCTCTTCAACATGCACATGTTGATGAGGTCACATTACTGAGTCGGGCAGTCAGCATCACTATAATGGGGACATCCTCAAATGCACACATAGGTTACCCTACAAAAGGCAGCCACCACCAGAGCTGTTGCATCAGGAGCAAGGTAGATAGCCGAGGGCAGTGCTCAGCAGACTTCCATGGTCTGTGTCCTGCAAATGATAAGACAGATTCAGATAGGCTGGACTGGCTTTGACAGCAATTCCAGTAACGGACAGACTTCTACAGTCTATATCCCAGATATGCCAAAGAAAGACCAGGATTAAGTATTTTATATTATATTCATTGTTGACTTAATCATGAGTTGGTGATGAGTGTGACTGTAGAAAAGACTGGATGGACCATTCAGTACTTTATTTGCCGTCATTTACTATGTTACTGTGTTAGCTGTTGCTCTGAGCTATCATTTTGTTAGTGGTCACCAGGGAGAGAAGCATATGTACTGTAACATTTTCTGTGCCTTCTCTCCCTTTTTTCATTCAGGACAAAGAGATAGTTAGTGAGAAACAAAGCTAGTAAGTCTCACTCCAAGGGAGATGGTGGATTTGGGGTACAGAGGAGAAAAGTGAACCAAAAAGGGAGATGCTGGATCAGATTGGGGAACAGAAGATAAAAGGATGATGCTAGACTGGGGGGGGAGGGGTGAAGCAAAAAGGGAGATACTGGACCGGGGAAGGGGGGAGAGAAGAGAAAAGGGAGATTCTGGACTGAAGAGGAAGAGAAAAGGGAAAGAGAACAGGAAAGGAAGATGCTAGACTGGGGTCAGGTGGGTTGAGCCTAGTGTACTTGTTTGTCTAGAGCCCATTGAAGTTGATCTTGCCCTCTTCACAGCACTGTTTGTTCTACTTCACTCCTCTTTTGGTGGCTTTGGCTCTCATGCCACTCTTTGTTCTTCTCTGTCCTTATCTCAATGCATTGGACTATTCATGCTATTGTTGCTATTACTTTGTCCATCTTTTGAAACTTAGACAGAAGCATTCCAATCCCACCAAGTGATTCCAAGGGTGAAGCATAGACAACTGCCTAGGGACAATCAGAGGATAAAATCTACCAGTGGTCCTTCAAGTACATACTGCATGGACCTAGTCTATTTCATCTAATGATATGACTTTATGCCCCCTTAAATGCTTTCAAAGTTCTTTCCCCTTATGGCACTTAGTGATTATTGGTCTCCTCTGGTATATAAACCTCAGTGGATTGTGGCACTCTGGTGAGTCCTGAGCTGCTACCTGCAACTTAATACCACCCACAATTCAGCCTCTATCAGAGGAACTTGGACCTTTATGTCATGCCAGAGAGACAGATTTCTCTATGCCACATGTCACAAACCTGCAGTAATAAAGATAGAGTGCACCCCACCCCCACCCCTCCTGATCCCATTGTAAAATTAAGTTCTCTCTGATTCCAGCACCTGTCCCTGGCACATACCTCTGAATCCCTGTTGGGTAGCTAAGACAGGAGCAAACCCCAACAACTCCTGCCCTTAAACTTGCTGGTTGACAACTGATGGCCGTAGGCTTCTAGTAGTAGTATCATGATACCACTGCTGGAGTTAGGCTGCCCAATAAGGGAATATACTTTTAAACTGGGTTCTTGTATTTATCGGATATTACGGGGCTTAGCTCCTAGTTATATGATCCCTTTGTTACAACTCTCACCAAGGAACAGTGACATTTCTTCAAGGCATTATTTGATTTTAAATTATCCATCTGTGACTCATGTGGTATACAAATCGAGTTGAACAAAACAGTTCTCTTATCAAGCCGTACTCTGGTGGAACCTGTTGCTGCACGAAATTAGATGTTCCCCAAGTTACAAACAATTTCAGATATTGTTAGATGCATTTATTTTGAAAATTGGTAGCAAATGATATCTAATAATGTTTGATAAGGAATGATAGATGATTATCTGTAATTCACAAAGTAATGGCTCAACTTTTTGGTGTGTAAGCCTCGCTAAACTGGTATGGCTAGTGCAGGTTAGATATAACTGATGTAAGATATCTGGCCACCAAAACACATGGGATTCACTAAACTTTTGTAGTGTGGTACCCTGGGATAGCGAATCCTGCAGTAAATTTTCCAATCATAAAATAGCACACAACTGCACTATTTTACCACAAATTAAAAAATAGCCCTTAATATTGACATTCGCATTAGCTTCCATACTCACTCATAACAAATAATTAAATCAAATGACGACTTAGCAAGATTGACAAAAACTTGGCCGTAGCATTATTTACATCAACATCAAATGTTGTATATAAAGAACACTACTTACAACTTCTGTACTGTTTTCACATTGATCTTCAATGATCTTATACCACTTTACATGACTATCGGTACTGACCTAGCTGCTTACATTCATTTCTTAATACACTTAGGGGAGTGGGGTTTGCTAAGCTGTGGTAGCGTTTTTAGCTCATGGTAGAAATCAGCTGGCAATAAATGCTGAGATGCCATTATAATCCTATGGGCGTCTTGGCACTTATCGCCAGCTGATTTCTACCGTGAGCTAAAAACAGTACGGTGGCTTAGAAAAAGACCCCCTAATACTTTAATCCCATGTCTGGTCAAGTGAGACCTGCAGTGTCGTCAAGCTTTACTTCCGTTTATGGCAGTTCCACACACAAGCAGATCACCCTTTCATCAATACAAATCATTTTATTCATCATTTTTTCCATCAGTGAAGGTCATCTGTGAAATTCCTTTGATATGTTACTGCAGCTGTGACACCAAAACCCATCCCAAAATTCACCATATAGAATTCAAAATTATAACAATCAGAACAAAATTACCCCACCTTCCAACTCTGTTAACTCCCAGGGAGGGAATGGGTGGGACAAATTAATTAAACTTCAAATAGCCTGTCACCCACCACCCTCAAAATTCCTCATAACAAAGCCTGCCAATTTTTTACCATCCCTCGTTCTCACCCTTGAGGCTCTGCTTAACCAATCAATTTGCTTCCAGACCCAGATCTCCAAAACTTCCATCCCAAGATCAAAACAACTGCTCCTATACCCCTTTTAATATACCTTCACATCCCCTATAACCATCCTCCTATTAACTATTTATATTTTAAATCACTGTAAATTAAATGCATTCCTTCTCTTATTTCATCAGTTCCTCCATTTTACCCTCTAGCCTACTTTTACTCTCCCTAAAGTACTTATTCTTTAGTATTATTTTCTTTAAATTCTTTTTCACGCACCCCACTACCAATCTAAGGGACCCTTTTACAAAGCTGCGGTAGGGCTACCTCAGCAATGGAATGCTGCAAATCGACCCTACCAAAGGAGCCCAGCGGTAGTTCTGGTGTGTGCCACGTGCCATTTCAGGCATTCCAAACAATTTTTTTAAGTGTCTGGGTCTTACCTGGTGCTAATCGGGCAGCGACACATGCTGTCCGATTACCATTGGGTTAGCATGGGAGCCCTTGCCACCTCCTAAATGGGAGGCGGTAAGGACTTTCCCAGAAAATGGCCGCACAACAAGTGCTTACCTTACCACTTAGCCAGTTCCTTTTTTTTTTTAAACCTCCTTTTAATCAGTGCGGTAAAGGGGGGGGGTCTCGTCGCATGGCAAATCCACGTGCCGATGCCACCACAAGGCCCCTTTTACCACTGCTTGGTAAAAGGACCCCTTAATGAATTTATTACAACACTGAAGCCAATGTTATCATATCTACAGTTAACCTATGGGCTCTCTTTACATTTTGTATGAAATGTTACAATGTCCCAAGCAACAGTCAACCATGGTAACATAGAGGGGCATAATTGAACGAAAACGTCTATCTCCATGGGCGTTTATCTCCGAGAACTGGTCCGTGAAGGGGCGGACCGAACCGTATTTTCGAAAAAAATAGACGTCCATGTTTTATTCGACAATTTGTGAGCTGGGCGTTTTTGTTTTTCAGTGATAATGGAAAATGAAAGCGCCTAGCTCAAAAACGAATAAATCCAAGGCATTTGTTCATGGGAGGGGCCAGGATTCGTAGTGCACTGGTCCCCCTCACATGCCAGGACACCAACCGGGCACCCTAGGGGGCACTTTTACAAAAACAAAAAAAACGGTAAAAGAGCTCCCAGGTGCATAGCACCCTTCCCTTGTGTGTTGAGCCCCCCAAATCCCCCTCAAAACCCACTGCCCACAAGTCTACACCATTACTATAGCCCTAAGGGGTGAAGGGGGGCACCTACATGTGGGTACAGTGGGTTTGGGGGGGTTGGACGACTAAGCATTAAGCAGCACAATTGTAACAGGTAGGGGGGGGATGGGCCTGGGTCCACCTGCCTGACGTCCACTGCACCCCCTAACAACTGCTTCAGGGACCTGCATACTGCTGCCAGGGAGGTGGGTATGACATTTGAGGGTGAAAATAAAAAGTTGTGAAACATCATGTTTTGTGGTGGGAGGGGGTTAGTGACCACTGGGGGAGTCAGGGGAGGTCATCCCCGATTCCCTCTGGTGGTAATCTGGTCATTTAGGGCACTTTTTGGGGCCTTATTCGTGAAAAAACAGGGTCCAGGAAAAGTGTCCTAAATTCTAGCTACAAACGCATACTTTTTTTCCATTATCGCCGAAAGGCGCCCATCTCTCCTTGGCCGATAACCACGCCCCAGTTCCACCTTCGCCACGCCTCCGACACGCCCCTGTCAACTTTGTACGCTTCCACGATGGAGTGCAGTTGAAAACGTCCAAAATCGGCTTTCCATTATACCGATTTATTCGTTTTTGTGAGATAAACGTCTATCTCCCAATTTGGGTCGAAATCTAGGCGTTTTTCTCTTTCAATTATAAGGTGGATAGTAACATAGTAGATGACGGCAGACAAAAACCTGCGCGGTCCATCTAGTCTGCCCAACAAGATAAACTCATATGTGCTACTTCTTGTGTATACCTTACCTTGATTTGTATCTGCCATTTTCAGCACTAGCCCCGCCTCCCAATCTCGGCTAAGCTTCTGAGGATCCATTCCTTCTGAACAGGATTCCTTGAATTCCGTTACCGTTTTCATCTCCACCACCTCCCGCGGGAGGGCATTCCAAGTATCTACCACTCTCTTCTTAAAAAAATACTTCCTGGCATTTTTCTTGAGTTTGCCCCCCTTCAATCTCATATCATGTCCTCTAGTTCTACCGCCTTCCAATTTCCAGAAAAAGTTCAGACCCCAAAATTGTTACTAATCATAATGATAGTACTAAAGTAATTAATGCCAACTCAGGATCATTGATTTTGATATTAGTAAGTATAACCCTGCTAATGTAAGAATCAAAATTATTACACAGGCTTTACTGAAATGAAGAAAATGTCCTGTAACTCAAATGAGGTCTTACTCTGAGGTCATTTTAATCTCCTCTAGTTCACTTCAGGGAGTGTGCAGTGCCCAAAAGGTTTTATATTATAATTACCTTATTAAGATGCTACATTGGGATTGTGGACAGAGATCTTAGGATGTTTTGCAAGATACAAATAATTCGAGTAAGCTGCTGATAATATCTGGGAAAGCAATGCTAATACAAGCCATAATCAATATAAATATCATTAAACACAAACAATAGTAAATTCTAAGTTATAAATACCCAAATGCCCTTTAGCACAATAGCTGTATCCCAAAAGGCATAAATAATTATCTCTGACATCCTCTCCTTAATTAAATTATACAAGAAGGTAATCTTTTTTCTTAACAGATCAGATTCATATCTGCAGTCAATACTGAACCTTGCAGCCAGAGATTTCCTATCCTGTTGATTTATTATTGCACAATAAAAATGTTATAAACCTTTCTATGAAAGCCTATGCACCCTACATTTTGCAGTTCCAGGGATTTTTCAGAAGGAACCACATCCAGTTTATTGCTTGTAGGTGTTGCTTTTTATAAGGCATTGGTTTGACTCAGTATGAATTTTCTTATGTTAAAACCCCAAAGGAATCATTAGGACCACTAATGGTGGTGATTCAAAGCTTTTCGAGAGACTCTTGTCAGCACAGACAAGATGGAGGTGATCTTATTCAATCTTACCAGGAAGGATTTCCCTCTTAATTTCCCCTTCTGGCAGGGGAATATGGGTAGATGGTACCTGGGGGGGGGGGGGGGGGGGGTTGTCAAGGGATCTAGAGGACCCTTTTCTAACTGAACTATTCTTCACTTTCCAAAAAACTAAGGAAGGAGCTAGTCACCTGGAAAAGCTCACCCTAAGATGTTTAGGAAGGGTGGCTGCTGTCAAGATGATGATTGTATCTACATTTCTGTATCTACTAGTAAAAAAGCCCCGTTTCTGATGCAAATGAAACGGGGGCTAGCAAGGTTTTCTTCTGTGTGCATGTGGGAGTGTGTGTGTTCCTGCCCTCTCTCCCCTCCCCCCTCTGAGTCCTTCATTGTTACAGAGAGAGCAATTTGATTTCCTGCTTTGCTGTTTTCCTTCACTGTTTGTGTTAGAGAGAGAGCGAGGGCGGGGCAGACACTCATGGGGAAACCTGATATCTCTCCCTCTTCACACTTCCGGTTGGAGGCTTCATAGAACGTTGGTGTTGCCTTTTATATATAGAGATTTGCTCAATTGATGATCAACATGCCAAATTCATGTTTCCAAACGTGAGACAGATTACTAAATCAATTTAGAGGGGGGATAGATTAGTGAAGTAAAATTGAAATAAAGGAAAAAATATAAGGCATGCTAAAAAAAAAGCCCTAAAATATCATCTTGATAGGCCTACTGAGATCATGGATAGTGGAAATAATGAAATATGAAAAACTGACATGGTCTCTAAGAGGGAGATCAAAGGAGTTTCAGAATCCCTGGTCCCCAATTCTGCTATATTTTTCTGTGCACCTAAGTTCCAGAGAAACGCATGTAACTTGGGTAGCATTCTATCAGTTACACGCATGTGAGTGCCACCCACGCTATGCCTAGACTCTACCTGTGTGTAAACCTATCTGTAAAATGCATACTATGTAGATATGCATGCGTTTAAAGAATATCGCTTAGGTAGAATTTTGGCATTTGTGTATGTGCAATAGTGGCAAGCATGTACGTGCACACATATGTGAATATAGGTCATTATCCTGATGAGTTACACATGTGATCTGCATGTAACTGTTAGAGCATTCTTTATAGAATTATCCCCAAAACAGTATATACACATGACAAAGCCTTTATAACATTACACTCTCCATGCCTGTTCTTCACACATGACCTGCACAGTTCTGGCCCCTAACAAAAAAAATGGCCTTAATACAACTTACCGCGTGCTAACTACAAAAATAGGCTGTTACCCCAGTGTTTGTGCATTAGCTGTTAATGTGTGTCAAACCATGTTAGCAGCCTAATGCACACTCTGGAATATGCTCCCTGAAAGACTAACACAAGGCTGTCTCTAGTTCAGGAAACAGGTGAAAGCTTAGCTCTTCAACCAAGCCTTTATTGGAAGAAGTAACTAACTTGCTAGTCACACAAACACAAGGAGTGACACTGGCAACACATACTATAGCGGGACTTCCCTATCCACTCCTGCACTAGCTGAGATTATATTCATGCACCTTTCTGACTTCATGGACAACTTTCTTTAAATTAATCGCCTTATTTTCTAAATCCTGTTACTCTATCTTATTTATCTATCTATATGTTCCATCTTTGCTTACACCCTATACTGTCTATTAAAATGTTTTATTGTGTAGGGCACAATTTATTCAAATGGGCTAGTTCCGCGCATGGTGAAAATACAAAGAAGGATGTGGTACTCACGGGAAATGGCAACAGAAGAAACAAAACAGTGGAAAGACAAACAATGCCTGCGTCAGGGGTCAAGTACATCTATAAAAATAAACAAATAAATACATCAATAAATAAATAAATCAATTAGCATAAATCAGCAGTTCCCAAACTGTGCACCGTGGCACCCTGGTGCGCCGTAGTGAACTGTCAGGGGTGCTGCGGCAAATCCTGACCTCCCTCCTGTAGCCACCCAAACACCTCCTCTTTGCTGAAAACATGCCTCACCTGCTCCTCCTGCTAGGGTCTCCCATCCCCTATGTGTCTCCTTCCCTCTGCCCCAGGTCCAGCAAACCTCCATCTCTGAACACCACCCTCTGTGTCTGCATGCAAATGTGTCTCCCTCCAGAGGTCTCCGGCAGCAGTAGCATTTCTCACATTGCTGCTGGCGCCAGTCCCAAAGTCTTCCTTCTGCTGCATTCATCTCCTGCGGCAACAGGAAGTTACATCACAGGGAGCTGAACGCAGTAGATAGAAGGTTTCAGGACTGTCACTGGCAGCTTTGTATAAACTTCTGCCACTGCTGGGGATCTCTGGAGGGATACGCATTTGCAAGTTGACATAGGGAAGAGGTATTGAGAGATGAAGAATCTCAATTTGGGGATGGAGAGGAAGAAGAGAAACATGCTTAGAAGAAGCATCAGCAGCATGGCAGGGAGCCTGAAGTGGAGCTGGAGACTGCAGATGAGCCCCCCCCCCCCCCCCCACCCAGCTTCTCCAGGTGAAGTTGAGCAGTGGAAACAAATATGTGACGGGGGGGGGGGGGGCAGTAGAGAACTGTGTGACCAGGGAAGGTGGAGACCTGTGTGACTGTGGGGGGGGGGGGGGTGGAGATGGACCTATATGGCCAGGGGGGTGGTGCCACAAAAAATTGTTCGGACACAAAGGGTGCTGTGAACCACTGGCATAAATACATCATATGTAAAAATGTAAACATTTCTTTCACCCCATTTTTCTCCCTTTACCGTTTCCTTTTTTCTCTTTTCTCCTCTTCCCCCTCCCCTCTTCCCCTCCCTTCTCCCCTCCTCCTTTTCTTCTTCTTTTTCTTTTTGTTCACCTTTTTTCTTTTTCTCCTTCTTACATAGCCTGTTGTAAGGAATCTAATTTCTTTGCAGTATCAATGTACCTAGTCTCAGACAGCCAGCCATGTTCCACCTTCAGTATAAAGATGGCTAATTTGTCATTCCTATCATCAAGATTCAATGAGGCTCCCTATCGCTGCTTCTGTTTTGTTTGGCACTTGATCCACTGATACTCTTATTAACTCCTTGGGCTATGTGCTTAGCCTTACTCCAAAAGATGCCAACAATCCAGAGGTTACATTGCATTTACTGTTTGTAGAAGATCTAAAACTCTACAGTTCCAGAATGGAGCAGTAGCCTAATAGTGCTGTGGATTGAAAGCCTGGGGAACTGGACTCAATTCCCACAGTAGCTCCTTGTGCCCTTGAGTAAGTCATTTAGAGGTCCTGTTACTAAGTTGCAGGAAAAAGGGCCTTGCGGTAGTGGCGAGGGTCATTTTTCCCATGTGCCAGGGCCCTTTTTACCACAGAGGTTAAAAAGTCCCCCCACCCCCAAATTGGCCATGCAGTAAGATAACTCTTACCTCATGGCCACGTGGCAGGGAGTGCTTACCGCCACCTATTAGCCATCTGTATACTGCAGGTGGAACATGGCTCATGGTAAACCTGATGTATGCAATCAATTCAGGATTTTTTTATATTTCAAGGCAATTTATTATCCAGGAAAGTGGGATGCTATCAAAGTCTTTTTTTATAGTCAATCCATGCTATATCTTAGCACTGGCCATGATGGCTTTATTCCACATTAACTGTTCTTTCTTTCCATATACTCCTCTCTTATTGGCCTCCTGCTCTCTGTTATTAGAGTCTATATGATCATATATTCTATCGGCATCTATTGCAGTGAATATCTTATAGACTGCAGAAAGACATGTTATTGATCTATAATTTTTAGGAATGTTACTTGGATCTCCCTTTGAAAGAAGAAGTGTTCTGCCTAATATCAGCCAATGTGGTGTCAGATCTGGCAGCCTGATCAATTGGTTTTTACAGTTTACCATGTCTTGGTGGAGAGATGTCAATTGTTTGAGCCAATAGTTGGTCACTCCATCTGGGCCAGGACTCTTCTAATTTGAGGGTCTTTTTAACCTATTTTCCAACTCTTTTGTTGTTACTTCAGGCCATTCAATAGGAGTAATGTTTATTTGTTCCAAATTCTCCTGTACGCAGGTTAGCCATTCTGTATCTCGGTTATGCTGTACAGGATCCTCATATAAATTTCTCCAGAATGTTTTCTGTCTCAGCTTTAGCTAGTGGTGTTTTCACTGTATAGATATTATTTCCCAGTTCTCTGTAGAATTGTTTTGGATTTTCTATAAATAATCTATTTTGATATCTCTCTTTTCTGTTTCCTTCATGTCTCCAGAATTTGTATTGTGTTGATATTGCAATGTAGCAAACTATACCATACATTGTATTGTTCTTTGAATATTTTTTCTGCTGTAATTGTCTATTGCCTAAGTTTGCTGTACACCACCCTTGAGTAAATTCCTTCAAAAGGTGGTAAAAAAATCTAAATAAATAAAATAAATAAAAGGGTCTCAGTGTTCACTGTGAATTATGGGCCAAATTCTATAAATGGCATCTTAAAAATTGGACCAAAAAAACACACGCTTAGCGTGATTCTATAAGCTGCGCCTAAAGTTAGGCGTAGTTTATAGAATATGCTCACATTCCATTCTTGTGACTAAAATTTCATACACCCATTTAGGCCATTTAAAACCAGGCCTAAATACCTGTGCCTAAGTTAGGCGCAGATCGGGTATATTCTATAATAGTGCGCATAGTTTTTTGAAATGCACACAGCCCGCCCATGTCCACACCCTTTTTTTGGCTGTGCACATTAGAATTTACCTGCACCACATTATAGAATATGCCTAGAAAGTGGTGCACATAAATTCTAATTAAAGCCAGTTAGTGCTGGCAATTGGTTGCTAAGTACCAATTATCATCGCTGATTGGTTTGTTAATCAATTAAGTTGTGCATGTAATTTGGCCTTGTGGCCAAATTATCATGCACAACTTAAGGCACCATATATACAATTTGGTTGTAGCAGTGTAATATTAGATTTTCAGGTTTCTGAAATGTCTTCCTCCTCAACCATTTCCATTAGGAAACATCAATGTAAATCAACACACTGCTGACCTGGATTTTATCAGCCATCATGTTGATAAGTACCAAACAGAGAAAGCAAGTGTTTAAATATAAGAATATCACAATAAGGAAAACACTTGTAAGCATAGTTTCTTCTCTTGTTCAGTTTTCGTGGTTTTTTACTAGTTGATGTATTCTACGTTGTTGCTAGTTGATCTAATTTTTGTAAGCCACATTGAACCAAACATGCTTTGGATAATGCGGGATATAAATAAATACATGAAATGAAATAAATGAAATACACACCTTTGTATTGCAGGAAAAGCTCAAATTGTATGAAAATATTGTATGGTCAAATTTAGAAAAAAGTCTCTTAGAAAAAGAATAAGAATAAAAAAGCAGAAAATGTGGTTCATTGTTCAGTAAAGGCTATCAGTTGCTATGTATCATTTAGCAATTTAAAAAATTGTCTTCATTGTGCAAAAGCCACTGAGAAATGGTTGTATTTCTCTGAGATATGAGACTAAAAAAAAAGGTCATTTATAGTAAGAGAGTACACACTGGCTGGTCCTTGCTTTGTAATTGGATTTTTCCATGGAACAGCACTGTGGGTTTGTCCCTAACCACCAGCTATGCTAAAAACATTTGTTCAAGGTGATTATTTTAAGCAATCTAGACCATGGGATTGCTTTGAACTTCCTAATTAAACCATTTCTTTCCTAGTTGTCTAGGAAGTGTTTTTCAGAGAACTCAACCGGATTCTTTGTTCTCATTATAATTCTCTCCACATCCCACCTTCTAACAGGAAATTGATCCCCATTCACAGGACACAAAAAGCTTCGTCTCACGTAACAGCAGCTGCACTTTGGGTTGATCGTGTTAATCCAGCTTTGTGATGGAGGCAGCATAATTTATCCTCTTAATTAAAAGTAGAAGGGCCTTTGGTTTTAACACTTCTTGCTTAAGCTTTGTGCTCTCAGCAAACGTGTTTGATTTGGCACTACCTATTAAATACACACAACACTGTTTTTCAGAATTCTTAGGGTGTGCCCAAATGGCAAAAACATAATATTATTACACCAAAAATGATTGCAACTAGGGTTACCATAAATCAAATATAATATCATTTATTAATTTAATATGGCCAGGTGGTCTGTATAGTAGTATGCCGCAAAGGTGGCTGAGTAAGGTATTGCCTCTTATTCTGATCGAGGTGATTTCCAGTTGTGGTGTTATGGATTCGTCAATAGGTTCCACTATGAAAAAGGATTTGTAAATTAATGCAATACCCCCTCCTTTTTTCCCAATTCTGGTCCAGTGTAGGATTTTGTAACTTGGAGGGCAGATGTATAGGATTTGGAGGTCTTCTTTGTTCTAGATCCAGGTTTCGTTAAGGAAGGCCAGTCCGAGATCTTTGTCCAATATCCAGTCTTTGTTTTGGTCTTGTTGACTGACAATCTGGCGATGTTGATGTATCCCACTGGTATTGGAAGGTAGGAGTCTTCTGTGGTTGTGGTTTTGGTTATTTTCACTAGGTGATGCTTGCTTGGATTACTGGCTTGGCTGGTTCCCTTTTTTGCCATTCGTTGTGTTTGGGTTGTTGTTGGGTGTGTTCCTTCTTCTGTATTTGTGGTTGAGTTACTTCATCTATTTGTGGTTGTTCTGAGTTGGTGAGGGGCATTATTTTTTGTTGTGTAGGTTGGGATACAGAGTATTGGTATTTTGCTATTGTCTCTTGGTGTAAGGGCTCCTGTGGTGGGTATTAGTGTTAGGACAGATATTCCTACTAGGAGTCTTGTGATGTGCATTTTTCTTATAATGGGTTGCAGAGGGGTTGGTGTTTGCTTTGATGCTTGCTTTGGCCCTTTAATTTGGGTGTGGGGTATGTGAGTCTGTGCTTGTTGTTTATTTGTCTTGTTGTTGTGCAGATGGTGGGGTTATAGTGTTATGTTTTTTGGGCGGGTTGGGGATATGGGTGATGGGGTGTTCGGTGTTGATTTTCTGGTCAGGTGTGTTCAGAGAAGGTCTTCATTACTTTGGATACTTATGTAAATATGTGTATGTGTTTAGGCGTAAGGGGGAAAGATTCACATTTGCAGCTGCACATCAAGTCAATTAGAGAGTCAATCTCTGCCCCCCCCCCCCCCCTTCTCTCCTCTGTGGGGCAGTCCTTGACTGGATTTCATTGCTCTCGGCAAGTTCGTGCTGTTGGGAAGTGGTGGTGGATGTGGTTCTCTCCCAGTGAGGAGCTACAGCAGGAGATCGGAAGGGGAGATGAGGTATGTGCGGTTCCTTTCTGGGATTGAGGGCAGTGGCACAACCGTCGAAGGTCAGCGTGGTGTATTTTCCAGGCAGTTGGGTCCAGGGTTCCTTTGCTGGCTTCCTTGTTCCATTCCACAGTCTTGACCCACTCCAGCCTTGCTGTTTCACTATCCCAATCTTTGCTGTGATCTGCAAGGTCGTGGGTGTCTACATGGGCAATCATCTGCATCCGCTCTGGATTGTGACGTTCAGCTGGGCAGGGGAAACAAATGCTGCACAATCTCCCCTGCCGCTATCAATATGGTCTAGGAGAGCTGGCCACCTGTGCTGCTAGGATGCTCCTATGAAGAGCCTGTGACCACACCGCTGGTCGGCTAGCTTCATGGCTCTCTCCTTCCCTATAAGGGTCCAGTAGGTATCAATTTCTGTGTGACTGGGTGGTCCTGCCATCTCTGTCCTCGCCTCCTGGCCTGCCCACACTCATACACGGTCTCGCACGGCTTACAAACTAGAAAGTATCAGGCTTGGAGTTCCTTGGAGTGGATGGGGTATTCCTAGGGGGTTTCTCTGACTTTTCAGATGATGCCTTGCTCTCCTATCACGCTGAGTTCCGGGCACCACGTGGCACCGATCCCAGGTCAGGCTCGTCATGGGCTCATGGTGTCCTAGTGGCAGTCCCGTGGACATGAAACTGTTTGGTTCTTTCCCAATTTTGATCGGGGTGATTCCAAGGTCATCACCCACAATCCACGAGTCAACCTCAGATCACCAGGCTGGTCATGGGGCAGGTTACCACAGCTCCTGCTCAGTAGCCATCTTAATCTTAACCCTTGACAAACAGGTAGCAACCACCACAAAAAAGATGTTCCACACAATGTGGAAACTCAAATATGAGAAGTGTTGCCATACCGGAAGAGACCAAAGGTCCATCAAGCCCAGTATCCTGTTTCCAACAGTGGCCAATCCAGGTCACAAGAACCTGGCAAGTACCTTTGGCCATTTAATTTTTCTAATTGTAGGTGGCAGTCTGCTTACTGTTTTGCTATCTTCTCTTAACTTGTTGAAGGGTTTCCTATCCATTTGTAATTTTTCTCTCTCCACATACCTTTTTTACCTCTTTCACATCCGACTTTGATATTTTCAATTCACTTTTCTTCTATTATACTGTCTCTCTGTCCACTCAGATTTCATTCATGATTAGTTTACAGTCTTCAATCTATGTACAGCTTTCCATCTCTTTCCCTCACCCAGGTCCTCCCATTCTGATTCTCTTATTCACCAGTCTTTCACTAACTGTTACTTTCTTTCCCCTGCCATGCAACAGTATCTCTTGTCTGTATCTCTCTTTCCTCCCATCCATGCAGCATCTTCTCTCTGTATTTCTCTTCCCTCTCCCCAGTCATGCAGCATCTCCTGTTTCCCCATCATGTGGCATCTCCTCTCATCTCCCCCTCCCCCCAGAGCCATGCAGAATCTCCTGTCTCTCCATCATGCAGCATCTCCTCTTAGAATCTCCAGTTTGTCTGTTTGTCTCTCTGCCTGCCATATGGCATCCTCTCTCTCTCTCTCTCTCTCTCTCTCTCTCTCTCTGTCTGCCCCACCCCAGTCATCCAGGATTTGCTCTCTCTCGCCACCTGCCGTGTATTATCTTTTCTCTTTCTGCCTCACTCCCCCCCCCCCAGTCATCCAGGATCTCCTCTGTTTCTCTCTCTTTTGCCCCCACCCAACATTGCCCTTCTATCTTTCTCCCCATCTCCACCAAGCATTACCAATCTCTCTCCCCCAATAGTTCTTCTCTCTCTTATCTACTATGAGTCCCATCCCTCACCAGCATCTCATCTCATCCCTTCACCACAGAATTGCCCCATCTCTTTTTCACCCTCCTCTCCCTTCACTCACTGATACCTCTGTTGGGCTGCTGCCTGCCTGAGTCTGTGGCGGCAAGAACAAATAGGAACAGTGATCTTTTCTTTCCTTGCCCGCTGCTGTCTCCCGACTCCAAGACTGAAAAGAAAATGAAACCATGCATGGGACCAGAGTCCTGTGTGTGCCGCTGCCAGCTCTGCTTGTCTCTCTCCTCCTCCTCCTCCTCCTCCTCCCTCCTCTGTGATGTAATTTCCTGTTTCGGGGAGGAAGGAGGAGGAAGAACATGAGCAGAGCCAGCAGTGATGCACACAGGACTCCGGCCTGCGCATGATTTAATTTTCTTTGCAACCTCCAAGTCGAGGAGACAGCAGCAAGGAGGGAAGGAAAGATGACCATTCCTATTTGTTCTTACTGCCGCAGACTCAGGCAGGAAGAGGAAGTTAGTTCTTGGGGCTGGGGAGGCTTAGCCTCCCCAAGCCTCTTATATGAGGTGCCTATGTGCACCCCCATGAAAGAGGTCAAACAGGGTATGGAGATGGGTTTTGAAAAATCTGAGGCAATTTATTGAAACTTTCTAGCATGGGCGTAGCCAGACTTCGGTGGGAGGGAGGGTCCAGAGCCCTAGGTGAGGGGGCACATTTTAGCCCCCCGCCACCATTTCCGACACCCCCCCCCCCCCCCCCGCCATTGCCAACACCCCCCCCCCCCTGCCGCCGCCAGCACCACCAACAACAACTTTGACCCCCCCCCTGCTGACGACCCTCTCAACCCCCCTCCCGCCGCCAACCCGCCGTCAACGTCTGCTACCTTTGCTGGCGGGAGACCCCAAACCCCGCCAGCTGAAGTCTTCTTCCTTCATTTTGCTTCTGAGTCTGACATCCTGCACGTACAACGTGCAGGATGTCAGACTCATAGAAACAGAACGAAGCCCTGCAGATCGCAAGGCTTCGTTCTGTGTCTGTGAGTCTGACGTCCTGCATGTTGTACATGCAGGACGTCAGACTCAGAAGCAAAACGAAGGAAGAAGACCGGCTGGCGGGGGTTGGGGTCCCCCGCCAGCAAAGATAGCAGATGGCGATGGTGGGTTGACGGCGGGTTGGCGGCGGGAGGGGGGTTTGAGAGGGTCATCGGCAGGAGGTCCAGGGCCAACTCTATGGGGGCCCAGGCCCCCATGGCCCCATAGTAGCTATGCCATTGCTTTCTAAGAGGATGGATATGCATAACATAACTGCATAGTACTGTAATTTTAGTGACATGTTAGCAGTACACTGTTGGTTGTTAACAATGACATATGTAGCTATAAATAATCACTAGGGGGCATATGGTTTAGGAAGGGAGGGCAACAATTTCATTGACGAATTAAAGGGGTGTGGGAACCAAAAGAGGTTAATAACTAAAGGTGTGCATGGGGATGGGGACAATGGGAAATCTATGGAAATCTGTGGTAATCTGTGGGGATGAGAACAAAAGAAGTCATTACGACTGTTGGGATGAGAGGGGGTGTATCAAAATGAATGTGGATGGGAGGGGATGGATTGTAAGTGAATGGGGATGGAAGGGGATGGGGTCTAGGTTACGTTCCCATGCACACCTCAACTCACAAACTCCACACCATCTCAGCTAAAAAAAAAAAAAATTTAAAGAGGAGCTTGCTTTTATGAAAACTTTTACATGTATTCAGCAACTTTGACAACGAGACCACTGATAAACACGTGTATAAAGAAACAGTTAAGCCTGTAAAATGTACGACTGGTAGCGCTATAGAAATGATTTGTAGTAGTAGTAGTAGATATTTTAATTATATCCTGAAGTGTATTTCTCCTATTTGGCCAGCAGGTGGTGTTTCTTTGCTGTAAAGCTGTTATAGGGAACTGAATGTTCTTTTCTTTAACACAAGAAGGAAGCAAGCAGCACTTTACTTTCAAATCTTGTTGACTGGGCTCTGATTGGCCCAGGATCTCATTACCACTGATTTTGCCATCAGTCTTAACCTGGAAGAAGAGGGAGACAAATCTTTTTGCTAAGGCTCTGTGAACAATTATATGTCCTGATCTTCCCAGAATGTCCAAAATCTGAATAGGAAAGAAGGTCATTTTCAAAAAAGAAAAACATCTATCTTTTTTTCAAAAATACTATTTCTAGCAAGGCTTTGTGCTTTGGATGTTTAGTTTTTTTGGTCAATTTTTGAAAAAACAAAAAACAAGTGCAAAACATAAAGATTCATGCCATTGGGATGTAGGAGGAGCCAGCAGTTTTAGTAGAATGGCCCCCCAGATATCCAAGGAGAGCAATGGGGCACCCTAGAGGGCACATCTATGCACATCATAAAAATGCTCACAGGTACACATCTCACCTATGCTCTCTTATCTTGTCCCCTGAACCCTCCAAAACCAACCTAAAACACACTCCCCCCCCCCCCACTATACACCACTACAACAGTCCTTATGGGTGAAGGGGGCACATATATGTGGGTACAGTAGGGTTTTGGTGACTTTGGGAGGGGTCACAGTTTCCACCACAAGTGTGACAGGTAGAGGGAGATAGGGACCTGAGTCCCCAATCCATAGTACAGTACACCAACCACTACTCCAGGGACCTGCATGCTGCTCTAACAGACCTTACTTTAACATCTGAGGCTGTCATAGAGGCTGGTAAGTCATATTTGTATTCACATTTTGGGGGGGGCGGGAGGGGGTCAGTGACCACTGGAGGGCTATTGGGGGGTCACCCCTGATTCCCTCCAGTTGTCATCTGGTCATTTAGGGCACCTTTTTCTGCCTTATTCATTCTAAAAACAGGTCTAGCTCAAAATGTCTTAGTTTTAGTCCTGAATGGTTTTGTTTTGTTCCATTATGGCTGAAAAACATCTAAGTCTTAGGAACACCCAAATCCTCCCTTAACATGCCCCCAACACACCCCCTTGAGATTTGGACACACTGCAGAAGAACAGCATTGAAAAACGTCTGAAAAATAGGTTTCAAAAATATTGATTTGGATATTTTTGTGAGAAAAACGTCCAAATCGTGCTTTATGCCACTTTTTAGACATTTTTCTCTTTTGAAAATGAGCCCCATAATGATATTGTCAAATTGTGCTAAGTTCTTTTTGAATAATCCCTACATTCTATTTGTTTGTTCAGCAGCAGCAGTACACTGGGCTGAATATCTGAGTATATTATCCACAATAATTTAAGATCTTTTTCTTGAGCAGGGGTTCTCAACTCAGTCCTCAGGACACACATAGCCAGTCAGGTTTTCAGGATACCCACAATGAATATGCATGAGATAAATTTGCATGCCCTACCTCTAAGGTATGTAAATGCATTTCATGCATATTCATTGTGAGTATCCTGAAAACCTGACTGGCTAGGTGTGTCCCCAGGACTGGGTTGAGAACCCCTGTTCTTGAGAGATGACTCCTAATTTGGAACCCAGAAATTTAGATGTGTAGTTGAGATTATTTTTTCACTATGTACATCACTGTGTACTTGTCCACATTAAATTTCATCTGCCATTTATAAGCCCAGTCTCTTAGTCTCACCATCCTTACAGCAATCCCTCACAATCCTCTACTGTTTTAATGACTGACTAATTTATCTGCAATCACTTCATTACTCCTCTCTCCAGATACTCCTCTTTCCATATCTTTTATGAATATGTTAAACAGCACAGGTTTCAAGTACTAACCCTTGAGGCATTTTCATAATTCACCCTTTTCAATTAGAAATCTGACCATTTAATCCACAATAGGGCATTGCCTCCTATCCCATGGCTTTTTAATTTTCTGAGGGGTCTCTTATGAGGGATTTTGTCAAATGCCTTCTGAAAATCCAAATACACTCATGTCAACTAGTTCATGTGCTTGTTCACACCTTGAAAAGAATCAAAAACACTAGTAAGGATATACTTCCTTTTGCCAAACCTGTGTTGCTTCACTTCTACTAAGCAGTGTATACCTATGTGGTCACTAAGGTCTATATGTAAGAAGAAATCCGCCAAGAGACGGAGAACTCAAAACGCCCCACGGTACTTCAATAAACTTCCTTATCAATATATATCTTCCAGTCCTTGGTATCCTTGGTCGCTCTACCACTTTTTTTTGTTGTTGTCACTAAGGTGTAGGCAGCACAAAGAGGCTCATATACTACCAATTTTATAATGGCTTTGTAATGCTTTCGTATCGCTTCATGATGAGGCCACATCTCAAATACTATGTGCAATTCTGATCACCCCATCTCAAAAAAGATATAGCGGCATTAGAAAAGATATAGAGAAGGATGACAAAAATAATAAAGGGGGTGAGACAAATTCCCTATAAAGGCTAAAATGGCTAGGGCTCTTCAGCTTGGAGAAGAGATGGCTGAGGGGAGAAATGATACAGATCTATAAATAGACTTGGGAAAATCTCTGCTTATTTCTAACTATGATACCTCAAGACGAGATGTTAGAAGTGGTTGAAATGATTTTGGACAGTAGACCCAAACCACATGATGTTCCTACGTCTTTTCTCCTCTCCCTCACAAAATTGGCTCTTTGCAAGAATTTCTTCAAATTTCAAGATCAATTTTTTGAACAAATTTCCGGTGTAGCGATGGGGGCGACTTTCGCCCCGACACTAGCTAATCTTTATATGGTAGCATTTGAACACAAATGGTTAACATCGTCTCCTTTTTTGCCTCACATCCGCCTTTGGCGTAGATATATTGATGACATCTTCATGTTATGGCAGGGGAATACCAACTATTTATTGGACTTTTTTGCGTGGCTGAACTGTTGTCATCCTAAAATTCAGTTCACTATGACTTTTTCAGCAGAGACCATACATTTTCTAGATGTGGAAGTGATAAAAATAAAGAGTGGTTTTTTGACTAAAGTATACTCTAAACCCACCGATAGGAACACCATTTTAGAATATGGAAGCTGTCATCCGAGACATTTAAGAGACAGCTTGCCGTTTTCACAGTTCCTTCGTTTTAGAAGAATTTGCACTTCCGATACTGATTTTGTCACTCAATCCACTAAATTTTCCAATGAACTCCTGTCGCGTGGCTATCCTAAATCTGTCCTAAAACGTGCGTTTCGTCGAGCTAAATACAACAACAGAAACCTGTTATTAAAGACCAAAGAACAAGTACACCCTGACGAATCAACTATGACATGTGTAATGCGTTTTGTCCCTAAAGGTGAAAGAATAACTAAGATTATTAAACAACACTGGGACATCATGCGTACACACCCCCTTTTTAAAGAGCTGGGAGTCAGGACAGCTTTTTCCCGGGCAAGGAATTTAAAGGAGATCTTAAGTCCTGCAATGCTACCAGTGACAAATACAGTAGAGCAGTCTATTAAACTTGGTCATTATAAGTGCAACAAAAAAAGTTGCAAAACTTGTGAGTTAACTATTGAAACAGATAGTTTCTGCCACAAGAATCACATCCATAAATTACTTAATTACACTACCTGTCAGACGACTCACATCGTATATAGCATTCGATGCCCTTGCGACAAAATCTATATAGGTAAATCCAGCAGGTCGCTTAATGTCCGCATGACTGAACATAGATCTAGAATCATGGCAAGAAATATAGGTGCTCCATTAGTGCAACATTGCATGGACAAAGGTCACACAGTAGACATGCTCAGATGTCAAGTTATAGAACATGTAACTACACATTCGAGGGGAGGCGATCGCAACAGGAAATTGTCACAGCGTGAATCTTATTGGATTTTTAATCTAGATACGATCGAACCAGGAGGTTTAAATACATATATGCATTGGGGTTGCTTTCTATAAGGTTGCAGCGTATTACGTTTAGCCGATTCATAGATGACGTTTACGGCATTAATGACGCACGGGAAGCACTCAGCAGTTCCGGTGCTGACTCTTTATATAGAAAAGAACGCCGCCGCCATCTTTGTATTAAGATAGAGTGAGCATAAGATATACCAGGAAGCTGGAACCGTAAGTCTTGAGCTTAGTTTTCTAGGAGGATTTCATTTAGAGATGACACATGTATTAACATTCTTGGTGTAATCTGTTTAATTAATTCTTTGTTATATATTGATGGCTTTGCAGGATTATCCCTTGACAAAGCAATTTGGCGAAACAGGTCCTGTCGGGATAACGAAGGTTCCTGGTTGCTCCTTATTATATTCACAAAATACACAAGATAAGTTATTTTGTTGATTGATTGGTGGTTGTACAAATAGTTTTCTTCCTACCATTATAAGTGTGTGCTCTAAGTACTTTTTACATGATATTCATCTTTATTACAATTTATCATATTTTGGATGGAGGGGGTAGTCAATGATTAAAAACTGCTACGGCTGCCAGACAAAAATATTTTGTCATAACATACAGCCAAACTATTATTTATGAGACATCCCCAAAAATTTAAGTTATATCATACTATGAGACACACACTTATCTATTTTCTACTTTTCGTTTTTGGTTGTTGAGTTTTGATAACTTAATAAGTAGAACGCCTAATCCTTTTTACAGTATTTCTAACATAAGCAGCATAAAATCTGTTTTACTGTTCTGGAATCTTACGAGGTACTTGTGACCTGGATTGGCCACTGTTGGAAACAGGTTACTGGGCTTGATGGACATTTGGTCTGTCCCAGCATGGCTACACTTATAACACCTAACCTGTTATAGAGTACTGGCACAAAATGGCCTTGGTGTGCTGATATTTAGGCGTGACAGCTTATTCCATGTCAAATGCAAGCATAAGCTGGCACTCTTAAGTGTGCCTTGCAGTGCGTACAACTCATAGTATTCTATGTGTTGCGTGTGTCGCTAGGCAGAACAACCATGTCCTGTCCATGGTCTACCCACAGGTATGGCCTAGTTGCAATGGCATGTTAAGCAACATGCACACCATGTTTAAACAACATCTAGCACTTGTGAACGTATTTATCAATTAAGGGCGCCAATCCGATGCATAGGTGCTAGTATTTTGTAAACATTGGCGCACAATTGGCACCTTACTGTAGTTTAGGTGCACCTTATAGAATTGCCCTTTAAATTTAGTTTCAGCTAGTGGGTCAGTTGTTGAGCCTCTGTCCAAGTTTACTGGTGTTTTTCTGCACCCTTTGGCATGTGCAAACTATGCCTAAAGAGTGTATTTTGATATGGGTTTTGGCTCTACTGAATATTTAAACATAAGAACACATTTGTTTTGAAAAAGGACAGTAGTCATGCCTCAAGATGTTGACACTTTCAAAAATCCTTTGGCATTGGATACTTTTTTGAGGTCCTTTATTGTTCCCCTCCACTTTAGCCAGAGTAAATGAGCATTAATAACCTAATATGGGTATACACGTGTATAAATATGAACATAAATACATATCCTCTGGTGGGCTGTTTGTAGCCTTTGTGCTTTGAAGCAGTAGTAATGTAGCAGGCCATAAATGGAGCAGCAAAGCAGAGACAAAAAGTCAGAGGAAGCAGATCTTATTGATGGACCTGAAATGGCCTGTGTTTTGGTGAATACCTGCTTCAGGGATCAGAATTTTTTTTTTTTTATTACATTTGTACCCTGTGCTTTCCCACTCATGGCAGGCTCAATGTGGCAGGCAATGGAGAGTTAAGTGACTTGCCCAGAGTCACAAGGAGCTGCCTGTGCTGGGAATTGAACTCAGTTCCTCAGAACCAAAGTCCACCACCCTAACCACTAGGCCACTCCTCCACGTTATAGCTCAGACAAGCTTAGCAGCAAAAAGTTGCTAGAGGTACTTGCCTGTGTATCTGATAATTGTCCCCATGACGATGGAATTCATACAGGAAGCTGTGTACTGCTGTATCGCCATTCTGACCTCTGACGCAGACATCTGCTGAAACATGGGCTGTGTCCATCCATAAAATCTGCTTCCTCTGACCTTTTGGTTCTGCTTCGTTGCTCTGTCTATGACCCACTACACTACTACTGTTTCACATTTGTTTTGTGTTGTTGTTTCCTTCTGGTCTGTCAGCCTCTCTGCTTTTAACAGTTCTAAACAAGGTGAACTTCAGTTTTGCCAATATGAGATATTTTTCTGTTTTTTTTATTGTTGTTGTCATTGCTTTAATTTGGTGCATTTCATTTTCAGTGTGTCTGATACATGTAATTTATAGTGCAACAGAATTGAGATTTAAAAGTTTTCTGGGTCAGGTGGAAAAGTATGTTATTTTGGGCATTATTTTATTTTTATATAACGTTTCAAAGAGTACACATCACACATAAATCTACAATGCTATAGAAATAACTTCCTATATAAAGAAAGAAAAATAGTTTTACATTACAAAATATAAAAGACACCTTACTTGTGTCTTTCCTGCGCATTAAGGCCATTTCCTCCCACCTCTGGAAAATGGCCGATTTCCAATTTCTGGCATTAATGACCTCGCCAATGTTGCCATTAGCGTGTGGCCATCAAAAAAGATGAGCACATGAGCCCTTACTGCCACCTATTTTATAGGTGATAAGGGCTCACACGCTAATCACGCACTAATTGGTTAGCGAATTGGCATTGCCAATGCACTAACTGATTAGCATAGAAATGCCCACTCTCCACCCTCAGACACCTCTGTGTGTCCCGCAGTAAACGCTTTCAAGCTGCAGTAAGCACGCAATAGCACTTAGCACACCAAAGTAAAAGAACTTCATAACTTAGAAGTAATTAGCTTAATGAGAATTCCTTTTAGACCTCAAAATGTGGAGAGAACAAGAAAGTAAAATGCAGAAGAAATATGCTAAACAAAAAAAAAAAAGGAGGATCTCATATATTTCAGTGCAGCGACTTGCTTACTCTAGTTCAGCCTGAGATACATTACCAGAATCTAAATTCTTATCAGAATGAAATTTCTTTAAGTGGTCAGGTGCCCAGAAAATCTATGTATTCCCCTGCAGTTTCAACAAACACTTGCAGGGGAAACATAAGAAAAATTGAACACAACTTTGGAAGGCCAGAGGTCTTACAACTAAGAATGCCTTACGTCTATCCTGAGTACTTTTAGACACATCAGGAAAAATGTAAAGTTTTAAACCCAAAAATGGTACATCAGGTTTATGAAAATGCATTTTCAGAATATAGGGGTCCTTTTACTAAACCATGGTAAACTTTTTACCTACCATGGCTGAACACAGGGTTTAAACAGCACTAAGAGCCATCAAGTATGGGATAGTCAAGAGTCCTTTACTGATAAACCCAACACGGGCCATGTTTCAGCGTAACTATGCCTGCGTCAGGGGTCGAATCAATTATTATCAGGCTCTTGAAAATATCATTTCACAGCTCACTGACTCAAACAACCTTAGCTTTCCAGCTTGCAACTGAAGTCTGATGTAGAAAGCTGACCATCACAAACTAGCATCCTCTAAATGGCCAAAAACAAACTGGGGTAAAATTCTTTCAATAGATGAGGACAGTAACAAAACTATACAGTTCTTATTCCTATCCAATACAAAAGGTGACACACAATACTAACAAACTTTCATATACTTCAAAGAATTTTCAATAAAGTCATTTTTATATATATAAGGACATGCTCATATTTTTCCAAGGTTCAAACACAGACACACTGGACCATAGGAGCCACCTCTGTGGGTGCTGTGGGTGCTTGAGCACCCCCAATATTGAGAAAATTCCTTGTAAGTGTCCAGGGAGGGGTTATTTCCATTGGGCTTAGCACCCCCAATAATTACGAAAAGTTGGCTTCCATGCTGGACACACATGTCCAGGCATATAATCATAGCATGACTCTTCTTTAAATTAATGCTCCTAAGTGCCAAATAACATATATTTTGTGAAAAAACTTTATTAAAACTTTCATTTAACTTCTTTTCACCTAGCAAGTTAACAAAACAAAAGTAATAGTAGGGTGAGGAGAAACCTAGAAGAGAATTTAAAAAACAAATACAAGAAAGAAACCTGAGGAAAAATTAGGGCAAAACCAAAACTAAACACAACATGGAAAAAGTGAGCAAAATGGCCACCAGTGAGGGAGTATGTGTGCCTTGTTGCTTTCTGTGAGCTCCACTGTGAATGCCATAAGACCCCAAACTGGTTCAGTTTATTCCTTATGACACAGACATATCTTAATATCTCTGAATAGAAGCTGTTGGAAAGAGACCCAGAACTATTCTGGGATTGTTCCAAGTATCTTTATAGAGACCACCGCAACATCAATCAAGATAAATCATATTTGGAATGCCAATTCCCAGTGTTAGAAGTAATCATCCAAGGCCTAATTCATTTGGTTTTTATTCCCATAGACACAAAATAGGAGAAAATCCTTAGTGAATCAGGGTTTCAGTCTTGAGCCATTAAGAAAGGCTACGCAGAATGACCTGAGGTAATTTCATGACCTAAGCAAGAACCTGTGCTCAGAGTACTAAGTGATAAGATTATTATCACATGAGTATCTGTTGCACATATTTTGCTGCAGTCAGGTACTCATGCTGAGCAATATCACATTTGGAAATCTTAACACCTAATCTAATCAGAAGGAAATAAATGGCAATAACAATCAAGGAAAAGACTTTTTAAAACCCATATTTCAAATTCTATTAGCTTAATAAGAACTATTTGAACTCCTGAGCTGAATGTGTATTAATAAGAAACCTTGGGCTTTAGTTTAGCTCATAATAACTATGATAACAAAATCTGTGTTCCAGTGATGTCTTAAAATGTTTTCTGATGCAAAAGAAGAATTTTTAAAAAATATCTAGAAAGTCAGAGACTCCTATTTGCTTTCTACTTTTTTTGAGGTGAAAGAGTAGCTTAGTGGTTAGTGCAGCAGGGTGCAAATCCCACTGGGGCTTCTTGTAACTTAGGCAAGTTACTTCACTCTCCATTGGGTTTGAGATGAATTACTTGCCTCTTCCAAACACAAGTAAAAAGCGAATTGTATATTCAGGTACACAGGTGCCTCAAGTACAAATTTAGGGCCTCATTTACGAACCACTTATCACACATTAATGCACATTAGCATGTGTTAATGTGGATTAAGTGCATAGTTAGTAAGTAAGACCTCATTGAAAATAATGGTGCTTGTATATTTAATGTATGTTAAATCACAATAATGTTATAAGACGGTAACAGTATATAAGACCCTTAAATTGAAACCCTCTAGTGCAGAATGATACCTATTATACCTAAATGAAACTCACATTATGTTTAGGTTTGGGAAAGCAAGTATCAAATCCACTAAAACTAAACTGCCTATTAATACCACTGTGCCTATCTGGCCACGGCATATATCGAGGAGACTCTGGCTGAATAGATTTAATGTAGCACAATATTTATTATTTATATTCCACATTAAACTGGCTAGCTCAAAGCAAATCACAAAAGATAAAGACAAGAAGCAGAGAGGCACTCACATTGGAAGGCAAAAATGGTGATACTTTGAACCTAGTAAAACTGCATACATGTCCAATTTCTCTAATTTTCTAAAGGTCATTCCATGTGTAAACCCTGATTTACATGCGGAAAAGATCTCCAGTCATTTAAGTACCTAAAAGATCATATATATTTAAACCCGTGCCATACATAGGTGTTGCCAGAGGCATGCTAGAAAGGGGATAGGATTTGATATACTGCCTTTCTGTGGTTGCAATCAAAGCGGTTTGCATATTATATACAGATACTTATTTTGTGACTGAAGCAGTGGAGGGTTAATTGATTTGTCCAGAGTCATAAGGAGTTGCAGTGGGAATGAAACCCGGGTTCCTCTGGTTCTCAGTCCATTAAGAGTAGAGGTGGAGTACAGATGTAAGTGTATGTTTTTTTTTTTAAATATGGGGATGCATGTGTAGAATACATGAAGGCTTTATACCAGCTTCAGAGCAGATGTAAATGTGAACATTTCAATCTGTACTCTATTAGAGCTAGTTCTTGGAAGCCTACTTTCAAAAGAAACATGGGTGCTTTTGTTGCCTTTATAAAACAAACTTAAAATAACCAGCTTATTTCTTTATTAGGATTTATTTACCACCTTTATGAACAAATTCACTCAAGGTGGTGTACAGTAAGAATAAGTCAAACATAAGCAATAGAAAATTACAGCAGTAAAAATATTCAAACAACAATACATAGTATTAAAAAGGATTTGTTGACTATGAGGGCACACCAAAAACTGGTAGAAAAATGAACACTATCAAACCTTGGACCTTAAACATAGGCCTCCTGTTATAGGATTACCTCTACCCCCTTATTCCGTAACAGGTCGCTTAAATTTGCAAGCCAATTGCATAAATAGCACCATCGTGCCTAATCAGTATTTTGTAATTGCAAACTCAAATGGCGTAGCATGGAACTGTTAGAAACACATAACCAGTTACTGTCTCTAAATTAGATAATCAGAGGTAATATTAAACAATCAAAACTTTTGATGTAAAAACAGATATGTTTTCAGTGCTTTACGAAGAATATATGGTGTAATAAGACAAACTTCAGCAGGGATAGCGTTCCAGATCTTAGCACCCTGAAAAATGAAACAACGTTCCCAAATTGACTTTAAGGTCATCTTTTTCGTAGAAGGAAAGTGTAATAAAAGATTTTTCTTACTTCTGAGCTGACTTCTATTATTTGCAGGAGGAAGAAGCCCACCCACTGACTCTGAGTTAAGGCCATAAAAACTTTTATATATCAAACAAACAACTTTAAAGTGAATGCAAGATTCAATCTTTAACCAATGTAAGTTATTCAATAGAGGAGTAGCTTCATTAAATTTACCCAGATTATAAATCAGTCTTGCAGATGCATTTTGCAATTATTGGCATTTAGTTGTTTGTTGATTGAGCAATACAAAGAATTGCAGCAATCCAAATGCCATAGTAGAACTGCCTGGGCTAGCGTTCTAAACCTTAAAGGACTTAAAAAAGCCCTAACAGCCCTCAGTCATTCCTGTTAAAGAGAGAGCCTGATTTTGCATAGGTTGTTGGGGTTTCCATCTGTTAGGAAAGTTTGCTATAAGAGAATTCAGGACGGCTTTTTTTTCTTTTCCAGCTATAAAATTGTGGAACTCTATACCTACACAAGTCCGTGTGCTTTCTAGTTATCTACAATTTCGTAAGCGATTGAAAACGTATTTTTTTAGTTAACATCTGAATGATTAATTTTGTAAGCTTTTCTAACTTTCCAGTTTATGTTTTGAATTTATGTAACCCGCTTAGACTCTTTATTGATATTAGCAGGATATAAATTTTCTGAATACAATGGAATAGGAAAAGAGATGTACCAAGTCAGGATGGTCACAACATGCAGTATATTTTACAAAAGATTTGTAGAATATGGAGCCTTTTATAAAACACTTACAAAATTGTGGGAAATTTAGCAGCACATGCAGTGAGCACAGCTTTTTGACAGAAAAGCACATTCAGAAAAAGAACAGCATCACTCGAAACTCTTCACATGTAAATGCTGGCACTAGTAGGGATTCTGTAACCTGCACGTCTAAGTGCTGGCAAGTGGCAGATTGTACAAAAGTGGACATCCAAGGAAAGCCAATTAAACTCAAGTCGTTTTAAATGCAAAAGAGATTAGCATAACCACCTAATCTATCACCAGATCCAGGGGCCCTTTTACAGAGTGGCAGTAAGCCCAATGCGGGCTTACCACTCGCTCTTCTGGGACTACCACTGGCTCAATGTGGCTGCCAGAGGTAGTCCCGCCCCAAGCGTGTGCAATTTCTGGGGAAAAAGAAAAACATTTCTATCTTGATGCCTAAGGAAGCATACGAGGCGAGCTAGTGACTTGCAGGTGTTTAGCAAAAATATTCCCCTGACGCAGCCAGTTATCGGCGAAACAGGGCTTCCCTGTCAGGAGATGAAGATAATGCAAGAGTGGATAAAGAAATGGTATTAATTGATGGAAGATTTTCTCGCTGTGTTCACCATCCAAGATAAGTAACGTTTTTTTCCTTACATTGCATTCAGCATTTGTGTCTTTGCCCATGAGTGTTTGAAAAGGTGCTATGGCATATATCACATGAAAGTTATATAGGTGGAGTTTTTTTTAAGACTTATGATTAATGAGGTGCCCTCTCTAACTAAAAGGTGTGTCCTTTAAAAAGAGGAGTTGCCGGTTATACTGAGGTCTTTTTTCTCCATGATTTTTCATGATTGAGAGTCCATAATCACCTTTGAACACTTCAATAGTTGTAGAATTTTTAAGTTTAGTGGAGATTATATTCTACATATTCCAACTTTTACAGGAAAAAGAAAACCCCCAGAAATGACTTGCGCTAACCCGGTGGTAATTTAGTTACTACCAGGTTAGCACTGGACCCCTTATCGCCACCTCAATGGGTAGCGGTAAGGACTCCCCACCACATGGCCATACGGTAAGAGTTATCTCACCGCCTGATCATTTTTTTCGGCTTTTACTAGGTGTGGAAAAAAGGGCCCTGACGCATGGGAAAAACGTCCCCTGCCACTAGTACAGGGCCCTTTTTCCTGTAGCTTGGTAAAAGGACCCCCCCCCCCCCCCCCCCAAAGAAGTAGCTAGCTAACATTTATATATTCCTGGGAGCAGTGTTGTGCAAGTCACTTTGTAAAAAAAAAATAATATATTAAAGTTGCTAGTTACTGCAAGAAAAAGTAATATATTACACTTACTAGTTACTTGTTTAATGAACATTGTCCCCTAATTCTATAAAAGTCACCAAAAATTGTGCATACAAATTTGAACATGCACCCATTTTGCACACACAATTTAATGAAAAACAAGTTAATTAGTGCAAATAATTGGCTTTTTAACAAGCATTTATTGGCACATGTAATTTTAGGCACGGGATCCACTTTCAGGTTTATGGCTTGCCAGACACATCTTCCACCTAACAAAAATATTGTTATCTCTTTCACTTTCTCAATCAACAGCATGCTTAAATGTTGAAGACTCAGTCATGTTTGTTATTACCTCATACTGCACACTTGAACAATTTCATTCAAAGGGAAGTTTGCTGGAAACCGGAAGCAGCCTAATAATGAGCCTAGTGAGGCAAAGAAAATCAGTGGCCTAGTGGTTTAGAGCATCGGTGTTAATATCCAGAGGTGGCCAGTTCAAATCCCACTGCTGTTCCTTGTGATCTTGCGCAAGTCACTTAACTTTCCATTTCCTAAGATAAAAACTTAGCTTGTGAGGCTTCTAGGGACAGGGAAATACTCAATGTACCAGAGTGTAACTCACCTTGAGCTGCTACTAAAAAAAGGTGTGAGCAAAAAATCCAAATAGATAAACTATATAAAATAACTACACAACATGGAGGAGTTTTTTTTTTGTACCCTGTGTTTTCCCACTCATGGCAGGCACAATGTGGCTTAGGTACTTATTTG
The DNA here is from genome assembly GCF_901765095.1 of Microcaecilia unicolor. Taxonomy (NCBI): domain Eukaryota; kingdom Metazoa; phylum Chordata; class Amphibia; order Gymnophiona; family Siphonopidae; genus Microcaecilia; species Microcaecilia unicolor. The sequence goes on along the minus strand of NC_044034.1, from coordinate 280,891,634 downwards.
TACCTGGGGCAATGGAGGGTTAAGTGACTTGCCCAGAGTCACAAGGAGCTGCCTGTGCCGGCAGTGGGAATCGAACCCAGTTCCCCAGAACCAAAGTCCACCACTCTAACCACTAGGCCACTCCTCGTATTAGTGAGTTGTTTAATAATTTAAAACTTGTTAAGTACTAGAGATATTAGACTAATAGAAAAGAGCCTTCAGATTATATGGTATTTTGTGTGATTTATTTAGTCTTTGCTTCTCAGAAAGTAATGACTAAATAATGTAATGTGACTAAAAGAATGTAATTAAAACTCTGTAATGAAGACTCCCCTCTTGTTATCCTAATTAGAATAACTAACTATAAATTAAAACTATAAGTGGCCCTTTTACTAAGCCGCGTAAGTGTCTACGCACATCCAACACACACCAAAATGGAGTTACCACCCAGCTACCACATGGCTTTTGCAGTAATTTCATTTTTGGTGTGCGTCTGATACGCCCATCTGAAAAATAATTTTTATTTTCGGATGTGCATATCAGACGCTCGCCAAGTGGCATTTGGCACGTGTAGGTCATTACCACCCAGTTACTGAGTGAGACTTTACTGCTAGGTCAATGACTAGCAGTAAGGTCTCAGACCCAAAATGAACGCGCACCAATTTTGATTTTGCCTCACATCCATTTTTGGCAAAAAATTTTAAAAAGGCATTTTTTTGCAGGCTTGCTGAAAAATGGATCCATGCACGCCCAAAACATGGGCCTACACTACCGCAGGCCATTTTTCAGCGCACCTTAGTAAAAGGACCCCTAAATGAAGAGATGTGCTAGGGGTGGGTGGGAGTTAGGGAGGGGTGAGAATGAAGACTGTGCCTTCTAGAAGCTATCTGTTAATGCTGTAGGCTATGGCAGAGAGTTCAAGTTTTAAAACTATGGGGAAAAGGGTTTTACACTAGGGAAACTAAGCTGTGCAGCAAACTAAAGTTAAAACTCTAGGCTGGGGTTTCCTGTGACTATCGGCTCAGCTCTACACTGATGCTATGGTAAACTCTAGAATAGTTCCTTAACTGCTAGCCTATAGAACTGTAATAGAGACTTTTAGTACTAAACAAACGAAGAAAACCATATTCGTTAAACTGCCTTTGCTAAATAAGGAGAGTAACTTAAAAATAAAGACACACGATTACCTATTTAATTGTTTAAAAGCAATTTCCCAGCAAATAACTTACCAATGAATATTTGTCCTGCTCTGGAAGTCCCCACAGCACCTCCTCTAAACCTCATCTCTTACTTAGTAATATATTAGTTCCTAGTCCTGCTTGGGAATAAGTGTATACACTGATGGGAACATTTTAGAGCTATACAACTGGTCTATTTCCATTGCAAAATAGGAAATGCACATAAATGGAGTAATTCTAACATCTATGTGACAATTGCACTCATAAATCACTAGAATACTAGCATAAATGTGGATATGTGTGGACATATATGTGTAAAATGCCAAAAATCCAGTTAAGCGTTATTCTGTAACTAGGTGTATATCTTGCATAACCTATATTTTACAAGTGGATTACACAGGGGTGCAGTGCAAACTTACACACTTTGGGTCAGATTCTATAAATGCTGCTCAAAAATCAGTACCAGAAAAGGTTGGCAGTAAGCGCAATTCTATAAAGGGCACACGCCCTTTGTAGACTCTCACTTAGCACCGATTCCCACACCCTAAGTCTGCATGGCCGACTTACAGTTGCTGTAACGTGGTGTAAATGCTGGTTCCCAAATTGAGCATGCTGAATCATTATTAGTAACAAGGAATGCAACTTTTTGGAATGCCCCAACATGGCCCCGCCCCTTTTGAGATGCATGCTATGGGATTTGAGTGCCCTATGTAGAACTGACCCCCTTAATATAATATCTTCCAATTTTTTAGCAATTCAGACTTACAAGTTTATTTGTTTCACCCTGACGTGATTTGAGACACTTTTGAAAAACATTATTAAAAGCTGGAGTTCTGACCTACTTACGAAAAAGTTCTTCAAATTATCTGGGAGGGGCAGCATGCAGAGACCTGACATGGTACACCACCATGTTTAAACAGCTGCCTCCCACTCAGACCCATGTCACATGTATAACAACATGACTCACCGTCTGAGAAGTCTGCATCAAGATTTTTTCCACTTTCCACTAAATTTTACTTTCATAAACTGTGTTTTATTTGGAGGATGTGGGAGAGGACGTATAACTGATAGAGCGCAGTTTACAAATCCATGGGCTACATTCATCAAAGATTTATTAAATGGATTCTTCATGTTTTTATGGAACTGCCTTTATCATTTATATGCTGCACAGTATCATGCCACAAAGCAAATTTATTATTCTCTTGAGAATAAAAGATATTAAAGATGCTCACTGTATCTCAGGGACTGTGAACAAAGGAATCTCTCTCTCTCTCTCTCTCTCTCTCTCTCTCTCTCTCTCTCTCTCTCTCTCTCTCTCTCTCTCTCTCTCTCTCTCTCTCTCTCTCTCTCTCTCTCTCTCTCCTCTCCCTCCTACCTCCTTTTGCCACCTTTACCCTTTCATGGCTAGATTGAATATGCTTCTAGCTGCTTCAGAAATTGTAGATAGAGTAAATGAGAGTCTAGTCTGTCAAAGATTTCTCTGCATGCAGAGGGGAAGAAATGTGATGAATGTAATTCAACTACAAAAGCCATGTTAAATAAGTGAAGGTAAACCTATTCTGCTTTTATTTATAGATTGCATCTAATGAATTCATTTTCCATGAACAATTGGTGTAACCAGCCCAAATAATAGCTGAAGTATATAGGAGGCAATTTTCCGTGCCTAAAATTTTTCAAAGCATTTATGTGCCATTTATGTAAGGAACTAGCATTTTAAAAACTTGCCCACCTTACATTTGTATGAAGTTATGCACATGGTTATTTTTATTAAATAGTACTAATATTTATATGACAGTTACACATAGAAATGTTCAGAATAGTAGCATACACACACGTGTATGCACATACATGCCAGAGATTCACCTATAAGAATTTTGTAAATTTGTACATACAGGGTTAGATTCTATATATGGTGCCTGAAAATTCCACGTGGGAAAAAATGCCAAGGCACCACCACCGCTGCGACCACCCCTGTTGCCCCTGCCCCCCCCCCCCACATGCTACCTTCACCCGCCCACACACGCTACCACCATCCCCACAGCCCTTACCTTCCTCCATGTCCAGCAGCATGTTCTCCAATCTCCCCTATCCCACCTTCTTCCATCCCTGCTGCTGCTGAGCGCATCGCCGCTGTTACCTGTGACCTCTCACGGTAGTCTTGTGAGAGTTCATGGCCACCATTTTAAACCAAAGAGCCGGCACAGGATACAAGCAGTGGCAGTGTGCGAGGGCAGTGGCAGCGGCAGGCAAGGGCAATCAGGCAGAGCCTCTGGGTCCCCTGAAGCCTCTGGGCCCTCGGGCACTGCCCGGTTGCCCTAATGGTCAGTTCACCCTTGTGACATGCTCATGGCCACACCCTATTTTCAACTGTGCAACTTAGAATTTAGATGCACCACATTACAAAATACGCTTAGACAGTTGTGCATGTAAAATCTTATTGATGCTAATTAGTGTCACTAATTACTTGTTAAGTGGCAATTATCAGCACCGATTGGCTTGTTAACTAAGTTACACGCGCAAATCCAGAATATGACCAGATTTGCACGTGCAATTTAAATTGCGCTATACAGAATCCAGGGGATAGGGCTAGATTCTATAAATAGTGCTCAAAAATGGACCTCAAAATGATGAGCGCTAAATGTGATTCTGTAAAGGGTGTGTGCACTTTATAGAATCGTGCTTAATCCCTATTCTCACTCCCTAACTTTGGGTACCTGACTTATGCCTGCTGAAACCTGGTGTAAATGCTGGCGCTCAAGTTGGGTGCATTGACCCATTATTTTGTAACAACATGAGCAACTTTTCAGAGTGCCCCTGAGATACCCATGACCCTCCCATGACCACGCCCTTATTGAGTTGTGTACTATGGGATTTGGGCCCCAAGCGTTAAAGAATAGCATGCAGCCAGATGTTTGTGCAAATCCTAATTGGTGGCAAATAATGTCAGTAATTGGTTGTTAGCGGCCAATTATTGCTTGATAATGGCTCATTAGCCAATTAAGTTGCGTGCACATGTTGGGTGTCATGTATAGAATTCAGGGATATTACATAGCCTGTTTTTTACAAGTGGGCACAGACACCAGGCAGAGATTTGCAGGATGCACATTTGCACACAGTTTATAGAATACTACAAGTTATATGGGTATCACCATCACTTAGCCTCCCATAATTACACCAACTGTATGGAATTTGTAAATGCTAGTGCCTGTGCATATGTGCATATATACCCAGTTATACTAGTATTCAATAATGAATGGAGTGGAGTGGAACAGGTGGATGTGAAGCGTCTATTCATGCTTTCCAAAAACACTAGGACTAGGGGGCATGCAATGAAACTACAGTGTAGTAAATTTAAAACAAATCGGAGAAACATTTTCTTCACCCAACGCGTAATTAAACTCTGGAATTCGTTGCCGGAGAATGTGGTGAAGGCGGTTAGCTTGGCAGAGTTTAAAAGGGGTTAGATGGTTTCCTAAAGGACAAATCCATAAACCACTACTAAATGGACTTGGGAAAAATCCACAATTCCAGGAATAACATGTATAGAATGTTTGTACGTTTGGGAAGCTTGCCAGGTGTCCTTGGCCTGGAGTGGCCGCTGTCGTGGACAGGATGCTGGGCTCGTTGGACCCTTGGTCTTTTCCCAGTGTGGCATTACTTATGTGCTTATGTAATGTAAGTACCCTCTTGGCAACTATCAATGTTCCCTCTAAGCTGTGCAGGAGTCCTCCACTTATGTTCCTGCCAGCCGGGGGGGGGGGGGGGGGGCGGTGCATTTTCAGGATCACCTTTTCAATATCAAGGCACAGGCAAGCTCTGCAGAATTCCAGGGAACCTGCCTGTCCCTTGCTATTGAAAATGTGATTTTGAAACAGCCCTGCGCCCACACACATTGGCAGGACCATAGTTAGAGGACTCTTGTACAGCTTAGAGAAAACAGTGGCACCTATCAGTGGCATAGCTACATGGGGCCACGGGGGCTTGGGCCACCAAAAATGTCCTCTGGGCCTCTGGTTTTTCTGGCAGGGGTCCCCAACCCCTGCCAGCTGAAGCCTTGTCTAGCGCCGGTCTCTGGCACCACTGCGTTGCCTGCCCTGCTCAGTCTTCCCCTCATGTCCAGTATGCGAAACTGAGGCAACCATTAAAAAAATTATCATGAGAGTACTTACCGACACCTATTCTGTAGGCAATAAGGGCTCATGCACTAATCCTGCACTAATTAGTGCACAATAATGTAGCTGCACTGATAAGTTAACGCCTACTCTCTGCCCCAGATACGCCCCTCTATAAGAAACATTTTTATGTTTAGGGGTCCTTTTGCCAAGCTGTGGTTAAAAAGGGCCCTGCTGTAGCAGCAAGGGCCATTTTTGCCACGCACCAGAGCCCTTTTTAGCACTGCAGGTAAAAAGCCCCTAAAGAAGACATGACTATGTGGTAAGATTATTCTTACTGAGTGGCCATGCGGGGGGGGGGGGGGGGGGGGGGCACTGCCTGATTACTGCTGACAGGGCCGTTGTTAGGCCGAGGCGACCAAGGCTGCAGCATAGAGCCTCGCGCTTAAGGGGGCCCCGCACGGTGCACCTCAACTCTGCCTCCTCTGCTCCATCCCGCACCGGCGCTCACAGTCCACTGCCAACCACCCGCAACCCAGACCCAGCCAGACAGCACTGCTGTGTGTGAGCCGGCTGCCTGCCAGAGACTTGCAGCAGCCGGGCTGCAGCGCTCCCTGGCCCTGCTCGCCCAGTCACCGCTCCGGACCGTACCTCTTCTCCTGAGTGAGTCCGCACCTCTGACCCCTCGAGTTGCGTGGCGTAATGGTCGTGACGCGTGCTGCATGCGTGAGCACCGCAGACTGTCTGCAGCAGAGCAGTAGATCCATCCTGCTCAGTCCTCCTGAGTGACAGACAGTCCTGGTATGCCCCTGATGATGCGGCCCACCCCCGCGACAACTTCCTTCTTCAAGGGCGGGCCGCGTGGGACAGGCAGAGAGAATTGAGAGAGTTCCAGTTCCAGCTTGAGCTTCCAGCCGCAGCCAGTCAGAGACAGAGTGACAAACAGAGTCGGAGTCTTCTTGAGTCAGAGAGTTGTGGTATATATTTTAAAACAATTTTAATACCTTGGTGGTCTATATGTTTTTATATTGTACATTATATTTTACACATCACTTTATTTTATTGTATATCTTTTCATTTCATTTTTATTTTATTGCATATATCTATATTATTTTTGCTTATCAATGAGGTGGAGCTAGGATGGGGGCGGGGCTAGGCCGGGACGGGGCTAGGATGGGCCCCACCAAATTGATCTGCACAGGGCCCTGCACTTGCTAAGACCAGCCCTGACTGCTGAGTTAGTGCCGCACTATAAATTACATAATTATTTTCTGAAGTGCCATAAATGGTGCACACTTGAGGCGGAACTACCACCGGCAGTCCCAGTTTATGTGTGCAGATTCAGAACTTGCCACAGAATGCCTGAGTGCATCCTGCTGTAAATCCTTTTAGGCTGCAGTAAGCACACACTGGTGATTACCGCAGCTTCGTAAAAGTGCCCCTTTGTTTTCATTGTGCTACACTTTGATGTTTATTATGAAAGGTAGATAGTTAAATAGGAAATGAATACATAAAAGTTTCCACGCCTATTATTATTATTAGCATTTGTATAGCGCTACCAGACGCACACAGCGCTGAACACCTGACATAGAGAGACAGTCCCTGCTCAAAAGAGCTTACAATCTAAATAATACAGACAGACAAGACAATTAAGGGTGAGGGAAGTACTGGGTGAGAAGGAACAAGGGGTGGGGGGAGGCAAATGAGTAGTGGCTAGAAGTCAAAAGCAGCAGTGAAAGGTTGGGTTTTCAGCATAAATTTGAAGACAGGTAGAGATGGAGCTAGACGTACAGGCTCAGGAAGTTTGTTCCAGGCATAAGGTGCTGCGAGAGAAAAGGAACGAAGCCTGGAGTTAGCAGTGGAGGAGAAGGGGGACAACAAGAGAGATTTGTCCAGCGAGCGGAGGTCACAGAAAGGAATGTAGGGAGAGATGAGAGTGGAAAGGTAATGGGGGGGGCTGCACCTTCCTGTACCTCTGTCATACACACATCCCCTTTCTTACCATGGTAGCTATATCTGTGCTGAGATGCTTAAACTCTTACCTTGATGAGGGTATTAAATCAAGCATTGTAGGATGCAAATAAGGATGTGGTCTTCCTAATATTTATTTATTTATTTATTTGTTTGTTTGTTTGTTGCATTTGTACCCCACATTTTCCCAACTATTTGCAGGCTCAATGTGGCTTACATAGTACCGTCAAAGGCGTTTGCCCAGTTGGTGGATAACAAATACAAAGTTGTATAGTGATCGTATGAGGTATAAGTGGAGGGTCGGAATGGATGAAGATTGCGTGATGTCCTGTTCGATCATAGTCATGCTGTGTTGGTAGGTGAAGAGGGTTATGTGGGGTCGTTGGGGTAGGCCTTTTTGAAGAGGTAGGTTTTTAGTGATTTCCTGAAGTTCAAGTGGTTGTGGATTGTTTTCACAGCTTTTGGGAGCCCATTCCATAGTTGTGCGCTTATGTAGGATAAGCCGGCTCAGTTCTTAGCAACAATCCTCCACCAAAAGTTAAATTTAGGGGCCAATGTACTAAACCTCATTAATGGTAACATAAGCGTTAAAAGGTGCATTAAGGGGGTAATTCTATAAGAGGGTACATACATTACCTGGTAAAATGGGCACCCACTTTGAGGTACTTTATTTTTTTTCTCCTTATTTTTTATTTAACATTTTTCAAAGTAAGGCTTACAAAATTTAACCACATAAATGACACCTTACAGAATGCCAACTAGTTGAAAAGTACACATGGCCAGTGGGTGAGCACAGGGGTGGAGTTTGAATGGAGCATGAATAGAACATACAAGTAAGCATGTAGGACCAAATTCTATTAAAGGCGCCTTAAAAATTGGCGCTGAAAAACCATGCGGTTAGTGTGATTATATAAATGCTCACACGCCACTCTTGCGATTAAATTTAGGTGCACCCATTTAAGCCACCTAAAACCAAGCCTAAATACCTGCACCTAAGTTAAGCGCTGACAGGGTGTATTCCATAATAGTGCACATAGTGGTCCTTTTACTAAGGTGTGCCGAAAAATGGCCTGTGCTGTTGTAAGCGTGTGTATTGAATGTGCGCAGGTCCATTTTTCATTGAGCCTGCAAAAATGGTGTCCATTTTGGGCCTGAGACCTTACCACCACCCATTCATTTAGTGGTAAGGTCTCACACGTTAACTGGGTGGTAATCGTCAGCGCGCATACACTGCCAATCACCACCCGGTTAGCACCACGCAGTAGAAAATAAAAATTATTTTCAGAAGCACGTATCAGATACGCATAAAAAAATGAAATTACTGCCTGGGACACGCAGTAGCTGGGCGGTAGTTCCAAGTTGACACACCTTGGACACGCTTAGGCACCTACGCGCCTTAGTATTTTTTTAAAATTTTTTTATTTATAACTTTTCCATATTTACATAAAGATAATAATACATCAAAATGTATAAGAATTTGAAATATAAATTTAAAAACTTAAATGCAAGCAGAAATCAATCCTTATATTTTGTCCACAATTGGAGGATCCAAGATGAAGAAAATCAGAATATAAGAAATTAAACATATTAATATCACATATTGACCGGAAGGATATCAGGGTCATGCAGCCTAGACAGTACATTTAACTGGAAGATACCATCTCCGGGGCATCCCGCATACTCTCCTTAGCAGTGGTAAATTCTTATAGTTTCATAGGACACAAAAACAGGTAATTAACTCCATTTAAAGAAATCATGCATCTACACGGATATCTACACGGATATAACAATTGTAAAAGTACCACCCAGGGAAAGGATTTTTGGTTTAAATACCAGCATTTCCTTTCTCCTGGCCTGAGTTTCTTTAGCCAAATCTGGGAAAATTCGAATTTTTCCTCCCATGAAAATAGCATTCATTTTTCTGAAATAAGTACGCAAAATTAAGTTTTTGTCCGTCTCCAGTGCAAACGTAACAAGCAATGTAGCTCGATCTGATATTTCAAATCATTCTAGAAAATCGGTTAAATTCAAATTTTGAGGATGTTCTGGTGCTGTTGTAGGAGGCAAAGCCTTTTTAAAATATTGCGTTCTAGTCACTAAAGGGTAACTTTCTATCGGCCTTAGTAAAAGGGCCCCCTAGTTTTTTGAAATGCCCACATCCCGCCCATTCCATGCCAATAACTACACCCCTTTCAACTGCATGCATTAGAAGTTACGTGCACTGTGTTGTAGAATACGTCTAGAAAGTTGTATGCATACAATCTAATTAAAGCCAATTAATGCCACTAATTGGCTGTTAAGTATCATTTTGGTTGCCACCCTGCCTCCACCCCTTACCACCGCCACCCCCCCCCCCTCTGCCGCCTCGCTGCCCTGCTTCTCCCCACCCACTGCGCTGTACATCTTGGCTGGCGGGGGTCCCCAACTCCCGCCAGCTGAAGACCGTCCAATGCTGGTCTCCAGTGCCACCATATTGCCTGCCCTGCTCTCTCTCTTCCCCTCACATCGGGCATGCTCAATTTCACTAAAAGGAGCATGCCCAACGTGAGAGGAAGAGAGTGCAGGGCAGGCAATGCAGCAGTGCTGCCGCAGACCAGAGCTGGACAAAGTCTTCAGCTGGTGGGGGTTGGGGACCCCCGCAAGCCAACCAGAGGCCCAGAACAAATTTGGGGGGGGGCCCAGGCCCCCATGGCCCCACCTAGCTACGCCACTGGTGTGTGCAATTTACCATGCGGCCAAATTAGCGCACACAAGTTAAGGCGCCATAGAATTTGGGTACATTATAAAAAATAACAGAATTCACACACATACATGACAAATATTGGTACAGGCATTTATACCTTCCCTAGAACTGGGGCAAATGTCTGCAGCTGCCACTTATGCTAGTATTTTATAACAAAAACAAGGCACCTACTTTACTGTATAAAATTGCAGCTTCTTACCTTCATATTATAAGCACCTTGTTATAAAGTTGCTCTCCAAATCCTTGCATGATCTAATACAAGTGTCTAAAATGTGTTGACAGTACTATAAAGATGCATTAATTCACTTGCACTTGCATCAATACAAAACCTAAAACAGAAGTAATAAGTTGCAAAAATATGTTAAATAGTTCATTGCTTATTAATGTAATGAAAACTAACATATGTTAAAATACACAAAATGTAGCACAGAACCATTAATGCAAAACACTTAACAACACATCAGAGAGGTGTAATTAACTTCTTCTATTCAATGTCTGCATTAACAAACACTGTAATGTGCATATGTTAATGTGTTCCACATCTAATTTACATTGAGTTTAGTACTTTACCCCTGGATTCTATTTAGTGCGCTTATATTTAGGCGCTGAAATCGGCGTGAATTCTATAACAATGCGTGTAACTTAATTAGCTTAACAAATTAATGAGCACTGATAACAGAACTTAACAAGCAATAATGAGAACTAATTGGTACTGTTTTTAATTTAGGCGCATAACTTGCTAAGCATATTCTCTAACATGCATCGAACTTCTAACACATGGAGGCAAAAAGGGGCGTGGTTATGGATGGGGAAATGGGTGTTTCATGGGGGTTCCAAAACTTAGGCACCTAGTTATAAAATATGGCCTACTGCGCCTAAATCTATGTGCTGAGATTTACACCAGGTTTTCATTGGCGTAAATGGATACACACAGATGTCAGCGCTGAAATATCAACTAAGCATATTCTATAGCCGATGCCTAAATCCTTGTTGATTCTGATACTACAGATTGTATTCTCTTGTTACTATGTAAGTCGCATTAAGCCTGCGATAAGCAGGAAAGCGCGGGATACAAATGTAATAAATAAATAAAGGTGCCAATTGAATACACTTAGTCGGCACTGATTTCAGTGCTGATTTTTTAGGTGCCATATATACAATCTCCTCCTTAGTCCCTAATGTTGCAGTCGAAATAGGGCAAAAATGTGCCAAAGGTCTCTGGGTTGAAAAAATTTTGTCCAAATTTTTTATTTTTTGTAGTGTCAGCAAAGGCAAAGAAATTAACAGAAAAAACATTTGTGCAAGTGTTAACTTTTGCAAAACAGTGCATGGCATGGGAATAAGGAACCAGGAAAAACTTGTAGTTGCTTTTTTTCAGATTTGTTGGCTCTATCATATTCCTTAAAGAAAAAAATACAAAATGCAGATGGTAAAGATGATGTGATGGAGAGTCAGGAGATTCTTAATGAATGACTCCCAGAGATTCCGAACAGGGAAATTCCAACTTGGCCAGGTGCTTCAAGTTGCACTTAACTCTTGACTGTTTGGATAAAAGGGGGATGAACACATAGAGGGGCATAATCGAAAGGAACGCCCAAGTTTTGCTGAGGATGTGCTCGCAAAACATCCCGGTGGAGGGGCGGGGAAACCCGTATTATTGAAACAAGATGGACGTCCATCTTTCGTTTCAATAATACGGTCGGGGACACCCAAATCTTGAAATTTAGGTCGTCCTTAGAGATGGTCGTCCCTAGACTTGGTCGTTTCTGATAATGGAAACCAAAGATGCCCATCTCAGAAACGACCAAATGCATGCCCTTTGGTCGTGGGAGGATCCAGCATTCGTAGTGCACTGGTCCCCCTGACAGGACACCAACTGGGCACCCTAGGGGGCACTGCACTGGACCTCAGAAATTGCTCCCAGGTACATAGCTCACTTACCTTGTGTGCTGAGCCCCCCAACCCCCCCCCCCCAAAACCCACTGCCCACAACTGTACACCACTACCATAGCCCTTAAGGGTGAAGGGGGCACCTAGATGTGGGTACAGTGGGTTTCTGGTGGGTTTTGGAGGGCTTATATTTACCACCACAAGTGTAACAGGTAGGGGGGATGGGCCTGGGTCCATCTGCCTGAAGTGCATTGCACCCACTAAAAACTGCTCCAGGGACCTGCATACTGCTGTGATGGAGCTGGGTATGACATTTGAGGCTGGCAGAGAGGCTGGCAAAAAATGTTTTTTTAATTTTCTTTTTGGGGTGGGAGGGGGTTGTTGACCACTGGGGGAGTAAGGGGAGGTCATCCCCCATTCCCTCCGGTGGTCATCTGGTCAGTTCGGGCACCTTTTCGAGGCTTGGTCGTGAAAAAAATTGGACCAAGTAAAGTCGGCCAAATGCTCGTCAGGGACACCCTTCTTTTTTCCATTATCGGCCGAGGATGCCCATCTCTTAACCACGCCCCCGTCCCGCCTTTGGTACACTGCTGACACGCCCCCGTGAACTTTGGTCGTCCCCGCGGTGGAAAGCAGTTGAGGACGCCCAAAATCGGCTTTCGATTATGCTGATTTGGGCGACCCTGAGAGAAGGACACCCATCTCCCGATTTGTTTCAGAAGATGGGCGTCCTTCTCTTTCGATTATGCCGCTAAAAGTAATTCTAACGATCAGACATAAGAATAGGGCAAATTGGAGCACAACAAAACCAAAAAGCACCAAAAAAACATTCCAAACCAGTTTGTTTTTTTCAATTTAGCCGTATTACTTTTTTTTTATTTCTAGATTTTTTTCATATAATCAAACAAAATATACTTGTACAGTTAAGCAAAATAAAAATAAGAAAAACATAGGAAATTAACAAATAATAGTAAAAAAAACATTTTTATAACAGTATTAGCTTCTATCCATAATGAGAGATGTAATTCTAGATAAGAGAATCAAATAAAGCATAAATAATAAATAATTTAATGGAAAACATGGCTAAGCATACTGAGCTATTCGGAAAACCCACACTAATTAACCCCAGTTATTCATGGGTATCTAGCCCACCAATTCTCCTCATAGCCAAAAATGTGGTATGACTTCCTGCAGTCCTTTTTCCCTGCAACATTTTATCTTCCAGGAATTATAAGAAATCAGATCCTTAGGTCATAGAAGCACTGTTTCAGAATTGTTCTGATGCACTGTCTTATGAGCTTTCTGTTCTCTTCCATAAATGTGTCCTTAGAAGCTAAAGCTGCCATTGAGACTGGAACTGGATCTGCTTCAAGTCAGCTGTCTTCAGGCCAGAATAATCTGCCTCTATGGGCATGAATGGGCATGGACTATGGTTGTTCACCCTGCTTTTCAGCTGAACAGTGGAAGAACCCCTCAGCTTAGAATGCAGGAGTGGCCTAATGGTTAGTGTAGCAGGCTTTGAGCCTGGTGAGCTGGGTTCAGTTCCCACTGCACCTCCTTGTGACGTTGGATAAGTCACCTAACACTCCAAGCCACAGTAAAAACTGGCCTGCAGTAGTGTGGGCACACACTGGACCACTTTTTGCTGGGGAAAAGGCCATTTTTTTATGACCATGCACAAAAATTATAACTAGCGCAAGCCTATTTATAGCTCGATCCCTTACTGCCAGCCATTGACTTAGCAGTAAGGGCTCATGCACTACCCGTACGGTACCATGCAGCATGTGACAATGTGGGCATGCGGCCGATCACCACCAGGAATGCCCCAAGTAGAAAATAGAAAAATATTTTCTACCGCGGGATTCAGGCACATGAACTACCCCGGCAGTACTGCCAATTTGGTGTACGCTACCCAGGCATTAGCCCTCCTGCGGCTTTGTAAAAGGGCCTCTTAGATTGTGAGCCCTCTAGGGACAGAGAAAGTACCTGTATATAATATATACAGTACTGTGTATATCTAGTAGGGCTATGGAAATGATTAGTAGTAGTAGCTTATGCTCTTGGTCTTCACTTCCAGTCTTCAAAAGCCACCAACAGATCAGTTTTTCGGGATATCTCTAAGGAATATGCATGAAGATGATTTGCATGCCTACTATTTTCCTTGTAGGCACATCTCTCTCTTGGATATGTAGAGACCCTAGGGTCCTGTTTTGAGGCTCTTGCACTAATACCCAGACACTGTATTAGAATAATACACTTTTATTTATCATGACATCACAGGTTGATAAAGAGATGGGTTTTCTCCCGTGATCAATATTATAAACAAGGGAAGAACCTAGCTTTTTAGGGAACTTGCCAGGGGTATAAAACCCTATACAAAATTCAAACCTTGGTCTTTGGCTAGTAGCCTCCCTAGCCACTGACCTTCATGTGAGGGGAGTGCCCATCCAACCCAAAGTGGCTAACCAACTAGCCACAGCAATAGTATAAAAGAGAATTCTGGCTACCCAAGCCAGAACACCTGATTAAGTGAAACCTAGGAGACTTTTACAGTGACAGTAGACAGTAGTCAGTAGACAGTAGTCAAGCTCTGTGCTGTGACTGGGACCAGTGGCGATCCTAGGTTGGCTGCCACCCAGGGTGGATCGCAGCTGTGCACCTCCCCCCCCTCGGGTGCAGCGGCATCCATCCCCCCAGGGTGCAGCACGACACCCCCTTCCCGGTGCATCAAGCCCCCCCCCCAGCGCAATGACACCCCCCTCCCCGGCGCATCAAGCTCTCCCCCCCCCCCCCCCGGGTGCATTCTTGGCTGCTGGAGGGTGCAGAGAGCAGCCGCGTGCCTGTCGGCTCCACTAGCTCCCTGCTCCCTCTGCCCCGGAACAGGAAGTAACCTGTTCTGGGGCAGAGGGAGCAAGGAACCAGCAGAGCCGACAGGCACGCGGCTGCTCTCTGCACCCTCCAGCAGCATGCACCTGGGGCGGACCGCCCCCACCGCACCGCCCTTGCTACGCCACTGACTGGGACACTGCATAACTTCAAGGGACATTCACAGGAAGAGGTGCATGGGCAGGACATATCAAAAAATTATGGGTTCCTTTTACTAAGCTGCAAGAAAAAGGGCCCTGTAGTAGTGGCGGGGCAATTTTCCCCATGCGCCGGGGCCCTTTTTATCACAGCGGGTAAAAAGCCCCTAAAAAAAGGGCCATATGGTAAGATTACTCTTACCGCGTGGCCATGCGGGGGGAGCACTTACTGCCACTCATTGAGGTGGCAGTAAGGGCTACCTCGATAACCTGACAGTAAGATTACCTCCAGGTTAGGAACTACAGTTGGTGGCCACATTGGGCCAGCGGTAATTCCAGATTAGTGTACGGTAAGCCCACGTTGGGCTTATCGCTGCTTTGTAAAAGGGCCCCATTGTGCTTAGGCTATAGAATACCAAATTTATGCACTAAAGTCTCAAATATAGGTGTGTGCATTTATGCCTGCTATTGGCATGGTGTAAGTGGGCATACCTAAATATTGGCACATAAATGTTGACTTATGCTAGTCCTATATAATAATTCTCACCTCCAACATTCTATTGGTCTTGCTGCCTGTGTTCGTAACTTCTTCGGAGTTGGTCTGCTAGGCTCCATAACACAGACTGACGTCACTGCGAAAAAAGGCGCCCATTGGTCACGGTGATGATGGAGGAGCAAGGGAAGATGATGACTGCCGTCACGGTGCGATGGATGAGCAAGAGAAGTAGATGAGCACCGTCAGCAGCAGCGAGTAGGGAGAAGTAGACGTGGATCACGGTGCCGCCAGTGATGGCGATGGGAAAGAGCCGGGCGGGCGGCAGCAGCCAGGCCGCAGCGATCAGGAGCCGCACCCGCCGCTGGCACATCAGGCACCCATACCGCAGCAGGAAGAACACTCAGAGGGAGGGAGGGGGAGCCTGAAACTCAGAGAGAGGGAGGGGACGACCCTGAAACTCAGAGGGATGGAGGGGATGACCCTGGAACTCGGAGGGAGGGAGGGAGGGGGGACGACCCTGGAACTGGGAGGGAGGGAGGGAGGAAGGGGACGACCCTGGGACTGGGAGGGGGGGCCCCTTGCACACACTCTCATTCTCACACACACTCTCTCTCTCTCTCTCTCTCTCTCTCACAGACACACTCGCACCCACTCTCACTCTCTGTCACACACACACACTCGCACATTCACTCTCTCTCACAGAGTCACTTTCACACACACTCTCTCAAGCATACACACTCCGAGGAAAAGCTTGCTAGCGCCCGTTTCATTTGTGTCAGAAACAGGCCTTTTTTACTAGTATTCTATAACAGAATATGGGCCAGATGCTCTTATGGAATCTCTGCTCACTGCACTGCATTTTGGCACTCAAATTTCCATGCCTAAACTTTGGGTGCACTGCTGAGAAATAGAAGCAAATTAATTGGCTAACGAGCTCTTAACCATCAATAACTGAGTGCCAACAACCAATTGGTGATGTTAATTGGCACTCATTAAAATCTGTATGCACATCTGGGTTCACGCTATTCTATAAGGCAGGGTTCCTAACTTCCATAGTGCGTATCTCTTAAAGAGGCATGGCCACGGGAGGGGTAAAGGCGTATCAGGGGCATTCCAAAAAGTTACGCACATAATTATAGAATACCGGCGTAAGTGTGCCTAACTTGGCACCAATGTTTACATCAAGTTTCAGCAGGCATAAATCTGGCTTCTAAGTTAGATGCAGGAAACAGCATTAATTGTGATTCTATGAAGGGCGTGCACCCTTTATAGACATGCACTTAGCACCAAATTTTGAACACCATTTATAGAATTCCCTCTCAAATATATAAGTGCTTTTGAATATTGCCCCATCACTAAAAAGGGTATCAATAGGTAGATCTGTTTCAAAGTATCGGCATAAACCTGGCATCAAGATTCTTTGATCTGGAACCCCTAGACACTAGAGCTCCTGTCCTGGGACTCATGAAACATGGTGGTACCTGTTAGCCTTTTCCTAAATATAGAGAAAAGTGCTTTAAACTACAACTTCACCTCTAAAGCTGAAATTACATTTTCAGTGTTAACGTACCATTAAGTTTAAAGCATATTTCTGCACAGGAAATGTTAGTATCACTGTTATTATTTCATTTCCATTAAAACTGCACTATAAATAAAACTTTTTTTATTTGTGTTTTACACATTTTTTGTTTAGTAAAGTCTCTATTAAGTCATTAGTTATTCTGTCTCACAGAAAATTGCCCTGCTAAACTTAACATGCTTTATTACATGAACCCCTTTGTCTTTCTAGAGGGCCCTCTAATTTACTGAGATCCATTTATTAAGCTGGAAAGGTTTAACTTCAATGTTCCAATCATACAAGATGAATTACCCATGCATGCATGATATTAGTACCTATATTCCAGAATTCATCTTTTCTTTCAACTTTACTGCCACTGAGATAAAGGGGAAAGGATGAGTGGGAATAATATGCTAGCCATTACAATCAAATAATCCCAGGCATTTCTAAGCTCATTTAGGAGTATAGTTATGTCTGCAAAAGCGAGAAACTGTCTTTTCTTCATCCATTTATTAATGTATGATGCAGTGACAGCAGAAATACTGAGTGGGCAGTTATCTTGAATGGCAACCATCTATAGTATATTATGGAACTTTTTTACAGACTGAATTATTCCAATTATTTTTACATGCTGAGTATCTTACACTGGCCGAAGAGAGGTACTTTAGGATATAGTATTCCAAAACTTTATTCAAAATAGATTCTGATAGAAAATTAGCCATCTGTTTCATAGTACATTATTGTCACACTGACTAGTATTCCTTCATACCAAAATGAGTAAAAAAAGAACAGAGAGGGAGTTTATCATTCCCCTTCACCATTGAAAGGCACTGTTCATCCAGGTTGCTTTCAGCTTCTGGAGAGTGAATATAGCCATAAACTCAAATCACAAGTGTAAAATCCCTGATATTAAGGAGACAGCATAATTTTAAAATAAAAGAAAAAGAAAATATTCATTAGAGCCAACAAAAAGATTTTTGAAACACACACCAGGAGGAGCCACCATACAATTATCCTTAACATCTTTCACTAGACCCACTAGGGACGTGTATTTGTTTTGAAATGAAATGGAAAAGCACAATGAAATGGGCTTGCTTTGTTTTCTTTCATTTTAAAATGGCTAGGATAAAATCCTGATAAAATTTAGTTTTTGCTTTGTTTCATTTCACTAACCCCTGGATTCTATATAACCTGCAGCAGAGAGTGTTCATTAAATTGGGTGCATGCCCAATTTACATGTGCACCTTAATTGAGTAATGAGCCAATCGGTGATGATAATTGGCTGATAGCAACCATTTATCACCACTAATGGGCAATTATTGGAATTTACATATGCTTCTTTTTAGGCATATTCTAAAAACAGATGTGCACACATTTGAACGTGTGTAGCTAAAAAGGGGGCATGTCCATGAGAGGTGTGTGGGCGTGTCAGAAGCATTCCTCAAATCTACATCTGTTGTTATGGAATTCGGGGAAATATGCCTACATTTAGGCATGGGTATTTACACCAGGTTTTCAGTGGCGTAAATGGCCATGCCTAAATGTAGGTATATTCCCAGGCCTATGTGCTATTCTATAAACCACGCCTAACTATAGACGCTGTTATTTATAGAATAGCACTAAGTGCTTTTTTTGACACACCTAGATTTTAGACACCTTTTACTGAATCTGGCTCTAAGAGTATAAAAGAAAAAAGCAGCCTAATGAAATTCAAAAGAAAAATTGCTATTAATTGCATGAAGCAAATTGACATTTTTCAACTGAACACTCTATCTCTCAATGACATGTCTACAAAGATCCATTGATCCAATGCATAAATCTTCACTGCCCCTTTTGCAGCACTAACAGCTAGGACTCATTTAGGATAAAGTGTCCACCAACTTTGCATAGTGCAGTTTTTGCACATTTTTCTTGGCACAGTAGCTCAAGCTCTTCCAAGCTGACTGGGAAATTTCTGTGCACTACAGTCTTCAAGTCTTACCAAAAAGGTCTAAGTTTTGACTGGATCACACAATGACATTCACTTTCTTGTTGCTGAGCCTGCTGAAACATGAATCTTCTCTACAGTCCCAAGTCTGTCATAATGGAGCAAATTTTCCATCAGGTCCACTTTGTGTCATCCATTTCCCCTCCATCTTGACAAACCTCTCTGACCCTGGTCCTGCAAAGCATCCCCACAATGTTGCCAACACCATGCTTTACTGAAGGGGTCATGTTAACAGAATGTTGTGCTATGTTTGATCTGCACCACATGTGAAGGCAATTCTATAAACTGGGTGCTAATATTTACATACCCATTACATGTATAAACGTTTAGAATACTAGCACATACCTGCATAAGTGCTAGCATGTCCCCAACAATTTACTGTGCATTAATTTTTGCGCTTAAGAATCAGTAAATACACAACCTTAATGTGCTTTAGTAAAAGGGCCCCTTGGTTGTCGGAGGAAGATGAGCTTACTCTGGCTCAAATATGCCCTGAAGAGTATAGATATTTTTCTTCAGCTAGGGAGATGGGGGAAAAGGGGCGAAATAGTGGTTCTATTTCAGTCAGATCATGGGTTCAGTTTGGGTTGGTGGGTTGGAATATTTGTCTCATTAATGAGAATGGGTCAGTTGTGTGTGTTGATTATTTTCTGGGAAACTGCAAGTCCAGCAACGAGAAAATGTATTTACACAGTCGATAATGGATCTTTATATGCAACAAATCATTGATGTGGCAACCCATAGTAAAGACATTAGATTTTCCTTCAGTTACTGATTTGGTTGATAGCAATATTCAATCCATCCCATGGACAAAACGCTTCTTAATTTTTTTTTTTTCTTGAGTCAGAAAGCCTTAAATCCACCAGTCAGGGTAGTACAAAGTACTTACCAAGACAGAGCTAATCTGTTTTAAGAAAATTTTATTAATATGTTTTCCATAATGGAGATTTCAAATTGTAAACAAAAGGAAAACAAGGAACAAAAATAATCACTCCAGCAATATTATAGGTATGATGATAAAATTCAGCAGTGAACAAGAGAAATCTTCCAGTTAACTACCCTAGAGAGAGAAAAAAAATACTCACATAGTCACAATGGAGATGAAAACAGTATCTGAATTCATGAGAGCTTGGGACAAGTACATTGGATCTCTAAGGGAGTGACAAGGAGAGTTGATGGCATGGATGGGCAGACTGGATAGGCCATATGGTCTTTATCTGCCTACATTTTTCTCTGTTTCTATGAATTATGAGGTAAAGAACTTTCTAGAACAGAACAAAAATGTCCCACGGAACAAGTAATAGTACACAAGGCAGTGGGAACAGAGGAAGACTAGACAAGACTTAGGAACAATACCGTTAAAATTTTATTCTTTAAAATATATACAAAAGTAACATAAAAAATGCTCAAAAAATAGCGTTTGTAAAACTATATACAACAAAATAAATACACTAAAAGTCCAGTAATGTACATTAAAGTAATGTCAGCGTTCAAAACTTTTCCGAGCGAAGCGATTCAGCCTTAAATGCTGTCACGTTGCGCTTCTAGAATATTTGTCTTTGTTTTGACACTACTGTTCTTCACATTGTGTATTTGTACATACATGCATGGTCTTTGAAAAGATCTCATTTTTTGACATACCCATTGTCAGACTCCTGAGGCAGGCACGTTACATGCCAAAACACAGCGCCGTATTGAGTCTTGAGTACTGACATTACTTTTAGTGTACGTTACTGAACTTTTAGTGAGTTTTGAATGCTGACATTACTTTTAATGTACATTACTGGACTTTTAGTATATTTATTTTGATGCGTATTGTTTTACAAATGCTATTTTTGAGCATTTTGTATGTTACTTTTGTATATATTTTATGCAATAAAATTTTAACTGTATTGTTCCTAAGTGTTGTCTAGCCTTCCTCCATTCCCACTGCCTTGTGTAGTAAAGAACTTTCCTCCAAATTCTATATATCTTTCCTTAAGTTGTGCACGCTAATTTGACCAGTGATAAGTGGTATTTATTGTACAAAAAGTCATTGTGAGGAACTAAAATGAATTAAAATGGGTCATTTAGGTTAAATGATTTTATGTGTGATTGAATATTTGATTTAAAATATGGTAAAATATTATTATTTAATATATGTCTACGGAGAAAGTCAGTTTAGAATTTTAGTTTTGTAATCAAAGGGGTCAGGGCTTGCATGCAAAATTAGAGTTGCAAGCTTCTGATTGGATTAGACGCTCGCTGATGGGAGAATCTTAGGCTGTCAGAGCTGGTTTCCAAGGTAACAGCTTGGGTTACAGTTAGTGAGAAGGATCAGGCAAGATGTGTGTGTGAGGGTTTCCTATCAGAGAGTGGAATTTTGAATAAGTAGTACATGATTTTACATGTAGTAATGTGAAAATTATATTTGGCAAACAAGAGAACTGATTTTTAGTGTGAAAAAGTGTAGCTGTATTGACTGAGACATTTTATGAGTCTGTAATGTATTTGCAATTGATCCTGCATTTTTAGAGATATTATTAGTGAGTGACTGTGCTGATGTTACTGAATTCTGAAAATGTTTCTCTGATTTGACTCTGTTCACTGAGTACCTAAATTTAAATGCAGTGCCAGGCTTCAGCCTGAAAGTAAATTCCCATCTGGAGCATATCAGAATGCACTGGGCAGGGCTGGGCAGCACCATTTTCAAGGCAGTACTGGAAAAGGAGGGAGTGTACTACTCCCTCCTCCACTACTAAGGTACAGGGGGGCAGGGAAGAGGGCCGCTAGACCACCAGGTTGGGGGATTTCCATTTGTGGCCCACTGGGCCACCAGGGCTTTTTTTGGGTGTGAGGGGGGATTAGGGGGCTGGAAATACATCAGATCTCCAGCCCCCCCATGAACTTCTGTTGTGGTGGTCGATGGGTCTGGAGCTCCACTGGACCTCCAGCCCCCATGTCGCTGGCTTGGGGTGGAGAGGTGGGAGTTTGGGGGGGGACTAGGCCACCAGGGTCTTGCAGTCCCACAGACCTCCAACCCCTGTGTTTAACAGGTCTGAGATTTCGACAGCCCAGACCTGTCAAACAAGTGTGGGAGGATTGTGCCTGAGCACTTTTTCCATGTGATCAGATAATAGCATGCTTAAATTTGCATGTTATTATCTCTGATCACAGGGGTGATAAAGCCCTGTGCTGTTCCAGTGCTATTTTTAGAACGCTGTTTGGAACAGTGTGGGGCTTTTGATCATCTGCATCTGAATGCCGAAGCCCAGACAAGGCCCATCATTGAATATCTGAGAATAACACTGGTGGTGGTCAGCTACACACAGAGCACCGCCAGCTGTATATCAACCCCTTTCTTTTTCTAATCCCATTAGTCTTGGACTTTTTTTTCTTTGTCAATATTCTTTTAATTCTTCTTCCAAGATCCACTTAATTCATCTTCTATCATATCATTTTGCTCCATTTCTCTCTTCTCTATCTCTTTAGCTCTACCTTTCTAGCTACTCATACCTCAATAATTCCCACATTGATTCTCTCTCTTCAGTCACCTCTTTTCACTCCTCTCTTTCCAATCATTCTTTCTCATCCCCTATCACCATCTCTTTGCATCTCCCTCCACTGGCAGAGGAAGCAGAGGGGCTGGCTGGGTTCCCTAGGATCTACTAGCCAAAGAAATGTAGGAGCCAATCTCCCCCCCCTTTCACACATATACATACATATCTGTTTACACTCTCCCTTATAAACACATAACCACTTGCTCACCACACTCAACCACTCACATCTACCACTAACATATCAGTAGGACTTTATTTGTTTCTTCCATTGTTAGACTATTCACAACTTGTATCCATTTGGGGGGAAAATTAGTTACAGTAATCCATGGTCTAATTATATCACACCTGGACTACTGTAATTCCATCAATATTGGAAATCTTAAATCACTTACAACCTATTTGTGCCCTTTTACTAAAGCTTAGCATGTACTAAAGTACATTAACATGCACTAAATGCCACATGGCCCATAAGTAGCAGACAGGATATGCAGCTTTTAGCACGTGCTAATTCTGCTAGCACGCCCTAAGTGTTAGTAAAAGGGCCCCTTTGTGACCTTGGACAAGTCATACCACCTTCCATTGCCTTAGGTAAAATTTAGAATGCGAATAACCCAGGTACTTGAATGTAAATCACCTTGACCTTAAATTTGGAAAACTGTTATTATGTGGAGTTTGGATTTTTTTTATTTTTAGGTATATTTTTGCGAGATGATTTTGTTTGGTAACCTGTTCTAAGCTACTTCATAGCCCTCTGGGGAGATGTGGATTATAAATGTGAAAAATAAATGTTATTGGGAAGGATAAAAGAAACTTCAGACCGGCCAAAACACAGCAGCTAGGCTTATATTTGGAAAAACGTGTTTTGATAGTGCCAAACCACTCCAAGAAAAACTGCATTGGCTACCAATCAAAGAATGTATCACTTTCAAAATCTGCATAACTGTTCATAAAATTATTTACGGCGAGGCACCGGGATACATGACAGACCTCATCGACCTGCCAACCAGAAACACCACAAAATCTGCACGATCATACCTAAACCTCCATTACCCAAGCAGCAAAGGACTCAAATACAAATCCACCTATGCATCCAGCTTTTCCTACTCAAGCGCACAACTATGGAACGCACTGCCAAAAGCAGTAAAAACTATGCTCGACCACCTAAAATTCCGGAAAGCACTAAAAATAAAACTGTTCAGAAAAGCATACCCCACCGACCCAACATAAAAATACCTGGACACCTGCGACACAACGTAACCAAAGACCGTAATGGACATATCCTAATTCTTCCTCTCCCTCTCTAAGTTCCCCCCAATTGTATATACCATACATGTACCTCATTCTACCACAATATCACCTTGTGTTCGTTCATACCTTGTATTTGTTCAGACTGGAAACGGCTAACGCCGTTTACAGTACCATATAAGCCACATTGAGCCTGCAAAAAGGTGGGATAATGTGGGATACAAATGTAACAAATAAATAAATAAATAAATAACATACTACTAGCAAAAAGAGAGGGGAAATGAAGAAAGAAGAGTTAGATCGTTTAAATCAAACACTCACATAAAACTGCTAACCATTAACAGAATGCAAAGTATCAGGCTAGGAAATTAATTAGCTATGAGATTTGACATTAAAAGTACATATGGATTATTTATGTTAAACAGCATTGTATACATTCAGTGAGAATTGAATTCTTCGCCTCAGCGAAAGCAATATGACTAGAAAAGACAAGCATTTCACATACTGAAAAGACAGAATCACTTAGTGAAAAAAATTCTTTTAATTAGGTCACACAGTCCAGTGCCCATATAAAATAGCTAGTGATGACAAAGACAAGATTACTGGAGTTCTTTGCATGAAAAAGCTATACAAGAAGTCAGTGAGAACAAAACGTAAAAAAAAGAGCAAACAATAAAATACTTGCTCCAGGCTCCCTGCTGAATGAATATCTGTTAAGTATATTATGGCACACAAGGCTCACTAGGGATAGGCAGGCCAGAAAATGTTTCCTGTTGTTTCCCGTGTCATTTAAGGGAATTTTTGACTTTACTCATTTGCTTTTGGCCATTTTGTGGTTTTCTCAGTTTACTCTGTTACTCTCTTTGAGGTAAATTCTATAAATGACGCTCAAACTTAGGTGCCAGGAAAAATTGATGCTAAACACTATTTTATAAAGGGCTCTCTGGGCTGAGCATCTTTTTATAGAATGTATTTATTTACCGCCTTTTTGAAAGAATTTACTCAAGGCAGTGTACAGTAAAAATAAATCAAACATAAGCACAATTACAGTAGTAAAAATATTCAAATAATAATACAAAGTATGGCATAGTATACTACTTACAATGTCAACACAATACATAATAGAACATTTTAGTAGACAGTATAGGGTATAAGCAAAGATGGAAAATATAGATAGGTAAGAGTAAGAGGAGTTAGAAAATAAGGTGACAAATGTAAAGAAAGTTGCACATGAGGTCAGAATGATGATTAAATGTTATCTCAGCTAGGGTAGGGGTAAATAAACATGGCCTGCTGCAGTATGTGCAGTCTGTGTCACTCCTTGTGAGTGTGTGTGAGACTAAGAAGTTAGTTACTTCTTCCATTAAAGGCCTGGTTGAAGAGCCAAGCTTTCACCTGCTTCCTGAAGTAGAGATAGGCTTATGTTAAGTGGAGACTTTCAGGGAGTGCATTCCAGAGTGTGGGGGCTACTCCAGAGAATGCTCGCTTGTGGGTAGCACATCGTGTAATGTCTTTTGGAGAGGGATTGGTTAGGAATAGCCCTTGGGAGGACCTTAATGTCCTTGGAGGTGTGTAGAGGGTTGTCCTGTTCTTCAAGTAATCGGGGGTCATTTCCTTTAAGGGCCTTGGAAATTAGACATAGATTTTTAAATTTAGACCTATATATAGTGCTTAGAGCGGATTCCCGTGCCCTATTTTGTGCACAAGAATTTACGTCTGCTGAAACTTAGTGTAAATCCTGGCAGGCAAGTTGGGCAGGTAGCCCTAGTAATGTATAACACTGCACCTAAATATTTGGAAGACCCCTGATCTACCCATGCCCTCCCATCATGGCCATGCCCCCTTCTGAATTGCACACAAGACACTTTGGGCATGCAGCATTATAGAATAAGGCATAGGCAGATACACACATAACTGCAAATTACTGCTAATAAAGTGCCAATTAACTCTAATTAACAGCAGTGGAGGAGTAGCCTGGTGGTTAGTGCAGTGGATTTTGCTCCTGGGGAACTGAGTTCAATTCCCACTGCAGCTCCTTGTGACTCTGGGCAAGTCACTTAACCCTCCATTGCCCCAGGTACAAAATAAGTACCTGAATATATGTAAACTGCTTTGAATGTAGTTGCAAAAACCTCAGAAAGGTGGTATATCAATTCCCTTTCCTTTTCCCCAATAATTAGCACTCAATTGCTAATTAGTTTACATGTTCTTCTGGGCTCTGTGCCCAAATTTGGGCATCCAACTGTGGGCAACCTATATAGAATCAGGAGGTATGTGGAAAGAAAGTGCACTCTTTTCTCATGTTTGCATACAGGCACTAGTTTGTGCAAGTGCAATGGTTCGCACATGTGTGGTGGTGGTGGTTCCACTCTCAGGGAAAAGAATAAACATTATTTCCATTATTATTTGTGAACTACAAAACATGAAATGTCATTTTATTTTTCTGCTTGTTTTCATTTGGTAATGACATGAAATGACATAGGATATGTTGTTTTGACATTTGCTATCCAATAAGAATGTATTCTCCTAATGCCTCACTTCTACTTATCACTAATACAGGCACTAGAAATTGCTTCCTAGGCTGGCCTAGAAGCTCCAAGGATAATTATATATATAAAAAATCATCTAGCTGCAAATGACCAAAAAACACCTATTTCCAGAGGCACAAATCCCACACAAATCGCAGGTGAAGGAACCTGCATACATTTGCACCTGCTTGGAAACAGATTTAAATGTTTGCATGTGCAATATTTGAAACACGGCTATTTTATTATGTATGTGTATAAATTATGACCTCGCCAGCATTCCACCCAGACGTCACCCCAGAACACACCTATTATTATTATTAGCAATTGCAAAGCACTACCAGACGCACACAGCGCTGAACACCTGACATAAAGAGACAGTCCCTGCTCAAAAGAGCTTACAATCTAAATAATACAGACAGACAAGACAAGACACCTACAGAAAAGTCATATACATGTGTTTTTGTATACATGGGATAATTTTATAAGAGGCATTATATGCAAGTATACTGCCATATGCACCCAAAAAAAGCCTTCACAATAATATAAGAACATACGCGTTGCCATACTGGAACAGATCGAAGGTTCATCAAGCCCAGTATCCTGTTTCCAGCAGTGGCCAATCTAGGTCACAAGTACCCAAAACAGTAAAACAGATGGTATGCTGCTTATCCTAGAAATAAGCAGTGGATTTTCCCAAGTCCATCTTAATAAGGTCTTATGGACTTTTAGGAAAATAGCCAAACCTTTTTGTAAACCCCGCTAAGCTAATTGCTTTACCACATTCTCTATCAACAAATTCCAGAGTTTAATTACACATTGAATGAAGAAATAGTTTCTCTGGTTTGCTTTAAATTTATTATTTAGTAGCTTCATTGCTTGCCCCCTAGTACTAGTATTTTGGGAAAGAGTATACAAGCGATTCACGTCTACCCGTTCCGCTCCACTCAGTATTTTATACACATCTGTTATAAATCCCCCTCAACCGTGTCTTCTCCAAGCTGAAGAGCCCTAGCCACATTAGCGTTTCCTCATAGAGAAGTTGTCACATCCCCTTTTCAGTACCTTTTCTAATTCCACAATATCTTTTTTGAGGTATGGTGACCAGAATTGCACACAGTATTCAAGGTGTGGTCACACCATGGAGCAATACAAAGGCATTATAACATTCTCATCTTTGTTTTCCATTCCTATTGTATAAGGTGTGCAAGTGTCCATATAGAATACTAGTGTAATCCCCACATCAGTGCAGAAATGTAAGCATGAACATTTACAGCAGGTCTGTGGCTCAAGTAAATGTTTGTGTCGAAATCCAATAGGATCACACACAGCTTACAGTATTCTGGAAGTTGCCCATATAAATGTCAACTCCGCCTATGCTCCACCCATGCTCCTCCACTGAATCCACTCGACAGTTATGCATTATGCCATTTCTGGGGTATGTTATTGTACATGTATCTGCATGGATGGCAGTATTCTATACATTTACCTGCACAATAGGTGCATAAATTTAAGAGACCTGTTGTAGAATAAGGGGAACTATGCAGTCTTGCAGGATCCTTCTGCAGTTCTTCATAGTCTGCTTGTGTTTTACCAATCTGGAATAATTTCACGTTGTCTGTGAATTTAATCATCTCACTCATTGCTCCCTTTTCCAGTGCAGATCCCTGAGGTACATTAGCAGTCACCTCTCTCTATTGGAGAAGTAGCCTAGTGGTTTAGTGCAGTGGCCTGAGATCCAGGGGGAACCATAGTTGATTTCCACTCAGCTCCTTGAGACTCTGAGCAAGTCACTTAACCCTTTTTCAAGGGGTCAATCTTACATGGGCAGCATATCAGCCTTTCCTCTCTTTAGCTGATATGCTGCCCGTGTAAGATCAACCCCTTGAAAAAGCCGAGTTGAGCGAAACAGGCACCTGTCGGGGATAAGTCTGCACTGGAATAATTAAGCTAAGTTATGCTTTATTCTAACAAAAGAAGCACAGCCTAAGTCAATATTTAAAGCTCGATCCAAGCAGAAGGGTGTATAGTACACGAAAAGTTAAGATTGAGTTTAGGATCATGCTCTTCCCATGTACTTACAAATAAGAATAAAATTAAGTTAAATGAATTAAGTAAAAGAAAAAGAGAGAAAAAATATAAATAAGGAAGTCATAAGAAACGGAACGGGAGGGGGCAGGGGAGGTCTATGATTATACCTGTCGTAATAGCGGGGCACGCCATTATTGGCGGTAAGTAGAGAAAAAGAAAAGAGGAACCCCCACGATTGTATGAGACCTTCCCATTAGTAGGTACTGATACACAAGATGATTTCCACTAATTGAAGTATTATATATCAGATATAACCGCAGTGGAATTTTGCCATATATTTCTAGGATAAGCAGCATGAAACCTGAAATCTTGTCAGGTACTTGTAACCTGGATTGGCCACTGTTGGAAACAGGATACTGGGCTTGAAGGACCTTTGGTCTGTCCCACTATGGTGATGCTTATATATTTATGCACTTACATAGCTGCAGAAATCATGGAAAGGGTTAATGGTTTTGCTGTTATTCAGTACTAAATGTTAAAATTTGAAAAACCATGCTTCACAAGATCAGCTGTCTTTAAATCCTACATATACTATATCCTCTAGTAAGCGTATCCATTGCGCTAACTAGTGTTCTGTTTTCACTGAATGGTGATGTGGAAATAATTTTGGTTTCTAAACATATGGGCAGAGTAGAAGAATTTTCCACTTAGAATGATCATTTTCCTCTTTCCCTAGAAACCAATTTTTGAAAACAGTGTTCTTTGCATTTCATTTTGACCTGGATTATGGAAATTAATAACAAAAAAAAGAGAAATAATTGGATGCCCTGGTGCTGTACATTTAGTTTAAGATACTGATATTTTTTCCAGGCAATTTATGAAATAGATTTGATGGGAAATGAATAAGATCTAACACATTTTGCTATGGCAAATGGCAACTTCTCTGAGCTGGACAGGCTATCATTTCAGTGCATTAAGCATGGTTCGCCAAACATAATCAAGCTTTTAGAGCTTTTATAAAGCAGTTCTAAACAGTATGGGCTTAATATTTAAATGATTTAAATAGACAGGAGAGTCTCCTGACCACTTAAATTTCCTGACCAGGGCTAACCAAACATATCCAATGACACTTAACCAGACAGTATTGCTGAAAATGTCCAGTTAGGGCTAAATTCTATACATCACTATATATCATGATATTATCTGTCTTCAACGCTTCTCTGATCTATGTCTTTTGGCGTGATTTAATAATCTATGCTTACTGTTAACTTAACCTTTTAATGTTAGATAATGCTATTTAAGCCACATTGAACCCAAGCCAGTTTGGGATAATATGGGGTATAAATATCATAAATAAATAAATAGATCAATATCACGCCTAAAATATCAGCACTGGAAAAAAATACACCTAGCTGTCTTCTATAAACTGCACCTAAATTTAAGTGTGGTTTATAGAATATGCCTAAATATAGGCATAATTTATAGAATACGCCCAACACCCATTTTCTGCAACTATATTTAGTCATGGCCATTTACACCAATGAAAACCTAGTATAAATGCCGACGCCTAAATTATGTGCAGAGCAGGCATATTCTATAACACTGTGCATAAATTCTGAGAACTCCCATGCCCCTCCCATGGCCATGCCCCCTTTTCAGATCCACGTCTTGGAATTATATGCATCACTTTATAGAATGCACTTAGACATTAGTGCGTATAAATTCCAATGAATACCAATTTGGGTCAACAACTGCTTGTTATGTTCAGTTATCAGTTGTGATTGGCTTGTTAAGATAATTAAGTTGCGCGTGCAAATCCAGAATACGACCAGATTTGCACGCACAACTCAAATTGCACTATGCAGAATCTGGGGGTTAGTGCCTAAACTGAAATCAGCTATTTTGTTGGTGTTCTGGTGGAGTCAGCACTTGGCCAATTAAATGCTGATATTCAGTACTTAACCGGCCTAGGTAACCACATAAATAGGACAATCTAAAAGTCAGTCCTACCTTTACGCAGTTCACCATAGCCGGTTAAGTGCTGATTATCACACTTAACCGGCTATATTTTTGCCAACCCTGTATGCCCAGAAATTCAGTGTTGAAGCCTAGATGTGGCCTGGCACTGAGTTTCCAGGAACAACGCTGGGGCAGTCAGCAAAACACTGATTGTCATTGACTATATATTGGATCCTGTATAAAGAGTAGATATCTCCCAAAACTAGACCAAGTCCCCAAGCCTTCCCTAAGTTTTCTCTTCTGTCTCTCTTAGGAACTTCTTACCCCTCTGTCTTCCCCTCTTCCGTTTTTGCAATGTTTCTCCTTCCTATCTCCCTTTTGCTCTTCTATACGCACTTCTTCATTGTCTCTCCCACCTCTACTCACTTCTCCCTCCAGACTGCACCCAATGCAACAGTAATTTCCATGTTAGCAGCATCCCCACGAAATATTATTAAGATAAAAGTTATGTACTGCCTTTTTCAAGAAATCCTTCCAAGGCAGTGTACAGCAAAACTCAGCTGGACATAGGCAAAAGACAATTTATATCACAGTGGCGTAGCCAGAAGGCAATTTTTGGTCGGGCCAACAGGTTGTATGGATGGGCACTAGAGAAAAACCTGCCACCTGAAGCACCAGTGCCCTGTCCCTGCCCCACCCCTGCCCCACTCCCAATAATTTCAGTGAGGGTAGCAGTGCAGGCTTTAGTGGCAACAGCTCATGTTGAGGACTAAGTACAAGAGGCTGCACTCTTCATCCTCCATCGAACCACGGTCCCCCCAACACACATATGTTTCTCCAAAATATTCTGCATCCATAGAACCCCCTGGCCCTCCCCCCAACAGTGGATGCAGAGCAGAGCTAGGACATTTCCCCATAAAACTCACCATACAAGAATGTTTTTTCTAGTGTTTTCTAGTATCTCAATAACAGGCATATTGTAAAGTAATACAAAAATCTATCAAACAAAAAGTCACTCAGACCCTAGAGCAAATCTACCATGCTAACACTAACATCCAAAACAAGGATCCTACCTATGACATTTTAGGGCCCTAAATATTAGAACGGGGCCCTAACATATCCATACATTTATCGAGAAAACTGAACAAACCAAATTACTACAGAATACTACGTAGATAATTCATACTAACAGAGTACCTCGATCACACACACAGAACATAAATGCTAAATACAGAATAAGTGACCACAAACACAAATTAAATCGAAACCCGAAGAAGTCAGACCTTACATGTAATGCAACACCAGAGAAATAGAAACAGATGCATTTCTTCTTTCACTGTGCAAAATATCAAGATAACACATGCCAGGGATGATGTTAGTAGGTAAAACTAGGCAACTGCCCTTGGCACCCTGGCCAAAGAGAGCCCCAAGCCTGCCAAAAGCTGAAGAAGATGCAGTCTGGTAGTAAGCTTTAGGGTCCTCTCCCAAATTTTTGCCCTAGTCCCCAGCCATGTCTAGCACCAGTTCTGGCAGGATGCCCATTTCAAATCTGACATATTCTAATCACAAAATAGAAAAATAAAATTTGTTTTCTCTATCTTTTGTTGTCTGGTCATTTTATTTTTCAAATGTTGGTCCCAGGCTCTGGTTTCTGCTTCTCTCTGTCTTCTCTTAACTCACTCACCATGGTCTTCTGTCTATTTGACATGTCTTCTCTCTCCATGTCCACTATCCATCTTCTTCCATCTCTGTGTCTATCTTCCTCTATGTTCGGCATCTTCCTTTCTCTGTGTCCCTATATTTCCCTGTCCTCTCTCTCTCTTCCTCCCCCATGCCAATGTGTCTTTCTCCTCTCCAACCACAACCCATCCAGCTTCTCTCCCTCTCCCTCTCACTCTCCCCTCCTACCCCCTTGCTTGCCTGCCTGCCTGTCTCCCCTCCTTCCTGCTGTGGTTTCAGTATTTGAGCCCCACTTTCTTCATCCCCTTAGTCTGGCATTTCTTTCCTTTCCCCTTCTCTCTCCCCTGCAGCCCCCTCCTCTCACAAGTCCAGCACACCTCTCCCTTCAATGCAACCCACTCCTCCCACAACAAGTCCACTACAGTTTCCTGTGCCTGCACCCCCCTTCTCCCACAACGTTCAGCACACCTCTCCCATCACTGCAGCCCCCCCTTCCCACAACATGTCCAGCACACCTCTCCCTACCCTGATTCCAGCCACCCACCCACAATCAGTTGTCCGGGATCACTGCTGCTTCGTCTTCCTTCTCTTTTCCCAGCTACCACTGCCACTGCAATGCTTGCAGCTTAAATTTTTGGGACACATTTGATGAGTTAGAGAGGTAA
Organism: Microcaecilia unicolor; assembly: GCF_901765095.1. Lineage (NCBI taxonomy): Eukaryota > Metazoa > Chordata > Amphibia > Gymnophiona > Siphonopidae > Microcaecilia > Microcaecilia unicolor. The sequence goes on along the minus strand of NC_044034.1, from coordinate 280,859,053 downwards.
TTTTCTGGCTGTCCATGAATCTTGAAATTGAGAACATGTCCAAAAGTGATATATATGTACCAAGCCCCAATCGGACAGTGCCCAAGAATCTCTATACCCTCACTTGGCACCTACTAGATCATGATAAAAGGTGGAAATCAACATATTTCAATTCAATAAATTTGAGTACTTCCTAGTGGTGGACTGCTTGAGCAATTACTTTGAAACTGATCGCCTGGATAGTGAGATATGCAAAGACATTGCTTTAAAAGGCATTTTGCGCATCATGGTATTATGGAAGAGGTGTTTACTACTACTACTACTTAACATTTCTAGAGCGCTACTAGGGTTACGCAGCGCTGTACAGTTTAACAAAAGGACAGTCCCTGCTCAAAAGAGCTTCAGATCCAAAGAATTTGTAGAATTTGTGTGACTTTATGAGTTTTGACATATGATTTGCTTTCCCAGATAACCTCAGTTGAATGAGAAAGTAGAAAATACCATCCAAACAGCAAAGCAAATATTACAGAAAGTGTCTGAGGCTCAAGTCGATCCATTCCTGTCATTACTGGATTCAAGAAATACCCCATCTGAGGCATTAGGAGAATCTACAGCTCAAATCATGTTTGAACAATGGCCCTAGATTCTTCTGTCTACTATGAATGTTCTGCTTGAGACTCCATCATCACAGATGATTCACCATCATTTAGAGGCAGCTAAAGATAAAAATGCCTACTATTAAAATAGGAGGGCCAGAGAAAGGCCAGTCCCAAAAGAAGGCTTGACCATCCGGGTCAACAATGATGAGAACAATGACTGGAGGAAAGCAAAGGTTACCAAACAACTTCCACTTAACTTATTCTTGGTCAAGATGGTGGTTGGATCAGAGCAGACACCAACTTCAAGATATACTCGATTGAGTCATGCATTCCCAGTTGCAGTGAAAGATCTGGATAAGGCTACCAAGTTACTACTGAACAACTCAAGGAACTGGAGGTGTACCTGCGTATGATAAATCGTTTCCTGTTGTTGCTGTGCTGGTAAATAAAGCAAGTTTTAAAGACCATTTAGCTATTCTAAGAGTGTCTCAATATGTTACAAGCATAAGCTTTTGAAAATTGAGGAGCCAACACACATCCAAAAGGCATCTAAATAAAGATATCTGGGAAATTTATATCAATACTTTTAACTGGATATTTGAAAGGTATTTGAATAAGTTAGTGCCTATAAACAAAGGTGAATAAAGATATCCAATTAGATTAATCTAAATGTCTTAGACCAGCTATTTCTATGGCCAGCTTCACCATGTCATTCTGGACTTTCCATACATGAATGTGTCCTTTTTAAGACATGTAAAACTTTTCAAAAGTTTTTCAATAATTTTAAAATTTGGCTTCCTTCCATCATACTGATAACTTTTGATTTGATATGTATTGAGTGTTTTAATTAAGTTTTGAAGTGTGCTGCATTTCAGAAGATATTTATTTAAATTAGATAATTAATTTGTGAAGGCACCATAAATGCATTTTTCATAGCAACCATTAATTATTCTCAAGACAGACATCTTTTCCCCTGTAAATTAGGATGTTTCTCTCCTAATTAGCTGGAATTGCCAGCAAGTGATTATTATCACTGATCTAAGGAACAATTGCCAGCTTGTATTTCAGCCTCTGTAGCTAAGACTTTAAAGAGGTAATTTTATAACTGAGCACATGTGTACAGATACTGATGAATTTTAAAAACAAAAGTTTGTGCACTAGCAAGGCGGGATTAACCCACTGGTATGCCCTAGGGAAGCATAAACATCGTGCCCCACATCCTAATATGAACACATTTTAAAACTCACAAATCAGATCCCACGATTCTAATGCAGATGACAACTGTTAAGAAAAGGAAATGCTCCTTGTTGACTCTTCCTGCCAACTGGAGAACAATCCTCATGGAGAGGAGAGAACATGAGAGACCTCTGCAGGCAATAGTAGCTCTGATCCTCACCAACACACACACATTTTCTTTCTGCCAAGAACTGAACTATCACAGCCATCAAAAGTGCACATGTTAGAGAGTCCCTCCTCAACATTTGAGTCCTAGGTATGTGTCTAGTTTGCCTGTATTTAAATCATGCCGTGCGAACTAGTTTCCTATTTAACCCTTGTCTTTCTTTCACTTCATAGACCCATTTTTACCCTCTAACCTCTTCACTAACTCACATTTACTTTTCTCTGGCACTCATCCCCTGCACTCTGTCTAGCTATCCTATTGCTTTCTTGGATGCCGCTTCCCAGATCCCTGCATGTTGACCTTTGTCTCACTTTTCTCCTTTCTAAGAAATCTTTAAGTAAGCCATTACAATGTATTTAGTAGGCACTAAGGAGACACTTCCATAACTGTGCACCTCCATTTAGGTGCCTGAGAGCACATGGTAAGAACCTATTCTATAACAGAGCTTAGGCGCCTATGTTCCATCATAAAATGTTAGTGTAAGCCAGCAGTGATGCTTCTAACAGTTTGGTGTCTACACTTACACCAACCATACAGCATAGAACAGAGCACATAATTTACAGTATTTTGTAAGTTACATACATAAGTGGGAGTCCACCTATGTCTCACCCTTGCAAATACTCACAATACAAGATAGGTGTCTGTTTACAGAATAGTTATTAGGTAGAATACTGGCATATACCACCACGTATATGCTTGTATTCTAAACATTTATGTATGTAACATGAGTGTAAATGTTAGCACCTAGTTTATAGGGGTGCAGCCACCAAGGTGGAAGAACAGGAAGACCACAATGAAAATCTTGCACAAGGGTCGAAGGAGTAGGATATATGATGGAGCTTCAGTTCAAACAGTTCAAATAGAAAACATTTATTTTTCTAGGTACATCACTGAGACTCGACACAGAGCCATGTTTCGGCATTGCCACCTGCTTCAGGAGTCTTTGGTGTACAGCCTCAGGTCTTGTTTTGAAACACTAAACTGAAATAAAAGCTGGTTCTGTTTATCTCTCCTTTAGGAGATGCCAAACTGCCTCACAGAAGAAAAAAAACTTCTTTTTCCAGGACCTGTCTTTCTATTTGAACTTTTTGACATTGTCTTTGGAAGCTCTAATGTATACCTTACTCCTTCCTCTCTTGAGCACCTAGTTTACAGATTTGCCCTTCACAGGGGCAATTCTATAACTGAGTGCCTATATATGGGTTCTCAGAGGCACCTGGTATGAGCCTATTCCATAAAGGAATATAGGCAACTACTTTCCTTTATAACGTACTAGCATACCAGCAAAAATAATCACCTATGATATAGGCATGAGCACTTGTGCCAGCCATAGAGCTCGTGTAAGTGTGTGTGCCTAAATGACATAGATGCATGTGTAACTTATAAAATTCTATAAATTAGGCATGTAAGAGCGAGTCTCGCCCAGACTCCATTTATGTGCACACCTAACTGTAAAATACACACCATGTAAAATAAATGCATTATTAACAGAATAATACTTTAACAGGATTTTGGCAAATATATGTGACTGTGTACATATGCGTAACATATATTGTATGCCATTTTTCTAATGCTATACATGCTTATTTAGTGTGTAATTGTTCATGCATATGTTTTAGAATTGCCCTGCACATGCCCCCTTGCAGTGCACATTACACCACAGACATTCACCTTTTGCAATACAAGTGCAGGTTTTGTGGGACTGTTCAAATTTATGATCTATTTTGTGAGAGTGCAAGTTTGTGCAATTGTCCAGTATACTGCACAGATAATTCAATTGCCTGATTTATTTTTTGTAAATTTCCAGCATTTTTCACAGGTAGGCAATTTTTAAGTACAATTCACTTTTTAACTTCAGTCTAATTGACTGCCATTGGTATTGACAAAGGATTTCCCACTAGAGGCCAGTAGAACCTCAACCTCAATTCATTCCAGTTCATGATCCTCTCACTCTTTCTTTTGCTCAGGATATGGAAATTTCAGAGTTGCAGAACCTTTTGGTAGGTGGTAAACTAGAACTGAATGAGAGCTGCGTGCATGTATGTATATATGTACAGTCATATAATTCCTAGATAATGCTCAGTCTCTTAATTTTTGTGGCCCATACTGGACTCTTCAGGTGAGTTTGGGATATAAATGTCTTTTCACCAGTTTTCCCCTCATGGCAAGTTTCATTCCATTTCATTACATTTTCTGAGTTATTTTGCCCCCATCGAACACACACACAGACATTCTTGAAAAGGAATGGAAAACAAAAATGAGGATGTCTTGGTATCGCTCCATGGTGCCACCGCACCTCAAATACTGTGTGCAATTCTGGTCACCACATCTCAAAAAAGATATAGTGAAATCAGAAAAGGTACAGAGAAGGGCGACGAAAATGATAAAGAGGATGGGATGACTTCCCTATGAGGAAAGGCTAAAGCAGCTATGGCTTTTCAGCTTAGAGAAAAGACAGCAGAGGGGAGATATGATAGAGGTCTATAAAATAATGAGTGGAGTGGAATGGGTAGACGTGAATTGCTTGTTTACTCTTTCCAAAAATACTTGAACTAAGTAGTAAATTTAAAACAAATTGGAGAAAATATTTCTTCACTCAATGTGTAATTAAACTCTGGAATTCGTTGCTAAAGAATGTAGTAAAAATAGTTAGCTTAGCGGGGTTTAAAAAAGGGTTGGCTAGCTTCCCAAAAAAGAAGTCCATAAGCCATTATTAGGATGGACTTGGGGGAAATCCACTGCTTATTTCTAGGATAAGCAGCATAAAATGTATTGTACTGTTTTGGGATCTTGCCACTGTTGGGAAATAGGATGCTGAGCTTGATGGACCTTCAATCTGTCCCAGTATGGCAACACTTACGTCCTTATGTTCTTATGTACCCTTTTAGTATAATTATTTCTAAATTCCATTGGGTTGCAAAGAATAAAAAATAAACATTTATTATCTGAAAGTTGTATTTACGGATATATATTTTTCCATTTCTGGGCTAAACATTTATGCCTGTTAACCTAAGGGCTATGTAGCAGAAGAAATGTAATTTCTCTGTTTACTTGGGACCAAGGACATTTTATTCAGGTAGCTGAGAGCTAGAATGAAGATGAGCGTGTGCATTTGGCAAATTATATCTGACTGAATGCTTTTCAACAATCATAATAAATATTTACTCGTAAAGGCTTATAAATTCCAGGAATAAAGTAATAATCTACTTAAAAAACAAGGTTTGACATCACAATATGTTCTGCTCTCTGTATTCCAGTTTATCCTGTAGGTCAAAACTGTGCTGAGATTACAATGCCCTTGTACTCCAGTTAAGTCCTGAGGGTAACAAGTAAAACTACATCATTTTTTCTTTTGGGAGCTGGTGTTCATTTTACAGTCCTTGTTCAAGGTTTTAAAATACACATATATAATCCCCCATTACAGAACAGAGCAAAAATACATGTTCAAAACTGGAAGATTTTCTCATCTATGTCTTTCATTCTCAATCTGGTTTCAGCTTCTACATGCAGTGAATAAACCGTTCATAATTATGTTACAATAATCTGTTGAAATTCAGGAAAAGCAGTCTTCTTTGTGGATGCTGGGCTGGTGGTTTACCCATCTGGATAGTAATGCACATACACACTTTATGAAACCAGAACATATTCATTTTAGTGTATGTACTCTATTTATCTCATAGATGCTGTATCTTATAGCTTAGTCTGTAAAAATCAAGAAGCTATGGTATTATAGGTTAACGTGTATACTAATAGCATGTTCATGATAATCTGGTTAATTTTTATCACCTACATGCTAAAAATGTACCGGTCAATATTCAATGCGATTTAACTGGACAGGAGAGCGTCCTGCCTGGATAAATCACTTGTTCCCTCCTGTTATCTACTAGATCTGTTAAGTCCATGATGTTATTATGCACAATGTTGAACTGTTATTATGTATTGTTTTATAATGGTTTGTTTTTGTTATGTAAGCCACATTAAACCTGAGGTTATCTCGGGATAATGCGGGATAGAAATGCCATAAATAAAAATAAAATAAAATCTGATCTGAGGCAGGTGTTACATTGTAAGCTTAACCATGTGTGAGCTAAACTGCTCATGGAGAGGATACCATCATGATATTTAGCATGCACCCCTTAAAGCCTCACATGCATATAATACATTCATTCATTTCATTCATTTAAGTATTTACATACCACTTAGACCTAAGTAGTTTACAGGTTCATTTTACAGATACTGGGTCTGTCCCTAGTGGGCTCACAATCTAAATATGCATATGCAATGCTAATTTTAGTATACACACACACACACAATTTTAGCATACATACGTGTGTGCACTCGGGTTTAATGTACATGCTAAGCCATTGGTGCTGTATCAAATTGACCTTGGAGCACTGTTTACTAAGCGTTATTGCCATAGACACGAAATGGGAGATATCCTTTAGTAAACATACTGGGGCCGATATTCAGGCTGCAGGAGGTATCCCAACGCCAGCGGTTGGCTGACTCTGGGGTCTTTTTACTAAGCTGCAGGAAAAAGGGCCTTGTGGTAGTGTCGGGGGCCATTTTTCCTGTGCGTCAAAGCCCTTTTTACCATAGCAGGTAAACCCCCCCCCCCCCCCAAAAAAAAAGGTTGTATTCTGGATTTACACACACAACTTAATTAGCTTAACAAGCCAACCAGCACCAATAATTGCACGTAACAAGCAATTGACACTAATTTGGCATTAATTAGAATTTACGTGCATAACCGTCTAAGCGTATTCTATAAAGTGATGCGCGTAAATTCTAAGAGACAGATCTGAAAAAGGGGTGTGGCCAAAGGAAGGACATGGGCAGATCGTAGGCGTTCCGGTCTTCATGAAACTACTGTTATAGAATTTGCATTCAGCATGTATCATCCCTGTGTCTACATTTCAACACCATTTACTGAATTTATCACTATGTGTTCGATGTCCTGCAGTGTCTCGTGAGAAGGTCTGAAAGATAGGTGTTGCAGCAGAGAGAAGGCTACTTAACTGTCTCACAGAAGACATTTGTGTAACATTGTCTTCCCACCAAAGGCTGGATGTCTGACTCCAGCCTTCCCAGCTCTGGTCCATAGCCCCTTGGACTGTGGAAACTCATTCCCATTGCAATGAAAGTTCTATGGACACCCCAGACCCCTGCATTGTTTATAGTTTGTACAGATTGTGTAAATGGAGGACATACTGTGGAAAGGGGAGTTGTTTCAGGAACTAGAACATTGGTAGCGATGTCAGTCATCTGACCTTGCTTTGCTGATATATAATGATGTCATTAAAGTCACTTCTGCAGTTAATCTGTAATAAAATAATTGCAGTCATTCAAAGGTTGCCTCAATTGAAGAGGGGAGGGTGATCAATTGAAGGGTGATTGAAGAGGGGAAGGTGATCGGATGCTGTCATCACTCTGACTCAGTGCTGTACAGCGATCATAGTAATATATCGCATTACTAAGGATTTTTAATCTTTCTAAAGACTGTATCCATGTTTAGTATTATTGTGAAGCTCTTGTTGTCACACTTGGGCTTCCTACCTATATAAAGACTCCTGAGGCAGGCACTCTGGCCGAAACATGGTGCTGTGTCGAGTCAATATATTTCATGAAATAAACTGTTTACAACCACAACCATCTTCTTGGTGTGTTTGGAAGTGTTCTAATGACCACATTACTCCATTGTTCAATTTGTTTGTGTGGGTAGTGGTCCTGGTTCCTCCGCTGCGTTGGTTGTTTTTCAAACTTTTTCTCCGTCAGGACAAGTAATGATGAAGAAAAAAATAGGTCTTGCATGATCTTTAAGAATGAAAAAAACAGTAAGGAAGTATAGTCCAAAGCAGGAGATAACAAAGAACCATATGTCAAAAGTTTATTAATATCCACAAAGGCACAGTAAAGTCCTTCAACTCAACTACACATGCTTGAGACAAAAATGGGCTCTGGGCATTTATAGAATAGCACTTAGGCAGATTAATGACATTTATACAAATTATATCAGTATCTGTATATTTACATGCAAAACTCTGCAAAAGCACCCAGTTTATAGAATTACCCTTAGTGTTGTGAGGGAAGGATAAAACCACTGTTCCCTCTAAGCTGAGCAGGAGCTCTCCATCTACATTTCTGCCAGTAGGGGGTGCTGTTGTACTGTCACATTTTCTATAGTGAGGGACAGGCAAGCCCTGAATGATTTTTGAGGACCTGTCTGTCCCTAGAGATTGAAAACACAGTATTGAAGCACCGCCACCACCGGAACAAATGCAATTGGAGCCCACTGAGCTTAGAGGGAGCAATGGATAAGGCCAAAGATCAATTAAGAGCTATAATAGTACAATAGACAGGTACAAATGGGTTGACTTGGTGGACCAAATGGCTCTTATGTGCCAACATTGTCTTTGCTTCTTCTTCTTCTTCTTCTTCTTCTTCTTCTTCTTCTTCTTCTTCTTCTTCTTCTTCTTAGGATCCTTGAATCTTGACAACTGATTTCTGTGGCTCATCTCTTGACATCCATGGCCAACTCCTTGGTTCTTGAGACACAATGGATATATGCTCTTCATAGTCTTCTCAGTCTTTTTGTAGGGCAATACCATCAGTGGCGATAAAGACTCACACAAATGGCAATCCTTAGTGCAACAGGTTCAGAAGAAAGAAATGTAGCTATGTCAGAGCTTTGGTTATTCTTCCTGTAAGCTCTCTTGAGCACCCGGATCCCCATCAGTTTTTCCACTTGTATTTTTTTATTTAGAGCAATTTTAACATTACATCCAAAAGATAACTCTGAATGATAAAGAAATACAATGAAACAAAGAGGAAATATCTAACACAATACCAGGAAAAATAGAGTCAATCTCCCACAATATTCAGAGAACTGAGGAAGAAAAAAAAATTACTAAGAAACTTATTTTTAAGGCCTTTGTGATATTCATGGTACCATTTGTTCAATGTTTTATGGTGTTTAGCTCAAGATATTAATGTTAAGGCCAAGGTATATCTTTCTAGAGTTTTATATAATGGTTTAAACATTTCTCAAGCTCTTTATTTTACTTTCTTCTACAGATTCAGTGCATAGGGAAAAAAATCTCATCTTTCTAGTACTATGCAAGTATTGGCATTGTATAATGAAGTATACAGAGAAACTCTCATTAGAAGAAGAAAATGTTTAATTACCTATATTTGGAAAACAAACAATGTTAATACATAAATAATATTTAAAATGGAGGACGGAGTGGTAATTTGAAGAAGATGAGGTCACAGAGCATTAAGTATGAAATGAAATACAATATTTCTGCTCTCTGGGCATCCAGAATCAATGTGAATTGAATTAATTATTTGGAGAATTAGAACATGAAAAAATACTGCACACTGCTAATGGACAAATAAATGGAATGAATTGTAAGCAGCTCAAAGAAGGAAGGAAAGCAAAAACCCCACAATATTCTGGTTGAAAGAGTGAATGTGAAGGATAATTCTGAAAACTAAAATGGTATCTCCCAGAGAGAACCTTGATAGGAGCCTGTGCTGGCCATATGACCTCTGATGACTGAACCTATACTTTGCTGTTTGCATTTTTGTTTTCTGTGTTACCATTGAAGATAATTTTCAATTTGCCTGTGGGTCTGCAAACCGATTTTAAACACTAAGGGGGAAATTCTATATATGACTCCTTAAAAATCAGTGCCGTAAAACCATGCGGTTACCGTAATTCTATAAACTACACCTACAGTTAGGCATAGTTTATAGAATATACTCATGCGCCATTCTTGTGACTAAAATTTAGGCACACCCATTTAGGCCACCTAAAACCAGGCCTAAATACCTGCACCTAAGTTAGGCGCAGGTTGGATGTATTCTATAATAGTGTGCATAGTTTTTTGAAATGCCCATGAACCGCCCATTCCACATTCATGGCCACACCCCCTTTCAACTGTGCACATTAGAATTTACGCACACCACCTAGAAAATTGTGCACGTAAATTCTAATTAAAGCCAATTAGTGCTGCTATTTGCTTGTTCAGTACCAATTATCAGCACAGATTGACTTGTTAATCAATTAAGTTGTGCATGTAATTTGACCATGTGGCCAAACTAGCTCACACAACTTAAGGTGCCATATACAGAATTTTGGGGTAAATAAATAAACTCCCCATGAAAAGCTGTAATTGGGTACCAGGTCAGTACCAAAGGGAAACTTTACCCCATGTACTTACTAGATACAAAGTATGAGGCCCTTTTACTAAGCCACGAAGGCGAGTATACACATCCTACATGTGTCAATTTTGAACTACTGCCCAGCTACCATGTGACCTGGGTTGTAATTTCATTTTTTATGCATGTCCACTAAGCACGCTGGAAATTTTCCAGCACATGGTGCTAACAGGGGCGGTAATCTGCATTGTGCACGCATAGACCATTACTGCCCAGTTAACATGTGAGACTTTACCACTAGGTCAATGGGTGGTGGTGAAGTCTTAGGCCCAAAATGGACGCGCGCCAATTTTTATTTTGCTGCACATACATTTTCAGCCAAAAAAAGGCCTTTTTTGCAGGCGCGCTGAAAAATGGACCTGCACGTGTCCAATACATGTATCTATACCAGTGCAGGCCATTTTTGGCGCACCTTCGTAAAGGACCCCTATGTGAGATAAAAAGAACATACTTAAAGATGACCCAGTCTTACTTCACCCCACTGCTGCTGCTTTTCCTCAAATGGGTGAAGAGAGTACAAATTCCATGTGTAAACATTTGCATGCAAAATTAGGGCATAACCCTCTGCCACATTGCGAGTCTTAAACTGGCAATTGGAGATACAGTTGGAGGTGGTTAGTGGGGAGAGATATGCTGGAGACTAGATGGGAGGAGAGAGATTCTGGAGACCATGGGGGGGGGGGGGGGGAAGAGAGTGATTCTTGAGATCCAAATTGTGGTGTGCAGAGATTAGCCAGCCCAGAGCTCCTGTGGCTCTGTAAAGGTGACAGCTGACAGGAAACATTTGGCGGGCCCAGGGCCTATTTAGCTCTCCCCACTTTCCTAAGCCTAAGGTCATCAGAAAGATAAAGATTCACCATCAGAAATTTTTATCTTTGAGAGATCACAGGTGCTTAGTGTAGCCCCCACCCCTTCCCCATACACACACACAAACAAACACACACTTTCCAGTCACACCTCTTCAGCTATTAAACACATAAAGGACCCAGCCCTTACATTTTATGATATCCCTTCTCCAGGATATGTACTGTGTTGCAGATTTTGATATCATCTGCAAAAGGGCAAACCTTTCCCTAAGGTTCCTCCACAATATTGCTTATGAAAATGTTGAACGGGACCAAGATTTGATCCTATGCCCCATTCTTTTAAGTGAACATCCGTAGTCTTGGTAGGGAAGGAGAAGCAGTCTTCAACCTTATGTATATATATTTATTTTTTTTATTTATTTGGATTTTGCTCACACCTTTTTCAGTAGTAGCTCAAGGTGAGTGGCATTCAGGTACACTGGGGATTTCTCTGTCCATGGAGGGCTCACAATTTAATATAAGTTGTGCCCCTTGATCCTATTGAACATATTACAGATAGAAACCAAAATGTAATTGTAAGCCACGTTGAATCAAAACTTGTTTTTGGATAATAGCAGGATACAAAAATGCATAAATAAATATTTTTTTCTTGAATCTTTTCCCTTTCTTCCTAATAGTTTAAGGAATACACACTACTGATGGGCAGGGATGCCAAGTAATAATGTTCTTAAATAAATCTACACACACATTTAGCAAAGTTCTGGCATCTATGCAAATTCTCCTGCCATTTTTTTTCTTTTAGCAAGTTTGATTGGGTCAAATGAATTAGCATTTTGTCCATAGAAAAAAGGTGCAGATAAAGATGCCTCAACAATGCTGTATTGGAAAAAGCAGTGGTGCATAAGACTGAGTCAATTAAGTCCTATTCTAGTTTACAGAAATTCCCTTTCAAATTATCATTTGAGAGCACTACCTACATTAGCAGTGTAAAGAGATTAATGAAGTAGCTTTTTAAAAGACAGTAACAGAGATGCTTGAAGGGAAAGTACTACATCTCTTTCACTTTTAAGGCATTACTCATCATCATTGTTAATACAGGAGAACAAATTTATTTTTAACTTTCATGCTTCTGGATGAGGACCAAGAGGGGATAATTTTACAAAAGATTTTTCACTTGTAAATCCTCTTTTATGTGAGTGAAAACTTCATAAAATCACCCATATGTGTAAAAGAACATGCAGTGATAAGAAGGTGGATATATGATGTGTGTAGAAGTGCCCGGGGTCTAGTTCGGACAGAGCCTGAGTGGAGCCATGAATTGTGTACATAGGTTATTAAATATGCATCTCTGTGTACATCACCGGATACATTTACACCTGTTTCTGAGCAGATGTAAATGTTAACAGTCACAAACAGAAGGCAAAATGCTCCACTGAAGGGAAGGCGCCAAGCAAAAGACAGTAGAGCAATGGAACCTCTCACAGATAGTGTTCAAAAATATCTTTATTAAAAAGTTCTTCTAAAGCAATGAGGGAGACCCAACACGACTCGTGTTTCGGCCTCACCGGCCTGCATCAGTGCTCTAGGAAACTGTCATTCAATACGTGTTCCTAGATTGGTCATCAAAGGACAAAATCTCCACTCAATTGTCACTCAAAAAAAGAAGATACTAAGACTCTCAAACACAAATGGAGTGATAAGCATTGTATCTGTGGGTAAATGTTGCCAGGACCTCCCTGCTGCTATCTGTTAAGCATCTGCTACCTGGATAAATGTGTTCAAATAATGGGCCAAAAGGTTTTACTGAATGACCAATCATTGCTTACATATGCAACTAGAGAGATTTGTAGGGCATTCTGATTTGGGCACAACTGAATAATTCCCAGCTAGGGGGCAACATCCTTGTGGCCATTGCACCTTTTGCTCTCAAGCAGAACCTGGGAGAAACCTGGATATATCCAGTAATGGTAGTTTGGTCATAACTATGTAAATCTACTGGTTGTCTATAGATTGCTAGTGTAAGTCAAGATCAATGCGCCTATATTTAGGTGCTCTCACACTAGATCTATGGCTGATGTAAGCGGGTATGCCTAAATGCAGCACTTGCACACAACTTCTTGCCCATGCCTTTCCACTGTGAATGCCCCCCTTGCATTTATGATCCCCCAATTCTATAAAAATCATCAAAAATGGCATGCGCAAATTTGGACGTGTGCCCAATATGTATGTGCAACTTAATTGAATAACAAGATAATCCACACCAATAATTGGCTTTTTAACACGCAATTATTGGCACACATTAGATTTAATTGGAACTTACGTACGTAAATTTAGGCATGGGATCTGCACCTAAATTTTACATGAGAGTTAAAAAAGGAAATGGGTCATGGGTGGAATGGGGGTGATCCTAGCATTTACACACATTGTTCTAGAATAGGGGGGATAGGCATCCAATTTTGGTGTGTACATTTGCACCACATTTCAGTTGGTGCAAATAGCCACACCTAAAGTTAGGTGCGAGTCCTGGGAGTAAGTGCTATTCTATAAACCACACCTAACTTTAGGCTTATAATGCTTTTTTTCAGTACCAATTTTTTCGACACCATATATAGAATTCGCCCTTAAGTCATTTATGCACTGAAAGCTCTGCTACACTTACACATGTAAGTGTACTTTCATGCACACAAGTGCCAGTATTCTCTAAATTTAAACACACAAATGGCACCCTTATATAGAATGAGGTAGATCATGGTTAAATGTTACATAATTTGCATTTGATAAAGCTGCAGCTATGTTTCCTCAACCTATTTACAATGTTATGTGACTTAGGTTGGTGACTTATGTACCATTCTAGGTAAAATCCCTTGTGTCACATATCCTATATTGGAGAGAGTTCTGGGAAGTAAGAAGGGAAGGGAAGGGGTCCAGTCCAGATGTGAGTAGTCAACATTAAGGAGGCAATTCTGTAACTTGCCTCAAATTAGATGCCACAGTAGGACCCAATGAGCGCCAATTCTACAGTGGCACACCTAAGATGTTATAAAATAACTAGTAAAAAAGGCCCGTTTCTGAAAGAAATGAAATGGGCGCTAGCAAGGTTGTCCTCTAATGGCAATTATGTTTTTAAGGGAACTGTTAGGAGAGAGTATGTGTGAGAGAGAGTGAGTATGTGTGAGAGAGTGAATGAGTATGTGTCAGAGAGTGAGTATGTGTGAGAGACAAAGAGTGTGTGTCAGAGAGAGACAGTGTGTGATTGAGAGACAGTGTGTGACTGAGTGACAGAATGTGTGTGTCTGTCTGTCTGTCTGTGTGAGTGAGTGAGTGAGTGAGAGAGTGTAGTGTGTGTCCCGTGTGCACCAATTATGCTCTCTCCCCTGCATTCATCCATATGCAGGATCTCTCCTCTGCCCCCTCCATCCATCGTGGTGCAGCAATTCTGCTCTGTCCCTTGCCTTCCCCCCCTACATGTGCATTACACCTCCTCCCTCCGAGTTCCAGGCCCCCCTTCCTTCGAGTTTGTGGCCCTCCTCCCTCCCTCCCCTCTCTCTCTCTCTCTCCTTTCCCTCCCCCCCCCCTCCGAGGTCCAGGGTCCTCCCCTCTCTCCGAGTTACAGGGTCTTCCCCTCCCCTCCCCTCCCTCCCAGTTCCAGGGTCCCTCCCTTCCTCACTCCCTCCCTTCAAGTTCCATGCCCCCTCCCTCCCAGTTCCAGTGTCATTCCGTCCCCCCAGTTCCAGGGTCATCGTCCCTCCCTCCCTCCCTCCCTCCCTTCCAGTTCCAGGCCCCCTCCCTCCAATTTTTAAAACTCATCTTCATTCACCACGTCGGCGTAACGGCAGCCGGCAGCAGTGGTACAACGCACGCAGGCTCGGCCCGTCTCTCTGTGTTAGTTCTGGTCCCGCCCTCATTTCCTGTTTCCACAAGGGCAGGAGCATAGCTAAGACAGAGAGATGGGCCGAGCCTGCATGTGTTGTACCTCTGCTGCTGGCTAGGATTACGATGAAGGATGGAGGTGTGGCAAGTGGCTGCGGCATATCGGGGAACTTTGCTTCTTTGCGTGCAGTGCAGGGGAGGATGTGCCGGGCCGGAAGCTTTTGGCGCGGTGGTAGTGCTCGCAGCTGAGTTAGAGGGAGTCGAGACGGAGCTTAAACTCTTTTTTGGGGGGGACGATATATCTCGCGGTGCTGAAGCAGGAAATTGCTTTCTTTCCTGTGGTTTGTCCCTTCTTCTGACGTCGCGTTACCATGGGCGGAGCAATTATGAAGCCTACGAACACTACAGGGTTTCAGGGCTTCACTGCCACAGAGTCAGCTTCAGAACGTTGGAGGTGCAAATTATTATATTAGATAGAGTAAACCCGCTCTGGTGCACCAAAAGATAGGCACAATCACTTATGTCAGGTCAATGTCTGGTGTAAGTGAACACACCTATGTGTGCCATGCAATGTACACAACTGGTGGCGCTCATTGCTTGACACCACATTGCCCACCCATGCTCCAGCCACATGTTCACCCCCTTGCAGATACTTACACATGTTCACCCCCTTGCAGGTACTTACATATGTTCACCCTCTTGCAGGTACTTACACACTATCTTATAAAATAGCATGTAGTGTGTATTGGCTCACATGTGAAAAGAATCTGTGCACATATACACTCACCCCAAATTCTATATATGGCGTCCTAGATGCACGTTCAAATTGAGTAATGAGCCCTTAACTACCAATAATTGGGTGCTAACAATCAATTATTGAAGTTAATTAGCACCACTTAGAATTTGCGTGCACATCTGGCTGAATGCTGTTCTATAAGGCATGGCACATAACTCCACTAGCATGTAACTCAAAAGGGGGGTGTGGCCATGGGCATGTCAGGGGGAGTTCCAAAAATGTTTATGCATAGTTACAGAATACTGCCTCAATGCGCCTATTTTGGTTGCAGGTGTAATTTTGATGCCTACAGTTGAGAGTGTAGTATACATTAAAAGACCTTATGGGATTTTAGGGACACTGATTAAGCTACACACACAGGGAGTCAGGGTCTTCCTTCTTTGATTTATTTGAGAAGGTTAGTAGGTTCTGAAGACACCCTAAAGATCCAAGGAGGGGATCCAGAGACTGAACCAGCTGCTGAGAACCTAAGATACCCACCGCAAGAAAGCGACGGAGCCGGTGAAGTTGTTCTTTTAATACATATGTTTTTTTTTGTGTGTACACACTCAGTTTTCATTTTTAAATGCAAATGTCAGTATTGGTGGCATTTTTCATGAACATTGGAACTGAATCTAGAAAAGGATTAAAAGACTATAAATTACTTACTTGAAAATTAGGATGTTAGAATAGTTTGTTAGTTTTTTTAATAAACGTTAATTTGTAACATTTACCTTAATTTGACAAAGGCTCTGGTAGTTTTTTTTGTGGGGAAAAGCACTGTGACATTTCCAGGGCCTGTTCCTTCAAGTGAGAGCACGCATGACATCATAGTGGGGGTTTACACGGGGTTAAGCCACATCTCTGGGCCCTCCCTCTAGAGCCTTTTTGAGCACCATTTATAGAATTTTCCCCCTCAAGGCACAGGTAACTATACACCTACTTATAGAATTGCCTCCTATGTCTTCAGCAGAGCTCTTAAACCAAGCTTGGGCAAGTATTTTAATACTTCAGTAAGATTTCTTTAATAAGTAACAAATAAACCAGCACACACATCACAAAAGTTCAGGACAAGCAAAATATATATTGTTAAAACAACAACTGAACAAAAGAGGCATATGTAATTAGAGATGCGCAGACTTTTTCAAAACAAGTTTCTCAATAAATCTGATAATTCTGGCAAGAGTTTAAAAGTTTCAACAAATTGCTTGGAAGCTAATGGTTTTGAAGATGACTGCTTTTATGCATCTTTCTTTCTTTTCCTCCAAATCTGATAGTTAAAATCTGACTGTTTTTCCCAGTAAATCTAGAAGGTCCATTTATTCCTGCCAGGGCTGTCAACCATTAAAAAGACTAGGTGGTAGCCTAGGGTGGCAAAAGCAGCTGCAGTCAAAACAAAACAATCGGTCCTGACGGCTACAAAAACTCAAAGAACTATCAATACAATTTATCCAAATAACTGATTTTTGAAAATTGCCTTCATGATGGAGGTATTCATGAAGCAAAGTAGAATATTTAAAGTATGATGCTCAATTATGTGTTTTTACAGATTCTTCTTGGGGGGGGGGGATGGTGTTAGAATGATCATGATTCTTGAGTTTATCAGAATCTCAGGGAGAGGAGGAGGGGAAAAGGCTAAAGGACTGAAATGTAATTGAAGAGGGAACAGGTCTAAGGTTTTGTCTAGGGCACCTAATGTTCTTGCCCCGGCCCTGGCGCCTGCCTGAGGAAAATCCAAGCATTCAAGCAAAGTAGGCAAGATCTGTTTCAAATTTGACCTCAAATTGCACACATCTGTCCATAACCCACTAACAGTAGCCCTATCATGCCATCAAGTGGCAGGTTTTCACATTTTCAGCCACATCTTTATTCTTAAAGCTATTTTCCTCAATGGAAATTATCTGTCATTCTTCATGGAGTTGGTGGAGGTGCCAACTGAATAAGTGCTTTAACTATTCCAGCACATAAATGCTCTATTTTCACGGTTTAAACTGCTTAAAAGACCAAAGTTATGCATTTTAAATTGTGACACGATTTGGGATGGTCTGGGATCAGGGCTAAACATTATCCATCGAGCATTGATATTCAGTCACTCACTGGATAATTTATCCATCCAGATGTGAATAACAAGAAAACTTTATGATTTAACAGTTTTTTATTCAGGATCAAACAAATCCAACACCCAATAATCAAACAACAAGTCTACACAGAGCTTTTTTTGAGGGGTACTTGGGGGTACTGAGTATCGGCACCTTTTCCATTGTCTGCTAAAATTACCCCATGAACCCCAAGTTTTAATGAAAGAGCTCAGGCTCTACACACCAATTTTGCCTTGTCATAGATTCTGTGACTAGTTGCAGGGGGCCTGGCTATTGTGGAGTGGGTCCATCAGTGATCACCTCACCCCTGAAGGGTGTCCTAGCATTTGAGTACCAACACCTTTTTTGCTAGAAAAAATGCACTGAGTCTACATATAAACATCAAAACAAGAAAACTGAGACCAGCAATGTCATGAGCTGAAATCATACCCTATGCGACACACCCATAACACTCACACCCTGCCCACCACATCACAGATACTGCAGGGGAGACAACGGACAAGGAGCAATTTTCGTGCCCCTGTTTCCCTTGTGTCCTGTGTGGCTGCACCACTCACACAGCCCTTGAGATGGCCCTGAAGAGAGCAATTCTATAATAAGGCACCTCCACTTAGGTGTCCTGAGGGTAGGCAGTTCAAGCCTATTCTATTACAGAACCTAAACACCCAGGTTCCATTATAGAATACTAGCATAATCCTGCATCAGCACATCTAATACGAGGGTGCTCACACTTATACCAGCCATAGAGTGTGAATGCCTAAATGCAGCAGGGATGTGCGTAACTTACAGCATTCTGTAAGTTATCCTTACAAGAGGGTGCTCTGCTTATGTCCTGTCTATGCTCCACCTCTGTATATATCCCACTTGCAAATGTATGCTATATAAGGGGCCCCTTTTACTAAGCAGCGGTAGGGCTAATGCGCGGGTAGCTGTGCCAAATCGACCCTACCACAGGGGTAGCTTGGATGCCCTGCAGTAATTTCAAAGTTGGCACACATTGTTTCCCGTGGTAGAAAATATTTTTCCATTTTCTACCACAGGGGGCGTTCCTGGCGGTAATCGGCAGTACAGCTACATTGGCACATTCTACCTGATTACTGCAGGAGTAGCGTATGAGCCCTTACCACTAGTTCAGTGGGTGGCAGTAAGTGCTCAGGTGTGGATTAGGAATTGGTTATTGGACAGAAAACAGAGGATAGGGTTAAATGGTCATTTCTCTAAATGGAGGAAGGTGAACAGTGGAGTGCCACAGGGATCTGTATTGGGACCGGTGCTATTTAACATATTTATAAATGATATGGAAATTGGAACGATGAGTGAGGTGATCAAATTTGCAGATGATACAAAATATTTCACAGTCCACACGTGTTTTAACAACCTTGAACTATTCAAGGTTGTTAAAACACGTGTGGACTGTGAAATATTGCGGGAAGACCTTAGGAAATTGGAAGACTGGGCATCCAAATGGCAGATGAAATTTAATGTGGACAAATGCAAGGTGATGCACATTGGAAAGAATAATCCGAATCATAGTTACCTGATGCTAGGGTCCACCTTGGGGGGGGGGGGGGGGGGGGGGTCAGCGCTCAAGAAAAAGATCTGGGTTTCATTGTAGACAATACACTGAAATCTTCTGCTCAGAGTGCGGAAGCGGCCAAAAAAGCAAGCAAGATGCTAGGTATTATTAGGAAAGGGATGGTGAATAAAACTGAAAATACTATAATGCCTTTGTATCGTTCTATGGTGTGTCCGCACCTTGAGTATTGCATTCAGTTCTGGTAGCCGTATCTAAAAAAAGATATAGCAGAATTAGAAAAGGTTCAAAGAAGAGCGACCAAAATGATGGAACTCCTCTCATATGAGGAAAGGCTAAAGAGGTTAGTGCTCTTCAGGTTGGAAAAGAGATGGATGAGGGGAGATATGATTGAGGTCTACAAAATCCTGAGTGGTGTAGAACAAGTAGAAGTAAATCAATTTTTTACTCATTCCAAAAGTACAAAGAGTAGGGGACACTCGAGGAAGTTACATAGAAATACTTTTAAAACAAATAGGAAGAAATATTTTTTCACTCAATGAATAATTAAGTTCTGGAACTCTTCGCCAGAGGATGTGGTAACAGCGGTTAGTGTATCTCGGTTTAAAACAACGTTTGAACAAATTCCTGGAGGAAAAGTCCATAGTCTGCTATTGAGACAGACATGGGAAGCAACTTCCCTGGGATTTGTAGTATGAAGTGTTGCCACGATTTGGGTTTCTACCAGGTACACATGACCTGGTTTGGCCACTGTTTGGAAAACAGGATACTGGGCTAGATGGACCATTGGTCTGACCAAATATGGCTACTCTTATGTTCTTATGTAAATAGCCATGAACTACTTTTCATTTTAGCACATGGCCATTTACTGCCCTCCATTTTAAAAAGTCTTTTTTCCCAGCCACGGTAAAAAATGGCCTAATGCATGCCAGATTCACACGTCCAAACTACCGCAGGGCACTTTTTAGCGCT
The DNA here is from genome assembly GCF_901765095.1 of Microcaecilia unicolor. NCBI lineage: Eukaryota > Metazoa > Chordata > Amphibia > Gymnophiona > Siphonopidae > Microcaecilia > Microcaecilia unicolor. Next base: position 280,838,794 of record NC_044034.1, on the reverse strand, counting down.
ACTTAGTAAAAGGACCCCCAAGTTAAGCAGTTATTTGCAGAATAGCATTTAGATGCCCTACTAGCACTTATGCAGATATGTGCACACATGCGTGCATATGTGCTGTTGTCCTAAATATTTATGTGCATAACGTGCATTTAAATGTGGGTGCCTAAAATTGATCTTTAAGAGGGCAAATTTATAAGCAACTTAAGCATATCGCATAATTTTTACCCCAGTGCTTGCCAATCTATCTGCAACCATGACCCCAATTCGCACAGCTACAGAAAGCGCACAACCCCAGAACAGCACAGGAAAATATTGTATGGAGTGCTTGCTCAAGTCGTGACCCCAAATTCAGTTTTCATGACCCCATCGGGGGTCCAGACCCACAGTTTGGGAAGATCTGTTCTACATGCATAGGTAGGCTTTTATACAATTGTTGCTTTACACGAGTATGCTTTACCTACAAATTGTACATACTTTCTGTGATATGCATGTAGGCATTCTTGCAGGCGAAGGATAGGCAAAGTTGGTGCAGAACTGACACTTGTATGTTATAAAATATGAATCAATTCAAAATCAGCAAATTTTAAGAATTGTTCCACAAGCTCAAAAAATATATGTCAACGTGAATTCAAGAAAAAAAAAACATGTATATAAAATATTTATAGAGAAACATTTTTGTGGACCTCAGTGTGGGAATCAGGCGGCTTATAATTATTATTTTTTTTGTTCTGAAATCGCCCAGTATCATCACTGGGTACAGCTCTAAAAAAATATTTATAGGGACCAGTGACGATACTGGGTGATTTCAAAATGGAACAAAGAATTATAAGCCGTCTGATCCCAACACTGAGGTCCACCAAAAAATTTTCTCTACAACTATTTTATATACAAACTTAAAGTCCCTGATCATCCAACCTTGGTTCGCTGTTAGTTGCTCTCTGCTCATTGAAGATATGAAGACAGTGTGTGAGATAAGTGGACTAAAAGCTTTGGTCAATTTGAACTGATATAATTCTGAATAGAGAAATTCCTTTGGTACTATTAATGCCTGTGTTGGTGCATGTGGTTTTTCACTCTGATTGATGATTATGAGACTTATGTTTTTCTACTATATGAAGAGTGTTCATTTTTAGGAAGTAATTATCAACGTGGGCTATTTTAGCAAAGGTTCCATTTTATTGCAATGAAATCCTGTTACTAATAACTGAGGTTATCAGCAAAATAACATGCCTTAATGGTAGCCCGTGTTGATAACTTTTCCCCTAACTCTCTTATATTTTGTGAAAGTATCTACTTCAGATGTTACAAGAGGAGCAAAGATGCATTGGGCTGTCAGGTGTACCACAGTAGGGCTCCTGCATAGCACCATCACTACAGGCTGGGAGATAAGATATTGACCTCATCCTTCTCCAAAAAACTACTTTTATTAACATTTTCTCACGGTTTACTACCTAAAATATGAGACTGTACCACTGAAGTGCTGGCACATGATTTAGCCCATCAACTCTGTTCTGCCATGTCCAATATGTACTACATTAAAAATGATTTAGGGCCAATGGTCCCTTACATTCATAAATTTTAGAAACTGTGGGTGGTGAAGGAAAAAGACAGAAAATAGAGGCAGGAGATGAATGAAGTATTTTGAATATATTACAAATTGTGAATGTAAATTAGTGAAATAAGCTGCTATTTAAAGCTGAACACTAAAGAGTATGAAGGGAGAATGAGCTAATGTAGTTTTTCTGTGCAGAAATGGTGGCTTGGTTTCTCAAACTCCAGTAACAAAATTGAATAGGAGCTAGTGAATTTTAGGTAGGTAAATATCTCACAACATCTGCTGTGAATGTTAAAGTTACACATTACAAATCCCCTATGACTTGGTTAGTTCATAAATATTATCTTATTATTGAAAAAAGACTTCTTCACATAACCTTTCCCATATATTTTCCTTTCCTGTTTTGGGCTGTCTGGAGGCTTTGGGCAGAAGGCCTACGCAGACATGGTTCTGGCAGGGTAAATGCAATGACCTCATTAGCATTTACAACTGTAGAGACAAGCTGTGTGCATTTGGCATTGAACAACAGATTTTGGGGACATTCATATAGTTGTACATGTACACTAATACTCGGCATTCAATAGAAATACAGGAGTTTTATTTATGTGGGAAATGCCTAAACATTGGGCTATGAAATTGGAATGGGGGAAATTCTTGGCATATTAAAAAATTAATTAATTAAAAAGACAGCTGCTCAGCAGCACAGAGAATGCCCATAATATCCCCCAACATCATTCTCTCTCCTTTATCAAAGTGGAGGGTACCACAATACTATATTTTAGAGTGGAAATTGGATTTACATTATTACGCAGTAAATGACAGCAGATAAAGACCTGCATGGTCCTTGTAGTCTGCCCAACAAGATGGCCAGAGTCGCGCCCATCACTCTGTACGAGCCCCAGTCACCTATGCTTAAATGCTAGTTGTCAGGTCTCTACCATGCCAATCATATAGGCAACCAAACATGATGGTGCTGATATGTGGTTCCAACCCAAGACTCCAAGTATTGCCGACAGTATTGGGAAGCTTGCCAGGTGCCCTTGGCCTGGATTGGCCGCTGTCGTGGACAGGATGCTGGGCTCGATGGACCCTTGGTCTTTTCCCAGTATGGCATTACTTATGTACTAGTTACCTTACCAGTCAAGATGTCTTCCGCTCCCCCTGAGCTAAACAGCACCCTCACTCGCAACATATGACAATAAAGTGATCTACAACACTGGAGTTGCTGAAACTTCAACTGTCTTTTGCCATTTGCGGAACATAGACCATAGTCTGTCCGGCATTGGCCTCGGTTCCCCCAATGCTGGAGATGCCAAATCTTCTTTCCGTCTTTTGTCATTTGCGGGACACAGACTTTAGAAGTCTATTCAGGATCAGGCTCAATGCCCACTACTCTTGCCCAAGATAACACCTCAACAGACATGTTGTGTTTCCATCCTCTTTCTATTTAGGCATCCCCTGTGTCTATCCTATTTTTGAATGTGTTCATGGTTTTTCACTACCACCTGTCCTGGAAGGGCATTCCAGGAGTCTACTACCCTCTCTGTGAAAAAGTATTTCCTGACGTTACTCCTAAGACTACCTTCCCGAAACCTCCATTCATGTCCTCTAGTTCTACTACCCCTACATCTCTGGAAGAAGTTTGTTTGAAGCACAGTTTTTAAAAAATCAGGCTAATTTTCAAAAGGTGTTTACTTTTCAAAGGCACTATAAATACAGTGCACTACCCATATAGGGCCAGATTCTATATATGGCACCTGAAAACTCCACAAGGAATAAATTTCCGCCTAAGCATATTCTATAAGCGACGCCTAGATTTAGGCATGGTATATAGAATACGCTTAGTTGATATCACAGCGCTTGAAACTGCATGCATCCAGGGCTGCCGAGAGGGGGGCAGGGGGGACAAAATTCCCCAGGCCCGGGCCTCCAACGGGGGCCCAGCTCCTGGGTCTCTCTCCTCCTGCTCCCAGGCCACCGGCGCTGCAGTCCCCGGTCTCACCTGCCTGCCCTTGGCTCCGTCTACAGCCCCCTCCGTCTGCCAACGGGCCCCCTGCATTCAAATCGGCAGTGCCTCACCTCCAGGTGAAAGCGGCATATCGCCTCCCTTCGGGCCTTCCCTCACTGTGTCCCACCCTCGTCTGATATAACTTCCTGTTTGCACAAGGGTGGGACACAGAGAGGGCCCAAAGGGAGGCGATCTGCTGCTTTCACACAGGGGTGAAACGCTGCCGATTTGAATGCAGGGGGCCCGGTGGCGGACGGAGGGGGGCTGTCAATGGGGCTGGGGGTGGGCGGGTGGAGACTGGGGACTGCGGTGCCAAGGGCCTGAGAGCAAGAGAGGGAGGCAACAGTGGTAGCGATTGGGGGGAGAGGTGGTGGGGGCCCCAGGGGGTGGCCTTGCCCCGGGTCTTGGCGGCCCTGCGTGAATCCATTTACACCAAGGAAAATGTGGTGTAAATACAGTCACGTAGATTTAGGTGCAGAGGGGCATATCCTATAACTTAATCTTGCTGTACACTGCCTTGAGTGAATTCCTTCAAAAAGTAGTGGAGGAGTAGCCTAGTGGTTAGGGTGGTGGACTTTGGTCCTGGGGAACTGAGGAATTGAGTTCAATTCCCACTTCAGGCACAGGCAGCTCCTTGTGACTCTGGGCAAGTCACTTAACCCTCCATTGCCCCATGTAAGCCGCATTGAGCCTGCCATGAGTGGGAAAGCATGGGGTACAAATGTAACAAAACAAAAAAAAAGTGGTAAATGAATCCTAATAAATGAATAAACTGTAAGCACCCTGTTATAAAATCGCCCTTATAGTCGTCAGAGTTAAGATGAAGCAAAGACAGGAGCATTGAACTATCCCATGGATTCTATATATGGCGCCCAGATTTGGGCATGCTACTGAGATGTGTGCACATCTTAATTGGCTAGCGAGCCATTAATGAGCCTTGTTATAAAATTACCCTTAAACTGCCAGATTTTATATATGGAGACAACAGTTGTACGTGCAAATCAGCATGCATTGCCAATTTGCATGTGCAAATTAATTATTTTATTTTATTTTATTTATTAGGATTTATTTACCGCCTTTTTGAAGAAATTCACTCAAGGCGATGTACAGTAAGAATAAATCAAGCATGAGCAATAGGCAATTACAGCAGTAAAAATATTCAAATAAAAATACAAAGTATGGCGTGAAGGGGCATAATCGAACGGAAACGTCTATCTCCATGGGCGTTTATCTCCGAGAACGGGTCCGTGAAGGGGCGGACCGAACCGTATTTTCGAAAAACATGGACGTTTATCTTTTTTTGAGCTGGGCGTTTTTGTTTTTCAGCGATAATGGAAACCAAAAGCGCCCAGCTCAAAAACGAATAACTCCAAGACATTTATTCGTGGGAGGGGCCAGGATTCGTAGTGCACTGGTCCCCCTCACATGCCAGGACACCAACTGGGCACCCTAGGGGGCACTTTTACTAAAAAAAGGTAAAACAGCTCCCAGGTGCATAGCACCCTTCCCTTGGGTGTTGAGCCCCCCAAATCCCCCTCAAAACCCACTGCCCACAAGTCTACACCATTACTATAGCCCTAATGGGTGAAGGGGGGCACCTACTTGTGGATACAGTGGGTTTGGGGGGCGGTTTGGAGGGCTCCCATTTACCAGCACAAGTGTAACAGGTGGGGGGGATGGGCCTGGGTCCACCTGCCTGAAGTCCACTGCACCCCCTAATAACTGCTCCAGTGACCTGCATACTGCTGCCAGGGAGGTGGGTATGACATTTGAGGGTGAAAATAAAAAGTTGTGAAACGGCATATTTTGTGGTGGGAGGGGGTTTGTGACCACTGGGGGAGTAAGGGGAGGTCATCCCCGATTCCCTCCAGTGGTCATCTGGTCATTTAGGGCACATTTTGGGGCCTTATTCGTGGAAAAACAGGGTCCAGGAAAAGTGCCCTAAATTCTCGCTAAAAATGCATATTTTTTTCCATTATCGGCGAAAGGCGCCCATCTCTGATCGGCCGATAACCGTGCCCCAGTTCCGCCTTCGACACACCCCCATCAGCTTTGTCCGCATCCACGATGGAGTGCAGTTGAAAACGTCCAAATTCGGCTTTCGATTATACCGCTTTATTCGTTTTTGTGAGATAAACGTCTATCTCCCGATTTGGGTCAGAATATAGGCGTTTTTCTATTTCGATTATAAACAGGATAGTATACTACTTCAATGTCAACACAATACATAATAGAACACTTTAATTGACAGTGAAGGGTATAAGCAAAGATGGAATATATAGATAGGTAAAAGGGTAAGAAGAGTTAGAAAGTAAGGTGACTAATTTAAAGAAAGTTGTACATGAGGTCAGAGAGATGGTTAACATATAGATAGGTAAGAGAGTAAGAGGAGTCAGAAAATAAGGTGACTAATTTAACGAAAGGTACACATGAGGTCAGAGAGATGGTTAAGTATTATCTCAGCTAGGGTAGGGGTGGATAAACATGTCCTGCTGCAGTATGTGCAGCCCGTGTCACTCCTTGTGTGTGTGAGTGAGATTAACAAGTTAGTTATTTCTTCCATTAAAGGCCTGGTTGAAGAGCCAAGCTTTCACCTGCTTCCTGAAGTAGAAATAGTCTTGTGTTAAGTGGAGCCTTTCAGGCAGTGCATTCCAGAGTGTGGGGGCTACTCTGGAGAAGGCTCGCTTGTGGGTACCACATCGTGTAATGTCTTTTGGAGAAGGTATGGTTAGTAAAAGACCTTAAGAGGACCTTAGTGTCCTTAGCATTGTGTAGAGGATCAGCCTATTCTTCAGGTACTCAGGGCCATTTCCTTTTAAGGGCCTTGAAGATCAGACAAAGAGTTTTAAATTTAGCCCTGTGTTGTACTGGTAGCCGATGAAAGTTTTGCAAATATGGTATGATGTGGTCACATCGCTTGCAAACTTCTATGAGTCTTGCTGCAGTATTCTGAATCAATTGGAGCTGGTGCAGAACTTTTGTGGTCAGATTGCTGTTTAGTGCATTGTGGTAATCCAGTCTGATGTTATCATGGCATGCACAACTGGGATAAGATTTACCTTCTCGATGTAAGGAGAGAGGCAGCGTAGCTGTCACAGATAGCCAATCAGCACCAATAATTGGCTGTTAACAACCAATTATTAGTGTTAATTGGCCTTAAATGGGAGTTACATGCACATCATATTCTTTAACAATATCTGTGGAACTCCTAAAGCACATAATTTCAAGAGGGTGTTGTCAGAAGCGTTTCAGGGGGAATTCTAGGGGCATTACCAGAAAGTATGCTCATTCTTATAGAGCAGATTTGATCTGCACCTAACTTAAGAGCCGGCATTGTAATTGCTGGTGCCTAAAGTTAGACACTGTTTATACACTTAGGGCCAGATTCTATAAATAGCACCTTAAAAATCAGCACTGAAGAAGTACATGGTTAGTGTGAGTCTACAATCTACACCTAAAGTTACACGTAGTTTATAGTATATGCTCAGGCACCGTTCTTTCGACTAAAAATTAGGCTACCTAAAATCAGGCCTAAATACCTATGCCTAAGTTAGGCGCAGATCGGGTGTATTCCATAATAGTGCACATAATTTTTTGAAATGCCCACAACCTGCCCATTCCGCACTCATGGCCCCCTTTTTGACTTCACGCATGAGAATTTACAAGCACCACATTACATTATATTTTATTTATTTATTTATTTATTAGGATTTATTTACCTCCTTTTTGAAGGAATTCACTCAAGGCGGTATACAGTAAGAATAGATCAAACATGAACAATAGGCAATTACAACAGTAAAAATATTCAAAAACAATACAAAGTATGCAATGGTATACTATTTACAATGTCAACACAAAATGTAATAGAGCATTATAATTGATAGTAAAGGGTAAAGCAAAGAAGTAACATATAAATAGGTAAGAAGAGTTAGAAAGTAAGTTGATTGGTTTAAAGAAAGTTGCACATGAGGTCAGAGAGATGGTTAAATATTATCTCGGCTAGGATAGGAGTGGATAAACATGTCCTGCTGCAGTATGTGCAGCCCGAGTCACTCCTTGTGAGTGTGAGTGAGACTAACAAGTCTCACTCACTCCTCACACCTCTGCAATAAAGCTGCCTTTCTCCAGATTTCTATCTCCAACCACTGATAACAGCTCTCAGAATTACGGAGACTCTGTGCCCTGGGGCAACACTTCTGAACATCTGGCTGTGAGTAAATTATCTATATTTATTCAATAAAGGAAATTTCAGAAACTGAAGAGACTTCAGGTGTGGGCTGGTGTGCCAAGGTTATACTTCAAGATATTGAGATTTTACAGTTAGCAAGTCTTAAGAGGCTTGTTAACCTTGTTACGCCTAGAAAGTTATGCATGTAAATGCTAATTAAAGCCAATTAGTCCTGTTTATGCATGTAAATGCTAATTAAAGCCCATTAGTCCTGCTAATTAGTTGTTAAGTACCAATTATCGGCACTGATTGGCTTGTTAATCAATTAAGTTGTGCACGCAATTTAACTATGCAGCCAAATTAACACGCAGAACTTAAGGCACCATATATAGAATTTGGGGGTTAGTGCAGATCCTTTATAGAATAGTGCTCAGTGCTTAAATTTTTCAGCTCCTGTCCTAAAGCAAATTGCCTAGGTTATATGTATAGCAGCTGGAACACTATGGTCTCATTTTCAAAGCACATAGATGTCTCAAATGGAGGAAAAAAAGTCCATCCTCCGAAAACATCTAAATCATGATTTTCAAAATGCACAGTTAGGACATTTTTCACTGCACGTCATCCAAATAATAAGAGGGCATGTTGGAGACATGTTTTGGACAGGACTAGGGTGGACCCAAAAATTGGATGTCTTTCATGCGATAATGGAACAGGTTAAAAAGTCCAAGGCAAAACCTACATTTTTATCTAGACCTGTTTCAATCATGTCTAAGTTTACTTCACTGAATTTTCCAAAAACAAACTAGGGGATCCAGGTCCAAATTCCACTCTACCTAGTACATTTGTGGTGGAAATTGTGAGCCTTCCAAAATCCCCAAATTGCCTACTATACCTAAATATAGGAGACACCTGCGGGGTGGAAGGCGGTTGTAATGGTGTACAGTTAGGTACAGTAGATTTTATTCTGTTCCTGGAGGGCTCACAATACAAAATAAAGGAGTTATGGTGGGAATTATACCTGGATGCCATTGTTTAAAGTCCACTGCACTGACCACTAGGCTGCCCTTCTGATCTTCAGGGACATATATGTGGCTGTTTCTCTCAAAATGATAAGTACAATCTCTAATAAATCCTAATAAACTTGAACTTAACAACTTGTGTCTTAGAGTACCAAAGTCCTTTTCTTTGGAGTAAAAAGACTCAACAGACTCCTTTGACTAGCTCTAAGGCTTTAAATTAGTTTAGCTCTAAGGCTTTAAATTAGTTGTTCTCACTGTCATCATAGACAAAAAAAAACCTCCGTTAGTTATTTGGCATGAACAACAATACTTTGGCAAAGAGAACCAGCACTTATCTTAAAGCTGTGTTCTTGTCCGTTCGTTGCTTAACCTTTGCACTCCACGGCCGACAATGGCCAAGGTTTCGGTACTTCTTTCCTGCCTCAGGGTCCGTGGTGTTAGGAACTCTGAAAACCAATAGTAAAGTCAGTACGAGGATCCCCTTCAATATCTACTCACACAATGTTGTTAGGTCAGCTTTCCTCACTTCTCTGCTAACGAGTTTTATTCTCCGTAAGTCCATAAGCCATTTCCTGCTTACATTTATTATGGCATCTGTCATCATTACGATGTCACTACAATCCTTCCTATTACAGCTTACTTATTTCAAAAAAAGTGTACCCATTCTATTCTATTGTTTAACCCGCAAGGGTGTACAGTTCCTAATCAATAGATCCACCTTTGTTCTTGCTGTATTAGCACCAGTTTTCTGTCTCCTCCCCTGGTGCTAAACTCCACCTTTTGTAGAAATACACATCGAGGGGACTGGAACTTATGTCCCTTTTCCACACAATGTGCAGCCAACGGTGCCGTAAGTTTTTTTATATGAATGTTACTTTTATGTTCTCCCAACCATACACTTAGTTTTCTTGTGGTTTGCCCCACATATAGTTTTTTACAAGTTCTACAAAAGATGGAGTTTAGCACCAGATTGTACTTTACGTAAGTTGATCCTAAAGAACGCGTGCATAAAGAGAATAGGTGTCTCTCAAAATGATACCAGACAGATGTTCTTGAACCTGGATTTTTGCAATTCATAAGTTGGAAGTTTCAGTTTGGAAAATCTTCTATTTAGATGTCTTCTGTACAAAAATATTCATCTTTGAACAATTTTCAAAAGGAAAATCCAGAAGTTTTTCCTGATCGAAAATGACTCTAAAATGGACTTTTTTAAAAATTTACATAATGAGAAATATGTCTCAATTCAGACTTGGACGATTTATTGAAAATGCCCCTCCACAAGTCTAACCAGCAGCAGGCAGCTTATTACATGTATTTTCAATGCTGCTGGCTAATAATGCGGTGGGGCTGAATATATATATATATTTTTTAAATGCCATGGACAGTATTTACAAAATTATGCTGACTGCCGCAATTCAATATTGACCTGCATAATAATAAATGTCAAGTCCCTTCCATTTGAGGGGAATCACATATAAACAACCTGAAAAGGGTGGGTTAGGTTGCCATAAATATAAGGAACAAATTATAAGCCTGGATATTTGCATTTCCTGTTAAGAACATACGAATAGTCATACTGGGGCAGACCAATGGTCCATCTATCCCAGCATCCTGCTTCCAACAGTAGCCAATCCTGTTCACAAGTACCTGGAAAAATCCAATTCACAAGTTCCTGAATGCTGATGAATTACTGCCAGGCTTGACAATGTGCCCCATGTTTCAGTCTCTCAGCCTTCTATGCATGCTCTGACTTCATTTCAGAGACATTGTCATAGATGTGCCAAGTCACATACATTAGGTATATGTCACACACAATATTTATAGATTTTGCTCACATCTTTTTAGTAGTAGCTCAAGGTGAGTTACATTCAGGTACACTGGGTATTTCTCTCTCCCTGGAGGGCTCACAATCTAATTTTGTACCTAAGGCAATGGAGAGTTAAGTGACTTGCCTAATATCACAAGGAACAGCAGTGGGATTTGAACCGACCACTTCTGGATGTTAAGACTGGTGCTCTAACTACTGGGCTACTCAATATGGGCTCCTTCTCCAGCTCACATGCCTAAATGCCCTCTTCACATACATTGAGGTAATGCATTTGATATACTGCCTTTTCAGTGATACAACCAAAGCAGTTTCCATATTATATACAGGCACTTTCTCTGTCCCTAGTGGGCTCATAATCTAAGTGTTTGTATCTGAGGCAATGGAGAATTAAGAGGTCCTTTTACCAAACTGCGACAAGGGCCTTTTTTCCCATGCACCAGGGCCATTTTTACCGCCGTGAGTAAAAAGACCCCAGGCACACATGGCCATGCGGTAAGAGAATTCTTACCACATGACCAGGCGACAGGGAGCCCTTACCACCACCCACTGAGGTGGTGATAAGGGCTCCTGCTGTAACCCAGTGGTAACCAGGCAGCGAGCAACGATGCCTGATTACCGCCAGGTTATCACCATGCAAGCAATTTCCGGGGATTTTCTTTTTCCGCCAAAAATGGCGCGCACATTGGGCTGGCGGTAGTCCCAAAAGAGCAAGCGGTAAACCCACATTGGGCTTCTTGCTGCTCTGTAAAAGGGTCCCTACGTGACTTGCTCAGGGTCACAAGGAGCTTGCAAGTCCCAGCTTCGTTCTCCCTGTCCCCATAGTCTAGCATGTCTCTCTCCCTCCCCCTCCCCCTCCCCTCTCCCTCTCTTCTCTCCTCTTCCCTCCTCCCATGGCTCATCATCTCTCACCCCTCTCAATGGCCCACAATCTTGCCTTTGTGGCCAGCAGTACTGAATTCACATTCTCTCTGCTATGATCCACTTCCTCTGATGCAACTTCTTGTTTCCCACAAATGGGACATGGTAGAGTGAAGGGGCTGTGCCTGCTGGAGGCAGCATGTCTTCAGTGCTATCAGTTAAAAAGACAAAAATGATGTGGACAGGGGGCAGGAGAGAGGAAACACTCCTGGGACCGGCAGGGTGAGAAGATTGGGAAGAGATGTCAGGACTAGTGAGGAGAAGAGGAAGAGATCCTGGGGGGGAGAGAAGGAAAATTTGCCAGTACCAGATGGAGAAGCGAAGAAGAGATGCAGAGACTTGTGGTAGAAAGAAGCAGACAAAGAAATGCTGGATCTGCCATGGGGTGGATGGGAGGAAGACAGGATGAAGGGAACAGAGAGGAACAGGGACCCTTGAGGTGGTGGAAGAGGAAAAGAAAGAGATGCCCAGATGTGAAGAAAGGAGGCAGAGAGAGATGCTAGACCTACAGTGGAGGAACACGAGAGAGGGACCCTTATGGAAGTGGTAGGAGAGGGAGAGGCACAGATACCAGGACTTGCAGGGGAAGGAGGCAGAGAAAGAGATGTTGGGCCTATGGGAGAGGAAAGCTAAATGGAGGGAAGAGTGTGACACATGCTGGGCCTCTGTGGAAGGGGAAGGAAGAAGAAGAGATGCTGGGACCTGGGGAAAGGAAGAAGAGGGAGTGCTGCTGGATCCATGGAGGGGTGGAAGGAGAGAGGGAAAAGAAAGGGACACTTGCTCGATCTCCAGGGAAGAGGACAGGTTGGAGGGAAGTGATAGAGAGAGAGAGATGCTGGACCTTGGGAGATAGGGACAGGAGGGAAGAAAGAGAGATGCACTTAGAAAGGGGGGACAGGAGGGAAGGAACAGAGGTAAAGAGATGCTGACCCCAAGGGGGGGAGGCAGTACAGAAAAAAGAAAGAGTGAGGGTTGAAGCTGGACATGGGGAGGGATAGAGACAGGATCATCCCAAGCAAGAAATTTGCCCTATGTGACATGCCCTTTGCTGCTCCTGCCCCATCCACTGCACCATAGCCAGGCAGGGGAGGCAATGGATGAGGTGCAATTTTGCCCCCCCCCCCCCCCACTTCCTTTGCATATTCTGTGGCCACAAGGCAGGGGCGTAGCCACGGACCCAGGCCCACCCAATTTCCCTCCAGGCCCGCCTGCCCACGTCGCTCACTCGCTTGCACAAATTCGTTGTCCTCCCCGCCAGCGCTGCATTCTTTTCTTCGATCGTCGCCGGCAGCGCTGCCATTCACAGAGGCAGCTCCGCCCCCCCTTTGCTGCGTCCATCTGGCCCTACGTACACAGGTAGTGCATCAGAGTGGGCCGGATGGACGCTGCAGAAGGGAGCGAAGCTGCCTGTGTGAATGGCAGCGCTGCCGGCGATGATCGAAGAAAAAAATGCAGGGACCAAAGCTGCCTTCTCTCTTCTGCTGCGCCGATTCAAAGGGTTGCTGGTAGCGTGTAAAAATCACTGCTGCTGGCTTCTGGGTCAGTCAGCAGCAGTGCAGCAATTCTCTCTTACATGCTGCCAGCAACCCTTTGAAACGTGCTGGTGCCGTGATGCTCCTGATGCTGCATGGAGGGGGGGTTGGAGAGAAGATAAAATTGTTGGGCTGCTTGGGCATGGGAGTGGAAGGGAGGGAAAGAAAAGAGATGCTACACAGGGAGTAGGAGTGAGGGAAATTGTTAGGGAGGAGAGGGAGAGATGCAGGAGGGGTGTAGGAGAGGGAGACATGCATGGGAGAGTAGAAGAAAGGGGATCATTATTGGTATATGGGAGGAGAGAGAGGGATAATTGCTGGATGTAGGGTAGGGTGGGGAGGGAAGGGAAGGATGGGGTGAATGACAAAAGAAGGAGAAATGTTGGACCTGGGAGGGGAGGAAAAAGTACTGCACAGGGGAGAGAAGGATGAAGGAGAAATGTTACATAGTGGTGGAAGAGATGCTGCAAAGGGGGAAACAGATGTTAGACTTGGGATGCAAGGGTGAGAGAGAAGAGGAAAAGAGGGAACAATGTTGAACATGAGGGCGGAGGAGGGGGAAGAAGGAGGGAGATGGATCCAGGGGTAGAAGACAGTGAGGGAGAAATGCTGGAATGTGGGTGGGAGGGAAGAGGGGGAGAAATGCTGGCCCCTGGGGGAAGGGGCAAGAGGAAAGAGCGAAAGGACAGGAAGATGTTAGGAGGGGATAGAGGGTGGAGAGAGGAGAAAAAGGGAGCAGATGCTGGGCTAGAAGGGTTGGAAGGAGGCAGACACTGGGATGGTGGAACCATGTGGAAGGCCAAGGGGGTGGTAAGGAAATGAACAAGAGGATGATAGTGATTACGGGGAGTAGATTGAAGATGGAAGGCTGGAGAAGGAGTGAGATGGGGGAATAGGAGAGCTAGTGGGTGAAAGAAGGAGATGGAAATCAGATAGGTATCTGAAAAGTAAAAAGGAAAAGGATTAGAAGATGAAATTTTAGTGGACAGAGAGCAGGAAAGAAAGAAAAAAGATAGGAAAGAGCTAAAATGAAACAAACATCAATATGTCAGTGTAGTGAGGGAATGGAATGAGAGTGGAGAAAAGACAAATGAATAGCAGCTGCTTAAAGGAGAATTAACAGAAAGACAGGAAAGTGGAAAAGAGAAACTTGAACCAACATAATGGAAAAATAAAATGACCAGACAACAAAGGTAGGAAAGACATTTTATTTTGAATTTATTAACTGAAATTTGTTAGCTTGAGAAATGTGCACAGTGGATATCATTTTATTGTGTTCAGTAGAAAAAAAGAAATATATTTCTGATTTTATTTCTCCACTGTAACATGCCGAGGTTCCGAGTTCAATTTTTGTCTACATATTTTTATTTCTAATTTGTGATCCCTTGTTCTGTATCTGGTGAGAGTCTGGGCCCTTGCATGTCTAACACTAGTCCCGACCCTTGCTGTAGCTGGTGGGGATCCCCAACCTACATCAGCTGAGGACCTCCTCTAAAAGCAGCTAAAACTCCCTTCTACTAAGCTTGGCAGATGGCGGCAACATCCTTGAGCCACCGATAACTAAGCATGCATGAGGTGCCAGCATCGGTGACTCAAGGCATTGTTGCTATTGCTGCCTGCCAAGCTTGGTAAAAGGGATTTGTGGCTGTCTTCAAAGGAAGTTTTCAGCTGACAGAGCTTGGGGATCTTTATGAGCTAACGTATATTTTGAATTGGGAGGTGCCGGGGGAGATATGGAGAGTGCGGGGAGGAAGGGGGCAGAGACAGAGAGAAAATTTTGTGCCCACCCACTTTGGGCTCAGGCCCACCCAAAATTGGCCGTCTGGCTACGCCACTGCCACAAGGTTCACAAATAACATGCTACAGCCCTGGATTAGGACACAGAAGCAATGCTGGTCATGGGGGAAGGTGATAAGGACACAGAGTGGCAATACTGAACACATGGGAAGGTAAGAATCCCAAAGGAGTGATGCTAGACAGAGGAGAAGGGATAGGGATCCAGAGGGGAGGTGCTGAACAGGGCAAGAATAAGGACACAGAGGGGTTGTGCTCAATATGACAGGAGGATAGGGGCAGGGACAGAGAGGGGAAATGCTGGACAGAGTGGATAGAGACGCAGAGGGAAAATTTGTGATCGACATGGAAAGAGAAGAAAAGGAGACCCTGGCAAGAGAGTTGAGAAGACAGAGGAAAGCAGAAATCCAAGACAGGAACCAACATGGTTAGAAAAATAAAATGACCAGACAATGATAGAAAAAAAGAGTTTTATTTTCTATTTATTGATCAGAATATCTTAGTTTTTGGAAATACGTCTGCCAGAATTAGTTTTACACATGGGTAGGGCCCACAAGAAAAACCTCAAGCATTGGCCTTCAATCTCAAGCAATGTGGTGGTAAATCTCCAGCTCTGGGATGGGCCACCCTTGGCGTCTCTGCTGTCAGCACAGCAACTCTGTGGTCTGGAAGGAAATAGAGGCCTGTTTGTGTAAAGCCAGAAAGATGACCCACATCAGAAATATACTAAAGAGTCAAGAAAGAGGAGAAACTAAGCAAAATTAAAATAAAAGACTTTCTAAAAAGAGAAATAAAGAGAAAGGAAAACTGGCAGCCTAGAGTGGGGACTGGAGCAGAAAGAAGGATCAGCCTGCCTCTGAAAGGCTAAATATAGCTGCATTAAGAGTGACCTAGTTTCTCCCAGCCACATTCCCAGTTTTCAAAGATTGCTTTTGATCTGTTATGAATCATTTGGAGTGCTGCTAGCACTATGAGGACAGTTTTCAGCTGTCTGAAAACTTTGTCTCAATGGGTTGCCACAACACAAGGAATTTTATCTGGATGAAGAGAGGGCACTTCTAGGGATGCGTTTATTGTAGGTTAGTGGAGGAAAAGCATGTGCATAAATGCCATTTTCACCTTTTCACTTATTCTTTTTCCAACAAAATCTATCCCCACAAAAAGTATGTGCACTTACTTTGCACCTGCAGTATGTGTGTACTATCACTTTGAAAACTGGTGTAAAGCACTTTCTGAATTTGGCCCAATGCAGACAGTTTCATAAATTTGCTTCTGTATATCTTGGAGTAAGAAAAGATCATAATAACCAGCATATAGTGAGAGTGACCTAGCTCTAGAGACACACCAAAAAATGCTATTACTAGATGATTTCAATTTGCCAGATATGGTTTGGACAACCCACCTGAGATCTCTACAGCCAGAACTCTTCTGACAACTGGTGATGAAGCCCACAAGGGAAAGGTAATGCTGGATTCAGGCTTACAAATGGGGAGAGTGTGTCTGATGTCATAAGTAGGTCATCATCTAGGACTCAGTCATCACTAGATGGTGTGATTCAATATTAGGGTACCGGCAGTGATGATTCATTCTAAAGATGGGTCCTAGGCTTCAGGAAAATAAGGGACCCTTTTACTAAGCCGCGTAAGCGTCTACTTGCGCCCAGTGTGCGCCAAAATGGAGTTAACACCTGACTATTGCGTGGCTCTTTCGGTAATTTCATTTTTGGCTCGTGTCTGATACGTGCATCTGAAAAATATTTTTTATTTTCGGGCATGTGTAATGGACGCACGCCAAGTAGCATTTGATGCACGTAGGTTATTACCGCCCGGATTCTTTACTGCTAGATCTATGGCTGGAGGTAAGGTCTCAGTCCCAAAATGGATACACGGCAATTTTGATTTTGCTGCACGTCCATTTTCGGCAGAAAGGGCCTTTTTTACAGGCGTGCTAAAAAATGGATCGGCGCTCACCCAAAACCTATGCCTACACTACCAAAAGCTATTTTTCAGCGCACCTTAGTCAAGATGGTGTAATGGAGTAGTACCTTCACAGGACATTAGCTAGATAGAAAATCTAGGAGAAGCAGAAACTCAGTGGTCAAAACTGAAAGGAGATTAACTTTTTTGTTAGAAAAATAAATAAAAGTAAGAGGACAAAGAGGCTGATACGGTTCTTGAAAGGAGCTGAAAGGGTAAGGAAAAAAAGTTAGCATTCACAAACCACAAGAGATCCCCAACAAAAGGAAGATAGACAACAATATCTGGAAAAACTAACAGAAGCTGGAAAAGTAGTCTGGAAAACAGATGAATATGTAAGGGAAAAATAGCTAATATGGAGGAAGTTATTTTCTTTTAGATATGTGAGTGACAGGAAGAAGTGCAAAAGTAGCATTGTGTGACAAAAAAGTGAAGAAGAGTAAGTAGACACTGATGAGGAAAAGGCAGAATTGTTTAACAAATATTTCTGTTTGGTGTTCAAAGGTGAAGAGCTAGAAATACAAATAGGAATGGAAGTGAGGCAGACCTCAAATGATTTTCAGAAGACTACGTTCATGAGGAGGAAGATATGCTACAACTAGACAAAGTGATGGGGCCAGATGGATATTGAAGAAACCTAGGGGTCCTTTTACCAAACAGTGGTATAAAGTGGCCTTAACGTGCACTTACTTGGGTCATTCCCATGTGCTAAAAGGCCATTTTTACTGCTAGGGTTAAATGGTCAAAATTCCTTTTTTTTCATATTAATTAATTTTCCTATCAGCATGTGGTCATTAGTATGTGAGCCCCTACTACCTATTTTGCAGGTGGTAGGGCTCACACACTAAACCTGCGCTAACCGGTTAGTACGCATTAATGCCCATGCGCTAACCAATTAGCGCAGAACATGCCGACTCCCCACCCCAAGACCCGCCCTAGCACTAAAAAATAAATTTTATTTTTTAGCACCTGGGTAGCATATGCAGATGCCAAAATTACCACGAGACACCTTAGCACACTCCACGGTAAGTCATATTTTTGTTGCAGTAAGCACACATTAGAGCTTACCGAAATTTTGTAAAAGGGCCTCTTAGAGAAGTTATGGCAGTTCTGCTTTCTGATCTTTTCAATAGTGCTTCAGTGTAATGAGTTATCCTGAAGAACTAGAGATAGGGCCAGATTAAAGGATAGGCCAGGTAGGCCCATGCCTCGGGCCCGAAGAGTTCAGAGGGGCCTGTGGTGAGCTGATCCGATGACATTATCACTGATGTCAGACTCAGCAGTCAGTAGCCACTTGGCCTCATGCAAGCCCAGCATTTCTCGTGCGTGGTGGCATGGCAAAAGAAGAGGAGGACAGGACTCACTCAGAGTTGGAGAGGAGACAAAGCAACGGAGTGAGGGACAAGCAGAGATTCCTGCTTAGTGCCCCCTCCAGTTGGATGTTGCCCCCACCCCAGGCTTATACCCCTCTCCAGGCTCCAGATCGCTCCAGCCAGCCCCCTCCAGTTCAAATTCCTTTTCTTTCCAAGATTCCCCATCCCCCAACAAGTTGGGAAAAGCAAAATAATCTAGTGGAGGAGGTACCTATTTCCCTAGACTAGGGAAATAGGTAAAAGCCGGATCCAGTGTGTACCGTCTTCTGGCTTTTTAATCAGTCAGCGGCTGACTGGTTAGAAGCCAGATCTTCTGGATTTAAGGTCTTTGGAGCCTCCTCTGCTGACTAAGTCTTGGCTAGGCTCTGCGCTGCTCTGGCCAGATCCTCTGCTGCCTTAGTGCTGCTTCCTTGCCTTGGAATGTAGAGATTTTTTTCTTCACATTAAAGATGGATCTAGAGTTCTCCTCTGGATCCAACTTTATTGTTAAGAACCAATCTGCATGGGACTGTTCAGAGGCAGGCCAAGACAGGATCAGGAGGATACCACTCAAGATCCAACTTTTATGTGAAGGAAAAAAAAATCCCAACATTCCTGGGCAGAATAGGGCCCAGCTGAGGCAGCAGAGAATCCATGGGCGTGACTGACTGGCTAAAAGCCAGGTCCTCCAGATTAAAGGTGGTAAATACATAAATGGAGGTGTGGTCAGGGAGGAGCAAGGCCAGGGAGGAGAGGGGCCGGGGGCCCAGTGCACTTGTGGGCCTAGGGCCCACCGAAAGATTGATCCTGCCCTGACTAGAGATGGGCAGATTTTATTCCTCTGTACAAAAATGGAAGGAGGGTGGAAACCATAGGCTGCTTGGTCTGACCTCAGTGGTGAGTAAATGAATGGAATCACTGCTAAATCAGTTTCTGGAATCCAGTGGATTACAAGATTCAAAGCAGCAGGGTTTTACCAGCTTTTGTCAAATAACTGGCTGATTAGAAAGTAGGATCAGGGGAGTGCACTAGATGTGGTGTACTTAGATTTCTCAGCACCAGCATCCTCTCGTGTTTCTCCAGTTTCTTCATCTATTCCACTGCTTTCTTGACCTCCTTAGAAGTGGTGGTGGGCTGGTTTCTCATTTCACCTTACACCTCCAAGTAAGTGCAGAAAACTCAACAAACCTAACTGCTCACCACTTTTCCACTCCTCTTGTAACTGTGACTGGAGTAGTCACATTCCTTGATCCCCTCCAGTAACTTAGTAGAATCAGACCCTTCCCCTCACTCTGCAGTACGATGGCCAGGGAGGCAAAAGACAAAGACAAAGAATTCAAACAGGGCTGGTGTTTTATACTATTCACAGTTTCCCTGCAAAATGTGTCTCTTCCCACCATTAATTCACTGGTCAAGGAAGCCCTCCCTGAAAACAAGGGGGGGCGTTTACAAGTCACAGTCCAGTACTTTAGTAGATCCACTAGATGTCTGCTATCCTCACAATGAAAAACCTCTGAGGTCTCTACATAAGAAATAGCAACAATAGTAATATAATAAAGACATAATCCCTCTAATTCTATAACCTTCGTGCATAAATGTAAGCGCTAAGAGGCCCTTTAACAAAGTAGCGGTAAGCCCAACACAGTCTTACTGTGTACCAATTCGAAGCTACTGCCGGCCTAACATTGACGCTGGTGGTAGTTCCAGCCCCAGTGCGCATCATTTCCCACACTGGGGAAAAGAGGGCTCAATTCTTTTGCGCAGCGGTTACCCGGCGGTAATTGGGAGCACCACATACTATCCGGTTACCACCAGGTTAGCATGGCCACACAGTATAAGCAATCTTACCACATGGCCATGTATTTTTGCAGCCTTTTTACCCACTGTGTTAAAAAGGGCCTCAGCGCGTTAAATGCTAACATACCTATACATTTCTATGGGCGCGTTAGTGTTTAACGTGTGTAAACCACTTACACGTGTTAAAAATGTTAATGCACCCATAGCGCCACTTAGTAAACCTAGCCCCTAATTTGATGTTTAAACATTTTAGATAATTTTGAAGATTAAAGCATAATCATTAATGAGTTAATATTCAAAGACAACTGAGCATCTGACCTAGGTCTCTCCATGTTATGTACCTGAATGTAAGAACATTTTCAACTGAACTTGGGATAGCTCAGTGAGGATGAGAATTAAATAGTGATGGCTGCTTTAACATCAGCAAAATTCGCCCTTTCCTCTCTGAACACACCACCCGAACTCTCGTCCACGCTCTCATTACCTCTCGCCTGGACTACTGCAACTTACTCCTCACCGGCCTCCCACTTAGCCATCTATCCCCCCTTCAGTCTGTTCAGAACTCTGCTGCACGTCTCATATTCCGCCAGAACCGATATACTCATATCACCCCTCTCCTCAGGTCACTTCACTGGCTTCCGATCAGATACCGCATTCAATTCAAGCTTCTCCTTCTTACCTACAAATGCACTCAGTCTGCTGCCCCTCACTACCTCTCTACCCTCATCTCCCCTTACGTTCCCGCCCGTAACCTCCGTTCACAGGATAAATCCCTCCTCTCAGTACCCTTCTCCACCACCGCCAACTCCAGGCTCCGCTCATTCTGCCTCGCCTCACCCTATGCTTGGAACAACCTTCCTGAACCCTTACGCCAAGCCCCCTCCCTGCCCGTCTTCAAGTCTTTGCTTAAAGCCCACCTCTTCAATGCTGCGTTCGGCACCTAACCCTTACCGTTCAGTGAATCCAGACTGCCCCAATTTGACTGCCCCTATCGGACCGACCGTTCACTTGTCTATTAGATTGTAAGCTCTTTGAGCAGGGACTGTCTCTCTTTGTTAAATTGTACAGCGCTGCGTAACCCTAGTAGCGCTCTAGAAATGTTAAGTAGTAGTAGTAGTGACAAAAATGTCCGCTGCCACTACTGCAGGGCCTTTTTACTGCAGCTTGGTAACCCAATTAGTGCCAATACTTAGGTGCTAATAATCAATTATCAGCACTAATTGGCCTTAATTGAAATTTACAAACACAAGTTTAGTCATTTGGTTCCAAAAACGGCGGGTCATGGGCAGATCAAAGGCGTTCCTAGAACTTATGTGTGCTGTTATAGAAAAAGGGGGATCCACACCTAATTTAGATGTGAGGATTTATACCAGGTTTACTCAATATGAATCTACGTATCTAAACTTAGGCGCTAGCCCTCAAATTCTATATACGGTACGCTGAATAGCATGCATTAAATTGTACACATGGCCAATTTATACACACTACTCAATTAGTTAACTAGCCTATTAGTGTTGATAATTAGCTAATAAAGACCAATTGTCAACACTAATTGGCAATCATTGGAACGTATGTGTGCATCTTTTTAGGCATATTCTAAAAAGAGGTGCACATAGATTCCAGCATACGTAACCAAAAAGGGGATGTGGCAATGGGAGGAGTGTAGGTGTGTTGGAGTAATCAATCAAATCTACACACACAATTATAGAATTCGGGGGAGTGTGCCTAGATTTAGGTGCAGACATTTACACTATTTTTTCACTGGTGTAAATGACTGCACCTAAATCTAGGTACGTCCAACCAGCCTATGCGCTATTCTATAGACCACGTCTGAATGTAGAAATGGCTTATAGAACACCGCTAGGCACATAAATCAGACGCTTCGACTTTAGTTGCCATGTATAGAATCTAGCCCTAAGCAGTGGTGTAGCTACATGGGGCCAGGGGGGCCTGGGCCCCTGTAAATTTGGCCCTGGACCCCCTGCTAACGACCCTCTTGACCCTCCTCCCGCCGACAACCCTCCCCCACCATCGCCATGGGCTACCTTTGCTGGCGGGGGACCCCAATCCCCGCCAGCTGAGGAGGTCCTCTTCTTCCCGCGAAGGCTTCGTTCTGCTTCTGACATCAGACTCACAGAAACAGAATGAAGCCTCCAGGCTTCGTTCTGTTTCTGTGAGTCTGACGTCGATGTCAGAAACAGAACAAAGCCTTCACGGGAAGAAGAGGACCTCGGCTGGCGGGGATTGGGGTCCCCCGCCAGCAAAGGTAGGCGACGGTGGGGGAGGGTTGTCGGTGGGAGGGGGTGTCGAGAGGGTTGTCGGCAGGGGGCGGCAGCGCCGGGGGAGGGCTAAATTGTGCCCCCTCACCTCAGGCTCTGGACCCCCCTCCCGACGAAGTCTGGCTATGCCCTTGGCCCTAAGTGTGTTCTATAAGTGGCACCTAACTTTCAGCAGCGTTTATATAATAGCACTTAGCACTATTTGTATAATTTGGGTCCAGATTCTATTATAGAATTTGCTCTCAGCGTATTGCAATTTGGCACCTAAATTTTAGTGCACTTTTTAGAATTGCACCCAATGTGTGTTAAAATCCACATAACTCAGGATGCCAGTAACATTAAATCAATGGTGTTTTTAACCCACCATTCTGTTTTCATGTACTTATGCAGAAATTATCTATCATTGGTACATGGAAGACTTTATGGAATGTTCAAAAGCTCTTAAAGCAATATTCTTTATTAAGCAGACCATGCCAGACGGTTCTCAAAGAATTAAACATGTAGAAAATTAAATTTGTACACCACAATAAGAGCATTTCATATTTCCCAAGACTGCTGTATTCATCAATCATCTATCATTTCTGACCATTTGCTGGGATTGAAAGGCACTCCACCTAGTTCAATGTAAGCCAGTCAAAACATTTTTTATAATGGCTCCTGTAAGGAAATTGCATGTAATGCATATAATGACTGAATAATTAACCCATATTATTTTTGGACTAGAAACCAAGCTATTACTATTCTCCAATCTTCTCCCATGTGAGAATCAATCTATAAAGTAGGAGAGTCTAATGACATGGTGCTGTGTATTTTCTGGGATCGAGCAAAGGAATTCCAAGTTTGAAAATGACTTCTCGTCTCTCATGGTCTCAAGAGAGAAATTAAAGGACATCATTGAGGTAACAGTCTGAAACTGAAGAAAAATCACCATATAATGTACCAGGAACACATTTTTTTCTTGGTGAATTCAGCATAGCTCTCCTCAAAGTGTGTTACCCTTGAGAAAATGGGTGGAGATTTTATGTTATGCTCTAATTATTTTCAGGCTCAGTTTTTGCAATTGGCATGTGGGTAAAAATGCAGATGAAATATTTAATAATTTTTCAAAATATGATAAAAATGGCAGGCATAAAGCACACTTCCTGAAAGGGCTTATGCACTTAGGGGTCCTTTTACTAAGCCACGGTAAAAAGTGGCCTGCGGCAGTGTAGGCACGTGTATTAGGTGCACACCGGGTCAGTTTTTACTTCCTCTGCAAAAAAGGGGGTTTTAATGTGACGGGAAAAGGGCCCGCGGTAAAACTGAAACCAGCGCGCGTCTAAAACCAGCCTGAGCCCTTAATGCCACCCACTGATCTAGTGGTAAGAGCTCATGTGCTACACGCGCGGTAACTGGGCGGCACGTGCCAACTGCCAATTACCGCTTAAAATGGCGTGCGTGGGACGAAATAAATAATTCATCCAGGCACTATGGGCATGTCCCAAATCTGAAATTACCACCAGGGGGCGCAGTGGCCTGGCGGTAATCTCATTTGGGCACATGCTGCACACACATAGAGACTACCGCAGCTTAGTAAAAGGGCCCCTATGAAATGTATTGAAAATGTTAATGTTCATGCTAAAATGTTTTATGTTTTAGTACATGGTAACACGCTTAGACCCTTGTGCTGGATTTTGCAGTATATCAACTATTTTTTAAACATTAAACAAGTGATACTTTGGGATATGGATCATCAGAGTACTACTACTACTACTACTACTACTACTTAACATTTCTAGAGCGCTACTAGGGTTACGCAGCGCTGTACAATTTAACAAAGAGAGACAGTCCCTGCTCAAAGAGCTTACAATCTAATAGACAAGTGAACGGTCGGTCCGATAGGGGCAGTCCCTTCCCCTCATATTCGTTGATGACTAGATATTACCCTGGCCAGACTATGCCATTAACATCTTGATGTTTTGGCCATCCCTGGATGAATAAATAATATTTTTTCCTCTTCTTCTTCTCCTCTTGATGGCGGAAGTTCTTTCCGGTTGGGGATAGGGTACGGGTTCATTATTTGGATTAAAAGGGATTCATTGTTGTGGAGAAGGGAACACTGGGGCACATTAGTGATAGGTAATTTAGGCAGTGATCATGTTTAATAACCAGTTGGAAACATTGTTTTGTGTCTGAAACACCAATATACTGCATATATTACCAGAGCCGATATAGTATCAACTCTGGCAAATGTTATATCAATGCTCTTGGGCTTAGTGACAATGGCTAATGGATATTGCCATTTTGCTTAGTCCTGTGGTCTCCTGAGATGTTGCGTAATGTAATTCTAGGGTTACTTATCCCAAAAGTGAAAAGGCTGGTTAGAACAGGGAATTTCATCACCGTAAGATAAATAACATAGAATATGGGACAAGGTGGTAACCAAACGCCCTGTAGCTCCCACACGATGAGCCCATTGTACTCTATCCAGCTTATAATCGAACGAGAAAAACGCCCAAGTTCCGACCTAAATCGGGAGATGGGCGTTTATCTCACAAAAACGAATAAAGCGGTATAATCGAAAGCCGA
The DNA here is from genome assembly GCF_901765095.1 of Microcaecilia unicolor. NCBI lineage: Eukaryota > Metazoa > Chordata > Amphibia > Gymnophiona > Siphonopidae > Microcaecilia > Microcaecilia unicolor. Next base: position 280,814,012 of record NC_044034.1, on the reverse strand, counting down.
TTTTGGACGTTTTCAACTGCACTCCGTCGCGGATGCGGACAAAGTTGATGGGGGCGTGTCAGAGGTGTGGCGAAGGCGGAACTGGGGCGTGGTTATCTGCCGAACAGAGATGGGCGCATTTCACAGATAATGGGACAAAAGTATGCGTTTGTAGCTAGAATTTAGGGCACTTTTCCTGGACCCTGTTTTTTCACGAATAAGGCCCCAAAAAGTGCCCTAAATGACCAGATGACCACTGGAGGGAATCGGGGATGACCTCCCCTGACTCCCCCAGTGGTCATAAACCCCCTCCCACCACAAAAAATGATGTTTCACAACTTTTTATTTTGACCCTCAAATGTCATACCCACCTCCCTGGCAGCAGTATGCAGGTCCCTGGAGCAGTTGTTAGGGGGTGCAGTGGACTTCAGGCAGGTGGACCCAGGCCCATCCCCCCCCCTACCTGTTACAATTGTGCTGCTTAATGCTTAGTCGTCCAACCCCCCCCCGAACCCACTGTACCCACATGTAGGTGCCCCCCTTCACTCCTTAGGGCTATAGTAATGGTGTAGACTTGTGGGCAGTGGGTTTTGAGGGGGATTTGGGGGGCTCTACACACAAGGGAAGGGTGCTATGCACCTGGGAGCTCTTTTACCTTTTGTTCTGTTTTTGTAAAAGTGCCCCCTAGGGTGCCTGGTTGGTGTCCTGGCATGTTAGGGGGACCAGTGCACTACGACTCCTGGCCCCTCCCACGAACAAATGCCTTGGATTTATTCGTTTTTGAGCTGGGCGATTTCATTGTCCATTATCGCTGAAAAGCAAAAACGCCCAGCTCACAACTTGGCGAATAAAACATGGACGTCTAATTTTTTCGAAAATACGCTTGGGTCCGCCCCTTCACGGACCCGTTCTCGGAGATAAACGCCCATGGAGATAGGCGTTTCTGTTCGATTATGCCCCTCCATGTCAAGCAGTGAGTGGGTTCATCAGGGCTGCTGTGCTCTTTCACCTTTCATGCAGTAGATTGAGATTTTTTTTTTTTAGGGGAGAGCTGTTGAGTCCCATGGTGGTCCTTTTACTAAGGTGCACTGAAAAATGGCCTGCAGTAGTGTAGATGCGTGTTTTGGGTGCACGCAGAATGATTTTTCAGCATACCTACAAAAAATGCCTTTTTTTGTTTGCCGAAAATGGACGTGCAGCAAAATGCAAATTGCTGCACATCCATTTGGGATCTGAGACCTCACCGTAAGCCATTGACCTAGTGGTAAGAGCTCATGCGGTAACCAGGCGGTAATAGTCTACACGTTTCAAATTCCACTTGACGCACATAGCTTCTGCGTGTCAGATAATAAAAAATACTTTTCAGACGCACGTAGCGGATGCACACCAAAATTGAAATTACCGCAAGGGCAACAAGGTAACCGGGTGGTAACTCCAATTTGGCACGTGTTGGGTATGCGTAGGTGACTACATAGCTTAGTAAAAGGGCCCCTTAGTTTTATACACTGGGGAAGGTGGGGTGGATCACTGTCATGGTGAAAAGAATGAAACCCAGTTTAACCTAGTACTTGAGATTACTGGGAGACCCTACTTGGGAAGGGAAGCAATCTTCCATTCCGGAGGAGTGAGGCTTTGTCCTGTGAAGTGGGAATACAGGTAAATAGTGTTTGACCCTTAACAAACAAAATTAAAAAAATATTTTCAGCCAGTTTTGACAATAGAATCCATAACAGTGGGTTTGTGGGCACAGAAGAAATTTGTTGAACTTGTTGAGTACTGTTATTAATATTTGTTTTATTCATATGTTTTGATAAATCCTGTACTTACTTCCCTAACCTCAAGAGAGAAACTAAAGCTGTGATAAGTACCACTGCTTTGCCTTTTAAACTCTCAACCCCCGCCTTCTTTTTTCTAGATAACATTTATTTTGTATTCCATCACCAGCTTATTGCCCTGGCCTGCAGAGAAACCTAACTTGATTGTCAATAATAACATCAAAGTGGGGTGATGTCTTTGTTGTGTCTTGTCCAGCAGGAGGAGTTGATGCCCCAAACCAAAGCTCAACTACTGGTAACTCGGAGGGGAGCTCAGACCACCAGCCCTGCCATGGTTGGCACAAGGGCCACATGTAGTTTATCATTGCCTGTGTTTTTAGCAAGAATATGGAATTGGAACCAAAGCTACCATGCTCCAAGAATTACTGGAGTGAGTCATAGCAATCTGGATTTTCTGAGAAACCCAACAGATATTCTGTTCACTCAGGGAGAAGCCTGCATCAACGATTCCATGTTTTGCATGGCTGTGTAGCCAAGGGACTACACATATATCAATCAAGGAATTGACTCCATTACTAAGAGAATTTTAATCTTTACTATCCTCACAGCTCGTATTCTCTCTCATTCTGGACTTCTCTCTAAACATGTACTCACTATCTGTCTGAATAGTCAAGTCTTAGTATATTTATGAAACTGTAAATAATTTATGTTACCCAGATCACTAAAATGCCCTAGTATTTAATGTTTTTGCCTCAGTGTAGAGGCTGATATTCATCCAGCAGCACTGAGCATGCTTTTAGCTACCACTAGCATTATTCCCGGATTTTCAGTGCTGGACCATGTCCGGGCACCGACATTTAATATCCAGGTTTATGAGGCTGGCTATATCTTATGCAGTTAAGTGCAATATTTGGCATTTAACCACATAAGCAACACCGCATAAAGATAGGATTGACTTTTATGTGATCTGATTTGACCACTAAACTTAGGCGGCTATGTGCTGAATAATGGCGCCTAACCGCATAAGTGCTGACTCCACCCCTGGACTGCCCACAAAATAGTTGGCTTTGAGCTGACTAATCTATGGTGATATTCAGAGCACTAACCGGTTAAGGGGGTCTTTTACTAAGCTGGTAGGAATGAGCAGGCAGTAAACGCCGAGACGCCCGTTATATTCCTATGGGTGTCTCGGAATTTACCGCCACCTGATTTCTACCATGAACTAAAAACATTACCATGGTTTAGTAAAAGATCCCCTAAGTATCACTAAATATCACCTATAGCCCCAAAAAACTAATTTAACTGGCCAGGAGCAGTTTCTTGCCGGTTAAATAATTTTTTCATATTGACCCCTTAATGTCTGGTGGCAATGAGTAATGATATGCTGAGGGGTACTATTGGCCCAGGTAATGTAATAATGGGGCCGATATTCAAAGCAATTTAAGCAGGCGGGACCCTCTCCTGCCGCTTAAATCGCCTGTCGCAGCCTAACTGCCGATATTCAGTGGCACTAAAGCAGGGAGTGCCGCTGAATATTGCCTCTGACCAGCCCAAAAAGAAGTGGGCCAGTCAGTGGTGAGCCAGGGGCAGTGCTGGGGAGGAGTAGGGGCTTAGGCAGGTGCTGGCAATATTCAGTAGAGGCCCACAAACGTTAAGTGAGTGAACCAGTAAAGAAGAAGATTCCTGCCAGAGAAGCCCAAAAATCTTAGTTTAGAAGTGGACAAGAGCCATCCAGAAGCAAGGAGAGCAAGGACAAAGAGACCAGCAGTCTAACCCAATGCACTGGGACTGATGGGGTGAGTACCAGGTAGGGGCCTGCTCTTGCCCTTTAAAGCTCTGCCAGGAGCCTAAACTGTCACGTCTGTGGCCGTGACCCCTCTCAGACTCACCTTATTTCCTGTGGTCAGCTTCTGAGCTGGCTTCTGTCTATTCTTTGTGAGTTAGTTCTGTCTCTGTGTGCTGGCTGTATTAGATTGTCGGTGTGCTGCCACCCATTCCAGATTTCAGTCCAGTCCGGATCTTCCAGGCTGCCCGACCCTTAGTTGCCTGGTGATTGTTGCACCTGAGTCTCAGCTGCCTGCTGGGCTTATTAGTCATTTGGAACCTCTCTGCCTTTGCCTTTGCATTGCGTCTAAGGCCCTGGTATGTTGGTGCTTGTTGCACTTCTGCTAGTCCAGTTGTTTGCCTGAGATTCTTGCCTGTTTCTAGTTAGTCTGTGTTTAGTTTAGGTTTGCTTGCTTTCCTTGCCTGGTTTCTTGTTTGTAATTCTGTGTTTAGTTTCTGTTTGTCTGTGTTCTGGCTTTGGGGCTGCTTGCAGCTCTTAGTTCTGTGTCTTGTTAGTCAGTGTTTGTTCCCTGTTTATTGGCTGTTCTGCAGCTTTCTGTTCTGCCCTTTAGCTTTCCCTTCCTTGCCCAGTCACCTGCCTTGCTGCCCATGTTCCTCCCTTTCCCCTCTGACCCTCAGACCCTGTGCTGCCTTGTTGTTAACCAGTCCTGCCCTGTCCAGCAAGTCCTGCCGGCCACCTGAAGCCCAGAGCTCAACTCTGGGTGAAAAGTGGCCAAGTGCAGGTGAAGTTTAAGGATGCCTGCTCTGCTTAAGTCCTGCCTGCTTGCCTCTGCTGCAACTCCAGTCTGGAGTTCCAGTCCTGTTCTGCCTAGTCTCTGGTGTGGGGTGGTTTTGCCTGCCACTGACACTCCAAGGGCTCACAACCCGGTTCCTGCTTTGAAAACGTGACATAAACAAATCATTTCCCAGCCTACACCATCCAAGGCAAAAGCAAGATCTATAGAGGAAAGTGGGATTCCCAAGAAAGGGAGGAGTTGAGGAGCAAGGATTGTGCAGAGATCAGAGGAGCCAGAAAGTACCCTGCTAGGATAGTGGCCTACCACATACTGCAAAAGCCCCATCTTAACAAAACATTATGTTCCAGTTCTGGGCTGAGCAACCATCCAAAGAATAGGCAGAGGCTCTCAAAAAGCACGAACTTAAGCATTTGCCTCCGTCCTCCCCTCAACCAGTACCATCTGAACGTGCATCTCACCTGGAGGGCTGAGAAACCAGTAGTGTCTCTACAGCCACCTATACTTTTGTTACTAGCGGAGTCTTGAAAATAGTAAATGACATGGACATGAAACTTCCAGTGTTGAAGACTCTATGGGCTAAATTCAGTAAATGGGGCCCGAATAGCTAAGTGCTATTCTATAAACAGTGCTCTGAGTTGGGTGGCATTTATAGAGTAGCACTTAGCACCTGGTTCTGCATCCAAAAGGATTTACATCAACTCATTCCTGGTGTAACTTCTCATGCCTAAATTAGGCACGGATCCGCCATATTCTATATCACTGCACGCAAATTCTAGGAATTCCCCTGACCTGCCCATGTCCCTCCCATGGCCACACTCCTTTTCGATCCATGCTTAAATATTTACATGCACATCTTTATAGAATACTGACTAGAAAGATGCACATGCAAATTCAAATTGTTGCCAATTAGTGCCAATAATTGATTGTTAGTGCCCAGTTATTAGCGCTAATTGGCTCATTGTTCAATTAAACTTCACATGCAAATTGGGCATGTGTCCAAATTTGCATGCACAATTTTGATTGTCATATAGATTTTGGGGGTATATGATTATGTGTGTCTAGCACTGGGAAATTTGACTGAGAGCCCATCCTCTGGGGGTCTCATCTGAATGGAGTATTTTGTTATCTTAGACAGTGATTCATCTCTAGGAGAAATCCACAGTAGCCTGAGAACTTTGTCTCAAACCTGAAAAATCACTGGAGGGGGCTTGAACTAGCTGCTGTACCTATTGCACCAGAATAGAAAAGGGACATGTGGACTGAGCCAGGAACAGTGGAAAGTAAACTCATGTTGGAGCTGGCCAGAGAGGGTAATTCCAAGGCTTATTTGGGACTTGTGGGAGATCCGCTATCCTTATGTGAACTTGGATACTATGAATATAATGACTGGGGAAAAGAGGAGATATACCACTGCATGTATCCAGACTTTGCATATACACTGCTTTTAAAAGGAGCAAGAAAAAAGAAGAGTCAACCTCTACAGAACACACCAGAAGGAAGCAAAAAAGTGGAGAGGGCCAAACAGTGGAAGTGCAGACATGGATCAAAATTTTAAAAAACCCATGAGACTGCTGCTGGAGATCACGGCAGCCAGTTTGACAGTGGAAACGGCATGGGCAGGAGCAAATGCGGATCACTCCTTCCCTGACTAGCCCTAGACTATTAAGGAATGTATGGTAGGCCTATGAGAGAAGCTCGTTCTTTTAGAGGGAGGAGGAAGGAAGTAGGGACTTGTTCTGTTCAGAGAGATGGAAGGAGGGAAAGCTGGGGTGCCCAGCATAAATTTTAAGTTCCAGATGAAAATGCACCGGAATTTTTGGCCAAAACCGAAACAAGGTCAAATATGAATTTTGGACTGGTTTTGGCACCAAAACTGAAATTTTGTTGGTCTCTAAATATCCCTTTATCCCCCAAAAGGGAAGGTTTTTGACTAACACAATCACTAACCATGAGTATCCAGGAGAGTGTTTCACCCTCAGAGCCTATAAAGTTGCTTCACTGTTTCAGGGAGTACAGGTACATGTACCTAGTCTCCCACCACTGCCTACAGAAAGAGGAAAGGGAGAAGAAATGCTATGCCTGCCAGCTGGAGCTACAGAGTAACCAAGGAAAAGCCTTCCATACCAGAATTCTCACTGAGGAGACATACAGATTAATTTTAATGACTGCAATAAAGGGAGTCTTTTATTAACCTGCAGTAGCGTTATAACCTCATGGTAGAAATCAGCTGGCAGTAAACACTGAGATGCCCATAAGAATATAATAGGCGTCTCAGTGTTTACCACCAGCTGATTTCTACCATGAACTAAAAACGCTATTGTGGCTTAATAAAAGACCCCCTAAGTGAGGACAAGGAAGAAGAAGAATATTTAAAGTGTAACTGTATTTCTTCAGGTTGCTCCTGTTTGTCCCCTTTCACCTTCATTCTATGCCCACACACACATTCCAGAGCTTCCTTTCAATTGAAAGAAACTCACCTCCTGTGCATTTTTGCCTCAGTGGTGTTTAAACATCTCTATCATATCTCCCCTCCAGTGACGTACCAAGGGGGGGGCGGTCCGCCCCGGGTGCACGCCGCTGGGAGGGTGCCGCGCGCCTGTGGGCTCCGCTCGTTCCCTGCTCCCTCTGCCCCGGAACAGGTTACTTCTTGTTCCGGGGCAGAGGGAGCAGGGAACGAGCAAGCAGAGAGAAAAGGCGCGTGACGGCTCCGAGTCCCCCCTCCCGCCAGTCAACCTTCTGCACAGCCACTTCACCTCTTCCTCCTACGCCGCTTGTCTCAGGCCGGGACTCCTGTGGCGCACTCCGGCCACTGCTCCGCCATCTTCCAGGCCCATTGCCGGCGCATTGTTGTGTGAGCGGCTGGGGAGGCGGGAGATACGTGAGCAGAGAGGCGGAGCCGAACCCCCCTCATTGACCTAGCGAGTACCGCCTCTCCAGCGGGAGCTGCAGGGCCAAAATCGGGGCAGGCAGGGCATCCCAGGTCAGGGATGGGGGAATGCGCTCGAGCCGTTGTCTAATTAATCCCCACGCTTCCTTTTTACCTTTCCCTTATATCTAGGCTAAGCAATTTGGGAGCAGGTTCAAACCATGTTGGGTGGAGGGGGAGAGAGACTTCTGTTTACACCGGCAAAGAGATGCCATGATAGTACCACACAACAACACAAAAGGTGAGCAGCCACCCATCGAGGGAGGGAGAGCCCCCCCCCCCCCACCAGGTAAAAATGCACCCGGGGGGGTGTCCTTTCGCCGGGGGGGGGTGCATCGGTGATCCGCCCCGGGTGTCAGCCACCCTAGGAGCGCCACTGCTCTCCTCTATCGCCTTTCTCCAAAGTTTACATATTGAGATGTTTACGTCTGTTCCCATACACTTTATGATGAAGAGCAATGACCATTTTAGTAGCCACCCTCTGGACCGACTCCATCTTGTTTATATCTTTTTGAAGATGCAGTCTCCAGAATTGTACTTAATATTCTACATGAAGTCTCACCAGAGTCTTATACAGAGGGATATTATCACCTCCTTTTTCCTGCTAGCCATTCCTCAATCTCTATGCACCCAAGCATCCTCCTAGCTTTTGTCATTGCCTTTTCTACCTGTTTGGCTACCTTAAGATCATCACATATGATCACAACCAAGTCCCGCTCTTCTTTCATGCACAAATGTATTTGTTCCCTTAACTGTACTGCTCCCTCAGGTTTTTCAAGCCCATATGCATCACCCTGCATTTTTTAGTATTAAATCTTAGCTTCTAAATTCTGGACCATTCTTCAAGCTTTGCTAGGTCCTTCCTCATGTTATCCACACCATTAGGGGTATCTACCTTATTGCAGATGTTGGTATAATCTTCAAAGAGGCAAACCTTACCAGACAGCCCTTTGGCAATATCATTTACATTGGTTTCCTGACAAAGAACGTATCACCTTTAAATTCTGCTCTCTAGTTCACAAAATCCTATATGGTGAAATACCTGGCTATATGATAGATCTCATCATCCTGCCGCTTCGGAATACATTCAGACTCTCCCGTTCATATCTTACCCTTCATTAGCCCAACTGCAACGGCATAAAGTACAAGTCCACGTATGCTACCTCCTTCTCTTTCATTAGCACTCAGCTTTGGAATTCTTTGCCGAGGACCATAAAAACCATCACAGATCATCTAACTTTCAGGAAATCTCTGAAGACCATGTTATTTGGAAGTGCTTATCCCACGGCCTCTTCATGTGTCTCCACTGCTGGAAGCGCATCGATCTACAGACATTTGGACATATCCCCCTTCCCTCTTCCCTCACAGTTTTCCTTCTCCTTCCGTCCATTCCTACTCTTCCCCAGTATCTCTTGTAGGTTTTCTGCTGTATTAGCTTTGTTTTACTGCATTGGTGTCTGCCTCTGTGGTGCATTGTAAGCCACATTGAGCCTGACACTGTTGGGAAACTGTGGGGTACAAATGAGACAATAAATAAATAAATAAAAATGTTAATTTTCCTACAGTATATAAATGGTATAATAGTTGCTGAAAATATTACCTCTGTTGGCTATTCAAGTTTCTTTTTTTGTTACATTTGTACCCCGCACTTTACCACTCATGGCAGGCTCAATGCGGCTTACATATACAGGTACTTATTTGTACCTGGGGCAATGGAGGGTTAAGTGATTTGCCCAGAGTCACAAAGAGCTGTCTGTGCCTGAAGTAGGAATTGAACTCAGTTCCCCAGGACCAGAGTCCACCACCCTAACCACTAGGCCACTCCTAGTAAACCCTTCACAGTTTGAATCAACCTAACAGTATGGACTGCTTATTGACTGCAAGGAGCTTGAGCTGTAAGTGAATTTTGTTCTAGACTGCTTTCTAGCAATGCTAGCCCTGGCTCTGTCCTCAACCAGTCCAAAAAAGAAATATATTTGTGTAACCCACTGAAATCTACACCTAAAATGGGTTATGTAAAGAAACTGTGTGTTTTAAGCCTGTAAAATGTATTCGATATTTTTCTGCATTGATTATGTTCTGAAGCGTATTTCTCATATTTGGCCAGCAGATGGTGCATGTTTATGCTTAAAACTGATACAAAGGATTGACTTCTCTTTCTTTTAGTTGGCAGTGGGCACACAGATAATAGGAAGTGCCTGTAGTAATGTAACCAGCTTTTATTTGAAACTTGACTGTTCTGGGCTCTGATTGGCCTGGAATTTGAAATTACCCAGCAGATGCTAGTTGTTGGTTCAGTTTCAACCTGGGAGACGAGAGAGAGAAAGATCTCTGCTGAAAATCTTTAAACAGATATATGCCCTGATCTCCCTAGGTACTTTCTAGGAAGTATGCAAATATTTAGTTAGTTTTCTAATTGATCCATTTTTCAGTTTCTTGTTACTGTTTGCTATTTGCACTTTTTTTTGTCCACTTTTCAAACTCTTGAGAATAAACACAATTGTTTGTTTGCCCTGTTTGTCTGGACTGATAAAGAATCCTGGCGGTTTATGTGTTGGGTCTGTGAGTGCTGTGAACTGTGGGACCACTGGGAGTGTGGCTTCAGTAACCTATAAATCACTGGGGATAATTTGAGACTGGGAGACTCGCTCAGAGGCAGTTGTGACCCAGTCGGTGGGAAGTGCTAGTGTGGAGCACAAGTGGCAGGTGCAGGTAGACCTGAGCTGTGCTAGGGATAGATCCTCTAAGTGGCCGCAGAGTAACCCAAGGCGGGTGGCTAGGCATTTCATGACACTTAGACAGACAGATAAATTTCACTTCTTATGTCTAAATTAATTGCAAAAGAAATTATACATGACTAATAAAGTTCTGTTTATCATATTGTTTGTAGCAATAAAACAGAACTTTAGGTTAAAATTAAGCTGAGATCCACCATCACATGGCATCCTTTCTGAAAGCAATCAGTCTTCTGATTCATTTCTGGTATGTGATTGCCTCTTTTGTGTCCCTAGCATAGAGGTACTCTGGTTCTGCATTCTAAAAATATACAGCAATGACAGCAACACAGACCTCTAGTGACTCTATCAGTATAAGGTATGTGACTTCTTAATTTAGAATGCTCTCACACCTTCTGGATGAGAGGGCTAAATATCCTGTGATGGACAGTGGTAGGAGGAGAAACCCTTTGGAGGAAAACTGTGTTGGTATAAATACCAATCTCAGAGGAAATAGCCTTTTCTTTGGTTCCAGCTTCTCCAGCCACTGCAAGGGGAAGAGGCTTGCCTCTATCATCCCCAATATACATCTGAATCAAAGAAAGATGATCTCTGGCTACCAAAGTCACTGCACTTTTAAAGAGTAGGAGGACTATGTATTTAACAGAGCCCTGCATTTGCACTCAGTGAAAGTTGAAAGTGGAAACCAGCTCAACACCCTTCTTATACAGAAGTGAAGGGTAAAAACTAACAATATCAAGTCTTAAAGAACAGGAGGGGACAAGAGGAGGGTCCTAGGAGAAACCACAAGAAACCATTGGCCCATCAGGGAAGGTACCACCTATAACACTGCTCTTCAATGCAAGGCCTGTGAGCAAATGACCGCCCCTGTTGACCCACCCAGAAATTCCAACCCACCCTCCAGACATCCCTCAGACAGTCCTCCAATCCCCAACCCACTACGAGCCTCTAAAGGTAGGAGCAATGCCTTATTACTCCTGCTTCTTGTGCCACCATCTTTCAAAATGGTGGTGCATGACCCCTTGCAGTGCCTACTGCCTCAAGCTTTTCTTTGCTTGGTAGACTGACTCCTAGTGGTGTATTGATCAGGTGTTGTTATTTTGAAACCTTTGCTGGAGGCAAGGGTTTTGTAGAATTCCTCTCGCCTTTAGTGGTAGGTTATGAGTTGGGAAGTCTAATTGGGGTCAAGAGTGGTGTCCGGTGGGAGAGCCAGAGAGGGAGAGAGAAATGCTGGACCTGGAAGGAGGAAAAGGGAGGAAGCAGGAAAGATGCTGGACCTGGAAGAGGGAGGGAAGGGAGAGAGACTGGTGGCATAAGCCTAGGTAAGGGGGACATTCAAGAGAAACACAGATTGGTGGGGACAGATGTCATTGGCATATGCTGGTTGGTGCTGTGGCCCCAGGTGGAAAGATATTTGTCGGCTATCCTTCAGCTCTTTTGGATATTCTGTATGGTATTTATTTATTTATTTGTTTATCGCCTACAATTTGCTACCTCATACCTGAAGGATCACAGAGTCCTACCACCAGATAGAGACTTTCAGAGCAGCAATTCTCTGGAGAAGAGGTATAGACAGAGTCAAGCTGCATCAAAAATTTATCGAGAACCTCTACCAAGGTGGAGTGTTCATAAGGAAACCACTAAGGACTGTAAGTAAGTCGTGCTTACTTTGTTCTACTTTTACTTCTATAAAGTTTATGTGGAAGTTGTTCCCAAGTTTTTGACTGTCTCGTACAAGTTTAAGAATACCTTTTGGTTCAGAACTGCAACTTCTAGCCCGGACTGATTTATTGGATGAAAGAAGAATGCTGAGTGAGTGGATTGCTGTGCCAACTGGCCTTCTGGTGTAAACTGGTCCCAACTCTAACCCTAAAACAAACTCTAAAACATACTTAAAGTAACCTGCCCTGATTCACACCAGTCAAAGGGTATAAGTTGTGCTTCAATAAAAAAAAACTTCACATATATGCTCTTGTTTATAGTGTCCCCTGACTCCTCAGCTTTAAAGTAATTGATACATGCTGGTTCACTGTTGTTCTGCTCAGTCTGTCAGCTTGGCAAAGCAGGGGAAAAAGGAACTAATGGACTTTTTAAATAGAAAAGTCTGACAGATATGAGCGGTGAGTATATAGCAGCCATCATAAGATAGCTTTAGCTAACTTTTACAGGGAGCAGAGAGATAGAGCCCATAGTAAAAAAAATAACATAAACTGTAGTTATACACTACTTTTCAATGATATTTGATCACAAAATGCTTCATGTTCCAGTATTTCTTGGCATGCATGCAACTGCCAGTTTCTGATTCACAGTCCATGTTTGTACCACGAGCTCATTCCGCCTCCACAAAAACTTGCTTATTCCACCGCTATGAATCAAACATGAAATGTCTTTCAAATATTCATTCTCACTTTCCCTCTTCTCTGCTAACAAAACAAGATCATTTCAGATCTCATTAAGCCCATTTTCTGGAACATATGTGGGTGCATGCACATCTTAGTTTGTGCATATGCATGGATCGGAGGTAATAACAAAACCCTTGAAAAAAGTCCTCTCGTTCCCTCTTCCCTCCACACACAAATTATTAAGGGAAAATGTACACATACACCCATACTTGCACACACAGCAATCTCTTTCCCTTTGGAACACAGGCTACTGAAATGGTCAGTGCTCTTCATCATAAAGTGTATGGAAACAGACTTAAATATCTCAATATGTATACTTTGAAGAAAGGCGGTAGAGGGGAGATACAGAGATGTTTAAATACCTCTGTGGCAAAAATGCACAGGAGGTGAGTTTCTTGTGATGGTATTACATTCATATCTGAGTATCCCAAACTTTGTCAGCTGTCTCACTCAGGAGTAAGTTATACAAAACTGAATTGGAAAGAAACCAAGAATTAAGGCTCATCCAGGCTATTCAGTTGTCTTTTTCTATGGTTTTCTACCACTTTGAATAGATGAGCATATAAAAAAAAACTTTACCTAAACCCCATTCTGTCTTTTACCCAACCTATCAACCATGATTACCAACTAATGAATTATTTCTTTGCTAATATGTTGTCAGTAAAAATCTGAAAGACTAACAGTTTTACTGATACAATTGTAAGGATCCTTGTAGGACCCTCACTAGTCCTGTATGTTCCTGCTCCCAAGACCACATCAAGTCAGAACACAGAGAAGGAAACTATCATTGGGTTACAGCACTCCCCTCCTGTATAAGTCAGAACCTTTCATGAACATGTGTGAGTTGTGGTGGAAGTGATAAGAAAAACAGTGTGTTCAGGGCTCAGCCCTTGGGTCTTCCTTCATTATTTTAAGTTTCTCTTGAGGGCAATTTCTCCAAGTAGGTTGGTTTTGCACATACCATGACAGGAATGAATCTCACTCCTAAGCCAGGGTATGTGGAGTATGATCTCAGTCTCTCAGATTTACTGCTAACACTCTCTGTAATAACTGCTTTGTGCCAAAGAGAGCTTCTTTCTGGAGTTCATAAGATGTAACATGTATAGGCAACTTATCCAAGTGCGCTTGGAAGTTCTTTTTGATCAAGGCTATAGCACCCAAAATGATGGGAAACATTTCTGTATCTTTCTACCACGTTATCTTGGTCTAGGACTTCATTTTTTGGTACTTGAGAATCTTCCCTCTCTCCAAGTGATTCACCGAGAAACAGGGGCATAGCCAGACCTCGATGGGGAGGGGGACCAGAGCTCAAAGTGAGGGGGCACATTTTGACCTTCCTCCTCGCTGTGGCCCCCTCCCGTGCCACCGCCACCACCACCACCACATGATAGTAGCTCTCCTGTCTTCCACAGTCCTTCCTGCAACAGAAGATGTCTTCTTAGAAGATGTGCTGGTAGCAGGAATGCACAGCATCCCCTTTGCAAACTTTGCTAGTTGTGGCCAGCTTGTTTGCTTGTTTTTCCAAAAAGTCAAAATATCATTGTCTGTATCACTCAAACATAAATAACAGTCCAGTTCGATAACAGGGTTCAAAGTAGAAAATGACACAGGGACAAAGTTTGTCCCCATCCCCGCAGGCTCTGCCCCTTTCCCATCCCCGCGGTTACTGCGAGTCCCCATCCCCATGTCATTCTCTACTCCCAAGGAACTGGAGGGTGTACCTGGGTAGAATACTTTACTTCCTGTTGCTGCTGTGTTAAAAAATAAAGCCAGTTGTTGAAACTGAGAGTGTTTCAGTATGTTGCATGGTGTCAGAACTAAATTAGTGATGGAAGGTCACACATCAATCCTGATTCCACTACCATTGAGTTTAGCAGGGACCTGGGCTACAAATTTAAGTGTTTCAAGAGCCAGCGGAGGAATTATGAAATCACTACTGACCTAGAGGAACAGCCTATGAAGAAATGTGCTGCCATTCTCCTGGCATGCACTGGTGCAGAGGCATTTATGCTGCATGTGATCCTTGAGAGCGATGCAGATAAAACTGATGTGAACAAAATCTGGGACACTTTCAAATATTACTGTGTCAGAGAAACAAATTTGACTTATGAAAAGTACATCCTGAATAACATACTGCAGGACACAAATGCATCTCTTGACACATATTTAACAGAAGTTAAGCATCTAATAAAATTGTGCAAACATGGAAATCTAGAGGAGTCAATCACATAGGATAGAATTGTTATCAGTATCAGGGATGACAATACTTGGCGGAAGCTTCGCCAGACAAAAAGGCTACTCCTGAATGATGTCACTGCAATATGCCATGCAATGAGGTTTCCTCTAAGCACATGAAGGACTGATTTTAAGCCATGCATAAATTTTACAAGCAAATCTGGACACATAAATTTACGTGTGTAGATTTTAATTAATGCCAATTAGCACTGATAATTAATTGTTAGGGCCCAATTATCAGTGCTAATTGGCTTGTTATTCAATTAAATTGGGCACTCAAATTGGGCACAAGCCCAAATTTGCATGTGCAGTTTAAAAGTCCATTTATAGAATTTGGTAGTATATATTGCCTTAAAAGGCATTTTGCAAGTCATGGTATTCTGGAACAGGTGTTTAGTGACAACTTTTGTTCAACCCTGAAGAGTTTGCAGAATTTGTGTGACTCTAAAGGGTAAAGAGGGTAAAGGGTCACGGATTTGATATACCACCTTTTTGTAGGCACAGCCAAAGTAGTTTACATATATTATATGCAGGTTCTTTCTCTATCCTAGTGGGCTCACTTTCAAATCTACAAGTTTTGCCATAAGACGTCCTCCCTCAGATACCCTCATTCAAACGGGAAGGTGGAAAACACCATCTGATCTACAAAAAAAATTTAACAGAAAGCTTCTAAGGCCTGAGACAATCCATTCCTGTGTGTACTGGATTGGAGGAATACTCCAACTGAGGCATTAGGAGAACCTCCAGCTCAAATCATGTTTGGATGACAAGCCTGGACTCTCTTGCCTACTATGAATGCTCTGCTTGAGACTCCATCATTGCAGATGATTCATCATCATTTAGGGATAAATAAGGATAAACAGGCATACTATTACAATAGGAGGGCCAGAGAATGTGCGGTCCCGAAATAAGGCCAGACCATCTGGGTCAAAATTGATGAGAATAATGACTGGAGGAAAGCAGAGGTTACCAACAACTCTCATATTGCTCTTTCTTGGTCAAGATGGAGGATGAGTTATGTAACCACTGTAGATCACGGTACCCATCAGAAAATGATCTGACCAAGTCATGAGAAGATCAGCCTGATATATAGAAAATTGTTAATTAAAGAGTGGGGGGGATGTTATAGGTCATGCTAGCTGTTGTATAAGTCTCTATGGTCTCTCAAGGAACCAGAGGATGTACCTGAGTAAAATACCTTGCTTCCTGTTGCTGCTGTGTTAAAAGATAAAGCCAGTTCTTAAGACCATTTAACTAGCCTGGAAGTGTTTCAATATGTTACAGAGACTGTGTGGGAATAGAAGGGGACAGACAGGTTTACCTCAGAACCAGGGAGACCTTTAACCTTAAATAACTAATTATTGAAGAGTGTGCATGCTGAACAGATTGGAGAGAGAACCAGGACTAAAGTATCTGTGGGGTTCTGGGGTGTAAATTGAGGAAGAACCAACCTGAGCATATGACATTTCCTTTACACATCTTACCATGACAATTGTGTATACAAGTGAAATTGTTATGACAAGATTCATCCCTTTAATGCACTATGACAATCTCTAATTTCTGAGTATTGCAGCCTTGTAGACCTGAGTACATGACACTGGAGATAGAGGCCTGTTGCTCATGAGGATTTTATTGACATTAATTTATTTCTATAGGCATGATATTTTTTTAACTGATTGTCAGCAAGGGTACTGGCAGCTGGTATGCCTTCTCTTTCTACAGTATCCTAAAGATATCTACATTCTATCATACTGCTGGCCTCCATCAGGTTTATTTGGAAGATGTAGATCATCTATTTTTTACATCAAAGGTCCAAAATTA
The DNA here is from genome assembly GCF_901765095.1 of Microcaecilia unicolor. Classification (NCBI taxonomy): domain Eukaryota; kingdom Metazoa; phylum Chordata; class Amphibia; order Gymnophiona; family Siphonopidae; genus Microcaecilia; species Microcaecilia unicolor. The sequence continues at coordinate 280,797,557 of NC_044034.1, read as the reverse complement.
TGGAATACATTGCCTATTGAACTTCGTTTTATACAGATTATGGACCAGTTTAAAAAAACTTTGAAAACTCATTTATTTCTTCAGGCTTTTGGTTCCTCTGATGTATGACATTATTTTAATACCATGTAAATTTAATCTGCTGTGTGTTTTATTTTCAGAGTAACATAGCAATCCTATATAATAATTTGCACCTCCAATATTCTACGTCTGGATGCCTGGGCTCCTAACATCCATTCCCACTCATTGCCCCGCCCTCGCGTCAAAACATAATGATGTTAGAGGGCGGAACAATGAGGGGGAAGGGAAACAATGAGGTGAGATGATGTCAGGAGGAGAGAATCGCGGGACATTGAGGGGAGGGAGGGAGGAAGGGGAGGGCAGGGCAGAGGAGAATTGATGGACATGGATGGGATGGCAGGACAGTCATAGGCGCCCCATATAAGAGGCTTAGGGAGGCTAAGCCTCCCCAGCCCAACCGTGACCTTCTCCTGGCTGCTGCCCCCCCCCAAACGCATGGCTGCCTGGTGCAACAGCGCTGCAACCAGGCAGCTCTTGGACGGTCCCTCCGCTTCTTCCCGCCCTCAGCTCCGTTCCTCCACCCCTTGCGCATGTTTAACCCTTTTACTTTCAGGCGCAGTGACGGCAGTGAAGAGAACAACACAGCAGGCTCGCCTCCAGCTTCTCCCTTCCCTCACACAGTGTCCCGCTTTCTGTGATGATGCATTTCCTGTTTCCGCAAGGGCAGGACACTGTGTGAGGGAAGGGAGAAGCTGTGTTATTCTCTTCATTGCCGTCACTGCGCCTGAAAGTAAAAGGGTTAAACGCGCAGGGGGGGAAGGAATGGAGAGGAGGCTGTCAGGGAGCTGAGAGAGGGCAGGGAGAATCGCTGGATATGGATGGGAGGGCAGGGGGAGAGAAGAGATGGCTGGAATTGGAGAGGAGGGCAGGGGGAGAAGAGATTGCTGGACAGGAGAGGAGGGGATGGCAGGGGAGAGAAGACATCAATGGACAGGATGGGAGAGCAGGGGAGAGAGGAGAATTTCTGGACATGGATGGATAGAGGGGAGGGCAGGGGAGAGAGGAGAATTGCTGGACATGGATGGATGGAGGGGGCAGGGAAGAGAGCAAATTTGCTGGATATGGATGGATGGAGGAGAGGGCAGAGGAGAATGCAGAGTTGCTGAACATGGATGGATGGATGGAGGGGACGGCAGGGGAGAGAGAATTGCTGGACATGGATGGATGAATGGGGGTGGGGGAGAGAGGAAATTTGCTGGATATGGGTGGATGGAGGAGAGGGCAGGGGAGAATGGAGAGTTGCTGGACATGGATGGAGGGGAGGGAAGTCAGGAAGGAGATGCACATGGATGGAGGGGAGGGAAGAGGGGAGTAATGCTAGACATGCATTGAGGGGAGGGAAGAGAGGAGAAATGTTGGACATGGATGGAGTCTGCGTACTCCTTATCTTTTAAAAAATACTATAAATAAAAATCACAAAAAAAGAAAGATTAAAACAAAAAAAACATACATAAAACAATCCGTATCTCATACCCCTGGAGCATATTACTCATTATACACCCTTCCCAATTATTACTTATCATGACGGAACATTTCTCCTAACGGTTCTCTTAAAAACATAATCGCCATTACATGATAACCTTGCTAGCGCCCGTTTCATTTGTGTGAGAAACGGGCCTTTTTTACTAGTTTTTGTATAGTTTGTTGAGCAAAGAAATAATTTTTTTGTTCTGTCCTTTTATATTTTGTATGTGACTTGTTCCCCACTTAGACTTTTATAGATATAGTGGGTTATAAATAAAGTTCTATTATTATTATTATTATTATTATTATTATTACAGGCCTTGCAGGGTCCACATATAGTCTAACACCAAGTCTCCTCCCATGTTTGTAGCACCAAACTTAGTAATAATTAAACCAAATACCACAATTAGTGAGGCTGTTATCCAAAATATCTGGCTGCCCCCTAATGTTAGGATTATAACCAATGCCACCTCCAAACCTAAATCTTCTAGAAAACCTAATGCATCTGTACCTCTGTTGTTAAGCTTGAGACACATGGCCCCTTTGTACAGAGGACCTCGGCCTTGCCATTCCTCTGATATTAGGCATGTAACCATAGCTTATAGTTTACTGAATTTGCTTAATCGCTCTTGCTGCCTGGGCAGAGGAGAGCAGTGTACAAAACTAAAAGAAACATACAGAAAAAGAAAGGAACTACAAATAGATAGGAAAGAAAAACTATCAAACAGAAAAAGGAGAGAGATACAATCACATAGAAGAAGGCATTAAAGCATATAATCAAAGCAGGGGTGACTCGACCTGCCCAACTGACAGCCCAACCCCTGGTCAACCTTAATCTCCAAAGTCTTGTCTGAAAAGCCAAGCTTTCAGGTTTGCCTTAAAACTTTTGAGACACGCTCTGAACGGATCACCCCAGCCTTCTTTTCTTGGAAACTTGATATAGCTGTAATAGAATTTGATGAAAGAGGACAATAACAAGACAATTTTGTTCCATTTATGAAGGTTAATAATAATGGAAAATCAAGCGGCCCATCTGACCAGGCAGTAAATGATAAGCCCTGAAATGGTCACACATCAGTAAACAGCTTTTTCACTAGCAAGAACAGTGTTAGGCTAAGTAATTCTCCCTTGCCCTTTCTGAGCTGCCATTTGCTGCCAATACAACAACAGGCATATATAGGTGACTCCCCAAATATCAGCTTATATTGAAAAAAAAGTTTAAAGACAAAGGGAGCTCAACATTAAATTCAGCAGGAACCTTCCAAATTAAACAGTCTCTTTCAGGGCCCTGCAAGGACTGTATCTTTTCCTACTTCCAGTCACTGAGTGAAATTTGCACAGATTACCTCTGTTTCCTTGGTGGCCCCTCTCTGTATTTTCTGGGTTTTCAGGCAGTGTATGGCTCAGCTCTGGACCTAGTGGAAGCTTTGTCTACAAAATAGGACAGGGTGGGCCCCTGGGGCTGTTAGACAAAGGTAAATAATACAGGCATGTACCGCTGTCATTCAACAGTATGACTAAGATTCCTGGAACGAGAACTAAAACCCTCAATCTTACGTTAAACCAAGATGTGGAATGGCTGCATACTCATAAATTAAAACTCAATCCAGATAAATCAAAAGCACTCATTCTAGGTCACACACAATCACTACAGTTCTTATGTCTGGCATCCAGATTACTGTAGTAATCTCGACTAAAGTCCTAGGAGTGACACTGGACAATACTATGTAGTTATGGAACATATTTCTAATGTAATCAAAACAAGCTATTTTAAATTTTGCATAATTTATCCCTTTCACCATCTCTTTCCTACATTCGCTTTCCAGATTATTATCCATTCCATGGTTATTTCTCGACTTGATTACTGTAATGCCGTCTCCAGAGTGCCAGGTTACAAGATATTTGCCATCTTCAGCTTGTCCAAAACTCAACTATACATCTGCTAACACAATCACAGAGATTTGACCATATCAAGCCCCTTCCCCAAAATGAACACTTGCTCCCTATCACTCATCGTATTACTTACAAAATTATACTTTTAACTTTTAAAGTACTCCACTCAGATTTCCCGCTTCATATTTTTCATGTACTAACCCCCTATATGCCCTCTTGGAGCCTTTGCTCTTCTAATAGTTGTTCCTTCTTTTCGGCATATTTGTTGTGAAAATATTCGGACAAGAATTTTTAGTGTAAATGGACCTTCACTTTGGAACTCAATACCTATACCTATACATCTTTGTCTGGAACATGCTGTTGAAAAATTTAAAACGGGGTTGAAACCTCTCTATTCAAAGATGCTTTGGGGTCAGAGATTGCTTAGTTCTGTGGCTTATTTCAGCAACTGGGCTATGTGGATACTGTAAGTAGATCTGCAAAATTATCACCTTCTCCCATTTTTACCTTATTTACTACTACTAATCAATTCCATAGTGCTACTAGATATTATATGCAGGTACTTTTTCTGTCCCTAGAGGGCTTACAATCTAAATTATCATACGCTAATGCTAGAGACACCCATATATTCCTATGGGTGTCTCTAGCATTAGTGCGTGCCTATTTTTTAGATTGTGCTAAAAATGCTAGTGTGCCTACAGTGTGGCTTAGTAACAGGGCCCTACGTTTTGGGGGTGGGTTTATATACTGGGGCAACGGAGGGATAGGTGACTTACCAAGGGTTACAAGGAGCTGCAGTGGGAATTGAACCCAGGTTACTAAGATCAAGGCCCACTGCACAAACCATTAGGCTACTCCCCCTCTCCTCCTACCCCATTACTTCCTCTAGTTCTTTTCCTTAGTGTCTGGTATTTGTAATTTTAATCATTGTAAACCACTCAGAAAGTCTTATTTACGGAGCGGTATATCAAAATAAATTAAACTTGAAAACTTGAGGGTCAATATTCAAAGGAATTTGTCAGGGAGCTACTTGGACCTTTTTTTTAATTCCTCAACATGCATACTGGTTAACTTTAGTCCAGACAAACATTAATCTGTTAAATATAGGAGAAGTCAAAAGCGTGCTGGCAGTGGTGGTAAAACTAACTGGTTAGAAAAATGCTTGGCCTAAATATAACCAGATAAAGATATCCAATTAACTTTAACTGGATATATTTTTCTAGATTGTAAGCTGCCCAGATGGTTGTTCTGTTGTTCTGTTTGCCTATCCTGGCTAAAATTAACCAGATACATTAATCTGGTTAGCTTAGATAGATCCCATTGAATATATGTTTTATAATTAGAAAGTAGTCTGGTAAAGTGAGGATGTTTAAGAGCACTGAAAAGGACATGCTTTGATTTGACCTCTCTTTGATGGATGTACAGTAGCACATGTGGGAAATGGTGAAATTAGTACAAGTAAACTCATGCAGAATCTAGATTTTTTTTTTCCTTTTTTTTTTTTTTTTCATATTTTCTGTGACTTCTCCATGGACTTGGAACCGTGGATGTACGGAACTAAGCAGAGCCAGAATTAGGGGGTGGCAACCAGGCAATTGCCCTCGGCCCCCTGGACACAGAGAGCCCCCGTGACTGCCTCAGACTGAAGGAGACCTTGCCTGCAGGAAGACATTGGAGCCCTTTCCCCAGTTTCTGCCCTGAACCCTGTGTGTCTAACATTGGCCCTTTATATAAGCAAATGTTTTTTCACATGTAGTACAGGCCTCCGAAGATAGCCCTCTATGTCCATAAAGAGAAACATTCTGGAATCCTTGCTCCTGAACTGAACCCAACTTGCAATGTGATATAATGGTGATTTGACTTTCCTGTCACTGGGCAGGAGAAGTCCCCTCACTAAAATGGAGATTATTCACCTGGAGCTACTGCTGAAAAAGGTAAGAGCTAGATCCAAAATGTGCAAAGACCGTAACTATAGTCTTACTTGCAAATGCCCATGGTCTTCTTTCCTTCCTTCCACAAAGAGTGGGTGAAGTAAGAGAGGCTGTCTGAGCCCATAGCTGGGGCACAGCACAGCTTGTGTACTGTGTCTGATGAAATCCACTCAGCCACTTTAAAACATTAACAGGGTGCCTTTTGCCTGACTCTGCTCACCTTTTCCTTCTTTCTACCACAAATGGCTAGGTTACCTCTTCCTTTGGTACTACCAGAGCTTTGAATTGCTATCATTTTAAATTGGATATAGAGAGCACACTTTTGAGACCTCTAGATGTGCAAAATAATTGCTTGTGAAGAGGGGCACAAATTGGTGAGGGGACTCCAAAGCCTGTCTGCAGGCTGCCCTTTGTACTGTATTGCCAAATGGGTTTGTATAGCAGATTTCATACAAGAGGGAAAGCATGCAGAGCATGGCTCATGGAGCTCTTTTCAACCCCACTGGGGGGGGGGGGGGCGCAATTGTGGCAGGGGCAGTTTAGGGGTGGGGACAGTTGTGGGGTAGTAGAGTAGCTGTGGGACAGTCGTTTCGGGGTGGAGCAATTTGAGGGGGTGGTGAAACAATTGCAAGGGTAGTGTTTGAGGGTGATGGGGCTATTGTGAGGGATAGTTTTTAGGGGTGAGACATTTTGGGGGCATGGTGAGGCAGTTGAGTAATTTTTATAGTGGGGACAGTTTAGAAGGTGCTGGGGAAGCTGCAGGGGAGGAGTAGTTTTTGTGATTGAGAAATTTAGGAGGTGATGAGCTTAGTTTTGGGGAGTCGGGCATTTTAGGTGTGGAGAGGTTAAGGAATAGGAGTGAGGTAGTTTAAAGGGAGGAATTCTCTACTTCCATGTTTCACTCTATGTAAGATTTTGTGCTGTAGAAGCTGAAACTGTTTCTCCCATAGAAATGCATTAGGACATTTTAGGGGCAGGGCTTATTTCTCTGGAACCCACAATCAAATCCGGCTTATCTTTGAACTTCATGCGTCTTTTCATAGTTGTTCCTACAATGCCAAGTTTCAGCCCATTCTGTTAAATTTTCTGAGAGCTATTTACTTATTTTGCCCCAGATGGATGGACAGGCAGATATTCTTTACCCCTTTTGTATAATTCTTTCCAACTTTCATTGAACTGGAAAGAATAAAAAGGAATGAATCACTCTTAAGCAAAGGTTTGTTGGACACAATCTCAGCCTCTCAAATTTACTGTGCTGTAAAGTGTTAATAGTAATTATCTACTGACAAAGTCATTACCATATGCAAACTATTACTGTGGCTCTTCCTTGTTTGAGCTGAGGGTATGTAATACTTCTGGAATGTAACCCTTCTACTCAAGCTTCTATGGAATGTGCAGATGCAATTTAGAGCAAGCCAAAAAAAGTATAAAGTCTGAGCTGACCTAAGGGAACTGAACTGGCTGTATGAACCAAAATATGATATACGTAATAAAAATAACACAAATTGCATTCTTAATGAAAACAATGTTTCCATCCTTTGAGTTTTGGGTTATTGGTTGGCTGATTCTGCTTTTTAATACTTTTCCCAACAGAGGTACTATCATGTTTTGTTTTGTTTTATTTTGTATTGGTTTTTGTTACAAATTTAACTCTTTGCTCACTGCTCCCTGTCAGTCCAAGCCCATGTCTTCGGATCTCCCATAACAATACATGGTAATGATCCAGATTTATTTATTTATTTATTTATTGCATTTGTATCCCACATTTTCCCACCTTTTTGCGGGTTCAGTGTGGCTTACAATACGTTATGAAAGATGGAAATACAGTTTGTTACAACTCAGTTATGGATTACATTGTGAGGAGTTATGCGAGACAAAGTCAAGATCCATTACCAACTCACTTTTAGGAAATTCAACTGTAGAAGCACTCAGATCCTGTTCTCTTAAAGATCCACAGAGACCACTAGTGGTTCTATCAGCATGATGTATTTGATCTTTTTCAATTTTGAACTATTTTGGAACAATGGATGGCCCTTCTGCCTGGATTGCCAGTAACAGAAGAAACCCCTTCTTTGGAAAGAAAATTGGGATCATATAAATACCAAGCCCAGGAGGAGTTCCTTGTCTTTGTCTCCTGTTCATAGGACACTGCACCATTAGGTGAGATGAACTAGTGACTAGCTAGCCCGACCACTGTGCACGGGAAGAAGAGGAGTGTGGAAACAGTGTCAGAGCCCATCCAGTTGCTGTACTGGATCCATGGTGAAACCTGGAACAAGGAGCAGACCACCAGCACTATCTTCACAAGAAGATAGAAGCAGTAAAAAGGTCTGCAATAAGGAGTGAAAGGGTACAGAGAAGAGTCCCTGAAACAACTCCAAAGTCAAAGAGATCTACAACAGAATCCCATCTGAGAAGACCCCATCTAAAAAGGGCTTTATGATGAAAGGCACTGAGAGCCCTACTACTAAAGTACTAATAGACTTACAGAGAGGTATACCATCTGAGGAGAGGGGCCCCCATAGAGTATAATGATCTCACAAGACTGTATCAGGAACCACCATCCCAGATGTTACTGTGGCAATTTTCCACTTCAACTGCAATGGCGAAAGGAAACATGATTAGAAAAGTTGTGAGTCCATGAAAAAAAGGTTCAGGATCAGCAAAATACTATGACTTGGCAGTAAATTCCACTGGTTCAAGGAAGAAAGCTAGGAATCAGAGTTGATGAGAAAGGATCAGGAGACTTTGCGGGGCATTTTTGATATGATGTCTAAGCCCGAATTGGAATGTTTTACCAAAAATGTCTCAATCCAATGTCTATCAGACAGCTATAATCGAACCAGAAAAAACATTGAAATTTCTGGTTCAACTATGGCTTTGAGTTAGATGTTTTCAGGCCAAACATATCCATCTGTAAGCACCATTTTTGAAAAACAAAAGTCCCCGGGAAAAAACGTAGAAAAACAAGCCATTCCTAGTGAACTGGCCACACAGTGCAGAGGGGCAGCCTAGTGGTCAGTGAAGTGGACTTCACTTACAAGGACCCAAGTACAAATCCCACCTAAATCCCTTCATATTGTATGGTGAAACCTCCAGGAACCGAGAAAACCTACTATACCCAAAGGTCCATGACTACAATAAGCTCTCAGGTTTACAGGTCGCTTATATATGTAGGCATAGAAGGTTTTCTGTCCCAGGAGGGCTCACATATTTGTACTGAAATGAAAGAGTTAAAGTGAGAATTGAACCTGGGTCCTGTTGTTCCTCATCCACTGCACTAGCTACTCCATCCACTTGCTTGCTGCTTTCTTGGGAATGGCCATAATTATCTATAGCTGTCATAAAGCCTAGTATCTACTATCACTGTCACATCTTTGGGAAATGAAAGGAGGTCAGTAACCATTAGGGGGTTAAGGGGGGTCATTCCTTCATCCCTTCAGTGGCCAGGTGGTCAGTTAGGGCACCTTTTCAGATGTAGTCGTGACTGAAACAGGTCTAGATAAAAAACGTACTTCTTTTCTGCCCTGGACCCTTTTGTTCTCTTCCATTAATGGCAGAAAAACATCCAGATTGTAAACCCACCAAAGTCCCACCCAAAACATGCCTCCAACATGCCCCCTTGCTATTTGGACAAACTCAGTGAAAAACATCCCAATTCTGCTTTTTTGAGCATCGTGATTTAAACATTTTGGCAAGAAAAATTTCTATCTGCCACTTTTGAGACATTTTTTCTTTTTTGAAAATGAGCGCCAAAGTTGATTGGAAAAGATGCTTTTTATCAGCAACCGAAGAGGTAATGGGATGAACAGGAAGATGGATAGGACCACAAAGGAAAAATAGGGTGTAGAATTGAGGTGGAAGAAGGAATATAAACCTACAAAAGGGGGACAGCAGCAATAAAACAGAAGTGGATGGATGAAAGGAAGAAAGATTTTAATCTCAGATCAGTTGATATAGTAATGAAGTAACATGGTAGATGACAGCAGATAAAGACCAAAATGACCTATCTAGCTTGCCCAATAAGATGATTAGACTTCTGGCTGCCACTCTGTGCCGGCTACCCCATGCCTTCATTTAGGATAAAAGACCGAATTTGTGGTAAGGTGCAGAATGTAGAGAGCAGGCAGAGAGGACTTAATGTTTGTAGTGGTTCGGCACATGCAATAAAACTGAGGAGACTTAGATCACTGCTTTTTTATGCAAATCAATATCATACATATTCATTGTGGGTATCCTGAAAACCTAACTGTCTAGGAGTGTACCAATGACTGGGTTAAGAACCAATACTCTGGAATGAAGTGAGAGGATAGAAAAATCTGAAGGCTGCGATTTGAAATGAACCTTGAAATCAAAGGAGTAAGGCATTACAATAAAGCAGGTGGTGGCTATTTGCTCCCTGAAGAAGCCCTATATGGGGGCAAAACCTAGAGATGCCAAGTTATTCAGTTTCAGGCTGGAAATTTGGGGACAGTTCTGGATTTCTGATCACCTTATTCTGGTGTATTACAGGACTTGCAACACTGATTTCAATCCCGCAGTGCTTTGGATGCTATGAGAGGACTTCCAGAGCAGGAAAGAACTTCGCTGGTAAGTTATTTACGGGGAAATTGCTTTTAAACTTGGGGAAAGGTAGACTTAGAGTTAAATGGGTAATCTCAGTGTCTTTATTTTTAAGTTACTCTGCTTTTTTAGGAAAGGCAGTTTATGGAATAAAGAGGGGAGTTGTTTGTTTAGCATTTAAAGTCTCTATTACAGTTTCATAGGCTAGCAGTTAATGGACTATTCTAGAGTTTAGCATATCATGAGGGCAGAACAGAACTGATAGTCACAGGAAACCTCAGTTTAGAGTTTAATTCCCTCCCACCCCTGGTCTGAGCTCTGTTATTTAAGGCATCTCTATCATCTAGTAATTAGCTCTTAGAAATAGTCTATTTAGATCTATAGAAGGGAACCTACAAATAATAAAAATAATTAAAAACTATTAGCCTAGCCTAGAATATAACTAACAATTGTAGGGGATTTGAATCTACAAACTCCTACTCCATTAACAAACTTAATTAAGAAATTTTCAATAATAAGATGCAGACAGCAGTCCAGCAGTGAGATGGGGGCTATCCAGTGTTTTGCACTGAGTGTCACATGTTTGATTATCTCCCATTTGGTGAGACGTCATATATGTGTACTCAATGCAAAGAGCTCCTAGCATTCAGAGAATGGCTCCAATCCCTGGAGATAAGAGTAGAAGATTTGGAAGAGCTGAGGCAGACAAAGAGGTATATAGAGGAAGCCTATAGGGACATAGTAAGAATGTCCCACCTCCTGTCTGGCAACCTCTGTGCTGCCATGGAAGGGAAAGGTCACCTGAAGACAGCACATCACCTTGGAGAGGCAGGAAGTGATTCTGTAGCCAGGACCTTCTCCCCAGGGGATGCAATATCCTCTCACACTGAGGATGTATTTCCAGGGGTTTCTACCCTAGAGCATAGGCGCCGACTCCATGGTTGCTGTGGGTGCTCGAGCACCCCCAATATTTGACCCGCCAGAAGTCCCACCCGGAATGGAAGTTCCCAGCCAGCCCGACCTGCGCTGCCCGTCCTCTTCTCCCAGTCCTCCGCCTGCCCCTCGCCTTCCTGCGTGCCGCCCAGAATTCAAAAGTTCTTACCTTGGGGTCCGGCAGCAGGAGTGAAAGGCGAGCAGGCTCGGCGCTTCAGCCTGCCTTCCCTTCTTTCTCAGCTGTGCCTCTGGTCCCGCCCTTGCAGAAACAGGAAATGAGGACCTGTTTTGATCTCAGAGATTTCTTCTTTCATTTTGTTGAGTGAGTTGAAATTATCTTGCAGCAGACCTTTGACTGTGAGAATTTCACCCATAATATAATGCAGGGTGATGTCAGTATCTGCTTGTGACGACTTCTCTGGAGAGTGAAGCACACGTTTTTGTCTTTTAGAAGCTGGTAGAGAATATGTTTAGATGACAACCTGTGCAGGCCTTTTTCGTTGTATTAGATGTCCATTTAAAGGGTAAAAGCTGTAATTTTGCAGAAATATCATGTTCTTTTTTTTCAAATGTGAAGAGTCTACAAAGACAAAAGATGGGTGCAGCTTCTGTTACAGTCCCCACTGTAAAATAATTTGATGAATTGTGGATTCAGATTCCCTTTGTTGTGTGGATCAGAGTTGGTTATGAGTGACCACTCTGTATTCCAGAAGGAGAGAGCATGAGCGAGTGCTGGACCAGGGATGTCCTCCTTGTGTCCCAGCTGGAGTCATTACTCCCCAGGGCTCCCGGAGGACAGAATTATATTGGCTCAGGATCCCCTCAGTTTAAAATAGCCTGTCTAGTCTATAAATGAGTTTATGGTGCTAATTCAGTTATGGTAGTAAACTTGCTTATATTCTTAAATCATACATGGCATGTAAGGAGTTCTAAAAATGTTTTGATGTCCCTATTATTAAAAAAAATGTGATTGAAGTCTGTTTGGGAGCATTCTTTTACCTTCCAAGGCACAAAAATATGGAATAGTCTACCTACAACAGTTTGCTTAACAACGCCTTATAGTTCTTTTCGAACAGTCTTAAAAACGCATTTGTTTGCTTCTTAATGTTATGTTTTATGAAATGACTTAGATATTTTTATTAAGATTAGACTATTGATTTTAATGTAGTTCTATCAGGTTGGGATATTTCTTTGCTCTGTGATACACTTTGAATCGCACGTTAAAAGTGGAATAGAAATCGCAGAATAGAATAGAAAGTAGAGTTGATTACTACATACTCCTTGATACATTGTCCTCACCTGGATTTCAGGATTCTGTTCTGTCTTGGTTTTCTTCTTATCTCTCCCATCGCACTTTTAGTGTATGCTCTAGTGGATCTTCCTCCACTGCTATCCCACTATCAGTCGGTGTACCTCAGGGCTCCATCTTGGGACCTTTTCTTTTCTTTTTCTATACTTATTCTCTTGGTGCTCTGAATGCCTCTCATAGATTACAGTATCATTTTATTTAATTATTTTTAAAAAATCACTTCTGAGCTTATTTATCATATTCCTGTTATGTACATATATTCAATCCAATTTTCTTAGGGGTCCTTTTACTAAGGTGCGCTGAAAAATGGCCTGCACTGGTGTAGACCTGTGTATTGGACACGCACAGATCTATTTTCCAGCACACCTGCAAAAAGGCCTTTTTTTGGCCAAAAATGGACATGCAGCAAAATTAAATTTGGTACGCGTCCATTTTGGGTCTGAGACCTTACTGCCACCCATTGACTTAATGGTAAGGTCTCATGCGTTAGCCGGGTGCTAATTGTCAGCACATGTACACTGCCGATTACCACCCGGTTAGCGCTGCGCACTGGAAAAATTTCCAACCCGTGTACTGGGCACGCATAAAAAATTTAATTACCACCCAGGCCATATGGTAGTCGGGCAGTACTTCTGAATTGGTGCACGTTGGGCACCTACGCACATTAGTAAAAGGGCCCCTTAGTCTGTTATGAGTTTTTTATATGAGGTGAATGTATTTACTTTTCAGATATTAAAACAAAAACTATAGGAAAAAAAATAAAAATAATTATATATATATATATATGTAATCCTTCTGATATCCTTTAGGGGGTTACATTGATCTTTAAGTGCTTTTTTGTCAACATTTTAAAAAATGAACTTCTGTAGTTTTCAATTTGAAAAGTAATAAATAAGTCTACAATGATCAATACTACACCTGAAAGAAAATTAATAAAGCTTTTTCCTTGTTCATGCTGCTTCAGTTTTTGCCAATTAGTAAGAAAAAAATGTTTCAACAAGCATAAAATAGCACTAAGGAGTCAATGTACTAAAGGGTGTTTTACTATTAATGCTCATCTATAAACGTGTTAATAGTGGTTAGCATGAGCATTACCTCAAGGCTCTCATTTTATTTTTACACATCCTGCTAGGGCTAGAATATGTTCAGTTTTTAGTTTTAGGGAAATTATTTTTTGTAATCAGATCTAGAAATGTGTCAGGCCTAGTAATGAAACTTGTTTCCTTATTTCCTGTGTAATAGTAGTAAAGTTCCTGAAAACGTGAAGACCAGAACTGAGTAGCCCTGCCCTACATAATCCATACCTCAAGTCTACAAATGGAGAAAAGGGAAACATATCATTGTGCTTTCACTAATGTGGACTATAATTTAGCATTATGTATTGGATGTCGATGATTTTCATTTCTTGCTGTAGTTATTGCTGTATTGTGATGCCTTGGTTGCTTTGCTTTAGTGTTATGTAATGTTTAAAAAATTTTTACTAATAAAATATATGACCCATCTTACTGGCATGACTGACATGTACATTAGCACTACAGCTAATAAATGAATAAATAAAATACATAATAATACAACATAATAAATAAATAATTAAATATAATAAAATAAATAAATAAAATACAACAACAACCTCTAAAACAATTTGTTAATAGCATCTTTTGGTATTAAGGTTGGATAGTATTTCCAGTGTTCATACCTAGGAAACTTAAAATTGGCCACTTAGGGGAGAAGTTATCAATGTAGGCTACTGTTAAGTCAGGCTACTTTACCACGGGGTCCCATTTTATGTAATGAGACCCTGTACTAAAATAACTAGTAGCCCACATTGACAACCCACCCCTTTATTTTAGTAACTTAAATATACCCAAAGCTGTCAGAAGAACAGCAGAAGTCAGTTCTTGTGCAGCCACTTCTCAGTGGCCCATAGGAAGCCACCAGCAGCCATGACTTTCCTCTCCCTCCCTCCCCCACCCACATATTTGGAGAGGAGATACCTACTCTGGCTCACAGAATTGTCCCACCACCCCAGCTGAAGTGCTACAAACCCTGCAAAACCCTTGACTGTGTCTTAGGCGTAGTTACCATGCCAGTTTTAATGCTAGTTAGCCAAATTCCCCTTGGTGGGGGAGATCTGGAGGGGGGGGTAGACTTTATAGGTACATTTTGCACAAGCAAGAGCTACTGTTGTCAAGTGTGAGTCTGTCTGTCTATCCATGTGTAGGAAATTTCTGTGTCAGAAGTCCATGCGCTTCTGAAACTAATACCTCAAAGCCTGAAAGATGAAAGATACAGCAGATAGAATAAGCAAGTGCCAGCACCATTCCTCAAACCCCACCCGCAGAAGTAGTGTTTCCCATGGTATTACTGGGGGTTCTTAGTTTCTTCTGGAGGAGTGGAAGAGTAGCCTAGTGGTTAGTGCAGTGGGCTTTGATCCTGGGGAACTGGGTTCAATTCCCACTGCAGTTCCTTGTGACTGTGAGCAAGTCACTTAACCCTCCATTGCCCCAGGTACAAAATAAGTACCTGTATATATGTAAACTGCTTTGAATGTAGCTGCAAAATACCACAGAAAGGTGGTATGTCAAGTCCCATTTCCCTTTCCCTTTCTGCTACAAGAAGCAACAGCTTCTATGGCAAGGGCATTGACAGTATACTGAGTCGGAGGTGGCAAGAGTCGTGGCTCTTCACCCCTCTATCCCTAGCCCATGAAAGAAGCAGGAGGTGGCACAGATTTTGGTCTTGGGGGCAGGGAGCCCTGGTCCTACCACCTGTATATTATCATCATAGCTAAGAGCTTTGATTCAAGGCCTGACTTTGGTTCAGGATCTAAAATGAGAGAAAACCTTACATATGAGAGAATCCCACAGCATTTATGCAGTTAAGAGTGGCTGAGGGGAGAGGTGGGAGGAGGATGGAGATAAGGAAGTAGGTTGGAGGGGAACAGGACATGAGTTAGAGAGTGGGAGGGAGAAAGAATGTCCAGTACAGTATCACAAATACATACATATCCCAGATGCAATATCCCTCACATTGTGTGTTAATATTTACACATACCCCCCTGATCATTAATTATTTATTGGGATTTATTAACTGCCTTTATGAAGAGATTCACCCAAGGCAGTGTACAGCAGGTACAGTTTAACATAAAACTTACCATTTTGTTAACAGCATAACAATAGTAAAATAACCAAGTATAAATTTAAATACAATAAATTTGGTAAACTTGAAAACAGCAAATTGAAACTTAATAATAGGACTACCATGAAACAGGATCAAAAATATACACATTTAACAGCAGTGAAATTCAAATAACAGAGATATCATACGATGTCAGCATAATATTAATAAAACATCTAATAAGCTCACATTAGAACTTTCAGATAACATAGATATGATGCTAATGCTTTTCTACAATACAGCTTATCATATAGCTGAGGGGCTAAGTGTAGATTTATAGATGAGGACAAGATGCGTGGTACAGAGCAGTAGCGTTCCTAGGGGCGCTGACACACGGGGTGGATCGCTGATGCACCCCGCCCCCCCCCCCCCGGGTGCAGCGCCCCCTCCCCCATGGAACAGTGCAACCCCCCCCCCCCCCGGCGAAATAACCCCCGGGTGCACGCCGCTGGGGGGGGTGCCGCGCGCCTGTTGGCTCTTCGTGTTCCGGGGCAGAGGGAGCATGAAAACGAAGAGCCGACAGGCGCGCGACACTCCCCCAGCGGCGTGCACCCGGGGCGGACCGCCCCCACCCCCCCCCCCTTGGTACGCCACTGGTACAGAGACATTTGGGATAAATAGATAGGTGGCTAAACTCAAGGCAAGTTATTTGTACAGTTAAACAAGATATAAGGAACTGGAATAAGTTACAGTGTGTGTAGCAAGCTAGTCCAAAGCTAGTCCAGGTGCAGAAAGAGTGTATAGTCAGTCTGTTGGAATGTAATTGTATTTTTACATGCATTGACTGTCACCTATTATTTCTCTGTGATTACTCTGTGACCTCTGATGTGAATTACTTAGAGAGGTCACACTGCTATGCAACTTCCTGTGGGGGTTAGACACAGCAGATGCAGCACATGCAGCACATGGAGCACATGGAGCTCATGATCTCTCCTAACCTGAGAGGATCTATGGTGGTGTGAGCATCCATTACCATCTAAGCACATGGAAGGAGCTGATAATACAAATGTATAGTAATATGTATATATAAGCCTGTCTGATTATAATCTAACTACAAACTGTGAGTAAACAGATGTTTTGTTACTTCAACTTTAAAGTGACTCAGCAGTGAATTATTCAGGGGTGAATGAGAGAGAGATGAAGAAAGAAATTAACATTTCTAAGCTGAAGCTGTGTGTACTAAAATCTGCTAATTATTTACTACAAATAATCCAACAAAAGGGTTATGGGCCCAGGGTCCAGGAATTGAAAAAGAAGAGAAATATTACCAGGCAGAAAAAAAGGCCACATTTTTCTCTTAAGTTTTAAAGGAAAGATTCAGTCTGTCTCTCTCTCCCCCCACACAGCAGACAGAAGGCTAAGAAAATGGCTGAGGGAGGAAATTCACCATTTTTCTATTCTCTCAAGGTGCCTAAATTAACTGAGTTTAATTATCGGCAGTGGGAACTAAGATTCATATGTCTCCTTCGAGCAAAAGGATTAAATATATGCTTAGACCAAGACAGAACAGCTGAAAATATGGCTGAATGGGACAATGCAAACTATTATGTGAAGTGCATGCTTTTGGAAGCTCTCTCAGAGAAACAAGCCATATTAGTGGAGGGAAAAGATACACCAAAGGACATTTTATATAAACTGAGAACTATGTATGCAACTACATATGCAAAGCAGCAACCAATTTGGTTGGCAGAGTTGAATGAAACCAAATTAAGGGATAAAAGTAAATGTAATGATCACATTATGCATCTTATGTCTTCATTTCAAAAGCTAGAACTTTCTGGAATTCCCATGTGTGATGCATTGAAAAGAGCATTTCTTTTTACCTCACTATCAAAGAAGTTTGATGTTTTTAGGTCTGTAAATGAGGCCATTGAAGGGCAATCTTTGAACAGGCAACATCAAAACTAAGGCAGGAATGCATAATAAATGATTCTGAGGAGATGTGTTCTCAAAGTCAGTCAGAGAGAAATGAAACAAATTTCTTGGCAAAGAACAGAGGAAGGCGGAGCTATGGGAAAACTCCACCCAAGGGCAAGCTGATTTGCTACTCATGTGGAAAGGAGGGACATGTATCTAAATGGTGTAAGGAAACACAAAACACTCCCTCTAGCTCACCTAAGCCAATGGAACTAAAGAATTTTTCAAACCAGGAAATGTATGAAGGACAAAGATAAACACAAGGGCTTTCTAATGGCAGAAAAATCTTTGACTATGGTAAATAATAATTCAAATGAAAGTACTTGGATTTTGGATTCAGGGAGCACATGCCATTTAACCAATTGTAAAGATTTCTTTCAGGAAATGTGTCCAGAGGAAGGTATTCTTAAAACTGCAAACGCAGGGACTGCTAAGATCCAAGCAAAAGGTATTGGATTCTTAAAATGCAAAGTGTCTAATGAAGTTAAAGAAATTCCTGTAAGTGATGTCTTGTATATTCCCCAAGCAGTTTGCAATATGCTTAGTGTATCTACATTAGATAAGAAGGGATTTGTGATTCATTTTGAAAACAGTAAGTGCACAATCTCTAAAAATGATGAAGTGTATGCTGAAGCTTTTATGCATAATGATGTTTATAAACTGAGCATTTCAGGTGAAGCCTCACATATGGCGCAAGTAAGGAAGAATGATGGTAAATGTAGTCTGGAAATCTGGCACCGCCGCCTGGGACATCGTGATTTTAAGGTGATCCAGGATCTTTACAGTAAGCAACTGGCCACTGGCATTCAGATAAGTGCAGATGCTGGTAAAATGGAGAAATGCATAGACTGTGTTACTCAAAAGGGTGTGAGACCCTCATTTCCTGCATACACAGGAAATAGGAGTAATAAAGTGCTGGACTTAATACACAGTGACTTATGTGGACCGTTTAATATCCCATCATTGGGAAATAACAGATTTGTGCTAATATTCTTGGATGATTTCTCTAGATACTGTGTGGCCTATTTGCTGAAAGAGAAAAGTCAAGTCACAGACATGCTGAAGAAATACGTAGCCATGGTGAGCAACAAATTTGAAAGAAAACCAAAGGTTCTTCAGACCGACAATGGTGGTGAGTTCACTTCACAAAGCATGCGCACATTTCTAGAACAAGAAGGCATTCAGCATATCACAACAGTAGCTTATACACCAGAGCAAAATTCTGTTGCAGAGAGAAAATTTAGGTCACTTGTGGAAAGGACCAGATGTATGCTGTCAGATAGCAATCTCCCTAAAAGACTATGGGGGGAAGCAATTCTCACAGCAGTGTACCTACAAAACAGAATGCCAACTAAAGGCGCTGAGCGCACACCACATGAGACATGGCATGGTAGGAAGCCAAACCTGTCACACATAAGAACATTTGGAAGTACAGCATATGCTCATGTACCAAAGCAAAGAAGGCATAAGCTGGATTCCACAACAGAAAGGGGCATTTTAGTTGGCTATACTCCAGGACACAAAGGATATAGAATTTTGAATCTGAAAACTGGCATTGTTGGCATAAGACATGTTACATATTTTGATGAAAACAAAAGGGTTGATAAAGGCTGGATTATCCCAGATGAGCCTTATCATCCAGAATATGAAACTAGAACCATAATAGACATGCCAGTGTATATAAATGCCATACCAAGGCAGATGTCTGAAAGCAACTCACCTGTATCTAACGAGGAACAGGCAGAGGAAGCAGACACAGAAAGGATCATTGAAGAAGACAGTACAGTTGGAGAAGGGGAATCAATTGGAGAAGAACTCTCAGATTTAGAGGATGCGGAAAGGTCAGACCAACCTGTAGTCAGACGCTCATCCAGGGAAAACAAAGGTGTTCCACCCCCAAGACTGTCTTACCTAACAAAGTCAGCAGAAGCTCAAGAGCCCTTAACATGGGATGAGATTGAGAAAATGTCAGCAGAAGAAGCTGCTGAATGGCATAAAGCTGCACAAGAAGAAATTGATGCATTGGATAAAAATAATACTTGGATTCTTACAAAATTACCTCCTGGCAAGAAAGCTATAGGATGCAAATGGGTATTCAAGTTAAAAAGGAATGCACAAGGAAAAGTGGAAAGGTATAAAGCCAGATTAGTCGCAAAGGGATATCTTCAAAAATATGGAGAAGATTTTGATGAAGTGTTTGCACCTGTAGTGAAACACACGACAATCAGAACACTTCTGAGCATTGCAGTCTCAAAAGGCATGCAAGTCAAACACATTGATGTGAAAACAGCATTTCTTCACGGAGATATAACTGAAGACTTGTACATGGAACAACCAACAGGTTTCATAAATACAAAACAAAGACAGCTAGTGTGTAATTAAACAAAGGTCTTTGTGGATTAAAGCAAAGTGCAGAATGTTGGAATGAAAAATTGCATGAAATATTGACAAATTTAGGATTTAAGCAAGGTGAAGCAGATAAATGCTTGTACACTAGGTGCACAAATGGACAATATGCATACATTTTAGCTTTTGTTGATGATCTGCTCATTGCAAGCAAAAGTGAGCAAGAGTACAAGGACATTGTAAAGTATTTAAACCTCAATGTTGAGATAAAAGAACTGGGTAATGTGTCATACTATCTTGGTATAGAAATTGAGAAACAAAATGATGGTTCTTATCTTCTAAGCCAGAAGCAGAAAATAAATGAGCTTATTGAAAGTTTAGGTATGCAAGATGCCCAAGTTGTAAGCACTCCCATGATCACTGATTTTCTGAAGGATGAAACAGTAAGAGAACCTTTACCAGATAACATCCAATATAGATCAGCCATAGGTAAGCTTTTATATCTAGCTACCACATACAGGGCTGATATAGCAAATGCAGTAGGAATTTTGAGCAGAAGGGTCAGCTCACCTACCAAATCAGATTGGACTGCAGTTAAAAGGATGGTAAGGTATTTAAAGGGTACCATTGATTGTAAATTAAAGATTTCAGCCAATAGTAATCCAAAACTAATATGTTACTGTGATTCAGATTGGGCAGGGGATCATTCTGATTATAAATCCACAAGTGGATATGTGTTTATGTATGGAAATGTACAAATTTCATGGGCCAGTCATAAACAAAGTATTGTGAGTTTGTCTTCTACAGAAGCTGAATATGTGGCCGCATCGGAAGCGTGCAGAGAACTGATGTGGATTGAAAAACTTTTGCTGGATTTCGGAATAGCTGAAAAGAGACCAATCCAGATAATGGAAGATAATCAGAGCTGCATCCGACTGTCACAGAATGACAAGGTTCAGTCACGCACCAAGCACATCGCAACGAAATACCACAACGTGCGAGAGTTGGTGAAAGAAGGGGTCATCAGTCTACACTATTGTCACACCAGTGAGATGACAGCTGACATCATGACCAAACCGTTACCCAGAGAACATTTTGTGAATCTGCGTATAAAGCTTGGACTTTGTATGAATAAATAATTGCATGACAGTTATGCATGAGAAGGGGTTTGTTGGAATGTAATTGTATTTTTACATGCATTGACTGTCACCTATTATTTCTCTGTGATTACTCTGTGACCTCTGATGTGAATTACTTAGAGAGGTCACACTGCTATGCAACTTCCTGTGGGGGTTAGACACAGCAGATGCAGCACATGCAGCACATGGAGCACATGGAGCTCATGATCTCTCCTAACCTGAGAGGATCTATGGTGGTGTGAGCATCCATTACCATCTAAGCACATGGAAGGAGCTGATAATACAAATGTATAGTAATATGTATATATAAGCCTGTCTGATTATAATCTAACTACAAACTGTGAGTAAACAGATGTTTTGTTACTTCAACTTTAAAGTGACTCAGCAGTGAATTATTCAGGGGTGAATGAGAGAGAGATGAAGAAAGAAATTAACATTTCTAAAGCTGAAGCTGTGTGTACTAAAATCTGCTAATTATTTACTACAAATAATCCAACACAGTCACCCTTGTATTAAAGGCTTGGGAGAAGAGCCAGGCTTTCACCTGCTTCCAGAAGTAGAGGTAGTCTTGAGTTATACGTAGCCCCTCTGGGAGTAAATTCCAGAGCGAGGGGGCTAATCCTGAGAAGGCTCACTGGCAGATATCACATCGTACAATTTCTTTTGCTGCGGGGACAGTGATGATCCTTGAGAAGCCCTTAGAGGTCTCAAAGGTATGTAAAGGACTAACTTATTCTTTAAGTACTCTGACCAGTTTTGTCTGAGGGCCTTGAAAATCAAACATAAAGGCCAATATTCACAAAAATATAGCCACTAAAACGGCACTTAGGCGACTATCCAGCGTTATTCAGTGCCAGGTAGCCTGCTATCTGTCACTGAATATCACCGGATAGCCGGTTAAAGATAGCCTGTTATATTGTGCAATATAAATGGCTATCTGCCAATTTTAAAAGTCAAACCGGCCAAGTGGAATAACTTGGGCTGGTCTGACTTTAAGCAGCCAGCGCGAAATATCAGCTTGGCTGGTTAAAGTCAGACTGGCCAAAGCTAAACCAGATAGTCAATGTCAGTCATCGAACACAGCCTGGCATTGAATTTCCGGGTTCAGCACAGACCACGGAAGACAGCCCGGCTATCTACCACGATCTGAAAATCGGGTGGATAGAGTTTTAAATTTAATCCTGTAAGCAGTGGTGTGCTGGAGCCGGTGGATCTGGCAGGCGAGCCGGCTCCCAGGAGTGGCGCAACCCAGCGGTAAGCGAGGTAAGCATGGCAGGAGGGCGCCACAAGCCATGCGTACCTCATCTCCCGCCGCCCTGGGGGGGTTTAAATCTTTGATTTACCGACCGTCGCAGCAGCCGCAGTGAAAGCCCTGCCCGTCTCTAGTCTTCCCTTTTTTCCCCATCAGTGTCCTGCCTTCTTCTGACATCATGTCCTCTTTCCTCGATGACAGGACACTGACAGGAAAGTAGTAGTAGTAGTAGGAAGGCTAGAGACAGGCAGGGCTTTCACTGATGCGGCCGCTGTGATGGAGGTAAATAAAAGATTTAAACCATGAAGGGTGGTAGGAGCAAAAAGAGGGATGTTAGGGGAAGAAGAGGGCGGGCAAGTGGACATGGGAGTGGGAGGGCAGGGGAGAGAGGAACATCGAAGCCATCGATGGACATGGATGGGAGGGCAGGGTCCAGGGAGAGAGGAGAAATTGCTGGACATGGAAGGGAGGGCAGGGGAGAGAAGAGAATTGCTGGATATGAATGGATGGAGGGGGGGCCGGGGAGGAGAATTGCTGGATATGGATGGATGGATAGATGGATGGAGGGCAGGGGAGAGGACAGTTGCTGGACATGGGTGGATGGAGGGGAGGGCAGGGGAGAGGAGAGTTGCTGGACATAGGTGGATGGAGGGGAGGGGAGAAGAGAATTTCTGGACATGGGTGGATGGAAGGGAGGGGAGAGGAGAGTTGCTGGACATGGGTGGATGGAGGGGAGGGCAGGGGAGAGAGGAGGGTTGCTAGATGTGGGTGGGTGGATGGAGGGGAGGGCAGGGGAGAGAGGAGGGTTGCTGAACATGGATGGATGGAGGGGAGGGCAGGGAAGAGAGGAGAGTTTCAGGACATGGATGGAGGGGAGGGCAGGAGAAATTCTGGACATGGATGGAGGGAAGGGAAGACAGGAAGGAGATGCACATGGATGGAGGGGAAGGGAGAGAGAGAAGAAATTCTGGACATGGATAGAAGGGAGGGAAGAGAGAGGAAGTGAGATGAGCATGAATGGAGGGGAGGAAGGAGAAATGCTGGACATGGATGGAGGAGAGGGAAGGGAGAGAGAAGAAATGCTGGACATGGAGGGAAGAGAGAGGAAGGAGATGAGATGAGGGAAAAGGAAGAGAGGAGAAAAACTGCACATTGATGGAGAAAATAGGCAAAAGCTGGATCCACTGGACAGTCAAGTCTGCGGAGGTCCCAGCTTTTACTTATGGAGGGCAAGAAATGAAGAAGAAAGGATGAAAGAAAAGAAATAAATGGAAAGGAAACCCTAGAAATTAAGTCAAGGGAACAGATAGAGAGCAGTAAAATCAGATACTGGGCCAGCATGATCAGAAAAACAAAGACACCAGACAACAAAGGTAGAAAAAAATCATTTTATTTTCATTTTAGTGTTTGGAATATGTCCACTTTGAGAATTTACATCTGCTATCATATTTTGCAGTGTATAGCAACGCATTTCTTTCTGTTTTTCTGGTATTGTGCTGCATGCAGAGTCTAACTTCTTAGGATTTCAGGTTAAGTTTTGAAGAATTTGAATAGGGGCTATCTCTGTTCTGCATGTATGACTGCAAGGCCATACTTGTTTGTTAGGTTCTAAGATTTTGATAACACATTGTTTTTCAGAGTTGGCAAGACTGTTCTCCTAATTCCTGGTCTGTATGCTAATTTGGTTTGTGTCATTTTGGGTATACTGCAGATATTTTGTTTTTTCCTGGTAAAGGGCTTCTAAAACAGACATCATGTTATGAGAATCAGGTTCTCAACGTTAAAAATTTATATTTATTTACTTATTTATGGCATTTTATCCCACATTAAATAAGAATTAGATTGGAACCTGGGAGCATTTCATTATTTTTTTTCCTGGAGAGAGTAATGCATTGCCGCCGCCCCCCTCCCCCCCAGTCTCTCTCCCCAGCTATAGCCAGCTCTGCAATTTGGGGGGTGCAGAGGTGAATGGGGGGGGGGGCGCAGAGATGGACCGGGGATAGAGCCTGTTGTTAAACATTTACCAGCACACCACTGCCTGTAAGGTACTGGTAGCCAGTGTAGTTTTTGCAGGAAGGGTGAGATGTGGCCACGTCGCTGGCAGCTTCCTACGAGTCGTGATACAGCATTCTGAATGAATTGGAGCTGATGCAAACTCTTTTTGGTTTGAACAGTGTACAGGGCATTACAGTAGTCTAGTTGTGATGTTATCATGGCATGGACCAGTGTGGTCAGACTTGTCTTTTCAGTATATGGAGAGAGATTTCATAGCTGCCAAAGATGATAGAGACAATTTTTAAAGGTTGTTTGAATTTGTGTGATCGGAGTGATTGATCAGTCTAGCAGTATCCCAAGATTCCTGACCTATGATTTTAGGGGGAGTTCATACTTCCCAAAAGTTATTATGAAGTCAGTTATTTGTCCACTTGTGTTAGGTACCTAACGAATCTGATTTGTTTGGGTTCAGGCAGAGTTTGTTGTTGTTTGCCCATTCCTGATTTGCGGTTAAGCAGGCAGGCCAGTTTACTCAGAGCTGTGGGTAGATCTGGTTCAATGGGTATGGGTAATTACACATCATCAGCAGAGATGTAGAACTTTGTGTCCATTGACTGAAGCAACTCAGCCAAAGGCTTCAGGTGGATAATAAATGAAATGGGGAACAGTATGGATCCCTGTGGCACCCCATAGTTCAGTGCCCAAGGTTATGATGTGCTATTGCTGAACTGAACTGATTGTTGTCTGTCTGACAAATAGGATTTGAACCTTATAAATACTGTGCCACTGATACTTGTTTCTGCCTGCTTGTAAGCATGATATTATGATCCACAGTTTCAAAGGCTGCTGAGACATCCAGCAGCACTAGTATCGAGGCAGATCCCGTTTCTGTGCAGATCAGCAAGAAGAGCTGTCTCTGTTCTATACCCAGGTCTGAAACTAGACTGACATGTGTCTAGTCAATTACTGTCAATTAGCCAATCGTTGAGTTGAATGCAGACTGTCTTTTCTATAAGTTTTGCTAGGAAAGGAATGTTAGAGATTGGTCGGTAGTTTTTGAGCTTGTCCTGGTCCAGTGAACTCTTTTCCAGTAGGGGGTACACCACAGCTCTTTTTAGTGTTGTTGGCAGCTGCCCTTCCACAAGAAAGGTGTTAACAATTTTAGTGGCCCCTTCACTGAGGCCATGTTCACTTGCCTTTGCTAAACATGCATTCCAAATATTAACGTATTCTGAAACTGTCATCAACTTTTCATCCACATGGGGATAGGACAAGGCCTCCAGGAAGTTATCAGCAGTCAGATTTCTTATGTCTCAGATTTCTTTTCAAACTTTGATTGGTCTCATCTGTTTTATATAGTCCTTAATAGAAAATTTGATTAGAAAATGGTCAGTCCATGATAAGGGTGTTATTTTAATGCCACCAGTCTTGTGTTCAAAGATGTTGACCCCTTTGCAGAAACCAAGTCTAGTATATAGCCCTTTTCACGGGTTGGAGATTTTATCACCTGAATGAATCCTAGTGCTGCCATCATATTAAGGAAGGCAGCAGTAGTAATGTCTGATGTATAGTTAAAGTCTCCGATGATCAGTAACCTAGGGTAGCTCAGGGTTACCTCAGTCACCAAATTTAGTAGTTCTTGCACAGATGATGTGTTGTTGTGAGGTGCTCTGTAGACCACAAGCAGCCATGCTGGTTTCTTATCTCCCAGCTGGATTAGGAAACATTCTGACTCAGATAGTGGGGATGGAGACTGCGCAGTTTGATTGTCTCTCAGATCATGACTGCTACCTCTCTACCCTTGTCTTGTTTGGTGCAGGATAGTGAATCCTCTGGGGCATAGTTCAGCTAATGGTACTGCTCTGCTTTCATCCAGCCAAGTCTCAGTTATTCCCAAGATGTTTATGCAAACGTTTCCCGTTATAAGATAAATGTGGATAAGATAGTATGCATTGCAATGAATGAACACACTCATATAAACTTGACCGCCAGAATGATACCATTCAGTATAGCCATGACTATGTAATATATCTTGGTGTATGGTATGACAGAATGCTTGATGACACCTCAGATAAGAACTCATATTACATCATTTCCATTGTGAAAGACTTGATGTCTCCACCTCTCTAGGTGGGTGAGATTGGAGGCCATCAAGATAGTGGTTACCCCCAAAATAAATTACCTTATCAGTATGTTTCCAATAAAGACTACCAAATACACTCTATAAAATGACAGACATACCCCCACACTCTTCACACCACATACACCCTTCCAATCACCTACTGCATGTATGCTACCCCTATACACCCATATCTTTCACACAACTCCCTCATACATCCACAGCATCTCCATGCCCCCTCACCACCTAGCTCCCTCCCCAATCCACACTCCATACCCTACATATACCCTCCTTACCCTTCCAGCCACACACATAGAGCCACATAGAACCTTTCCACACAAACACAGCAGTACAAGCAGGTAATGTAGTTGAGTTTAAAAAAGGTTTGGACAAATTCCTGGAGGAAAAGTCCATAAATCATTGTTAAGGTAGACCTGGGGAAAGCCATTTTTTTCACCGAGATTAAGTAGAATGTAACCTTTCTGCTTTTTGGGACTCTGTCAGGTACTTGTATCCTGGACTAGCAGCTGTTGGAAACAGTATACTGGATCCTTGGTCTGACCCAGCAGGGCATCTGTTATGTTCTTATGTTCATATCACCCAACCACTAACAAAATCCTACATCAGAGCTACCCAATTCCGGTCCTCAAGGTCCACAGGCAGGCCAGGTTTTTAGGATATCCATAATAAACATGCATGAATGAGATTTACATGCACTGCCTCCTTAGTATGCAAATCTCTCTCATGCATATTCATTGTGAATATCCTAAAAACTTGGCCCACCTGTGGACCTTGAGGACCGGAATTGAGTAGCCCTGCCCTACATAATCCACACCTCAAGTCTACAAATAGAGAAAAGGGAAACATGTCATTATGTGTCACACTGTAAGTGCACACTTTTTAAACTGTTGTTTATGTTTTCAAACTCATGATTAGGCCTCAGAAGAAATACTTAGTACAGTGGTCCCCAAACCTGTCCCGGGGGGGGGGGGGGGGGGGGGGGGGGCTCCCTAGCCAGTCAGGGTTTCAGGATATCCACAATGAATACTCATTAGAGAGATTTCCATGCAGTGGAGGCAATGCATGCAAATTTCTCATGAATGTTCATTATGGATATCCTGAAAAACTGAATGGCTGGGGAGCCCACAGGGCAGGCTTAGAAATGTATTTCCTGGCTGTCATTTCTCCCACTGCTGCAGCAGTGTGGCAATAATGCTGACTAAGATCTCTCAACTCCTCTTTTTTTGGGGGGGGGAGAGAGTGTTTTTAAAGGCTTGGATGATCACCCAGTTCGTCTTTACCTAGACCACAGATGGCCGAGGGCACCAAGGCACCAGTGTTCTGGGACTTGCCACGGCAGATGAGTCCCACTGCACTCCTCCCATGGCCCTAGATCTGAAGCAGCTTGTGCAGACTGGCTTGTTACCTCAGGCACTCCAGGCTATGCTGACATGCCTCCCAGGCCACAAAGCTTGCAGACCCACTGTTATTCCCTCTCCCCTTTCAATCAAGTTGCCACCAGTCTCCTCCATCATTGGTGCAGGGTAGGAAAGGAGGATGTGGATGCAAGCAGTGCACTATGCACAAGGGACTGGTGTCCCTCTTTCCTCCCCACCCTTAATGGTTTTCTTTTATTATTCATGACCAATGGATAACACCCAAAGCACACCAAACTGGCTAGTGCCAAAAAGATGCCCTATCATTCCCCTATTGTCCAGTGTTCCACCAGTCCAGTGACAACCACTGTCCTCCTCCTCTCTCTCCCCACTCAATGTGCCACACCACTGATCCCGGACACCTGAAACACACAAAAATATGTACAGCCACTTCAGTAAAGGCATGCAATCACACATTGGCACAGCCTTTGGTGGTTCAGGGGGACAAATATGAATTCCCCAACAGGTGTTTTTGCTGAAGAGAGACCCACCTAAAATAAATCACAGTATGTTTTTAACATTGTATATATTTACACTTCCTAGTAAAAATAAAATAAAAAATACAGAGGAAAAAAGTGCTGTTTGCATTATTATGAGCCTCTGGAGTGGAGCGGGGGGGGGGGGGGGGGCGGCTGCGGTCTCCTTCCAGCACTTGCTTGCAGTGCTGAGCCTTTGCTTGTTTTCCCTCTGCTTGTTTCCCCTCCCCCACCATCACATAATACCATCCCCAGTCTGTGCTGTCTAGAAAGGTCATGTGACCCTCATCAGTCTCCCGGGCTGGAGGAGGGGAAGCAGAATGAACCTGTTCTTTGTTAAGAGGTCAGTGCTGGCTCTGGGAGCTGGCAGAGCATTACCGCCAACCTTCGAAAAGCCGAGCACTGCCCGGAAATAAAGGGCTTCAGGGCTGCTGGTAGATTGCATTCGTGAGCATCCCCCATGTCCAAAACTTCTGTCTGCAGTAATAGATACACAGAGACTAGCTTCTGACTGCAGTAATAGATACACAGTCTAGCATTATTTAAAAAGCAGCAGTTTTTTCATGGGGAGGCGAGTCAACTGTTATGCCAATGATCCAGAAACATTTTTGCACAGAAGAAAAAGACCTTTTTTAAAAATTTTTGTTTCTTTAGATTTAGAGGCCCTTTTGCTAAACTGTGCTAAAACCTGCGCTATTTTTAGCGTGTGGGTTTCATGCACGCTGAGGCCACTTTTAGTGCGGCTGTAAAATGGGCACAATTTCTTTTTTTCATTCATGGCCACACGCTAATTTCCCACTTAGCTTGTGACCATTAGCGCAGGAGCCCTTACCGCCACCTATTTTGTAGGTGGTAGGGCGGGGCTCCTGTGCTAATCCTGCACTAATCAGTGCACGCCAGTGGCGTAGCTACTATGGGGCCACGGGGGCCTGGGCCCCCGTAGATTTGGCCCTGGATCCCCTGCCGATGACCTTCTCAACCCCCCCCCCCCTCCTGCCGTCAACCTGCCATCGCCATCTACTACCTTTGCTAGCAGGGGACCCCAACCCCCGCCAGCCGAAGTCTTCTCTTCTTCGTTTGGTTTCTGAGTCTGACGTTCTCTGCACGTTCTATTCAGAAACCAAACGAAGGAAGAAGACTTCGGCTGGAAGGAGTTGAGGTCCCCCGCCAGCAAAGGTAGGCGACGGCGAGCAGGGGGGGTCGAGAGGGTCATCGGCAGGGGGGGGTTAAAGTTGTTGGACGTGATGCTGGCGGCAGCGGGGGGGTCGGCAATGGCGACGGGGGGTCGGCGGCGCTGAGGGGGGCTAAAATGTGCCCCCTCATCTCGGGCTCTGGACCCCCCTCCCGCCGATGCCCACCAATGCCCACACGCTAATTAGTGCAGGGCACGCCTACTGTCCGCCTCCAAACTCTGTGCTAAAAAAATCTTTTTTTAGTGCATGGGAAATGTGCGCCAATTCCAAAACTGCCACAGGATGTCCCGCACTAGTGCCTTTTTAACCTGCAGTATTAGTCCTTGCTGTAGCTTAGTTAGGGTTACCATATTTATGGAGACAAAAAAGAGGACACAAAAAAATAAAATGCCACCCCACCCCTAGTCTACCCAGACTGGATGGGCCACGCAGGTCTTTTTCTGCAGTCATCTACTATGTTACTATGTCCACCCCAGCCCCACCCCCGCTGCACTGTGCCAGTCCCTGCCATACAGTCACCTTGTCTCCCCAAGAAAGCCAGATTCTATAAGCAGTGAAAATACTGGTAAACATAACAGAAATGCATTTTCTTCTGTACTCTGAAATATAGACGTAGAAAATATGTACATTTCCAAAAAAGTAAATATCCATGGGCATCATGTCCCATCTCCTCTCCTCTCCATCCCCTTCTATCCATGTGCTGCATGCCCCCCTTTTCCCTTTCCTCCCCTCCACATGCAGGTTGTCCCCCTTCTCACCTTCCCATCCATGAGCAGCTTGTTCCCATTCTCTCCCTCCCATCCATGAGAAGTATATCAACCCCTATCCCTTCCCCAGGCCTACCTTTCAGACCTGGTGGTTTAGGGGCCTCCTCAGGGCAGAAAAGAATCCCACTCTTTCCTGCCTGCTGCTGCCACTTCTTGAGAACAGCTGCTGAGACTTCAAGCAGTGGCCTCACAAGACTTTGGGGGTGGAGAGAGAGAGAGACGGGCAGCTAGCCTACCTGCCAGCCAGCTTGCCCGCCCACCTGCCCAGAAACCCAGACTGGTAAAAACTGCCTGGACCTCCAACAGTCCCCTAAAAGGAGGACATGTCCTGGGGAATCTGGACGTATGGTAACCCAAAGCTTAGTTAAAGGGCCCCATAATTTCTTACTTTTCCAAAGCTGAGCTCAAGGCAAATTATTATAATTAAGTGCAGTAGGTATTTCCCTGCCCATGAGGACATATAAACTAAGCCTACAGGGCCAGTGCAAGAGCATTGGAATCCCTCCCCCCCCCCCCCCCCTCCATTTTCAGGTCCTTAGCCCTTTTAGCTATCCCTCCAGGATCATCTAGAACAATTCGATATAAACACGGAGCAGGATCTCATACTTACAAACACTAAAATTGTTTTTTCAGGTAAAAATAAAAGCAGATGGTTCTTGGAGTATATGAGGCTGACAGAATTTTGACTGTGGTTGTTTCATGCTAGCCCCATAGAAGCTGCCACCCTAGGCAACCACCTGGTCTTGGCTAATGGTTAGGCCTGCCATGCAGGCCCCAGCGTGCCCACAATTTCAAGGAGCATCACTAGGAGCAGCAGAATTAAACCCTGGCTGACTTCCCTGGTTCCCAAGACAGAGCTTCAAACATCAGACTACTCAAAATTAATATCTTACTTTAGGAAATGCTATCCACCCATGGGGCAAACCAGAGATCACACTGAAAATACCTTGTGTACTCTGTCAACATTTTATTTTTAATTCCTTTTCCTGTTTACGTTAATGCTGATTATTGC
Source organism: Microcaecilia unicolor (assembly GCF_901765095.1). Taxonomy (NCBI): domain Eukaryota; kingdom Metazoa; phylum Chordata; class Amphibia; order Gymnophiona; family Siphonopidae; genus Microcaecilia; species Microcaecilia unicolor. The sequence continues at coordinate 280,766,557 of NC_044034.1, read as the reverse complement.
TCTGCTTAGAAAAGTGAAGAGAGATGAAAGAAATATTATCTAAATAATCTAGGACTGTGTTATGGATCCAAATGGAGCAATCCGCAGTGGAACTGAATGGCCCAGTTAATGGTGTGTTTATTCCTGTCCCTACTGAACACAAGCCAAAGAAAATAGGAGCAGGGTCCAGCATTCCTTTATTTAACAATTTCATTGTCTTTAATGCTATTTCTCAGAAACTGTAGGGAGAAATGCTGTTTATTTCCTTTTTTAAGGTAAAAATTTAAAAGAAAATCATACCTTTTGTACATTTTTACCACTTCACTAAGCACTACACAAGTAGATATTCAGCCCATAATAGTCAACGGTTTTTAAACCACATAGAGCCACCGACTGAATTAACCCAAGATATTCAATGCCGAGCCATGTCCGGGCTCTAGCATTGAATATCCAGACATATGTGGTCACCCAGAAAAATAGCCTAGCACCGGCCAATATTCAGACTGCTGCCTGGTTAGCTCAACAGATAAAGTTAGGAGAGCTTTTTTTTTTTTTTTTGCTCTCCTACTTTTATCCGCTTACCTAGCCAGTTAGCAGACTAACTATCACCACCAACCAAGTTCCGGCTCCGCCTGTGGACCACACCACCACTAACCGGACAGTGCCTGGGTGGTCACAGGCAATATTTAGCTGTCTACTAACTGTTTAAGTGCTGCTGAATACTGCCGGTTGGCCAGTTCAGATAGGTTTAAACAGGCAGGAGCCTCTCTTACTCAGTTAACCCTTTTGAATATCAGGCCCTGTATGCATAGATATAGGGGCCCTTTTACTAAAGCTTAGTATGTGCTAACAGAATTAGCGCGTGCTATCTGTTAAGAAGCTGATAGGTATAAAATGGGCTTCTTAGCATTTACACTAATTCCACTCGTGTGCGCTAAGCTTTAGTAAAAGGGTCCCTTAGTTTGGAAGGGGACCTAGTATCCCTGAAAATTCAGATCTACAAATCCATGCTTCTAAATTGGGATTCTTTGACATCCTTTTATGCAGCAATTATATGCAGGGAGCTCCTGGGAGCAACTATATTTGGAACCTGCTACAGAATGAGATCTGATAGGTTGATAGTATGATACTCTTTGTGACATCACGGGCAGTGAAGGTAATGTGTGACCCCTTAGCTAGCATGGCTGCTCCCATGGGATCAGAAGAACGCCAGGGCAACTACTTAAATAAATGGAAATAAATAAATGATGACTGCAGGAAATCTTTGAACCAGTATTGGATTTTCGGTTTACTAGAACACCTCGGGATTGGAGGTAATATACTTAATTGGATCAAGGGTTTCTTAACCACAAGAACATACCAAGTTAAATCAAAAACAAACATTTCATCACCATGGAATGCACATTGCGGAGTACCTCAAGGTTCCCCATTATCACCAAAACTCTTCAATATAATGATGTCCCCTTTGGCCAAATTCTTATCCAGTCAAAGACTTCACTCGTTCATTTATGCAGGCAATATTACAATTTATATCCCCTTCAGACATGACCTTTCTGAAATCTCCAATGAAATCACGCGCTGTCTGAACATCATGGATTCTTGGGCTAACTCATTTCAACTAAAACTAAACACCGAAAAAACACATTGTCTTATCCTCTCATCCCCATACAATAATTATAAACCCACAACCCTAAGAACTCCTGTTTATTCTCTTCCTATTTCTGATAACCTCAAAATCTTAGGTGTTATTATTGATAGCCATCTTACACTTGAGAGCCAAGTTAACTCCATTATAAAGAAGATGTTTCATTCTATGTGGAAACTTAAATGTATAAGACCTTACTTCCCCAGGGAAATTTTCCGTAACTTGATACAATCAATGGTTCTGAGCCACGCAGATTACTGCAATGGATTAGATGCGGGATGTAAAGTACTGCTTATGAAGAAACTCCAGACAGCCCAAAACACAGCTGCCAGGCTGATATTCGATAAAACACGATTCGATAGCGCTAAACCTGTCTGATTAAAATTGCACTGGCTCCCAATTAAGGATCGCATTACCTTCAAAATCTGCTCTTTGGTCCACAAGATTGTCTACAGTGATGCCCCAGGATGCCCCAGAACCAGAACGTCACGTACCTATTTGAACCTCCACTATCCAAGCTGCATTGGACTCAGATACAAATCAACATATGCATCAAATTTTTCTTACTTAAGTACACAAATGTGGAATGCACTACCAAACAGTGTGAAAACGATTCACGACCATCAAAACTTCAGGCGATCATTAAAGACCTATCTGTTTTGCAAGGCCTATCCTACTAGCCCTACTTAAATGCCTCAACTCTGCAATGCATCAATACTTTACATCGCATTGGACATTATATATTCCTTTATTTCCTTGTCCCTTTTTGTACCTGTTTACTCTAACCTTACCTGACCCTTATTTTAAACTGTATTTGTTTAACATCTACCGGACTTGGCAATCGCCTTTACGGTATAATGTAAGCCACATTGAGCCTGCTAATGGGTGGGAAAATGTGGGATACAAATGTTACAAATAAATAAATGATTACTTCTACTTTGTCATGTGTAATTTTGAAATACTGTACAGGACACAGAGCCTGTTTTTCTTTTAAAGCAGAACACAATGACAAATTCCCTACTGCCATATTTGTTATTGTATTTTGTCACATCAGGCATTTGCAATTAAGCTACAGCACTAGGTTTTTGTGCCCTTGAGACTACATCTTGTGGAACGTTAAAAGAATAATTGCTCTCTTTCTGCGCCTTGATTCCAAATATGACGATTTCTTTCCAGTTGGAAAGTGCACCCTGACTGCATCAAAATCACTTTCTTGCATGATAAAGAGATATCGGTGCAATAGTGCTTTCTGCTCCCAATTTGCATTTACCCCAGTTTAAGGTAGAAAATGTACTGGAAGTGGGAGAGAGCACCTTGTACCTTGACCTCTGTTTAGATGAGGGAGCAGGTGAAAAGGCCAAGGCAACCATCTACTTTCAGCTTGAGTGTTCATTGAGAGCATTTGGGTAATACTTTATGAGAATTTTCAGCTTATTTTGCTGCTTTTATCATCAGAGGAGGGTAATTCTCTGCCACTGTAGTAGAAAGAAGGAATGTTATCTTCATACAAAATATGTCAGTGGTTCTCAACTCAGTCCTCAGGACACATCCAACCAGTCAGGTTTTCAGGATTCCAACAGTGAATATGCATGAGATAAATGTACAGGTATTGCCTGCACTGTATGCAAACTTTTCTCATGCATATTCATTGTGGATATCCTGATTGGGTGGGTGTGTCCCGTGGACTGTCAGATGTCATGCACTTTTTACTTTTAACCAGCAGGGCCAACCCAAGGATATCTGATGCCCTAGGTGAACATCATGGAAGACAAAACAACAAGGCAGACCTTGTAAAAAAACAGTTTTTATTAATAGATTAAAAGCTCCCAGAAATTTAACATAAAATGCCTGTCATGCAGTGGCGTTCCTAGGGCGGCTGACACCCGGGGCGGATCGCCGATGCGCCCCCCCCCCCCCGGGTGCAGCGCCCCCCCCCCCCCCGGCAAAAGGACACCTCCCCCCGGCGAAAGGACACCCCCCAGGTGCATTTTTACCTGCTGGGGGGGTGCCGGCCGCGCGCCTGTTGGCTTCACTCATTCCATGCTCCCTCTGCCCCGGAACAGGAAGTAACCTGTTCCGGGGCAGAGGGAGCATGAAATGAGCAGAGCCAACAGGCGCGTGGCACTCCCCCAGCGGCGTGCACCCGGGGCGGACCGCACCCCAGTGCCGTAGCGAGGGCAGCTGACACCCGAGGCGGGTCGCCGCTGCGCACCCCCCGGGTGCAGCACAGCGCCCCCCCCCCCCTCGGCACGCACCCCCCCTCCGGCGCGCACCCCCCCCCCCCCCGGAGCGCATTGTTACTTACTTTAGAAGCGAGGGGCGGGCGGGAGGGCCGATCCGCCCCCAAGTCCACGTTGCTGGGAGCTGCGTCGGCTCCATTGGTTCCTTGCTCTCTCTGCCCCGGAACAGGAAGTAACCTGTTCCAGGGCAGAGGAACCAACGGAGACGACCCCCCCCCCCCCCCCCCAGCGACGTGCACCTGGGGCGGACTGCCCCACTGCCCCTCCCTTCCTATGCCACTGCCGCCCCCACCGCCCCCCCCCCCCCCCAGGAACGCCACTGCTTTCATGGCCATGTTTCACCAGTATAAAATGGCTGTGTCAGGGGCAGTGGGTCACCAGCTGATATAAAATTCCAAAAATAGACTGGCTGGTGTAACTGTTAAAACATAGAGCTAGATTCTGGGATCAGTCTCATAAAAACGCTGTGATTGTAGCTCCCGGAGCAGTGAAGGCTGACTTTGCATCCTCCTCCAGCTCCTGCCAGCTTTCAGGAGCAAGAGACAGGCTCTGAAATCAAATCAAAGTCTATCAAGCAACAGCCCACAGCACTGTCACTGAGCCATATGACCTGTTCAACTGGACAGTGTGAAAGTGCAACATGGATCTCAACCAGTATTTCTCAACCATCACCTGGAAGCACATCTAGCCAGTCAGGTTTTAATGATCACAATGGCTATGTATAAGAAAAAATTGCATAGACTGAAGATCTATCGTATGTAAATCTACCTCGTCTGTATTCATTGTGGTGTGATGCAAACCCAACTAGCCAGGGTGGCAATGCTATAATTCGCCGTCTAATTTTAGGTGCCACAAAGGGACACACTTAGGGCTAGATTCTGTATATGGCGCCTGAAAAATCCATGCAGAAAAAAATATGCCTCAGCGTATTCTCTAAAGTACGCATAAATTTATAAAATAGACTTACATTTTTGTGCAGTATATAGAATACGCTGGGCGACTCACCACACAACTAAATTTGGTCGCATCCATTTAGGCCACGTTTTACTAGCTGTAAATCCCAACACCTAAATTAAACACAGATCGGGTGTATTCTATAATAATACGCATAGATTTTAGAAACACCCATGCCCCGCCTCTGGCCACACCCCTTTCAACTATGTGACTTCAAATGTAGGCGCACCACATTATTGAATATACTTAGAGGGGCATAATTGAACGAAAACGCCTATCTCCATGGGCGTTTATCTCCGAGAACGGGTCCGTGAAGGGGCGGACCCAACCGTATTTTTGAAAAAAATAGACGCCCATATGTTATTTGCTAATTTGTGAGCTGGGCGTTTTTGTTATTCAGTGATAATGGAAAATGAAAGCGCCCAGCTCAAAAACGAATACATCCAAGGCATTTGTTCGTGGGAGGGGCCATGATTCGTAGTGCACTAGTCCCCCTCACATGCCAGAACACCAACCGGGCACCCTAGGGGGCACTTTTACAAAACAAAAAAAAAAGGTAAAAGAGCTCCCAGGTGCATAGCACCCTTCCCTTGTGTGTTGAGCCTCCCAAATCCCCCTCAAAACCCACTGCCCACAAGTCTACACCATTACTATAGCCCTAAGGGGTGAAGGGGGGCACCTACATGTGGGTACAGTGGGTTTGGGGGGGTTGGACGACTAACGCATTAAGCAGCACAATTGTAACAGGTAGGGGGGGGATGGGCCTGGGTCCACCTGCCTGAAGTCCACTGCACCCCCTAATAAGTGCTCCAGTAACCTGCATACTGCTGCCAGGGAGGTGGGTATGACATTTGAGGGTGAAAATAAAAAGTTGTGAAACGTCATATTTTGTGCTGGGAGGGGGTTTGTGACCACTGGGGAAGTCAGGGGAGGTCATCCCTGATTCCCTCCAGTGGTCATCTGGTCATTTAGGGCACTTTTTGGGGCCTTATTCGTGGAAAAACAGGGTCCAGGAAAAGTGCCCTAAATTCTCGCTGAAATCGCATATTTTTCTTCCATTATCGGCGAAAGGGCGCCCATCTCTGTTCGCCCGATAACCACGCCCCAGTTCCGCCTTCGACACGCCTTCGACACGCCCCCGTCAACTTTGTCCGCATCCGCGACGGAGTGCAGTTGAAAGCGTCCAAATTCGGCTTTTGATTATACCGCGTTATTCGTTTTTGTGAGATAAACGCCCATCTCCCGATTTAGGTCGGAACTTGGGCGTGTTTCTCGTTCGATTATAAGCAGGTTAGCGAGTTGTGCGTGTAAATCTCAATTAATGACAATTAGTGCTGAATTGCTTGTTACCATCCAATTAGCAGTGCCAATTAGCTAGTTAACCAATTAAGTTATGCAAATAGTTATAGAATATCCTTCGGTTTCTGCGTGGATTTTTAGGCACCATATATAGAATCCGGGGGTTAATGCCAATTCTGTAATGGCCGAAGGGCACTCCTACGCTTTTATAGAATACTAACGCAAAGCCAAATTGGTGTTGCAAAAGTTAGGCGCGTCAACTTGTGACAGGTCAATAGCTGGCATAAGTGGGCATGCGTAAGTGCGCCATGCAACATGTGCAACTGATTGTATTCTAAAAGTTGCACATATCACTTAATAACATACCCACAGTATACCCATGCTCTGCCCCATAACAGCTATGTGCCAAGTGATTTAGGCGCACCGGTTATAGAATATTATCTAGCACTTACACACGTAACCACTGTTCCCTCTAAGCTGAGCAGGAGTGCTCCAACTGCATTGATGCCAGTAGGGGGTTGTGCTTCAATATTGTGTTTTCAATTGCTAGAGACAGCCAGGTTCCCTGGAGTTCTGCAGAACTTAGCTGTCTCTCACTATTGAAAATGGGATAGTGAAACAGCACCCCCCACTGGCAGGACCAAAGGTGGAGGACTCCTGCTCAACTTAGAGGGAACAATGCATGTAACTGCAAATTATTGAGCAGATGCATGTAAGCACTAGTATTCTATAAACCAGGGGCGTAACCAGTGGTGTGCTGGAGCCGGCTCCCTCCAGCTCGCAAGAGTCGCTTGTTAAATTTTGACAGCTCTTGTGAGCCGGTTGTTCTTCGGGGCGAGCCAGCTCCATTGCAGGAGGTAAGCATGGCAGGAGGGCGCCATGCTTACCTCCCCTCCCGCTCCCAAACATGCCCAGCGATTGTCCTTCGCCCCCACTGTCCCCTCCCGCTCCCATCCATCTTTTTAAAATACCTCCTCCGTTGAAGCGCCGCGTTAAAGCCCTACTGCCCGTCTCTAGCTTTCCCTCCCTGTTTGCTTCAGTTCGTGAACTTCGTGCCCTTCATACGTCAGAAGGCGGGACTAAGGGCACGAAGTTCACGAACTGAAGCAAACAGGGAGGGAAAGCTAGAGACGGGCAGCAGGGCTTTAACGCGGCGCTTCAACGGAGGAGGTATTTTAAAAAGATGGATGGGAGCGGGAGGGGACGGTGGGGGCGAAGGACAATCGCTGGGCATGTTTGGGAGCAGGAGGGGAGGGAGGAAAATCGTTGGACATGGATGGGAGCGGGAGGGGAGCAGGAGGGGAGGGAGGAAAATCATTGGACATGGATGGGAGCGGGAGGGGACGGTGGGGGCGAAGGACAATCGCTGGGCATGTTTGGGAGCAGGAGGGGAGGGAGGAGAATTGCTGGACATGGATGGGAGCAGGAGGGGAGGGCAGGGGAGGGAGGAGTATCGCTGGACTTTGATGGGAGCGGGAGGGGAGGGCAGGGGAGGGAGGAGAATCGCTGGACATGGATGGGAGCGGGAGGGGAGGGCAGGGGAGGGAGGAGAATCACTGGACATGGATGGGAGCATGAGGAGAGGGCAGGGGAGGGAGGAAAATCATTGGACATGTTTGGGAGCAGGAGGGGAGGGAGGAGAATCGCTGGACATGGATGGGAGCGGGAGGGAAGGACAGGGGAGGGAGGAGAATCGCTGGACATGGATGGGAGCGGGAGGGGAAGGACAGGGGAGGGAGGAGAATCGCTGGACATGGATGGGAGCGGGAGAAGAGGGCAGGGGAGGGAGGAGAATCGCTGGGCATGGATGGGAGCAGGAGGGGAGGGCAGGGGAGGGAGGAGAATCGCTGGGCATGGATGGGAGCGGGAGGGGAGGGCAGAGGAGGGAGGAAAATCGTTGGACATGGATGGGAGCGGGAGGGGAGGGCAGGAGAGGGGAGGGGAGGGAGGAGAATCGCTGGACATGGATGGGAGCAGGAGGGGAGGGCAGGGGAGGGAGGAGAATTGCTGGGCATGGATGGGAGCAGGAGGGGAGGGCAGGGGAGGGAGGAGAATCGCTGGACAAGGATGGGAGCAGGAGGGGAGGGCAGGGGAGGGAGGAGAATCGCTGGACATGGATGGGAGCGGGAGGGGAGGGCAGAGGAGGGAGGAAAATCGTTGGACATGGATGGGAGCGGGAGGGGAGGGCAGGAGAGGGGAGGGGAGGGAGGAGAATCGCTGGACATGGATGGGAGCAGGAGGGAGGGCAGGGGAGGGAGGAAAATCGTTGGACATGGATGGGAGCGGGATGGGAGCGGGAGGGCAGGGGAGGGAGGAGAATTGCTGGGCATGGATGGGTAGAGGGGGGCAGGGGAGAGAAAACAATTGCTGAGCATGGATGGATAGAGGGGGGCAGAGGAGAGAAGACAATTGCTGGGCATGGATGGGTAGGGGGGCAGGGGAGAGAAGAGAATTGCTGGGTATGGATGGATAGAGGGGGGCAGGGGAGAGAGGAGAGTTTCAGGAAATGGATGGAGGGGAGAGCAAGGGAAATTCTGGACATGGATGGAGGGGAGGAAAGGGAGAGAGAAGAAATGATGGACATGGAGGGAAGATAGAGGAAGGAGATTAGATGAGGGAAAAGGAAGTGAGGAGAGAAACTGCACATGGATGGAGAAAATAGGCAGAAGCTGGATCCACTGTACAATCAAGTCTGCGGAGGACCAGAAATGAAGAAGAAAGGAGGAAAGAAAAGAAATAAATGGAAAGGAAGCCCTGGAAACGAGTCAAGGGAACAGATAGAGAGCAGCAGAATCAGATACTGGGCCAGCATGCTCAGAGAAACAAAGTCACCAGACAACAAAGGTAGAAAAAAATAATTTTATTTTCATTATAGTGTTTGGAATATGTCCACTTTGAGAATCAGGTGCTGAATGTTGAATGTTTATATTTATTTACTTATTTATGGCATTTTATCCCATTTTAAACATGAATTAGATTGGAACCTGGGATCATTTAATTTTTTTTTCCTGGAGAGAGTAATGCATTGCCCCCCCAGCTATAGCCAGCTCTGCATTTTGGGGGGGGCGCAGAGGTGGATGGGGGGGTGCAGTGGTGGACGGGGGGCGCAGAGGTGGATGGGGAGCGCAGTGGTGGACGGGGGGTGCCGAGGTGGACCGGGGAGAGAGCCTGTTGTTAAACATTTACCAGCACACCACTGGGCGTAGCCAGACTTCGGCGGAGAGGGGTCTAGAGCCCGAGGGGAGGGGCACATTTTAGCCCCCCCAGCACTGCTGACCCCCCGCCATTGCCGACCCCTGCCGCCACCAACAACAACTTTGACCCCCCCCCCCCCCCCCCCGCTGACGACCCTCTCGACCACCCTCCCGCCGCCAACCCTCCCCCGCCATCGCTGTTGCTATAAACCAGAGAAAAGAAGGGGAAAGGGGATGGGAATTCACATACCTTTCTGTGGTTTACATACCATATACAGGGGGCAATGGAGAGTTGTGACCTGACCAGAGTTCCAAGGGCCCTGATGCTCAAAGCTCCAGTGCTATAGCGAACAGCGCCTGCCCCATACTGCAGGAACAGCGCAGAAAAGTTGCCTTCCAAAGCTCAAAGCTAATGCCATTCAAATTGTATGCATGCTGTGAGACCGAAAGTAGGGGGTAGGAGTGTGCCTGGCATATATTCACAAGAGTTTCACGGTAAATGCAACTCTTGTGTGCGTGAGCCAGCCAAACCCTAAAGTGAAGCACATATTGGTGCCATTCTTCTGTGTCTTTAAATATAAACTTTTCAAAAATGTTTCCCATTTGAAAGGCTTATATTTAAGTGTAGAAAACAGGTGCCAATGTGTGCTCTCACTTTCGGGTTTCCTCGGACTTGCAGTAGAGGAGTGTGGTAGTCATGTTACCACACTCCTGGGCACTGCGATGGGCACCAGGACAGTATCCCAATATGCCAACCTTTTTATGGCTGAGCTGGAAGAGACATTTCTGAATACACACCAGACCAAACCTCTAAAATACTACCGGTACATCGATGACATTTTTATGATTTGGACGGAGGGTGAAGAAACTCTGAAACAATTTTATTCTGCCTTCAATACATACCATCCTACAATCAGATTCAAAATTGACTACTCCCCAGAAAAAGTCAATTTTTTGGACACCACGGTCTCAATCAGTGATGGCTGTATACAAACATCTATATACAAGAAATCCACAGACAGATGCAGCTACCTCCACAACTCCAGCTTCCATCCTTCACATACAAAAAGATCCATCATTTATAGCCAAGCCACAAGATACCACCGTATCTGCTCTGACCCAGGGGACAGAGACAGACACCTTAAAAGCCTAACTGCATCCTTCAAACAGAAAGGCTACAACCCCAAAATAATCTCCAAGAATATTGCCTCCTGCCTCAAAACACCCAGGGAGACTCTGCTACAGTACAAGGAGAAAAAATCCACAGACAGAATCCCCCTTGTAGTGACATACAATCCAGAGCTGGAAAAACTGAGGAAAATCATAAGAGATCTACAACCTATACTCCAGGAGGATGAATTACTGAAAGAGATATTCCCATCCCCACCAGCACTGGCCTTCCAAACAGCCACCCAACTTAAAACACAAGCTAATCAGAAGTAAACTTCCATCACAGATTGAAAAGGAACAGAAGGGCACACTTCCCTGTAATTTATCCAGTTGCAAACTATGCCAAAATATTTCACAGGACCCCACAGTCATCCACAAAGGAAAGATATTCAGCATAAAGGGATCTTTCACTTGCTCATCTTCCAATGTGGTATATATCATTCAGTGTAAAAAATGTAACGAAGGATGCTATATTGGAGAAACAGGCCAGATGCTTAAGACAAGATTCAATTTACATAGACATCACATGAACAATACTGGTGCCAGTAGGGCTCCCACGCCTGTTGGTCAGCATTTTACAGGACCAGGACACTGTACCAGTGACTTTACAGTAAGAATCCTGAAAGGTAACTTTAAAACCATACAAGAATGTAAGACCTTTGAAGTCAGAATGATTGAATATTTTAACACCCAACAGAAAGGACTTAACAAGGATCTGGGGTTCCTAGCCCATTATAAACCATAAAGCTGTATTTCTCTGTTGATCACCCCACCCCTCACCTATCCACACCCATCCTGTTAGAATATCAATGATATGCTTTAATGTCCCCATGCATACCTCCTACCCACCCCCATCCTCCCACCCTGTCAGACTGTCATAGTAATGCTTGAATGTTTTCACTTATATACACTGTCAGCTAGCACATTTGCTTATTTCCGATCTGACGAAGAAGGGCAACCTTCGAAAGCTAATCAAGAAATGTATTAAGTTATGTCCAATAAAAAAGGTATCATCTTATTTTCTTTTCCATGTTTTATTTTGTTTGATTTCTATTGATAACCTCGGACTTGCACACATTTGATTTTCAGTACCAGCACTTAGGGGTCCTTTTACCAAGCTGCAGTAAAAAGGGGCCTGCGCTCGCGTCAGTACATGTTTTTGAGACGTGCTGAGGCCCCCTTTTACCACAATGGGTAAAAGGCTCTTTTTTTTTTTTTTTTAAGAAATGGCCGTGTGACAAGTGAATCATTCCGGGCGTAGCACTTACCGCCACCCATTGAGGTGGGGGTAAAGGCTCCCATGCTAACCTGGCGGTAACCAGGCAGCGTACAGCACTACCTAGTTACCCAGTAAAAATATTTTTGTAACACCGGAAGTGGTGCGCACTGGGGGAAGGAATTACCGCCAGGCTGCTGAGGTAGCCCAGTGGTATTTCCATATTAACTTCATAAAAGACCCCTTAGAGTCTTGTATGGGCTTCCTTCTGCTTCCCAAAGAAAGGAAAGCCGGAAGATTTTAGAGAGAAAATCACAAGAAATCCTCTCTTCCAAACCTCCAATGCCAGCTCAGAAGTGGGCTTGTTTGTGTGTTGTTCTCTTTCTCCAACTCATGTGAAGGGTGGAATTTTACACTTATTTTTGACACCTTGTAAGTGTTTATAAAATTCAACTGAATAACACCTATTGACAGTAAACCATTCAAAAAATCCAATGTTATGTCATCAGTATCATCTAGGATAGGCAAATTAAATCTCCCAGAATCAGGATGTCCAAAACATTTGCACACCTATTTAAAATTAACTGCAATAATTCTGGAACAGTAATAATCCCTGGGGACTCTTTATAACAGCATGACAGCCAGATTGTTCAAATTTTCAGTCTGACCAAGAAACATTCCATTCTTGCCACCCCTGTGATGTTATAAACATTTTTAAAAAGTGCATTATATACAGCCAAGCCACACAATAATATTGTGTGTGTTCTCACCCATGAGACTGAGATAACACCTCAAACTTCTGAGTGAATCTTTCAAAAAGACAGGTTATAAACTGAAAATGATCTTCAGGAAGACAGCCTCTTCATTTGAAACAACCAGAGAAAAACTACTGCAGTATAAAGAAAAGAAAACCTCTGAGAGAGTCTCCCTTGTAGTGACATGCAATTCAAAGCTGGGAAAAAATATATACATATATATTTACTTACTTACTTATTTAGTGGATATACAACTATATATATATATATATATATATATATATATATATATATATATATATATATATAATTGTATAGCCACTACTCCAGGAGGATGAATTAATGAAAGACATATTCCCAGCTCCAACAATGTTGGCCTTCCAGCAACCACCAAATCTGAAGCAAAAATTAGGTTAAAGCAAGCTTCCAACTGAAGCTCAAAAAGAACTGAATGATGTAAGTCCCTGCAATCAAAGCTTTGGAGTTAGTAAAAATCTACCAACGCCGACTCCAGCTTCAAAATAAAAACGTACAATATAATATATGGTAAATTTAGCATTTTGTTTGTTCAGGTTCTTTGTTTAAACTTCAAATAAATACATTTTGCAGGCTATTAGTCTCAATTTTGTTTATAAAGAAATATCCTATGTTTCTATAATTAATCAAATTTCTCATAGATTAACTCTTCACTCCTACCCTAGCTGAGATAATATTAAACCATCTCTGACCTCATGTGCAACTTTCTTTAAATTAGTTACCTTACTTTCTAACTCTTCTTGCTCTTCTTGTTCCATCTTTGCTTTACCCTTCACTATCAGTTAAAATGTTCTATTGCATGTTGTGTTGACATTGCAAGTAGTATACCATGCCATACTTTATATTGTTATTTGAATATTTTTATTGCTGTGATTGCCTATTGCTCATGTTTGATCTATTCTTACTGACTGTGCACTGCCTTGAGTGAATTCCTTCAAAAAGGTGGTAGAAAAATCCTAATAAATATACATAGTAGGAGTCACAGTTAGAGTCGGAGTCAGGATCAGACAGTAGAAACACAGAGGTGTTGGAATCGGAGTCAAAGGTTTGGTGTACCGACTCCACTGCCCTGCCTGCAATATACCTACCACACTGCAAATTGTGCCAGTGCACATCACAGGAACCCATGGTTAGTCACATGAACAAATGTTAAACATAAGGGGATCCTTACTCATGCTCTCCCTCAAATATATATTTATTCAGGAAAAAGGACAGTGGGAAATCGACCATGAACTCAAGAGTCAGGGACACGATCTTAAACTTCTCAAGTTGCTTTTATTGATTGAAGACTCAACACAGGCCTGCTTCAGGAGTCTAAAATAATAAATACACATATATGTAAAATAGACATAAAGATAATAGTGATAAACATAAAAGGTTTATGGTACACACATAAATTTACATTTAAATCATATACCCCAAGAAATACATATATTTCGTAAGATTAAAAAAAGGTTTAAAAAGTTTAATGTATACTGTTGTGTGGGTTGATGTAAAGATGACAAGAAACAAATGAATCACTGTTAAAAAGTCCAAAATCTCATATGACTATGGGGGTAATAGAACAGACTCAAACCCAGTGGCGTAGGAGGGGGGGCGGTGGGGCGGTTCGCCCCGGGTGCACGCCGCTGGGGGGGTGTCAGCTCCGCTGATTCCCTGCTCCCTCTGCCCCAGAACAGGTTACTTCCTGTTCCGGGGCAGAGAGAGCAGGGAACCAGCGGAGCCGACGCAGCTCCCAGCGACATGCACTCGGGGCGGTTCGGCCCTCCCGCCCATCCCTCGCCGCTTTCCCTCGTCGCTTTCCGTCATAAGTACGCACTCCAGGGGGCTGCGCTCCGGAGGGTGCCCCGGGGGGGTGTGCAGCGGTGACCCGCCCCGGGTGTCAGCTGACCTCGCTACGGCACTGCTCAAACGACGACCCTGCGCTCTTGGATTCTCCAATTAACTAAACACAGTGGGTAATTGCAATTATATAGGAGCCTCAGCAGCAACTCGTTTCACACAGGAATCAATTCTGTGACTTGCCTGCATCATCATCGGCTTGTCTTGCAAATGTTTTTGAAACTTTTATACTTCTTTAATACTAAATAGTATAAACTTTAAAACTTATCTTTTTGATTTCAAAATAACACATTCAGACCCGCGCCAATGATGATACAGACAAGAAACAAATGAATACAAATCAAATAAAAGACACAGGGGATAAAAACAACAATGGTGTGCACTTGCTAAAAAAAGTGTAATGACACCAAAAAACAATACTTAAATACAACATTATGAAAATGTATATGAAGCTAAAAAGAAAAAACTTTAGATGCACTGACAACACATTAAGGAGTCCTTTTACAAAGGTGCATAAGGGCCTATGCACATCCAGCTTGAGCCAAATCGGCATTACCACCTGGCTATCGCGTGCCCCGGGCGGTAATTCTGAATTTGGCGTGCGACAAAAACACGCGGTAGAAAATGTTTTCTATTTTCTACCGTGTGGCGCTTACCCAGAGGTAAATGGCTGTGGGTGTGCGCTGCATGCCTTCCACCCAGGTAGCGCCTGAGACCTTATTGCTAAGTCAATGGGTGGCGGTAAGGTCTCAAGTCATAAAAGCGATGCACGCTGGTTTGTATTTTGCCTTACATCCCTTTTCCGGCACCTTAAAAAAAGACCCTTTTTCCAAGACATGATAAAAACCAGCCCAGCATGCATCCAAAAGATGCGCTCACACTGCCACAGGCCACTTTTTGTCACGGCTTAGCGAAAGGGACCCTGTAAGACCTCAACTACTTGATTTACATAATGTGTAGTTTGAAGAAAACTTAAAAACGACTAACCTTCTGAGCTTGGTTTGAAGTACAAAAACTCCGATATGTGCTTGTGCTTGAGTGATGATTGGGAAGACTAGTCTATGAGAAAAGCATCAACATAACATAGCAACATTAGATGTAAGCAGTGTGTTTTTTTCTATCGAAAAAGGTAATGGTACTCAAATGCCAGGCCACCCTTCAGAGATGAGGTGATCACTGAGGGACCAACCCCACAATAGCCAGGACTCTTGCAACCAGTCACAGATCTATGACAAGGCAGAATTTGTGTGTAGAGCCTGAGCTCTTTCATTAAAACTTGGGGACCATGGATCAATTTTAGCAGACAATGGAGAAGGTGCCGGTACTCAGTACCTCCAAGTACCCCCTCAAAAAAAGCCCTACATGTAAGTGAGGAAACTCGGTATAAAAACTTGGTATGCAACAAGGGTACCTAAGGGTAAATGGTCTGGTGTGAAAATATAAAAAATGAGTCAAAGTGAGCTGTATTCTCAAGGAGAATGATCCATTATGGGGACAGGAGAAGAGAGTGCAGAAAATATGAAGATCAGTGCTATTTTGTACAGATGAGCCAGATGCTAAAGACAAGAATCAACTCACACAGGCACTGTATCAGTTACCACTGTAGTGAATCAAACCTGGACACATGAATGATTAAAGAGAGGAGAAGTGAAACCTAAGGATGAGCAATTGATAGTTGCAGCCCAGGACAACAGATTACAGATGAGATGTTTCACAGCCAGCACAAAAAGCTAGTACAACAGACATTTGTAGATTTTGTAAGAAAGAGACGGAAATGGTTACTCATTTGTGAAATGCTGATAGCAGAACATTTTTATACCGAAAGGCACAACAAGGTGACATGTTTCATTCATCGGAAAATCTTATTTACCATTTATCAATGGAAACTCTACCATCTGTTCACTGGAAACTCTTATCTCTCATCCACCCGGCTCCCCCTGTTTCTCAACTAACCCACCCCACTCTCTTCCTGTGAGGCTGTGATTGAAATGCTTTTGTGTTTCACTTATATACTGATTTTTGCCAACATTTGCTTATTTCTGATCTGAAGAAGAAGGGTTACCTTCGAAAGCTAATCAAAAAATGTAATAAGTTAGGGGTCCTTTTACTAAGGTGCGCTGAAAATGGCCTTTCAGCGCACCTGTAAAAAATGCCTTTTTTTATTTTGGCTGAAAATGGACATGCAACGAAATGAAAATTGATGTGCGTCCATTTTGGATCTGAGACCTTACTACAAGCCAAGATAAGGTCTCACATGGTAACTGGGTGGTAATGGTCTGTGCGCGTCAAATTCCACTTGGCTCACGTAGCTGCCGTGCATCAGAAAATAAAAACTTTTTTCAGACACGTATAGCGGATGTGCACCAAACTGGAAATTACCACAAAGGCCACGCAGTAACCGGACAGTAACTCCAATTTGGCGCACGTTGGGCACACGTAGGCGCCTACGCAGTTTAGTAAAAGGGCCCTTTAGTCCAAAAAAAAGATATCATCTTATTTTCTTTTCTATGTTTTGTTTTATTTCTATTTATTACTTTTACATGTGGACTAACAAGACTACCGTATCACTTTACTCTATTGGAAACTCTGTGAACATTGTGACATTACTGTACTGGAAAAGCTTTGGGATCATGTGGAAAATGAAGAGATTATGATCACCTGACATCCTCATCCTGACTGATAAAAAGCTAAGAGCATGCACTAAACGTTAGAGACGCCCATACATAGGGGCAGAATGGGAGCACAGCAGCAACTTATCTGAGGGCGGTGATATTAAGACTGCCCTCTAGAAAGCTTTTCAGACAAAGTTAGGGCAGTAGAAAGGTGTCCTTATGCTATGCAGATAGTGATGCAAATAACTGCCACTATCTGGAGAGCAGTGTTGCTCACCCCTCTATTTAGAGATTTTGCCCCACTCGTAATCCAGATAGCAGCACTGAATATTTTTTAAAGAAATGTTTAAATATTGACCCATTAGTATACACGCTAAATGGCCACTTAAAGAACTATGAACAAAATTTTAGTCCATGCTTACAAAACAAATTGGCACTCACGCTAACTAAAAATGTTTAGGTGCTGCTTGATGGACCATGAAATTTCTCATGCTCACCTTCCCAACCTATGAAAGAGCACCCCACCTCCATAACCAATGGCCATCCCTCTACACCCTATGACTCCCCTCTAAAGGCAGTATGGTGTTTCCAACATACAGTGCAGCCCCAGAAACCTTGACCTATTCCAGATCATCCCCAAAGAAATCTTCAGCTCCTTTCCAAGCCCCTATCTTCCCTTCCTATAGAAAAAGTATAAGCTTCCACAGACCCCTTTCTCCCCTAGCAATGTCTGGATTGTACCAGAGTGGTTGGAGCCAATATTTAGTGGCACTACCTGGTTTAAGATCCTTTTACTAAACCGTGGGAAAAAGTAGCATTAGAGCATTCTTATACGGGTCTTTCCTACACGCTAAGGCCATTTTCTGAATTAATGGCCATGCACTAATGTTGAGATTGACCACCAAGTAGAGGAAGTGGAGTCCACTATGAACACACAAAAGAGTAGCATGATCATAACGAGATGAAAAAAGTCATACACACTTTATTCCATAAATGACAGCAGTACACTGCTTTGGCTTTTTTTTTTTTGGGGGGGGGGGGAGAATTTGTAGCCTTTTTAAAGACTGTACCCATTTTTAGTACTCTTGTGAAACCTTCTTTGCTACCTTTGGGCTTTACCACATATGTACAGACTCCTGAGGCAGACAGTCTGGCCACAACACAGTGCCGTGTCATCACTTTTAAACGTCGTCTTATTTATGGAATAAAGTTCATATGACTTCACCAATCTCCCTGGTCATTATCAAAAAATAGCACGTGAGCACTTGCCAATACCTATTTTATAGGCGGTAAGAGCTCATGTGCTAATCCTGCGCTAATTAGCACATGGTAATATAACTGCGCTAACAGATTAGCATAGAAACATCCACACTCTCTTACATCTCCCCCCCCCCCCCATATGCTTGTACTGCAGAAAAATAAAAATGATTTTTTAGTGCATGGTTTGCATATTCACATTGTAAAATTACTGCAGGATGCCTCAGCACATCCCGCAGTAAGTCCTTTTAAGCTGCAGTAAGCACGCAGCTTACCGTAGCTTAGTAAAAGGAGCCCATATTGATATTGAATATCAGCAGATACTTGGCTGAGTTTGATTTAACTGGGCGGGAGCATCTCTAGGCAGTGCTAGGGCCCCTTTAGATCTCATTCTGGGACCCTCCAATTCTAATATCCTTCCTCCGAAGCAGTGCCAGGTGTTATCTGAAAACCCCCACCTCTCACCCCCTCTGTAATATGGGCTTACTTTGCCAGAGGATTCCCACCCTGAAAAGCAGCTTGCGGGAAGCATGTCAGAACCCTCCTTCCAGGACCACTGCAGCCACCAAATGACATGGGAGGGGGGGAGGTCTGGAGGTATGCTGGCACTGACTCCAGGAAAAGATTGTGGTCTAGGGTACAGGTATTGCTTTGAGGAGGTAGGGAGGTGCCATGATGTTAATGCTGTATCATCATCTACGGAATATATTATCTTACATTTCCCTATCTGTAAGAATGTGATATATAAAACAATCCACTCTGCTAATTTCTCCTATCAAGGCACCAAAACTTGGAAATCTCTTCCTAAATCAATCCAGTTTATAGATCATTATCTAACTTTTAGAAGTCTTCTAAAAACACATTTCTTCAGTCTGACTTTTTCAATACAAAGAACTCTATTTGAACTTTACCCACTTCCTTTTCTTAATCTCATTTCATCCTTTTTTACCATCTAGCCCTGCCTAATTATGCTCTCACCTATCCACCCTTATTTGTTTGTCCTTGAGATAGTCTACATCCATGGTTTATTTACTGCACATGTATTAATTTGCTTCTTGAAGTTCTATTATTATTATGTTTTATTCACTTATTTGTTTGTACGCCACATTGAACTTGAGTCTATTTCACGCTAATGTCAGGTATAAATGTCATTAATAAATAAATAAAATAAATGATGTGGAAGGCATGGGTCCACTGACTTGGCAGGGGTTGCTGTTAAGTGAGAGGGGAAAAAAATTCTCCATACGTTATCAGTTTAGGCCAGTTAGCAGTGGGGATTTCAGAAGGAAGCATTTGTGCCAGAAAACTGATTCAAGGCCAATATTAACTTTTTGGGCTCTGCAGATTCTTAGTAAATACTAGATGAAGAAGATCATACCAAGTTATTGTCATGCATCCACTACAATCTCAAGACATTTCCCCATGTATAATACTTGTGGGTATAGGATAATTTTAGCATGTATCCACCTTCAACCTCCAGCAATGGTATAGCATTTACATTAGGGCTTAAATGCATATCACATTCTTCCATATGCATGATAACCAGTAAGTGAACAGGCCCCTATAACAGGAAAACTCATTATATTTGGTGCAATAATAACCAACATTAATTTCATACAACATATGCAAAGGGTTGACAGTAGAGTTAACATGATCCCACCATTTCCCTTGGTTCAGTCTAAATCATTTTGTAAGGTGCTCTACAAGTACCCCTCTCTTTTTTAGGAAATGTATTTTACAAAAACAGCTATTTAGCAAAAATCTAGCTGGCTCAGCTACTCACCTTTTTCAAACCACAAGTAGGGCTCCCACGCCTGTTGGTCAGCATTTTATAGGACCAGGACACTGTACCAGTGACTTTACAGTAAGAATCCTGAAAGGTAACTTTAAAACCAAACAAGAATGTAAGACCTTTGAAGTCAGAATGATTGAATATTTTAACACCCAACAGAAAGGACTTAACAAGGATCTGGGGTTCCTAGCCCATTATAAACCATAAAGCTGTATTTCTCTGTTGATCACCCCACCCCTCACCTATCCACACCCATCCTGTTAGAATATCAATGATATGCTTTAATGTCCCCATGCATACCTCCTACCCACCCCCATCCTCCCACCCTGTCAGACTGTCATAGTAATGCTTGAATGTTTTCACTTATATACACTGTCAGCTAGCACATTTGCTTATTTCCGATCTGACGAAAAAGGGCAACCTTCGAAAGCTAATCAAGAAATGTATTAAGTTATGTCCAATAAAAAAGGTATCATCTTATTTTCTTTTCCATGTTTTATTTTGTTTGATTTCTATTGATAACCTCGGACTTGCACACATTTGATTTTCAGTACCAGCACTTAGGGGTCCTTTTACCAAGCTGCAGTAAAAAGGGGCCTGCGCTCGCGTCAGTACATGTTTTTGAGACGTGCTGAGGCCCCCTTTTACCACAATGGGTAAAAGGCTCTTTTTTTTTTTTTTTTAAGAAATGGCCGTGTGACAAGTGAATCATTCCGGGCGTAGCACTTACCGCCACCCATTGAGGTGGGGGTAAAGGCTCCCATGCTAACCTGGCGGTAACCAGGCAGCGTACAGCACTACCTAGTTACCCAGTAAAAATATTTTTGTAACACCGGAAGTGGTGCGCACTGGGGGAAGGAATTACCGCCAGGCTGCTGAGGTAGCCCAGTGGTATTTCCATATTAACTTCATAAAAGACCCCCTTAGAGTCTTGTATGGGCTTCCTTCTGCTTCCCAAAGAAAGGAAAGCCGGAAGATTTTAGAGTGAAAATCACAAGAAATCCTCTCTTCCAAACCTCCAATGCCAGCTCAGAAGTGGGCTTGTTTGTGTGTTGTTCTCTTTCTCCAACTCATGTGAAGGGTGGAATTTTACACTTATTTTTGACACCTTGTAAGTGTTTATAAAATTCAACTGAATAACACCTATTGACAGTAAACCATTCAAAAAATCCAATGTTATGTCACCAGTATCATCTAGGATAGGCAAATTAAATCTCCCAGAATCAGGATGTCCAAAACATTTGCACACCTATTTAAAATTAACTGCAATAATTCTGGAACAGTAATAATCCCTGGGGACTCTTTATAACAGCATGACAGCCAGATTGTTCAAATTTTCAGTCTGACCAAGAAACATTCCATTCTTGCCACCCCTGTGATGTTATAAACATTTTTAAAAAGTGCATTATATACAGCCAAGCCACACAATAATATTGTGTGTGTTCTCACCCATGAGACTGAGATAAACACCTCAAACTTCTGAGTGAATCTTTCAAAAAGACAGGTTATAAACTGAAAATGATCTTCAGGAAGACAGCCTCTTCATTTGAAACAACCAGAGAAAAACTACTGCAGTATAAAGAAAAGAAAACCTCTGAGAGAGTCTCCCTTGTAGTGACATGCAATTCAAAGCTGGGAAAAAATATATACATATATATTTACTTACTTACTTATTTAGTGGATATACAACTATATATATATATATATATATATATATATATATATAAAATTGTATAGCCACTACTCCAGGAGGATGAATTAATGAAAGACATATTCCCAGCTCCAACAATGTTGGCCTTCCAGCAACCACCAAATCTGAAGCAAAAATTAGGTTAAAGCAAGCTTCCAACTGAAGCTCAAAAAGAACTGAATGATGTAAGTCCCTGCAATCAAAGCTTTGGAGTTAGTAAAAATCTACCAACGCCGACTCCAGCTTCAAAATAAAAACGTACAATATAATATATGGTAAATTTAGCATTTTGTTTGTTCAGGTTCTTTGTTTAAACTTCAAATAAATACATTTTGCAGGCTATTAGTCTCAATTTTGTTTATAAAGAAATATCCTATGTTTCTATAATTAATCAAATTTCTCATAGATTAACTCTTCACTCCTACCCTAGCTGAGATAATATTAAACCATCTCTGACCTCATGTGCAACTTTCTTTAAATTAGTTACCTTACTTTCTAACTCTTCTTGCTCTTCTTGTTCCATCTTTGCTTTACCCTTCACTATCAGTTAAAATGTTCTATTGCATGTTGTGTTGACATTGCAAGTAGTATACCATAAAACAATCCACTCTGCTAATTTCTCCTATCAAGGCACCAAAACTTGGAAATCTCTTCCTAAATCAATCCAGTTTATAGATCATTATCTAACTTTTAGAAGTCTTCTAAAAACACATTTCTTCAGTCTGACTTTTTCAATACAAAGAAGTAATTTGGATGAATAAACTCCAACTGCACAAAAAGCTACTTTAACAAATTTCCCCTTTAATTCTCGCAATAGATTAACCAACCCTTACAAGAAAATTGCCGTATCAAGACCATAAAATCAGTAACAAATGGATTCTAGTCAGAGGTGGGCACACAATCTAGAAAGAAGTATTTTTCAATTATGAAATATACATCTTAATTTAATTTGAACATTTCTAGTCTGCTCTCAACCTTCTAATCCTATCCATATTACAACACAGTAAAATAAAGTAAGACAGTACATTCAGTACAATAAATCACCGCATAGTCAACATGCATAGTAAACTAAAATCAATGTAATCCATAATATTATCATTGGTCCAAGCATGTTATGCTAACAAGCTTCTATATACTTCTTTATCAATACACCTACCTAGTCTTATTTAATAAAAATTGTAAAACAGGTACCAACCTTCTAAAATTTATATAATTCTTGAGTAAAGAAGAAATTTGGAGATTAGCATAGTCCTTGTAAACTAAATAAAGAATTGTTCTTTGTAGACTTCGTAGGTCTTCTTTTGTCTTTTGGTTGATTTGTTGGTTTGGTGGTCCCTCTTTCTCCTTTTCACTTCCAGCACAACAGAACCACTGGTTGGTTCTTGGCACCATCAGCCTTTGTCTGCAACTACCTGGGAGATTTCCCCTATTTAAACAAACTTCCACCCAAGTGCCCTAGTTCTTTAATGCATCTACGTCGTTATCCTATTTTCCTTGACTACACTACTCCTTTTGGTTGGTTTTGTGCTCGTAGTGTTTTGTGTTTCTCCACTCTGGTAGACTCCCTCTAGTGTGGACATTGCCAAGGTTGTCAACTGGCTCCAAAGTTTGAGGACAGGTTAATCCAAGACCTAATATTATGGACTCTAAATCCAGTCACCAAGTGTTACACTTGTGGATGACCATGCCTGCCTTTCCCAGTAGGGCCTGTGAATGCTACCTCTGTAGTTATATTGATTTTGCTGAAAATATGTATATATATAATATATATGGCAGAGATGTTGTGGGTCTTTAGGGTCAGTCTACTTTGGCAAATAAACTTTTGACTTGGTCATTTGGAACTTCCCTCACTTTCACCCCTGTAGTTTCTGCATGCTGTTCCTGTGGAAGTCATGAGTACACCCCCTCTTTTTTCCTGCTTGGACTGAATGTTACTTGCTCTACCCTTCCCCTGAAAACCAATGGTAGCCTGAAACAAAAGAACTATTAAGAGGACTTCCTTTTTCACCTCCATCGCATCCCTGATCCCATTCATAGCTGAGCTATGGAAGACCTGGTCAGATCCAAGAACTGAATTGGCAATAGTCCTCCTGACAGCATACAGTGTTGTCACTGAGCTTGTCCAGTCTTAATTTACAAAAACATTAAAATGAGCAAAGTAACAAGAACAACTATAGCCTCTATTTTTAAATATTCTCTGTCCATCAGCTGTCCATACAACAGTGGCATAGCCAGAGGTGGGCCTGGGTGGGCCGGGGCCCACCCCCTTAGGGCTCAGGCCCACCCAACAGTAATACACATTTAGCGGTAGCTGGTGGGGATCCCAAGCTCCACCAGCTGAAGAGTTCCCCCTGATGGTAAACAAAATGCTACTCTCCACGATATTGGCACCTGCACATGCTCAGTTTTCACTGCATGCCTGCTGCAGACTGCCATGATGGAAAGAAGTGTTTTCCTGCCAGCTGAGATATTTTTTTGGTGGTGGTGGTGGAGGGGGTGGGGGGAGAACACTTGGTGCCCACCCACTTCTTGCCTAGGCCCACCCATAATCTGTTGTCTGGCTACTCCCCTGCCATACAATATTTCTGTTTTCAAGTAGATGCTTGTATGGGTTCTGCACGTCAGCACCCTTATTTGATTCATAATAGTGGGAGGAAGTAAATAGGGAGAGCTTAAATAATATGTCTTTGTTAGCTTAAAAAGAACCAAATGAAGCACAGAGATCTCAGTGTTGTAGTTTGTTTTAACGGCTGACTGAATAATTAAATACACTTTGCCTCTATTGCTGCATTACAACAAAATCTCAGAATGATCACGTTGCATATGTTGAACATTTTTAGACTGTGAATTGAGTCACAATAGGAAAACATTTTTCAGCCCTTAGGGCATAAGCATGCAGCCACCTCCATAATGGAAACCACATAGAAATGTTTTAAATTGTACTGTATGAGAGCTATGACCTGAAATGAGATGAAGGAACAATGTTCCATGCAGCCTAGAGTAATCTAACATTTAAACTATTTTGCTTTAAAATGCCAGAACTACAAGGGCTGAGCTCTGAATTCTGTAGATTTGCCAAAAAAAAACTCATAAGTGGATCTTAACTGCACATAATGTATGAAAAGCAAGCAATAGGTAGGCTTTCCCATTGTGGCTGAGATTTGTGCAGTAGCATACTAGTTTGAATTTTCATTATTTTATTCATTATATATTTATTTATTAGTTGAATGTAGGCAACAGACAATTACAGCAGTAAAATATTCAAATAATAGTACATAGTATAGTGTGGAGGGGCATTTTTGATATGATGTCTAAGTCGAACTATGGATGTTTTGCACTAAATGTTTATTTATTGCATTTGTATCCCACATTATCCCACCTATTTGCAGGCTCAATGTGCTTTACAGAGTTTTGTTATGACATTGTCATTCCAGGATAACAGATACAATTAATAATGCACAGAGATTAGGTATGGGAAGATAAAAAGAAAAGTGTTAGGCGGGTAAGAATAGAGGGCGATCTTGCATAACTGAGTGGTTTGGCGAGGTAGTTTAGTGAGGCTCTGGGTTCTCTTTGTAGGCCTTGTTGAAGAGATATGTCTTCAGAGATTTGCGAAAGTTAGTTATTTCATCAATAGTTTTCAGGGCTGTGGGTAATGCATTCCACAGCTGCGTGCTTATGTAAGAGAAGGTAGTGGCATACATCAGTTTGTATTTCAGTCCTTTAAAGCTGGGGAAGTGCAGATTGAGAAATTTGCGGGATGATTTTATGGCATTTCTGGGAGGTAGGTCCACAAGGTTTAGCATGTAGATTGGGGCGTCTGCGTGAATGATTTTGTGTACAGTCATGCAGATCTTGAACGCAATGCGTTCCTTAAGTGGGAGCCAGTGAAGTTTCTCTCTTAGGGGTTTTACACTTTCATATTTAGTTTTTCCAAATATGAGTCTTGCGGCAGTATTCTGGGCTGTTTGGAGTTTTTTGATAGTCTGTTCTTTGCAGCCAGGGTACAGTGCGTTGCAGTAATCCAGATGACTTATTACCATTGACTGTACCAGGGTATGGAAGATGTATCTCGGGAAGAAAGGTTTTACTCTTTTGAGTTTCCACATGGAGTGGAACATCTTTTTCGTCGTGTTTTTCACGTGGGCATCGAGCGTGAGGTTTCAATCAATGGTAACTCCAAGAATTTTCAAGTTTTGTGAGACGGGAAGAGAGCAGTATGGTGTGGATATGGTGGAGAAGTTGTTTGTGTTATGTTGTGGGTGAGTAAAAGACATTGTGTTTTTTCTGCGTTAAGTTTTAGCTGAAATGCATCTGCCCAGGAGTGCATGATTTGGAGGCTTTGGTTGATCTCCTTGGTAATTTCATTTAAGTCATGTTTGAATAGGATATAAATCGTGACATCGTCTGCATATATGTAGGGGTTGAGGTTTTGATTGGCTAGAAGTTTGGCTAAAGGTATCATCATCATCAGGTTAAATAGGGTTGGTGAGAGGGGGGATCCTTGGGGGACTCCACATTCAGGTCTCCACGGGGATGATATGTCCGCGTTGGTTGTCACTTGGTCTGATCTTGTAGTCAGGAATCCTTTGAACCATTTGAGAACTGTGCCTCCTACTCCAAAGTATTCTAGTATGTGTAATAGTATTCCATGATTAACCATGTCAAAGGCACTGGACATGTCGAATTGTAAGAGAAGTATGTTATTACCACTTGCAATTGCTTATTTTAATGAGTTCATTGCGGACACTAACACAGTTTTGGTGCTGTGATTTGACCGAAATCCTGACTGAGACTCGTGTTCAAAATCCGAATAGGAAATATGGCCATTTTCGAAACCGCAAAGGACTAGATTATATATATCATGCCTAAAAAATCAGCACCAAATCAAAGTATGCCTAGGTGCTGACTTGGAGGGGGTTGGGGGGCTTTGCCCCCCCCCCCCCAATTGCTCTGGAAGGGGAAGGGGAAGGAGACTAAGGAGCTCATTTTCAAAAGAGAAAAAATCCAAAAAGTGGAATAAATCTGCATCTGGACGTTTTCTCACAAAAACATCCAAATCGGTATTTTCAAAACCAATTTTTAGATGTTTTTCTCTGAAGTCCATCAGAAGTGCATTCAAATCACAAGGGGGCATGTCAAGGGCATGTTAAACGCGGGATCTGGGCATTCCTAACACCCAGACATAATGGAACAAAACAAAACTATCCAGGACTAAAATTAAAACGTTTTCAGCTAGACCTGTTTTTATAACGAATAAGGCACAAAAGGGTGCCCTAAATGGCCACTGAGCTCATTTTCGAAACAGAAGGATGCCCATCTTTCGACCTAAATCGGAAGGTAGACGTCCTTCTCACAGGGTCGTCTAAATCGGTATAATCGAAAGCCGATTTTGGACATCCCCATCTGCTTTCCGTCGCAGGGACGGCCAAAGTTCAACGGGGCGTATCGAAGGTGTAGCGAAGGCGAGAGTTGGGCGTGCCTAACACTTGGACGTCCGCGTCCCATAATCGAAAGAAACAAGGACGTCTCCGACGAACACTTGGATGACTTTACCTGGTCGTGTTTTTCTTACAACCAAGCCACAAAAAGATGCCCGAAATGACCAGATGACCACCGGAGAGAATCGGGGATGGCCTCCCCTTACTCCCCCAGTGGTCACTAACCCCCTCCCACCCTCAAAAAATATCTTTCAAAATATTGAGTGCCAGCCTCAGATGTCATACTCATCTCCATCACAGCAGTTTGTCCCTGGAGCAGTTTTAGTGGGTGCAGTGCACTTCAGGCAGGCGGCCCCAGGTCCATCCCCCCCCCCCCCCCCACCTATTACTTTTGTGGAGGAAACAGCAAGCCCTCCAAAATCCACCAGAAACCCACTGTATCCACATCTAGGTGCCCCCTTCACCCGTAACCCTAGTAGCGCTTTAGAAATGTTAAGTAGTAGTAGTAGTAGTAAGGGCTATGGAAGTGGTGTACAGTTGTGGGTAGTGAGTTTTTTGTGGTGGGGGGGAGTTGGGGGGCTCAGCACACAAAGTAAGGGAGCTATGTACCTGGGAGCAATTTATGAAGTCCACTGCAGTGCCCCCTAGGGTGCCCGGTTGCTGTCCTGGCATGTCAGGAGGACCAGTGCACTAGAAACGCTGGCTCCTCCCACAACCAAATGGCTTGCATTTGGTCATTTCTGACATGGAAGTCCTTGATTTTGATTATCACCGAAAATCAGAAACGACCAAGTGTAGGGACGACCAAATCTAGGGATGACCAAATTTAAGGATTTGGACGTCCCTGACCGTATTATCGAAACAAAAGATAGACGTCCATCTTGTTTCGAAAATATGGGTTCCCCGCTCCTGGATCGGGAAGTTTTGCAAGGACGTCCTCATCAAAACTTGGACGTCCCTTTCGAAAATGCCCCTCCATATGACCACTGGAGGGAATTGGGTGACTCCCCAATACCCCCCCCAGTGGTCACTGACCCCCCCCCCCTCTCACCCCCACAAATGTGAATACAAATATGTTTTAGCAGCCTGTATGACAGCCTCAGATGTTAAAGCCAGGTCTATTAGAGCAGCATGCATGTCCCAGAAATAGTGTAGTGGTCAGTGCAGTGCACCATGGCGTGGAGGACTGTGGTCCCTATCTCCCTCTACCTGTCACATTTGTGGTGAAAACTATAAGCCCTCCAAAACTCATCAGAAACCCACTGTATCCACTGTACATACAGGTGCCCCCTTCACCCATAAGGGCTATTGTGTACAGCTGTGGGCAGTGGGTTTTTTTGGGGGGGGGGCTCAGCAGACAAGATAAGGGAGCAGTAGTGAGGCCCCCTCCCTGCCAGGCCCCCTCCCTGCCCATCTTCAAGTCCTTGCTCAAAGCCCACCTCTTCAATGTCGCTTTTGGCACCTAACCACTACACCTCTACTCAGGAAATTTAGACTGCCCCAACTTGACATTTCGTCCTTTAGATTGTAAGCTCCTTTGAGCAGGGACCGTCCTTCTTTGTTAATTTGTACAGCGCTGCGGAACCCTAGTAGCGCTCTAGAAATGTTAATTAGTAGTAGTAGTAGTAATGTGTACCTGGGAGTATGTTTTTGAAGTCCGGTAGGGTGCCCCATTTATCTCCTGGGTTGTCTGGGAGACCAGTTTACTAAAAATGCTGGCCCCTCCTATATCCCAATGGCTTGATTTTCTACGTTGTTCACTTGGACTTTTTTTTTTTTTTTTTTTTTAAATGAACCAAAAAACAAAACGACCAAAGCACAAAACCGTGTTAGAAACAGTATTTTTGAAAACAAAAGATAGACGTTTTTCTTTTTTGAAAATGAACTTCTTTCTTATTCAGATTTTAGACATTTTTTGCAAAACATCTAAAGCTGGACTTAGACGTCATATCGAAATTGCCTCTCCATATGTGTTTTGTAGGGTTTTTTTTAGTTATGGGTGGGAATTTTCCTCCCTTGTGTGGTAGGATTTGGCTCGGTGGGAATTGTCCAGGTGGGGCCGGTCCAGGTGGGAACTGACCTAGAAACCATGAAAAATTTTACATTGGGGTGATTGTATAATGGATTGATAATGTCTTTAGAAAGGAAGTCTCCTTGACTGGCCTTAAGAAGACTAAAGGGCTCACACATTCATTTATTTATGGCATTTGTACCCCACATTATCGTAAACAAGTCTGGGTTCAATGTGACTTACATCAAACTTTTTAAACAAATTACAATAAGAGAAATATAACATAAGTACAAACCAATAATAGGTAAAAACATCCAAGCAATAAGATGACTCATTTTGAAATAACAAATTAACTAAAAGAATAACAATCACCAACAGTGGCGAGGAAGTCACTAATTGCCCCTTTCACCAAGCTGCAGCAAAAGGGGGCCTGGAGATAGTCTTGTGTTGAGTGAAGCTTTCCAAGGAGTGCATTCCAGAGTGTGGAGCAGCAATTTTCAACCAGTGTGCCATGGCACATTGGTGTGCCATGGTTGGTCTGCAGGTGTGCCGTGGGACTGACAGTGGCTGTGGTGGTTAGCAGGAATCTACAGTCACAAAACAAGAAGTAGGGGTGGACCAAAAAATTTCGACAGCCAAGGTTGATTGAAGTGACTTTATTAGCACCAAATGTCACCCGACACGGGTCCGTGTTTCGACGGATAACCATCTGCCTCAGGTAGGGTTACCATTTGTCCGGATTTCCCCGGACATGTCCTCTTTTTGAGGGCATGTCCGGGGCGTCCGGCGGGTTTTGCCTGCATGCACGTTTGTCCGGATTTCTGGACAAACGTGCGTGCGGGAGGGCGTGCGTGCAGTTGCGCGATCCATCGGCGCCGTGGGTCTCCCCTCACCTTCCTTACCATCTTCCCTGGTGGTCTAGTGACGTCTTTCGGGGCAGGAAAGAGTCCCCTCTTTCCTGCCCGGAGCTCTGCCTTGCCCATCCTCCTTCTCGGTCTCTGCTGGTGATTCAAAATGGCCACCGAGAGTTGAAGTCTCGCGAGGCCGCTTCAACTCTCGGCGGCCATTTTGAATCCTCAGCCGAGACCGAGAAGGATCTAGGCAAGGGCAGGCAGCGCTCCGGGCAGGAAAGAGGGGACTCTTTCCTGCCCCGAAGACGTCACTAGACCACCAGGGAAGATGGTAAGGAAGGGGAGGGGAGCATGTGACAGGGGGAGGGGAGTATGTGATGGGGGGGTGCGGGGGAGGGGACTATGTGAAGAGGGGAGGGGAAAGGGGGCGGAATTACGATCCAAAAGGGGCGTGGCAGTGGGCGTGGCGGGTGCAGGCGGGGGCGTGGCATGTGTCCTCTTTTTCAGAGGACACAAAATGGTAACCCTAGCCTCAGGGGTCAAACTCTTCAATAGAAGTATCACATTGAATGGGTGCTTAGATGAAACAGATTAGGAAATAATATATTTGTTCAAGAGCAGGAAATGCAGGACACAACCAGCAATGGAGATCCCCATCTTCAAAAAGTTAGAAACCCTCCTTGCAAAAATCAACTTCATCTGTGAAGAGATTTACCTAGGATTTGTAGTCAAATTTGGTGATAATAAAGTCACTTCAATCAACCTTGGCTGTCGAGATTTTTTGGTCCACCCCTACTTCTTGTTTTGTGACTGTCGATGCACACGTAGGGGTTTCTTTACCCTGATCTGTTGGTTGCTGTTTCGGCTGGTAGGAATCCCCAAGCCCCACCAGCTGAAGATGTCCCCTAAGGTCCCAGGAGCTCCTAAGCACAGCTTGGCAGTCAGCAGCTGCTTCCTGAGCCAATGATGCAGGTAATCTGTGCATGCTCAGTTTTCGCATAAGCACAGAGTACCAGTGTTGGGGACATCCAAAAATTGATTTTTGTTCTCAGGGTCAAGGTAACTGAAGTGTCAGTCAAAGCTGTTGTTGAAGTCTCTTTCTCCTGCAGTTGCCTGCTGGATTTTTCTTCCTGTTTTTTTTTTCTCTCATTTCTTAGGAGCTCTTAAATTTGTATCTTGCCTTTATCAAATAATATTTTAGACTAGTGGGGGTTTTTTAAGTTAAGTGTTGGGGGGGGGGGGGAAGATGCAAGGCAGGGCGAGAAGGGGGTGGAAAGGACATATATCCTTAAAAACTTGTGGTCTGCCTTGAAAATTTTAGCACCTTGTCAGTGTGCCGTGAGATGAAAAAGGTTGAAAATCTCTAGTGTGGAGGCTACTCCAGAGAAGACTTGCTTCCAGGTGGCACATTGTGTGATGTTCTTTGGATATGGTGTGATTAGGGATACTCTTTGGAAGGACCTTAGAGATTTTGGAGGCGTGGAAGAAAGATCATATTTTTCAATTCATCTGGCCCTTTTTCTTTAAGGAAATACCAAAACAAAAGATCTGCTGTCAAAAAAATGACTAATCACTGATTGCATTCTAAAGTAGTGGAAAAAGCCTCAAAAAGCTTCTAAATCTCGAATTGACTTAAAGAAGCTATGACGGGTCAAATAACCTCACTGTCATCACTGGCATAAAAAACCACTACTATTGCTTATATTCTATTAATGATCACCTATGATTTATATATTTTATATAAACACCCCACTTATCTTTGCGGTGGGTGCTTGTAGCGTAAACATGCTGATTTCTTCTCTCTCAACTTGTGCGGGGCCGACGATGGCCAGCGTTTCGCAAGGCTGCTTCAGGGCCTGTAACGCACTATCTGTTGAAAGAAGTAAATATTAAACCCGCTACAGTAAATCGCACTACCCATTTTTTGCAACTATTAGATTCATACAATGGTAGAGTTAATGGTATGTTGATGGCCACTTTAGATGTGTCCTCTCTGTACACGGTTATACCACAAGATGAAGCCTTAGAAGTAATAGAGATGTTCTTAAACGAACGAGAACAAAGTCGGTTTCCCACATCTTTCATCTTGGCTCTTGCTGAGTTAGCAATGAAGAAAAATTTTTTTCTATTTGATGAGCAATTATACCAACAAGTGTCAGGTGTAGCCATGGGCGCGACCATGGCACCGTCAGTGGCGAACCTATACATGAGGGCTTTTGAGCAGAAGTTTATTTACACTACAGAGCTCTATCAGTATGTAGCCCTTTGGGTTAGATTTATCGATGATATCTTCTTATTATGGACTAGCCATGAAGAACATCTGGTTCAATTTGTGTCAGCTCTTAATAATAGTCATCCACGGATTAAGTTTACAGCACAGATAAATGTGACACAGATTTCATTTTTGGATGTATTAATTACCAATACCGATGGAGAGATTAGCACAACTGTATTCCATAAATCCACCGACAGAAATACATTTTTAAACTACAGTAGTTGTCACCCTAGATCATTAAAAGACAATTTACCGTTTTCCCAATTTCTAAGACATCGGCGCATATGCTCTACAGATACAGAGTTCAAAAAGCAATCTAGAAGATTATCACAAAGATTAGCCACAAGAGGCTATCCTGAATATATACTCCGGAAAGCCTATAAAAGAGCGAGATGGAATACCAGAGAACTGTTACTGACCCCTAAGCTAGATAGGCAGCATGACTCTGACAATTGTATTACATATGTTACTCAGTACAATATGGATTCTTTGGAATTAACAAAGACTTTGAAGAAGCACTGGTCTTTGATTAATACACTGCCGAGCTTTGAGAATACCAAATTGAGGTTAGCTTACAGTAGGAGTTTGAATTTGAAAGAACACCTCTGTCCAGCAGTTTTGCCGTCCACCAACACACCCATTAATGAGGTCAATGGGCACCGGAGATGCGGTGATTGTAATTTCTGTTTCATTATGGAAGAAACTCGTGAGTTCATTAATCCTACGGACAATAAGACTTATGCATTAAAACAATGTACTAATTGTAAATCAAGAGGAGTGATTTATTGCTTAAGATGTCCGTGCAATAAAATCTATGTAGGGCAGACAAGGAGGATGCTATCAGTAAGATTGAGTGAACACAAAAGCTCCATCAGGACTAACCGGATTGGTCTCCCATTAGCAATGCACTGTAAAACCTATCAACACGCTTTCGAAGATCTAAAATGTGTAGTACTTCAAACCATTAATCAGTCCAACAGAGGGGGAGATTATCAGAAGCTCCTGTTGCAAAATGAGCAAAAATGGATTTTCAGGTTACGGTCTCTGCACCCGACAGGACTGAACCATCGG
Source organism: Microcaecilia unicolor (assembly GCF_901765095.1). Classification (NCBI taxonomy): domain Eukaryota; kingdom Metazoa; phylum Chordata; class Amphibia; order Gymnophiona; family Siphonopidae; genus Microcaecilia; species Microcaecilia unicolor. The sequence continues at coordinate 280,733,227 of NC_044034.1, read as the reverse complement.
GTCGAGTGGAGCCATTTCTTTTAGTACCTTCCTATTGGCGCTTATGATTCAACAGCGTCTGACGTCAAAATTTTTTATATAAAGTAGCCATTTTAACAGACGAGCTAACCAGTAGGAAAGCGTAAGACTAAGCTGTCCTCTCAACCGGGTGAGTGTGGGAGTTTTTTATGATCCTCTGTGATTCGATTTACTGTAGCGGGTTTAATATTTACTTCTTTCAACAGATAGTGCGTTACAGGCCCTGAAGCAGCCTTGCGAAACGCTGGCCATCGTCGGCCCCGCACAAGTTGAGAGAGAAGAAATCAGCATGTTTACGCTACAAGCACCCACCGCAAAGATAAGTGGGGTGTTTATATAAAATATATAAATCATAGGTGATCATTAATAGAATATAAGCAATAGTAGTGGTTTTTTATGCCAGTGATGACAGTGAGGTTATTTGACCCGTCATAGCTTCTTTAAGTCAATTCGAGATTTAGAAGCTTTTTGAGGCTTTTTCCACTACTTTAGAATGCAATCAGTGATTAGTCATTTTTTTGACAGCAGATCTTTTGTTTTGGTATTTGTTTAATAGCGAGTCGATCTGCCATCGGGCATATTTACCTTTTTCTTTAAGGGCCTTGACGATCAGGCATAGAGTTTTAAATTTAGCCCTGTGTTGTACTGGTAGCCGATGAAGTTTTTGCAGACTTGATCTGTTTTATTCAAGCTCATCATGATGTTCATCCCAGCCTCTCCGCCAATGATTTGGACCTCACAGAGAGAATCGGCTGTACTCTTCCCTACATCCTTTCATGGGCTTCAGGAACCCTGTAGTACCAATCAGCTGCCCTCTCCTTATCACCTCTGTGTGGATATTGGTTACTTGAGGCTGCGATCTACCTCTCATGGCATAGGCAACATGGAATTAGGCAGGAACAGCATTAGAACAGAGCTTCTCAGAGGAAATGTCAGCCTCCTCTTATTCTCTTCAGCTACATGTTGATTGCCTATGGTGTGGAGCACCCCTGTGATGGTCTTGAGGACACCTAGAGGTCCACGGACTCCAGGTTGAGAACCACTGATTTTGATCATAGGCCATCGCATCACATCCTCTTTTTCATCTTTTTATATGAACCCACACAGGGTAAATGCTGGTGACCACTGCACTTAAGGATCAGTGATTACCTGCATTTTTCATTCTGGATGAAATGTTTCAACTCTATTTTTATGTTTCATTATTATTTAGACATTTATTATTTTATTGTGTGATTCTAATTAGTTTTTATGTTTGCACTACAGTTTTTACCCCTGACATAGACACTGGGCAAAACGTGGCCACATTGGGTTCTTAATAAAACTGTGTACCTGCATTGGCTGTCAGTTCAGGCAAGAATTTGTTTCAAAGTGTTGTGCTTGTTTTTTAAAGTTTTTATTTGGTGCCTGTTCTGATGACTTATCGCAAAAGCTTAAGATCTTAAATAACTGTTTTACTTCTCTGTCATGTCAACATTTAGTGTTTCCATCTGTTAAGCATGTTAGATTAAATCAGTCCTTACACATTCTTTCTGTTTCTTAGTTGTTCGTCTCTGGAAGTCTTCCTGTCCAGATTCGTCATTTGAAGGACTATTTAATTTTTCAGAAGATGCTAAAGACGCATTTATTCTACCATCATCATTGCTAGTACTGTCGTTACAGTTTTTGTCTTTTGATGGTATTTATTTATTGTAATTCCTGATGAATTTTCAGCTGTTTTTTTAATTGTTGCTTTACCTTGAATCTCATATGGGACAGTTGGTGGGTTATAAATACCTTATAATATAACGTAACATAACAAACTGTTGGTCTGCTCCATTGCTGTTTACACCAACCTTTGACATGGTGTAAGAGGTCACATCTAAATTTAAGCACATATATGTGGACTTATGGTTGTATTCTATAATGACAATTACATGTGCAATTGCCGTTATAGAATTTGCGGTTACACACATAGTCTAGGGACCTATATAGAATTACCCCATAAGGGTGTTAACAGAGAGCAGTTCTATAGAACAGTTAACATTTTTGTTTATATTTTTCATGTGGAGTTCAAATATTCATTATCAAGTTAGGAAAAAAAAAGATAACAATTTACCTGGACACAATTTATCCCGAGACAGGGGTGCAAGTTATAGATGGACTACAGGAATGCACATTCTTACAGTGCCATTTGCATCCTTTTTCTACCTCCTGTTCAGAGAGGCATGAAATTTTGCAACTCTCAGATTGCAATAGTCACAATTTTTACAAGGTTTTGAATTATTTTAATTCATTTTCCACTTTACCATGAATACAGAAGGGAGATTACAACATCAGATATTTAAAACATTAAAGGCCCTAGTTACTATGCTGCATCAGCTGGCCAAGTTAACCTCATAAATAGGACGGTAAAAAAGTCTGTCCTATCTTTATACAGTAACCTATAGCCGGTTAAGGGGTCCAGGTGTGCTGAAAAATAGCTTGCGGTAGTGTAGGCATGGATTTTGGGTGCACACCGATCCATTTTTCAGCGCACCTGTAAAAAATGCCTTTGTAACATTTTTGCCAAAAATGGACATGCGGCAAAATGAAAATTGCTGCGTGTCAATTTTTGCTCTGAGACCTTACCGCCAGCCATTTACCTAGTGGTAAACACTCACGCAGTAACCAGGCAGTAATGACCTACACATATCAAATGCCACTTGGCATGCATCCGTTATGCGTGTCTGAAAATAAAACATATTTTTCGGACACGCGGATCGGATACTCGCCAAAAATGAAATTACTGCAAGAGCCAAGCAGTAGTCGGGTGGTAACTCCATTTTGGCATGCGTTGGGAGTGCGTTGACACTTACATGGCTTAGTAAAAGGGCCCCTTAGTGCTGAATATCGCACCGAGGTGTCCTTTTACTAAGCTGCGGTAAAAGGCCATTTTGGGGGGAGCACTTCCCACCACACGATTACCCACCGGGTAAGCACAGGCGCTACAAAAATAGAAAATATTTTTGTAGCACCAGAAATGACGCACACTGGGGGTGGGAACTACAGCTGGGCTACCGGATTAGTGTGCAGCAAGCCCATTGCCAGGCGCCAACCCTTTAGTAAAAGGGCCCCTTAACTGGCTATGACTTAGCCAGTTCCAGAAACCCGGAAATTCAATGCTGGGCTTAATACTGATTGCCGCTGGCTGAATATCGGGCCCCGGTGTACATGTAAATGTATAAATTCCATGGGGAAATTTTCAAAATGGCAATACATGCATATTTTCAATTTGAAAAATCACTTAGCACCAAATAAGAAAACTTGTGGGCATACGTTTCATGCCTGCAGCACTTATAAAATTATTTGCAGAATGGTTTGCTTTAGAAAACTTTTGTATAAACCAAGGAACAGCCTGAGGAGTCACAGATTTCACACTGAGCTTGAATTTTGTGTTCTTTTGTTTGTGTACAATAAAAATATTTACTGCCTTTATCCAACTTGAGAAGTGGGAAGGGTAGGGAGCTGAATCTAATAGGCCATAAGAGGTAGACAGACAAACTATAAGCCTTTATTTGCAGCTAGCAGTGTAATCAAAGATGGAGGATGCACTTGGCTAACCTTGTACACATTCATTAAACAGCAGGAGGTTGCAGCGAGTGTTTATTTCAATAAAAACAATTAAGCATCTACATTTTGTTTGTTCAGTGTTAATGATTCCCTGTCGGCAGAGCTGAGCGGGGGAGTGCTGCTTAAGTTTCAAAAGCATGATTATTAAACAGAAACGACAGTGAGTCTCGTAAGGTGGGTGATTGCCAAGCAGTGCAAAGGCAAAAAAGGAAAGAAGATGGGAAAACAACAGGGATGATCGTTTTGTTTTTGGGTTTTTTTTTTTTTCTGATGGCACAAACAAGCAGAGGGCACTGAGTCATCGTCTGCACATCTGCAAAGGGTTTCTGTGTCTTTTGCTTATTGTGTTTTTACAGTTAAATTCCCTGCTCAATTAAGATTTCTTCTTTTATCCCAAAAATGGGCTTGTTAAGAGGGACAAAGCATGCATAAAAAGAATTTGAAAAAAAAAATCTAAGGTCACTGTGGCTCTCTTCTCACCCAGTCCTCAGATTACCCACAATGAATATGCATGAAATAAACTTGCATGCCCTACCTCCATGGTATGCAAATTTATCTCGTGCATATTCATTGTGGATATCCTGAAAAGCTGACTGGCTAGATGTGTCCCGAGGACTGGGTTGAGAGTCCCTGATCTAATGGTATGCATGCATGTCTGTCTGTATGCAAGATTCACATATCAATATTTAAGAAATATTTAAACTTGTAAACATAGTAATATATACTCCGGTTTTAGGACCCTGTTTATTAAGGCGCGTTAGTGTTTTTAACGCATCTACAATTAGCGCACGTGCTAACAGTGTAGGCGCCTACAGGGCTATTGTAGGCACGTACACGGTTAACGTGTTTATATGGTTAACGTGCATTAAAATACTAACGTACCTATAACACAGCTTAGTAAACAGTGTGGTTAATAGGATGAATATATGATTTTTCTGGCTTTGATGCCCCATATAATTACTATTATTTTTATTTCCTTTGGGGCCCTTTTATAAAGGTGTGTAAGGACCTACGTGCATCCAGCACATGCCAAATCGGCATTACCGCCTGGCTACCATGTGCCCAGGGTGGTAATTCTGAATTTGACATGCCCCAAAAACACGTGGTAGAAAATATTTTCTATTTTCTACCGCGTGGCACTTACCCCAGCGGTAAATGGCAGTGGGCGTACTCTACATGCCTACTGTCCGGGTAGCACATGAGACCTTACTGCTAAGTCAGTGGATGGTAGTAAGGTCTCAGGCTGAAAATGGATGCACGCTGGTTTTTATTTCGCTGCACATCCATTTCCAGCCCCTTAAAAAAGGGGCCCGTTTTCCAGGATACAGTAAAAACTGGCCCAGCAAGTGTCCAAAAGACGTGCTCGCACTGACGCATGCCACTTTTTGCTTTCATTTTAAAATTGTTACGCATGTCTTTTTAATGCATTTATGATTTAGTTGTTCTGTGTTAGATTATGGTTTTAGCTGTATGCGTTTTAAATTGCATATTTATTTTTGTATTTAGATTATGTGACCCCTGGGGCAGGCAGCTTTTCACTGCTGAAACATGATTCCATGTCGGGTGTCAATATATGTGGTGCCTTTTCCAATAAATTTTCATTAATGTGTGGAAGAACATTGTCTGCCCCTATGTTTTTCTGCTTTCTGTAGTTATCTACACCAATATCAATATCTATGTCTTTATAGTGAAAGTCATAGATGTAGATATAAATAATAAAATGTGTGTCTGTGGGAAATGATATCATTTTTAACTCTTCCACCTAGAAACTGTTTCCTCTTATTTTTCACCATAAAAACAACATCAGGGCCAAGGCAGCAGAAACCTTTTTTGCTTGTTGTTGCTGTTTGTTGACACTTCAAACCTGATCTTCTCCTTCCTTAAACTCTCCATCTTTCTCTCCCTACATTTCCAGAGCCTATTCTTACTATAACATATGCTACTGTTTTCGTAGAATCATTTAGTAATATCTTTGGCTAATATGCTTGCTCCTAGACTTCTTTTCTCTCTCTTCAAAAAATCTATAAAACTTCTTGATGTTTTGATAGAATAAATATCAATATTATAGGCCTATGAAATAAACTCTGCACTGAAAGGTATTTAAGGTACTAGTTCATTAAAATGTGCATGGTAAAAACATTATTTAGGAGGTACAGGGGCTCATTTTCAAAATAGAAAAAAAAAATTAAAAAATGGCATAACAGGCAGAAATATGTTTTTTTCACAGAAGAAAAGTCCAAAATGTATATCAAACAAAAAACATTTGCTCAAGTCTGCTAGTCGCTTAAAAGAAAATGTTACCAGAGGGAGCATTTTGTGGGGTTGACATGGACAGTGTTACGTGATGAACGATTTCTGCTCATAATGGATAGCAAAACGACTTCCTGGGTGCAGGAAAAAAACGTATGGAATTATACCTGCTTTAAAAGCATCTAGGGTAAAGCCAAACCTGTCTTTAGACCAATGTGTGATTTTGCTGAGTTGGAGAGCACAGAAGTGGAAGTGGTCGTCAGAGGCATAGCCAGGTTTTGACATCAGGGGGAGCAGACTTTTGTAAAATAGTCACCAGTGCGAGACTTGAAAGGCCGGGAGAGATGGAACACTTCAAATCCTCATAGGCATATGCGTGATCAGTGGAAAATAAATCTGTTTGCTCAGGCTGCTTGCTAAGTGAATATTCCATCACCTTTTCATTACTGCTACCAAGTATTACATATTAAGGTCATTTGCTTTAGGTAAATCCTAAGGGTGGTAACCCAAGTTTGCTTGGGATAATGTGGGATATAAATATTTTAAAACAAAATCCTTTATCCTCCACCTTTTAAGACACTGCCTATCCAGCAGGATGGTGATGGCACAAGGAAACCAAGTTTGGTCCAGTGAAGACTAACTCAAAATAACCTGTTCCTTAGCTGGGCTCTAATATATTGAAAATGTGACCATACCATGCCTCTATGGTTGTGTTCCACTAACAAATGATTAACTGGCTTTCTTGAAAGGATTATATAACATTTGGATGCATAACTAGGAACAAAAACAAATTTATTTATTCAATATCACAATTCCTCATGTACAGCCACAAAACAACCTTTTAGGGTGGATAGTGTTCACAATGAGCTCCTTTTATTATTGACCAGATAGAAGAGATAACGAGTTTTCAGTTTTGGCACAGTATAAGTCATCACAAGAACAAAATTTAAGAAAACCAATGGACTGAATTAGGGGCTTATAGTTCATTTAGTTATGTTTAAACAAAAGAAATCTGCATGAAACAAAATATTTTATTTTGAGTTATAAAACCACTTGTCTGTGAAATTTGCTCAAAACAGAATAATCTGTGTATCTAAAATGTAACCTTCTACAAAACATGAAGTGAAGATGTGATTCCATGAGCCCCAGTGAAAGGAGAGTTTAATTTTACTTCCATTTAGTTTCAATATATTCCATTATCTTTATAACACCAGGCTTCCCAAGGCAGATTACAACAGTTAAGATGAACCCATCAAGAAACAGGATATCCTCACTGAAATCTCGTAATCTGTATTGTATTGTATAGAATAGTGTAGAAAAATGAGCACAAAATACAAAGTTTTTAACTGCTGTTTCTATCAGCTACACTTTTTTTAAGATGTAGTGATATTCAATTTTTATTTCATATAATGGCTAGATAGCTCACCCTCTCTTCTGTTTCTGTCCAAACTCCTTGGCTGATACCAACTCCTGTTCTCAATCTAACCTCCTTGTTCCTCCCCATCCATCCCTCAAACCTGCTTTTCTTTAGCAGGGAGCCCCTGCAGTGATAACAAGCTGCCTGAGCCAGTACCGAATGCTTCCCTCTGCCGCGTCCCACCCTCTTGTACACAGGAAGTTGTGTCAGAGGGGCGGAGCAGAAGGAAGCATTCGGCGCCAGCTCAGACAGCCTGTGATCGCTACAGGGCAGCAGGGAGGGGCCAGGGCCGTGTCGATGCGGTAAGCAAGGTAAGCACCGCAGGGGGGCGCCCACCTCTGGAGGGCGCCGCTGCGGTGCTTACTCTCGCCCCGTGCCGCCGAGGCCTTTAAATCTTTTGGTCGCAGCAGCGTCAGTGAAAGCGCTGCCGACCGTAGCAAGGGCGGGGCGGTGGGGGAGGTCCGCCCCGGGTGTCACCAGAAAGGGGGGTGCCGCCGCTCCCACTGCTCTTCATCCTGGCACCCCCCCCCCCCCGCACCAGCCCTTTAAAAATAAATTGCCGATGCGATAGTGAGCGCAGCACCTTGTGTGCAAGTAAAAGAAGCGGATCCGATCATCTCATTGGGCCTTCCCTCACTGTCCCGCCCTCCTCTGATGCAACTTCCTATTTCCTCTAGGGCGGGACAGTGAAGGAAGGCCCAATGAGATGATCGGATCCGCTTCTTTTACTTGCACACGAGGTGCTGCGCTCGCTATCGCGTTGGCAATTTATTTTTAAAGACCGGGTGGCAGGGAGAAGATGAGGCAGGGTGAGGGTGGGGGACAGATGGGGTGAAGGTGGGGGGGACTCGGATAGCAGAAGGGACTGGGTGGGAGACAGATGGGGTGAGGGGGACTCAGATGGGCAGAAGGGGACTGGGTGGGAGACAGATGGGGTGAGGGTGGGGGGCACTTGGATAGCAGAAGGGACTGGGTGGGAGCCAGATGGGGTGAGGGGGACTCGGATGGGCAGAAGGGACTGGGTGGGAGACAGATGGGGTGAGGGTGGGGGGCACTTGGATAGCAGAAGGGACTGGGTGGGAGCCAGATGGGGTGAGGGGGACTCGGATGGGCAGAAGGGACTGGGTGGGAGACAGATGGGGTGAGGGTGGGGGGCACTTGGATAGCAGAAGGGACTGGGTGGGAGCCAGATGGGGTGAGGGGGACTCGGATGGGCAGAAGGGACTGGGTGGGAGACAGATGGGGTGAGGGTGGGGGGCACTTGGATAGCAGAAGGGACTGGATGGGAGACAGATGGGGTGAGGGGGACTCGGATGGGCAGAAGGGACTGGGTGGGAGCCAGATGGGGTGAGGGGGACTCGGATGGGCAGAAGGGACTGGGTGGGAGACAGATGGGGTGAGGGGGACTCGGATGGGCAGAAGGGACTGGGTGGGAGACAGATGGGAGAAGGGGCATGGAGCTGGAACTGGGGTCTGAAAAGTGAGCAGGAGGGAGAATGGGGTCATGCCTGAGGCAGGGGTGGATGGGAGAATCAATGGATCTGGAACTAGGGGCAGCCGCAGGTGGGAACTGGGAACCGAAAAGAGGGGGCAGTGAGAGAGGGGGGATAGATCCTGGATGGAATGGGGAGTGAGAGGGAGGGCAGACCCTGAATGGATGGGAGAGGGCAAGTGGTGAATCGAAGGAGCAGAGAGAAAGGGCAGACAGTGGATAGAAGGGAGTAAAAGAGCAGACAGTGGATGGAAGGGGGCAGAGATAGAGGGCAAATGCTAGAGGGAAAGGAGAGAGAGAGGGCAGATGGTGGATGGAAGGGGGAGAGAGAGATGGCAGACTGGAGCAGATGGTGGATGGAAGGGGCAGAAATAGAGGGCAGATGTGGATGGAAGGGACATTAGAGAGGGCAGACACTGGATGGCAGAGAGAGAGCGAAGACAGATGCTGGATGGAAGGAAGACGGTGAAAAGAAGATGAGGAAAGCAGAAACCAAAGACAACAAACTGTAAATATATATTTTTATTATTTTGCTTTAGGATATAGTATTTTAGCTGTGTTAATAAATGTTTATAAATAGAACATGTAAATAAGGTAATCTTTTTATTGGACTAATTTTAATACATTTTGACTTAACTTTCAGAGAACAAAGCCCCCTTCCTCAGATCAGGATAGGATACTGTAACAGCACTATACTGTATTGACCTGAGGAAGGAGATTTTGGCCTCTGGAAGCTAAATGTATTAGTCCAATAAAATAGTATTATTTTATTTTCTGTATTTGTTAATTTGTAAAGTGGTGATTGGTATTTGTTAGTTTTTTCAAATTTACATCTGCTGTCTTTATATTTTGCACAGTACTAGGAGACATTTTCTGTTTCTGTGGTATTGCATTGTATGCAGAGTCTGGCATCGGGGGTTCAGTTTAATTTTTGTCTAAATAGAAAGTTTATGATTACTTATTCTATAGTGGATTAGGGTGTATCTGTGTTTGTGAAAAAGACATGGCTTTCAGTTGGCATTGACTGTGCAGGATCGACGATCTGTACTATTCTGTCTGGTTTCGTTTTACAATAGGTGAATTGATGTTCTAGTGCTCACTGTAGTGCTTAAGATGCTTTCCTTTTCCTTGTGTGACTCGTAGAAATGACTGCTTATGGTATGGTAAAATTGCTCTATAGGTCGTGAGTGTTTTGTATTCTCGGTATGCCTAGTACTGGATTTGGGGGGGGGGTGTTAAACAATGACCGGCCCCGGGTGTCAACTACCCTAGCTACGCCACTGCTGCCGACGTCTCCCTTCCCTTGCACTCGTTGGTTCCCTCAGTGTCCCGCCTTCTTCTGACGTCAGAAGAAGGCGGACACTGAGGGAACCAAGAGCGCAAAGGGAAGGGAGACGTCGGCAGCGCTCCGCTTTCACTGACGCTGCTGCGACCGGAAGTAAAAGATTTAAAGGCCCCAGGGCACGGAGGGAAGGGCAGAGAGGCATGGATGGGAGGGCAGAGAGGCATGGATGGGAGGGCAGGGCCCAGGGAGAGGACAAATTGCTGGAAATGGAGGGGAGGGGAGAGAGGAGGATTGCTGGCTATGGATGGAGGAGGGAAGGGCAGAGAGGGACAAGAATGGACATGGATGGGAGGGCAGGACCCAGGGAGAGAGGAGAAATTGCTGGAAATGGATATAGAGCAAGAAATGAAGAAGAAAGGAGAAAAGTAAAGAAATAAATGGAAAGGAAGCCCTGGAAATGGAGTTAAGAGGACAGATAGCAGCAGAATCAGATACTGGACCAGCATGATTGAAAAAAGTCACCAGACAACAAAGGTAGAAAAAAATTATTTTATTTTCATTTTAGCATTTGGAATATGTCCACTTTGAGAATTTACATCTGCTATCTTATTTTGCAATGTATAGCAATTTGTTTCTAAGAATATTGCTGACAATTCCTTTCAGTGTGGCAAGTGGTGAGCGATCATTTTCATGGGGGGGGGGGCGTGATAATTTTCACGGGGGGGGGGGCGCCAACTGATAGTCTGCAGGGGGGCGCCAGAGACCCTAGGCACGGCCCTGGGAGGGGCGCCGCTAAAGAAAGCAGGTTTGAGGGACCGAGGGGGGGGGGGTAGTGAAAGCGAAAGCGCCGAAGCGATGTTAGTCCATGCTGCTGTGTGGTGGTGGCCCAGCACCAACAGAGGTAGGCGCCGTTTTCATGTGAAATCTGATTGGGGGAGTGGCCGCTCCCCTTGCGCCCCCCCCCTTAGCTATGCCACTGCCCACACGTGGAAATGTTTTGGGAAGAATGATGTCTAAGTCCTGTGATTTAAATGCCATTTTCGAACCTCAATGTCACATTAGTGTTCATAAGGGGAAAGTGTCTTCTCATCTGCCTAGAATCTTCTACACCTGGGAAACTAACGTATTTGTTCTGCATTCTGGCTGTGCAGCATCAAACAGCTGATCCCTGGAAGCCTTGAGCCAGCTGGAGTCCCCTTTTGCAACTGTCTCCAGGTAAGCAGAGACCTCTGATCCTATCCTTCCCCTTCTGGTAGGGAGGTGGCCTGAAACCTGGTCTTCCTTATGTCTCTGCTAACAAAGGACTCCTTGCTTTTTTCAGGACCTGCCTGCGGGACAACATACAGCACAGGCCCTGGTCAGCAGGAACACAAGGGATAGCAGTGGACTGTTGATACAAACTGCTTTCATGCTACTGCATTTACCTATTTATTGTTTACAAACTGCCGCAATGGGATTGTGGGGTTATGTGCAGCTGTAAGTTTCATGGAGACACCCATTTGTGGCTGCCTGCCTGACCAGCGGGGGCTGGGGAGGCCCTGGGAATGGATATGTGCACCATGTTATCCACAGGCCTCAGGTTCACGAGGTTCACAACTGATAGCTTCTCTCTGTTACATGAATTAATTTATAACTTGGGGATATTGCTCTAGAGCACTCGCTACTATTTATAATTTTTAAGATATATATTGAATAATTCTCCACAAGTTACCCATTAAGGCAACAAGATTCATGATTGCAATGAATTAAATATTATCTCTGTTAAAATGCAGTATCCTGCGCTGCAAGATTTAAAAGCACGTACCCAGGACACAAATGACCATATATTTAGCTTCAAAAGGGTTTATTTAAAATACAAATCATGTGAACAATATTGCAAGAGGTAGTTCTTTTTAAAAGATCTTACAGAGAATCTGTGCTTAAAGTAAGGTAGCAGGTTTAAATATGAATTATTAACTTACAAGAGTCCTTTGTTATAGAAGCTGAGTGATGAACAGCATGGTTACAGGAGGAGAGTCTCTGACCAGGGCCGCAGCAGAATAGAAGAGATCTGTGTGTGTGGAACAGCTTCTGTTTTTTATACATTGCAAGTTGCAGGAGGATATGATCACATGAACCTCAGCACTTGCTTCCTGGTTTGCACTGGATAATTTGCAAGGCATTATGGTTAATGTAGTCTGTTGACATGATCACATTATAAGTCTTTCCTTGCTGCACATGTCCTGGCGTCTTCTTGTCTGATAGCTGATGGGAGGGGGCAGATATACATATCTGAGGTAACCAGCAAATGGTTTTAACAAGCAAATGCCTTGTTTATGGTTTTCCTCTGAGTCCTTTGTCTTCAGTACCTGGTTTTACACTTCTCCAGACCCTCTGTCTGCAGTTGTGTTTAATCTCTGCAGAAGTCTTGATGAGCCTTCAAGTATCCACCTAGTCATGCTTTTGTTATCAGTCCTTGTTAGGTGGGAAGAGAAGGAAGTTTTATAGCTCTTTGGAACAGTGCCCTTTTGTCTCTGTTAAGTGTTTGTAATTGACTAGTCCTGCTATCAGAAGTTCCCAGGAAAAGGAAGGGGAAAGAGGGGCTTGAAGTTCAGATCAGTTTCCCTGTTGCAGTTTCAATTAGTCTTTTAAAAACTGTATTTTTATATTTGATTCAGCCCAATCAACTGACATACTGCTCAATAATTCTGACACCATGTTACATCTCCAGCCTTGCATTTCATGTCTCTTTTCAGCTGGCTCCTATTGTATACTGCCAGTCCTCCACATCTCCATTTGTGTGGTAGACCCCTTTCGTCTTTCTCCATGTGCCCACCCATTCCCAGGGTTGAGGGGGACCATTTTATTTATGTATTGTAATTCCCTAAAAAGTTCACTCATCCCCACAAGCATCAGAATTTCAGCTTCTTTTAATGTTATTCCTGTCTGCCCCTCATGCTCAGTAGGCCGTGAGGTGGGATCCCTCACCCTCTACAGGGCCATCTGCAAAATCCATGCAGGGGGGGGTGGAGGTTTCCTCCAGAAACAATTGCTGCTCTTCGTTCCCCACAGGTGGCTCCTGGCTGGTGCCTACATTAATCCCTCGCCCTCTGGCCTGCTGAACACAGAGTAAACTGCAGTTTCTACTAAAGCCAAGGACACCTGGTGCTTTCTACCTGACTGGCTGCTATTGTGAGAGAGCAGACATGTGTATAACAGTTCCTTTCCCTCTTCATCCTTACTGTGGTATGCAATAAGTTTTATTCATTGAACATTAGATTTTTGCCACAGTAGTAGTACACACCACAGTAACCAAAAATCTATGCCATGTACATTTACAGCCTGCCAAGATCCCCTATGCAAACTACGTCAACATGAAAGCGCTGATTAAAAAGGAGATTTCCACCCTTTCTCCAGTTTGGTACAGTCTGAATTTGGCTTTGGGTTTTAGATTTAATTCCTCACCTTTTGCAAATTCATTGTTAGCCCACAGTCAATCATTGATGTGCTCTTGTCGACCTCCAGTAACAACTGAGTACCAGAACCAATCAGACAACATGAGAAAGAATGCTGAGTGAGCTCAGAAGCTGGTAGTTTCTAACAATAAACAAAATAAAATGGTAGTCAAAATAAACATCTTGATTTTTGAACTAGAGATGAAACCTAAATGAATGTAGAGATTCTAGAGTAGCCATGTGATGCTGCATCAAAGCAAGCACACAAAAGCAGCCTGGGAAATCAAAATGGGTGCTGGCCTGGCTTCCTGAACGTTTTGTACACTCATCACACCTCTGCATTTAAGCCGATTATTTCTGGTCCTTGCAATCATAGCTGCATCTTTGATTTGCCATGTATTTTGCATATATATTGAAGATTAGGCAAGAAAAGAATTCTATCAGTCTGTTAGATTTGGTGACTCATTGTAGACTGGGGGGAAAAAAGAAACCATGTACACATCAATGCCATTTATTAGCAGCACAGATTTAGACATGAAGATTTGTTTCTGATCTGCTGTGCAGGCTTCATTCTAGAATCAAAAAGAGACCATATGGCAACTATTGTATAGAGAGGAGCTCTGATAGAAAATTATCTATTATAATGATTTTCCTTATATAGTGAATATATCTTGAGGTTGCATTATCTTCCAATAAATTCTGCAGCAGCAAAAAGTCCTGATGCATGAATAATGGCTGGGGAGTCAAGTTATTGTAATAAAAATATCATCCTATGTGAAGTCTTTCCATCTGTTTTTCAGTCTGGCTAGAAAAGAAAAAAAGATCATTTCCATTTGCATTTTAACAAAATATGAAATAAGTATAGACAGTGTGCACCAGGCATGCTTTCCTCACTATTGTGATGCAAATTAATAGATACCATTCTCTTTTCTGATCTGAGGCTTGATTCATTTCTAAAAAATGTTTCAGCCTCTGAAGGGCAAATATTAGATGAGACCTGGAAAGCATCTATCATAAAAGCAGGTGTTCTGCAAAATTAAAAATATATTCAACAGTGCCTGAAAAATATTCCAGTTCAAGAGCAGGAGTTGCTATAGACCCCATAAAAAGTAACTTTTAAAGGTCTACTGATTTGCCCAAAGACAATTGTTGAATGCGTTTTACAAAACAGATTTAGTATTCCTGCTTCGTTTATCCAAATCTATATGTACTTTCTCTCTCATTCTGTTCTGGGTCAGCTTTGTTTTTTGAGATTGAGATATAGGTCCATATGTCCATACAATCTCTATATGTCTGCATTTCCCCCCATTTAAATATCGCAGTCCTAATAGCAACACTATAAATCTTCATCAGGTCTAAAATCTGGAAGGTGTTTCCTCAGGAAATGTCTCTCACTATAATTTTTTTTTATGGCCAAGGAAATCACTGACTTCTTTTGCTAGGACTAATTACTTTGTAATGTTTTCAACCCTCAACCGTCACAAACAGAATACTCAAAGCCAAATCTCCCGAGCTTCAGTATATAAGGTACAGCCTAAACGATGGGGTTTGGAAAATCCCATGGAACTCCTTTTATTCATATGTACAGCTCAGTTATTTAGAGTTTAGTTTATTCAAATCTTGATATTCCACCTGGACTGTTTCACAGACCACAGCAGTGTACAGCAGGCTTGTCCAAGTACAATCTTCTAGGGTCACAAACAGGCCAGATTTTCAGGATATCCTTAATATGCATGACCTAGATTTGCATGCCTACTACCTCCACTGTTTAAATCAGGGGTGGGCAACCATGGTCCTCAAGGGCTTCAACCTCAGTCAGTATTTCAAGATTTCCACAATGAATATGTATGAGATTGATTTGCATGTACTGCTTCCATTGCATGCAGATAGATCGAATGTATATTCACTGTGGAAATCTTGAAAGTCTAACTGGATTGTGGCTGTTGAGGACCATGGTTGCCCACCCCTGGTTTAGACAGACATCCTATAGCCTTGGGACTATATATACCCAAGATTAAAAACCAAATAGTGTACTGACATAGGATGTGTTCACCCTACTTATAGCATTAGTTTATGCAGGGCCACCGAGAAGGGGGGCCTCCAAGATGGGTTCAGCGCCAGCAATAGAAAAGTCGCTTTCTTCAGGCTTCCAGTGGCAGGCACAGGCATAAGGCTGGATTGGTCTCCTGCTTCTGTGTGTTGGGTTATTGTGTTATCACGTTAACACTGCTCTGCTCTGCCAGCCACGTCACGCCTCCTTTGTGAAGTACTTCCTATTTCTGCATAGGCAAGAGGGGATACGGCAGGAAGAAGGACCCATGGCCGGAAGAGCAGAATTAATGTGATAGTGAGAAAACCTCGCACATAGGAGCAGGAGACAGACCAAGTGAGCAGAAGGCTACTGCTAGGTGGGAGGCCACCTTCAAGATTGTTTATCCCGGGCCCGGCTTGGTCTCTCAGCAGACCTGAGCTTACATTACACTTAGGAGATTATATACTAACAGTTAAAGCATTTTAATGCCATTAATGCATGTTATTTTTTACATATCCCCCTTAGTTAAGTGTCAATCACACAAGCTATAACATATATATAACTCACATGCCTCCTACATGACACATGCGAAGCATGAGCTAGGGTGTCAACATAACAGGCGCTGCCATTTTTCTGAGACCTGTAACAAAGTTTTCTCTATCACTAGATTTATGGAATAAAATTGACTACCTAAAAAATTGAGGCTGATTGATCACTGATTTCATGATGAAGCTGAAGCCACTTCTATTCAAACAGGTTTGGGGGACGTAATTAATACAGTAGCACATTGGAAGAAAAAAGAGATATTTAATATTAATCTGTAAGAGATCAGAAGACAGTGATCAGGTTTTTAATTGGGATGTTGGCAGTATTAGTATGTTTTTTAAGTGTTTGTGTTATTAGTTTTTGATTATGTGATGTTTTTGTTAATGATAGATTATGTATGTAACTCTGTAATCTGTTTTGAAATTTTGATTGGGTAAACTATAAATACTGGACCCAATAAGCTCCTAGCCAGGGCAGGATGTACTGCTCAGTAGACCCTAGGCAAACAAGCATGTTAGCCTCCATAGTAACTCTCCCCCCCCCCCCCCCCCCCCCCCATTGTAATATAAATACCTTTTAAAATCTCACAAGAGTCTTGCATGGTTCAATTGCAGAGGAAAACCAATAGAGGGGGAAGTGGCTATGCACGGGTGTTGAGGAGAATAAACAGAGACCTGTAGGCATTGGGCAGTGATGGTTCTCCCACTCCCCCCCCCCACCCCCAACTCTGCCAGCAACTGGCTCACCAAGGCAAGAATTTGTGGGGGGGGGGGGGCCCTTCTAAACTCTTAGGCCCTAGATATGTGCCTAGTTTGCCTATGCCGTAATCCTGCCCTGCTTCTAGTTTTGAGTTATAAATTGACCTCACTGAAAATTTACTAGGGCACGCAAGTGGGAGACAAAAGGGGCAGATTTAGGGTGAGGATAATGTTAGGAGCTTAGCACGTATTTTCAGCACTAGGCACATAAATGAACATTTAGGCATACCCACATACGTCATGCCTTGATTAAGGCGGTAAATAAATCCTAATAAATAAATAAATAAGTTGGACTGCTAGGGCAAACCAGAAATGGTGCTTCACCAGCTGCCCACTGTAGCTGCAGGAAAATTCTCCTCCCTTCTTTGTGGTACTAGACCAAGTGGTAGACCCTGACTCCCTAGTTCCCCTTCAGATCTTAACAGCATCAATGTAGGACAGGCTGAAGAAGCATGAAACACCTACAGCTGGCTGTAAATAGATCTGTGTTGGAACATAGCAATGGCACAGCATGATTTGGAGGTGGGAAGGCATAGCATGATGGTAGGGGTACACTTGAACATGAAGAGACAGTCCCTGCTCGACAGAGCTTACAATCTAATTAGGACAGACAAACAGGACAAACAAGAGATAAGGGAATATTAAAGTGAGGATGATAAAATAAGGGTTCTGAACAAGTTAATAAGGGTTAAGAGTTAAAAGCAGCATCAAAAGGTGGGCTTTTAGCTTAGATTTGAAGACGGCCAGAGATGGAGCTTGACGTACCGGCTCAGGAAGCCTATTCCAGGCACAAGGTGCAGCAAGATAAAAGGAACGGAGTCTGGAGTTAGCAGTGGAGCAGAAGGGTGCAGATAAGAGAGATTTACCCAGTGAACAGAGTTCCCGGGGAGGAATGTAGGGAGAGATGAGAGTGGAGAGGTACTGAGGAGCTGCAGAGTGAATGCACTTATAGGTCAATAAGAGGAGTTTGAACTGTATGCGGAAACGGATAGGAAGCCAGTGAAGTGACTTGAGGAGAGGGCTAATATGAGCATAATGACACTGGCGGAATATTAGTCGTGCAGCAGAATTTTGAACAGATTGAAGGGGAGAGAGATGGCTAAGTGGGAGACCTATGAGAAGCAAGTTGCAATAGTCTAAGTGAGAGGTGATAAGAGTGTGGATGAGGGTTCTGGTAGTGTGCTCAGAAAGGAAAGGGCGAATTTTGGTGATATTATAGAGAAAGAAACGACAAGTTTTAGCAGTCTGTTGAATATGTGCAGAGAAGGAGAGGGAGGAGTCGAAGATGACCCCAAGGTTACGAGCAGATGAGACAGGAAGGATGAGAGTGTTATCCACAGAAATAGAGAATGGGGGAGGAGGAGGAGAGGTTGGTCCCTATCCCCTTCACCTGTGTCCAGCCATCTCTCCTCTGTGTCCCTATGCCCCCCCAAGTCCAGCATCTCCCTTCTATGTTCTTATTCTCCTCCATGTCTAGCATTATCTCTCTGTGTCTATATACCCCCTCCAATGTCTGGCATTACCCCCTCTGTGTCCATATACCATCTGCATGCAACATCTCACCCTCCCTTCCTTCCACCCTCCTTGCTGCCTCTGTCCCCTTCAGCTTCCTGCTTTCCGCCATCTGCACTGCTTCTGTCCCCTTCAGTTCCCTATCTCCAGTGCTACCTCTGTCCCCTTCAGTTTCCTCTCTCCCTCCATTGCTGCCTCTGTCTCTTTCAGCTCCAGCCCTCTCTGCAGCACTGCCTCTGTCCCCTTCTGCTCCCTCCCTCTCTCCCTCCAGTGCTGCCTCTGTCCCCTTCAGCTCCCTCCCTCCAGTGCTGCCTCTATCTCCTTCAACCCCTTTCTTCCTCCCTCCAACACTGTCTCTGTCCCCCTTCAACCCCCTCCCTCCAGTGCTGCTTCTGCCCCCTTTGGCTCCAGCCCTCCTTCCAGCACTGCCCCTCCTCAGTTCCAAACCTCCCTCTGTCCCTCCCTCCAGTGCTGCCCCTCACTCAGTTCCAGCCCTCCCGCCAGCACTGCCCCCTTCCCTCACATGGGTCCGGTATTATTTGTCTGCTGGCTCCCACCTTCTGGTTAACTTCCTGTTTCAACAAGAAATTACATCAGAAAGTGGGAGCCAGAGGAGGGGAGGCCCCAGAGCAGGCCTGTGAGAGATCTTCTTTGTGGTTCAAAAAGGTAGAAGACGCGATGCGATGGGGAGAGAAGGAAGGGAAGAAGGAAGGAAGGAAGAAGGAGATCCCAGACTCACAGTAATCCCAGTTTTGGGGTTTTTTACTATGGGATCAAGGCTTTTACTGCTTCTGCGGGGCAGTAAAAAGTGTTGCTACCACACCCATTGTAAATGCGGTAAATTATTTTACTGCGGATTTACCACAGGTCCCCATCCCCATGACATTCTCTATACACTGGCTTGCTGTTTAAGTAAGCCCTGCTCAGAAGCTGGTAAAATATTTGCAAATGATTTATAAAAAGGATCTCCATATATGGTGACTGTCATCTCAAAGAGACCACATAAACAGCAATGGAAAGCACAACAGAAAATGTGTTGCAGGCATCAGGGATTCAAGTCTGGTACAAGGACTGACCACTGGCTGTGGCTCATGCTGTGGTTTACTATTTACTGAGAATTACTTGCAGAGCCAGCTTTTTCCGAATGAGTGGGAGTGCTCAACCATCTCAAAATACCGCTCCTTAGACAAATGAAGGCATTCACTCAATATTGGGGGGTCTCACACACCCACAGCAGCCACAGAACTGCTTACCTGTCATCTATAAATCATCCATCTCAGAGTCAGAATATCTGTAAAGATATAATACCAGGACTTATACACATTTTTTAAAAGAGCCACAAATATCTACTGAGGCAAATGGTTAAACAGCAAAATGAGCACTGGAATATATAAATAGCATGGCAGAATTTACATAGCTGTATCTCAATTGTATTTTATGGAGCCAATACTAAAAACAATTTGATCGGACAGGAGAGGCTCCTTCCTGGTTAAATCACACTGGCCAGTCCAGGGGCAGATGTTCACTGGCACTTAACTGGACAGTGCTACTGAATATCCACTCTCATCACTGCAGCACTCTCCAGTTAGTGCCAGGGCAGTCGGGTGCAGAGTCTGGACAGAGCCAGGAATTACCCACTTAGTAGCAATTTTCAGTCCACTAACCAGGAGTCAGTTTTTATAAAATGCACCAAAAAGTAATGCACTGAGCATGAATCCTATAATAACCTCTCAGCGGCCAGATTCTGTTATAGAATACTAGGATAAGTCAGCATTTACACACTAACATTTAGACACACCCACTTACACCATTTCTGTAGCAGACGCCTAAATGGAGCACCTTAGCATATAAATGCAAGATTCCATAACCTACATGTGTAAATGTTTGACACACCCTTGCCCCGCCCACGTGGAGGAGTGGCCTAATGGTTAGTGCAGTGGGTTTTGGACCTAGGGAACAGGGTTCGAATCCTGCTACAGCCTAATGGTTAGTGCAGTGGGTTTTGGGCCTAGGGAACATAGTTTGAATCCTGCTACAGCCTAATGATTAGTGCAGTGGTGGAGATCCTGGGAAGCTCGCCAGGTGCCCTTGGCCTGGCTGTTGTGGACAGGATGCTGGGCTCGATGGACCCTTGGTCTTTTCCCAGTGTGGCATTACTTATGTACTTGTGTAACCAGGTTCAATTCCCACTGCAGCTCCTTGTGACCCTTGGCAAGTCACTTAACCCTCCATTAACCCAGATACAAAATAACCTTAGATTGTGAGCCCATTAGGGACAGAAAAGTACCTGCAAAAATAGTATATCTAAACTACTTTGTATCTATAGAAAGGCAGTATATATCAGGTGTGGAATAAAATTAAACTCCTGCATTTATTTGCTATTCCCTGGATTCTGCATAGGTCATTCAAATTTGGGCAGGGATCCCAAATCTGCATGTAAACTAATTAGTCAATTAGGCGCTAACAATCAATAATTAGTGTTAACAGCACTTAATTGGTCTTTTCCCAGTGTGGCATTACTTATGTACTTATGTAACCAGGTTCAATTCCCACTGCAGCTCCTTGTGACCCACGGTCATGCCCCATTTTTGGACCTAGGTGTAAATTTTAATTAAATCCAATTAGCACCAATAATTGTTAAAATCCCAATTATTGGCACTAATTGGCTTGCTATTCAATTAAATTGTGCACATAAATTGGATACCTACCCAAATTTGCATTCGCAAATTTTAGTGATTTTTGTAGATTTGGGGGGTTTGCGTGTAATAATTGCATTATTGCATATTACTGCCATAAAGCCTATTTTATACAATAGGCTTTGAGAAAAATAACACAATAACAGCATTATCTCACCATAACTATTAGTAAATAGAGACATAAATGCTTTTGAGTATATTTAAAAGAAGTAACATAACATTTTAAATATGTGTAAAAGTTTGAGCTTCTCTTTCTTAATTTGGGACAACATCATAGTCAGAGTGTTTCAGGAGTGACTGCATATTTAAATATGGATGAGGCTCATGCATGTTGCAATGAAGCTGATAATGTTTTATTCAGATCCAAATGGGTGTTGTCCAAAACACCAATGCAAATTATATTTATTCAGATTTCCTGAAATAGCAGGACTTCTGTGTACTGATTTGAATTTATTTCCATTTGCCAGCCTCAGTGAATATATTTCTACTGAAAAGGTTCACAGATTTGGCTGATCCAAGACCACAAGTAAATATCTCCTGGGCTCAGTCTAACATCCCTATTAAAATTGATACTATATGCGATCTTAGTCTAGGGCTTCCAAAAGCTGTTCTGGGAACCCGTCCAAAATAGAAGCAGTGATGATCAAACACAGGTCTGGTCTGGAAGAACCAGGAAAACACACCAATTGCCAAGAAGTAAAAAAAAATACCAGTATGGCAACCAGACCTTACACAGCATGTTCCCATTTGTCAACATTTGAATCAACATAAGAACGTAAAAATAGCCATACTGGGTTGACCAATGGTCTATCTAGCCCAGTATCCTGTTTCCAACAGTGGCCAATCCAGGTCACAAGTACCTGGCAGAAACCAAAATAGTAGCAACATTCCATGGTACCCATCCCAGGGCAAGCAGTGGCTTCCCATGTCTATCTCAATGGCAAACTATGGACTTTTCTTCCAGGAACTTGTCCAAACCTTTTGTAAACCCAGATACACTAACTGCTGTTACCACATTCTCCAGAAACAAGTTCCAGAGCTTAACTATTCGTTGAGTGAAAAAACATTTCCTTCGTTCTTTTAAAAGTATTTCCATGTAACTTTCTTGAGTGTCCCCTAGTCTCTGCACTTTTTGAAAGAGTAAAAATGTTATTCACTTCTTCTCATTTTACACCACTCAGGATTTTAGACTTCAATCATATCTCCCCTCAGCTGTCTCTTTTCCAAGTTGAAGAGCCCAGTAGCATACCGAGGACGGGGCAGTGGGTGTGGTCCTCCCTGGGTGTTCCCTCTGGTCCGGAACAGGAAGTAATAGCAGAGGGAGCAGGGAACCAGTGGAGCCAACAGCCACACAGCTACTCCCAACAGGTAGGAAGAATGCACCGGAGGGGGGTTGGAGGTGATGCACTGGGGGGGACGCTGCGCCGGGGCGATGTCGTGCTGCAACCGGGAGGGATGGATGATGCTGCACACAGTGGGGAGGGGTGCGCAGCGCTGATCACCACGGGTGGCAGCCGACCAAGAACGCCACTGAAAGAGCCCTAACCTCTTTAGCCTTTCCTCATATAAGAAGAGTTCCATCCCCTTTATCAAGTTGTTCTCATTCTTCAAAGAAAGTGTCCTTACGCATCATTTCCCTATGATATGATCATTAAAACTGAGGATATTGTCTCAATCTGAGAAGGCCACGATGGCCTACTTCTTTGTCCAGCATCTCTCATCTCTGTTGCCTCCAAATCCCCCTGTCCAGCATCCACTGAATCTCTTTCCGTCCCTTCCCCATATAATCAATCCTCTCCTCCTCCTCTTGCCCCTAATGCCGTCCATCATCTTCTCCTCCCACATGTGGTTCATCATTACCCCTCTTCTTTTCCTCTTCAGCGCCAGTCCCTGATCTCCCAGTCCCCATGTCATCCAGCAACTCCCTCCCTCCCTGCTACAGTTCCTCCTGCCCTTTAACTTTACCAGGCAGCAGGCCAAGACAAGTAGACACTGCATGTGATAGCTCTACTAGCAGAGTAAGTTCAAAACAGGAACGCACACAGCCAGGCCCACCGTGGGAATATCTTCTGACCTGAGAGAGATAGAACCCTCTGATGCATCCTGCCCTTGTTTCTTAAAATTCCTTTGGGGGCAGAACATATCACAAGGTTCTACCTCTCTCAGGTCCAGAAGGTGTTCTGTGCTGTCCTGGCTATGCATGTTCCCATTTTAGACTGTATTCTGCTACTGGCTCGATTGCACACTGTGTCCTCTCACGTCAGTATGCTGCACAAAGGTAAAGAGTAGAAGGAGCTGTGGCAGTGAGGGGAGGGGGTGTTGGATCATGCTCAATATTTTGGTGGTACATGACCCCTGTGGCTACCCCTGTTCCAATACGTATGCCCTGGACTTCTCCCTACTTGAATACTCTGTTAGACATCATGGAACTACCCAGAGCAATTCAAGGAAATGTAAGAGTTTTGACCTAAGCAGTGTGGTTCATACAAGATTGATATTGGTACCTGCCGTGTGCACTTTGGAATATTGCACAGTATAGAGATGGTATGAGTTTTCCACCTTGTTGATTATTGGAAATAATATAATTATTCTTGATTATTTATAATGCAGTATTCAATAACCACACTGTTGTGAAGGTTGTGGGTACTATGCACCCATGGATCTTGTGGTTAATTTTCAAAAGAAAAATAGCTTTGTACCTGCTATTTCTGCAAGCAGTAGAATGATGATAAATCAATGCATGTACATTTCAAAATGAACTGTATATATGTTGGATTGGTCTTCTCTCCACACCTCCTGGCTAAATACACTGAAAGATGGCACATACGTTTATAAGCCCTTTAACTAAAGCATGGTAAACTTTTGCAGGTACCACTCACTAATTGCCAAAATTAATAAGAAGTAACTACAAAGCCTCTGTTAACTTTGGGGGACATTCTCAGCATGTGCCCATACAATTTATAACAAAGAAAATATACTTAGGGCTAGATTCTATACATGGCGTCTAAAAAAGCGCTATGCTATAAGCCATGCTTAAAGTTAGTTGGTTTATAGAATAGCGTTTATGTCTGGGAATTGTACCTAAGTTCAGATGCGGCCATTTGCATCAGCTGAAATGTGGTGCAAATGTACGTGCCTATAACAACACACATTAATTTTAGGAACACCTCGTTCCACCTCTGCCACTCCCATTTCCACGCCTTTTTGAAATCAAGCAAAAAATTTAGGCACAGATCACAGCACCTAAATTTACATGCACAAAGTTCAATTACATTTAATTAGTGCAAATAATTGCTTGTTAAAAAGCCAATTATTGGCACTAATTAGTTTGTTATTTAATTAAATTGTGCATGCAAATTGGGCACATGGCTTTTACAGAATTTTGGGGGTTAGCACACGATAACTGAATTGCAAATCACACATATGCACTTAGGGGGTAATTCTATAATAATGCATCTATATTTAGGCACCTGTTCTATAAAGAAAAGTAGGCACCTACTTTCCTGTACAGAATGATAGCATAACCAGTGAAATGTGCACCTATAATTTAAGCACAAGCATTTACGCCAACCTTACATACCTAAGTTCCACAGATACTCACACAAATTATAACATTCTATAAGTTGTGTGCATAAGTGTGAGACCTGCCAAGACTCTGCCCATGTGTAAAATATGAGCTTAGGTGGCTTGTTGCACACATGCACTCATATATACTAGTATTCTAATCATTTACACACATATGGCTAGACTGTATATATAGTGCCTGAACATTTCATGAAGAAAAAAAAATACACCTAGGCATATTCTCTAGAGTACACCTAAATTTTATAGAATAGCATTACATTTCCTTGTGGTATATAGAATATGCAGAGCGTCGGTCTATATAACTAAATTTACTTGCGGTTAATTATGCCAACTAAAGCCTTGTTTAAATCCTGATGCCTAAGTTAGGTGTGGAGCGAGTGTATTCTATAACAATGCACATAGATTTTAGAAACACCCATAACCTGCCCATAACCATGGCCTTTTAAAAACTTTGTGACGTGGAGGGGCATAATTGAACTGCACCGACCGAATAGATTGCCGGCCATCTATAAGGCCGGCGCCGTAAAGAGCTGTCCCTGACCATATTATCGAAAAATATGGCCGGCCATCTTTTGTTTCGATAATACGGTTGGGGCCGGCCAAATTTCAGAGATGGCCGGCATCGGTTTTCACTGATAATGAAAACTGAAGTCGGCGATCTCAAACCCGGCCAAATCCAAGGCATTTGGTCGTGGGAGGAGCCAGCATTTGCAGTGCACTAGACCCCCTCACATGCCAGGATACCAACTGGGCACCCTAGGGGGCACTGCAGTTGACTTCAAAAATTGCTCCCAGGTGCATACCTCCCTTACCTTGGGTGCTGAGCCCTGCAAATCCCCCCCCCCAAAAAAAAAACCCCACTCTGCACAACTCTACACCACTACCATAGCCCTAAGGGTGAAGGGGGGCACCTACATGTTGGTACAGTGGGTTTTGGGGGAGGTTTGGAGGGCTCCCATTTACCACCACAAGTGTAACAGGTAGGGGGGGATGGGCCTGGGTCCACCTGCCTGAAGTGCACTGCACCCACAAAAAACTGCTCCAGGGACCTGCATATTGCTGTCATGGAGCTGGGTATGACATTTGAGGCTGGCATAGAGGCTGGCAAAGAAACTGTTTTTTAAATTGTTTTTTTTTGGGTGGGAGGGGGTTGGTGACCACTGGGGG
This sequence comes from Microcaecilia unicolor, assembly GCF_901765095.1. Classification (NCBI taxonomy): domain Eukaryota; kingdom Metazoa; phylum Chordata; class Amphibia; order Gymnophiona; family Siphonopidae; genus Microcaecilia; species Microcaecilia unicolor. The sequence goes on along the minus strand of NC_044034.1, from coordinate 280,707,447 downwards.
AGTAAGGGGAGGTGATCCCTGATTCCCTCCGGTGGTCATCTGGTCAATTGGGGCACTTTTTTGAGGCTTGGTCCTAAAAATAAATGGACCAAGTGAAGCTGGCCAAGTGCTTGTCAGGGCCGGCCATTTTTTTTCCATTATCAGCCGAAGCCGGCTATCTCATAACCATGCCCCTGTCCTGCCTTCCATACCCTTCCAAAATGTCCCTTTTAACTTTGGCCAGCTCTGCGACGGAAAGCAGTTGGAACCGGCCAAAATCGGCTTTCCATTATACCGATTTGGCCGGGTTCATGAGATGGCCGGCCATCTCCCGATTTTTGTCGGATCTCTTTTTTGGCGATCTCTTTCGAAAATAAGCTGGTTAGTAATCTATGCACACCATGTTATAGAATACGCTTAGACAGTAGTGTGCGTAAATTCTAATTAATGCCAATTAGTGCTGATAATTGCTTGCTAACTAATTAAGTTATGCACATTGTTATGGAATATGCTTTGATTTCTGTGCAGAAATCTCAGCGAGATAGATAGAATCCCAGGGATTGCATGTATATGTTAGCGTAGGTGTGAACATATATGTTTAGATGCCCAGAAGGTGCCTCTAAATACACACATACAGCTTCATGCACATGGACAAAGTCTGGGTGGTGCCTGGGCGGAATTCACACTTATGTGCATAACATATAGAGGGGCATAATCGAACGAAAATGTCTATCTCCATGGGCGTTTATCTCCGAGAACGGGTCCGTGAAGGGGCGGACCGAACGGTATTTTGGGAAAAAATAGACGTCCACGTTGTATTCGACAATTTGTGAGCTGGGCGTTTTTGTTTTTCAGCGATAATGGAAAATGAAAGTGCCCAGCTCAAAAACGAATAAATCCAAGGCATTTGTTCGTGGAAGGGGCCAGGAGTCGTAGTGCACTGGTCCCCCTCACATGCCAGGACATCAACCGGGCACCCTAGGGAGCACTTTTACAAAAAAAAAAAAAAGGTAAAAGAGCTCCCAGGTGCATAGCACCCTTCCCTTGGGTGTTGAGCCCCCCAAATCCCCCTCAAAACCCACTGCCCACAAGTCTACACCATTACTATAGCCCTAAGAGGTGAAGGGGGGCACCTACATGTGGGTACAGTGGGTTTGGGGGCGGTGTGGAGGGCTCCCATTTACCAGCACAAGTGTAACAGGTGGGGGGGATGGGCCTGGGTCTATCTGCCTGACATCCACTGCACCCCCTAATAACTGCTCCAGTGACCTGCATACTGCTGCCAGGGAGGTGGATATGACATTTGAGGGTGAACATAAAAAGTTGTGAAACGGCATATTTTTGTGGTGGGAGGGGGTTTGTGACCACTGGGGGAGTCAGGGGAGGTCATCCCTGACTCCCTCCAGTGGTCATCTGGTCATTTAGGGCACTTTTTGGGGCCCTATTCGTGGAAAAACAGGGTCCAGGAAAAGTGCCCTAAATTCTCGTTAAAAACGCATATTTTTTTTCCATTATCGGCGAAAGGCGCCTATCTCTGATCGGCCGATAACCACGCCCCAGTTCCGCCTTCACCACGCCTTTGACACGCCCCCATCAACTTTGTCCGCATCCGCGACGGAGTGCAGTTGAAAACGTCCAAATTCGGCTTTCGATTATACCGCTTTATTCGTTTTTGTGAGATAAACGTCTATCTCCCGATTTGGCTCGCAATATAGGCGTTTTTCTTTTTCAATTATAAGCTGGATAGAATATTATAAATTTCACATGTATCTCCAGCATTTAGACGCCAGCACTTTCATCAGCTCTGTGGCTGGCATAAGTGCTTGTGCCCAATTATATAGTATATGCACAGTCCCAGGCACTACATATTTTCAATAGTGTATAATTATCAATTAATACCGGACATATTTTTTGTTATTTTTTTACTCTTTTGTGGGGGGGGTGGGGGGGAGGGATCATCAGAATGTCCTGCAACAAACACTGCTGAAAAGCTTTCATGAAGCAGCGAAGTACAAATCCTCATTGATCCACAATTTTTTTTATTTTTTCCCCTTTTAAACCCCAATTTCACATTAATAATATTTAAATCATTTTTTGCAAAATTCTGCAGTGTAGTGCTGCTTCATGAAAGCTTTTCAGCAGTGTTTGTTGCGGGACATTCTGATCCCCCCCAAAAAAAAATAGTAAAAAAAATTACAATATGTCCAGTATTAATTGATAATTATACACTATTAAAATATGTAGTACCTGGGACTGTGTATATACTATGTAAATTACTGTGTTGTTCCCGCACCTATGAATTTAAATGTCCCTAATTACTGGCCTGTCTTTAACTGATCACATTAGTATTCTGTAAAGGAAAGTAGCCCACACAATATTCAAAAGCATTTAACCAGTCAGGATCGGCACCTGGTCAGTTAAATGCCCCATAAATGGGTATCTGTGAACTTTCAGCAGGATGTTGCCAGCAATGACCTGCTGAAAATTTGCCGTTAGTGATTAGCAGACAGTTGGTTGTATCACGTGATATAACCAGCTATCCTCTGATTTTCAGTGTATTGCTGGCTAAGTTTGGCGGTCATATTTGGCCGTGTGAATACCAGACCCATCTTTGGCTGGTTCAAACTTACCAGAAATGGCCTGGCATTGAATATCCAGCCTCAGCGCCGACCATCAGAGTTTGCCGGGCTAACTACCGTGGTCTCAACATTGGGCCCTAGGTGCCTACTTTTCTTTGTAGAATAGACACCACATAGGAACCCTCTAGTCTAGGGTGTAGCCAGAACTTGATTTTTGGGGGGGGGGGGGGGAGATCCAGGAGTGGCCTGAGGGGATCAAGAATTTCCTCCTCCCCCCCCCCCCCTTTATCATACCTTTGCTGGCAGGGCTTCTCAAGTCCAGCCAGCCAGAGGTTCACTGCCAGAGCCCCCACCCATGCTGCCTGAGCAGTGAAGAAGTCAGCAGCAGCAGGGTGCTCCAGCCTCTGACCCTGACACTTCTACACATGTTCAGTTCAAGGCATAAAAAAGAGCATGCAAGGAAGTGCAGGCATTGGCATCGGCAGCTGGAGTACCCCACTGACTTCCTGCTACTCAGGCAGCTCGGGCAGGGATTCGGTGAGACTTGTCCCAGTAATCTTGACCAGGTTGTTTGTGTCTGTCTGGTTAAGCTAGGTTTTGTGGACAGCATCATCCAGCTGCCAGGAGTTAGATGTTCATGCTCTGTGCAGGCAAAGGAACATGAGAGCATTTACAGTGCCTGTAAACTACATGTTAATAATGTTTATCGTTTAAACATGAGCCTCAGTCCCAGTTTATGAAATCTAGTGGGACACTACAGCAATCTGCCTGAGGTTAATCACTCTGAAAACTGTCCTCTCGTGTGCTCTATCTTGACAAGTCTATATAAATAATACCTTTAACCACTCTAGTACAAATGTTTTATGAATTCAGGAAAAATTGAGTAGGTGATTTTTCCACACGTGAAGCCTGTTTTACACATAGAAAAGTGCTTTTATAATTGTGCAGCATTATCCCCGATTCTATAAACTTGCATGCACACCGTTATGGTTTTACACAAGTTATAGAGTTTCACACATAACTTGATTGACTAACAAGCTGATAATTGGCATTAACAACCAATTATTGGCATTAATTGGCAACTAATTAGCAGTTATGCATGTAACTGTCCTAAGTCGGCATTCTAAAGAGCATACGTGCAAAGGTGGTGTGGACCTGGGAGTGGCATGAGCACTTGTGCATACAAGTTATAGAATACTAGCAGTTTCACGCCTAAGTGATAGCAGTTAGATGCGAGCATTTGCACCAGCCATTAAGCTAACATAAGTGTTCACGCCTAAGTTAGGCATATAATTGTGGACTTGCGCTAACATTCTATAACAGTAATTGCTGAGGCAGAATTTCCACTTAATGCACATCATCCTAGGGCCTAACTGTAGGCGATCTGTAGAGAATTACCCCATCCCCCAGATTCTATACATGTTGCCGTGATTTCAGCACTGAAATTTGCATGCGAACTCTTGTCACTATAGCCCCACCTGTACAAAAGAAGATAAAAACAGTTTCAAAAAAAGAAGACAAAGCTACCATAAGACCCAAGGACAGCACTTCTCCTCCTTTCCCATTATCTGGTCCAGCCTCTCCCTCCCCCTAAAGAACCAGAAGGAGAAGTTGTAGCAGCACTTCCCAGCACTTGGCCTAGCTACTTCAGCATTACTAGTTTATACCATTTCAGTGGTACTCACAGATGAACAGGAACTTCTGTACAAAACAGGAAGTTCCAATCCTAACCACGAGTATCACCAAAAGTACTTGTTAGAGAATGATATGGGGACAAAGTTTGTTCCGGTCCCCAAGGGTTCTATCTCTGTCCCCACACCATCCCCGCAGATTCTGTCTCTGTCCCTGTCCCGTTCCCACAGGCCCTGTCTCCGTCCCCGCCCCATCCCTACAGCTTCTGTTCCCATCCCCGCCCCAACCTCGCGGGCTCTGTCCTCATCTGCAGAAGCCTCGAACACATGATTTTATATTTAAATCTTTTTATTAAAGTATAAAAAGGAACAATAGCAGAAAAGAAAAGCAAATCCATGTGGTAAAATAAAGTAAAGTAAAACACAATTTATTCAACGCAGATATATAAAATCAGCAGATAACTTTCCTCTAATCACCCAACATGGGCATGTTTTGCCTTCTCAAGAGCTGTGTCAGGGGCTTAACATGAAACCATCAGGAACAGTCCAATTTGTTTCCCTGTCTGGTTAGTGCAGTGCAGCACACAGAATAAGGTTCACAAGCAGTGAGCTATCTTTCCCAAGCAGCTATATCCTCCTGCATTAACCCGAGTAGAACTCAGGTTCAATGTGGCTTACATAACAATTAGAAAAGCATTAACATGTTCATTTGGCATTTGGCAGACTTACCCCACTTGCTGCATACCAGGATGCAAAGTTTGGGATCACGTGCCACCATATTCCAAGATGGCAAAGCCTGAGGCAGGATCAAGTAGGCATCACTCCCGTCTCTTTTAAGGTACACCCTAGAGAGGGTCAGGGAGAGGGGTTGGGTTGGTGCTATTAGGCACCATAGAATTTTTTTTTTTAAGACAGGGGAGAGAAGGGTGTTGGAAATGCCTGTAGACACCAGGAATTTTTTTTTAAGTATGATGGATGTGGTTGGGTCAAGGGATAGTGTGTGTGTGTGTGTGTGGTGGGGGGGGGGGGGGGGAGAACCTAGACTCCAGGGACTTTTTTTTCTTTATATTCAGGGGCAGTGGAAAGGAGGGAACCACTAGACACCAGGAATCAATGCAGGGAAGGGAGTTAGACAGTCATCAACCCTTTCACATTGTCTTAGACCTAGCAAAAAAATTTCTGATGTTGTGCATGATTCAAAACCCACTCTTTCTTTCCATGTATTGCAGCAGAATGCTTAATGGGCTCATTACCATTTATTTTACTGGAGTGTATGACTATCATAGTGCTTAGGAAAAAAGGAACTAAATTTTTAAGGTTCGCTAATGAACATGCCTCCCTAGTAATGTTCTACCTATAAGTTTCAAGGAGTGCCACTATTTGAAAGAGTAAACAAGCATTCCCTATCTATCTGTCTACCCCACTCATGATTTTATAGTCCTCTATTCTTCTGTTCTTGCAGCCTTCTCCTGTTTAGCCTTTCTTTATAAGGAAGACATTTCATTCTCTTTATCGTTTTGGTTGCTCTTCTCGGTACCTTGTCCAAGGGTCCCTTTACTAAAGCTTAGGTCACACAAAATTCTAAGCCCATAGGCATATAGGACTAGGTTTAGTAAGTGGCACTGAAAAAAATGGCGTCAAAAAATTTGGCATGGAATGCTATTCTATAAATGGTGCTCTGAGTTGCATGCCGTTTCTAGAATAGCGCTTAGAGCCAGTTCCTGCACCAAACTTTGGTTGCGAGCATAGTTGGTCGGTGGCCCAACTGTTTGGGGAGGCTAAAGGGGGCGGAGTTAGGGGTGGGGCCAGGGGTGGAGCTTAAATCCATAGTTGTCTGATAACACACAGAAAAAAAAAATAAAAGTCACAATTGATACCTTTTATTAAATTTAGATATTAGATATGTATCATATGTCAAAGAATAAAGTGGTTGCTCAAAGCATATACTAACCACAATTGCTCAACTGCAAAACACTATGCACAACTTTGTGCAAAAAACACTCAGAACCTTACTGTACCACTGGGCAGAACCTAATACACCAATATACCACCGTATGGAAAATGAAGACCATCAACAATATGAAACAAGGTATCATAATATCATGATACGTGTAGAGCCACAGAACACACTAATTCATGTTTAATGTGGGATAAAATGCCATAAATAAGTAAATAAATATAAACTTTTAATGTTGAGCACCTGATTCTAAAAGTGGACATATTCCAAACACTATAATGAAAATAAAATGATCTTTTCTACCTTTGTCTGGTGACTTTGTTTTTCTGATCATGCTGGCCCAATATCTGATTCTGCTACTATCTTTCCTCTTAACTCCATTTCCAGGGCTTCCTTTCCATTTATTTCTTTACTTCTGCCTTTCTTCTTCATTTCTTGCCCTTCATCCGTAAGTAAAAGCTGGGTCCTCCATAGACTTGACTGCCCAGTGGATCCAGCTTCTGCCTGTTTTCTTCCTCCATGTGCAGTTTTTCTCTCTTCCTTTCCCCTCATCTCCTTCCTCACTCTTCCCTCCCCTCCATCCATGTCCAGCAACCCTCCACAAACTTTATTTGTGTGAGAGGCCCCTTAGGCAGATTTCACTGGGTGGCACTACAGTCCTAAAAGATTCAGATGCCTCACCATGACCCCATAGGTGCCCTGCCATATGACTAGCTAGGGTGCTGCAACTCCAGCAGTCCTGAATGGTCAATCACACCAGTATCTAAAGGTCATGTTTATCATCATGTCTCATAATTCTGCCTTTTCTCAGGCATCCCACTGTGACAACAGTTTGTAATCAAAGAACAATTCAAAATGGAGCATACACTGCTACAGGAATTAAGAAAAAAAAACTAGAGGGAGAGAAAATGGGAGGGGGAGGGGGTGTCTGCTCCCACATCAACTCTTTTTTCTCAATCCTACCCAAATTCCACTAGCCCTCATCCATCTCGCCAATCACCTGACGCCACTTACCTGCCTCTTCTCATTCAAACAATAACAACCAGACCTTTTTTTCCTGCAGTTACCTGTCATGCACCACTCTACATTCCTCCCTCAGCCCCCCCCCCCCCCCCCCCCCCCCCCCCCTCTCCGGGCCTTCTGCATCCCTGCCTTTACCAGTTTCCTGTTCCACCAGCCAGAGCTGCTGCCCAGCCACTGTTCTCATTTTGGAGCAGTACAAAACCAGCTCAGCGCTTTCCTAATGAAAACCTACAGGATGTACCTAGTATAGGGCAGTGGGAATATATATATATATATACTTTCCTAAACATACAGGGAGAGCAAGCATTTTAGAAAAATACATGTATACAATAAGAGCAGCATCACTCAGTGCCTGATACATTTAAGCACTAATACTTATAGATGTATATGGTGATTTTCACAATTACCCAAGTACTAGCACTTAGACCTATAAGCACCATATTCCACAAAATTCCATTTATTAAAGAACCCAATTTAGGAGTCAAGCACTTTTTTTTAAATTTCTTTTTATTGTCATCAGTACAGTACATGCCCTCAGGCTACAAAAAACTGAAACAGAGCAACAATGCCTGTGCTAGCATATCTTGCAATCCAAAAGCGAAACCAAACATATAATCCCATAACAAAGCAGATTTAAAAATGTACCTGGTTTCTTCGAGGCGTGGGTTCTGGGGTGGTCCGGGTTTGCAGGCAGGTCGGGCTCAATCCGTCCTCCTTTTTCTGGAGCCATATGGTAACCCTAGGTCAGAGCAGAAGAGGCTGTTGTGGCTGAAAGATGCCCCAGTTGTTAGAGGCCCAGTGATTTGAGTTCTGGGACAGCATCAGGGCTGGCAAGGCCGCTGGTGTGGAGATCAGTGACAGGGAGGAGAGTGAGTGCTGGACAGGAGCAGAGACAGAGGTGTCAGGCTGCATTGACACGGCGGCAGAGGCATTCCGGGCTGAAAAAAAATGTGTGGTTTCTTGCACATGTGCTGAAGTTTGAGTGGCCTCTGCTGAGCATATGCACTTTTCTCTGCACGTGCTGAAGGAGTCTAGATTGAGGCTGAGGGAAACCGGCCCAAGTTAGAGAGCTGAGCCAGTGAAGAAGCTTGTGCTCTGATTTATCCTCATTTAAGAAATAAGTGGGTGAAAGCCAGGTTAGGTAAATAAACATGCTAGTGGCACTGGAAGTAAAGGAGTTACAGAAAACTTTTGAATGCTTAAGGATAACGTGCTCAAAGGCTAGAGCACTTTTATTTTGCTGGTTACATAGAGGCTCATGACTCCAATAGCAGAATCTGCTCAAAGAGATGATATTCAATAATTATGGGTTTATGTACAGCTACCAAGCACATGTTTAGATAATGTAGCACTGAGAGCAGCAGTTATTCAAGAAAACTAAAAGGTGAGGCTGCAGTACTATCAGGATGCAAGCACAGAAAATGTTTGTTCGTGTTCCCATCCCCAGCATAGGGCTAGGAAGCATATCCGGGAGCATGAGCATAGTGGATGCCTCTGACGCTGGAAGCAGTGCGGCTGTCAGCTGGCTCGGAGGCTGAGTGCACTCTGCAGGGTCTCTGCCTCCCAGGGCTGAACGCAGCCTTCGGCTTGAGCACAGGGAGGAGTGAGAAACCTGTGTCTTCTCGCAGCACGTGAAGAAGGACTTCATGATCTGAACAGGGAGGAGCAGCTTTTTTTCTTGGTTCCTAGTTATGGCGGGGCACTTGCCTCCTTGTGTCATAGAAGCTGTGACCTTTTCCGCCCGCCCCCTCCCCCCCCCAAGCCTGCCCTCTCAGCTCCCTGACCTTCCTGCAGTGGCTGCCCGGCGTTTAAACCTTTTTAAGTTGCAGGACAGCTCACCTCCGCTCCAGCCTTTCTCTTCTCGCTCAGTGGCCCTGCCGAGGAAAGGTCACAGCTTGGCTGGGGAGGCTTAGCCTCCCCAAGCCTCTTATACAGGGCGCCTATGGTTGCGAGAATTTATACCAACTAAAATCTGGTGTAAATCCTGATGTACAAGTTGGGCGCAGATCCCCCGGATTGTATAACTCTGCGCACAACCTGGAAGAACGCCCCTGACCTGCCCATAGCCAAACCCCCTTTTGAGGTGTGTGTGTGTGCCATGTTATAGAATAGCGTACAGTGAGATGCACATGCAATTCCCAATTGAATTTAATGAACACCAATAACTGATTGTTACTATTCATTTATTGGCATTAATTGACTTGTTAAGCAATTAAGAGGTGCACGCATCTCAGGATCATGCACAAATTTTGGCACGCATCTTTGAGCGCCATGTATGAAATCTGGGGGATAATGGACTTATTAGCACGGAGGGCTAGATTCTATATATGACACCCAAAAAATCTGCTTGGTAAAAAAATACACTTTGGTGTATTCTCTAAAGTACGCCTAAATTTTATAGAATAGGCTTAAATTTCCGCATGATATACAGAATAATGCCGAGTGCCTCTCCACATGACCTAATTTGGTCATGTCCATTCAGGCCATGTTTTACTTGGCGTAAATTCCAACACCTACTGTATATTAGGTGCAGAGTGGGTATATTCTATAATAATGTGCATAGATTGTAGAAACTCCACCCCCCTTCCACCTCTCTAGCCATACCCCCATTTCAACTGTGTAACTTGGAATTTATGCACACCAGGTTACAGAATGCGCTTAGCCAGTTGAGTGCGTAAATGGTAATGCCAATTGTTGATAATTGCTTATCATCCAATTGATAGCACTAATTAGCTAGTTAACCAATTAAATTATATACATTGTTATAGATTATGCTTCAATATCCATGCAGAAATTAAGCTGCGTTATATAGAATTTGGGAGTTAGACACATTAATGTCCGTTAACACATGCTACGTTTGTGCTGAGTGTTAGTAAAAGGGCTCTCTGGTTCCATTATATCTTTTTGAGATGACGCCATCAGAGCTACACATTCTACACACAGCAGTCAAGGTGTGGTCACAAAATGGATCAAAACGAGGCAGTAGAACATTCTCTGTTTTATTATCCATTCCTTTCTAAATAAGTCTTCATATTTCTGTTTGTTGTTTCACTGCTGCTGCACACTGAGCAGTGGTTTCTTGTTTACATTGCAGTTTGCCGTCATCACTGTGTCCTCTAACAGTAGTTTTGCCAAATAAAGGCAAGCACCTCATTTGACAATATACGTCACCTAGAAATAGCACCATGAGACTACCACTAGGAGTCAGCTGGCACCTTTTCCATTTGCTAAACTTTTCTATTTTTGTCCACTAATGAACTGCTTTGCATGATTTTGCATTGCAGTGGCTCATCAATGCCAAATTCAATTCAACTTTCGCTCAGCGCAAGTTTTGCGCAAAGGTTTACTACCACAAAATGAATTTTTGAGAACTAACTTTGGAAAAGTTCATGCTGTGTGGAAAAATAGGATAAAACAACTGAACTTTGTGGTGTCTGTGTGCTTCCAGGCATATTTCACTATTTTTATACGTGGAGCACTTTTGCACTCACTTCACTTTTTAATAGATTGGCCTTAAGAAAGGAATTTATTCATGTCATATCACACTGAAGAGAAAAAATGTTTTCAAGTTGACCCAAAACCTTGAAAAGCAGGAATGTTTCATGCACAAGCAACCTTAAAATGAATGCCATGAACAGCACATTCATAATTTGAAATTTAATGACTGTCTTTTACCCATTTCAAAATGTGTTCCTTCATGAAGCCTGAAGTGATAAATTGAACATGGGAGGTTGTACCTAACCAAGAATGGGGTATGTCAAATTCCACCAGGCTGTCTCAAGGGCTGTGCGAGCTATGCAACCACATTGGGCACAAGGGAGATGAGGGCTTGAAAACCGTTCCCCATCCATTGTCTCCCCAGTGATGGCCATAGTGCAGTGGGCGGGTTGCGGTGCTAGGGGAGCAAGTTGCCTAGGATGACTAGGTATGCTCCCGAATTCAGCCCACAAATCAGTGGTTTTTAAGCTGCTGACAACTGCAGGCAAACATGGGTATGTGTGGTCACCCGAAAGTTAACCAGGCACTGACTGATATTCAGATCGGTGCCCAGTTAAATCAGTGGATAAAAATAGGACAATAGTATCTTATTCTTTAGCTGGTCAGCAAACTTAGGAGCCCTTTTACCAAGGTGCAGTAGAGCAACTGCATGGGTAGCATGCAGCGAAAACAGCACCACTGCGGTAGTTCTAGGTTTGCCACGCACCCGTTTCCTGTGCTAGAAAATAAATGTTATTTTCTAGCACTGGGATGGGGAGTAGGTATTCCGGGCAGTAATCGGGCAGCACGGGCACATTGCCGCGTGCTGCCTAATTACCGCATAAGTAACATGTGAGCACTTGCCGCCTTCTAAATAGGAGGTGGTAAGGGCTCAGGCGCTAATGCTCAAGCCTAATTTGGAAATTAGCATGTGGCCATTAATGGAAAAAATTGAAATTCATCCATTTTACAGCCGCAGTAAAATGTCTCCAGAGCACGCGGGAAACCCATACGCTAAAACTACTGCAGTCACTTTTTAGCATGGCTTAGTAAAAGGACCTCTCAATATTGCTGCTAACTAGTTAAGTGCTAACTCCGGCAGGGCCACCGACAGACTGAGCCAGGCCCGGTGCAGGGCTGCCACCTTCCCCCCCCCCCCCCCCCCCCCCCCAGGATCATCGCCGCCACTGCCGCCGCCCCCCCCCTCCAAGATTGCTGCCACCCCTCGCTCACCACAATTGTAAATACCTTGGCTGATGTGGGTCCCAAGGTCTCACCAGCAGAAGAGTCTTCCTCCAGCGCTGCTCTTATTCACTCTGCCGCATGGCCTGCCCCTGTGGCTGCTTTTTCTCTCACATCGCGCATTCTTGGTTTCAAAACCAAGCATGCACAGCCTAAGGGGAAAGCAGCTGCTTGGCAGGCAATGTGGCAGAGTGAAGAAGAGCAGCACTGGAGGAAGATCTTTTCTGCTGGCAGGGCCTTGGGGGGAGTCCCTCGTCAGCCTGCTGTATCTGCTCCTCCGAGTCCTCCCCACAAGGGCGGCTCGGCACCACAGTCACCCGGGTCCCGTCAGGAGCAAGAGAGAGAGAGAGACTCCGGTGCCAGGCCCCCCTTGGAGGCCCGGGTCCAGGGAATTTTGCCAACCCAGCCCCTCCTCTCAATGGCCCTGAACTCTGCCCAAGGACTACAGGTGCAGTTAGAGGTAATATTCAGCAGCAATGTCCAATTAAGTGCCATTGAATATTAACAGATATTCAGGCACAATCGATCCTGCCCTATTAAATCACTTTGAATATCAACCCCTTAGGCTGGCTTCAAGGTATTCTAGATAATCAATAATGCAGATCCTGCTGAGCCCTTGCTAAAGTGGATGCTTCTGGAAAGAGAGATAGCCTGAGGAGCTACAGCCCATCAGAAAGAAGAAAGGCCCAATGTGGCCATGTTTTGATTTTGAGTACTCCTGCTTCATGGTAGCAAATTTTATTCTCCATTCCTTGATTTCACATCACATACCACTATTGACTCAGATATCAGTTCAGAAGATTCTGCTCCTATATAAGTAGAAGGGAATTACAATCTGAATAAGGAGCTTATTTCTGAACACTCTGTTAAAGCCAGAACTTCAGTTCACCTTCCTTTGCAGAATTTTACTTCCAAAATATGTTTAAAAGTTAGTGTTACACAAACCCCCTCTGGCCGGGTTCAGATCCGTGAACCTATAGCTAAACTTTACTCAGAAACGCCAGTCAGGTTGTATCCAAACCTGACTGACGTTTCTGAGTAATGTTTAACCATAGGTTCACTGATCTGAACCAGGCCAGAGGAGGTTTGTGTAATGCTAAATTTTAAACATATTTTGGAAGTAAAATTCTGCAAAGGAAGGTGAACTGAAGTTCTGGCTTTAACAGAGTGTTCAGAAATAAGCTCCTTATTCAGATTGTAATTCCCTTCTACTTATATAGGAGCAGAATCTTCTGAACTGATATCTGAGTCAATAGTGGTATATGATGTGAAATCAAGGAATGGATAATAAAATTTGCTACCACGAAGCAGGAGTACTCAAAATCAAAACATGGCCACATTGGGCCTCTCTTCTTTCTGATGAGCTGTACTGCAGGTACAAGTTTTAGCAAATGTGAACTAATTATTATTATTTTATTTGTAGCATTTATACCCCACTCTTTCCCGCTGTTAGCAGGTTCAGTGCGGCTTACAAAGTATAGTACAGAGTTACAATGCAGGTTGTAACTAATGGAAAGATGCAAAGATAGAAGATGTTTTTTAAACATCATTATCATAAAACTGTGAACATTTTGCAACAAAACTAGGTCAAACCAGATCTAAGCTGGGCAAACGTGAAGTTTAGAGCCGGACTACCAATGGTCTGCATGTCTCATAAATCACACAACACAGGGACTTGTCAAAATCAAAATGTGGCTTTTCTTATTCTCTGAGGGGTCCTTTTACTAAGCCGCATAAGGCTCTACGCGTGCCCAATGCGCACAAAAAGGAGTTATCACCCAGCTACCGTATCGGAAGCGCGCCAAGTGGCATTTGACGCGCATAGCTCATTACCACCCGGTTACCGAATGAGACTTTACCTACTACTACTACTACTACTACTACTACTACTATTAAACATTTCTATAGCACTACTAGACTTACGCAGCGCTGTACAAATCAACATGAAAAAGACAGTCCCTGCTCAACAGAGCTTACAATCTAGATTGGACAGATGAACAGACAGCTAGGGGTGGGGAAATTGCAGTGGTAGGGGTGATAAGTGAGGGTGTTGAGTAAGAGAGTCATGGTTAGGAGTCAAAAGCAGTAGCAAAGAGGTGGGCTTTAAGCCTAGACTTGAAGATCTCTAGGTCAATGGCTGGCGGTAAGGTCTCAGACCCAAAATGGACGCACAGCAATTTTCATTTTGTTGCACGTTCATTTTTGGCAAAAATTTTAAAAAGGCATTTTTTGCAGGTGCGCTGAAAAATGATTCTGCGCACGCCCAAAACACACACCTACACCACCGCAGGTCTTTTTTCAATGCACCTTGGTACAAGGACCCCTGAATTCCTTTCCCAAAAGATTCAAATGAAGTTCAGTTTAAATCTGAACCAAACTGTATATCTCTACCAGAAATCATTAATAGAAAGTAGAAGTATTATACTTCCATAATTCTATTTTTCTTTAACAAGCTGGAGTATTGTAGTGGGGGGTTTTTTAATTTGAAAACTTGACAAGTATTCTTAATTAAATTAAAGTACATAAATTTAATTTTTATACCAAAACAATATGCTAATTTCCATACAGATTGCGGCATTTTATTTTTATTTTTGGATAAGAACATAAGAAATGATATACTGGGTCAAACCAAAGGTTCATCTAGCCCAGCATGCTGTTTCTATCAGTGGCCAATGAAGGTCACAAGTACCTGGCAGGACTGCAAAAAATAGCAAGGTTCTATGCTGATGACCCCAGGGACAAGCAGTAGCTTTCCCCAGGTCTAAGTTAATAACAGCTTATGGACTTTTCTTTTAAGCCCAGCTATGCCAATTGCTTTTACCACATCCTCTGGCAATGAATTCCAGAGCTTAACTATGCTTTGAGTGAAAATATATGTATATTTTCTCCAAAGCCTTTTAAATATACCACTTCTTAACATTATGATGTGTTCCCTAGTCTGATGATTCTCAATCCAGTCCTTGGGGCACACCTGGCCAGTCGGGTTTTCAGGATATCAACAATGAATATGCATAGATTTGCATATCAAGGAGGCAACCACTGCCCCTTGCCTTTGTACTTTTTGAAAAAGTAAATAATTGATTCTTGTTTACTCATTCCAGTCCACTCAGGATTTTATAGACCTCTATCATATTGCCCCTCAGAGAGGTGTAACCTGTGTAGCCTTTCCTTATATGAGAGTCATTCCATCAGCACCTTAATCATTTTGCTTACCCTTCTCTGTACCTTTTCTAATTCCACTATGGGGCTCATTTTCGAAAGTGAAAAATGTTTAAAAAGTGGCATAAAGCAGCATTTGGATGTTTTGCTTGCCAAAACATTCAGGGGCCCTTTTACTAAAGGGTTGCCGTGCAGCAACGGGCATGCCACGTGGCAACCCGGAACTACCGCCGACCCCACGCAACCGCCAGCAGTAGTTCCACCTTGAGCGCACACCATTTCCAGCACTATGGAAAATAATTCATCATTTCTAGCATGGCGCTAACCTGGCAGTAATCGGGCAGCCCTGCACACTGCCCAGTTACTGCTGATTTGCCGCGGCAGCCCTTACTGCCACCTCAATGGGTGGCGGTAAGTACGCCCCCCCCCCCACCCGCATGGCCACATGGTAAGAATAATCTTACCACATGGCTAGGTCTTAGGGGCTTTTTACCCACTGCAGTAAAAGTGGCCCTGGCACATGGCAAAAAAGGCTCCTGGCACTACCGCAGGGCCCTTTTTACCACAGCTCGGTAAAAGGACCCCTCAAATTGCTGTTTTTGAAACCTATTTTGCAGACGTTTATCTATGTATTTCATCTGCAGTGTGCCCAAATAACAAGGGGCGTGTCAGGGACGGGATTAGGGCATTCCTAACATCCAACACTTGGATGTTCTTATACCATAATAGAATAAAACCAAAACGTCCAGGACTAAAACTAAGATGTTTTCAGCTAGACCTGTTTTAATAATGACTAAGCCACAAAAAAAGTGCCCAAAGTAACCAGATGACCAGTGGGAGGAATAACGGAATGATAACCCCCCCCCCCCCCCCCCCCAGGAGTATTGTTTTCAGTTTTGGAGGCCGTATCTTGCTAAAAATGTTTTTTTTAAAACTGGAAGCGGTGCAAAGAAAAGCTACAAAAATGGTATGACATTTGCGTTGCAAATCATATGAAGAGAGACTTGTTGACCTGAACATGTAAACCTTGGGGGAAAGGAGAAACAGGGGGGACACGATACAGACGTTCAAATATTTGAAAGGTGTTAATCCGCAAACGAACCTTTTTCGGAGATGGAAAGGTGGTAGAACTAGAGGACATGCATTGAGTTTGAAGGGGGGCAGACTCAAGAGTAATGTCAGGAAGTATTTTTTCACAGAGAGGGTGGTGGATATGTGGAATGCCCTCCCGCGGGAGGTGGTGGAGATGAAAACGGTAATGGAATTCAAACATGTTTGGGATAAACACAAAGGAATCCTTTTTAGAAGGAATGGATCCACGGAATCTTAGCAGAGATTTGGTGGTGAAGCCGGTAATTGGGAAGCAAAACCGGTGCTGGGCAGACTTCTACAGTCTATGCCCTGATCGTGACAGAATAGATATGAATTGGCTGGAGTGTGAATTTTAAGGGGTTTTGACATTAGCTTCAGAACTTAGTACAAGAACAGTGCTGGGCAGACTTCTACGGTCTGTGCCCTGAGAATGGCAAGGACAAATCAAACTCGGGTATAAAGTATCACATATCATGTAAAATGAGTTTATCTTGTTGGGCAGACTGGATGGACTGTACAGGTCTTTATCTGCCGTCATTCACTATGTTACTCCCACAGTGGTTACTGATCCCCCACCCCCAAAGATGTGAAAGAAACAGTACATATCAGACTCTATGACAGCCTCAGATGTAATTGCCAGTCCTATTAGAGCAGCAAGCAGGTCCCTGGAGTAGCCTAGTGGTCAGTGGAGAAGGGGACCCAGGACCATAATCCACTCTAACTATTAAACTTGTGATGGAAAGTGTAAGCCCCCCAAAACCCAGCAAGAACCTACTGTACCCACATATAGATGACACCTGCAGTCATAAGGGCTATTGTAAGGTTGTATAGTTGGGTACAGTAGGGTTTTGGTGAGTTTTGGAGGGCTCCTCATACAATATAAGTGAATAATGGTGAGATATGTACCTGGGAGCTCTTATGTGAAATACACTGCAGTGCCCCCTAGGGTGCCACACTGCTCTGCTGGGATGACTGTGTGGCCAGTCTACTAAAAATGGGCTCCTCCAACATCCCAATGGCTTGATTTTGTGTGTTTTTCACTTGGACATTTTTTCCGACAATGGACCAAAAAGATAAATGCACAGAGCACAAAAACGTCTAGGAAGTTGTCATTTTTGAAAAAAAAAAAAGAATAGATGTTTTGCTGTTTAGAAAATCACTATATTCACCATTCAGATTCTGGACATTTTGAGCAAAATGTCCAAAGTCGGACTTAGACGTCACATCGAAAATGCCCTCTATCCACATCTTTTTTGAGATGTGGTGATCAGAATATTCAGGGTGGAGCAATAGAGAGGCATTATGATATTTTTTTATTTTACTCTCTATTCCTTTTCTAATAAGATTCCATATTGTTCAAATCTCTGGCTAGAGTTTGAGGATGCTATATTGAAGTGAGGAAGGACTGACTAGCCTTTGTTGAATGCTGTGCTGCTTGTCTATCAGTAAACGGGAAAGTAAACTGTGTAAAAGAGCAATAAATCTAGGTTCTCTGGAAACTATGCAGAGCAGAACTCATAAAGTATTAAAGCAAAAATGGATGAATTATTAACTACGACATGGAGTTTTATTTCTACAGCAAACCTTAGCTGCTGTTTTGAAGCAGAGAATCTACCGGATCTAAATCAGGCCGAAGAATAAGTCCATAGACCAGGAAGATTGTAAAAGCATAAGACCATTGCATTAAAAACATCTTGCAGTATCAACTAGGAAACCAGTGTTTCAATAACTGTCTACATCAATGGATTACTATTTCTCCCCTACCACCCCCCCCCCCCCCAGGTAATAATTTGTACCTACTGTTATGCTTATTTCTCTAAAACTAAAAACCTAATAGGAAACTGGCCCGGCTCAGTGCAAGTGCTACATACCACAAAGTAAAAGGTCCCTTGCTCAGTTCTTGGACTGGGTGTAGTCAGCAGGACTGGGGATACTGTGGAGTTTACATCCTCCTGGGGAGAAGAATGCTCAGCCCTCAATAAAGGCAACAGCTGGTGGCTGGATTTAGACCTCATGATACAGGGTTATGGGAAAAAAAATCTGTTGCTGTAATGGCCAGATTTGGGAAGCTCTGTTAGAAAAGAACTCTGGCATCATGAAGACTTCTAAAAAGAATATAAGGTGATACCATTTTGCTGCACTAATAATACATTTCCCCCCAGATTCTATATATGGTGTCCAGATTTGGGTGCACTGTTAACCATCAATAATTTGACATTAACAACCTGTTATTGACAATAATTGACACCAATTAGGATTTGCACATGCATCTAGCTGCACGCTAAAGCTATTTTATAATGCTGGGCACCAAAATCCCATAGAAGCCCTTTTACTAAGGCATGCCTAAAAGTGGCCTGTGTTGGTGTAGGCACGTGTTTTGGATGTGCAGTAGTCCATTTCCTCAGGGCACCTGGAAAAAAGGTGTTTTTTTTGTGCCAGAAAATGGACATGCGACAAAATTAAAACCAGCGTGAGTCCATTTTCGGCCTAAGACCTTACCACCACCCATTGACTTAGCGGTAAGGTCTTAGCACTAACCAGGCTGTAAGGGTTCAATGCACGTAAACTGCCGATTACCACCAGGTAAGCGCCATGTGGTAGAAAATAGAAAATATTTTCTACTGCATGTTTTGGGCGCATCAAAAATGGAATTACCAACCGGGGCAAGCGGTAGCCAGGTGGTAGTGCCAATTTGACATGCTTTGGACATATATAGGTGCCTATACACCTTAGTAAAAGGCCCCGTAGTGAGCAACCCAAAAGGGCAATGGCCATGGGAAGTGTATGGGCGAGTCAGGAGCATTCGAAAAAGTTGTGCACAGTGTTATAGAATAATGGGTCAAATCAATTTTAAGAGTCTATAATTCCACGGTGGGGGTGAAGATCAGATCAACGAATTACAACCCAGCATCCATACATCTCAAAAATGCAGTGGATGTACTTTCTTTGACCTCAGCAGTGACTCTTTTCACACTGAGACACAGCTCAATGATTCATTGAAATCGTCATCGGTCCAATTATATTTCATCTCTTTAATATCTTACAAAAACTTTTTTATATATTTACATTTTTTATTAAAAGCTACTTAGCTTTTTCAGCGGAGTATTAATCAACTGATGGACCCACGCCAACATGGTCCATGTTTATTTTCTTGTAGATCCTTTCAAAGTTTGATAGGTTTGAAAGCGGATCTATGAGGACATAAGCTGAGGCTAGTGAGAACCAAGCCCTGATGCAGTTCCCGAAACATGAACCATGTTGGTGTGGGTCCTTCAGCTGATTAATACTCCACTGATACATCTAAGTAGCATCTTATAAAAATTTTAAAATATAAAAAAAGTTTTTGTAAGATATTAAAGAGATGAAATATAATTGAACAGGTGACAATATCAGTGAATCACTGAGCTATGCCTCAGTGTGAAAAGACTCACTGCTCAGGTCGAGGAAAAATATATATGCTGCATTTTTGAGATGTATGAATGCTGGGCTTGTAATTAATTGATAGAATAATGGGTCAGCACGTCTAGCTGTGGCATCAGGATTTACACAAGGTTTCAACAGACGTAGGTCTGGCGCCCAGAGAGTCGGCGCTAAGCACTATTCTTTAAAGGGTGCACGGCCTTTACAGAATAATGCTTAGTGCTAATCTTTTTCAGTGCCCACTTTTGAGCGCCATTTATAGAATTCCCCCTGCCATCTTTTGACTAGCTTTTGGGAGTTAAAACCCTGACCTGAAAAAGGGGCTTTTAGCTCCTGAAAATTAGTCAAAAACATATTTACCATTAATCAAGTAATAAGGACCATCTTATATTTCTTTTTGTTTGTTTGGTTTATTTTATTTATTAACCTTAAAAGTAGATTAACACAGCAATCACACTACTTCGTCCATGAATTCTTGTGGCACCAGACAGAAGTAATGGACCCTAACATGTGCCTAACTCAGCAAAAAAATGGAGCACTGTGGAATGTGCTACAACAGCATCACGCGGTAGTTTTCAAATGTGTGCACACTAACACCACGCTAAATCTTGACATTTTTTGAGGGGGGGTGCCAGGTAGAGAGTGGGCATTCCTGTGCTAACCAAGTAGTGCATCTACTTGGCACCTAAAATTAATGCGAGCTAGGCAATTACGCCTAAGTGTATTCTAAATGCAATCCCTGCATATAGATTTACGCGTACTGGCCCATCTTTTATAACAACGCGCATAGATTTTGGAACACCCACAAAACACCCATTTCCATGCCCCTAAACACAGCCCTTTTTGCCTGTGCATGTTAGAATTTAGGCACAGTACATTACAGAATACGCTACAGTCTAATTTTTGCCAATTAGTGCTCGTTATTGCTTGTTAAGAACTGTTAACAACATTTAACAGCTTGTTAAAACAATCTACTTGTGTACTTATAAAAAATGTGTAGATTTACGTGCAGGATCGCTTGTAACTCTAGGCGTGCTATATAGAATCAGGGGCTAACTGGTTAGCACACGGATAACACAGGAGCCCTAACTACCTACAAAATAGGTGTCAGTGATCATTTTTTAATGGCCATGTGCTAATGACATTATTATTATTATTAGCATTTGTATAGTACTACCAGATGCACACAGCGCTGATCACCTGACACAAAGAGACATTCCCTGCTCAAAAGAGCTTACAATCTAAATAATACAGACAGACAAGACAGTTACGGATGAGGGAAGTACTGGGTGAGAAGGAAGGAAGGAACAAGGGAGGGCAAATGAGTAAAGGCTAGGAGCCAAAAGCAGCAGTGAAAAGGTGGGTTTTCAGCATGGATTTGAAAACAGGTAGAGATGGAGCTAGACGTATAGGTCAAGGAAGTCGATTCCAGGCATAAGGTGCCGCGAGAGAAAAGGAACGAAGCCTGGAGTTAGCAGTAGAGGAGAAGGGGGACGACAAGAGAGATTTGTCCAGTGAGCAGAGTTCACGGGAAGGAATGTAGGGAAAGATGAGAGATGAGAGATGGGGGGCTGCAGAGTGGATGCACTTAAAGGTCAGTAAGAGAAGTTTAAACTGTATGCGGAAGCAGACAGGGAGCCAGTGAAGTGACTTGAGGAGTGGGCTAGTGTGGGTATAACGATATAACATTATTATTGCATGGCAGTTAATTGAAAAACTAGAAAATTTGAGGGGGGGGTTACCACTGCAGTAAAATGATCTTAGTGCAGGAAAGACCCACGTAAGTGCATGCTACAGCTTATTTTTACCACAGCTCAGTAAAAGGACCCCTAAGAGAAAGGATTAACTGCTGACCAAAAACATGAGATAAAGGCTCACAATCTAAGTGGGCCTTTTACGAAACAGCAGTAAAACGTGACCTGAGTGCGCCCTTACATGACTCATTCCCATGTGCTAAGGCCTTTTTTGCTGCTGGAGTAAAAGGAACAATTTTCTGAATTTTTCAATAATGGTCACGCGCTAATGTTCACATTAGTGCCTGGCCATTAGCACATGATCCCTTACCGCCACCTATTTTGTAGGCAGTAGAGACTCACATGCTAAACTTGCACTAAACCTACAGCAATGTAGCTGCACTAACCAATTAGGACTAGATTCTATATAAGGTGCCTAAAATATCCATGCGGTAAACATTTCCACCTAAGAGTATTCTATAAGTGGCGCCTACGTTTTGGCAGGGTATACAGAATATGCTTAGTTGATATCCCAGTGCCTAAAACTATATGCCTCCATTTACACCAATTAAAATGTGGCATAAATCCCTGCACGTAGATTTACATTCACTGGCCATATTCTATAATTAAACATGTACATTTTGGAATGCCCATTTCCCTGCCCATAGCCATGCCCCTTTTGAACTGCGTGCATCAGAATTTAGACGCAGTTCATTACAGAATACACTTAGTGAGTTATGCACATAAATTCTAATTATAGCCAATTAGTGCTCATTATTGATTGTTAAGTGCTGTTATCAGCACTGATTAGCTTGTTAAGCCGGTTAAGTTATGCACATTGTTATAGAATAAGCTTGGATTTTTGCACGGAACGTTAGGCACGATATATAGAATCTGGGGATTAGCGCAGAATACGCCCACTCTCCACCCTAAATCATGCCCCTTGCACCAAAAACTAAAAAATATTTATTACTTGGCTAGTGCACGCACATGGCAAAATTATTGTAGAATGCCTCAGTGTGCCCTGCAGTACACAATTTTTTGATGTGGTAAGCACGCATTAATGATTACCACAACTTTGTAAAAGGACCCCTAAGTCTGTACCTGAGGCAGTGGAAGGTTAAGTGACTTGCCCAAGATCAGAGGGAACAGTAGTGAGATTTGTTTCTGGTTTTCCTGGTTCCCATCCCACTGCTCTAACCACTAGACTACAGAGAATATTAGCTCAGGCTTGAGAGCCACTGCTTCCTTGAGTAGATAAGCACGCAGAACCCTCAGCTGCCTTCCCCATGCTTCAAAACATGACTTTTTCTTTTTCTACACTTCAGCAGCTGCTCCCTGGGTATCCCAAACTACATCAGCACTTGGTACTGACTTCATCTCCTGTCAGTGTATACCAACAATTTACGTCTGTGACCCTGAACCAGACACAGGGGAGAACAATTATGTGAGTACTGCAGCATGTCAAGATTACAGCGTCATTAGACAGTTTTATTGGAGAACCTGTATCCATTCCAATTAAATTATCAGATGGACCAACACGTATTGCAAAACAATGTTACTTTAAATACTTATATAGCAACAGATGTGAAATGGAAGGTATTATCTTACGATGTTATCTTTCGCTTTAAATATTGGTTTAGATTCAGCATTTTTTTTTTAGCCTTCTTCCTCGTCTCTCAACTTCCCATGAATAAAAAGTATAGAAGGACAAATACAAGCTGGGGCCCAAAAATAAAGCTGAGGAGTAATCTAATGGCTAATGTAGTGGTCTGGGAATCAGCAGAGCTTGGTTCAATTCCCACTGCAACTCCTGGTGACTCTGCACAAGTCACTTAACCTGCACAGCCTCATCTTATGAAAGGAGTTTACTATTCTTTTCTGGATGTTTTATGTGATTTAATACTGTAGAAGGACACTTATTAGATCTTGTCTGCAAAACACCCCTGAAGCAGGCTTTTTTGAGCAGAAACATGGTCCTGTGTCGGATTCTTTTGCTTTCTAATAAATGACATCTTTGAGAATCCATCAAATGTATGTGTGATTGATTGGAAGACTCATCCATTGACCTTACTGTTTGACTGTCTTTTTGGACTCCGTAAGGTTTCTCTCGTTCCTCCATTTCAGTGTTTTTTCTCCCTCCAAGTACTTAACCCTCCATTGCCCCAGGTACAAAATATGTACCTGTGTAGAATATATAAACTGCTTTGATTGTAACCACAGAAAGGTAATATATATGACATCCTATCCCCTCCCCCCTTCTCTGCTCTATGCACCTCTCTCTCTCTCTCTCTCTCTCTTTCTCACACACACACACATACACATACACACACCAACATTTGTGGATATTTAAGGTAGTGGCAATCAGATCACTTACAAGCAACTAGGGGTCCTTTTACTAAGGTGCGCCGAAAAATGGGCCGCGCTACTGTAAGCACATGTTTTGGGCACGCGCAGATCCCAGTTTTCAGCGCACCTATATAAAAGGCCTTTTTTTGTTTTCGACGAAAATGGATGTGCGGCAAAATAAAAATTGGCGCACATGCATTTTGGGTCTGAGACCTTACCACCAGCCATTGACAGCAGTAAGGTCTCATGCGGCAACTGTGTGGTAATCATCTACGTGCATAGAATGATGATTACCACCGGGTTTTTACGGCAGTCCAGAAAATAAAAGTTTTTTTCCAGCACACGTAGCGGATGCTTGTTGAAAATTAAATTACCGCAAAGGCCACGCGGTAGCCAGGCAGTAACTCAAAATTGACGCGCGTTGGGCACGTGAAGGCGCCTATGCAGCTTAGTATAAGGGCCTCCTAATGATTTGACAGAAACTGAGCAGAAGTTTTCAGAAATGTAGTGCAGCACCCCAGCCCCCAAAGGAGTACGAGCAAAACTGTACAGAGCTGGGTTGTGGGACCATGAGGAGCTGCTTTAGTTGTTCTTGCAATTAAATTATAAGTGCATTGCAAGGCATATTGATTCTTATTGAGTCTGCACAGAGAAGCTTGTGTTGGTGTTGATATTTGATAAAGGTTTTGGGAGACACTAATTTTGATTGAGTTCACTAATATGGGCTCAGAGTAAGCATTACTAGAGAGTACCAATGATTAAAAATACATTGTAGCTCTCCCTCTTCACACATACATTTAGTGGGATTGTTTGCACAGGATGTATGTGCCAGGATCTGTTGTGTATTTGTGTCCTGTTGTCTTTGAGATTTTGAAATTTTGGGCAGCCTAGCTAGCAGCATTCCAAAAAGGAAGCAAAAATAGCTCGAGCAGATGTTGATGATATTTTTGGCTGTTGCAAAGATGGTCAGAAGGAGGAGCATTAAAACCACCCATGCCATATTAGGCACAAAAGCAAAATCAACAAGACAGACTGATAGATATTGATAGAAAGATAGATAAACATTGATAGGAAGATATAGATAGGCAGATAGATATTAATGAAAAGATAGATATAGATTGATATAGATAGAAAAAATAGATATACTGTAAATAGATAATGTAGATAGGTAGATATTGCTAGAAAGATTGACGTAGACAGTTATATATTGATAGCTGTTTTGTTGTTGTTGTTGTTGTTGTTGTTGTTGTTGTTGTTGTTGCTGCTGCTTTTTTGCACATTTGCACCATGATGCAGTAAATAAGTGAGATCCTGTCAATCGGGGATTCTCCATCCAGTTTTTAGGACACACCCAGCAGATCAAGTTTTCAGGATGTTTACAATTGATCATGGCTGGACAGATTCAGCTTCAAAAGTTGGAGAACAAGGTCAGTGCTGGGCAGGCTTCTATGGTTCATGTCCTGAAAATGGCAAGGACAAATCAAGAGCAGGCATATATAGGAAGTATCACATACCATATGCAATGAGTTTATTTTGTTGGGCAGACTGGATGGACCGTACAGCTCTTTATCTGCCGTCATCTACTATGTTTCTATATTCATAAGAAAGATTTGCATGCACTGCTTCCAAAGCACACATATCTATCTCATAAGAACTGCCATCTAGCCTAGTATCCTGTTTCCAACAGTGGCCAGTCCAGGTCATAAGTACCTGGCAGGATCGCAAAAAGTAGCAGGATTCCTTGCAACCGACCTCAGGGATAAGCACTGGCTTTCCCCAGGTTTGTCTTAATAATGGCTTATGGACTTTACCAATGAACACAAAAAGTGAGGACAAATTGAGGAGAAAATCGAAAAATTTTTTATTAGTAATAAAATGACGATCCGACATTTATAGCCCTAAAAGCCATACTTTCTTTGGTTTTTTTATCGAATGACAACCCAAAAAAGATTTGTTTGACCCCTGATGCAGGCTTCGATGCTGAAACACAGCCGTGTCGGGTCGTCATTTTATTACTAATAAAAAATTTTGGGATTTCCTCCTCAATTCGTCCTCACTTTTTATGTACATTGGTTTTGATTTGCATGAGGATTCTCCTCCCTGCTTTTTGTTTCCTTATGGACTTTACCTCCAAGAATTTGTCCAAACCTTTTTTAATTCCATATACATTAACTGCTTTTATCATATCCTCCAGCAACAAGTTCCACAGCTTAATCACAGCAGGCGCAGAAATAAAACATATTTTATCCTATTTCTTATTAACTTCATGGTATGTCCCCTCATCTTTGTACTCTTTTGAAAGAGTAAACAATCAATTCACGTTTACCTGTTTCCCTCCACTCAGGATTATATAGACCTCTACCATATTTCCCCTCAGCTGTCTCTTCTCCAATCTGAAGAGCTCTAACTTGTGAATACATTATAGATTCCTTGAAAACTAGACTAGCTGGATTTGTCTCAAGAGCTATTTGAAAACCATCTTGTTACATAATAAGCAGACATAGGGCTGACTTAGATGATGATATACAAAATTGAAAACAGCAGATCTGGGATTTAGATTCCTGGTAAGTTTCATATTATAATGATGAGGCTTAAGTCAGTGCAGAATAGTCCTTTTGGTCCGGTGTCTGCCTTGTTACCTATTAGGGCTATATATGTACCCCTGGATTCTATATATGGTGCCCAAAATTGTGTGCCCAAATTAGTTGTGAATGTATTTTAATTGAGTATCGAGCCAATAACTAGCAATAATTGGATTCTAACAACCAATTATTGCAGTTAATTGGCTCCAATTAGGATTTACACGCACATCTATGCTATTCTATAAAGATCCATCTGCAAATCTTATAGAATGCAACAGAAAAGGAGGCATGGCCATGGGAGGGGCATAGGCGGGTCAGGGGCATTCACTAAAGATGTGTGTAGTATCTTAGAATTCAGGGGATTTGCACCTAACTTATGCGCCAGATTTATACCAGGTTTCAGTTGGTGTAAATCCTTGCACTCTAAGTTGAGTGCGGATCCCGGTGCTACATTAATAAAGTGATTAATGCATTAAAATCTTAATATGCATTAAAAATTTTATGCAATTAATGAACTCAGCTATAACCTTCCCCTCCCTGCCGCACAATCAGTTGTTCACTCACCAACTGGGCCCACTGCCTCCCCAGTTGTGTAACACTCCTCTGTCTCTCTCTTCCCCCCCCCCCCCCCCCCCCAAACATACAAGGGTCTTGAATGAATTCAGTCAAAGAGTTGAAAGTGCTGGGACTGTATGGCAAGTCACCGGTCAGCAGCTGCACTAAAGGTTGCCAGTAGGGCAGCTGCATTTACCATTAAGTTCAAGTGTACTATTAGAAGTCGTGACAGCTAGCATGCGGTACAGACCCATATGCTAACTGTCACAGCTGGCTACACCTCCACCCGCCCACATCACACCTAGATTCCATCCACTCCTGTTTTAAGCTGCTAATATGGTATTTTTACCATGGTGGCTGTTTTTATAATGTAGGAAACAGTAGCAGTAGCCTGCGTTATTGTCTATCATGCAGTAAGATCCACATTAGCTACTGTGACAGGGTTTATAGAACACTGCCCCTCACCCTGAAGAAAAGTCACTCTCTAACTAGCCTTAAGAACACAGAGCTCGCCCCATGAGGAAGTGAGCCAGGAGCAGGCAGAGCCAGTACCTGGAAGTTTAAAAGACAGGGCCAAGCTGAGGGTAGAGAGGCTCAAGGAAGAAAGAACTGAAGCCCAAGTTTATGCCTTTACTGAAAGCATTTAGCTGCTGTGACCTGGCTGACGTAAACCAACTTTATTTGTTAAGACTTGCAAACCTTGCTGAGGTCTGGCTGGAGTCAGACCTGAGTCTCAGAAGACCTGAGAACTTACAGGCTGTATATGGGGTGGGGCCCCCACCACCACCACCAGACACAGACTACTTGGCCTGCTAGCTAAAGTCCTACTCAAGACCGTCATTAAACTCGAGAAACTGTTGCATCTGAGGTTCCTGGCATGTGAGGTAACGGATCCCAGAGCTCAGGGGAATAAAACATTTACTGTCACAATTATATGCCTTGTCTGGCTCAGTTATTTCCAGGGCCACCCAATAACCCTCTTCCGGAGTCTCACATATTGTTGCAGTGGTGGGATCCTGAGCTTATCCTGCACAAGGAAGCTGGATCCATTACCTTTGGGGTGCTGGGCCTACTAACAGCACTATGCTGGGACTTTGGTCAAAAGGGGTTAGCCCTGCCCCAG
Organism: Microcaecilia unicolor; assembly: GCF_901765095.1. Lineage (NCBI taxonomy): Eukaryota > Metazoa > Chordata > Amphibia > Gymnophiona > Siphonopidae > Microcaecilia > Microcaecilia unicolor. The sequence continues at coordinate 280,679,546 of NC_044034.1, read as the reverse complement.
TAAGGGGAGCACATATAGCTAGTGCCAGACAGGCAGGCTTTTATTTTGGTTTTTGGTGTACTGTGTGATGTGAGCTGCTTACAGTAAAAACACAGAGGTTATTCCTGCCTTAATGGAGGGACAGCAGCAACAGTTACAGCAGCAATAACAGCAGTTTATTCAGGCACATCTTGAACAGCAACAACAGATGCAGCGGCAAGTGTTGCAGAAACTTGTAGAGCTACAAGAGATTTCACAAGTTCAGGCAGGGATAGCTGCCCAGGCACCTAGCCTGTCAGCGACCCCTCCAGTTTCTGTATTAAAGAAAATGGTACCAGAAGATGACCTAGACTATTTTATGATCAATTTTGAGAGAACTGCTTGCTTTGCTGGTTGGCCAGAGGCATCATGGACCACATATCTGGGGAATTTACTGACCGGCAACAGTCAGACGGCATTCCAGAATGTTAATTCCACAGAGATGGCAACCTATTCAGAGGTCAAACCAGCCATCTTAGAGATGGTGAGCTGCATCCCAGAGGCTTATCGGCAGCGGTTCCGGAAGTATTCCCTGAAAGTTAAAGAAAACCACCAGAGTTTCTTCTACCGACTAAAGGAGGTTGCCTGGAGATGGCTGCAACCGGAAGGAAAGACAGGTCAGGAGATCACAAGAGTCTTCCTCATGGAGCAGTTCCATGAAGGATTACCATTGCCTATGAAGCAGTGGGTGTAGCAGCACCCCAAACTGACTCCAGAAAGTGCGTTAGAAGCAACTGAAGCCTTCTACCAGGCACAACCAGAGTCAGAACCCTATAAAGAGAAGAAGCGACCTGAAAGTCCTGGGAGGAAAAGAGAGAGAACTGGGCCGGACAACCCAAGGAATAAGAAATCACCCTCCGGCCCGGAGTTTCAAGTCGGAGTGATAAAAGCTCTCATCCCCCCGAACATACCATGGCCCTGTACCCCAGTCGCAGGATCCATACTCCCCCACCTGTTTCAGGTGTGGAGGAAAAGGTCACATAGCAAGAGACTGGCAAGATATAACGGAAGATGCTGTGGATGTGAATTTGATAGCCACTCAAACTGCAATTTTTTGGAAGGTGCCCCTCCAGGAAATAGAAATTGTGTATTACAAGTGGAGCTAGAAGGACACACGTGTCAAACACTAGTAGTCTCTGGCAGTGTCAAGACTTTTGTCCAGAGAGAGGTATTCAACTGGTCACAACTGAACTACATGTAAATTGTGACCCTAGCCTGTGTACATGGGGACCAGAGACAGTATCTGACAGCTCAAGTGTCAAGTAAAACACCAGTGGGGCAAGGTCATCTGGAAGTAGTGGTCTTGCCTTGGCTACCTTACCCAATGGTTTTGGGCTAGGATTTCCCCAATTTCGGCACCATCTGGGACTGGCTGATTGATGGCCCCAAGAAGGAGAAGTCTTTACCTGAGATCTTCCTGCTCATGGACCCTGATTTATAAATCAAAAACCCAAAGTTGCCAAAACCCTGCCACCGCCAGTGATTAGAAAAACTACAGTGCTCTCTGAATTTAGGTGCTGCTGTAGATGGAGATCTGGAGCAGGAGGAAGTTGACAGAACAGGAGGACAACCCCGACGCTTTGGACAGTCTACCCGAATGGAGTAGTGAGAGAGCTACAGGTAATTTCAAAAAGGCGTAGTCAGAGGATGAGTCCCTTAGAGCAGCCCAAGCTAGGGTTGTTGCAGTAGATGGGAATCCCATGGGCAACCAGGACCCCCCTGTTCCTGTATGGCTATTCTTATATTCTTATGATCATTAAACAAAACATAATTCTCTGTCATAGCTATGATAGCCAATTGTGAAATAAAAGAGACGGGAACTATCTGTGGTACAGAATGTGTAAGAACCTGTAAAGCTTCCTCTTGAGGTATAATCATGTACAGCAACATATTATCAGATGTTTCAATACTGACATCAGTTAGCTTATGCATAAAATCCATCAAGTCTCGAAGATAGAAGAGAAAGTTGATAGGGGCTCCAAAAAGGACTACCCTGCTGGAAATAATAGGTGACTTGTCTAGAACTTTATAGATTTTAGGAATCAGGTATAGAACAGTAACTATCGGATTTTCCACATATAGAACCTTCCTCTCACGTGCTGTAATGTAGAACCAACACTCCACCTTTGTCGGCCTTCTTAATCTCAATTTCATTCTTATTCTTAAGGGACTGAAGAGCATTGAATTCATCTCATGTACAGTTCTATTATATGACTTTTTCTGCTCAAGTACTTGAATATCACATAAAACCATAATTCTATATAACAGGTCGCCTAAATTTAAGCGTCATTTGCCCACTTAGAATACTGACATTCACGCAGGTAAGTGTATACCTATATGCATAAATAGCAGTAGCACCTAAGTGTAGTTCTATAATTAAGTGGTAAAATGGCTTAGCACATGATAGGGGAGGGGCATGGAGATGCTATAGGCAGGGCTAATATTTTACACTGGCTACTTAAAAAATACTGTAGGTTACAGTCATAAATGCATCAACAACAAAAAGGAGAAAAAGTCCTAATGGGTGTGTAGCAAACAACAGGAAACAAGTGAAGAAAAAAGAAATCCAAGGAGAATGTTTCTTTAAGGTCCATGTATTTATTAAAATTCAACACAAATGCAGTTCAACTGGAGGCATGACTCAACTTCAGGGCTGGTATTAGACATTCAGGGGCCCAGGGCAGAAATCGGGGAGGGGACCAAAAAGCTGGCCTTCAGCCTATGCCTCCTTTAACTTGAGGCAGGTTTGGGGCCCCCTATGGTATGGGGGCCCAGGGTAATTGCCCTGTTTGCCACTCCCTAACGCTGGCTCTGCTCAACATGGGCCGTGTTTCGGCAATACTGCCTGCATCACGAGTCCAATCCTCTATAACACTGGCTTTTCTAGTCTGAGACAGACCAAAATGTATGATACTCATAAAGCACTGGTAACTGAAAATGTCATGTCAATAATCAAATCGATGTTATAGCACTGAAGGGCCTAGTGATTTAAATCCAGCAAACCACAGGCTAAAATGCACTGCTCTCAAATCCAGCTTGCAGTTTGCTGGATTTAAATCACTAGGCCCTTTGGCACTTCAACATAGATTTGATCATTAACAAGACAATCTTCAGTTACCAGTGCTTTATGTATATCATATTTTTTGATTTGTCTCAGACTAGAAGAGTCAGTGTTATAGAGGATTGGACTACTGATGTAGGCAGTATTACCGAAACACGGCCTGTGTCGAGTCATGCCTCCAGTTGAACTGCATTTGTGTTGAATTTTGTGCACAAATTTATGACAGTCGTAGAGCTGCCGTAAATATACATAGCCCTACAATTAGGTCCACTGATGCTGGTTTATGCTAGTATTCTATAAGAAAACTGATGCACTTAAGTGTCCTTATAGAATAGGCTCACTGTGCAAATATGGTGCCTAAATGATGATGCCCGGTCATAGAATTACCTCCACAGTGTACTGATTTCTTTAGGAAGATACAGAGCCACTTGAACGCCTGACAGAGAGATCTGTCTTCCCAGAGTATGAAAAAGAATTGGATAAAACACACAGTCCAGTGCAGCATGGACAAAGAGTTTCATTATTCTGTGGCTTGAGACCAGTCTTCATAATTACATTATTATGGGATGCATCCGTCAGATAAAATTTTACTACCTGGAGATTGAATAAAGCTACAGGATCATTGTTTGTGTCCCTGATGCAGGCGCAAGCTGAAACGTGGCCATGTCGGGCTTGTTTGAATAAAAGTTACTTTTACCATACTGTGCCGGACTGTGTTTTCTCCAACCCCTTTTCATATCTCTGTGTTTTTTTATTTGTTCCCAGGGATGGCATTTGTATGAAGAACATCTGTGTGGCTGAACAGAAACTGGAAACTACATATGCATAAAATGCTATATACTGCAGAAATGACTTTTAAAATTATCTTGTTAACATCTACATGAAATCTTTAATTAATATTTAGATGTTCTAATTTGTATTTCACTGTTTACAAAGCTTTATTTTTCTTTAGGATCAGACATACCAAAGTTGATGAGTCTAGTAAATCAAGCCTTAGAAAATATCCAGATCTGCATAACCAAGATTATATTAATATTTAATCTCACATAAAGATTAAGGATCTTTATGTGGGAAAGAAATCACTGCAGAACTTAAACCTTCCTTTCATTTTTGTTGGTATAGCCTTTCTTTTCATAGATCATTTTCAGAACCTGAGGATTACATTAGATTCAAGCATGAGCATGGAAATAAATATTTCTAAAGTCATCTAGATTTTTTTTGCTCATCGACAGTTGACATGTGAACTATGCCCAGACTATGCTAACATCCATTATGGGCTGGATTCTAAATATGGTGCCTAAAAATTCAGCGCAGACAAAAAAATACACCTAGGTGTACTCTCTAAAGTACACCTATATTTTATAGAATAGGCTTAAAATTCCACACAGTATATAGAATACACCGAGCACCGAGCCACACGACCAAATTTAGTCACGGCAATTTATGGCATGTTTTACTTGCAGTAAATCCCGACACCTAAATTGGGCACAGAGCGGGTATATTCTATAACAACGCATATAAATTTTAGAAATGACCACACCCTGCCCATGGTCATGCCCCCTTTTCAACTATGCGACTTAGAATTTAAGTGCACCATGTTACAAAACACACTGATTGGCTAGTTAACCAATTAAGTTATGCACATTGTTATGGAATAAGCTTCAATTTCCATGTGGAAATTAATGTGCAATATATAGAATCCCGGGATATATGACAACAGCTCATTGAAAAACATTGCTGCTTGGTGGCTCTAAGGTTATAAATACATTGAATAATATAACTCCTGTTTTAATTAAATTACACGAATTACTGATTGACTCACAGATTAAGTTTAATGTTCCTTTTGATTTTTAGAGCCCCAGCTGACAATGGCTATGCTTATCTTTGGGTGTCTTTGTTCAAATAGATATTATCCTGTGTACTGATCTCTCAAAGCAACTGATATCGAACTGCATCTCTTGGCGAAGGAAGCCCAGTCCTTTACTCAATATGAGGTCTGCTCATATGGTATTTCTTGCAGTCCCCTCTTTGAAAGAGGTGTGAGAACTCAAAGGGGGAGACTTTCTAGTTTTATTTCTACTCTGTAGAACTCCCTCCTGAAAGATATTTGCCTCACAACAGATTATTTATTGTTCAGATGTCAATGGACAATCTGAAGGTCAATTAGCAGCATGACAAATGCATGAAGTTAAACAGATGAGTTATCCATTTAACTCTGTGTGGATTTTCAGCATTCCTATCTAATCCAAGTAGAATGACTGAAAATACATACATAATTTTAAATGAATAACATAGTTACACCTTCTATTTATACAGTACAATTTGGATGAATAAATTAGGCAGTGAGTGAGTGGAGTGGCATTTTCGATAGTGCATCTAAGAAGGACTTTGGACTTTTGTGCTAAATGTACTAAATCCGAATAAGAAATACACCTTTTTTTTTTTTTTTAAAGAAAAATGTCTATTTTTTGAAAATACTATTTTGAACAAGGTTTTGTGCTTTGTGTGTTTCTTTTTAGGCCATTTTTGAAAGAAAAAAAAAGCACATGTTAAAAATGCACAAAATCAAGCCATTTGGATATAGGAGGGGCTAGCATTTTTAGCAGACTGGTCCCCCAGACATCACAGGAGAGCAATAGGGCACTCAGGTACACATATCACCATTGCTACCTTATCTAGTCTGCTCAGCCCTCCAAAACCCACCTAAAACCCACTACCCCCAACTGTACACCACTACAATAGCCCTTATGGGTGAAGAGGGCACCTATATGTGCATACAATAGGTTTCTGGTGAATGTTTGGAGGGCTCTCAGTTTCTACCACAAGTGTAACAGGTAGGAGGAGGTATGGGGCCTGGATCCACCTATCTTCTGTACTGCACCCACTACTACACTACTCCAGGGACCTGAATGCTGCTCCAATGGACCTGGCTATAACATCTGAGGCTGTCACATTTTTGGGGTGAGGGAAGGGGTCAGTGACCACTAGGAGAGTAAGGAGGGGTGGTCATCCCTGAAACCCTCCAGTGGTTATCTTGTCATTTAGAGCACCTTTTTGTGTCTTATTCATTAGAAAAACAAGTCTACACCAAAACGTTGAAATTTTCACCCTAGACGTTTTGGTTTTGTTCCATTATGGATGTTGTGAGTAGAAAGCCATCCAAATGGTGCTTTATTACACTTTTTGAACATTTTTCTCTTTCGAAAATGAGCCCCTAAGTGTCACAACTCACCAGACTACATTTTAACCCTATCGCCAGACAGTCCCAAAACACACCCCCACTTAAAAGAAAAAACTTCAGTCATTTATCAGTTTGAACAGCCAAATGTATTCATTTAAGTACCAAAACTTTTTAAAGAAAAAAGGGGCCCTTTTACTAAGCTGTGTTAAGTAGCTAGCATGGGTTTTATCACACAGAAGATATTAGTATGAACCTGCACTAATGCCTAGGGCACATTAAAACCAGCCAGCATGGTAAAAACCCATACTAGCTGCTTAATGCAAGAATGCCTGGGTGAGACAAGGGCACAAACCCTTGGATTCTATATGTAACCCGATGGGTTACATATACTTTTTTCTTATTTTTAAATTTTTACCTGGGGTCCACTTGTGATGCACGCTCACGCTATCATACTCAGCAGTGTTCGGAGACAAAATGTATTCACCAGTTGTACTATCAACATCAGCCTAAATGTTGTCTTCCTGATCAGGATCAAAATAATAAAATACTTGTTTTGGTGGGAAATGGTTATTATGAGATTGAGTGTGTTTTAATAATATAGTACACTTTGGTACAAAAGTACAAAAGCAGATGCAGCTGAGTTAGTGTATTTGAAGGGTAAGGATAAGGGTAATGTATTTGATATACTGCTTTTCTGTGAAAGAAGAGAAAGAGCATCTTTACTAGGCTAATTAATGTTTAAAGATGTAAGGTTTCAAACTGATTATATCTAACCTCACCACCATCACCCTTTGCAGCTCTATGTGACCATGGGCAAGTCAGTTTGCTCTTCATTGCCCCAGCTACAAGTGCCACCCAGTGAAATTTTGCCTAACTAGCTTCTAACATAAAAATTGTGCCTTGGTCCCATAGAGCATTAGACTTTGAGCATCCCAGTGGTATTTGGGAGAAGAAACCATAATCCCTACCAACCAAAGAGAAGGCAAAAGTGCAAGAGGTCAAACACATACATAACAGTACTTAAAAGATCACCTCAATGCCACACCAAAGCTACCCCCTGCACCCCCCAGGCCACCTTTGAGAACTATAGAACTGGTGAATGCCAGATCACTGCCAAGAAATCCTCAGTGATCCATGATGCCGTACATGAACAGCATCTTGACATCCTAGGAATAAGTAAAACCTGGCTAGATGAAAGTGGGGGCTTACCACTGGCTGAACTTTGCCCAACAGGTTTCAACATCCAACATCAATCAAGACCAGGAAGATGGGGTGGAGGGGTAGCAGTCTTGATTTGGGATACAATCAAACTATGCAGAATATCCATTCCCCAGCCACATGAATCAGAATCTCTTTTAATCCAACTTGAAGAGGAGAAACCAGCCTGGCTGCTCATGGTATTCCGAGCACCTCTCATAATAACACATTATCTGTGTAAGAACTCCTAGACCTGATTACTCAAGTGACCCTGAATTACTCTAGGCTGGTGATCATGGGAGATTTCAATCTACACATCGAAACCCCAGACAGCACTAGAATGTACACAGGGTGATCATTTCTCCAACCCACAAAAAGGGTCACATACTAGACCTGGTTTTCTACAAAGGGGTGGATATCACAGAATTCTGGGCTAATAGTATTGAAATAACACCCCTATCATGGTCAGACCATTGTCTAATTAAATTTTCCCTAAGTGACAACCTCAAACAAATGGCACCTCCCAGAGTTTGGAAGAAGATCAGAGACAAAAAAAAAAGCTCACCATTGAGAATTTCCTTGAGGCCTTGGACTATCCACATGTGGATGAAAAGACAACTACAGTATCAGAACAGGTTGACATCTGGAATACACACTTAGCCAAGACCTTCGAGAAAATGACACCACTAAAAAAGGTCTTATGCTCCACTCACAAACGCTTCCCTTGGTTTTCTCCAGAACTTCAGATCCTTAAACGCGAAGGATGGAAACTGGAAAGGAGATGGCATAAATCTCACCTGGATGAAAACAGGCTAAACTGTAGGAAATACATGACGAAGTGCCACCAAATCATAACAGAAAACAATATTTCTCTCAATGCTTTGCACAGGCTGCCAATTCAACCAAGCAGTTGTTCAGTATGGTAAACAGCCTACTGCAACCCCCACAACAGAACCAGCCTGCCCAGTCTAAACTGTACTACAATGATTTTGCTGCATACTTTGCCAACAAAATTAAGTCTCCACCAGGATTTACTGGCAATCCCACCCAGTCCCCAACCAGTTAACCAGAGGTGCACAAACTCACCCCCTCCTGCCAGAGACAGATGGGACACTTTTAACCCAATGACAGAAGAAAGCCTTGACCAACTACCTGCTCCCTCGACCCCTGCCCATCAAAGATAGTGCTGCAGGCAACTATAGGCCTCGTAGAAGGCGCCACAAAAATTGTGAACACCTCTCATTCTAATGGGCAACTACCAACAGCATTAAAAAAGGGCAGTGGTTCACCCTTTGTTAAAGAAAAACAACCTTGACCGGGACAAACTTGAAAATTACCTACCAGTATCCAACATCCCATTTCTAGGGAAACTCATAGAACAAACAGTCTGTGTTCAACTTAATGATTGGCTAGAAGAGAGAAACTGGCTAGATCCAGGTCAATCTATATTAAGACCCAATTATGGAATAGAAATGGTCCTCGTATCCCTACTAGATGATCTTCATAGAAACCGAGACAGGGGATTCACCTCGGTGTTAGTACTACTAGATTTCTCAGCAGCTTCTGACACTGTGGATCATGATATCATGTTAGCACGACTGACAGAAACAGGTATCAATGGAACAGTATTTGCCTGGTTCAGATCCTATCTATCAGACAGGCAACAATACATAATGTTTGGCAGCAACTCATCACCACCATGGACGCTGACCTGCAGGGTACCACAACGATCAATACTGTCACCTATTCTATTCAATATCTACTTCATTCCACTAGCTGAGCTGATTCAGTCAATGGACACTCAGTTCTTAATCTCTGCGGATGATGTGCAGCTACTCATATCCATTGAACCTGACTTACTCACAGCCTTGAATAAACTGATTACCTGTCTAACATCAATTCAAGAATGGGCTAAACACAACAAACTTTGCCTGAACCCAAGTAAAACCGAGCTTCTCTGGGTCCCTAACACAAGTGGATACATACCTGGCATCAAAATCTGTTTTTTCCTGGATTACTGTAGTGCACTATACAATGGTCTGACTACAAAGGGCCTGCACCAGCTCCAGTTGATTCAGAATGCATCAGCAAGACTCAAAGAAGGTTGCAAGCGAAGTGACCACATCACACTATTTTTGCAAAAACTTCATTGGCTACCAGTACAATACAGGACTAAATTTCAAACCCTATGTCTGATCTTCAAGACCCTTAAAGGAAATGGCCCTGAGTACCCGAAGAATAGGATGATCGTCTACACACCACCAAGAACACTAAGGTCCTCTGAAGGACTATCACTAACCACACCCTCTCCAAAGATATTACACAATGTGATACCCGCAAGCGAGCCTTCTACGGAGTAGCCCCACACTCATGAATGCACTGCCTGACAGTTTCCACTTAATACAAGTACTTCAGGAGGCAGGTGAAAGCTTGGCTCTTCAACCAGGCCTTTAATGGAAGAAGTAACTAACTTGTTAGACTCACTTACACACACAAAGAGTGACATGGGCTGCACATACTGCAGCAGGACATGTTTATCCACTCCTAGCTGAGATAATAGTAAACCATCCCTGACCTCATGTGCAACTTTCTATAAATGTCACCTTACTTTCTAACTCTTCTTACTCTCTTATCTATCTGTTACATCTTTGCTTTACCCTTCACTATCAATTAAAATGTTCTATTATGTATTGTGTTGACATTGTAAGTAGTATAAGCCATACTTTTCATTATTTGAATATTTTTACTGCTGTAATTGCCTATTGCTCATGTTTGATCTATTCTTACTGTATACCTCCTTGAGTGAATTCCTACAAAAAGGCGGTAAATAAATCCAAATAAATAAAATAAATAAATAATAAATAAAAGGCCTCAGACCCCTGTTATCAAATGCAAGATAGCTTGAAACATGGGTTGTATGAAATGATCATCGGTCTAAAAAAAAACCTCCAGAACTTTTAAAAATAAATAAATACAATTAAATTATATATAAATTAGTCCCCAACACAACAGCGGTAAAAAAATTGTTTTTTTCATAAACTCTGACAAAAGCCAGAGTGAAATAATAGCCCCTTTATAATTTAATTGTATTTATTTATAAAAAAATTCTGGAAGTTTTTTTTTTAGACCGATGGTCATTTCATACAACCCATGTTTCAAGTTTTCTTGCATTTGATAACAGGGTGTCTGAGGTTTTTTCCTCTGTAGATATATAGATATATAGATAAGCAGTTTGGCTTTCATACTTGGCTTAGATGTGTATTTATTTAATACATGTTGCCTAGAACGCTTTGAAAATTGCTCTTATGGTGAATAACAGCTAGGGAACCAGCCTCAGATTTCTGTACTACATATATAACCCCTGCACTGAGCTGATAACCCATTTTTTAGAACATACTTTGTACATAACAGTATTATGTAGCAAGAAAAATTCTGCCAAACCAGTTGGCTTCTTCAACAGCTGATTTACCTACAGATAAGGAGGCACTTGAAAATGAATCTAGGAAGTGTCAGACAATGAAATTCAATGATGGGTGGCAAGTTAAAAACATTTTCTGGGGTATAGAGTTTAGAGACAGTAGGGACCAATTAGTTCCTTTTGCAAATGAGAGGAAGGTGCATCAAACACTATAAGAATTATATTACATTTTATGTGGCTTGAAGCCTGAGAAAAATGATTCTTCCCTAGTGTGTCCCCTTACAGTAACCTTTCCCCAGCCATATCATGCCATATCATGCCAAAAAATGATACACAAAGGTAAAGAGCAAGGCAGCAAGAGAGAAAAAGAAATAAATTCTGCTAATTGGTTGCTCCACAGGGACACAGGGAGATTAGCAAACAGACCAAGATCCTTTACAATTGAAATGTGAGAGTGGAAACTGGGACAATGAAAGATGTACAGAGACAGACTGGGAAGAAAGATAACATGAACAAGACAACAACTGTGGCTCTTTCGGTAATTTCATTTTTGGCATGTGTCCGATACGCGCGGCCAAAAAATAATTGTTATTTTCTGCCATGTGTATTGGGCATGCGCCAAGAGGCATTTGGCGTGCGTAGGTCATTACCGCCCAGTTACCATGTGAGACTTTACCACTAGGTCAATGGCTGGCGGTAAATTCTCAGACCCAAAATGGACGTGCAACAATTTTCATTTTGCCGCACGTCCATTTTCAGCAAAAATTTTAAAAAGGCCTTTTCTACAGGTACGCTGAAAAATGATTCTGTGCTCGCCCAAACCCCGTGCCTACTCTACCGCAGGCCATTTTTCAATGCACCTTAGTAAAAGGACCCCTAAGATAAATGTATATCACTGGAACTTAGGCAAAAGCATTTGCACCAGCTCTGTGGTTGGCATAAGTGGCCACATGTAAATACATATACATGTATATAACCTACTAAGCTAATATTTTATAAAGGTATTTAGGCACCTACTTTCCTTTATAGAATAGGCATCTATAGGCACACTATCACAGAATTACCCCATAGTGTCTAACTTTTTATGCCCCCCTCTTCCACACACACACACCTTCTTTTTTAAATGTTAGCAGTGGTAAATGGTTTCAAATGGGTTAGAAAGTCAAGGATTAGGAAGAATGTGGCTCTGAAGGAAATTTTTTTTAAGTACTTGATATTGAAAGCTCTTTGTTTGTCCTTATAATAACTGCTATTATTATAACACCATTTTTTAAACTTCAATGACATGTTTCCTCTAGAAGAAAGATTCACGTCTTCTAGTTTAATTGAAGCTGGCAAAAGCAATCATGGAACAGCAAACTTGTTATTGCTTTTATTTTTATTTTCATCTTGAATATTTTCTTAATGTTCTTTTAGCATGTCAAGGACTTGAATTATAAGAGGAGAGGAGAGGAACAAGTGGATAAAACTGTAAATGGAATTTTTTTGTGGGATAAATGTTTGCCTACACATCTTAGTGAAAGGGCCCCTGTATTTTATTTAGTTAGGTTTTGCTCACACCTTTTTCAATAGTAGCTGAAGGTGAGTTACATTCAGGTACACTGGATATTTCTCTGTCCCAGGAGGGCTCACAATCTAAGTTTGTACCTGAGGCAATGGAGGATTTTAAGTGACTTGCCCAAGATCACAAGGAGCAGTAGTGGGATTTGAACTGGCCACCTCTGGATTGCAAGACGGGTGCTCTAACCACTAGGCCCCTTGAGTCTAATTTGTGGAGGAATAGCCTAGTGGTTAGAACAGCAGATATGTGCCAAAGAGATCAGAATTTGAAACTTACTGACACTCCTTATGGTCTTGAGCAAGACAGTTAACCTTCCATTGCTTTAAGTATAGTTTTAGGTTGTGAGCCCTCTGGGGACAGGAAAATAATACCTTCTGTGCATGGATATAATTCACCTTGAACTACCACTGGAAAGGCATAAGCTATCGAATAAAAATTAAAAAAAAAAAAGATTTCACTGGTTGCATTGGAAGATCCTAAAGGGGCTAATCTTATAACAAGGTTCCTATGTGAAAAATCAAAAAAAGGTACCTGTTTTTTTAAATGGCAATTAGGTGCTTATATCCCTTTATTAACAATCTTATTGTCAAACACCAATTGGTCAAGTAAATGCTCACTTAGTAAGAGGTCTTAAATCAATATAACTACAGGGCCCGATATTCATCCAGCAGCGATCAGTCAACATTTTGTTGTCCACCACTGATATTATGGCCTTATTCTACAAACTTTATGCTCCTAAATTATGAGTGTAATCTATGTTCCTACATATATTTAGAAGCATAAATTATGCTCCTAAATTTATGACTTTGTAGAATAAGACCCTATACCAGGAAATTCAATGCCAGGCCATATCCAGGCTCCAGCATTGAATTTCCAGGTATATGGAACCGGCAAAACCATAGCCGGTAAAGTGTGATATTCAGCACTTAACCAGCTATGAAAAACTGCATAAAGATAGAGCTGTGTTTTATGTGGTCCTTTTTATGTAGTTATCTTAGCCAGTTAAGTGCCAGCTCCACCTGCACCTCCAGCAGGGACCCAAAATCACTGGTCTCAGCTCAAACACTAAGGGCCCTTTTTACTACACCGTGTTATAGGCACGTTAGTGTCTTTAACATGCATTAACCATGTACGCACATTAACCATATATGCACCTACAATATCCCTATAGGTACCTACACAGTTAACGTGTGTGCTAATTGTAGGCGTGTTAAATACCCTAACGCACCTTAGTAAACAGGGCCCTAACTGAGCATTTTCATTGGTATTGATTAGCCTCTCCTGGCCATTTAAATTGTTTGAATATTGGGCACACTTGGAGGCATATTTTCAAAGCACTTAGCCTTCCAAAGTGCTTCCCAGCTACATGGAAATATTGAAAACAAATGTGGAGTACCATTCAAAAAGCAAGCTAAGAGGACCCACAGAGATTGCATTCAGAAGTGTTAATGAAAGCACATCCAAGCTTAGATTGACTGAGCATAAATTGTGCATACTGAATTAAGTTGCTACTGTACCACTGGTACAACATTGGTTATCAAAGAAACATGTCATTTGGATTTGCGATGGAGAGTGGTTAAAGTAGTAAGAGTGGGATGGAAGGGAGGTAATGATACACATCTTCTTAATTATAAGGAACAACAAAGGATATCTCTGTTTAATACAGTAACCCAGTTTGGACTCAGCATGGAAAAAGAAAAAGGCTGATATTGTTGTGAATGGATTTCATTGCCATTGGCTGCTGGATGTCAGGTAATATTGTAAATTTGTGGTAGACACCGCCGCCATTTTTGTAGCAATGTGCCAAAATCAGGATAAAGAATTAGAAATGGTAAAGGCGTTCTTTTAGACCAGACTTGTCCAAATTCAGTCCTCAACGACTGCAAACAGGCCAGGTTTTCAGCATATCTCTAATAAATATGCATTTTCAGTCCCCAAGTAACTACTTCACTCTATAAATAAAATTATTATATTTTTTTATTGAAAACGTTGAGTCTTACAATAGAAAATATGTTTGTTCAAAATATAGTCCAACATTTATCCTCACCATACCACCTCTTTCTCACCATTCATACTACATTCAAACTTTTGGGTACAACCTGCCCTCCATTAAGGATCTCTATGGCCTATAAAATCTTACACATTTAAAATGTTCCATCATACACATTTATAAATTTCACTTATTTTTTCTCAATAATTAAATCAATTGTTCTTTTTTTAATGTGTCCATCTTATCATTGCTTACCAATTACTGCTGTTGCCATCTAATCACTGCTAAGCTTATTTGGTTCCATGCCTTCTATACAGGATTCCTTTGTGCTTATCCCACACATTTTTTTAATTCTGTTACCATTTTCATCTCCACCACCTCCTGCAGGAGGCCATTCCAGGTATCTACAACCCTATCTGTGAAAAAGTACTTCCTGATATTATTCCTGTTAGCTCCCCTGCAACATCAATTCACGTTCTCTGGTTCTACCACCTTCCTGTCTCTGGAAAAGCTTTGTTTGTAGATTAATACCTTTCAAATATTTGAATATCTGTATCATATCACCCCTATCTGGGTACTATCATGGATTCATTGATTGATTGATTGATTTTGTGCATTCTTGTATCCCACTATTATCAAAAAAACATATTTCAGTTCAAAGTGGCTTACAATTTACATTTTGGTGGGGTTACAATGGTGTTGCACAATGTGGAGAGGGCATCTATAGTTTGTGTGGTTATTCATAGGGTTTTTGAAGAGATAGATTTGAAGAGGAAAAGGTAGTGGTAGCTTTTGTGTTCAGTTGTAGAGTTTTGGTGGTTTATTCATATAGTTTTGAAGAGTTAGATTTGAAAAGAAGGCAACAATATCTTTGTGATTAGCTGTAGAATTTCTTTGAACAGGTAGGTTTTAATTTCTTTCCTAGAGTAGAGAGGTGTGGTGGCCGTGTTAGTCCACTTTTAAAGGTAATAATAGAAATAAAACAAAATAAAACATGGAAAAGAAAATAAGATGATACCTTTTTTATTGGACATAACTTAATACATTTCTTGATTACCTTTCGAAGGTTGCCCTTCTTCATCAGATCGGAAATAAGCAAATGTTGGTAGATGACAGTATATATAAGTGAAACATCAAAGCATTTCAGTGACAGTCTAACAGGGTGGGGGTGGATAGGTGAGAGACCGGGAGATATGCATGGGAACATCAAAGCATTTGAATGACAGTCTAACAGGATGGGGGTGGATAGGTGAGATATGCATGGAGACAGGAGGGTGACAAACAGAGCAGTGCAACTTTATGGTTTATAATGAGCTAGAAAACCCAGATCTTTGTTAAGTCCTGTCTGGTGGGTATCAAAATATTTCTTTCCTGAATTGGAGGAGATTTGTGTTGCTTCTTATGGTTTTTGGTATCGAGTTCCACAATTTGGAACCCTGGTAGCTGAATCTTGCTATGCAGATAGTTTTGTAGATGGTGTTTTTGCACTTGGGTAGATGTAGGAGTAGGTAGTTTGTTTACTGGGCTGGCATTTCTTGAGGATAGTTCAATCAGGTTGCTCAAATATTCGGGTGCCATTCCAAATAGTATCTTGATGATTAAGGTACCGCTTTAAAAAATATTCTTGTCTTGACTAGTAACCAATGTAGTGTTTCAAGCAGTGGAGTTACTCTTTCGTATTTCAATTTCTTGAAAATCAGTCTTGCTGCCGTGTTTTGGACTGTTTACAGCGATTTTAGTGTGCTTTCCTTGCACCCTATGTATGCTGAATTGCAGTAGTCTAGTAGCGATAATATCATTGATTGGACCAGTATCTGGAAAGATTGTTTAGGGAAATAGTCTCTTATTCTTCTCAGTTTCCACAGTGTTCTGAAGTATTTTGATCTTACTGTTGATATTTGATTGTCCAGTGTTAGATGTTTGTCGAGAATGATTCCTAATATTTTAAGTTGTGTTTCAATGTGGTATGTTTGTTGGTTGATTGTGAATTTTTGGTAGGATGTGGGGCATAGGAGCTGACTCTGTGGGTGCTGTGGGTGCTTGAGCACCCCCAATATTGAGAAAATTCCTTGTATGTGTCCAGGGAGTGGTTATTTCCATTGGGTTTAGCACCCCCAATAATTTTGAAAAGTTGGCTCCTATGATGTGGGGATATGTGGGTTGGATAGTACTAGGAATTTGGTTTTGTCTCTGTTCAGTTTGAGTTTGAAAGTTGTTGCCCATTCTTCCATGAGGTCCAATCCTTTTTTAATTTTGTCTTGCATGTTTGTGATATTGTTTTGGAAAGGTATGAAGATGGTGATATTGTCTGCAAATATAAATGGGTCGAAACCCATTAATTCCAGTTTTTTCCCAAATGGCACCATTGTTACGTTGAACAGTATTGGTGATATTGGTGATCCCTGTGGTACCCTGCACTCAGAGATCCATGAGGCTGATGGTTGGTTGGACATCTTTACCATGTAGGATCTGGTCTTTAGGAATCCATTGAACCATATTGCCACTGCAATGCAGATTCCTATGTTGTCGAGCAGTGTCATTAGTGTAGTATGGTCTACTAGGTCGAATGACCTTGACATGTTGAATGGTAGTAGTAATACGTTTTGTCCTTGGCATATTATGCTTCTGAAGTTTGTTATCAGGGTGGTTATGACTGTCTCAGTGTTGTGTTGTGTTGTGTTGTGGTCTGAAACCTAATTGGGATTTATGAAGAATTGAGAATTTTGTCAAGTATTCTGTTAGTTGCTGTGTTACTAGACCTTCCATCGTTTTGGTCAGTAGTGGTATTGAGGCTACTAGTCTGTAATTTGTGATATCACTGATCTTGCTGGTAGTTTTTTGGGGATAGGTGTGAGTACTATATCACCTTTGTCTGGTGGAAATTGACCTCATATGGTCTTAAGAAACTACAACTGCTTCAGAACACTGCTATCAGACTTCTTAGTTCCACCAAAGTCACCAATCATACTACTCCACTTTATCGTGATCTTCACTGGTTACCTATAAACTATAGAAGATCTTGCATGTGGAAGAGCCTGCTTCTTTTTTTTAATGTTTTTAATTCCAGAGACTTCCTCACACCAACTGCATTCATGTCAAGATAGGCTTCCTGCTATACTTCCGACTGTTCAAGTTCACCTGCAATCAAATTGTGACTCAGTTTACTGCATTCGTATTCCTTTGCTATTGAATTCTATTCCATAGCATCTTTGCTTTGAGACATTGTTATCTAAATTCAAAGCAGGTTTAAGATTTGCTTCATCCAACAGGCATTTGAAGGTTGATATTCTCTGTGCAGTTTTTGAAACAGATGGGTTGGGTCATTCCCTCTGGGGACAGAGGGACTGAGCAAACTTCTTGTTGCTTCTTTAACCTATTATTTTACTTTTCTACTTCTTTTAAATGTTTATTCTTTTGCTCTCTATTATTGTTTCTAATATAGTAAACCAGTTGTATACAATGAATGGCGGTATCATAAGTGTCGTAGTAAACATAAACATTGTGACTTCTCCCATGTTCCATCCAAAAACCACTCCCAAACATGCATGAATCACATACAGATACGTCTATTCTTGTCACTGTGTGTACTTGTACATAGGGGCAATGTTACAATTGGCATTTTACACTCATGTACTGGCATACACACCTGAAAACACCATTATAAAACTATCTTCAAGAAGACGATTATGTAACAGGCAATCTAGGATAAGTGAGTAAGCATCTACCTATTTCAAGCCTAGCATATTATATAAAGAAAAAGAGGTATGTAGGCACCTTCTCTTTATAGCATACTAGTGTAAATATCAGAGAACATGCCTGCTCACAAGCAGATGTAAATGTGTGCATATATTTCAAACAAGAAGGAATGTAAATTACCCTAGTTTGTCATCTATAAGTGTACTTGTGAGCTGTACCCATGCTCTGTCCAAACTCTACCTATGTGCTCTCCCACCATCACATTATCCCTGGAATTCTATATATCACATGGAGATTTCTGCATGGAAATTGAAGCATATTCCATAACAAAGCACATAACTTAATTAGTTAACATGCTAATCAGCGCTGATAATTGAATGTTAAAAAGCAATGGGCATTAATTACAATTTATGTGCACTACTTTCTAAGCGTATTCTGTAATGTGGTACATGTAAATTCTAAGTCATTTGGAGGGGCATTTTCAAAAGGGACGTCCAAGTTGCAATTCGGACGTCCTTGGAAAACAGCGAAATGTCCATCTTTTGTTTTGAAAATACCATCAAAGACATCCAAATCCTTAAATTTGGACATCCCTAGATTTGGTCGTCCCTATATATGGACGTTTCTGACTTTCGGCGATTTTCAAAACCAAAGACGTCCATGTCAAAAACATCCTAATGCAAGCCATTTGGTCATGGGAGGAGCCAGCATTTGTAGTGCACTGGTCCCCCTGACATGCCAGGACACCAACCCGGTACCCTAGGGGGCACTGCAGTGGACTACATAAATTGCTCCCAAGTACATAGCTCCCTTACCTTGTGTGCTGAGCCCCCCCATAACCAACCCCAAACCCACTACCCACAACTGTACATCACTACCATAGCCCTTACGGGTGAAGGGGGCACCTAGATGTGGGTACAGTGGGTTTGCGGTGGGTTTTGGAGGGCTTGCTGTTTCCTCCACAAATGTAACAGGTAGGGGGGGTATGGGTCTGGGTCCGCCTGTCTGAAGTGCACTGCAGTACCCACTAAAACTGCTCCTGGGACCTGCAAGTGCTGTCATGGACCTGAGTATGACATCTGAGGCTGGCATAGAGGCTGGCAATCAATATTTTGAAAGGTGTTTTTTGAGGGTGGGAGGGGGTTAGTGATCACTGGGGGAGTAATGGGAGGTCATCCCCGATTCTCTCTGGTTGTCATCTGGTCAGTTCGGGCACCTTTTTGTGCCTTAGTCGTAAGAAAAACAGGTCCGGGTGAAAACATCCAAGTGTTTGTCAGGGACGTCCTTGTTTTTTCAATTATGGGTCAAGGACGTCCAAGTGTTAGGCACGCCCAAGTCCCGCCTTCGCTACGCCTCCGACACACCCCCTTGAACTTTGGCCATCCTTGCGACAGAGTGCAGTTGGAGACATCCTAAATCAGGTTTTGATTATACCAATTTGGACTTCCCTGGGAGAAGGACGTCCATCTTCCGATTTATGTCGAAAGATGGACATCCTTCTCATTCGAAAATTAGACAAAGAGTTTAAAAGTGGGCGGGTCACGGGCATTTCTAAAATCTATTTGTGTTATAGAATACAACCATTCTGTGACTAACTTAGGTGTCAGGATTTACACCAGGTTTTAGTCAGCATAATTGACCACTACTAAATTTAGTCACACAGAGTAGCACTCAGCGTATTCTATAACATATGCTTAAATTAACGCGTAATTTATAGAATACGCTTTAATTTCTATGTGAAAATCAAGGCACGATATATAGAATCTAGCCCTCTATGCTATCATGTTAATGTGTGTATTTTTACACTGGTCAGGATTCTATCAGAGGCCATTAATGCATTTTGCCAGCTACCTATGCTAATGACCAAAATACCACCATATGGTACAACACAGAGCATCAAACATAAAATTCAAACAATACAAATGATAACATGACACAAATAATAAAATCATGAGGTTAGAAGATGACTTTTAGTTCCGTCCTCCAGTAACCTTTATTGAGAACTTGTTATATTGCTTTTGGTATTGCTACAGCAAGGCAGTTTACAGACTAAATACAGATAGAAAGGAGCACCAATTATATCCTAGGACAGGTTCGGGAAAGAGAAACAAGAAAGGAAAAGGGAAGGTATTCCAACCAGATCCAGCAACCCTGAGCTGCTTCTTAGACCACTGAATACACCTGGGTAAACTCGTAGGCCAGCCTTGAATTTCAAGAGAGTTCTACACATAACGCAAATGGTAAGGAATTCCAAAGGGTTGGGGCAAGGAAGAAAATGCAGAAAGTTGTGTTGATTCAAATTGAGCAACCTCTTATAAAATTATCTCCTAAGTATGTACTGTACATCCATATTTTTTAACATACACAAATCTGCCCCAACTACACCCAAAGTACGCCCCTGGGAATGCCTACATTACTACTACTACTACTACTACTATTATTTAGCATTTTTATAGCGCTACAAAGAGTACACAGCGCTGCACAAACATAGAAGAAAGACAGTCCCTGCCCAAAGAGCTTACAATCTAATAGACAAAAAATAAAGCAAGCAAATCAATTAATGTGTGGAGGAAAGAGGAGAGGAGGGTAGGTGGAAGCGAGTGGTTACAAGTGGTTACAAGTCAAAAGCAATGCTAAAGAGGTGGGCTTTCAATCTAGATTTAAAGATGGTCAAGACGTAGGGGCTTGGGCATAGGCACCCGGTATGAGAGGCTTGGGGAGGCTACGCCTCTCCAGCTGAGGTCCGCTCACTTGCAAAATCTTTTACTTGAAGTTATGATTTTCCTCTCTCCCCTGCCCAAGTCATCCTGGCAAACTGGCAGCACAGCAATGCTCACTGAGGCAGGCATGCTCTGCTGAAGTTGCTTAAAAGAATACAACCAGTGCTATATATGTCTTTGGTGTGGGAAGAACTTCTCATTCGGGGTGAGCTTGAAGTGAACAACATTCAAATTAAAGAGAACATGTTTGGAGGGAGGTGTGTAAGTGAGACTGGGGAGAAATAAAAAATAAATAGTGTAATTGTTAAAATCTTTAAATGGTTCAAAGTTGTTTGTTTTTTTTTTCTGAGCATGTACACCAAGAGGAGGGCATGACTGCAATGATGTGTGCATAATTATCAGGTAACCTGGGATAGCTACAGCTAAAAGTCATTTCATTGGCTGATGGTTCCAACAGAAGGTTCAAAGAGGAAGTTTAGATGACGTGTGTTGACAGAGCTGGTAAGTGAAAATCTGATTGCTTTTTTGTGTGTTTGTTTTTATATAAAACGTTCTCGGATAGGAAGAGTTTGTGATATGTGAAAATACATTTTGCTTTAATGAAATTGCTAAACTTTAGAGTCAGAGACTTATCAATGAGGGATACATACAGTGCACCTTTTTCCTGAGGTCCTGCTCACTTGCCCGCTCCCTTCCGATCCTGCTCCCGCGCTCCAAAATCTTTTACCCAAAGTCGCAATTCTCCTCTCTCCCCTGCCCTCCCCTCCATGTCCAGCAATTCTCTCTCCCCTCCATGTCCAGCATGTCGCCTCCCTCCCCTGCCCTCCCCTCTCCTCTCCAAGTCGCGGTGAACTGGAAGTGAAGGCAGCACAGCAGTGCTCACTGAGGCAGCAGGCAGGTTCGTCTCCTCTCGCGTCATTTCCCTCTGCGTCCTCTGCAGTGCCCAGGTTAAAATAATAATAATATTATTATTTAAAAGCTTTATATTTAATGTGGGCAGGTTTCTGGGTGGGGGTGAGGGGATGCCATACTGGGGAGTTATGGGTAAGGGAGTAGGACAGGGCTAATGCTAGGCTTCGTGCAGGGAGGGCTGGGGCAGATGCCTACCAATCAGATGGATGGTGGGGAGGGGAAGGACTGATGCTGGGCTATGGGAATGGATAGTGGGGGTAGAGTAGAGAAGGGAAGGGCTGGATGGTGGGATAGAGAAGGGAAAGGCCAATGCCA
This sequence comes from Microcaecilia unicolor, assembly GCF_901765095.1. Classification (NCBI taxonomy): domain Eukaryota; kingdom Metazoa; phylum Chordata; class Amphibia; order Gymnophiona; family Siphonopidae; genus Microcaecilia; species Microcaecilia unicolor. The sequence continues at coordinate 280,657,477 of NC_044034.1, read as the reverse complement.
GGCTACAAGGATGGATAGGGGGGGGTAAGGAAGGGAAGGACTGATGACAGGCTACAAGACAATTTCTGATTTTTGGTCCTTAATTCTATAATTGATGAGGATTGGTCTGTGTTTTTCATGTGAACCAGCAGGTGAGAGATTTTGCTGGCATGTAGCTTGTGTGGGGGTCTAGGAGTCTGACTTGTCTGGCCTTTCCAATGAGATGCGTATTGCTGTTGTGTGTATTCACTGCTGCCATTTTTAAATGTACTGTTATTGGTATTTGTATTCAGAATTGGTTAAGGTTTGCAACATAGACTCAAGAAGCTTCTTTGCAGGATTTTCTGTTACTTCACAAAGTACCTGGAGGTGAAGGGATTTTGTGTTGTTATTACTGAGGTGCTACTCGAATTTAAATACATTTTTCCTATGGAAAGCTATAAGAGGAAACATTCTAGCTATGTCCTCTATATGCAACAAATTCCATAGAAGGTAGTAGTCTTCAAAGGTATATTTACCAAATTTTAAATGTTTGATTAATACAGCTTAATAAGGCATATATATTTATTATAATGTAAAGTTGAAGGATATGTACCAAACCGTGGTCATTTTATTTTGTCAGCATCAGAAGGGAGATAGAGTAGAACTAGAGGAAGTGAAAAAGACTTCAAAGTTTACTTAATCAGGCATTTGTTATAAAGCAAAGTTTGAAGGATCTATGCTATTGCTGTAATTATATTGCAGGATCCTGTCATGTGTATTGAGATGTTTGCCATTATTGCAGACTTATGTCTGGTCAAGTTTAAGATATGGGATAATGTAACTGTATTACAAATATCTGTTTTTCTATTAAGTATATGTGTGGTTTATATTGATGCAGGGCAGCTGTTGGGCAGACTACTTAGAAATCCATCATTAAGTGCTACACATACCTATATACATAGTGCCCACCCATATTAGTGTCACATCCGTCGCTCCCTCCGGCTGCTTCTCTGCGGAAAGCAGGAACCGGTGTCCATCGCGGCAAGGGCCGACCTTCTCGAGGCCGTGGCGGAGAGCCGGGGCTCACCGCGGCGATAGCCGCCCAGTTCAGGGCCGAGGCCATGGGCCGGCGATCGCGGCTGCCGGGCTCTCGATCGCTGGTTATGGGGTCCGTGCTTGCGCCAGTGGGGAGAATGGCACCGAGACGCGATGGCCGGCATCTCCTTCACTTTCGGGTGCGGGAACCCGAAGCTCCGCCTCTGAGGAGTTAGATTGGGAGGCCGGTGCTGTAGTCCCGCCTGGGAGGTCGGACGGAACCAATCAGAAGGAGTTTGTCAGTAACCAGGTTCTGATTGGCCGGCCATGTCGGCTGGGGCTGGGCGGTTGAATGCTGATAGTATTTAAGGAACGGGCCTGAGAATAGACATTGCTTCAGGTTCTGTTTCCCGATGCCAGTCTTCGTGTGTTCTAGTTCTCAGTTGGTTTCCTTGCTCTCCTGGTTTTGACCTTTGGACTGTTTCTGGATTACTCTGCTAGCCGCCTGCCTTGACCTTTTGCCTGTTTCAGACTACGCTGTGAGCTGCCTGCCCTGACCTGTTGCCGGTTTTGGACTCCTCTGTTTTCCACCTGCCCTCTTCACTCCTGGTTCCAGTTCTGGGTCAGTTCGTCAACCCCGCGGTTCCGGAAGTCCCGTTGACCGCCTGCAGCTGGGGGCTCAACCCTTGGTGAACGGCGGTCGCCACGGGTGAAGACTTGGGGTTGCACGGCTGTCCTCTGAGGTCCTTCGGGGCCTTGTGGGACCTAAGGGCTCACCTTCTTTTCAGGCAAGACAATTAGCTCCAGATCCACCCAAAATGTCAGGTCTGGCTTCGCCACTGTCTGAGAGTAGACCAGTTGACTGACTCCAGTCCTCTCTCTTCTTTGCAGTGCTGCCGGCTCACCATCACCTGAGCGCCATGCCCAGTTCCGCCCACCCGGGGCTACTCAGTCTCTCACCGGCGCACTGCGTCCCTCCTTCTCCTCTTTTTGCCTCCACACCGCCGATCCGCTTTAAACCGGCTTTGGGCTACCCAACGTCACCGATCGTCATCATGATGTCCTTCTTCGCCTCAGGCTCAGCCAGTCAGAGTCAGCCGTCCCTACGAGAGCTCCTGTCCCGTCATGATGCAACTTCCTGTTCCGCATAGGCAGGAATGCATGGGAGGGGCCATCACTGAGTAGGGAAGGCTCAAGGCTGGTTAAGAGTGGCTGTCTGAGGTGTTCCCACTTCCTTCCCAGACCCAGACCATAATAATTCGAGGAAATTGTGGCACGCAGCGCACGTTGGATTTCAGGAGAGGTAGGTGCTGACTCTGAAGGGTTTAAGTCAAAATAAAAAATTAATATTTTGTTTCATGCAGATCTCTTTTCTTTAAACATAACTAAATGGGCTCTAAGCCCCTAATGCTTTTGGTTTTCCTATATTTGTTTGTGATGACTTATACTGTGCCAAAATTGAAATTTGAAAACTCTTTCTCTATCTGGTCATTAATAAAAGGAGCTCATTGTGAACACTATCCACCCTAAAAGGGTGTTTTGTGGCTCTACATGAGAATTGTGATATTATGATCACTTTATTCTTTGACATATGATACTTATCTAATATCTAAATTTAATAAAAGGTATTAATTGTGACTATTTTATTTTTACTTATTTTTTTCTGTGTGTTGTCAATTATGGATGTAAGCTCCGCCCCTGACCGCACCCCTAACCCCACCCCCTTTAGCCTCCCCAAACAGTTCGGCCACCGACCGCCTATGGGCTCAGGAAGTCTATTACAGGCGTAGGGTGCAGCGAGACAGAAGGAGCGAAGTCTGGAGTTGGCAGTAGTGGAGAAGGGAAGAGATAAGAAGGATTTATCCATGGAACGGAGTACACGGGAAGGGGTGTAGGGAAGGACGAGTGTGGAGAGATACTGGGGAGCAGCAGAGTGAGTACATTTTTAGGTTAGTAGAAGAAGTTTGAACAGGATACGAAAACGGATAGGGAGCCAGTGAAGCGACCTGAGGAGAGGGGTAGTTTGAGTAAAGCGACCCTGGCAGAAGACGAGACGGGCAGCAGAGTATACTCGCATACAATCAAATAAGAAACATGTTTCTATGTGTAAGACATGCTTTACCTGCAAAGATTTATAAATTTGCACCCAAATGTACATGATACAACCATTGACTAGCATACAAAATATACAAGCATATTTTCTAGTACAGAGCATTGTGTAGTATGGCCATACACTAACAGATTGAAGTTAAAATAAACTGTTAAGTTAAAGCTCTTCCCTGTTTGTATCTGGCTTTGAACCAGGATGATTCGTCTCCTGTAAACACTCTATTTATATTACTGCTGGCTTTACTATCAAGCAGGAGGAAATCCAAAAAATGTGTCTACTGTAAAAAAAAAAAAGTTTACTGGAAGCAGACCACGGAAAATTAACCAGAACCAGACATTTTGGGGATTATTTTCAAATCAATTTAGCTTATACTTGATGGATTCAATTTTACTTTTCCTAAAGAGTATTTTTGACCCCCCTCTAGCTATTTGTCATCTTTGACATGTACTGTTTGTTTGTTTGTTTGTTTGTTTGTTTGTGTTTGTTTGTTTGTTTGTTTGTTTTTTCTTCAGAACACTTTGCAGATTTTTCATATTTGTTCTTGTTTTATCACCAGGGTTGGGCTCATGCCCAGGATAGCATAACAAGGTGACTGCAGTGGTTGGTGGCCATCTTTCAAAGCTATTTCTAATCAACTTTCCCTCTGTGGACACAGAAAATAAAAAAATTTGACTTTTTACTTAGGCCCTCTTTTCAATTAACATTAAACATTCAATGGTCAGGACCTCTGTTTATTCATTACAAGCATTTGATATACCATTCTTAAAGCAATAACTCCTTGTCATCTTGGGCAAGTCAGTTAACCCTCCACTGCCTGGGGTATAAACCTAGACTGTGAACCCTCCAGGGACAAAGAAATACCTACTGTACCTAAATGTAACTTGAGCTACTACTGAAAAAGGTGTGAGCTATTATCCTGCCTAGCTTCTTGCAGTCAGAGGATGACACCCTTCTACTGTTCCATCTGTGAAGAAAGTTAGGCTTCTGTGAACAGGAAACAGAATATTTCTTGCTGTGCTCCTTCATTTTGGAATAATTTAACAAGGTAGATATGTTTGCTAACAGTCTATTTAGGTGCTCATTTTCAAAGCACATAGATTTAAAGTTGCATAGGGGTCATTTTTTATATGATGCCTACGTAAAACTATTTTCTAAACAGCAAAACATCTACATTTTTTAATGGCCATTTGCTAGATATTTTTGTGCTTTGCGCATTTATCTTTCTGGTACATTTTCAGAAAAATGCACAAAATCAAGCCCTTGGAATGTAGAAGGAGCCAGCATTCTTAGTAGACTGGCCACACAAACATCCTAGCAGTGCAGTGGGGCACCCTAGAGGGCATTGCAGTGGACTTCATACAAAAGCTCCAAGCTCAATCATTGCTCCCTTATATTGTAGAGTAAGCCCTCCAAAACCCACCAAAAACTTACTGTACCCAACTGTACACCACTACAATAGCTCTTATGGCTGCAATTGTCACCAATATGTTGGTATAGTAGGTTTTTGGTAGGCTTTGTAGGGCTGACACTTTTCACCACAAGTGTAACATTTAAAGTGGATTATTGACCTGGGTCCCCTTCTCCACAGTGCACTGCATTGACCACTAAGCTACTCCAGGGAGTTGATTGCTGCTCTAATAGGACTGGCTATAACATCTGAGGCTGTCTTAAAGGCTGGTATGTACTGTTTCTCTTACATCTTTGGGGGGTGGGAGTCAGTGAACAATGGGGGAGTAAGGGGAGATCATTCCTTTATTCCTCCAGTGGTCATTTAGGGAACTTTTTTGTAGCTTAGTAATTATTAAAATAGGTCTAGCTCAAGACATCTTAGTTTTAGCCCTGGACGTTTAAATTTTGTTCCATTATGGCTGAAAAACATCCAGGTCTTAGGAACACACGAATCCCGCCCTTAACACGCACCCAACATGCCCCCTTGAGCTTTGGATGCACTGCTGATGAATAGCATAGAAAAACATCTGGAAAATAGGTTTCAAAAATACCGATTTGGCTTTATGCCACTTTTTAGATGTTTTTCTCTTTTGCAAATAAGCCCCATAGAGGTGCATTTTCAAAACACTTAGACTTACAAATTACATGCAGGCATATTTGTAAAGCACATAGACTTACAAAGTTCCATGGTAACCTATGTAACTTTATAAGATTAAGTGATTTGAAAATGAGCCTCATAGTCTTCCATCAAATATTTATCAGACCTACTTGCAAGGTCATGCTATATGTATGTTTATATTTATTAAAACTTGATATACTGTGAATTACAAACATAAGGATCTATGAGGTGTACAATAAACCCAACAATAAAAATAATTATAAAAGACATGCAAAACATTCATCCAAAGATACACTAATACCAGCTGAAGTGTTCCAGTATGCAACATAATGACCCAGATGTGTGCTGGAGGGGCTGTATGCAAAAAGACACAATCAGACATATGTGAAGAGGCTGTCCCAAGATTTCACCTTTTTGGGATGAGGTGATTAAAGCAAGTTGTAGGCTAAGAAAATGGAACGTTCCTAGGGATTAACCATTGATGTTACTGGAATACAGAGCTCATCCTCAGTGTACAATGTTGGCTAAAGAGGATTGGACACTTTTTTTTTTGTTTGCCAGCTCCACAATTAGTGATTGCAGCTAATTGGAAGTGTATAAGAGAATTGGGAATATTATGAAGCAGCAGTGCTTTGTGGCAAGAATTCAGGGAAACCTGGCTAGACTTAAAGGGCAATAGGCACCTCTGTGTCAATGAGAAAACCTTAAATCATCTGGGTGAAGCTTTTTTTTCTAACTGTAGCCTGCAGTAATGTTTACCCCACAGAGTGATGCTAAATTCCATATATGGCACAAAAAAAATCAGTGCCAAAAAAAGCTCCTATTCTATAAGCCACACTTAAAGTTAGGCACAGTTTATAGGATAACGCTTAAGCCCGGGAATCACACCTAACTTGAGTCATATTGGTGTAATCCTTTAATAAACTTCACAAATAGCTATCTCAGCGTCTCCCTTGTATTTTTTAGATAATCCTACCTACCCTACTCTTTGTGTTGCTGGTATGCTGCCATAGGACCGAATGTTCCTCCATGCTTCATGATTGATCTCTCCCACAAATATATATGCCTATATAACAATGCACTCTAATTTTAGGAGCGCCCCCATTCCACCCATGGCCCTCCCATTTCCGCACCCTCTTTTTCAAATCATGTGTAAAATTTAGGCATGGCTTCCACACCTGAATTTACACACGTAAAGTTCAATTAAAATTAATTAATGCCATTAAACAATAACAAGCTAATTAACGTAAATTCTTGACGCTAATTAGCTTGTTAATTAAATCGTGCACGCAAATTGGGTGACTTTTGCAGAATTAGGGGGATAATGTGAGAAAAGAAGACACCCTGTGATATCTCCCACATGCAGGAGGCACCTTCTGGGTGCTCTGAGGAAACACAATGAAAGCCCATTCTAGAACAGCATCTGGACACCCAGATTCCACTATAAAATACTAGTTTAACCTGGTATTAAGATACCAAATATTTATGCACCCGTAACGTCAGCAGCCAAAAAGCTTGCATGGCTGCGGCAGGTACACACATAGGGAACCTTTTAGCAAACGATGGTAAGCACACTGCGGGCTTACTGCGCACCAAACAGAAACTACCCCTGGGCTACCACAGGAGCCCGGAAATAATTGCCACCCCCAGCGCGTGCCATTTCTGATGCTACAAAAATATTTTCTATTTTTGTAGCACCACTGCTTATCCGGCAGTAATCAGGCAGTACTGCTCGCCGCCCAGTTACTTAACTGTAGAGAACTGCTTTGGATTTTTACTTTAAAGACTATTATGCCTGGAGGATTGAACCGGGAGATTGAATGGATGACGCTGATTTAAGTTGGACCTTTAATTGAATGAAACGATCTTACCCCCCAGTCTTTGATTGGTGCTTCTAGAGTCATGTGATGTTAAGTTAAATATATAAGATCCAAAAAACGCAGCGGCCATTTTTGAAGCCGCAATATAAGTAACAGTTGGTAATTATGTTGTTGGATATATTGATACATTTGAAGAATTACTTGATCACATTGGATGGTTTTTTTTTATTTGTTACATTTGTATCCCACATTTTCCCGCCTATTTGCAGGCTCAGTGTGGCTTACATAGTACTGTAACGGTGTTCACCATGAACAAATACAGTAATGTTGTGGTAGAATAAGGTTCGTGTGTACAGACTAACCTTGAAATTGCTATGTGAGAAACATGAATTCATGTCCGTGATGATATGTCTCCTGTTATGATTTTATATACATCCTTTGATGGAGGAATAAGAAGAAACTAAGGGGTCCTTTTAGTAAGGTGCGCTGAAAAATGGCCTGAGGTAGTGTAGGCACAGGTTTTGGGTGCGCACAGAATCATTTTTTAGCGCACCTGTAAAAAAGGCCTTTTACAATTTTTGTCAAAAATGGACGTGCTACAAAATGAAAATTGCCGTGTGTCCATTTTGGGTCTGAGACCTTACCGCCAGCCAATGACCTAGCGGTAGAGTCTCACATGGTAACCGGGCGGTAATGACCTACGTGCGCCAAATGCCACTTGGCACACATCTAATATGCGCAACAGAAAAGAAAAATTATTTTTCAGACACGCACATATTGGATGCATGGCAAAAATTAAAATTACCACAAGAGCCACGCGGTAGCCATGTGGTAACTCCATTTTGGCATGCGTTGGAGATGCTTACTCGGCTTAGTAAAAGGGCCCCTAAGCTAAGTACTCATTATATAGTAATTAAAAAATTTAAAATTAAAGTTAAAAATTAAAGAAAATGGAAATTACGCCATGGATTGATGACGATTACATGCTCATCCTTTATATTGCTAGGCTCAAATTAATTAACCTGATGGATGAAAGCATGCATATCTGATAGATCCAATAACATAAGCACATAAGCTCCGCCACGCTGGGAATAGACCAAAGGTCCATCAAGCACAGCACTCCGTCTCCGACAGCGGCCAATCCAGGCCCCAAGAACCTGGCAAAAACCCAAAATTTAATAACGATCAATGGACTTTTCCTTCAGGAATCTATCCAGACCCCCTTTAAACTCAGCAAGGCCAGCTGCTGTCACTACCTTCTCCGGCAATGAGTTCCAGAGTCTAACTACGCGCTGAGTAAAGAAAAGCTTTCTCCGATTTGTTTTAAACCTACCACATTCTAATTTCATCTTGTGTCCCCTGGTTCTATTATTGTTAGAAAGTGTAAACAAACGCTTCACATCTGTCCGCTCTACCCCACTCATTATCTTGTAAACCTCTATCATATCACCCCTCAGCCGCCTTTCCTCCAGGCTAAAGAGTCCTAGCCGTCATAACCTCTCCTCATAGGGTAGTCGTCCCTTCCTCTTTATCATTTTTGTCGCCCTCTCCAATTCATTTATATCTTTTTTGAGATGAGGCGACCAGAACAAATTTATATATCACATATAAGTTGATAAGAAATATCTGGTGGAATTGGGCTTATTATTATCATAGAATACTGGTTTAAGTCCACAGTTACCTGCCTAACTTTAGACATGAATATTTACACTAGCTCAGTGGCTGGTGTAAAAGCATATAAGTGTCAGGCATGCTACTAACTGACCCTCCCATGCCCCTTCCGCGTCCATGCCCCCCCCCCTTGCAAGTGTGTACTTTAGGTTTTGTACAAACACAATTTATAGAATACTGACTGAGGGCAGTTATGTACGTAACTTCAAATTAGCACAATTAACACTAATTATAGCCAATAATTGGCTGTTAATGCTGATAAACAGTTAATTAAGCAATTAACTTACATGATTAACTGACACTATCTTATAACTTGTGAGCGCAACTTTGCACACTAAGGGGTCCTTTTACAAAGGCGTGCTAGTATTTTTAGCATGTGCTAAAAATAAGCGTGCGCTAAACACTAGAGACGCCCATATATTCCTATGGGCATTTCTAGCATTTAGCACATGCTTATCATTAGCGTGCACTAAAAACGCTATTGTGCCTTTGTAAAAGGACCCCTAAGCTTCAAATTGGGTATGCAATATTATACAATTAGGGGGGCAATGTCTAATCCACATTGGCCTAGATTCTATATATGGCCTAGATTCTATATATGGCGGCTATAGCAGTGCATGGAAATCTAGCAGTGCAGCCAAAATTGCATTCACAACTTAATTGACTAACAAGCCAATTGGCACTGATAATTGGCCAATAGCAAGCAATTATCAGCACTAATTGGCACTAGTTAAAATTTACACGCATGACCTTCTAAGCATATTCTGTAAAGTGGTGCATGTGAATTATAATGCATGGATCTCAAAAGGGGACGTGGCCATGGGAGGGGCATGGGCGGGTTGTGGGCATTCCTAAAAATTATGCACACTGTTATAGAATATGCCCAATCCGCGCCTAAGGGAGTCTCTTACTAAGATGCGCTAGCATTTTTAGCTTACAATAAAAATCGGTTAGCGCTAAATGCTGAAATGCCCACAGGAATATGATGAGCGTCTCAGCACTTAGCACCAGTTGATTTTTATCATAAGCTAAAACCACTAGTGCACCTTAGTAAGACACCACCTAAGTTAGGCACCAGGATTTAGTTGTCATAAATGGTCACGCCTAAATTTTATTTGCGGCAACCTGTGCTACGCATATTCTATAATCCGTGCCTAACTTTAGGCGAGGTTTATAGAATAGCACTAAGTGCATTTTTTCAGCGCCATATATAGAATCTGGCCCACTGTGTGTAATTTGGTTGGTTGGTTATTGTTTCTTTTTGGATGTGATGTTGCCTGTTTGATGGAGCTGCTTGTAAAAATTGAATAAAAAATAAAGTTTTTTTAAAAACTATCTTTTTGAAAAAGCCTGTGGCTGCTAGGTGCCAACTTATGGTTATTGGTTTGATTTGCGGAGCTGCAGCTATTTGTGACTAGCTTGTTTTTGGTTTGGTCATTTGTTTATGGAGGGGTGTATTTGATTAATGGGGAGGGGGTTTGCTATGCTGGCGTAGTTGAGTTGGTTTTAGGGATTGGCATTGTGATTCCATTGTACTGGAGCGGTTGGGGGGGGTGTTATTGTTATAATTTGTCTTAAATATGATGGTGGGAAACCAGGAAAAAAATGAATAAATTATGTAGATAGGGTGTTTATTTGTCCCATAGAAAATTGTGAGCAAATCAAATTTATATAACATTGTGTTGGCTTCATTTCACATTCTCCATCTCACAATCAGAGCAGCAATTAGCAGGTTCTAACAAATTGAAGTTCTTATCTATAGAAATCCCAGCTGAACTGGTACTCTGGGTGGCTCAGGTGAAGCACTGATCACTATGGAGAGTGCCTGGGCTAAGACTGGAAAGTGGTTAAATAAATCATTTGTGTAACTGAGTAATGCTGCAAGACATCACACCTCTGCTTCATTAATCTACATAAGAAAAACAGCAACTAGAGTGTGTGGGTGGGGGGGGGGCTGTAGTTTTAAGCACAGTAAAGGTTATGAATGTGCTTTGCATGTATGTATGTGTGTGTTGTGTTTTTGCAGACATTCTTAATAATTGTTTGTCTTATATGCATGTTGCAACTTCTATTGCATGGCCAAATTGAGGGGTCCTTTTACAAAGGTGCACTGAAGGCGCAGGTTTTGGGCGCACGCCGATCCATTTTTTAGCATGCCTGTAAAAAAGGCCTCTTTTTTATTTTGCCGAAAATGGACATGCAGCAAAATCAAAATTGCCACATGTCCATTTTAGGTCTGAGACGTTACCACCAGCCATTGACCTAGCAGTAAAGAATCTAACCTGCTTATTTTCAAACGAGAAGGACGGCCATCTTCCGACACAAATCGGGAGATGGCTGGCCATCTCCTAAACCCGGCCAAATTGGTACAATTGAAAGCCGATATTGGCCGGCTTCAACTGCTTTCCGTCGCAGGGCCGGCCAAACTTCAAGGGGGCGTTTCAGCAGGGTACGGAAGGCGGGACGGGGGTGTGGTTACGAGATGGCCAGCTTCAGCCAATAATGGAGAAAAGAAGGCCAGCTCTGATGAGCACTTGGCCGGCTTCACTTGGTCCATTTATTTTTAGGACCAAGCCTCAAAAAACTGCCCCAACTGAGCAGATGACCACCGGAGAGAATTGGGGATGACCTCCCCTTACTCCCTCAGTGGTCACCAACCCCCTCCCACCCAAAAAAAAATTAAAAATCATTTTTTTGCCAGCCTCTAAGCCAGCCTCAAATGTCATACCCAGCTCCATGACAGCAGTATGCAGGTTCCTGGAGCAGTTTTTAGTGGGTACAGTGCACTTCAGGCAGGTGGACCCAGGCCCATCCTCCCCCTACCTGTTACACTTGTTGTGTTAAATGGGATCCCTCCAACTCCCCCCCCCCCACAACCCACTGTACCCACATGTAGGTTCCCCCCTTCATCCCTAAGGGCTATGGTAGTGGTGTACAGTTGTGGGGAGTGGGTTTTGGGAGGGATTTGGGGGGCTCAGCACACAAGGTAAGGAAGTAATTTTTGAAGTCCACTGCAGTGCCCCCCAGGGTGCCCAGTTGGTGTCCTGGCATGTGAGGGGGACCAGTGCACTACAAATGCTGGCTCCTCCCATGACCAAATGCCTTGGATTTGGCCCGATTTGAGATCGCCGCCATTAGTTTCCATTATCGCTAAAAACCAATGCGGCCATCTCTAAAACCGGCCCAAATGTTGCGATTTGGCCGGCTCCAACCATATTATCGAAACGAAAGATGGCCGGCCATTTTGTTTCAATAATATGGTGGGGACACCTCTTTACGGGGCCGGCCTTGAAGATAGCCGCCCTTATAGATGGCCGGCTTCGTTCGATTATGCCCCTCCACAGGTGTCAAATGCCACTTGGCACGCATCTGTTACGCGCCCCAGAAAATAACAAAATATTTTTCAGACGTGCGTAGCAGACGTGCACCAAAATTGAAATTACCGCAAGGGCCATGCGGTAACTGGGCGGTAACTCCAATTTGGCACGCGTGGAGGGGCATAACTGAATGAAAACGTCTATCTCCATGGGCGTTTATCTCCGAGAACGGGTCCGTGAAGGGGCGGACTGAACCGTATTTTTGAAAAAAATAGACGTCCATGTTTTATTCAACAATTTGTGAGCTGGGCGTTTTTGTTTTTCAGCGATAATGGAAAATGAAAGCGCCCAGCTCAAAAACGAATAAATCCAAGGCATTTGTTCGTGGGAAGGGCCAGGATTCGTAGTGCACTGTCCCCCCTCACATGCCAGGACATCAACCGGGCACCCTAGGGGGCACTTTTACAAAAACAAAAAAAAAGGTAAAAGAGCTCCCAGGTGCATAGCACCCTTCCCTTGTGTGTTGAGCCCCCCAAATCCCCCTCAAAACCCACTGCCCACAAGTCTACACCATTACTATAGCCCTAAGGGGTGAAGGGGGCACCTACATGTGGGTACAGTGGGTTTGGGGGGGTTGGACGACTAAGCATTAAGCAGCACAATTGTAACAGGTAGGGGGGGATGGGCCTGGGTCCACCTGCCTGAAGTCCACTGCACCCCCTAATAACTGCTCCAGTGACCTGCATGCTGCTGCCAGGGAGGTGGGTATGACATTTGAGGGTGAAAATAAACAGTTGTGAAACGGCATATTTTGTGGTGGGAGGGGGTTTGTGACCACTGGGGGAGTCAGGGGAGGTCATCCCCGATTCCCTCCAGTGGTTATCTGGTCATTTAGGGCACTTTTTGGGGCCTTATTCGTGGAAAAACAGGGTCCAGGAAAAGTGCCCTAAATTCTCCCTAAAAACGCATATTTTTTTTCCATTATCGGCGAAAGGCGCCCATCTCTGATCGGCCGATAACCACGCCCCAGTTCCGCCTTCACCACGCCTTCGACACGCCTCCGTCAACTTTGTACGCTTCCGCGATGGAGTGCAGTTGAAAACGTCCAAGTTCGGCTTTCGATTATACCGCGTTATTCGTTTTTGGGAGATAAACGCCTATCTCCCGATTTAGGTCGCAATATAGGCGTTTTTGTCTTTCGATTATAAGCTGGATAGGCTCCTATGCGGCTTAGTAAAAGGGTCCCTGAATGTATACAATGTTAATTTGCATGAATACCTCTGCACAAGCAATTTGTATGCAGAAAAAGAGAGACTGCCCAGATTGCCATTTAGCCAGTGATGGAGCTGTTACAAGAAGTCAGAATCCGCTAAGCTAAGAACATAAGCCTTGCCATTTTGGGACAGACCAAAGGTCCATTAAGCCCAGTATCCTGTTTCCAACAGTGGCCAATCCAGGTCACAAGTACCTGGCAAGATCCCAAAAGATTAAAGACAGATTTTATGCAGCTTATCCTAGAAAAAAAAGTAGTGGATTTTCCCAAGTCCATAATGGCTTATGGCCTTTTATTTTAGGAAATTATCCAAACCTTTTTAAAACCCTGCTAAGCTAACTGTTTTTACCACGTTCTCTGGCAATGAATTCCAGAATGTAATTACACATTGAGTGAAAAATATTTTCTAATAATATCACAAAATATTTAGGCACTCTGAAAATTGCAAAAATAAAATGAGTGTATTTCAGCATGCTAAAATACATTTCACTTAAATTATTTTTGTACCCTTTTGTTTTTTGTTTATTATAAATTCATATATCCCACAAGCCAGGCTGAGTGTTTTGAGTGAAGATTTTTTTTTTTAATTTAAAATCAAATTGCAAAGATTAAATATATCCATATGTTTAGCCTTTTATACAGCTCACAATTTTACAGAACTGAAGGCTACAATTAGGTCCCCAAGACTGTGCTGAATAAAGAAAGGACAATTACCTTACTGTCACCCTTGTCATTTCATGAAAACACATTTTTTTTTCTTTTTGTAAAACACCCAAAGATCATAAGGTTCTTACACAGCCTATTTCCTTTTCATCAGGAAGTGTCGTGGTAATGAATCTTTCCAGCATGTGTAATACCATCTGAAAACAGATCAGTAAATGTTCCACTTAATTTACAGACTACGCTAAATCAATGGCTAATATCTTCCAAGTGAAAATAGCTACCAGTAAAAGACCAGATAACTGTCTTGTTATGCTTTTAAATTAGAGCAATTATATTTTTTTTTTCTAGAAGTGATACTTACATGGAATACATTTTATGCTTTTTTGTGTAACACAAACTTTAATCTTGTAAAACAGAGGTGTCCTTTTACTAAGTTGCAGAAAAAAAGTGGTTTTAACCTGCCCTTACACAGGTCTATAGAGCACGTTAAGGCAACTTTTTGCCTCGTCCTGAAAACTGCCAGTTTTCCATTTTCCAATTTAATGGCCATGCTCTAATGTTTATATAAATGCATGAAAGGTTCTCAGTACTTACAGCAAATATACTTGTTAATCTTCAGAGGAAAAGGCCTCGAGAAACTCCCCGACACTCAAAAATGTCTAAATGGAGCTGGACTTTCTCATCATCGGCCAGAAAAACCTCCGTGTAGGGTGAAAACTCACTAAATCTTATGATGTTCAACTTTAAACTCAGCCAAAAATAATTAAATTAACTTAGCTTCGTTAAGTAGATCTCTGTGTTTTCTTGTTAATATTGACCGTGATCAACGGCAGCCAGCATTTCGAATTTACATATTCTGCTTCAGGATCACTGGACAATCGAGCTCAATTCTGCCGGCGGGAGCAACAGAGACCGCCGTTAATCACGTTCAATATTAACAAGAAAACACAGAGATCTACTTAACGAAGCTAAGTTAATTTAATTATTTTTGGTTGAGTTTAAAGTTGAACATCATAAGATTTAGTGAGTTTTCACCCTACAAGGAGGTTTTTCTGGCCGATGATGAGAAAGTCCAGCTCCATTTAGACATTTTTGAGTGTCGGGGAGTTTCTCGAGGCCTTTTCCTCTGAAGATTAACAAGTACATTTGCTATAAGTACCGAGAACCTTTCATGCATTTATATATACACTAGTAAAAAAAGGCCCGTTTCTGGAGCCAATGAAATGGGCGCTAGCAAGGCTTTCCTCTGGCCCCCCCACCCAACGCACCTTCGTTGTTAGTGATGGCATTGCGTTGAGTGGTGAGTTTTATATATATAGATTAGATTATATTAGGTGTCTCTTCCCCACATTTATTATTGAACATGCTCTAATGTTGCCATTAACAAAAATTAGCACGTGAGCCTTTACTGCCTATTTTGTAGACAGTAAGAGCTCAAGCACTAATCCTACGCTAATCATGTATTGGTTCTTTTATGAAGCTGCGGCAAAAGGGGGCCTGCGATGGCATCGGAGTGTGTTTTTGACGTGCACTGAAGCCCTCTTTTACCACAGTGGATAAAAGGCAGAAATTTTTGTGTGGGGGGGCGTTTCAAGAAATGGTCATGCGGCAAGCAAAGCACTTGCTGTGCAGCCATTTTTTGAGGTGGAGCACTTGCCACCATCCATTGAGGTGGTGGTAAGGGCTCCCACACTAACCCAGTGGTAACCAGGCAGTGATTACTGCCAGGTATACACCAGCGCTACAAAAATTTAAATATTTTTGCAGTGCCAGAAATAGCGTGTGCTGGGGGAGGGAACCACCATGAGGCTACTGTGGTAGCCTGGCGGTACGTCCCTTTTAGTGAGCGGTAAGCCTGCGTTGGCCTTACCACCGCTTCATAAAAGGGCTCCTTAGTGCATGATAATGTAGTTACACTAAGGGGCCCTTCTACTGTGTTGCACTAAAAGTGGTCCTGCGGCATCCTCAATGTGTGGATTTGCCACGGGCTGAGGCACCTTTTACCGCGGCAGGGCTTTTGTGAAAAAAAAAAGGAAATGGCTCTGCGGTAAGTATGTACTTGCCTTGAGGCCATTTCCTGGAAGAGCGCTGCCCAATTACAGCCGGGTAGGCCTCCGGCAGAAAAATATTAAAAATTTCCAGCACATCAGAAGTGTTGCGCGGTTGGGGCGGCACTACTGACGGCTCCCAGTGCCGGATTGGCTCGTGACAAAGCAGCAGTAGCTGTACCTCCGCTTTGTAAAAGGGCCCCTAACTGATTAGTGCAGACACACTCACTCTCCACCCCCCCCCCCAGACACACCCCCACAGTAAAAGTAAATTTTATTTTTTAGTGCTCTGGCAGCACGCGCACACATCAAAAGTACCGCGGGATGCCTCAACACACTCCATGATACAACATTTTACGCTGTGGTAAGCACACGATAGTGCTTATCACAGCTTAGTAAAGGGGTCCCAAAGTCAATGGGGCCCTTTTACTAACGCACACCTAAAAGTGGCCTGCGCTGGTCTATTTCGTCAGCATGCCTGGAAAAAAGGCATTTTTTTAATGTACTGAAAAATGGACGTGCGGCAAAATAAAAACCAGCGCTCGTCCATTTTCAGCCTAAGACCTTACCGCCACCCATTGACTTAGCGGTAAGGTTTCACGCACTAACCAGGTGGTAAGCGTTCAGCGCACGTCGACTGCCGATTACCGCCGGGTAAGCACCACGCAGTAGAAAATAGAAAATATTTTCTACTGCATGTTTTGGGCGACTGAAAAAAATTGGACTTACTGCCAGGGGCATGTGGTAGCCGGGCAGTAGTGCCAATTTGATGCACGTTGGACACGCATAGCTGCCTACGCACCTTTGTAAACGGGTCCCAATATGCCTTACACAGTGCACACTCAAATATGCTGCAAGTGCATTTTATAATTTATTTATTTATTATTACATTTGTACCCCGTGCTATCCCACTCAAGGCAGGTTCAATGCGGCTTATATAATAGTATGGATTACAGAGAATCGATAAAGAGAAAATAAGTTAATTAAAGCAGAATAATAAAAGAGAGAGGTAGGTAGAGATGGGCAAGGGTGAAGGGAGTAGGAGAGGTATGAGCAAGGTGTAGTTGAACATTGGAGGAGGGGTAGAGGAGGCGAGGGGGGGATGGGAGATGTAGTAATTTTACAAGAAAGGAGTGCATTTGCTGGCTCATTGTAACTAACTACTGCATGATTCCTATTCTTTTCACTTCTAAAACACCTTTATCCACTCTATGCCACCAATTCTGTTCGGATGAACAGAGCTGATGGAGCAGAAAGCAGCACTGACATTCTGCAGCGAAACAAACTGAGAATGGAATCGGTAATTGTGCACTTAAGATACCTTCCACACTGGCATTGCAGAAACCAAATTATCTTCCTGCCTTAGAAGAGAAAATACAACCTGCAAAATGGTGTGTGGAGGAAAAGGTAGTTGGAAACTTCAGCCTCCAGCATACAGTGGGACCAATGCATAAATGGATTCTAACACAAACGTAACACTGAAGGTTGGTTGCTAATGCGGAAAGCTAATTATATGCAAATCTGAAGGGTGTAGATCTTGTGCGTTGATCAGGGTAAGAACACTGACTACACGTGTACCGAGGGCAGCCAATACTGTGCATGCGTACGAGCAAAACAAAAGTGTTAGCTACATCTTCACATGTGCTGGAATGTTATTGGGTGGATGAAATATCAGCATCACACAAATTTCTTGGGCATAACATTTCTGAGTTGCCACCATTGATGCACAGAACAACATCCCAGCAGACCCAGCTCATGCACAGATACACATTTTTGCTGCTTGGACCGCTGTGTACAACTGTCACTTCCTTTTCTCTCTTAAGTCACAGATACTGTTATGCTCATACCAAAAAGAAGAAACAAGCATTAAATCATCACTCCTCCTCAGATCTGTCGTCCATGTTTCTCCGTTGTGCTTGCCTTACGGGCCAATGATCAGAAGCAAACGCAGGCACTAGAGGCTATTAGTGCCATACTAGTGCCTGCGTTTGCATACTTTCACTATCAGGATCAGCATTGGGGGAATGCAAACAAGGCAATTGCCCTGTGCCCCACGCCACAGGGGGGTCCCAAAATTGCCCAAATTTCTGCACTGAGTCCTAGAATGTCTAACATTGGCCTTGTTCACTATGAAACTTGCATGGCTAGGACGTTTGCATTATAGAGTTGCATGGGGACAGAAAATTCGCCCACCCCCGCCTGTCCCAAATGGAATCTAACCCATACCCACTTGTACCCATTAAGATTCATTCTATCCTCACTCATCCCTGCAATTAATTTCCTCCATCCCCACCCGTACCTGCAGGCGTCAACACTGTTACTCACTTGCTCACTGCCCTCTGTTTCACCCCGACCCCAACAGCCTCTTGTGATTTTTTGAACAGTATTAACTATTCAACCAATGAGTGTTCCAAGTCTCAGTCTGGTGTTCCGACTCCCTCTCTGAGTATTCCAAGCTTCATTCTTGTGCTCGAGTTGACTAACTCAGTGCATCCCAAGCCTCATTCTGGCATCACCAGAGATTTTGACTATACTCCTGCAGGAATCCTGTGGCAACTTCTTCCATCCCTGCAGGAATCCCATTAATTCCATAGTATTTCCACAATTCACATTCCCATGCAACACTTTATTTTGTATTAGAGTGTATAGATTTTGCATTTGCCTCGAGTATGAATTTTGTAAGGAAAAACAGGCATAGATTTGAAAATACAGGCTTGATGAGTGATTTACTAATAGTTAATGTGCACAACACTATTTGCTACAGGGCCTATTACATAAAATGGGCCTTGCAGCAAATAACATACATTAACAGCAGTAGCAAATGCTGTCAGTAAATTACCTCCTTTGCTATTTTTCAATCCTTCCCAAAACAAGTCCACAACAGGTGAAATGTGTGTACTTTACCAATGCTAAGAAATGGTAATATTCAGAAACTCAATTTAAGCCATAAATGGCTATTTGCTCATGTAAATAGCTTTTAAATGTGTTTTGATCATAAAGGTACCACAAACTACAAAGAATCCAGTTTTCAGAATCAAGATGGTGGCTTTGAGAGAAAACATTTTGTGAGAAACTCTGTGGTGACGACTTCCTTGATTACTGACCTTTGCAATCATGGACAAAAGAGAGGGAAAGGTTCATAAACTACCTGCTGTATCTTTGATCCCCCCCCCCCCCCCCCCCCCCGATTACAGCAAAGCTTCTTAGGGGAGTTCCTTCATTGTTTACGTGATCACCAAGAACATAAGAACATAAACATTGTCATACTGGGACAGACCAAAGATCCATCAAGCCCAGTATCCTGTTTCCAACAGTGACCAATCCAGGTCACAAGTACCTGGTGAGATCCCAGAACAGTAAAACATATTTTATGCTGTTTATCCTAAAAATAAGCAGTGGATTTTCCCCAAGTCCATCTTAATAATGGTTTATGGACTTTTCTTTTAGGAAATTATCCAAAACTTTTTTAAAACCCTGTTAACCTAACTACTTTTACCATATTCTCTGGCAGTGATTTCCAAAGTTTAATTACATGTTGAATGAAGAAATATTTTCTCCAATTTGCTATAAATTTACTACTTAGTAACTTCATTGCATGCTTCGTAGTCCTAGAATTTTTGGAAAGAGTAAACAAGCGATTCATGTCTACCCGTTCCACTCCTCTCATTATTTTTTTAGACCTCTATCATATCTCCCCTCAGCCATCTCTTCTCCATGCTGAGATGTGGTAACCAGAATTGCACACAGTATTTGAGGTGTGGTCACACCATGGAGTGATACAAAGGCATTGTAATATCCTCATTTTTGTTTTCCATTCCTTTCCTAATAATACCTAACATTCTTTCTTAGCCGCCGCTGCACACTGAGCAGAGGGTTTCAATGTATCATCAATGATGACACCTAGATCCCTTTCCTGGGTGGTGACTCCTAATGTGGAACCTTGCATCACTTAGCTATAGTTCAAGTGTACAGCGCTGCGTACGTCTAGTAGCGCTATAGAAATGATAAGTAGTAGTAGTAGTTTGGGTTCTTCTTTCCCACGTGCATCACTTTGCACTTGCTCACATTAAACGTCATCTGCCATTTGGATGCCCAGTCTGACAGTCTCGTAAAATCTATTGAAGCATTTCTGTAAAATAAGTGCTCACTTTTACATATATGTTATCCCCAAAGTTGCGTGCCCAAGTTATAGAATTAGGTCAGTTATGTGAGTAAATTAATCAAATAATTAGATGCTAATTGGCTTTATCAACCAATTATTGGCAATAATTGGTGTTAATAGGCATTCATTAGCAGTTGTAACTGCCCTTAGTTAGTATTCTACAAAATGTGCATGCAGGTTTAATAGCATGTAACTGAAGAGGGTTTGAACCTGGGAGGGTCAGGGGAGCCTGGCACTTACAGACACATCTTATAGAATACTTGGAGTTACATGCCTATCTGAGCATGAGCATTCAGCTTGCATAAGTGCTCACAGTTGAACTTAAGCATGTAACTGTGAACTTAAGCTAGTATTCTATAATGGCAATTGCTGATGTATTTATTCATTTGAATTTTGCTCACACCTTTTTGAGTAGTAGCTCAAGGTGAGTATTTCTCTGTTCCAGGAGGGCTCACAATCTAATTTTGTACCTGAGGCAATGGAGGGTTAAGTGACTTGCCCAAGATCACAAGGAGCAACAGTGGGATTTGAACTGGCCACCTCTAGATGTCAAGACCAGTGCTCTAGCCACTAGGCTACTCCTCCACTTGAACATAGAATTCACACTTGGCGTACATCATCCTGGAACCCACATTTATGTGAGCTATAGAGCTATACCCCCATCCCCCAAATTCAATATATGGCGCCTTAAGTTGTGTGCGCTAATTTGGCCGCATGGCCAAATTGCACACACAACTTCATTGATTAACAAGCCAATCAGCATCAATAATTGGTACTTAACCACCAATTAGTGCAGTCAAAAGGGGGCGTGACTGTGGGTGGGTTGCGAGTGTTTAAAAAAATTATGCGCACTATTATAGAATACACCCAATCTGCGCCTAGACATTTAGGCCTGGTTTTAAGTAGCCTAAATGGGTGTGCCTACATTTTATTTTTTTTATTTATGCGTTCTTGTATCCCACTATTGTCCAAAATAGAGTTTGTGTGGTTATTCATAGAGAGGTATTTTACTAAGCCACGTAAGCATCCACATGCGCCCAATGCGTGCCAAAATGGAGTTACCGCCTGACTACCACATGACTCTTGTGGTAATTTCAGTTTTGGTACGCGTCCGATACGTGTGTCTGAAAAATATTTGTTATTTTCGGACGTGCATAATGGACGCGAGCCAAGTGGCATTTGGCGCACAAAGGTCATTACCACCCGGTTACTGCACGAGTCTTTACCTCTAGGTCAATGGCTGGCGGTAAGTTCTCAGACACAAAATGGATGTGCGGCAATTTTCATTTTGCCGCACGTCCATTTTCGGCAAAAATTTTAAAAATGCCTTTTTTACAGGCGCGCTGAAAAATGGATTGTCACACGCCCAAAACCCGTGCCTACACTACCGCAAGACATTTTTCGGCGCGCCTTTATAAAAGGACTCCAGAGTTTTTGAAGAGAGCGATTTGAAGAGAAAAAGGTAGTGGTAGCTTTTGAGTTCTGTTGTAGAGTTTAGGTGATGTTTATTCATATAGTTTTTAAAGAGGTATATTTTAGGTGCAAGAACGGCAAGTGAGCATATTCTATAAACTATGCCTAACTTAAGATATAGTTTATAGAATTATGCTAACCACATGGTTTTTCAGCACCGATTTTTGAGGCGCCATTTATAGAATTTGGCCCTATACCCATAAATGTTTATGTGCCAATAGTCCACCTATTCTGCAATACATGCTATACATACATAGCACATATTTGCAATGGGGGTGTAAACAGAGGCAGAATATGTGTGGAACCCAAACTTACATGCATAACTTATAACAGTGTAAGTTACTTGTGTATCTGTGGAGTTTAGGTGCTAACATTTACACTAATCCTATGGCTGGCATACGTGGTTGCACCTAAATGTTAGGGGCTCCTTTTACTCTGCGTCAGTAAGAACAACATGGGCTTAGCACTCGCTACACAGGAAGTACCACCAGGCTACTGCAGCAGCCCAGCGGTACTTCCCAGCCCTAGCGCACCGCCTCTACCTGGTGGTAATCGGGCAGTGCCGCACTCTACCCAGTTACCACCAGGTTAATGCGGGAGCCTCCTCAAAGTGTGGCAGTAAGGGCTCCCCCCGAAATGGCCACACGGCAAGTGCTTTACTTGCCGCACAGCCATTTCCTGCAGGAAGTCGAGACTTCCCTTTTACCAGCTTTGGTAAAAGGGGGCCTTGGCGCATGTGTAGAACACGCACCGATGCCAGCGCTGGTCCCCCTTTGCCGCAGCTTGGTAAAAGGGGCCTCTATGTGTGTTAATACTTGGGCTAGTTTGCTATAAAGGAAAGTAAGTGCCCATGTTTCTTTATAGAATAGACTCCTACCAGGTGCTCTGTTATGAAACTGCCCCCTATGGATCTGAAGCTACTCAAGCCTTTGGAGTGACTAGGCTACTGGATGCAAAACATCTGGAAGTCCTGGTGACAGAATTGTTCCTCTCGCTCTGGGCATCAGCATGAACATGCCAATAGCTTCCCAGGAGGTGAGACAAAGGTGGAGGCAGGGTCAGATTTACATATAAACTAGACAAGCTACAGTTTAAGGCCTCACACTTCACCAGCATGGAAAACTATTAAACCTAAAATGTACTTCCTACTTAATCAAAGGGTGGGGGGGGGCTTCTTAAATATTACAGCTTAAGGGCCACAATACACATGGGGGGCGTGCTGGCACCACTGTCCATGAGACATGAGAAGTCATCTATATAGCACAAGTTTCTGCAGTCTGCAGAGAGAGACAGAGGAACAGGGATGGCATCCTAAGAGCTGAAGGTGGTGCTGAGTGAATGAATTGATGGCTCCAAATATTGGGTAAAAAAGGTTTCCCCCCCCCCCCCCCCCCGAAGTTATGGCAGTAAAAGCAACTAACAAGTCCCTCATCCCCCTCCCTCCCCCCCCAAAAAAAACACACTCTGGGAAGTTCTAGCCTCATTGTAAGAACATGTTGCTTCTTTTGCAGCTATTAATACTGATATAAATAATCAGATGCAGGCACAGGAAATTAATCTGTTCAGACAAAGAAAGTTGGAAGATTCAAGTAATGTACTAGCCAAATCTCCATGGCTTCAGATGACCCTAATTCAGGACACAATTGCCTCCCACAACATAACTGAAAAACTTGAAGAACTTTGGGAGACATTTCAATTTATTTGTTTGCTCCCGTAGATTTCAAAAAAGTATCTGCAGGGAATTCTGAAGATTTCAGAAGAATCCTTACTCCCATTTGGTAAGACTTTCCAACTGGTAAATTGAGTCTGTAGCCCTAGAGATGGGGTGTTAATTAGTGCTTGGGCAATTTGGATCTCTGCGTTTTGACATATATGCGTGACGGATGAGTCTCAAAGACCTATACAGTTCATAACTGTGGTGTTCTCTTAAGATCAAGGCTTAATTCTTCACCTGTATTTCCACAATTGACAGATCCAAAGAGTGTGTATATCAGTACTAGAAATAAATTTCTGACTATGCACAAGGAAGTTGTGTCATTCATGGTTCATTTTCCTTGCAAATGTTTCTTGATAATATTATCTTGTATAAAATGTGTATTCTTTGTGTAACCCTCTTTTCCAAGGCACACTCCCTGTAGACCCCAAAGGAGACATCTTCAGAGGATACAGTGTAAAAAAATAAATAGCTGTAGTCTCCGGAACATGGACTCTAGGATGGGGAATAGCAACTACTGGGAGGTCCCAGAGGATCACTCACTCAGTTTCTTCACAAAAATACTACACACAGAGAGGTTTATTCCAAACCAGAAAATAAAGTCTATACCCAAAATCTAACAAATAGAAGAAATAGTCTGTAGCATTACACAGTCTATAATGATGTTCTTCAATGCAAGCCCGGGGTCCAGTGGTGGCTCCTGGAGACTTTTGGGGTGACCCTCATCATCTAATGCTCAGCCTTTCTACCCAAACTCACAGCAAAAAGGGGGAAGTGGATGGTAAGAGCCACATGTTTGAAGGACAAGGTATTGCTCAATAGACAAAGAGAATGCATTTGGAAATGCCAAGCTCCCTGAGGATACATCCAATGAAAATTTTGAAGACTGGGTTGGTGGGGTGAATGTCATTGACACATACTAATCAGCAGTGTTGAGGCCTCACATGGGAAGATGTTTGGTGATTCTCCTTCAGCTCAATTGGATCCAAAGTGGCTCCGACTTAAAAATCAGAGAAGACCACTAATGTAGATCTTAATAGGAACACACAGCTGAGAAGAATAAAAGTGTCAGATTCACACCAAATCCCTTCTTAAGAGGGACGTGCACTGGACAAAAAAAGTTTGCTACGTTTGGCCTTTTTCCCAATTTTTTGACCTTTTTTTTTTTGTTTTGTTTCACATATATTAACCCCCTAATTTTATATATGGTGCTCAAAAATTACACATGCAAATTGGGCATGTGTGAGCCAATTAATGCCAATAATTGGGCTCAAATATACAATTATCAGTGCTAATTAGCATCAATTTTAATTTACGCATGCATCTTTAGGCACCGGGATCTGCATGTAAATTTTACGTTTGGATCTGAAAAGAGGGCAGGGCCATAGGAGAGGGATGGCCCTTATCCAGAGGTCTCTATTCTATCCTTATCCTTCTTGACCTATCTGCTGCTTTCGACACTGTTGACCACACCATACTCCTAGACAGTGGCATAGGAAGGGGGGGGCGGTGGGGCGGTCCGCCCCGGGTGCATGCGCTGGGGGGGGGGGTGTCGGCTCACTGGTTCTCTGCTCTTTCTGCCCCGGAACAGGTTACTTCCTGTTCCGGGGCAGAGAAAGCAGGGAAGCAGCAGAGCCAACGCAACTCCAAGTGACGTGCACTGGGGGCGGATCGGCCCTCCCGCTGCAAGGTAGGGTGCGTTTCAGGGGGGGGATGCGCTCCAGGGGGGGCGCTGTGCCCTGCACCCGGGGGGGGGGGGGGGCGCAGCGGCGACCCGCCCCGGGTGTCAGGCACCCTCGCTACGGCACTGCTCCTAGATATGCTATCCTCAATTGGATTCCAGGGCTCTGTTCTTTCCTGGTTCTCCTCCTACCTCTCACTTCGCACTTTCAGTGTTCACTCTGGTGGTTCCTCTTCAATTTCCATCCCGCTTTCAGTTGGTGTCCCCCAGGGTTCTGTCCTTGGACCCTCCTTTTCTCCATCTATACCTCTTCTCTTGGTACCCTAATTTCATTCCATGGCTTTCAATACCATCTTTATGCAGATGACTCTCAGATCTACATCTCCACCCCTGAAATCTCAACCGTAATCCAGGACAAAATTTCATCCTGCTTGTCTGACATTGCTGCTTGGATGTCTCAACGCCATCTGAAGCTAAACATGACTAAATCTGAACTTCTCATTTTTCCCCCTAAACCCACCTCCCCTCTTCCCCCCCATTCTCTATCTCTGTTAATGGCTCTCACATCCTCCCTGTCTCCTTGGCTCGTAACCTTGGAGTCATCTTTTATTCCTCTCTCTTCTTTTCTGCGCATATTCTACAGATTGCCAAAACCTGTCGTTTCTTTATCTACAACATTAGCAAAATTTTCCCCTTCCTTTCTGAATACGCTACCAGAACCCTTATCAAACCCTTGTCACTTCTCACTTAGATTATTGCAATTTGCTTTTCACTGGTCTTCCACTCAGCCATCTCTCTCCTCTCCAGTCTGTCCAAAATTCTGCAGCACGACTTATTTTCTGCCAAAATCGTTATACCCACACTAGCCCACTCCTCAAGTCACTTCACTGGCTCCCTGTCCTCTTCCGCATACAGTTCAAACTTCTCTTACTGACCTTTAAATGCATCCATTCTGCAGCCCCCCATTACCTCTCCACTCTCATCTCTCCCTACATTCCTCCCCGTGAACTCCGCTCACTGGACAAATCTCTCTTGTCGTCCCCCTTCTCTTCCACTGCTAACTCCAGACTTCGTTCCTTTTCCCTCGCGGCACCTTATGCCTGGAATAGACTTCCTGATCCTGTATGTCTAGCTCCATCTCTACCTGTTTTCAAATCTATGCTGAAAACCCACCTTTTCACCACTGCTTTTGGCTCCTAGCCACTACTCATTTGCCTCCCCCCTTGTTCCTTCTCACCCAGTACTTCCCTCGCCCTTAATTGTCTTGTCTGTCTGTGTTATTTTAGATTGTAAGCTCTATTGAGAAGGGACTGTCACTCTGTGTCAGGTGTTCAGCGCTGCGTGCGTCTGGTAGTGCTATACAAATGCTACTAATAATAATAATAACAGGGGCTTTCCTGGAACTTGTGCGCAGTGTTTCAGAGTAGGAGGCGTCCACACCTAATTTAAGCATAAGAATTTACACCAGGGTTCATGGATCTCGGCAGTAAGCGCTATTCTATAAACAGTACCCAACTTGGAGTGCCATTTATAGAACAGCGCTTAGAGCTCATTTTTTTCAACGTCAAATTTTCAGTGTCATTTACAGAAGAGAGTCCTAAGGGGATATTTTTACTAAACAACACTACCCTTAACACAGCACTAGTGCAGGAAAACAGGCTACTGCAATATGCATTAAAGTGTTTTGCGGTATTCTGCCTGTTTTGTAAGGTAAGCATGTGTTAACTATTTTTTAAAACAAATATTTTTGTTGAGGGGTGGAAAGTGGACATTTCTGCACTGTCTGGCTAGCGCAATCTGATTAGCACACACTAACTGGACAAAGCAGGCTTAGGGGTCCTTTTACAAAGGCATGCTATCGTTTTTAGCACACACTAAAAATAAGTGTGTGTTACATGCTAGAGATGCCCACATCAGGGGCATAGCCAGACTTCAGCGGGAGGGGGGTCCAGGGCCCGAGGTGAGGGGGCACATTTTAGCCCCCCCGGTGCCGCCGACCCCCCGCCATTGCTGACTTTGCCCCCCACGCCGCCGACCCCCCCCGCCATTGCCGACTTTGCCCCCCTCCCGCCGCCGACCAGCTCGACTCCCCTCCCGCCGCCAACCTGCCGTCGCTGTGCAGGACGTCAGAAACAGAAGGAAGCCTTTTGCGAGAAGAAGAGGACCTCAGCTGGTGGGGGTTGGGGTCCCCCGCCAGCAAAGGCAGGCGACGGCGGGTTGGCGGCGGGAGGGGAGTCAGGCGAGTCGTCGGCAGGGGGCTCCAGGGCCAAATCTGCGGGGCCCAGGCCCCCCAGGCCCCACGTAGCTATGCCACTGGCCCACATATTCCTATGAGCATCTCTAGTATTTAGCGCATGCTAAAAACACTAGTGTGCCTTTCTAAAAGACCCCCCCCCTTTAATATGGGAGAACTTACCCCCAGATTCTATATAGCGTGCCTAGAGTTACACACATTATGCATGTAAATCTAGGCGTATTCTATAACTACTCACATAGATTAATTGTTTTAACAAGCTGTTAAGCGTTAACAGCTCTTAACAGGCAATAACAAGCATTAATTGGCAAAAATTAGAATTTACGCATGTACTTTGTAATGTACTGCACCTAAATTCTAATGTGCACAGGCAAAAATGGGTGTAGTTAGGGGGCATGGAAATTAGCATTTCTTGGGCATTCTAAAATCTGTGCACGTTGTTATAAAATATGGGCCAATGCGTGTAAATCTACGCACAGGGATTTTTGTTGCTGTAAATGGGCATGTGTAAATTTTGTTGCATAAACTAAACCTAAGCGTATTCTAAATACCGTGTGTAGATGCACACACAGTATTTAGAATACGCTTATGTGCAATTGCCTACTGCACATTAATTTTAAGCACCATATATAGAATCGGGGCCCTTAGCGCCAAATAAATAGGAGGTGGTAAGTGCTTTTGCATTAATCTTTAGTAAGTCTCTCAGGCTAATGGCAACAGTAGTGCATAACCTGCAAATATAAAAAAATAAAAAGTCCAAAAAAAATGCCACATGAAATCTGGGCTTAGCATGTGCGAAACTACGAGGTTAGAATGCACCAAGCCTAGATTTCAGTGCATTTTAGTAAAAGGGTCTTTTTTGATGTTTATTTTTTGTAGCGTTGACTTGATTTTCTAATAAAGAGACCTCTAAAAATTATAAAAACTGGTAGCAGAGAGAGCACTGAAACCTGCCTGTTTGGCCTACAGGGCTTTTCCTGTACATCCTGCCTCTCTGATGCAACTTCAGTGCTGGGGGAGGGGGGAGGGGGGCGGTACTGGAGCAATGTTGGACCCAGGAGGGGAGAGAGCTGGTGCGATATTGGAATGGGGGGGAGCTGTGCGATGTTGGACCCGGGTGCGGGAGGGGGAGGGAAGGATGTGCAGCCTCAGGTGGCCCCTACCATTGGGTGGCCCTAGATATTTTGCAGTGCTTGCTCAATGGTAGCTACGCCCCCTCCATGCATACACTAGAATGTTCTGCGCATATCAGAATCATAAAAATTTTATGTGTGAGAAATTTATGCGAGGCTGATATTTATTCACAGAATAAAATTCCAGCACATGCGCAGATGTGTGCTGACACTTTTATGTTGTTGGACATGCACACAGTACTAGCTGCCCTTGGTGCAGAACCTTGTGCACATGTGTCCTGTAATCTTACCCTGATTAATGTACAAGTGATGTAATTCACCTTGAACTACTGATAAAAGCTGTGAGGAAAATCTAAAACGCTATCATCTCTCTTCCCCCCTCCCATGAACACCCCAGTTCTTTACTATCCTTTGGGGTATTCTAAATTAAAATCCTTAAGTTTCATCTCATATGGCATTTGGCTTCTTAATGCTAATTTATCCAAGCCAAAAAAGAATGTGCTATTAACAACCAGCTTAGCAGCACAACCCCCACACAAAACAGCAAGGTTTTGAATGTGCGCAGCTAGTAGAAGCAGCGTGGTAACCAGAAATGTATCACAGTAATGCAGAGAGCTGTAATGATGTCAACTTGTTATTTACTTTCCAAATCTGAATGACTGAGCAAGGCGAAAGGAGAATCAATCAACCGCAATGTGACCCTACAGGCGAAAAAAAACCCAGCACTCCCACCAGCGAGCGGTGGGGGAAGGGAAGCACATGGAACCAGGGCAATGTTGCATCATTTGCTTAGACAGGGTTTGTATTCTGCTTTCTTGACGTCTTTTTTTTTCCTCGGTCGAAATATAATACTTTAGCATTATCAATCCGTGCAAAACAAGTGAGAAAAAAAATGATAAAGGGGGTAGAGTCCTGTATGCTCAGCGTCAAAATATGACTAGATGGCACTGAACTGAATTGAAAGTGACACAGTGTAATCCATTCTGCTGATTCATAATTATGGAGAGGATCCTGTAAGTCTTTTTTTTTTGTTATGTATACTAAAACTGTTCTAGAAATGCCTGAACTCATCAGTGCTAGTTATGTATTACAAGGAGCATTGGGTCGTTTTACATTTTGGGTTTAGTTTGGAAAGGTTTCATGGCTTCAGTCAGTGATAATACTCAATATTTTGTTTTTGAAAGTGATATAATGTGGCACAGTCGTTTTTACGTAATTGCAGTAGTGTGGACTATGTAGATCACTGGAAGAAATGCAAACACACAAACATATAAATACATATACATGTATTTAATACAATTGTATTTAATTACAATAAATTTGGAAAAGTTCGGTGATTCTTATACATTAGAACTGAAATCATATACAACCGATGCTTATATGTGTGTTACCTAAATAATATAATCATATAATTTCCTTTGGGGTGTGTGCAATCAGGTGGCCTTGTGATAAATACAGTAAACAGTGAAATGCAAATTGTCCTTTATAATGTACCTTTTGAAAACGCGTTTGAAGGTTATTATGTCTGTATAGATACAGATATGTAATGACCTAGAAAATATTTTTTTTTCCAACCTAAAACTTACTACTGATAATGCAGACATCAGGATATTTATTTTTAATGTAAACTTTTAGAGTAACTCTAAAGCGCCATATACATAATCTGTCTTATTAGAATGATCACTGGTATCATCTGAGTCCCACGAGGTTAATCAGGGAGTTTTAGAGTGGATTTCCCAAAGCAAAAGAGCAACAATAACAAAAAAGAAATCACAAAGCTGCATAATAATAGGTTGCTGAAATGTTTACCCCTGAGTGTAACTGAGGCTCTCATTATAATGTATGTAATATTTTAGTTTTGCAGTGGTGGTGGTGATGGGGGAAGGGTCGGTGAAACAAACAAACTGGGGAGGGGAAAAAGTCAAAAGCGGTGGTTCTTATTTTTGGCCAGTGGCTGCTTTTTTCCCCTAGGAGGTCACTGACTGAGTGTCTCAGTCTGTATGTGTGTGTGTGTATGTATGTGGATCTCTTTCTTTCGGCTGCTGCTTCTATCTCTGGGAGCTTCACTCCTCTTACACACACGTATATGCTAACTCTGCTAATGAAAATAGTTAGTGGCACCTCCTGATCGCCATTCCACACCAAAACTTTCCATCTTCTTCCGGCCACCCGTGGGACTTTCAGGATTTTTGCATTTTTAAACATTTGTTGGGGGAGGGGGCAATATATTACGGATATCCATTAACAGCTTTTCGTAAAGGTTCCTGTTGCTTGTTGTCGGCCAAGGATATAGGAAAGAAAAGAAGAGTTGCCATGCACCGCAAGTGAAAAAGAAAGTGCCTGCCCCCTCCCCCCACCACCTCGTGTGTTGCATGTGTGTGTTTCCTGCAGACGTGGAGGCTTTTCCCCAGCACGAGCTGTGTCTCGAATCCACGCGGAGTGTGGGGGTGAGTACAGAGAGCTGTGTGCACGTGTATTTTTGACTTGGGAGCTGGGGGGGGGGGGTGGATTCTCTTTTCCCCTCCCCCACTCCAGACACTTGAGGCTTTAGTTGTAAGTAACAGGGCCTCCGTGCGGCTGGAACAAACTTCCTTGTATGTGAGTCTCGCTCCACTTCAGTATTATCATGGCTTGCTCGATTTGTGTGTTTGTTCCTGCTTGCACTTTGCAAGTGTTGTGTTACAGGGAGCGACTTAATGCTGTCCACCTTTCTGAGTGGGTTTGAGAGATTCTGGATTTCCGTTTTAAATATATTTAGATGGGGGAGGGACCGGGCAAAGGTTCTGTGAAACTGCATGAGAACACAGTGTCGGCTTCGCTTTTATCCAAGGAGCGTATGTGTCATCTTACCGCCCCCCCCCCTTTTGTGGATTTAATAGAGGGACTACTGAGTGGCTACTTCAGCCCAAAGCGCCTTATTTTGCAATGAAAAACTTAAAAAAAAAATAGGGGGAGGGGTGTCATGTTCCAATAGGCCGGAGGGGTGGGGGAAGGGAATCCCATTCATCCACTGTAAGTGATAGATATAACGAGAGTTACAGTGGCTCCCCGAAGTCACTTGTCAAAAGTTTTGTCTCAGTTATGCACGTTGTAACTTGTATTTTTGTTCTGCTATATTGGATTATAATCCAGCTTTACTAAATACGAAGTAAAACATGAGGTTGTAAATTATTGCATTTAATGTAAACCACATAATCTGACTAGTCAACATTACTGAACTTTAGGTGTGTATACATAGTTGTCAATATGTATGTAGCTAGATAAATATAGGAATACTGTATGCTAGACCTGAGTTAGTGAAAAGTAGTATGCCTGGTTTATATGTGTGTATCACTAATATAGAATACTACAAGAACAGTTGTATGTTAAATTATGCTGTCAATTTACTGCTCATGTTTTTTTGTCAAGTTATTTAATATTGATTTTAGTTCCTTGGAATGCTAATCAGCTAATGCTCTTTGGCTTCCTTAATTGCAAGGTGTTATGTCACACAGTTTTAACACCTGAAAGCATCCTATTGGAAGGTGGGCATTCTAATTAAATTTCCTACGTGTGTCAGGTGTTTGGCTGAAAAATACCCCTGTGTTATTTTTTCAGACTTAGAAAAGGGGCCTCTCACCTTACAAAAATGTGCAATATTTGACCACTCACACATACCACGTGCTTGTGGCACACTGGGTCTGAAGGGGGAAGGGGCATTTTGGATTTCATATACCACCTTTCTGTGGTACAACCAAAGTGTTTTATATAAGTACTGGTAAAAAAAGGCCTGTTTCACAGACCAATGAAATTGGCGCTAGCAAGGTGTTTATCGGAGTGTGTATGTTTGAGAGAGTGTATGTGAGAGTGATTGTGTGAGACAGAGTGAATGTGCGAGTGTGTGTGTGAGAGAATGAGAGTGTGCGGCATGGGCCCCCCTCCATCTCCCACCCTCCTTCCCCCTCCACCTCCCGTTTTTCCTCCCTTCTCCCCTCCCAGCATCAGGGTCGTGGCCCCCCTCCCTCCGCCTGTCAGGGTCGTGGCCCCCTCCCTCCCACTCCCACGGTCAGACTCCCTCCCTCGCACCCACGTTCAGGCTGGCTGGCTCTCTCCCTCCCACCCTCCAATGTTCAGACTGCCTGCCTCCCTCCCATGTTCAGGCTGCTTTTCTCCCTCGCTTCCTCCGAGTTTCAGTGAAACACTGTTACCCGGGATCTTCTATTGTTCGCGATGCTCTGTTTTTGTTTGAAGCTATGCCTCCACCCCTGTGCCCGTACCCGTGTTGTTTTATTGGTCGTGACGCTCTGTTTTTGTGTGTAGCTCCACCTCCGCCCCTGTGCCTTGTCCATTTCGCCACTCCTCCTCGCACCTCCTGCGTTGTAATGAAGCTTTTGGCGAGTGTCAGTGCTCCGCCCGCGACGTCATCACGTTGTGACGCGAGGGCGGGGCAGACACTCATGGGCAAACCGGATATCTACACCACCACAAAGAGACGTTTCCGGCTTGGAGGTGAGGCTTCATTAGAACGTTGGAGGTGCGTTTTATAGAGAGAGATTATAGGCAGGGAGAATAATATGCTCTCAGAGTTGAATTTGGATGGTCATGGTGCCTATAGTTAAGTATTTTGTGGTCTATGTGGGGTAACTTTAAGGAACATTACATGGCTGGGCCAAAGTTTCAGGCCATTTGCAAGGAGTATGTATGAGGTACAAATGTGGGTAGATCAGTTGCAGCTATCATGAAAATGAGACTGGCCGAGCAGATTGGGCTGAGAGACACAATAGGTTATAAGCAGGATGGGATTTTAAGATTTTGGTATGTATTGTCAGAACCAAGGAGGTTTGATAAAAGGAGAGGGCATGATATCACAAGGCTGAAGCAGGTATCCACCCAAGGAAGTTTTAATTCTCCCCAATGCAGTTGCTGCCATCTTGGTACACCCAAAACAATGAAATTGATAGGGTGACAAGCTTCAACTACTGGTTTCAGCTCACATAATGGGCCAGATAGGCTCATGCCATCTCCTGTTATCAAACCTTCTTGGGACCAGAATGCTATAGTGACACCCACTTATAGCTCAAAAATAAGTGGCAGCAGACCATACTTAGTTCTAGATATTTGGCCCTTTAAGTAGTTTTTATTACTTATGCCTAAATAATGTCTTGATTACAGGACAAGAGGGCTAAGCATCGGATGGATGCCATTTGAGTGGGGGAGTAGCCTAGTGCAACAGTTCCGAAACTGTGGATTGTGGCCCCAAGTTGGATCACAAAAGCATCACCATAGTTTAACCCCCCCCCCCCCCACACAATGCAAAAGACAATGCCAGCTGATCTAAGCAGGAAGCCCATGCTTCAGACACTCAAAATTACGTTCCCCACAAACAACCCACCCCTGTTGCCACTGACCTGTAAATATAGATCTTCTCCCTCCAAGTTGGTTGTGGGGTCTGCACGTTACCTTTCCTGTGCTTGGTTGCCATTTTGGGGTCCTCAGAAGTTCTATCTGCTAAAATGTTGTCATGGTGGCTAAAAGTTGGGGAAGGCCTGGCTTAAGGATTAGAGCAGCATGGGAAGCCTTGGTTTAAATCCTGCTTTCCCCTCTGATATCATTTTTGACCTTGGGCAAATCAGGTACAATTTAGAATGTAAGCCCAAATAGCCAGGAAGATAATTTGTATCCCTTATTCGCCTTAAATTCAGATTTGGAAAAGGTGCGTGACTTAAATCTGATGTCTAAATTCTGATTACTAAGAGCATCACTATCATTGCCAGTGTCATTACTGTCATTGTTGTCATGTTAATGTTGCTGTATTGTTGCTAATTTCAAGCCCCTCCCACACCCATCACTAATTTGAAGACTCATACATAGCTTTTCTTACTACCCAAGTACATAATCTTTCAAGTATGTTATATTAGGTAGAGAGTGTGCGCAGTGATTACAACTACTCCTATTAGCAAAACTCTCCAGATCCGTACCACGATGGATGGGACTGAATCTCTCTCCTAAGCTGGGGCACGATGAGTATAATCTTGATTTCAAATTTACTTGGATTGTGCTAACGGGAGCTTCCTTCCGAAGTTCACAGGGTGTGATTCCTTTAAGCAACATAACATTAAGGTGTGCATGGAAATCCTTTTTTTAAACAGGTTGGTGGTACTCAATAGAACTGGGAATTTTTCTGTTTATTTCTGCCATGTTTTTGGGTCTTTGATTGCATTACTGATATTTGAGGATCATCTTTTGCTCTATATGTTGAACAGAATAGTTGCATGGTACTGACACTTGTTAGCAGTGTTTGTTTTTTTTCCCCTTCATCACTGTCTGGTTTTCTTACATAAAAGCTTTTTATCAGCTGGAATGGGAATGTTCTAGGTCAGGGGTGCACAACCTCTGTCTTCAAGGGTCAAGGTTTTTGATAATAGGATTAAGATCTACTTGCATGCACTGTGTCCATTGTATGAAACTGATCTCATGTGCATTCATCGTGGAAATCTGAAAACCTGGCTGGATTGTGGCCCTCAAGGGCCCTGATGCTCAAAACTCTGGCGCTGGATGGAATAGTGTTGGAGAAATAGCACCGGAACACTACGTCAGAACAATTCCCTAATGCTCAATTATAATAGTGTGCAAATATAGGCGCGCTGTTACCGTTGGGCATTAGAGAGGATTGTGCCTGGTTCATGTGCTTCAGAGTTGTACGTCCAACACAGCTCTTGAGCGCATGCCCAGTCAAACTGAGAAATGGGAAAGAGGAGGAAGAGCTGCCAGTTGCCTCTCTTTCAATGAGCTCGGGCTCCCATTAAGCCCTAATCTCTGTAGCAGAGGATTTTGCCCAATGACTCGAGCCCATCAAAAAAAATGCTTCCAGCCTTGCTTGCTGTCCTTCCTGGCTTGTGTTTAGGCTGCGAGATCTTTGACCTCGGGACACGTTACAACAGGAGGTTTTCCCTGTATAGAAATACGCGTCATGCTTCCCCAGTCTAAACTTCCGATAGTGTATTTTTAATTCAGCCTATTTGAAGGTGCTGCACCCTAATGTCGGATTTTGGAGCTGCTCTGATCGTTGGGGTGCGCGAGGGAGCGACTTGTATCTGTTTGGCAGTGAGCAGCGGAGAAATGGAGGAAAGGCCAGCTGGGCTGCTTCACATAACGCCCTGATGCCGGAGCTGGCATAGGCTTTCTGGCAGTAAGGATGCCCTTCACTGCATTGTTCACTGAACATCAGCAAGGAATAGGAAATGACCTCATTTACATTCCTTTGACTACATTTGCATGCTCATTGTGCTGTTCGGTAAGCACGTTGGTTCCCGCGCTCCTAGTCTCTGGGCACTGTGTGTCAGTAAATGTGGGTGTTAGTCCAGGGGTGTAGCCAGACTTCGGCGGGAGGGGGATCCAGAGCCCGAGATGAGGGGGCACATTTTAGCCCCCCCTGGTGCCACCGACCCCCCCCACCTGCCGCCGACCCTCTCGAGCCCCCCCTGCCGCTGCCAACCCTCCCCTGCCGCTGCTGTCATAGCCTACCTTTGCTGGCGGGGACCCCAATCCCCGCCATCCGAGGTCCTCTTCTTCCCGCAGCTTCGTTCTGTTTCTGTGAGTCTGATGTCTTGCAACGCACAATTTGCAGGACGTCAAAAACAGAACGAAGCCTTTGCGGGAAGAAGAGGATCTCGGCTGGCGGGGATTGGGGTCCCCCGCCAGCAAAGGTAGCCCACAGCGACGGCGGGGGAGGGTTGGCAGCGGGAGGGGGGGGGTCGAGAGGGTCATCGGCAGGGGGGTCCAGGGCCAAATCTACAGGGGCGCAGGCCCCCCTGGCCCCACGTAGCTATGCCACTGTGTTAGTCTGGTATTAAAGGCCTCAAGTGCCTGTGTTTACTTGGGCCAGGGACTGGTGTTTTGTACCCCTATTCTAGCTGATCAGTGATTAGTGCATGAGTTGCTTGTTTTGGCCGCATAAGACTAGATTCTATATAATCATGGCTAAAAAATTGGTGCCAAAATGAAATAGAATACACTGAACGCCCATATGTGTGAATAAATTTAGTCGTGGGCAGTTACGCCAAGTAAAACTTGGTGTAAATCCCAGCACCTAAATTAAGCATGGACTGGGTGTATTCTATGACGGCGCGCAAAGATTTTAGAAATGCCCACGACCCGCCTATTCAATGCCCATGGCCACACCCCCTTTTCAACTATGACTTAGAATTCACGTGCATTACATTATAGCATATGCTTAGACAGTTGTGTGCATAAATTCTAATTAATGCCAATTTGTGTCAATTGCTTGTTAATTGGCAGTTATTGTCTTGTTAACTAAGTTACGTGCGCAAATCCAGAATACGACAATTTGCGCACACAACTTAAGTTGCGCTATATAGAATCTGGAGGATAGTGACCAGAATGTTTTTTTTCAGGATACTCACGCCCCCCCCCCCCCCCCCCCCCGCTTCTATAAATGGTGCCCAAATGTGTGTATGATCCTGAGTTCTGTGTGCAAATATAGTACATACATAAGTAATGCCACACTGGGAAAAGACCAAGGGTCCATCGAGCCCAGCATCCTATCCACTCCAGGCCAAGGGCACCTGGCAAGCTTCCCAAACGTACAAACATTCTATACATGTTATTCCTGGAATTGTGGATTTTTCCCAAGCCCATTTAGTAGCGGTTTATGGACTTGTCCTTTAGGAAACCGTCTAACCCCTTTTTAAACTGTGCCAAGTTAACCGCCTTCACCACGTTCTCCGGCAATGAATTCCAGAGTTTAATTATGCGTTGGGTGAAGAAACATTTTCTCTGATTTGTTTTAAATTTACTACACTGTAGTTTCATCGCATGCCCCCTAGTCCTAGTATTTTTGGAAAGCGTGAACAGACGCTTCACATCCACCTGTTCCACTCCACTCATTATTTTATATACCTCTATCATGTCTCCCCTCAGCCGTCTCTTCTCCGGGCTGAAAAGCCCTAGCCTCCTTAGTCTTTCTTCATAGGGAAGTCGTCCCATCCCCGCTATCATTTTAGTTGCCCCTCGCTGCACCTTTTCCAGTTCCACTATATCTTTCTTGAGATGCGGCGACCAGAATTGAACACAATACTCAAGGTGGGTCGCACCATGGAGCGATATAAGGGCATTATAACATCCTCACACCTGTTTTCCATACCTTTCCTAATAATACCCAGTATTCTATTCGCTTTCCGAGCCGCAGCAGCACACTGAGCAGAAGGTTTCAGTGTATTATCGACGACGACACCCAGATCCCTTTCTTGGTCCGTAACTCCTAACATGGAACCTTGCATGACATAGCTATAATTCGGGTTCTTTTTTCCCACATGCATCACCTTGCACTTGCTCACATTAAACGTCATCTGCCATCTAGCTGCCCAGTCTCCCAGTCTCGTAAGGTCCTCTTGTAATTTTTCACAATCCTGTCGCGAGTTAACGACTTTGAATAACTTTGTGTCATCAGCAAATTTAATTACCTCACTAGTTACTCACATCTCTAAATCATTTATAAATATATTAAAAGCAGCGGTCCTAGCACAGACCCCTGAGGAACCCCACTAACTACCCTTCTCCATTGTGAATACTGCCCATTTAACCCCACTCTCTGTTTCCTATCCTTCAACCAGTTTTTAATCCACAATAGGACTTTTCCTCCTATCCCATGACCCTCCAATTTCCTCTGTGGCCTTTCATGAGGTACCTTGTCAAATGCCTTTTGAAAATCCAGATACACAATATCAACCGGCTCCCCTTTCTCCATGTTTGTTTACTCCTTCAAAGAATTGAAGTAAATTGGTCAGGCAAGATTTCCCCACACAAAAGCCATGCTGACTCGGTCTCAGTAATCCATGTCCTTGGATGTGCTCTGTAATTTTGTTTTTAATAATAGCCTCTACCATTTTCCCTGGCACCGACGTCAGACTCACCGGTCTATAATTTCCCGGATCTCCCCGGAACCTTTTTTAAAAATGGGTGTTACATTGGCCACCCTCCAATCCTCCGGTACCACGCTCGATTTTAAGGATAAATTGCATATCACCAGCAGAAGCTCCGCAAGCTCATTTTTCAGTTCTATCAGTACTCTAGGATGAATACCATCCGGTCCAGGAGATTTGCTACTCTTCAGTTTGCTGAACTGCCCCATTACGTCCTCCAGGTTTACCGTGAAGTCTAAGTTTCTCGGACTCGTCCGCTTGAAATATTTCCAACACCGGTATCCCACCCAAATCTTCCTCGGGGAAGACCAAAGCAAAGAATTCATTCAATCTCTTCGCTACGTCTTTGTCTTCCTTGATCGCCCCTTTTACCCCTCGGTCATCCAGCGGCCCAACCGATTCTTTTGCCGGCTTCCTGCTTTTAATATACCGAGAATTTTATTTACTATGTTTTTTTGCCTTTAATGCTATCTTTTTTTCGTAATCCCTCTTGGCCTTCTTTATCTGCACCTTGCATTTGTTTTGACACTCCTTATGCTGCTGCTTGTTATTTTCAGAGGGTTCCTTCTTCCATTTTCTGAAGGCATTTCTTTTAGCCCTAATAGCTTCCTTCACCTCACTTTTCAACCAGGCCGGCTGTCTTTTGGACTTCCGTCTTTTTCTAATTAATGAGTCGTTATTCAAAAATTGACTGCTAACAATTATTGATGTTAATTGGCAGTAATTTGGATTTGTGCACGGATCTGGCTGCATTCAGTTCTATGAAGATTTGCCCCCAAATCCTCTCATGCGTAACCCAAATGGGGCATGTCAGGTGCATTCTAAAGATTGATGCACAGTGTTATAGAATATGAGGGATGTGCGCCTAAGTTGCCCTGCGGGTTGTACACCAGGATTCAGCTGGCGCAAGAATCTGCACTAGGCTCTATTCTTTAAAGGCCATGCATCCTGAAGCGCCCTTTATAGAAGAGTGCTGAATTTTCCCCGGTGCCTATTTTCAGTTCCATTTACGCAATCCGACCCTTCATGCTTTGACAGATAAGGTGCCTAGAATGATAAAAGAAAAGGGAGTGGTGCAAAGTTGAAAGATTTAAATTTCAGGAAGAATCAAATAAGAATCGCAAGAACCCCATTTTCTCATCACATCCGGTGTAATGAGCAATAATTAGTGCAATCATCAATAAGATATTCATTGCTTTCACTCTTCATGTTCTTATTGAGAGCTAGAAGCTCTTTGCCAAGGGAGTCATATTTTAAGCTTCTATAGACTATTACATCACATGTTGGAACTATGCATACATCTAAAATAAAGGGAAGATGCATTTGTTGTCTGAGTTTTTCAGTTCAGTTAATGGAGGTCATGCTTGCCCTTCTAAATTAAAGCCAAAACTGCAAGGTCTGCCAGTACAGCTCCTACAGTACTGGATGACCAAGGGGGTAAAGAGAAGGCTGAGGAAGATTTAAGGAAATAGTGGTGAAAACAAAGTCTTTGCGTCAGTCTTTACAGAGAAGGATGTTGGGTCATACTCGCACTGGAAGCCTTCTTTGAGAGTGATCATTCAGAGGAACTAAAGCAAATCATTGTAAATCTAGAAGTAGTATTCCTCCAAGAAGAGTTCAAACATGAAATTGCTACAGTATCTGTAACTATCATAAGAACATAAGAATAGTCATACTGGGTCAGGTCCATCTAGCCCAATATCCTGCTTCAAACAGTATTTATTTATTTGTAGCATTTGTATTCCACATTTTCCCACCAATTTGCAGGCTCAATGTGGCTTACATTTGCCGTAATGGCGGTAGCCATTTCTGGGTAACAGAAATTACAAATAGTATTGCGTTGAGGTGCTTACATACATGATAAAAGACATGGAACATAACATGGATGGAGCAGATCATGTGGATACGTACATAGTAAAGAAGAATAAATTATGATATTGCATGAAGGTTTCTGAGTAATAAATAGGATTGTAACATATATTAGGTCATCCACTATAAGAGACCCTATTCAGCATAAGGTATAATGTGGTATTACTTGATTATTAATTTCAAAAAGTTTAAGTAGCCAATCCAGGTCATAAGTACCTAGCAGAAACCCAATTAGTAGTAACATTCCATGCTACCAATCCCAGGGCAAGCAGTGTCTTCCCCCTATGTCCATCTCAATAACAGATTATGGACTTTTCCTCCAGGAACTTGTCCAAACCTTTTTTAAAACCCAGATACGCTAACCACCGTTACCACATCCTCCGGCAGTGAGTTACAGAGCTTAATTATTCTTTGAGTGAAAAAATATTTCCTCCTGTTTTAAAAGTATTTCTATGTAATTTCATCGAGTGTCCCATGGTCTATGTATCTTTTGAAAGCGTAAAAATCAATTCACTTCTACCCGTTCTACATCACTCAGGATTTTATAGACCTCAATCACATCCCCCTTCGGCCATCTCTTTTCCAAGCTGAAGAGCCCTAACCTCTTTAGCTTTTCCTCTTATGAGAGGAGTTCCATCCCCTTTATCATTTTGGTCGCTCTTCTTTGAACCTTTTCTAATTCCGCTATCTTTTTTTATTTTTTTTTTGAGATATAGTGACCAGAATTTAACACACTGAAGATGAGGTTGCACCATGGATCAATAGAGGCATTATAGTATTCTTGGTCTTATTTCTCATCCCTTTCCCCACCGTCTCCTCCTTCCCATCTCCCAGCCCGCCCAGCCTTTGCCGTGCCACAGTCACCTTGACCCCCCCCCCCCCCAAGAAAGCCAGAATCTACATGCAATTCTACAAGCAGTAAAAATCTAGTAAAAGTAACATAAATAATTTTCTTCTGTACTCTAAGACAGCATATGTACAGATTAGTCAGAAACAACACAGTTTATGCTTAATTGTTAACCGCCCTTAGGATTCACCTTTGGGTTTAAAAAGCAAAACTATGTGCATATAAGGACTGGATAAATGAATTAAAGCAAAGTTTAAAGCAAATGCCCTTAATATGTAATACTTGGTAGCAATAATGAAACAGTGGTAGAACAGTCACATAGAAAGCAGCCCGAGGCAACAGATTTATTTTCCACTGAACATAATTAACTTTGGCACATTTAGTCTGACGCTGGACAGAACTTCTGCATGAAGGAAACCCTTCCTTCATTATTCAATACCTCTCTGTGAAATAGTATTAATAAAAAAAGGCCAATGCATTTTTATAATATGCCACTGCAATCTACAAAACAAATGGAGTAAAGTCCCACATGGCTATCTTTTTTTTTTCTTTTAATGGAGGCACTGGAATTAAAAAAATATTTTAAAAGCTCCCAGGTTTCAACCTAATTCATGTTTAATGCGGGATATAAATGTATTCAGTAAGTAAACAAACAGTCTGAATGTTGAGCACCAGATTCTCATAACATGATATCTGTTTTAGTGGCCCATTACCAGGAGAAAAAAAATCTCTGTACAAATGTAACAGTGTTAGGGTATCCCTTTAAACAGCTTCTCCAAATGACACACTGATTACAATTTATAAACAAATTACTACTCTACCTATGTAACGTTATTCCATTATTATACTTTCTCTGTGTACATCCATATGCTACACAAGTCGGTACGTTTGAAAATATAAGTGAGTTTAAATAAAAATGCTACCAACAATAAAGAACAACGTGGATGCAACAGCTTATGGGTTTGTTTGCTTTGTTTTGAGTGTATGGCGATGATGGCTGCACAATGAATGGGAAACAGAGACTATCCTGTCTTCAACACCATCCATCCACGTCTCCAGACCTGGATATCCACCCCACACATCTTACATCATCCTGGTGGTCTAGTGACTTGCTTCAGGGCAGGAAAGGTCCCCACGCTTTCCTGCCCACTGCCGCTGATGCTCTCACCGCTGCTGTTTGTTTAAAATTGCCACTGAGAGTTCAAGCGGCATTCTCGGCCATTTTAAACAAGCAGAAGCGGCAAAAGAATCAGTGGCAGCAGGCAGGAAAGCGTGAGGACCTTTGCTACCCTGAAGCAAGCTACTAGACCACCAGGATGATGTATAGGGAGGGAAAGCAAAGGTCAGTTTCAGTTCCGTTGGAACCCCGCAGAACCCGGGTCCATCCCCACGGGATCCTTGTGGACCTTGGTCCATCCCCACGGATTGCCTGTGGTATCTGCGGGAATCCCTCTATCCCTGCTCCTGTGCAGCTCTGTACCGTACATTCAAAACAAAGCAATAGTTCTTTAATCTCGCTTATATTTTCAAACATGCCAGCTTGTGCAGCATACAGATGTACATAGAGGAAGCATAATAATGGAATAACTTTTCATAAGTAGAGTAGTAATTTGTTATAAATCGTAATTAGTGTGTCATTTGGAGGGTCTGGTTTTAGGGACACTCTAGCACGTTTTGTATTCATGCAGAGCTTTTTTTTCTTCTGGTAAAGGGCCACTAAAACAGACATCATGTTATGAGAATCAGGTGCTCAACATTCAGAGTTTCTATCTATTTATTTTCTTATTTAAGACATTTATATCCCATATTAAACATGAATTAGGTTGAAACCTGGGAGCATTTAAAATCTTTTTTTTTTTTCTGGCCTAGGTCAGAAGAGAAAGATGGTCAGTATCTCTGCCAGCAAAGGTATACCGAGCGTGCCCGCATGGGGGGGATGGGGAGAGTGACGAATGTGTTGCCCCGCCCTGCCCCACCCCTCAAATTGCATGGCTGGCTGTGCCTAGAGAGAGAGAGCCTGTTAAAAAATTTTCCAGCACACCACTGGTTGTCCTGAACTATTTATTCTCAATGAGACCTGTTTACTGAGTTCATCCCACACAATAATATGCATTAATACATATTAAAAATTTAATGCTGATTAATACATTTAGTTGTTTCCAGTGGTGTGCCGCAAGTTTCGGTTCTTGGGCTGGTTCTTTTTTTTTAAAACATTTTTCTAAACCACCTTTTTATGGTTTCTTTTTAAAAGAAAAAAGATGGTATATCAAGTTTTAAATAAAACAAATGATATTGCTGAAGGATTCTCTGGTAAGATTTGCCACTTTGCGGATGATACCAAAATCTACAATAGGGAAACACCCCTGATGGTGTGTATAACATCAAGGGAACGGTAGAATCTGAAGAACGTTTGTGCATGAAAGAAGAGAGGAACTTGGGTGTGATCGTATGTGATGATCTTAAAGTGGCCAAACAGGTAGAAAAGGTGACTGCGAAGTTCTGTTGTTCTGATGGCTGTATTATTGGAATATTTCAAATGTATATTTGCAAAGCTTCAATAAAATTAGCGAAAGCTAGAAGGATGCTTGGATGCATAGGGAAAGTAATGGCCAGTCGGTAAAAGGAAGTGATGATGCCCCTGTATAAGACTCTGGTGAGACCTCATTTAGAATATTGTGTATAATTATGGAGACCACACTTTCAAAAAGATATAAACAGGATGGAGTCAGTCCAAGATGACTAGTGTTGTGTTTTGCTTTTAATTGTTTATCGTTCTGTGTACTGCATAGCCATTAAGCGTATGGGGACAAACATATATCTCAAAAAAGGCAGGAGAGGGGAGATATGTTACAAATATTTAAATACCTGTGTGGCATAAATGCACAGGAGGTGTCTCTTTCAAGCTCTGGAATGAGAGGGCATATGATAAATGTGAAAGAG
Organism: Microcaecilia unicolor; assembly: GCF_901765095.1. Classification (NCBI taxonomy): domain Eukaryota; kingdom Metazoa; phylum Chordata; class Amphibia; order Gymnophiona; family Siphonopidae; genus Microcaecilia; species Microcaecilia unicolor. Next base: position 280,613,518 of record NC_044034.1, on the reverse strand, counting down.
GACTCAGAAGTAACCCGAGTAAATACTTCTTCATGGAAAGAGTTATGAATTCATAGAATGGCCTCCTGGTGGAAGTGGTGGAGATAAAAACAGTATCTAAATTCAAGAGAGGTGAGGATAGGCCATATGGTCTTTTTATCTGCCTACATTTTTCTCTGTTTCTATGTTTAGTCCTTTTAAGCCCCTGGGAGAGGGGAATATCTACTATCCATTATTATAATTCACCTTGAGTTCAGATGTGGGAAGGGGAGTACTGCATCCATTTTGGATTTAATTAGTCTAGTCAAGTATTGAAATGGAAGCCATGTTGCTGTGAGATGAATTCATACCTCTCTATTTCATTCAGCAGTTGAGAGACATAGAGGCATATTTTCAAACCACTTAGACATACAAAGTTCCATAATAACCTATGAAACTTTTGTAAGTCTAAGCACTTTGAAAAAGAGCTCCATAGACTCAACTTTTGCGATGAAGAGCCAAAACTTAGGTTGAGCTGAAATTTCAGCTTACTGCGGAGTTCTTCTCTGCTCTGGTTTCTTTACTCAAGCCCTTCTGTCTTGTTGGCATCTAGATACCTATAATGAATGAGGACTTCTTAAGCAACTGAAAATACCCTGTGTGGTTCAACTGTTGCAAAACTTTTTTTTTTTTTTTTTACAGGGAAGTGTATTTCATTTATTTTGTCTTTAGAAAGTGCAGTGTATCCTAAGCCTAAATACTTTCTATCACCTACTCCCCCACCATGTAAGTGAGTCATCAGAAATTGAAAAAGTAATTCAACATATCTGTAGTGATCAATGTGGTGTGAAAGATGAAGGCATCTGTTGATTTTAAAATCCACCTGATGAGGACCGAATGAAGGCAGTGGGGTATCGCATAAAAGCACCCTGACTCTTATATTGTAACTGTGTATAACACGGAGTTGCTTATAATGTGGTCAGGGTTTTGTCCCCATTTTTTTGATATTACAAATTACATTGTAGACCTGATATAAAGTGGATTCTCTTCATGTGGTCAGTTATCTTGGAACCCAACATCTGCATTAGATGGAATCTACAGTATGCCACCTTCAGGCAGAATAAAATAGAATTAAGTACAGTAGAGTCTCTATTATCCAATATAAGTGGAGCCAACAAGTTGGTGAATAATTGAAAAGTTGAATAAAATAGTATATTGAATGCATGTTTCAAAAGAGGAAGCAGTAAAAAAAAAGAGTGTAAAACTTAATGTTCCCAAGAATCTTATGTAGCACTGCTGTCTTTTAACAAAAAGTGATGCCGGGAAAGAGAGAGAAACCTTCATGCATCTCAGTGATAATGGTGTCACTGGGCATGTTGCATAATCCAGAGCGTCCGATAAGTGAGACTACTGTGGTGTTTACCGCTGAGTTCAGTGAATCTAAGTTTCAAATACCTCCCTCCCCCATATCTTAGAGAAAAAGAAGACAATTTATTTTGCATTGCACATTTAATAAATTTGAATTGCATTCCATTTGGTTTTGGCATTCTAGATTAAACAGACTCATATAAAGGGACCTCCTCTGTATTTACTAAAGGCCCAGAATATTTGGCCTCTTTCGCCCCGTTTTCATGTCCCTTGCTTGTGTTGTATGCAGCTTAGTGGTAGATAGGATGATCGTGAAAACTAGAGGCATCTGTGAAACAATGTGGGGTGATTTTTAGGTGGAGGACAGGAAAGGTTTTATCACTTACACATACTGTCAGCCTACCCCCCTCCTCCCCTTCAAAAAAAACCCTGCACATGCAGCACAATGTGTTTCTTTGGTAGAATTTTGAAAAGTTTAATTGACAATAACCCGTTCATGTTTGTAAACCGTTTCCTCCTTGTTTCGGCGTACACATGGCTTTTATTTATCTATTATTAGGTTTTATTTACCGCATATTTGAAGGAATTCACTGATTCACTCAAGGTGATGTACAGTAAGAATAGATCAAACATGAGCAATAGGCAATTACAGAAGTAAAAATATTCAAAAACAATATAAAGTATGGCATGGTATACTACTTACAATGTCAATACAATATGTAATAGAGCATTATAATTGATAGAGAAGGGTAGGGTAAAGCAATGAAGTAATATAGAAATAGGTAAGAAAGTAAGGTGATTGATTTAAAGAAAGTTGCACATGAGGTCAGAGAGATGGTTAAATATTATCTCAGCTAGGGTAGGAGTGGATAATAGAATTTAATAGAAGTACTCTGATGATGCCTTGCCACATTCAGTAATATTCTACCCTTTTCTGGATTGAGAGGTTGCCAAGAGTATTACTTGTTTTATATTGGTAACAAGATAATATTGGCTAGAACAGTGGTTGTCCAATCTGTCCTGGGGAACCACCAGCAAGTTGGGTTTTCAGGATACCCTTAATGAATATATATGATGTGCATATAATAGAGGTTGTAGGCATTCAAACCTGTCTCATGCATACTCCTTCAGGGCTATCTTGAAAACCTGACTGGCTGGTGGTTCTCCAGGAAACATTTGAGAGCCACTGGATTAGAAAACAGGTTAGGTAACAATTGCTGTTAGATAAACCAGGGTCTTTTAGAGGTAAAGATAAAGGGAAGACAGGTTTTTTTGTATCGTAAAATGCGCCTTGTTGCCCGGAAGTGTATATTACAACATTGGATGTCTCATGAACCTTCAACTTATTGGCACTGGAGAAACCAAATATATTTATTGGCAGCCTGGGAGGTGAGAGGTGCCCGAGGCTCTCCTAAGTGGCAAAAACACTTTATACTGGCCTGGACTTCTTATTTACAAACATTAAGTCCAAGGGGGTGTAGTCTTACTCTGAACATCTTATGATACGGAATATGTAGTGAATGGCACTATGGATAGCTGTACCAGGACATCATCTAATAGGAAGTGAGGTAGGATAAAATCTCTCTCTCTTCCCCCTAGAAAGTACAGGATAAGAGGGTCATAAGGTTCAAGGCCTTCTGATGGCTGATGGAGGTTACAGTGTTCGAGGGGGGGGGTTAATGGTAGATGGGGCTAGGGTGCTGTTAATGTGGTGATCTACCTTACCATTTGGTCATCAATGGTTGACATGTTTCACAATTGCTAGATTATATAAATGGGGATGGGCTGGGCCAGGTATGGGTAATGATGAAATGAGGGGGGAGGGATGAAGGTTGTTTATGGCAGTTATATAACAAAATGAAGATGACTAGAGTTTTGTTTTTAATTGTTCTATGTACTACAAGTCTATAAACCACTACTAAATGGACTTGGGAAAAATCGACATTTCCAGGAATAACATGTATAGAATGTTTGTATGTTTGGGAAGCTTGCCAGGTGCCCTTGGCCTGGATTGGCCGCTGTCGGGGACCGGATGCTGGGCTCGATGGACCATTGGTCTTTTCCCAGTGTGGCATTACTTATGTACTTATGTAATAAAATGTTTTAAAAGAAGATGGGAGATGAGGCCAGTTGAAGGTTGAGCTGGGAGGGATTTATGAGTGGAAAAATATATGTTTTCTGCTGGGAGATAAAGGGAGGGGATTATATAAGTTTATTTAAAAATTGTTTAAACATAAAAGAAAACAGGTTGAGGATTAGGCTGATAAGAAAACATGAATGACATTCCTGTATTCTTAAAATAAGCTATATTACAAGAAGGAGAAACTGTCTCTGTAAATATGAATGAATTCTCAGGGTTAAGAAAGTCTTTGTTGACTCAGAATGCTGCAAATTAACAGGAACAAATAGCTTTTGAATATGTATTTTTTAAAAACTAATTTAGGGCTTGGCATGCCCTCCATGTTGACGTTCAAGTGTGTGTAGATCCTACTAGGGAAGTTGCACTCTTTTCTGCATCCCCTTGACACCCTATCTTTGTGACCATTTTCTGGGGACTTAATAGAACAGCTGGGTGTATTGGAAGCAGGGCCTTGAACTTTCATATTTTACATTTTTTTTTCTCTTCAAGAGTCTATAGCTTTATGTGTTAAAGCTCCATACAATTTGGTAGCATTTCAAGTTGGTCAGTACTGTAGAGCTGGGGATCATATTCTAGTTTTCCTTATTAAAATGGAGTCATGTTCACATAATATTTAAGAAGCACTGGTAAAACATTTTTTTTTCATGATACATAGTAGTTTTTTAAAAATGTAGTTAGTCAAGTGAAATGTGAGATTGGCTCCTATAAATATAATCGCTCCAAATCTCATAAAACACTCTACTAAACTTATAATGATGATTTATATAGTTTGTAATTAATCTTACAAAAGTATGTTTGGATCTTAGAACTCGTCCTTGATCTGTGAACTGACCTTTGTTTTTTTTTCAAAGAGTACATATCGTTTTAGTTTGAAACTCTTCTGATTTCGACCTACGTGTGTGATGTGATTTGAAAATAAATGCCAGCACAGCACTGCATTCTGGGACTGGTTGTTTGCTTAGGCTGGTTTCCCTGTAATAGTCTCATGGCTTCAGTCTAGAGTGTGGAACAGAGAAAACTGCCAAGATACTAAGAAGAACACAGAAGCCCAAAGTGAATACGTGATGCAAGAAGAGCCTTTCTAACAACAAAGCATTTGACGACCTGAGGTTGGCCCAGGATTGTGAGAGGTGAAGGATGTTAATCTGCTGGGTTATGTTGCACTGCGAAATAATCAGTAGTGGTATAAGGTAGCATGAGTTTGGTAGCCTTCCCAGTAATAAGGACAGAGGAGTGGCTCCTTCAGGTGCTGACAGATTTTTCTTCTCTCATTTACTTGTCATTTTTGGTATTGTGCCTCAAGAGCTGCTGCGGTTGTTTTTGGCATTTTCTACTCCTAAATGAACAGGCTTGCCTTTTTAGTAACAAGTGCCTACCTCTTGGAGATTCCTCATGCAGAAAGTATTTTTGAGAGCACAAGCTCCTGTAGTGACCTTGTGGACTTGGTAGACTGACTGACAGAGCTTGATGTATGTTATAATTGTTACAGAGAATGGAAGTTAACTTTCTGTTTGCTATTAATAATGAAAAAAAGGGGGGGCTAGACTGCACAGTTATGGGTATGAATCAAAAACACATATGGAAAACTGTGGGACACAGACAGGGAAAGATGGCTTCCAGCAGGATGTGGTGAGCTGAGCTCTGTCACCACTCCAGGTTTTGTTTTCTTGTTATAGCACTTTCCTAATTCATGATGCCAAAATGGAAAGGCAAGACCCGGCTTCCCTCCAGCGTAGTTGGTCCTCCATTGTAGCAGATGGAGATCACTCAGTTGACATCTGTGAACGTCGCTGTGGGTGAATATGCTGCGCAGGGCGGGAGGAAGAGCTGTACACTGGAGAGTAAGGCATTGACAATGCAGGGCCCCCAAGAGACAGCCCCAGGGAGGGCCACCGCCCCCCCCCTCCTGACTCGGACTGCTGCCTCCTCTTACCCCTTACCTTCCTATGTTCATCCCTTAGTCTGTCACTCTCCTGTTCCTGTGTGCTGGGACCCGCATTAATGCAATCACCTGGGTGCCGACACACAGGAGCAGGAGAGACACAGACTGAGTGAGCAGAACCCTCTGCCTGCCTCTGGAAGCCTTGCTGGCGCCGGCCCCCCTCCCCTTGGAAGCTGAGCCTGGGGAGTCTTGGAGGCCCTGGCTCTCTGATTCCCCCGGCGCTCCGGAGCACAGCAATGCCAGAGATGCCGCCAGTGTCTGGATGTTCACCGCCGCTTTCAGCTTCTGCAGGAGCACAGGCTTCCCCCTCTACTCCAGAGCTATTATTATTTCCCCACAAGACTGCAGTGCTGGCTATGACCGGAGTAGCCAAGGAGGTTCCAAGGGAGAAGCTGGTGATTCCTCCCCTGGTTAAACTGATGGCGGTAACCCTCGACTCCATTTGGGCTGGTGAGTCCATCTACAAGGTGTGCTCTTCAGTCTCTCCTTTGGTGGGTGAAAATGTCCTCAAGACTCTGCAGTTTGAGGAAACTTTAAAAATGTATTGAGGAAAGCTAGAAGACCTAACAGGCCAAGTTACTCAGGTTAAAAATTCTCAAACTTCTCTTATTCAAGATCACCTGCTGTTTCAGAGAAAAATTGAGAACTTTGAAAATTACACTAGATTTGTAAATCTTCGCCTGTTAAATTTTCCTCCGTTATTGTCGTCACCTAAGGAAACTTTCTATAAATATCTTCAAAAGGTTTATAAATATTCTACCGAGGCACTTCCTCTATTGCCTAGAATCTGCCAGTTTCCAAGAAACAGTCTACTCCTGAAAGAGAATCATTGATGGTGGATGTTTTCTTTAGACAGCAGGAATTTGATGAATATTTTGGAGAAATCAAAAGAAGAGATAGTGCCAAGAACAACTTTGTTGGTAACTTTTGTCTTTAATCAAGATAGCGAAGCTTTGTTGCCATTTTATTTTAAGACTCAAGACCAATTTTTTTTATGCCAAAGTTTCTATATTTCCTGCCATGTCAGCAGGTCTTAAGCCTTTGTCAAAGAGTTTTAGATGTGGGTGCTAAATGTCAGTTGAGATCCCCTATCAATGTATTGTTCAATTAGATAATTATACTTATATATTTATGAAGCATCTCAACTTCATTTTTTTCTAGAAGTCAAAGGAACTGTTGTGAGTGAAGAATGAACTACCTCCGTTTTTCAGAGTTGTTATAATTAATGGTGGTTTAACCCTGCCAGATTATTTTGGTGCTTTGTTTCCTTTAAATTTCTGCTTCCATGGGATAGTTGGAATGCTTGTCCCGCTCTCTTTTGTGGACTATGTAGAGCTAATCCTTTTATTTGGGGAATGCCCAAATCCATTTCAATTATTTATGTTTGTTTATATGTTGCTTGATATTAGCTTGTTATCCTAATTCAATTTTATATTGATGCAGTATTGAAAATGCAAATAAAAAAAATACACACACACAATAAAAGGACATAAGCATTGCTATACTGGGATAGAAAGAAGGTCCATCAAGCCAGCAGTGGCCAACCTAGGTCACAAGTACCTTGCAAGAGTGAAACAGATTTTATGCTTAATAATGGCTTCTGGACTTTTAGGAAATTATTCTTCAATTTGTTTTAAATTTACTACTTAGTAGCTTCTTTGCTTGCCCCGTAGCCCTTGTATTTTTGGAAAGAGTAAACAAGCGGTTCACATCTACTCATCCCACTTCATTCAGTATTTTATAGACCTCTATCATATCACCCCACAGCTGTCTCTTCTTCAAGCTGAAGAGCCCTAGCTGCTTTAGCCTTTCCTCATAGGGAAGTTGTCCCAGCCCCTTTATCATTTTTGTCGCCTTTCTCTATACCTTTCCAGTCAGTGGTAGTCTTATAAAAGATATGTATTTTTAATAAACCATACAAAACAAACCCCAACAAACGTCACTTTGGGTCTTTTGAATAGTATTACATAGTTACATAGTAAATGTCGGCAGATAAAGACCTACAAGGGGCATTCAGTCAGTTTGCCCAACAAGATATCCAGAGTTGTATCCGGCATTCTGTGTAGGTACCACTTCTTCATGATTAAATACTGGCATCATAAATAAAGTAATTGGCAACTTGCCATGCTGACCTTATATGGGCAGTTATGATGCAATCTTGGAAGATAATACTACAATACTGTTGGTTTCAGCCATAAGCATACCTTCCCCTCCTCCACCACTGACTAGCATCATTTCTTCACTAATCAACTTTTTTCCTGGCCCTGGAGGGTTCACAGCCTGTCTGTAGCTGAGGCAGTGGAGGGTTGAGTAACTTCCCAAGATCACGAGGAGCCATCATGTGATTTTAAACCAAGTTCTTTTCCTTCTGCTTATATTCAAGGAAGGCGTCCAGGGCTCAGAAGACTGCCTCAGAGAAATTGCTTGAGGCTTCGACGAGGAGCTTTGAGCTGGAATCAGATGTTGATTCCTAGGGAAAAGGAGTATTCATTGTTCCAGGGAAGCTCCACACCTATTTGTTCAGAGAACACCCTGGTGTAGTCCAGGCTTCACGGAGAATGAACATTCCATGCCTGAAACTGTTCTGCAACCAGAGACAGTAACAATGAGACTATTTACTAATGTGATTCTCAGGGGTAGACGCGCAGGCATGAGAGGCCTTATTCTTGTGCAAGAAGCATATCCTGCAGAGTCAGAAGAGAAAATCAAAATCAATACTACTAAAAGGAGCCCCAACAACTGAGGGAGTCTCCCTAAAGACTATCTGATAGAGGTCTGTGAGTCAGAAGAGGCACCTATGGCTGATTGATAAACAATAATTTTGATACTGTTCTGGGACGCCTTTTCTTCCTGTATGGGTGAACCAGAAGAACTTGGCAAACTGTACCCTTCACTATCTCACAGTTACCCTCAATAAACTTCTGTTTCACAAATCTATACTTAGCGATTCCCAGCCAACTGGTATTTTAGGAACTTGACAATGAATATGCATGAGATGCAGTTTCATGCAATATAGGCAATATGGAGAACAAACCAGCAGATCTGTATAATATCCAAAATACTTTATTGAAGATACCGTATGTTAGACAACTGCCCGACACAGGCCGTGTTTCGCCCAACAAAGGGGCTGTGTCAGGGGCTATAATGAACAACAAACATAATGAATTAAAAAGCATATCTCTATAAAATATATAAAAAATACAATAAAATATATAAAACATAAATATGAATGATAATGTACATGTGAACCATAGACATGAATTGTAAGCATAGAGAGTCTCTTTTGATTCAAAAAATAATATAGACATTGAAAGTATATTAAAATAAACATACAAAATTGCATTAGACATTAACTAATGTTTAAAAATATAACATAAAAAATGCTTAAAATATATATAAATATATATCAACAAACCTCTACATTGTAAATTAAAAACATATACATTATGTACAAATATATCACAGGATATTTTTTTTCTCCTGTACTTGTCTATTGGTTGTGTCCAGATTACTCTTGTTGTACACTGCCTTGGGTGAACTTCTTCAAAAAGGTGGTAAATAAACAAGTAATATATTTCACTGTAGATATCCTGAGGGCAGGTTTGAGAATAACAGGTTTAAACCAGGAATACACACAGCTGCAGTGCTCCAGGTCTGGTTTTCAGGATAACCTTAATGAATTATAAGTGTAACTAATCAAGGGCCGCCATACAGATCACTATCAGAATCTCTTGCAGTCACGATGGAGGTAAAGCATTAAGTATTGCAACCCCCCCCCCCCCCAAAAAAAAAAAAAAGCAAACTCCAAGCCAGTGTGACAATTTAAACATATCGAAACAAAATTATAAATGAGACTCAGAAATAAGACCTTAAAGGGAAACGACAACTTCAGGAGTCAAACAGCTTAAATATAATTAAAATCCTTTCCATTACCGTCATTTGCTTGATTCAACACGTACTCTGCTCCCCCAAATCCAAGCAGCCTTCAAGAGCAGCTTTTGTCATTTCAACAACTACACTGCTTGTCTCTTTATATTGAGCTTAAATATAATTAAAATCCTTTCCATTACCGTCATTTGCTTGATTCAACACGTACTCTGCTCCCCCAAATCCAAGCAGCCTTCAAGAGCAGCTTTTATCATTTCAACAGCTACATTGCTTGTCTCTTTACATTGAGAAGGCAAGCCTTGTCTCAGTTGTGCATGTCATGATAACATCAAGACTGGTTTATTGTAATGCACTCTACACTGGTCTGACTACAAAAGGGTTTGCACCAGCTCCAATTGATTCAGAATGCTTCAGCAAGACTAATATAAGTTTGTAAGTGATGTGACCACATCACACCATACTATATAATAATTCTCACCTGGAACATTCTGAAGCTCACTCTGTGGGAGGGAAACACTGAAGGCTAGACTGCCAGGAACACTCACTCTCACTCATGCACCACTCACTGTCACTCAGGACCCGCCCTCAGCCACGCCCCTTCCAGACATAATTCGCAACCCTAACGTTCTAATTGAAGCCTCAAAAGCCCCTCTAAACCGGAAAGGTGAGGCGCCAGAGATATCCTGGTTGCCCATGTCTGCAAATTGGAAGTCTGAACTCTGAACCGCTGTATGCCCCGCTCTCGCGTCAGAACGTCATGACGACGAGGGCGGACCAAGCCGGACCACACTGCTCGAAAGTAACGCGCGATCCCGACGGAAACACCATCACGGAGTTCGCAGATGCCTCGAGGGGGGTTCGGGGACAGCTGCCTCGCTGATGACCGGGGGAGGGGGGACAACTGGCTCGCTGACGTCCACTCGCGAGGCTCCAAACGCTATCTCCCTGTGCCTGCAGGGTGCTTTGGGGGACAGCTGGGTTGCTGAACATGCCTCTACAGGCTGCAAACCCCATCTCCCCCTGCCCCACAACCTTGCTAGCGCCCGTTTCATCTCTCCCAGAAACGGGCCTCTCTTACTAGTTTTGCATAAACTTCACTGACTACCAGTTCAGTACAGAGCCAAATTTAAAACTCTCTGTTTGACCTTCAAGGCCCTTAAAGGAAATGGCTCAGAGTACTTGAAGAACAGGATCTCCCTCTACGCATCTTCAAGGTCACTAAGTTCCTCCCAAGGAGTATCCTTAACCACACCCTGTCCAAAGGACATCACACGATGTGATACCTATAAGTGAGCCATCTCCAGTGTAGCCCCCACACTTTGGAATGCACTCCATGAAAGGCTTTGCTTAACACAAGACTATCTCTACTTCAGGAAGCAGGTGAAAGCTTGGCTCTTCAACCAGGCCTTTATTGGAAGAAGGAAATGACACCGGACATATTTATCCACTCTACCCTAGCCAAGATAATGTTCAAGCACCTTTCTGACCTCTTTGCAACTCTCTTTAACTAGTCCCTTATTTTCTTACTCTTGTTACTCTATCTTATCTATATGTTCCATCTTTGCTTACACCCAGTGCTGTCTGTTAAAATGTTTTATTGTGTATTGTGTTGGCATTGTAATGTAGCATACTATGCCATACTTTGTATTGTTTGAATATTTTTGCTGCTGTAATTGTCTATTACTTATGTTTGACTTATTCTTGCTGTACACCACCTTGAGTGAATTCCTTCAAAAAGTCTGTAAATAAATCCTAGTAAATAAATTAAAATAAAATTTGGTGACATACTGAAAGGCCTATGATTAGTCCAGTGGTTCTCAAACCTAGTTCTGGAGGCACCCCAGCCAGTCATGAATATTAATGAGAGAGTTTTGGATGCAGTGTAGACAGTACATGCAAATCTCCCTCATGAATGTTCATTGTAGATATTCTGAAAACCTGACTGGCTGGGGTGCCTCCAGAACCAGGTTTTGAAACCACTGCATTAGTTAATAGAAGAAACATTAATGGATTTATCGTCACATTTACTAATACTAATAAAAAGTGGTTTATTTCAGTATTGATTCTCTTAGTGCAATGAATATGTAATTTTTTTTTTAGCCAGAATAGTACACAAAATGAAACGGGGGTAATTTTGGGAGAGAGGCTTGATTAGGGAAAGTCGGTATTCAAGGGCTCAGCCATTAAGAAAGCACTCGCTTGCAAAATGGAAGCAGCGGTTTTGAGTTATTACTGTAGCCACCACCCCAACTCACCAGCAGTCGGTGTAGGTATGTGGAGAGCTCTCTGGAGTGTTATTGCTACCATTTCACTTGGGAGCAAGACCCTTGGCATTCCCCACTCACCAAGTCATAAACTGTAACAAAACCTATTCAATTAGCATACTACTTTTATTTTGCATAGGTAGGGAAATGTGTTGACCGCACATACCAACATAGGTATCGCGTTCATAATATGCTTCCTAGTTCACAAAATCATACCCGGAGATGCACCAGCCTACATGTCAGACCTGATAGACCTACCACCCAGGAATGTCAAAAGATCATCCCGCACATTCCTGAATCTACACTTCCCTAACTGCAAAGGTCTAAAATACAAACTAATGCACGTGTCAAACTTTACCTACTTGAGCACACAGTTATGGAATGCATTGCCGCGCAACATAAAAACGATTTACGAACTAACGAACTTCCGCAAACTACTGAAGACCCTTCTCTTTAACAAGGCTTACCACAAAGATCAACCAATGTGAATATACACAACTCCTCCACATATATTCAGAACTGTCTTATAATAGTTGCTTGTTATACTACTATCATGTTTTATCATTATCATGTTACCCAAGATCCTTCTGTAACACTAAATGTCTATTTTCTAATATATGTCCACCATTCATGATGTATTGTAAGCCACATTGAGCCTGCAAAGAGGTGGGAAAATGTGGGATACAAATGCAATAAATTAATTAATTAAATAAATAGGCACATGCAGGACTTGAATTGATCTTTTCTCCAACATGTGGGCAGAACTTGGAAGATAAAAAGATGAAGAGAATCATGTTCAGGGCAGATTTATTTAAATCAAATCCATTAAACCATTATTTAAATCAATAGGAAGATTCTCCACCGATGTGAAAATGAAACTGTAAAAGCTACATCAGCCTGTTTTTATTTTAACTGCTTATTGCCAGGAAAGATAGGTAGTGCTTAAGAATATATATTTTCAGACTTGATCCCTTCAGTGTCTTGAAAATAGGAGCAGTTCTTATGCAACCAGGCCTCCATTTATTGCACTATGCCGGATTTTGCAATTGCAGGCATGTCTGTTTTACATATATGTCCAAGAATGTCATTAAAATATTCCCATATGTGGTCTCCCTATGGCCTGCTGTCATGACAGGCTTTCCCTCCTTCTCTTTGTCTGTAGATTGCACAAATAAAGGGTACATTCAGAATCGGACGTGTGTTCCTTAGGACTTGAGCACTATGTTTTGCTTCCAGATTCCTGCTCTTTGCCTAGGTACATACTACTCCATCCCCCCCCCCCCCAAATCTTTTATACGTTAACTTTGTTTGCCCTTGAATTTTACAAACTGAGGGCCCTGTTTACAAAGGCACATTAGTGTTTTTAGCACGCCTACACTTAGCGGACACGCTAACCATGTAGGTACCTATAGGGACATTGTAGACATGTACATGGTTAACGCACGTTAATGCGCCTATAAAACTGCTTAGTAATCAGGGCCCTGATGTAATAAACTGGGCTAATCTCAGTGCAGCAGTTTACATCATGTTTAGCACTGAATTTGGGTGTGTTATGTCACTTGCAACACTGAAAGTATATCTTAGTTAAAGTAACATATTGAGGAAAGTACTTTGGAGTGATGAAACGAACTGTGTGACTAGCAACACACAAGATATATATAAAAAAAAGGCTGCAGTATTTAAAGAAGGGAACATTTTGCTAGCTGTAAAGCAGTGAATCTGTGATGCTTTGGTGTTGTATGGCAACCAGTGGCACCGCAAATATTGTGTGGGTAGAAGAAACAGAATTAATTCACCTAAATATCAATCACAGAAGTTAATATCCCAGTCAGTGAAGAAATTGAAGCTGAAAAAAGGCTGGATGTTTTGGACTTTTGTCTTGCTGAAATATATCCTAAAATAACTGTGAAATACAGGAAGGAAATAGCTTTCACTTTCTCCAGACTTTAACATTCTTTAACAAATGGGGGGAGATCTTAAACATGTAGGCCATGCAAGGAGACAAAGATTTTCTGAGCTGGAAGAGATCTGCAAGGTTGAGTGGGAAAAATTCTAAAAGCAAGAACAGACTCGGCTGGTTTTTGAAAGCTGTTATTTTCTGCCAGAGGAAGTATTTCACAGTACTAACTGGAAAGGTGTCCAAACTTTTGTACCTGCTGTATTCACTATTTTCTTATTTTGATTATGCAAAACACTACTGATAATAATTTGCATTCAAAGGTGCACAAAGATGTCATGTGAGCATCTGTTCACTTAGGGATTCAGTGAAACATACAGTTTTTTGATTGGGGTGGGGGGGCTAAACTCAAGCACACAACTGTACATTCAAACAAAAAAATTATTGCAAACCATCATCAATTCAACCTCCATTTAAAAAAATGTCCATGAATGAGGGAGGAGTCCAAGATGGCTACAGTGAGCGTTGGAATTTCTAGCTGGTGCCTTTTCTTTGGATTTCCTTGGAATTTTACTATTTTTCATTATGCCTCATATTAAAAGGAAGGGGGTCATCAAAGATGTGTCCTCACCAGCCATTGAGGTTCCCCCTAACCAGTGGCGAATAGACAGCTTTGCAGTTGAACCTTTAAAGGTCAGCACTGGGAATGTAGGCTCTGTATTGAAGGAGGGTGGAGGAGCCTCCCCTCCGTTGGAGCATGAAATATCTTGATCTCCCCCAGCTGCAAACATACCGCAATGCCCAGCAGCCAGACTGGTGACCCTGGAAGATGTCTCTTTCGTCGTGAGTTCAGTATTAGTAGCTTTTTGTGAGGACTGAACGCCAGGAACTAGGCTGCAGGGAAAAACAACGAGAGTGGAATCTGAGGTTCCTACAGCAGTTTCTTTGGATCACATTTGGAAATCCATTCAGGATTTTGGTGTAATTTTGACGAAGACAGCTATGGTGGTAACATCTTTGGGCTCTAAATTTGATATGAGCAATAACTTTGAGAAGTTGAACTTGGATTTATCTGGCCAAATTAATCAAATTCAGACAGACGTTAAAGGCCTACAGGAATTTAAGACTTCTGCAGTGGTGAATAGACTAATGACAACGCATATTAGAACAGCTAGAAAATCAGAATAGGAGATTCAATCTGCAAATTTTGAATTTCCCTAAGTCTGCAACCATGACACCTTTAGATCTAAAAATATTTAATTGATGTTTTAAAGTTTTTCCCTGATATTTTACCTCCCATAAACAAGATTTTCTACTTGCCAGATTCTTCAAAAAATATCCAAGGTGGAATTGGAGAGGAATGAGCTTTTGAACAATCTCTAGACTTGAATAATATCTCGGCTATCCTTGAGGAACCCATTAGTGAAATATCTTTGAGAATGACTTTATTAGTATCACTGGTATTTGAACCTGATGTAACATCTATCATGAAAAAATACTTTGAACACTCTCAGGATTTATTTTTTGGCTATAAAGTGTGGATATTTCCTGATGTAACAAAGGCAACACAGGAACGTAGAAAAGCTTTTCTTGCTATGAGGCAATAAGTGAAATATCTAGGAGCTACCTTTTTACTAGCCTACACCTGTAAATGTAGGATTAGATATGGGCAATCAAAGAATATATTCTTTACTCCAGAACAGTTGAGGGAATTCCTGAATCTGAAGAAATTAGTATAATATAATCTTAGTTTGCATTTTGCGTAATTAACCATAAGTGATAGCCTGCTAAGCATTTTCCTTGATATATTTGTTTCTTTTTTGATTTAAGTCTCCTTTCTCCTTCCTCCATTATAGTGGTCTAAGGAAGAGTACATTGTTTCCTGTTTAATTTGTTTGTTACTTTATAGTATATTCTGTATTTCTGATATAAGAATTATTTTGTGTAGTAGTCTTAAAATACATTACAAAAATGTCCATTCTGAATAGCAGCATTTTGGATGTTACTGTTTATTCATTTAAATGTTTGTTAGTGCTTGAACAAATTCAAGTCAGCCTGTGGTGATTTAACTGGTTTCTCTTCCCCCAACATGCTGCCTGGATCCCTATGTGCGGACAGGCCACACCATTATTGGCTGCCTGGGAGGGGGGCATGGGATGAGGGGATGGATGGTTCCCTCTGAGCTTTGGACAAGGATTAGGGTAGATGTTCTCCCTTAAAGTTCCAGTAATTTGAAAAGGGAAACTTTATGCAATGGTGACATTGAGTCTACTGAATTTTGGATGCAGTTTTCTACTTGTAGGCTGGTAGAAGCTGTGGGCTCGTATAAATGCCACCATAAGACCACCTGCGGCTGCAGCTTGTCCATTCCTGGTTTAAGTGGTTTAAATGTCAGTTATTGGTAGGGTTATCTATATACATCCTTAAATAACTTAGGACCTAGTAAACAGGAGCAGAAGAAATAAGAAAAAATCCCAAATCAATTAACTTGACAATTGCTTCCCCCCTCTCTTATTGATAAAATCAGAAGGGAACCAGATCATAGCCATATCTCTAAATAAACTACTTTAAAAATTGTTTTTTGAGTAAAGCCAGTGTGATATTATGAGTCCCCAAATAGATAAGCATTTCTGTTAAATGTTGCCTGGTGGCTGTGTACCCCTAGTGGAAACTAACTTCTCAAGCCCAATGTCTTTGGGTTGATAGGTCAGAAGATCTCTCCTGAGAGGTATAGGAACCATCTGGACAGAGTCTAATATTGCAACCAAAAAGAGGTCTGGTGTAAGGACATACAAAATTTTTACCAGGAGACTGTCTCATAAAGAGGACATGCGGTTGGAGAGAAGTAGCTAGGAGAAGCTAGGCATTCAGGAGGCAGTAGAGGAATTAAAAAGCAAGCACCTCTTGCCAGGGAAGAGCATTGAGAAGAGGTGACTTAATGAGAATTCAAGAAGTCTGCAATGTTAAAATCAGGTCCCAGGAGTGTCCTACGGGGAGAGGAATCCCGAGAGCCCTTTTCTCAAGGATTTTGTGTTGGTGAAAGCAGGGTGTTCTAAGAGCAAATTGAAGCCTTGTAACTTTATGATCATATGGATTCATGCCCAGAAAATGTGCACTGTTACCCTTGAGCCAGTTTTGCAGTAATAGTTATTTTTTGTTGGAACGTACCTGCTCTAAAGAATTATTTGTCAAGTGACCATGGTTCCAAAGAATTCTGAAACTATTATGTCCCCCTGTTCAGAGCAAACCAGCAGAAACTCTACTGAATGGAATGACCTCTCCTTTATAGTGAAAGCAGAGGAGGGGGTCCACACTAGGTCCTGAAGCAGCTTCTACAACATCTAATTTTGGTCCGACTCCAGAGCAAGGCAATATAGATCTTTAATTCACTGATACTTGCACTCAATTCTCATTTATTTATTTGGATTTGTTAACCACCCTTATGAAGAGATCACCCAAGGTGGTGGAATGCTAAGCCAAACTAGGTTATAGCCCTTCAAATATATATATTTTTAAGGAATAAAAGTTCATCTGCTGAAACTTAGTGAACTAAGCCGTGGTACAAAGTGTCCTTAGGACAACTTTCAATGGATCTTTCCCACATGCTAAGGCCATTTTTACCACTGCTGGAAAATGGCAGATTTTTCCCATTTTTTAAAATTAATGTGCTAATTTTGCTATTTAAAAAAAAATTAGCACATAAGCCCTGTTTTTAGACAGTAAGGATCAAGCGTTAAGCTTGCACTAATCAGCAGTAATGTAGATGTACTGACTAGCATACGAACACCCACTGTCAACATGCCACTTCCCAGAAAAATTAGAAATTATTTTTTAGTGCGTGGATCCAAAACTTACCACTGGACGCCTGAGTGCATCCCATGTTAAGCCACTTTAACCTGTAGTAAGCATGTGTTAGAGCTTATTGCAAGCTTAGTAAAAGGAGCCCTTAATTCCTTTTTGTACAAGGCATTTTCTAAGGAATATGTATGTGGTTTATGTGGTATATTTAAGTCCAAGTTTACAGACTACAAAGAAGAAAATTTCAATTTCAAACCTTCCACCTTCTCTAGAGCCTGAATCAATAAAGCCGCTAGAAAGATCACATTTCCTAAAGTTAGTTACATTTATTAGGTCATTTAATATATCACCCTTTAGCCCTTGATATAGGCTCAATGAACAGCAATATAAAGGGAAAGGTATACAGCAAGCATGTTAAAGAGAGGAGAAAAGAAACAAAGATCCATTTTCAGGTCCCTGAAGCACATAAGAATAGCCTTATTGACTCAGGCTAAAGGTCCGTCATGTCCAGTATCTTGCTACCAACATTGGCCAATCCAGGTCACAAATTTCTAACAGAATCCCAAAGAATAGCAAGATTCCATGCTACCAATCCCAGGGAAAGTAGTGGCTTCCCCCATATCTATCTTAATAGGATGGAAGGAGGCATGGTGTGTGATCCAGATGGCATTGGATTTGGTGGGGTTTAACTGCATGCCATCATGAAGGCCAGTGAGTTACAGTTGCCAAGTTGGAATTCAGCCGAGACTGATTTGGAGCATTGGTATCCATATGGTAGACAATCTGGATGTCATATAAAAAAAGGTAACTGCTAAGTCAAAAGCTCTGAATAAGAGAGGCCAAGGGGATTGAGGGTAGGCCTCCAAATCTAGCCAGCCAAGGTTGGGGAAATAAGGTAAATGCTTTATTCACTAAACCTGAGGCCTGTTGCTTCACAGAATCAGGAACAAAAAGTATAGTCTCTTTAATTTAGAGGGAATAGTCTTGATAAGGGCTTGTTTCTGACAAAGCCCAAACACAGTCCATGGCCTATGACTGCCATGCCCCAAACACAGTCTCTAAAGTTCTTTCTCACTCTCTCAGGGCCAGCCAGGCCTCAGAACTGGATTCACAAGTATCTAGGAAAAAGTTGGCTTACCTCAGCCAGGTCATAGAAGCTAGACATACATAGTGAAGGTGTATGCTTGAAGATCACTTCTTCTATCCTTAGGCCCATTCAACCCCATTCTGGCCTGCCTTTTTATTGTTCCTGTCTTTTTGGCTCCACCCCTCCCATCTCACTTCCTCTCTGTGTAGGACTAGGGTTTTCTAAGGTGGTTCAAACTACCTGAGAGACTATTCTTAAGGGTGAGAGGCAATGTTCTATATACCCCAGCACAGAAGGATATAAAAAGGTTAAAATAATTGGAATAATGCAGCTTTCAGTGGAATTCTGTGCCGATACATTTTTGGACGGAGAGATCAAATTTGAGATTTAAGAAACTAATGAAGGTATGGTTATTTAGACAATCTATATATATAAAAGGCAAGACCAACGTTCTATGAAGCCTCCAGCCGGAAGTGTGAAGCGCCAGAGATATCCGGTTTCCCCATGAGTGAAGGAAAACAGCACAGCAGGAAATTCACACAGTGAAGGACTCAGAGGGGGGAGGGGAGAGAGATGCCCTCACTCTCTCTGTAACAAAAACAGAACAGCAGGAAACTTAACACTGAAGGACTGGACTGGGAGGGGGGAGGGGGAGGGAGAGAGGGCAGGGACACACACTCTCACAGCACACTCTGAAGAAAACCTTGCTAGCCCCCGTTTCATTTGCATCAGAAACGGGGCTTTTTTACTAGTGTTTTGATAATTAATGTTCATTGTGATCATAGGGGGGAGGACTTTTTGTGTCCCCCCCCCCCCTACTGTTTCTCTGGTTTTACTATTTCATTGTTATTTGGTTAAGATTGTTGGGCTATTTTGCGCTTTTTCCTTTTGTGCGTGTTAATTTGTTTTGTTTTTAAGCAGATTTGAATTTTTTATGTAAACCATCTTGATGTGTAATTTTTTAAAATGTGAATGGTGGTATATTCAATTTTGCAAATAAAATATTCTATGGGACACCAAGGAGGAGGGAATAGACCTTAGAGACTGCTTCATTAGATCTAACTGCTACAGTCAGAAATAAGATGAATAGCCAGGATCAGACATGAGCCAGAAAGGTTGGATTGACAGGATTGAAGGCTGCACAAATGTCTTAAAAAGGCTATTCTATAACTTTGTACCTATGGGTAGGCACCAAATACCTGTGTGTGTTACAGAATACTGGCACATATCAAGTAAGAGGCACCAGAAATCGGTGTTGATCTATGTATGGGCTAGCTGCGATTTCATAAAGTATACACGTACTTACCTTTGGCATGTATGTGAAAGGGAGGCATTCACATGGGTGGAGCATGGACGAGCAATGGGCGGCTCTACCAGATACATGTATAACCTACAGAAAACTGTAAGTTATGCGTGAATAGACACCGGATATGGACA
Organism: Microcaecilia unicolor; assembly: GCF_901765095.1. Classification (NCBI taxonomy): domain Eukaryota; kingdom Metazoa; phylum Chordata; class Amphibia; order Gymnophiona; family Siphonopidae; genus Microcaecilia; species Microcaecilia unicolor. Next base: position 280,593,739 of record NC_044034.1, on the reverse strand, counting down.
TACTGAAAGTGATCACAGCTGCATGTTCATGTGTAAGTGTTGCCTCATTCCCTTATTCTATAATGGCACTTGCTCTTATATTAAGAAGGACTTGGTAAAATCCACTGCTTATATCAGAAATAAGCTGCATAAAATCTGTTTTTACTCTTTCAGGATATTGCCAGGTACTTGTGACCTAGATTAGAAACAGGATTTTGGACTTAATGAACCTTCACACTGTCCCAGTATGGTGATGAACATAAGCATCGCCATACCGGACCCCAAAATTTCATTTTAAAAGTATGACCAATTCTGTATTTGTACCAGGACTGTGTAGTTGGTACACCAAACCTTTGACTCCGACTCCTCCACTTTTTTACTGTCTGACCCCTGACCCTGACTCAGACACCTACTATGTGTAATAAATCTAAGAGAAACTTGATTAATTATAAAAATATAGAATATTTCTTTATGTACAAGATTAGTACTAATAGACCACAACATGTATTTATTTGAAGTTTGAACAAAGAACCTGAAAAGAAAAAGAAAAGAAAATAGCAAAACATTGAAATGAGAAAAAGCTCTACCCACAACATACAAAATCAAGACACAAAAATTAGGTAATAGTACACCCTCTTCAAGTCAATATCACCAAGTACAAAACAAATATTGTGCACATTTATCATAGGGTCTCTTATGAGCCATTCCATGTCAAGGTCTTAATATGTTGAAGGACCCTTTTACAAAGTGGTGGTAGAGCTACTGCCGCTTTGCCGTGTGCCAAATCGGGACTACCACCGGTCTACTGCACACTCTCAGTGTGGACCATTTGCAGCGCAACAACAGTATTTTTTATTTTTATACCACCGGGTTAGCGCAAGAGCCCTTACCGTCAACTAAATAGGTGATGGTGGTGAGGGCTCCTCCGTAATGGCCTCACACCAATCCCTGCGATTAGCGCAGGGCTATTTCTTTTCTTGGACCGAAAACAACCTTTTTCCGCTTTGGTAAATACATGCGCTGATACCGCCGCAGGCCCACTTTTACTGCAGCTTCGTAAAAGGAGCCCTTAATCATTTACTCTTCACAATGAGTGTTTAATCAATTTTTGTAAAAAAAAAAGAAAGTAATCAAATTTATTAATATTCAAACCTACTTTTTTTTTAACTTCATTTATGTGCATAACATTTGTTTTGTACTTGGTGATATTGACTCAAAGAGGGCATGTGGTCAAATGAAAATATGCAATACACTGTAATACACTTAAGGGTCCTTTTTACTAAGGAGTGCTAACAATTAGCGTGTGCTAAATGCCATGTAGCCTTACATTCCTATGGGCTGCATGACATTTAGCACATGCTAATCTCGCTTGCACGCCTTAGTAAAAGGACCCCTTAATATTTGTAATAAATCTTTTTGAAGAATTTGTCCTTAGAAAATGTGAAGCCATGTGAAGAATACACTCGAGATCTTTTCTTCCCAAGAGGTATTTTTCGCAACCTGGTACAATCGATGGTGATAAGTCATCTAGACTATTGCAATGTGCTTTATGCTGGTTGTAAAGAGCGTATCATCAAGAAACTTCAGAGAGCTCAGAACACCGCAGCTAGACTAATATTTGGAAGGACAAAATGCGAAAGTGCTAAGCCCCTAAGAGAGAGGCTGCATTGGCTTCCAGTTAAAGAACGTACTGTGTTCAAAGTGTGCACTCTGATTCATAAGGTTATACATAGAAATGCTCCGACCTACATGTCAGACCTTATTGATCTTCCACCCAGAAATGCTAAAAGATCAGCACGCACATTCCCGGGACTTCACTTCCCAAGTTGTAAAGGTCTAAAATACAAACTAGTACATGCGTCTAGCTTTTCCTACATTGGCACACAGATGTGGAATGCATTGCCACTTGACCTGAAGACTATTCACGACCTAATCAACTTTCGAAAATCATTAAAGACTTACCTTTTCAACAAGACTTACCATAATAATAGTAGGATTTCTAACATACTGCTAGTCACTTGATATTCTGACTGTTTTCTTGTTTACTGAATTGATTATATCCACTATGTTTCACTTATTCTATATGCAATTAATTGTGTATCTACTCTTGAATGATGCTTGACATGATGTAATATTGTAAGCCACATTGAGCCTGCAAATAGGTGGGAAAATGTGGGATACAAATGCAATAAATAAATAAATAAAATGAATCGCCTCAGTCAGATTGTCCTTCATGGATACACTCAAATCTGATCTAATTATTCTCAGAGCAGAGAAAAACCTCTCAACACTGGCTTGGGTTGGTGGCAAAATCAGTAACCACAAGGGCAACATCTTTAACAATTTCAGGATATAACTGTACTTACCAATACTTTTAGATCCTCATGTTGCCTGATACACACCTACCTCTTGCGACCACAATATAACCTTGTATTTGTTATCAACCAACTTGGCGAAAGCCATTATGGTACTATGTAAGCCACATTGAGCCTGCAAATAGGTGGGTAAATGTGGGGTACAAATGTAACAAATACATAAATAAAATGATAAATTTACCATAATGGAGTCAAGAGTTGGTACACTTTTACTGACTCCAACTGCTCCCAAAATTGCTTCCGACTCTAGTTTTTTTACAAGATCTTTCTTGGAAAGGTGGTACTGTGGTGATCATCATTGAGTTTAATTATCAAAATCTCACAAGGAAAGGGAGCCAGGGGCTTGACAGTTGCAAAGCTGAAAGTTGCCTTGGGTGCTTAATAACCTTTGCACCAGCCTTGGAAACCTGATCATATACGTGATTTATGGCCTGCAGTGAGTTAGAGCAGTTGAAGAGTGAAGAAATAATTCCTGAAAATACACTACATAGGAAATTATGAGAATATAGTTATATATATATGGATATGTGATTTGCTGGAAAATATTTAAATGTATACCCACAGAACAGGAGAACAGATTATTAAACATAAAATAACCAACCAAACCCCAGCAATACAAGTGTATATAGCATGAAACAAATTAGGGAGATTTAAGGTTTGTAAATAGTGTAAAATCGGTATAGTAACCCGCACAGTCTTACAGCAGAATGATAGCTGTGACTTTTGCCAAAATGGCTTGTGATTTTTTGTCTCTTCATTCTGTACAGAAGGTGAGGAAACTCCTAATTAACACTTGATACCTGGGAGTCATTGAGGTGTAACAATGTTTTATTTTTCAAAACAAGTTTATGCAAATACCATGTGAAACTGGCATCTCCTACCTTGAAATTCTTGCCTGCCAACATTTCTGCTTTGACAAGAATGAGAGCCTAGGTTGCAACATGATCAGTGTATCTGGCCAGCTAAGCACATTTTGATCCATAGCTAAAAGTGACTTTTTATTTCTTTGCATTTTGTCCTTGTGTACCTTTTTAGCAGTTCAGTTTTCAAATGCTAGAATTCAAAATTCCAATGCCCTAGATCAGTAAAGAAAACATTGGGTTAAATACATTTCTTGACTTCCTTCTCTTTATCAGCTGAAAAATAAAGGAAGGCTAGTTCCAAAAACCTTTATGTATTTTGTTTATTGACCTTAGCCACTGTAGTGTCCTAAATGAAAGAACGTAGCTGGAGCTTGGACTGTTGATTTTTAGTTTGGGAAGAATTTTCTGTGTGGCAGAGGAGGGCAGATTTAGCATGAATGTAAGGTCTCTAGAACAGACCTCCTGTGTCCTGTTGATTACAACTCAGTTTTCATACATGCTTGGTGCCTTCTGCTAGCCTGTTTGGCTTTCTCCACCTCTGCTGCTAGGACCCATTGACTCTGAGGCCCTCTTTGCAGACCATTAATTGGTGGGAGGCATTTTTGCAGACAGTGCTTCAGTGATTAACTCTGCTTCTGCCTTGCATCTGTCAAGTTGCTGATTTATACAGTCTTGCCAAGGATTTTGTTTTAAATGGTGAGCCTCCCCTTTCCCCAACTACTCTTATGAATTTAGATCTTTAACAAGAGTTAACCTGTGTGCATTTTGGCATAGTTCGAAGAACTTTACAAAAAGTCTGTAGGTGCCTAAGTTGCTTGCATAAAATAGGCCCTCTCTTGAACATTTCACTTAGGGAGTAAATTTCTAAAGAATAATTTTGCTTTCAGGCCCTGTTGCATGTGTGTTATAAAATTACCCTGGAATAGGCACATAGGGGTCAATATTCAAGACGATTGAACAAGCCAGAAATGGCTTCTGGTCAGTTAAATCTTTTGTGTGGGACTATCCACTAATATTCAATGGCACGTAACCATTCAGACTGCTAAACTGAAAGCCGGGTGTTTTTGTTATCTTACACAAGGTTTATTGTCTGCAAATACCTATACGTAAAGTTTTCAGGATATCCACAATGAATATTCATGAGAGAGATGTGTATCCTGAAAACTTTACTACATGCAAATCTCTCTCACAAATATTCATTGTGGATATTGTGAAAATCTGGCCGGCTGGGGTGCCCCCAGAACAGGTTTGGGAACCACTGGTGTAAGTTAAGCAGCTAAATCGGACCACATAAAAGCCAGTTAAGTATTGAATATTGTACTTAACCACTTGAGAGCTGGTTGCATAAACCTGGATATTCAGTGCTGACGCCGGTGCCAGGCATGACCCAGCATTGAGGGGCCCCTTTACTAAGCCGCGTAGGCGTCTCTGGGTGGCAAATGTGCGTCAATTCAGAGTTACCACACGGCTACCGCGTGGCCCATGCGATTATTTCATTTTTTACGCGTCTGCTATGCGCGCCAGAAAATATATTTTATTTTCTGATGCAAGGTGAAAATCGGGCAGTAACTCTGACGACACTAAGTCAATGGCTGGTGGTAAGGTCTGCAACCCAAAATGAATGTGCGTCAATTTTTATTTTGCCGCACTTCCATTTCGTCAAAAATTTTTTTTAAAAGGTCTTATTTTACAGTCACACTGAAAAATGATTCTGCGTGTGTGCATAACACAGGTTTTTAAATTATTAGGTCATTTATTTAAGGAACAAAGTTAACCAACACCCATATCACCCATGTGAAAAACTGCCCTCTTGGTTATTCAACTAGTTGACCAAAGATAATTGATAATTAGATTCAGCTGATTGAACACAGCCAGCCCTGAATCTACACCTCACTATGGGGGGGTCTTTTACTAAAGCTTAGCTCAAGTTATCTGCAGCAGGGCCTGTAGGAATAAAATGGGCCCTATTGCAGATAACTCGTGCAAAGCTTTAGTAAAAGACCCCCTATATAAATGAACTTACCATGAAAGTGAAATAGCCACCACAAAGTTTCTACAAGAGCACTTTGGCCCAATGAAATGAAACATCAGAAAAGATTAGAAAAAAGTTGTTGAAAAGTATCAATCTGGAAAAGGTTACAAAGCCATTTCTAAAGTTCTGGAACTCCACTGAACCACAGTGAGAGCCATTATCTCCAAATGAAGATGGCTTGGAATGCTGGAGAATCTTCCCAGGAAGGGCTGACCTGCCAAAATTACTCCAAAGGTGCAGCAACAACTTATCTGGGAAGTCACAAAACATCCCAGAAGAACATCCAAAGAAGTGCAGGCCTCTCTAGCCTCAGCCAAGGTCAGTGTTCATGACTCCACATTAAGAGAGAGACTGGGCAAAAATGGGAAAACATCACTTTCCAAAAGTAACATCCATCCTCGTCTGAAGTTTTCAAAAACACGCCTGGATGATCCCCAAACATTTTGGGACAATGTTCTATGGACTGATGAGTCAAAAATTAGCTCTTTTTGGACAATGCAGGTCCCATTATGTCTGGCCTAAAGCAATACAGTAGTCCACAGAAAGATCATCATACGAACAAACATGATGGTGGTGGTAGTGTGATGGTATGGGGATGCTTTGCTGCCTCATTGAATGACCCACGAATTCTGCCCTATACCAGAAAATTCTTCAGGAGAATGTCCGGTCATGTGTCCATGAGCTGAAGCTGAATCTGAACTATAATTGGGCTATGCAGCAAGACAATGATCCAAAACACAATATCAAGTAAGGATAAGGGTAATGGGATTTGATACCACCTTTCTATGGTACAATCATCAAAATGGTTTACATTTATTATATGCAGGTACTTTCGCTGCCCCTAATGGGCTCACAATCTAAGGGGTCCTTTTACTAAGCCATGTAGGCACCTACGCGCGCCGAATGCACGCCAAATTGGAGTTACCGCATAGCCCTTGCAGTAATTTCAATTTTGGTGCACGTCCGCAAAATATTTTTTATTTTCTGGCATGCGTAATGGACACGTGCCAAGTGGCATTTGACGTGCATAGGTCATTACTGCCTAGATTCTTTACCACTAGGTCAATGGCTGGTGGGAAGGTCTCAGACCCAAATGGACACGCGGCTATTTTGATTTTGCCACACGTCCATTTTTGGCAAAACAAAGAGAGGCCCTTTTTACAGGTGTGTGCCCAAAACCCGTGCCTACACTAACGCAAGCCATTTTTGAGTGGGCCTTTGTAAAAGGACCCCTAAGTAAGTCTACATCTGAATGGCTGAGGAGGAAAAACTAAGTTTTGGACTGACCTAGTCAAAGTCCTGACTTGAACCCAATAGAGATGTGGCAGATCTGAAATGAGAAGTTTATAATGAGAACCTATGAATGTGCCTGAATTAAAGCAGTTGTGCAAAGAATAGTGGGTTAAGATTCCTCTCAGTGATGCAGAAGACTGATATCAAATTATAGGAAGCATTTGGTTGCAATTAAGTTATTAAATTTAGAGGGCAGTTACTTTTTCACATGGGTGTTGAATATCTTTGTTCTTTAATATAGGGGCCCTTTTAATAAGCTGCGTAGGCACCTACGTGCATCCTACACGCGTCAATTTTGAACTACCATCCAGCTACCACATGGCCTGGGTGGTAATTTTATTTTTTACGCAAGTCCGCTACGTGCACTGAAAAATATTTTTATTTTCTGGCGCGCAGCGAGAACTGGGCAGTAATCAGCATTGTACACACATTGACGATTACCACCCGGTTAACGCGTGAGACCTTACCGCTAAGTGAATGGGTGGCGGTAAGGTCTCAGACCCAAAATGGATGCGCCAATTTTCATTTTGCCACACGTCCATTTTCGGCCAAAAAAAAAAGCATTTTTTTAAACAGATACGCTGAAAAATGGATCTCCGCACGTCCAAAACACGTGCCTACACTAGAGCAGGTCATTTTTCAGCACACCTTAGTAAAAGGGCCCCATAGTTTTTAAATGATTACTTAATTTATTTAAGTGTTTACCCAGGTTCCCTTTGTCTAATATAGTATTACATTTTGTTTAAAGCTCGGAAACCATTTCAGTGTGATTATATATCACTGTAAAATGTCAGTGGCAGCGGTGATGGATTTAGAATGTTGGAGAAAAAAAAGGAGCTTTGCACTGATTTTCAGCACTTGGGGATCCTCTTACTAAGCTGCGGTAAAAGGGTGCCTGCACTAGCATCAGCATGTGTTTTTGGCGCACACTGAGGTCACCTTTTACCGCCAGTTTCCTTCTTTTAACCAGTCATTGAGTTGAATGCAGACTCCGGCTCTATAAATTTTCCCAGAAAAGAAATGTTAGGTACTGACTGGTAGTTTTCCAACTTGTTCTAGTCAAGGACAAATTAATTTGAAGAACATTATGAGAAAGGGATAAGCCAAGGGAGAGAGTTGATCAGGGGATTGGGTGGAAGTTGAATTTGTTTTAGTTGCAATATCAAGGGCAAAGATAATTATTTAATAGGCCAAAGATTTGGTGGTGTTAATTTTCCCATTTAAGTTTTTCCTACATATAATAGATCTAGGTCGTCTTTTATCAAACCAAAAACAAAAATGTTTAAATAGGACCCAAAATGAAGACTTTATTTTTTTGTTTGGCATTATTTACACAGGGGCAGCTCAGCATTTTGTTTAGTGTGTGAGACGGGATCTGTGCATACTGAACACAAAATAAAATGAGTGGAAGATCTGGTGAGTGTTTATTCCCAGGTTCAGAGCTGCGGCTAAAATAATTTTCAGTGCTTCATCTTCCCCCCCCCCCCCCCTTTTCTGTTAACAAGTGACTGAAATTAAAATGCATGTTTTCTGAAAAAAAAAATATGATTAGGTGGTTCACCCAAGGAACTGAAATAGAGTTTGTCAAGTAAGTTTCAGAATTTCTTTTTCAAAAACCTAAAAAATGTTATTTTATCTGCGCAACTTGGAAAATTTGTTTAACAACTGAAGACCACTGATGGTGGAATGCCTGTAAAGATCTGGAACTTAATCAAAGACTAAAGAAAGATGCCTTACTGTTCCTATCAACAGATATGTTAGTGTAGTGTTTTGCATTGTCCCTCAGGTTCTGTATAGCGTGACATAAGCTGCATGCGCAAATCCAGTCAACTTGGGGATAATTGGCAATTAACAAGCAATTATTGGCACATTGGCATTAATTACAGCTGTTTAAGCGTATGCTGTAATGTGATGCATGTAAATTCTAAGTTGCATAGTTGAAAGGGGTGTGTGGAATGGTTGGGTCATAGATGTTTCTAAAATCTTTGCGCATTGTTATAGAATACACTTGGCCTCTGCCTAATTTTGGCATCAGCATTTACACCAAGTTTTACTTGACGTAACAGCCCATGACTACATTTAGTCACGCAGACGGGTGCTCTGCGTATTCTATAAACTGTGCAGAGATTCCAAAATTCTATAAATTACACTGAAATTTAGGTGTGAATAATGCCAAACAAAAAAAAAGTTTTCATTTTGGGTCCTATTTAAACATTTTTTGTTTGATAAAAGATGACCTAGATCTTATTATTTGTAGGAAAAAATTAAATGGGAAAAATAACACCACCAAATCTTTGGCCTATTAAATAATTATCTTTGCCCTTGATATTGCACCTAAATTTAGGTGTACTTTATAGAATACTAGGAAAAAATGCCCGTTTATGAGCGGAATGAAACGGGCGCTAGCAAGGGGCCCCCTCCCTCCGTCCCTCGAAGCTACTTGCCTTGTTCGCTGTGGGCCGTTTCGGCCCTTGAGTGTCAATAGCTCCGCCCTCGACGTCATGACGTTTTGACGCGTCATGACGTTTTGACGCGAGGGCGGTGCACACACTCCAGGGCACACCGGATATCTCGGGCGCCTCAACTTCCGTGGAGGCTTCAGAACGTTGGGGTTGCCTTTTATATATATAGATGCCTAGGCATATTTTGTTTCGGTGTTGATTTTTTGGGCGCGATATATAAAATCTAGTCCTGTATGACCTGGCAGCCATTTGCTCCAATTGACCCTAAGTGACACTCCTTAGCTGTCTTCCTCCAGGCTTGCATGCTGTTCAGTTTTTCTATTACTGCATTTTGAGCTGCCACTTGTTTGAACTCTCACTATTTTCATGAGATGGTGCAAGAATTTGAAAACAAACAGTTCTTCTAGAGGTGATGCCTGCAGCAAGGCTTCAGAGAAGTTGAGGGGGGGGGGGGAGCAGTTTAGAGGGATGGAGTGGAAAAAGGATGGAGGAGGGTGGCTGATAGGAGAGGCAGGTGGGGATTGAGGGTAGTGTAGAGCAGGGTTCTTCAAATCCAGTCCTTGAAGTCCACAACCCAGCCTGGTTTTCAGGATTTCCACAGAGTATGTATGAAATCTATTTACATTCACCATTTCTCTTGTATGCAAATAGATCATATAAATATTCATTGTGGAAATCCTGAAAACCATGTTGGGTTGTGGACTTCGAGGACTGGATTTGAGGACCCCCGGTGTACAGTGTATGGGAAGGGACTGTGTTGTGGGAGATCATCTGGGGGAGGGTATTGTGGGAATGAGATGGGCTGGAGGAGAGCGAGATAGTGTTGATGGGTACGGGGAAATGGGTGGAGGGAAAAATAGAGAGTGTGGGGAAGCTGACTCTTCTAATTTGCTTGGTTGCTTTGAGAATGCTTAAGTGGCTGGGCTTTCCACATATTTTCACAGAGTATGCACGAGCCCAGGCTACTCGCCTCTTTCTCTGTTGGCTGTGGACTGACCAAGGCCAGTCTAAAAAGGTTTCAGCTGGTACAGAATACTGCGGCACGCCTGGTAACTCTGAAAAATAAGTTCAATCATATTACCCCTGTATTGGCTGACTTGCATTGGCTGTGTATTGCAGCAAGGAACACTGTTTTAAATTAGCGTATTTGGTTTCCAAGGCATCTTAGAAGGACTTTCCTAAATATCTTTTGGAAAAGTTGCACAGGCAAGTTTTGGAGCACTTATTGCGCCCTCTCAACGCTGTCATTTTCTGCTGCCTTCATTAAGTTCTGCTAGATATTTTCTGTTACACTGGATCTATTTTATATAATTCCTTGCTGACCGAAATTAGCAGTGTTATGACTTACGTTGGTTTTCGCAAGGCTCCGAAAACTTGGCTTTTCAAAAGAAGCTTTGGTGTTTTAGCACATTAGTCATTTTTAGTTTGATATGTATCATTATTTTGTATTGCATATTGTTATTGTAAAAACTTTATTGTATAAATTTGTATATCAAGTAAATATATGAAATCAAATCACTTTGAGAAGTTTTTATTTATTTTGCCAGCATGGCCCATGCTTTCAACCGAGTGGCAAATAACACCTAGGAATTACTTGCATATATATATGGGTGGACTTGTTGTCTGTTGATCCCCAAGACTATTACTGAAACTGAGATAGGAACAATTGCTTTAGCTTTCTTCTTTCTTGATACAGCATTCAACTTGTTAACGAATCAGCAAGCTTGGTTTTGTACCTTAAATAGTTTTGTTGGAAATATTGAACAATACTGTATAACCTTCCCCAGTGACTGAACTATTTTGCCAAGTCATCTGAATTGTGACCTGCAGGACTTCTACTATTCTTCCAAATTATATGGTTGTTTTTGGTGTTGAAAGCTGCCTACTGGGTGCCAATTGAAGACCACCATGCTCATATATACTTAACTAAGAACACAAGTTTTCAAAGTCAAAAAGGTGTGTGTGTGTGTGTGGGTAGTAATTTGTGCAGCTTGTTAGGTATTAAAGAGGAGTTGCAGAACTTGGTAGTTTAGAGGCTTATTCTGAACATTTGAGTGTCTGCTGTGGTAAATTTTGCATTGAAGTTAAAAAGATTCCAATTACAGTCTGATGTTGGAATTCATAAATGTTAAAGCTATTGAAAGGTTAGAATGATTTTAAAGAAGGCAAACAAGGAAGGAAGGATTTTTCTTGGCTATACAAATGTTTCTGTTCAATAGAACACAAATACTTTTTATGGGCTATGACTGCCTTGGGTGAAGCTTCCGCTACAAGTATCTCTTTAATGTTTGAAGTCTCATACATGCTAAAGTGTTACAAAAGTGGTGGGTGTGATTTGTCAGCTAAAACTTCAAATGCTACATTTTTATCCTCCTTCCCTTTTCCTTTCTGTTTTTAAGGGCCCTGTTTACAAAGGCACACTGGCATTTTTATTAAGTGCTAACCTTGTAGATGTCTTATAATATTCCTATGATCTAATTTAGGAGACCTTACAGTTCTAGTGTGGGGACTAATTGTAAAATCTCAGTTTGTTATGGCCAAACACTCATAATTGAAGTATGCGTTGTACAACAATGCTTCATCCCCAGTCAACATTCAGCATTCAACATTTCCAAGGCTACAGTCCTAATAGCATTTGTGTATCAATCTTCTAACGGGGATCATCAGAATATCTTGCAGCATACACCAAATGGGAACCACGCCCCTATGTACTCATGGTGCTGCACAAATGGATATAGATCTACCCATATTATTATATTCTTTAACCCAATTATTTTTTTGAATTTTTGTAAAAAAAATTTTTATATCTGCTTAATTGTATAATAACAAAGTGTGCTCTTTATAACTTTAGGCAATGATATTCTATCATTCATGGCAAGATCGAAAAGGAGGTGCGCATGTATTAGAAGTTAACTTTGGCAGCGATTTTTCACCAGGAACAAACCTCCGCCAACATGGCCAGGTTTCGAAGTCCTTCTTCAGGGAAGAGGTTATCTGGGGAAAAAAACATAATATCAAACATGTACTTATATATCCATATAGAACCGAGCACCCCTGCATTTACAAAAAAGATTGAGGCATTACCATCTCACACTGCACTCCTGCACAGAAAAAAATGGCCGTGGCATCTGACGCAATGTTAGGCTATAAATAGCACACAGCTGATCAGAGCTTGCAATCCTGATTGGGCCATGACTTACCCATAGCTACCAATCAGATCAGTGACCAGCAATCAATTTTGGAGTTTAACCCCAAAGGTTGAAGGGTTTGTAATTGGAAGATCCAACGTTGTTCTTTATGGTTTAATAATTGTCCAATGTTCCCACCCTCCCACCCTAGTCGGACACGGTCTAAGATTCCCCATTTAATGTCACTAAGCTGGTGGATGAAAATCCAGCCAGTGCTGAAAATCCAGCCAGTGCTGAACTAATGGTGCAGTTAATACGGTTCTTAATTCTTGATTTATGTTCATTTAAACAAGACTTTATAGGACGACTTGAACATCCTATATAGATGGATTGACAAGGACACAAACCACATTATTAGAATTGCAGTTGGTTAATAGCCTAACATCGCGTCAGACGCCGCGGCCATTTTTTTCTATGCAGGAATGCAGTGTGAGATGGTAATGCCTCAATCTTTTTTGTAAATGCAGGGGTGCTCGGTTCTATATGGATATATAAGTACATATCTGATATTATGTTTTTTTTCCCCAGCGAACATCTTCCCTGAAGAAGGACTTCGAAACCTGGCCATGTTGGCGGAGGTTTGTCCCTGGAAAAATCGCTGCCAAAGTTAAGTGCTAATACATGCGCACATCCTTTTTGATCTTGCCATGAATGGTAGAATATCAGTGCCGAAAGTTATAAGGAGCACACTTTGTTATTATACAATTAAGCAGATATAAAAATTTTTTTTTACAAAAATTCAAAAAAATAATTGGGCTAAAGAATATAATAATATGGGTAGATCTATGACGATTTGCGCAGCACCATGAGTACATAGGGGCTTGGTCGCCATTTGGTGTATGCTGCAAGATATTCTGATGATCCCCGTTAAAAGATTGATACACAAATGCTATTAGGACTGTAGCCTTGGAAATGTTGACTGTTGACTGGGGATGAAGCATTGTTGCACAACGCATATTTCAATTATGAGTGTTTGGCATATAAATTCCTATGGGCATCTACATGGTTAATGCATGCTAATTTTTAAACAGGGCCCTAAGCCTTTTTTTTTTTTTTTTTAAATAAAAGAAATAGGTCTAGGACAATGATTCTGAACCTAGTCCTTGGGACACGTCCAGACAATCTGATTTTCAGAATTTCCATGCCTATGGATGAGCTGGGTTTATATACAGTGGAGGGATATCTGTCTCATGTATAGCCACAGTGGATATCCTGAAAAATGCATGGCTGGATGTGTCCTAAGGTCTGTCTCAGGGAAGGTTACAAAAGTAATAACCAGTTCTTTTATGTTAAAATCACAAATACTAAGATTTCTCTGTTTTGCACGAATTTGTTTCATTCCAGAGGAGATGCTTGTGGATTCCTTTGTTCACTGTATAGGCCACCCTCATCTTAGCCTTTCATTAATCACAGATTCTAGTTTGACTGTACCCTGTTCTCCCTATCAGCTGTTTCTAAAACCTCGTCCTCTAAGTAACTCTCTGTTGGAGGCTTCATGTTGGAACTACCTTTTTTCTTGTGTAGACTTGGTAACATCGGGATAAACTGACTCTTTTTGCCCACAGAACAAAGTACAAGTCTGTGAGTTACGAAAAAATAATCTGCTTTTGAATTGTACACCCAATGATGGGTGGAACATATCATCACTGTAAAACTTTGATTTAAACTATAGATTCCATATATATGGATATATTTATGGTTTGGGTTTTTTTTTTTTTAGTTCTGTGTAGTTCGTTTCCCCTTAAGATGAGTACCAAGGGGACTTGATGGATGGAGAGGATGAGAGAATGATTTTTGACAGATTAGGATGGAGGAATGAGAGGGGGGGATAGGGGGATCTAAGGGGATTGACTTGGGAGGGTGTAGCCTAATGGTTAAAACAGTGGGCTGTGACTAAGATAGGGGTTCAAATTTCACATCTCCCACTGACGACACTTTATCCTCTCTTGCATCAGGTACAGAGTTGGGGCCTTATTTACTGATCTGTGGTATCGCTGGTTAGTGAATCCCTCAATAAGTGCATTTTTTTACATTGCTGTATCCAAGGATGGTACATTTTCCTGGCCACACTAACATAGGGGTCTGAAATTGGTTCTCACTATCTTTTAAAGGACCAGATGGTGGTTTAGGAAAACCTGTCCACCTCCATTGCCTTATAAAACCAGAGAACCCCCTCCTCATCAGATCTAGGCCCATTCCTGGTGCTTTAAAAAAAATCCAAAACCCCAACTGATCCAGTCCCCTTAAAAATGAGGGCAGTCCCCCTGTACACTCCCATCACAATCCTATATTTATAAATTCATTGCCATACTCCTGCCCTATTGACTGCCTCTACAAAATTGGCTGTTGCAGGTCCCTAGCAATTGTATCATAGCTCTGCCCCTAGGGAGATAGTTTGTTAGGAAGAAGGATTCTGTGGAAGGTCCTCATGGACTTTCCCTCCATCCCCCAGTCCTTCAATCACAGGGTGATATGATACAGACGTTCAAATATTTGAAAGGTATTAATCCGCAAACGAATCTTTTCTGGAGATGGGAAGGCAGTAGAACGAGAGGACATGAAATGAGATTGAAGGGGGGCAGACTCAGGAAAGATGTCAGGAAGTATTTCTTCACGGAGAGGGTGGTGAACGCTTGGAATGCCCTCCCGCGGGAGGTGGTGGAGATGAAAACAGTATCGGAATTCAAGCATGCGTGGGACAGGCATAAAGGAATCCTGTGCAGAAGGAATGGATCTACAGAAGCTTAGCTGAAATTGGGTGGCGGGGGGAAGAGGGGTTGGTGGTTGAGAGGCTAGGATGGGGGAGGGCAGACTTATACGGGGTCTGTGCCAGAGCCGGTGATGGGAGGCGGGACTGGTGGTTGGGAGGCGGGAAATACTGCTGCACAGACTTATACGGTCTGTGCCCTGAAAAAGACAGGTACAAATCAAGGTAAGGTATACACATATGAGTTTATCGTGGGCAGACTAGATGGACCGTGCAGGTCTTTTTCTGCCGTCATCTACTATGTTACTATGTTACTATGTTCAATCACCTCTGTTCCCCCTCCATCCTCATTTGCTCATTCTGCCACCCTCTGCATTCTCCAGTCCTTCCTTTCCTTTCTGTCCTTGATTCTGCCCCTGCCTCCTCCAGTCCTCAGATTCCATCCCTGTGTTGAAACCTTGTTTCCTTTCTTGTACCTGGCACTAATCCCTTTTCCCTCACCCGAAAGAGCAAAATAAATTGCCCAGATACAAGAAAATGTAATACAACAAGTACATATTGTTACAAAGTTCACTTGATTTCTATGCAGATCTATGTAGCTTCTAACCCTGACTTGGCATAGATATTGGTGGTGGTGGTGGGGGGGGGGGGGGGGGTCTGTGCAAGCTAACATAACTAGATACAGTGGTGGAAATAAGTATTTGATCCCTTGCTGATTTTGTAAGTTTGCCCACTGACAAAGACATGAGCAGCCCATAATTGAAGGGTAGGTTATTGGTAACAGTGAGAGATAGCACATCACAAATTAAATCCGTAAAATCACATTGTGGAAAGTATATGAATTTATTTGCATTCTGCAGAGGGAAATAAGTATTTGATCCCCCACCAACCAGTAAGAGATCTGGCCCCTACAGACCAGGTAGATGCTCCAAATCAACTCGTTACCTGCATGACAGACAGCTGTCGGCAATGGTCACCTGTATGAAAGACACCTGTCCACAGACTCAGTGAATCAGTCAGACTCTAACCTCTACAAAATGGCCAAGAGCAAGGAGCTGTCTAAGGATGTCAGGGACAAGATCATACACCTGCACAAGGCTGGAATGGGCTACAAAACCATCAGTAAGACGCTGGGCGAGAAGGAGACAACTGTTGGTGCCATAGTAAGAAAATGGAAGAAGTACAAAATGACTGTCAATCGACAAAGATCTGGGGCTCCACGCAAAATCTCACCTCGTGGGGTATCCTTGATCATGAGGAAGGTTAGAAATCAGCCTACAACTACAAGGGGGGAACTTGTCAATGATCTCAAGGCAGCTGGGACCACTGTCACCACGAAAACCATTGGTAACACATTACGACATAACGGATTGCAATCCTGCAGTGCCCCTCAAGGTCCCCCTGCTCCGGAAGGCACATGTGACGGCCCGTCTGAAGTTTGCCAGTGAACACCTGGATGATGCCGAGAGTGATTGGGAGAAGGTGCTGTGGTCAGATGAGACAAAAATTGAGCTCTTTGGCATGAACTCAACTCGCCGTGTTTGGAGGAAGAGAAATGCTGCCTATGACCCAAAGAACACCGTCCCCACTGTCAAGCATGGAGGTGGAAATGTTATGTTTTGGGGGTGTTTCTCTGCTAAGGGCACAGGACTACTTCACCGCATCAATGGGAGAA
Organism: Microcaecilia unicolor; assembly: GCF_901765095.1. NCBI lineage: Eukaryota > Metazoa > Chordata > Amphibia > Gymnophiona > Siphonopidae > Microcaecilia > Microcaecilia unicolor. The sequence goes on along the minus strand of NC_044034.1, from coordinate 280,577,165 downwards.
TGGATGGGGCCATGTACCGTACAATTCTGAGTGACAACCTCCTTCCCTCCGCCAGGGCCTTAAAAATGGGTCGTGGCTGGGTCTTCCAGCACGACAATGACCCAAAACATACAGCCAAGGCAACAAAGGAGTGGCTCAGGAAGAAGCACATTAGGGTCATGGAGTGGCCTAGCCAGTCACCAGACCTTAATCCCATTGAAAACTTATGGAGGGAGCTGAAGCTGCGAGTTGCCAAGCGACAGCCCAGAACTCTTAATGATTTAGAGATGATCTGCAAAGAGGAGTGGACCAAAATTCCTCCTGACATGTGTGCAAACCTCATCATCAACTACAGAAGACGTCTGACCGCTGTGCTTGCCAACAAGGGTTTTGCCACCAAGTATTAGGTCTTGTTTGCCAGAGGGATTAAATACTTATTTCCCTCTGCAGAATGCAAATAAATTCATATACTTTCCACAATGTGATTTTCCGGATTTAATTTGTGATGTGCTATCTCTCACTGTTACCAATAACCTACCCTTCAATTATGGGCTGCTCATGTCTTTGTCAGTGGGCAAACTTACAAAATCAGCAAGGGATCAAATACTTATTTCCACCACTGTATAGTTGTGCTGTTTTTATTTAAGCGGCATTTTGTTGGCAGTGACATTGGCGAGAAGTGGATATTTAGACCAAAAGCAACCATAAGGAAGATAGGAGCAGCCCTGTTTTATTGTTTCTATCTTTGTTGTCAACATTTAATGAACAAAGAGGATCTTGTATAGTTTTTCATAGTTAAAACTGATTCTACTTACATTGCTCCTCCTTGCTGGGGGCCTTTGTTAATAATCATAGACTTATTTCTGCTCCACATTGCTGAAAATCCCACATACGTACAGCACAAGAATTAATTGAAAGGCTTCTGTAATATGGGAGTCATTTGGTACAAAGGAAGGCCATTACAGGCCTGTCCTTTTGAATGCCTCTTGCTATTTATGACTGAAGAAGAACTTTGGATTTAAAATAATTTTATGCTCTATTGTGGAATCCATACACCCCTACTTTTTGGCCAGCTAGAATCAAATGAAGGAAAAGTGTCTGTTTGCTATGATCAAAGTTTTTGAGAAAAGAGAGACCATTAAATTGTGTTTGTAGGTTTTTCCTATAAGATGAGGATCTGATGAGATTTTGAGAGGTTGGAGTGAGGAGGCAATGTCCTTATGTGGATTAGGAATTATTTGACAGAAAACAGAGGGTAGGGTTAAATGCCCATTTTTCTCAATGGAGGAAGGTCAGTAGTGGAGTGCCGCAGGGATCTGTACTGGGTCCTGAGCGATTTTAACATATTTATAAATGATTTGGAAATTGGAACAACAAGTGAGGTGACTAAATTTGCAGATGACACAAAACTATTCAAAGTTGTCAAAACGCATGCAGACTGTGAATAATTGTAGGAAGACCTTAGGAAACTGGAAGACTGGGCTTCCAAATAGCAGATGAAATTTAGGGCCCTGTTTACTAAGGTGTGTTAGTGTTTTTAGCGTGCCTACACTTAGCGAGCTAACCATGCAGGCGCCTATAGGGATATTGTAGGCATGTACATGGTTAACACACATTAAAAACATTAATGCACCTATAACGCTGCTTAGTAAACAGGGCCCTTAATGTGGACATATGTTAAGTGATGCATTGGACAAATGTAAAGTGATGCACATTTGGGAAGAATAATCCAAATCTTAGTTACCTGATGCTGGGGTCCACCTTAGGAGTCAGCACTCAAGAAAAAGATCTAGGTGTCATTGTAGACAATATGCTGAAATCTTCAGCCCAGTGTGTGGCGACAGTCAAATAAGCAAAAAGGATGCTAGGAATTATTAGGAAAGGGATGTAAGACCAAGAATATTATAAAGCCTCTGTATCGCTCCGTGGTGCGACTTCACCTTGAGTATTGCATTCAAGATGTAGAATTAGAAATGGTTCAAAGAAGAGCGACCAAAATGATAAAGGGGATGGAACTCCTCCCATATGAGGAAAGGCTAAAGAGGTTAGGCCTCTTCATTTTGAAAAAGAGACGGCTGAAGGGAGATATGATTGAGGTCTATAAAATCCTGAGTGGTGTAGAACGGGTAGAAGTGGATCGATGTTTTTTTCACTCTTTCAAAATTATTTTTATTTATTTTTGTTACATTTGTACCCCGCGCTTTCCCACTCATGGCAGGCTCAATGCGGCTTACATATTGTATACAGGTATTTATTTGTACCTGGGGCAATGGAGGGTTAAGTGACTTGTCCAGAGTCACAAGGAGCTGCCTGTGCCTGAAGTGGGAATCGAACTCAGTTCCTCAGTTCCCCAGGACCAGAGTCCACCACCCTAACCACTAGGCCACTCCTCCACTCATCTGTAGGACACTCGATGAAATTAAATGGAAATACTTTTAAAAACAAATATGAAAAAATATTTTTCACTCAAAGAATAGTTAAGCTCTGAAACTTGTTGCCAGGGGATGTAGTAACAGTGGTTAGCATATCTGGGTTTAAAGTTCCTGGAGGAAAAGTCCATAGACTGTTATTGAGATAGTCATGGGGGAAGCCACTGCTTGCTCTGGGATTGGTAACATGAGATGTTGCTACTATTTGGGTTTCTACCAGGTATTTGTGACCTGGATTGGCCACTGTTGGATGCAGGATACTGGACTAGATGGCCCATTGGTCTGACCCAGTATGACTATTCTTATGGTCTTATGTTCTTATATATTTTTTTCGCTGTAAGGGTGTAAAAGCGTAAAACTAAGAAGGCATGAGATAAACAGAAGGGACCATTAGTTTCTGAAAGTGGTTAGTAGAAAGTGTGACCTAGCAGCATTTTTTTGAAGTCTGTATAGTCATGTACTTGATGCAACAATTTGTCTTGGACTACCAGAATGTATGGGAAAGTTGTTTAACCCATTAGTGCCCAATGTTCCCATATGGGAACAAATCAATTTGTTTCCATATGGCTTATGGGAAAATTGGGCACTAATTTGGCTTATGGTCATACAGGTTGAGATAGGGGAAGTGCATGCAAATCTTTCTCTTAACAAAACACAACTGGTTGGAGTTCCCACATGAGAGGTGCAGGGACAGCTGTTATAGATCATATCAAGGATGTAACTTTCTTTCCGATTTTGCTGGATGTCTCATGACAATTCAGGCTTGTGGTTGGGAATGACAGCAGTACTCAGATAACATGAACAATTTGCTATTACAGTCACTTTATTTCCTATCTGGCAAAAAACTTTGTTTTATTTAGTATGACCAACAATATTGGTTGCAGGAAATGTTGGTACTTTAATGGAAGTGAAATCCTTTTGTACAAGTTAGATTTTGTTCCATTGTGTTAAGACTCTATAGCTTCTTTTCAAAATAACTGGAAAAAAAAAACCTTGAGTGGTTTTAATGCCACATTGCATGCCTCCCAAGCACTCAATCTTGATAAATAGTGTGTTGAAGATGAACAGTGATCTTTCTGCCATCTGTGTCTTAAGTAATTTAACCATCTCTTTTGCTCACATATTTCATAAAATTACTGAGAAAATGGGCTAGCAACGTGGCCTAGATGGATAAGTGTTGTACAGTTCCATGTGTAGGGTCCCCTTTGATTCCTGGGTTGACTACTGAGGATGAGGCAGAGGCATTATGTGTAGCCCTTGGGGGCGGGGGGCGGATTTGAAGTTGAGAGAGTGAGTCGTGCTAGTTTCTTGGATGTGACATATAAATAGAGTTGGGTTGAAAGGTTTTGAAGCAAGGCTACATTCTTCCCAGCCTAGGATGATCTCTGTAATAACCCAACTGAGCATGGTTTTTTTTTTTTGGGTGGGGGGGGGGGGGGTGGGAGGAGAATATAAAAATAGGGAAATTATATCCACCAGTATTGCAGATGCAGGCTGATGGTGCCAGATTCCACTCTATTTCTGATGGAGCCAGTTGTAAGAAGGAGCTAGGTCAGAAAGAATTCTTAATTACTGAGTATTTGTTTTAGGAATAAGGTATTTTCCTGGGGGGGGGGGGGGGGGAGATCAATATGAAAGTTTGCTGGGTGGATTGGGGGGGAGGAGAACAAGGCTGAGAGATGGCAGAGCAAGCTAACAGTTCCCCACTGGGGATTGAGGACAGAGGCAGAGCAAGCTCAGTGTGTGCCGCTGGTGTGTGTGTGGGGCGGGAAGGAAATCAAAGTTGAGGGTGTGCCATGGGGAGGGTAGGGGAGAGATACAACTACTAGGTGGGGGGGACCTAGGAAAGAGGACTTTAGGAGTAGACAGAATTTAGGGGTCTTGCTGGGAGTTAGATGGAGAGAAAACTGCAGCTGGATTGGGAGATAGAACTGGGGAGGCTGGAGCCTGAGGAGGGAAAGGCAGGAGGGCATTTCAGGCCATATGATGGGGTAATTCTGTGCATAACTACTACAAATAAACAATGCAGAATTTTGCAGAAATTTTACGCAGAATTTGAAAACTTATTTTGTGCAGAATTCCCCAGGAGTAAGGGATATTTGATCCTTTAGAATAGGTGGGTAGAATGGGGTGACTCAAAATGCAGGCTGAGGGGTTTTGTGGGGTGGTTATTGTTTTTAGATGTCATAATGATGTGTTTGTGTTATGTTGGACTATGAGTGTTCTATTGTGTGACATCTACAGGCTCATTTTCGAAAGAGAAGGACGCCCATCTTTCGACACAAATTGGAAGAGGGGCATCTTTATTTTTTATTTTTTTTATTTTATTAATACATTTCAATATTTCACTACACAGTGTAAATATGCAATCGGCATTATTATACAAATGAAATTCAAAATACAATTAAAGTAATAAAAAATTCTTAACAGCCTATTGGATTCCAAGAATTCATAAGTCTAGAAAGAATTAAAGAAAATAATTTAGCGGTTGCTACATCGGGTTACCAACCCTAGCCTGCTATTTAGGGAGGGCGTACAACATTCACATCAACTCTAGCATCAATAAATTCTTTTAACTGTTTTGGGTCTTCAAACTGAAAATGTTTACCCTCAAGCAATACATTACAAATACAAGGAAATCGTAATACAAAGTTTATTCCCAGTGCCAACGCTCTAGGGCGCTGCTCCAAAAAAGCCCTGCGCCTTACTTGTGTGGGCCTCGAGAGATCTGGAAAAATTCGAACCTTTGAGCCCAAAAACAAGTTTTCTAAGTGTCTTAAGAAAAGTCTTAAAACAGCATTGCGATCAGGCTCCAGTACAAAAGTGACCAGCATAGTTGACCTCTGGGTAATTATTTCCAGTGAACCTTCCAGGAAGGAAGTAAGATTCATTCCATCCCCCACTACCGGGGGGTTTCCATCAGTCCCCTTCGGGTTCCAGATGTGATAGGCCCGTGTAATGGGAGGTAGTGAGTCCTTATCCATTCCAAGAACGTCTACCATATATTTTTTCACCATTTCCAAAGGAGAAATTAAAGGAGATTTGGGGAAGTTAAGAAACCTAAGGTTAAGTTTCCTAACCTGGTTCTCCAGGTATTCCATTCGCTTGTGCATGAAATTATTATCTTTAACCAATGCAGTTTCCAAATTCCCCATTTCTTGAAGCTCAGTATTCACTTTCTCTAGTTTCAAGGATTGCTGTGCAGTCACTTGCACTTGGAGCAACGCAGCTTCAGACAGAATTTTAATATCACCAGTGTTTTCTTTCAATGTGTTCTGCATAGAGACCTGAATGCCATAAACCATGTCCCACAGTGACTCAAATGTCACTATTGCTGGTCTAACCATGCCACTAGCAACTGGGAGAGATTGAGGTTGAGCCTCAGCTCGAGATAATCTAGAAACAATGTCTTGAGGCAATACCTGTAAAGCTGATTGAATTAACTGCTCTTGTTCATGAGATCCACTCTCAGTAGCTGCAAACCTTCCCTCGACCAGGTTTGGTTGAACCACTTCGATTTCCGTCGCTGTTCGGGCTGCAAGCAACTCTCTCCTAGGTTGAGGCGGAGCAATATGATCCACAGGGCTCAAGGAAGCCCCGTTAGGACTCTTAATCGACGCCGATGTGTCGAGAGTTGCAGTGGGGGGGGGGGGGGGGGGGTCAAAGTTCCCCGAGGACCCGGTTGCTGCTTTGGAAATTGCAAGGTCGTCTGCTTCAACGTTGAAAAGGTCTCAGGAACCGAGGGATGTTCCTTAACCTTTCCCCTCCGCTTCCCCATCCAGAAAAATGAGGCGGCAGAAGCACCAACAGAGCTGAAAACCGAAGCAGCCTCAGAAGCAAACACAGGTGCGTCCGCTCACAGCACCATCTTGGATTTCCAGAACTAGAGGGGCATCTTTCGCACAGGGTCGCCCAAATCAGCATAATCAAAAGCTGATTTTGGGCGTCCCCAACTGCTTTCCGTCGCGGGGACAACCAAAGTTCACGGGGGCATGTCGGAGGCGTAGCGAAGGCGGGACTTTGGGCGTGCCTAACACATGGGCATCCTCGACCCAATGGAAAAAAAAAGGGCGTCCCTGATGAGCACTTGAACGACTTTACCTGGTCCTGTTTTTCTTACGACCAAGCCACAAAAGGTGCCCAAACTGACCAGATGACCACCGGAGTGAATCGGGGATGACCTCCCCTTACTCCCCCAGTGGTCACTAACCCCCTCCCACCCTCAAAAAACAGCTTTAAAAATATTACGTGCCAGCCTCTATGCGAGTCTCAGATGTTATACTCAGGTCCATCACAGCAGTATGCAGGTCCCTGGAGTAGTTTTAGTGGGTGCAGTGCACTTCAGGCAGGTGGACCCAGGCCCATCCCCCCCCTACCTGTTACACTTGTGGTGGTAAATGTGAGCCCTTCAAAACCCACCAGAAACCCACTGTACTCACATCTAGGTGCCCCCTTCACCCCTAAGGGCTATGGTAGTGGTGTACAATTGTGGGGAGTGGGTTTTGGGGGGCTCAGCACACAAGGTAAGGGAGCTATGTAGCTGGGATCAATTTCTGAAGTCCATTGCAGTGCCCCCTAGGGTGCCCAGTTGGTGTCCTGGTATGTCAGGGAGACCAGTGCACTATGAATGCTGGCTCCTCCCACGATCAAATGGCTTGGCTTTGGTAGTTTCTGAGATGGGCGTCCTTGGTTTCCATTATCGCTGAAAATCAGAAACGACCAAGTCTAGGGACGACCATCTCTAAGGACGGCCTAAATGTCAAGATTTGGGCGTCCCTGACCGTATTATCGAAACAAAAGATGGACGCCCATCTTGTTTCGATAATACGGGTTTCCCCACCCCTTCGCCGGGACGTTTTGCGAGGACATCCTCAGCAAAACTTGGGCGTCCCTTTCGATTATGTCCCTCCTAGTATCTTTGTGCCAGATATAATTAATCAAATGAAATGAAACAAAGGTGTTTTAAACATAGTGGCCCTTTAAAAAAGAATAACCTTGGGAAATTAAATGCATTTCATAGGAAAAGCAAAATCTTTTCTTATGCAGATACTCTTTATTGTAATTTCAGGTACAATATCTAGTTGGACAGCCTCCAAAAAGGACTCCCAGCTTACAAATCAAACATTAGCATTTATAAGAAGATTAGTGTTTAAGGCTATGCATTAGTTCAGGATTCCTTACTGAGATTTCTCTAGTGTTTCCTTTTTTCCTTGAGGCTGGATTACGTTGGAGAGAAAGCCATGCCTTTAATATTTCAAAATAAATGTTGTAGCAGTGCTTCCCAAATTTGTGTCCATTGTGCCCCGTTTTAACTTTTAAAAATTCATATAACCACAGGTGATGGTGAATAAAATTAGTATTATATATTTATTATTAGGATTTATTTACCACCTTTTTGAAGGAATTTACTCAAGGCGGTGTACAGTAAGAATAGATCAAACGAGCAGTAGGCAATTAGAGCAGTAAAAATATTTGAACAACAATACAAAGTATGGCATGGTATACTACTTGCAATGACAGCATAATATGTACTAGAACATTATAATTGGTAGTGAGGGTAAGGCAAAATTGTACCATATAGATGAGTAAGAAAGTAGGAAGAATTAGAAAGTAAGGTGATTGATTTGAAGAAAGTAGCACATGAGGTCAGAGAGATGGTTAAATATCTCAGCTAGGGTAGGAGTGGATAAACATGTCCCGCTGCAGTATGTGCAGCCCAAGTCAATCCTTGTGTGTGTGAGTGAGACTAACAAGTTAGTTACTACTTCCATTAAAGGCTTGGTTGAAGAGCCAAACTTTCACCTGCTTCCTGAAGTATACCTCTGTTATTGTATCCTACAATTGCAAACACCTCTTTGGAGAGGAGTATAACAAGCCTGTTCCGGTTTTATAAAAAATTTTTTTTAGAAGAGAGGAGACCCAAGAGAGTTCTGTCTTATCATTTTCCTTGGAGTACACATTTCAAGTCACACTCTCTGAGGTTTTAAAGACCCCTGAGGCAGGCCTTTGGGCCGAAACACAGCCGTGTCGGGTCATTTTTTTATGTGGATTACGTCATTTTTTATGTGAATAAACACATTATTTGGTATCCTCATTCATTCTCCTCACTTTTTTCCTTCATATCTCACGGTTTCGTGAGAGTTTTTACCTCCTTTTTGTTTTATCATGGTATACTACTTGCAATGACAGCACAATATGTACTAGAACATTATAATTGGTAGTGAGGGTAAGGCAAAATTGTAACATAGATGAGTAAGAAAGTAGGAAGAATTAGAAAGTAAGGTGATTGATTTGAAGAAAGTAGCACATGAAGTCAGAGAGATGGTTAAATATCTCAGCTAGGGTAGGAGTGGATAAACATGTCCCACTGCAGTATGTGCAGCCCAAGTCAATCCTTGTGTGTGTGAGTGAGACTAACAAGTTAGTTACTACTTCCATTAAAGGCTTGGTTGAAGAGCCAAACTTTCACCTGCTTGCTGAAGTAGACCTCTGTTATCCACTTCTTCTGTCCCCTCTCCACCTCTTTATCTAGAGCATGAAGGCAGCAGGAACAGCAGAATTAGTGGAAGTACCAGTGGCATAGTCAGAAGGCAATTTTTGGGTGGGCCCAGGGTAGAATGGATAGGCTTACATGTTTCTTCTCCACCTCCGCTCCTTGCCCCGCCTGCCCCCACCCCTGCCAAATGTCAACAGTAGGCTGGTGGAGATCCTTAAGCTTGCCAGCTGAAGACATTCTCCACGGAACCCCCAGGCCTTCTGAATGCTGTGGCAGTTGGCGACTTCACTTCCAGCCACCAATGCCAACACTCAGCACATGCTCAGTTCTTGTGCATGTGCGGGGAATGCCAGCTTTGGCGGCCTGACTGGTGTCTGCCACTGTTCTGAAAGCCCAGGAGTTCTGTGGAGAAACTTTTCAGCTGGTGGGGCTTGGGAATCCCCATCAGGTACAAAAATGATGTGTGCTGCTGCTGGGTGGGCTCGAGTGTTAAATGGGTGGGCCCCTGTCCATCTTTGACTGCTGCTTGGCAACAGTAGCAGCAGTCAGCACAGGGCTCTGTGTGTCAGTGTATGCTTATCCCTTGTATTTTGCAAGGGTCTCTAGTCTAGCAGGAGGCTTGCACAGGAGGAGGGGGCAGGACAGGTGAACATTCACTGGTTCAAAGGCCCCATGCTGAGTATCACTACTGGGCATAGATCAAAAAAGAAGCCTAGATAGAGGGGGAGCAGCCTAGTGGTTAGTGCAGTGGACTTTGATCCTGGGGAACTGGGTTCGATTCCCACTGCAGCTCCTTGTGACTCTGGGCAAGTCACTTAACCCTCCATTGTCCCAGGTACAAAATAAGTACCTGAATATATGTAAACCGCTTTGAAAGTAGTTGCAAAAACCTCAGAAAGGCGGTATATCAAGTCCCAATTCCCCTTCCCCCCTCTCTGTGACTTACCCCGTCCTGCCCCTGATCTACAGATGTTAGGGTCTTGACCCACAGTTACGGAACCACTGACCTCATAGAAGGAAAGGGTTAGGGCAGAAGGATTGGGTTTGCATTACGTTTTATTTGTAAGGTAGCATTTACCTTTCTAATTTGTACTTAAGAACATAAGAATAGCCATACTGCATCAGAACAGTGGTCCATCTAGCCCAGTATCCTGCTTCCAACATTGGCCAATCCAGGTCACAAGTACCTGGCAGAAACCCAAATAGTAGCACAATTGCATGCTACCAATCCCAGGACAAGCAGAGGATTTCCCCATGTCTATCTTAATAGCAGACGTGGGACATTTCATCGAGGAACTTGTCCAAACCTTTTTAAAGCCCATATATGCTAAATGCTGCTACCACATCCTCTGGCAATGAGTTCCAGAGACTGCGTATTCTTTAATGGGCAGATGCCCAAAACTCAAGCACTGTTCTGAACAGCATTGGAATTTTACTGCCCGATTAGCGCGCCTGATTAGCTCCCTCAAGCTCAGCACTAATGACATGCAAATTTAATCGCGGTCATAGTGTTGAGCATGAGGGACAACTGCGGATGCATGCCCTGAAAGCATAGGAGAAAAGCCCTGACCTGTCAAACCTGGTTTGACAGGTCAGGGCTTAAGGTCTGGTGGTCCGGTGGACCTCAGGCTCCCCCAGGCCCTCTCCTACCTCCAAAATAACATTTAAACCTAGTGGTCCATTAGGAACCCCTCAGCCTCTCAAAATGTGAGGGCCTGGTGGTCCAGTGGACCCTAGCCCCTGCCTGCACCTGAAATAACATTTAAACCTGGTGGTTCAGTGAGACCTTCGGCCATGCCCACCCCCCTTCCCAAAGACCATCCCTTGTGGTCTAGCGGTGGCCCTGCGCACCCTGCCCATGGCCTACCTCAAAGTTGGAGGAGGAGGAACGGAGTCCTGCTCCCTCTTCCTGCAGGCACCTCCTCAAAATGGTGGCACCTCGCCCTGCCCGTGCATCCTGGGATGTACTGGGTCCACAAAGGATGCACTGGGCAGGGTGAGGTGCCACCATTTTAAGGAGGCACCCACAGGAAGAGTGAGCAGGACTCTGTCTCTCTTCTTCCAACTTCTTCCAACTTTGAGGTAGGCCACTGGCGGGGAGGGGGGCCAGGGCCACTGCTAGGCCACCAGGGATGGTCTTTGGGATAGTGGGAGTGGGCATGGCCAGGGTCCCAATGGGTTTAAATGTTACTTTGAAGATGGACTGGGGCCAGGCCCTCATATCTTTGGGGGGGGGGGGGGGGTCCCACTGGACCACCAGGTTTAAATGTTATTTCAGTGGTGGGTGGGGGCCTGGGTCTACCGGACCACCAGGCCCTCATATCCTTGGGAGGGAGGGCCTGGAAGCATGCAAATGCATGTTGAACAAGGTCTCCCTATTCTTCCCCAATGCCCTGGCAAACCCTAGCTCCAGCTCTGAGCTGGTATAGGGTTTGCCAAAGGAGCAGCACCCTTGTTTGGCGTTGCCTGCTGACCATTGGGGAGGAATATTAATGGCCTTGTTGAGCATACATTTGTATGCTATTAGCATTTAGAGCTGGCAAGCTCATTATTTTACATGCTCGCTGGCTCTGAACATTTTACTGTAGGAAATGCAGACGCTAGTCCAGTTCTAATAGCCTCTACCTCACACATTTGCTTCTGGTCCTGAGAGAAAAAATATTTCTTTCTTTTTGTTTTAAAAGTATTTCCATGTTATTTAATTGGTACAGGGATGCTCAAAACCTAACACCAGCGCTAGGGGCGACTAGTGCCGGACTAGCACCAGCATTAGGGTTCGCAATAATGTTCAGAGAGGCTGTAATGCGGGAGAAATGCTGGCAGGAAACTACCTCAAACAGCGGGCAGATCAGATCATTATCTATTCCCTCCCAATGCTGAGAGACTGCGTACGTCAAGTACCGCTATAGAAATGGTAAGTAGAAGTAGTAGTAGTAGTAGTTCCTTGGTCTGCTTACTGGAAATAAGCCAAACTGCAGATACATCTTACTTTTTGCTAATAGTGAGCAAAGCTGATAAGAATGAGCAGAGCCGTGGTTTGAAGTTTAATGGATTGGAGTTGTTGGTCAGAGATGCTGATGCAGCTTAAATTAGGGGAAGAATGGATTAAAAAATGGACTGGAGAAAGTAAGGGAGGATAAAGACGAAATGGTGGTAGCGCAGTGGCATTCGCACAAGAGCTGTGCTTAATGCACAGCTCTTGTGCACACGTAACAGGCATGTTCCTTCCCCCTTAACATCCCAATGCTTACAGCACGCATATATTTGCATACTACTAGCGTTAAACATTGGGAAGTTTTTTTCCCACACTGTTCTGGCACTGTAGTTTTGAGCATCTGGGCCTGAGTGTCCCCTGGTCTTTGTACTTTTTCAAAGAGTGAAAAATCAATTCACTTTTACTCATTGTACACCACTTGGGATTTTGTAGACCTCGATCATATCCCCCATCAGCCATTTCTTTTCCAAGCTGAAGAGCCCTAACCTCTTTCACCTTATACAAATAAAGAAGTTGGAACAATTTGGTCCTATCATATTCAGAAGCCTTCAGGTAGTTAAAACTTATATTATTTATTCCATTTGTATCCCACATTTTCCCACCTCTTTGCAGGCTCAATGTGGCTTACAATACATCATGGAAAGTGGTAATGATAAAAGAATAGACATTTGGTGTTACAGAAGGATTTTGGGTTGAATGGTAATGGAATACATGATAGTAATATAACATAAGGCATAATTAACATTTCTGGATATATGTGGGAGTTTCACATGTTTTGATCTTTGTGGTATATCTTGTCGAAGAGATGGGTCTTTAGTAGTTTACGGAAGTGGTCAGTTCATAGGTCACTTTTAGGTTACCTGGCATTGCGTTCCAGAATTGCGTGCTCATATAGGAAAAGGTTGATGCATGCATTAATTTGTATTTTAGACCTTTACAGTTGGGGAAATGAAGATTAAGGAATGTGCGAGATGATCTTTTAGCATTCCTGGGAGGTAGGTCTATCAGGTCTGACATGTAGGCTGGGGCCTCGCCATGGATGATTTTATGTACTAGGGTACATACTTTGAACGTGATGCGTTCTTTGAGTGGGAGCCAGTGTAGCTTCTCTCGTAGGGGTTTTGCACTTTCATATTTTGATTTTCCAAATATGAGTCTGGCTGCCGTGTTCTGGGCTGTTTGGAGTTTTTTGAGTACTGTATTTTTTGGACTATAAGACGCACTGGACCATAAGACACACCTAGGTTTTAGAGGAGGGAAATAGGAAAAAAAAATTCAGACTATAAGACACACCTTTTTCCTCCTCTAAAACCTAGATGCTGTGGTGCATCTTGTCCGAATCCCTCCCTCCCGCCCCCGCTGAGTTCCAAGATCCCCTGCCCTCCCTCCCTCTGAGGTGTAAAAGTAATTTTACCTAGTCGGGGCTGCAGCGAAAAGCATGCAGGCTCAGTACATCACTCTTCCCTTCTGTCTCTGTCAGTTCTCTGGTCCCGCCCTCTGAAGTCTAAAAGTAATTTTACCTAGTCGGGGCTGCAGCGAAAAGCATGCAGGCTCAGGACGTCACTCTTTCCTTCTGTCTCTCTCAGCTCTCTGGTCCCGTCTTCATTTCCTGTTTGAGGGCGGGACCAGAGAGCTGAGAGAGAGACAGAAGAGCGGGACCAGAGAGCTGAGAGAGACAGAAGAGAAGAGTGACGTCCTGAGCCTGCATGCTTTTCGCTGCAGCCCCGACTAGGTAAAATTACTTTTAGACCTCAAAGGGCGGGAACAGAGAACTGAGAGAGACAGAAGGGAAGAGTGATGTGCTGAGCCTGCATGCTTTTCGCTGCAGCCCCGACTAGGTAAAATTACTTTTAGACCTCAGAGGGAGGGAGGGCAGGGGAAGGGAGGGCGATCCTGGAACTCGGCAGGAGGGAGGGCGGGCAATCTGGAACTCGGCAGGAGGGAGGGCGGCCTGCTAAATTTCTCTACATTCGGACTATAAGACGCACCCCCCATTTCCTCCCAAATTTGGGGGGAAAAAGTGCGTCTTATAGTCCGAAAAATACGGTACTTGCTCTTTGCAGCCAGCGTAGAGTGAGTTGCAGTAGTCTAGATGACTAAGTACTAATGATTGTACCAGATTACGGAAGACGGTCCTTGGGAAGAATGGTCTTACTCTTTTTGATTTCCACATTGAGTGGAACATCTTTTTGGTTGTGTTTTTTGCATGATTCTCAAGTGTAAGGTGCCGATCAATGGTAACTCCAAGAATTTTCAGGGTTTCCGAAATTGGTAGATTTAGATTCGGTGTGTTGATGGTGATGAATTTGCTCATGTGTTGAGAGGTGAGTATTAGGCACTGGGTTTTTTCTGCATTGAGTTTTAACTGAAAGGCATCTGCCCAGGAGTGCATGATATGTAGACTTTGGTTGATGTCATTGGAAATTTCTTTGAGGTCTTGTTTGAATGGGATGTAGATCGTTACATCATCAGCGTAAATGTATGGGTTGCGGTTTTGGTTTGATAGTAGTTTGGCCAAGGGTGTCATCATTAGGTTGAATATAGTCAGTTTTCTGTGCCATAAAAAAAAAAAACCCTACGTTTTAAAACTCGACTTTGACAATGTAAGTTCATTGTTCTACTGTAGTTAAGTATGTGTAAGTACTTTTGTATACTCAACATTCTTGGTTTCTGGATTTATTTTATTTATTTAGATTTTGCTTACACCTTTTTCAGTAGTAGCTCAAGGTGAGTATTTCTTTGTCCCTGGAGGGCTCACAATCTAATTTTGTACCTGATGCAATGGAGGGTTAAGTGACTTGCCCAAGATCACAAGGAGCAGCAGTGGGATTTGAACCGGCCACCTCTGGACATCAAGACCGGTGCTGTAACCACTAGGCCACTCCTCCACTGTTTCTAAGGGTTTCAAAACTGTTTCTGAGGGTCAGTGTGATTCAGGGTAGCACTAGAGTAAGTAAGTGGATGTCTGGAGCTTGCCAGCAGAGTTCTAGAACCTTGGGAGGAATGCTCAGAATATGCTGGGTCCTCCTTTTCTGAGTATGACTTGAAGGGGGCAGTGGCGTTCCTAGGGGAGCTGAAACCCAGGGCGGATCGCCGATGTGCCCCGCCCCCCCGGATGCAGCGCAACCCCCCCTCAGCGAAAGGACCCCCGCAAAAGAACCCCCGCCCGGGTGCACGCCGCTGGGGGGGGGGGTGCCGTGTGCGCCTGTCCCTCGTTCGTTCCATGCTCCCTCTGTAACCTGTTCCGGGGCAGAGGGAGCATGGAACGAACGACGGACAGGCGTGCACGGCACCCCCCCCCCAGCGGCGTGCTCCCGGGCTGGACCGCCCCACCGCCCCCCCCCTAGGAACGCCACTGGAAATGGGTATTCAAAATTGTGAGTACCATGGAGTTCCTGCTGTTAAAGAAAAGGGGAGGTGTGACTCGAAGCCAGGTCACACAGGAAGCCAGTGACTTCTGTCTTAAATGCCTGAGACTAGTTGGATTGCTTTACTCAACAGACTGAGAAATGGAACTCATTGTTTGTTGTGGACTGTATTCTTGACTGTGATATTGTGTTTTATGGAAGAAAAAAGACAGGCTGTTTGGAACCATTCCAGTGGTGCAATCTACATTTCTGTGTGCCTAACCATGCCCAAGTGTATCTGCAGAAAGGAATCCTCCCATTATTTTGAATCACCACTGAAGGTCAATTTCTACACTGATAGACCAAAATGTTAAAGAACCCCATAGCCATATGAAGAGAGTTACCATAAATAGTATCTATAGCCACACTTATTTTTTCTGTTCAAGGAATTTTACTGTCTACAATTATATGACATGAGCTGATTGTGATTATATTTTTATTTTTGTTACATTTGTACCCCGCGCTTTCCCACTCATGGCAGGCTCAATGCGGCTTACATGGGGCAATGGAGGGTTAAGTGACTTGCCCAGAGTCACAAGGAGCTGCCTGTGCCTGAAGTGGGAATCAAACTCAGTTCCTCAGTTCCCCAGGACCAAAGTCCACCACCCTAACCACTAGGCCACTCCTCTTGTAACATACCATCACAATTTATGAATTGTGGACCCCTTTTACCACACAGTTCAACCCTTGTTACAGGATTGCACAGTACCCTGCAGAATCACAGGAGATTAGGGTGAATCGAGGGGAGCCCTAAATCAAGACAGGGCATTGACAAAAATGTGTGGCACATCAGCCTGTGGAGAGAGGGTAATTCAAACTTGGAAAGGACTCACAATGGCTGAAAAATAGCTAAAGTAGCACTAAAGATCCTCCGATCTCTTCCAAATTTTAAAACAAAGGGAGAGAAGGGGTTGATGTTCAAACAGAAAACAATTTGTTCATGTTTCACCTTTGATGAGGGACCTTCATTGGCTGCCGGTTATAGGTAGAATTGAATTTATCTTTTTTTAAAGCTTTACATCAGTCAACATCTGAGTTTATATGTCACCTGATCTCCTTGCTCCTTGTTAAGGGTACTATTAGCCTAAAGTGTCAAGCTTTAAATTTTCCACAGTTTAAAAAATGTACATTACAAGAAGATACTTAGTCGTTTTCTTATTAGGCAACCAAAACTCATCCCTGCTCAGACTACAGCCCACCTATGTGCTTCTCCTTAAAAATCTAGTGCAAACTCATTTAATTTAGCCTGAGGATAAGAAGGCGACTGCTCCTAAGAAGAGGTTTAAGAGGTTAGAAGAAAGGTGTACTGTGCATTGCACAAAGAGGGCTCTACCTAGCCATGCCCTTCATGTTGCATGTTGGTTTCCACATTCCAGGGTTCATACTATACCAGGGAGGGAGAGATATGCATGATTATACATTCTCAGAAAGGAACTTCTTCATATTTTAAGAGCTACTGTTGGATTCTCTTTGCTGCAACATGCAGAGCGCCGAACAGAGATACTTGTCTGGTCCTGACCATCAAGTGTTGACCGTTCCATGGCATATTTGATTGGGTCTGGCGGCCCCAGAGTTCCACTGTATGCTGCTTGGTAAACACTTGAGCAGACACTCCCTCCCCCCAAACATTTATTACACAGGAGTAGATGGCTTCAAGGTCCTCCGCTGATATGGGACACCATGCAGTCATTAAACAATATGGCTTTTGTGTCCTGTATGGATCAAACTCCAAGACAGGCTCTGAGAGACAGGCGAGGGATGATATGGCCTAAGATGCCATCGCTCGCCTCCTCCGCATCAGCTATTTAGGATTGGAGGTGAAAATTAGGGTGAGAAATGGAAGAAAATGCAGGGCAGAGAGAGAAGGGTGATGGGACTGGTATAGGGATGTGTGTAGTGAGGTAAGATCTGTGACCTGTGGCCTTTTCAATGCTTTCTTCCTCAATCCCACATTTTATCCTTCTTCCTTTTGCCAGGGCTGCCAAGTGGGGGGTGGGGGGCATGGGGGCAAGATTCCCTGAGGCCCAGCCTCCAAGGGGGCCCAGCACCGGCAGTAGAAAAGCCACTTCACGGTGGCAGACACAGGCAAAAGGATGGATTGGTTTCCTGCTCCTGTGTGCCAAGTTATTGCATTATGTTAACGCTGCTCTGCCAGTTACATCCCGTCTCCTACATGAAGTACTTCCTATTTCTGCATAGGTGGGTGGGGACATGACAGGAAGGAAGGACCTGTGGCCACAGCGCAGAGTTAACGCGATAACCCTGTACACAGGAGCAGGAGACAGACCGAGTAAGCAGTAAGCTACTGCCAGGTGGGGGGCCTGTAGGGGCTGCCCTCAAGTTTGTTTGTCCCGGGCCCCGCTTATTCTCTCTGTGGCCCTGCCCTCTGCCTCCCTTTTCATTTCTCATTTCCTCTCCTCTCCCCTTCTCCAGTTCTTCCTGCCTCTTCTGCATGGTTCACGAAATGGGTTTTTTTTAATACACCCATTCTATTGGAAACAAAAGATGAAAAAAACCCTCTCTAGACCCCTATAATAGATTATAAAATAACTTTGTAAACCAAAATTTAAGGGGGCCCTTTTACTAAGCTGTGTGAGGTGCTGGTGTGCGCCTAATGCAGTTTAAAATGGTGTACTGTGGGATGTGCTCAGGCGTCCTACAGTTAGTGCCAAATCAGCATACACTATCCACGCGCTATAAAATATTAATTTTTTTGAGTGTCTGGGAGGTGGAGAGTGGGTGTTCCTGCACTGTCAGCTTTATTACCGTGTGTTAACTGGTTAGGGCAGGAATAGTGTGTGAGCCCTTATCGCCTACAAAATGGGTAGCGGTAAGTGCACATGTGGTAATTTTTTAATGGCTGTCTGCTACTGACAACATTAGCACGTGGCCATTAAGGAGTAGCCTAGAGGTCAGTGCTGTGGACTTTGATACAGGGGAACTGGGTTTGATTCCCACTGCAGCTCCTTGTGACTCTGGGCAAGTCACTTAACCCTCCATTGCCCCAGGTACAAATAAATACCTGTATATACTATGTGAACAGCTTTGAATGGAGTTGCAAAACCAACAGAAAGGCGGTATTTCAAGTCCCATTTCCATTAATACAGAAAATCAAAAAAGGCCATTTTTATGGCTGCGATAAAAAAATGGCCTGAGCACGTGGGAAAAAAAAACACGTGCACAAGTGCGCAGTAGGGCCACTTTCTTCCGCAGCTTAGTATAAGGACCCTAAAGTTCTTTACCATAACATAACATGTAAATGTGCTGCGGAATTGCCTCAGATTTTTCTGTTGCTGCAGAGTCAATCTCTGAGCTGCTGTGGAATGCTGGAGATTGTTTGTTTTGTTTTTAGCTTGTTTTTCCGGTGAAGAATGCAGTTTGATACAGTAATAATTGAAATATCAATGCGCTGAACACAAATGTTATTTTCTGGAAGAACTGATACCAAATATGGTTTCAAGATAATCATCTTTTTCTTGACAGTCTGTCACAATGACTTTCAAATATTATTTAAATGCTATTATACAATACGCTATTCCTTTTGCAGCTGCTTAGTGTATCCTCTTATTTTTCTGAAATTTTTTTTTTTTTTTTAGCTTTGTATATGGAACAGCAGCCTAATGATTACTGCAGTGGGCTGAGAACCATGGGGGCCCAGTTCAACTCCCACTGCAGCTGCTTGTGGTCTTGAACATCGCTAAACCTTTCGTTGCCTTAAGTACAAACTCAGGAGTTCTTTTACTAAGTGGTGGTAAGCGCTAACGAGTGCTTACCATGTGGGAAAATGCACTACCGTGGGGATCCTCAGACTCATGTCTTTGTGGCTAGCAAGTTAGCGCTGGTGGCAGCATGGACGCAACCCACATTGCCAGGCCTCCAGGTTAGCTTGAGGAAGTTGGCATATATCTATCAGATGTTTGTTTAACTGCCCTCTGAAATGGTCGCATTGGGCAGACTGGATGGACCATACAGGCCTTTTTCTGCCGTCACTTACTATATTACTATGGACCTTGCACCCAAATACTTCTTTCTAATCTGGCATGGTGTTACCACCTCTTTCTCCATAGCACTAGGGGCTGTTGGGGAAGAGTTTAGTTGTTGATTTGAGGGGGGGAACTGTGTATTTGATGGGAGGGGTTTCTTTAGTTCTCATGTTCTCTATCTGTAAGCTACCTTGTTGCTGTTATATCTAAGATTTTGTTTGTTTTCTAAATTTAAATAAACTTTGAAAAAAAAAGGGCCCCTCAGATTGTGAGCGCTACGGGGACAGAAAAATGACCTACTGTGCCTGAATGTACACTGCTTTTTGAAGGCTTGCAGGTGGTATAAACAAATAAATGCACTATCTAAACTTAAAAGTGAATCTGAGGAATGTGACTGTTATCAGATATATTTTAATCCTGATATAAACAGCCAGTAGGTCAGTGAGAAAAGAATATTGCATATTCCAATATTTGATTTTTAGACTTTTAAGAAACTTTAATCTCTTGTTTACACTGAAGAAAACAATTTTTTTTCTACAAGCTTGGGCGACATTAGCAAAAAAAATCATATCCAGACCTCTCAGAGATGACCGTAAATTTGTGTCAAAATTTTACTAGTAAATCCCCGTAATCCAAATCTGAGCCACTAAACATTCATTTTTCAGATGGGTTTCTAGTACTCAGTGGTGGAAATAGTATTTAGAAAATGAGGCACCATCCAAAAATTCTTTTGACTATTTTTCTCCATATTTTTGGCTTCTCACTTATTTGTACTTTTTCTCTACTCCAGACATTCCCCCTCCCTCCCTCCCTCCCTCCTGTAGCCCATTTTCCATCTCTTTCTGCTTCTGTACTCGCCCTTCAACCTTACCCCTATTCCCTCACTCCAGTCATTCTCTCTCCCTGCTTCTGCCCACCACCATTTTACTTCCCTGAGGCACTAACAGAGCTCAGCTGACAGCTGCTGTTGTGATTTTCCTTCTGTGGCTCAGGCCTTACTCGCATCTCCTTCCTGGAGTGCCAGGCCCTGAATTTAAGGCATAAGTTCCTGGGATTTTTCCAGCCCTTACCAATATAGTTTTGTTTCTCTGAAACTATTTCTGTGTAACTTGTAAATGGATGGTTCTTTTTTCCCCATTCTAGTAAGAAAATGTCACTTTTTGAAGCAGAGATTCCTTATATTCAAAATTTCAGTTTTAAATGTGCAGATTTATGTTTTAAATGACCAAAGGCCTCTCTCCTTTTTCCCTGAGGAAGTAATTTATGCTCAGATTTCTCACTTTAGAAATGATTTCTATATTTTTCAGTTTAGACGGAATGACACTTCTTTGCTGCTTGTGCTTGCAAGATTTTTTTGCCCAACTACCGCTGCTGTTTGAGAGGCCCTTTTACTAAGCCACGTAAGCATCTACGTGCGCCAATTTGGAGTTAACACCTGGCTACCGCATAGATCTTGCGGTAATTTAATTTTTGGCGTGCATCCAATATGTGCATCTGAAAAATAATTTTTTATTTTCTGGCGCACGAAGCAAGTGGCATTTGATGCGCATAGGTCATCACTGCCCAGTTAATGCATGAGACCTTACCGCTAAGTCAGTGGCTGGTGGTAAGGTCTCAGACCCAAAATGGATGCGCGCCAATTTTTATTTTGCCGCACTTCCATTTTTGGCAAAAATTTTAAAAAGGCATTTTTTTGCAGGCGCGCTGAAAAATGGATCTGCATGTGCCCAAAACACGCGCCTACACTACCGCAGGCCCAGTTTTCCAGCACACCTTAGTATAAGGACCCCCTGAGATTCCAGGTCTTTTTTTTTCTTAAGGTGTCAGTTAAAGGGTATTTGAATTTTCAAAGTTGGTGATCTGTACTTTCAACATTTAAGAAATGTTTTAATGATTTTAAAAGCAGAATTGAATGAAAATAGACTGTTCTCCTAAATCAATGAAAAGTTATCCTGAGAGCACATCAGGTATGCACACCAAAAAAACTGGTTCGTGATTCATTTTACAGATTTTTTTTTTAATGCTATATTGTGTGTGTTTGAGACATTTAGGGGCCCTTTTACTAAAATGTGTTTTTAGTAAAAGGGCCCCTAAATCTCTCAAACACACACAAAATGGGCGTAGCATGTTTTAACGTGGACTTTTCCCGTGGGCTAAGGGGGAAATTCCATAAATGGTGTTCAGATTGTAGTGTCAGAAAAGCTTGGCACTGAACATTATTATATAATGGCTGTTCCTGGAACAGCACCCTTTATAGAGTGGCATGTAGCTAAAAAGAAAGAAAATTGGCTCTAAGGGGCCCTTTTACTAAGGGGGTTGCTGTGTGGCGACCCGGAACTACCACCAGCCCAATGCAGGCGCCAGTGATACTTCAGTTCCAGCTCCAGCATTTGGCATTTCCAGCGCTAGCAGAAATGTTGGAAAAATATTTCCGCAGTGGGTTACCCGGTGGTAATCAGGCAGCGCCGTGCACTGCTTGTTACCGCCAGGATAGTGCGGGAGCCCTTACCACCCACCACCTGCCTCTGCTACACCCCAGCTATGAACATGCTTTAGGTTTCTCACCAGAACTGCTTTTGTAGTCTCTGGCCAGGTTAAGTTTCCTGCCATTGAGCCATGGGATTCTTTAATCAATTGGTCTTAAAGTTGGTAAAGTGGACCTCAGGTGGTCATCTACACTAACTAAGGTACACTTCAGCATCACTGTGGAGTGCAGCTTAATTACCAGTACCGACATGTTGATTGAGGTTCAAAACTGTTGTGCTTTATTTATTTGGACTTTGCTCGCACCTTTTCTGTAGTAGCTCATGGTGAGTTAGGTACATTGGATATTTCTTTGTCTCTGGAGAGGGATCACAATCTAATTTTGTTTCTGTTGCTGAGGCAATGGAGGGTTAAGTGACTTGCAAGATCATAAGGAGCAGAACTGCCCACCTCTGGATGTCAAGACAGGTGCTCTAACCACTAGGCCACTCCTCCACTTTCAATACTTGCTTTCATAGGGTAGTTAACATCTGTTAAAGATACCATACGTTAACTGGAGAATTTATTGATTGCACTTGGCAGCTGGCACATAACCTCTATAAAGTTTAGTTTCATTGCTCTCATCGCGGAGTCATGTTGCACTCCAAAAACATACTCTGTCAATGTGGTCTAGTGGTTAAAGCACCGGTCTTGCAATCCAGAGGTGGCCGGTTCAAATCCCACTGCTGCTCCTTGTCATCTTGGACAATCACTTAACCCTCCATTGCCTCATGTACAAACTTAGATTCTAAGCCCTCCAGGGACAGAGAAATACCCAGTGTACCTGAATGTAACTCACCTTGAGCTACTACTGAAAAAGGTGTGAGCAAAATCTAAATAAATAAATAATAAATGTGTCTTGTCTTCCAGGATGGAGGACCTGACCAGGGTTGTGGTCATTACCTCCCTAGAGCTTAAACTTTAAAGGGAGCAGGATAAAAGGAAGCTGCTGTAATACATCCATTAAATCGAACTCGAAGCAGAAAATCATCTAGAAACTGCTTTCAGCTGGAACATACTCAGTACACACTTGTCAGGATCAGTTTGCCTTCTGTACTAGTTGACTGGAACAAATCAGTTTAACCAGTAACAGGCTGCACATTTCTGGAACCTTCCGGCATTCCCAGGGAGCAGTTCTGAGACTGCAAATACAAGAGTTCATAGAAATGTTCAGGCTTAATCCTTAACTGCTCTGAGTGCAGTTACTTCATCACTGACCCAACTTAAGTCTTTCAAGACACTGTAGTTCCTGGTTTAGTTTTTGGCATTACCCCCCCCCCCCCCCCCTTTCAGGGATTCCCTTGATTGAGGTCTACCTTTCCCTTTAAAATCTTTTTTTTTTCAAATATTAGTCCATATGTCTTGTGGCTCTTTGCATGTATTGCATGTGATAGTACAGTTCATCATTTAGCACTTAATTTTGCCCATTTGATTGTCATTGAGCCCCTTGAACTTGGTTAGTGCTACATGAACGCCTGAGTCCTGGCCAATTTAGAGCTATTTCAGATTCTGCCCAGTTTGAAGATGCTTCAGGTTTCAGCATGAGTTTGTAGTAAATCTTTAGCAATGGAAATTTATAGACTTAGATAGAATATATATATATAAATATATTTAAAAAAAATTTAAATCTGCTTTATTAAGGTAAACATAACAAGTGCAATATCAAAATATACATCAAGATAATTGCAGAATTCAACAAGGAGGTCATAATTTACCAGATGAGAAAAGAGGAAAAAAAGAACATATGAAACATGAATTTATATATCCTTCCATAGTCTTAACTGATGAACCAGGCAAGAGACTTGGGTTCTTATAGCCTACCTCCTAAGGTTGACTGTTTTTATTTGAGAGTAATAATATATGAATATATCTTATCCTGTTACCTGTTGTCAATCCACTCATCCACCCCCACCCATCAAACCCACTCTATACCACCATCCTATTTATATGCTTTACTTCGTATCCCCGTTGGATGGAATTAACAACTAAATTACGGGCTTTGGGAGATAGGGACTCGATATAAGGCCCCCGGATTGCAGTAAAATAGTTTTTTTTTTGTTTTTTTGTTGTTTTTTTTGTGTGATGGACAAGCTCCATTTTGTTCCATGAGCATTAAATATATGTATTTTTAATATAGATTTCATTTATATTTTTTTCAAATTTAATCCAAGGGAAGTTGTATTTTCAAACTACTGGTATAGCCTGTTCACTGCTGCAATCTATTAAGACATGTCAACTTGAACCCAAAGAAGACAAGGCATATCTTCGTTCCATTATAGAATACTAGTACAACTGATTATTTATGCTTGTATGCGGCTAGGCATGAGAGTCATAGAGCTGACAGAGATACATAACCTACACATGTAACTTATAGAATACTACTATAAGTGAGCGTCCCCATCCAATCAGAGTTTGCATATGTGTATGCATACCTGTCAAGTACATACAGGTGTATGTTTACTAAAGTGCAGTAAGCCCTTAACACTATGTTTAATGCATGCTCTCAGGTTGCACCAGAATACCTTACAGCATTTTGCGGTAATTCACCTGTTTGTGCATGCTAACCAGGGTATTATCTATTTTTTTTTCAAAATATTTGTGGAGAGAATATGACAGGTAGAGAGTGGGTGTCCTGCGTTATTCGGCCCGCACATTCACGTTAGCGCACACTAACCTGTTAATTCATTGCCGGCACTGCATTCTAATAGAAACATTAGCCCATGACCTGCAGTTGAAACACTGGAAGAAGCCCTACAGATATGCTTCATTCAGTCTGGGTTTAGCACATGGGAAAGACTCGTATAAACCTTCATTAAGCCCAGATTGTACCACACCCCATTGTGTAATACATATGCATATTATAGAATAGCAGGTAGATTTTCATCATTTACGCACATATCTTGGTATTCTAAATATTTATGGTCATACTTGTGTAAATGTTAGCACCCACCAGGAGTGGACTGACTATTGGGACAATAGGGCAGTGCCTGAGGGCCCACAATTGTAGGGGGCCCATTGTCCCCTAGCTTCTATCTTCTTTTTTTGACAGGTGGTTAGGTGCCCATGACCCTTAGTACCCAGGGGTTCAGATCATTGTCAATCTGCCCCTGGCGCCTACTTTATATTATTACCCCTATAACCTCTAGCATCATAAGAGAACTATCCAAAAATGTAAAGAAAATGCAGTTCTTGCTTACCTCTCTGCATTTTCCTTCTCTTTGAGCTGCAGATGAAGGAAAGAACTGTTGAGAACTAGCCCTTTTTTTATTTACAGACGTCCAAAAACACTCTATTTTGGAAGCTTTCACTGAAAAAAATCTTTTTCTATTCCTTGGGATACAGAAACTAGGAGCCAGTTGTAAAATTTGATGGCAATCTATTTGCATTTCACACTTTATTACAGTACTTAAATACATTTGTTCAATTGTATAAATAAATATCTTCATTTTCAGGAGTGAACAAAAACTGAAAGTCCTATAGCAAGACTGTAGGAAAAAGTAGGTCAAAGGATTTGACCAGCTCATCTGACCTTTCAGAAATGTGGATTTGAATGAAGTTCTTTCATGAAATTGGTTGGCTTCCTCTTTCTCTCATCTCCACTGGATGAATAAAATGAAATTGGAGATTCAGTGCATTGTTTGTCTGACCCACATAAATGCGTGCTGGTAGGAACTTGATGAAAGCTAGGGTTTCTGCAGAATAGACAGTAGATCTAAAGAATTATTTGCTTAATCCGGGCTTTGATGCTGTTTTTGAAGAGAAGAGTTGTTGACTTTGCCCATTCAGAACTCCCTAAAATTCTCCATTATTGTGAGCATGTTTTTAAAAATGATGTATGTACTTTTCAGATGATTGGTGATTTTTTTTCTCCCACCGTACACATCAAATAAAGTATTGTCAGGGAGCTAAATCACCGAGCTTTTATGATAAACATTTGTTTTGGTTCTTAAAACTTAATTTGCAGATCTCCATAGTCCCAATTAGGGAGAGCAAAGAACATAGTAACATAGTAAATAACAGCAGATAAAGACCTGAATGGTCCATCCAGTCTGCCCAACAGTCACATTCATTATCAATTTGTTTTAAATTAACAATGAACGTGATATTATATACTTGATCATGGTCTTTCTTTGGTGTTTCTGGGACATAGACCCTAGAAGTCCGTCCGGCTCTGTCCTTATGTTCCAACTACTGGTGTCGTCAAAGCTCACTCCAGCCTATCCAAATCCATCTTCTTGTCATTTGCGGGACAAAGACCGTAAAAGTCTGCCTGTCACTGTCCTCATGTTCCAAACCATATGTGGGACTCAGACTGTACAAGCCAGCCCAGCACCATCCTTAGTTGATGGCTGCCAGAGTTGCTATCTAAGCACCACTTGACATGCAAACACATATGCAACCCTTTAAGTTTTTTTTTTTTTAATATGTCATTCATTTTCTAGATACCCTCTGTGTTCATCGCATGCATTTTTAAATTCTGCCACAGTTTTTTTTTTCACCTCCTCCCTCGGGAGGTCATTCCAGACATCCACCACTCTCTCCAAAAAGAATTTTCTGATATTACTCCTAAGTCTACCACCCCACAATTTCAATTCATGTCCTTTGGTTTTACCACTTTCCCTTCTCTGGAAAGTGTTTGTTTCTATATTAATACCTTTCAAGTATTTAAACATCTGTATCATATCTCCCCTGTCCCTCCTCTCCTTTAGGGTATACATGTTTAGGTCTTCCAGTCTTTTCTCATATGCCTTATGGTGCAAGCCCCATATTATTCTTGTCACCTTCTTCTGGTCCTCTTCAAGCCTTCTTACATATTTATCAAGATACAGCTTTCAAAACTGAACACTATACTCCAGGTGGGGCCTCACCAGTGACTTGTACAGGGGCAGAACATAGCCCACAATTAGAGAGAGCTAAGAATATAAACAAGAGGAAGTTGGATCCATAAGACAAATTTTAAAAGGAGTAGAAGCCCTCACATCTAACAAACATACTCAAATCTTTCAATTATAGACATTATGACGCTCCTCTACCATTCAGAATAAGATGCAACTGAGTAAGTTCACAGAAATTATATCCTGTTCTCTAACCTGATTACATGTTTACATGGAAAACATAGTTGACTTGGCGTCAGTTGAAGTTAACTCTTCGCGCAAAGCCATGAATTTTCTCCTCCTATGTATACTGGGTCTAACGCATCTGGGAAAATTTGAATTTTCCCTCCCATAAAGGATACCTCTAATACTCTAAAATACAAAGGCAGTAATGTCCCCTTATCTTAAAAGAAAATACAAAGGACACAAATAATAATGTTGCTTAATATGCTGTTTCATCTTTGGGCCTCTCCACAGTTGCAGTCAGTTCAAGGCTACCTGAAAAAAAAAAAAACATCTTCTACGGTGGATTTACTTGACCTCTTTGGGGTTCTTTGTGAAACTGGCAGATAGTACAATTTTTCCAGCAGAGGAAAACCAGGATATTTCAAGACTTCCTTCAAGAATTTATTAAAGAGGTTCATAGGAGCAGAAGTTTTAGAGCATGGAAAATTAACAATGTCAAATTCAGATTTCCAGTATAATTTCCAAAAAAAGGTTTGTCTTGTGATGAATAAATAACTAGTCTATTTTGAGACATGTTAGCTTTTAATTAGGAGGCTGTGGATTCCATTTCCATCATCTTAGATGTCCAAGTCTTCACCTGTGCACTCTTTCTTTAATAGAAAAAATATATTCCTGAAAGAAACAGTTGTAATGGCAGAACACTTTATCTAGAGCTTCAAGAGGTGACCAGATTGTGTCCAGACTAGAGTGATCTCTTCCAGCTGATGTAAAAACTGCAGAGCAGGAATTCTACAAATTTGGGTGACATGGGGCCTAGAAATTGGACCCTGGTGCCCAAGACTTTGTGTTCTCCAGTCTTGGCTGCCTTCCCCTCAGAAAAAGGCTTTACTGAGATCAACACTGCAGTGCTGAGCTCTCAATGAAATTCAACACTACACTGCTGGGCTCGATGAATTCAAGCTATGTGGTGTTGGAATTGCTGGTTGATTTTATGGTTTCAAATATGAGACTTGAGAGAGTGCAGCAAGAGCTAGTTGACCTCACTATGTGGCTGAAATTAACTGGAAGAACATTCACAGTCTCACACTTATCTTCTCAATTTTCTCAGCAGTCTCTTCCATGTGGGGTCCCCTAGGGTTTGAACCTGATGGGTATTATTTAATATTTTTCTGAGTTCCCTTTCTATTCTCATTCAGGATCACAGTATGTCTGCTTTTTGTTATGCTGATGTTATTTTATTGTTACCTTGCTTTGAGCCTCCAGATTGATTTTACAAACTATCAAAACTGCCTCAATGCTATGGCTGTTTGGCTTGGAAAAAGGACTAGTGTTAAATCCTACTAAAACAATTGCTATGTGGTTTATTGATAGGCCGATCTATCCCACTTTGTCCCCAGTGTTAAATGGCATTCCTCTGAACTTAGAGGTCCTTTTACTAAGCTGCGGTAAAAGTAGCCTTTGGTAGTGTAGGCGCTTATATTGGGTGTACGTCGGGCCAGTTTTTACCGCATCTACAAAAAATGCCTTTTTTAAAAAAAATTGTTTTTATTAACATTTTCCATACAAAAGTCAGAAATAATACAAAAGTCAAATCACACCTCATCAACTTTTTTTTTAATGGGACGAGAAAATGCGTTAAAAATGAAACCAGCATGTGCCCAAAACCGGCCTGAGCCCTTAATGCCACCCATTGATTTAGTGGTAAAGGCTCATGTGTTACATGCGCGGTGACCGGTCGGTGCGCACCAAGTGCCGATTATTGCACATAGGAGGAAATAAATAAATAATTCATCCACACGTTATGGGCACATGCCAAATCTGAAATTACAGCCAACTGTGTCACCATTGTAAATTTATAATCATTGCACACGCGTAAACCAAAATGTGTGTGCATTTATATACAAGTTTTGATGCACTAAATATCAAATACAAAATACATAACAACAAAGCCAACTAAAAGTCAAGTCAGGTCATAATGAGCTATGACAGACCCCTCAGAGGAGATGCCCCTTATTCCCTGAAAATTTGGTGGAACAGTGGTGGGGACCACGGATTTGTCAAGATAGGTCTTACCTGTGTTTGGGCTGGTTCCTAAATTCAGAGAACTTGTGAAGTCTTGTGCTAAGTCCATAACTGATGTTCTGAGCATCAGAATTGCCCTATTTTAATGATGAGCTTATATATTTAAAGTTACAGAGCGGATTAAGATGAAAACATTTTTGACATGTTCAGCTTGTGAAGGAATGAGGAAAGTGGAAGGAAGGGTCAATTAAAAGGTGAATTTTGTTGCTCTTGTTCACACAGCGAGGAGAGAATTCTATAAATGGGGCTCAAAAATTGGCACAAAGTACCAAGGGGTACATGCCCTTTATAGAATCGTGCCTAACACTGGTTTCTGCACCAGACTTAGGCCTGCTGAAACTTGGTCTAAATGCTGGCGCACTTACCTAGTATTCAATTATGACGCTTATAATTTTTTGGAACACCCTGACACGCCTATGCCTCTCCCATAGCCACGCCCCCTTGGAGATGTGCGCTATGGAAGTTAGGTGTCCTGCCTTAGAGAATAGCATGCTGCCCAGATGCATGTGCAAATTTTAATGTGTGCCAATTAACAATAATTGGTTGGCACCTAATTATTAATGGTTAGCTCGTTAACCAATTAATTTGTGCTCATCCCAGCAGCATACCCAAATTTGGGTGTGGAAATTTGTGCACATAGAATCTAGGGGTGAGTGCTTAAGAGATGGGATCTTGGGTGTATCAATTACTGAACTGATATGCCATACCAGTCACTTGCCTAGGAAATTGTCTCAAACATGTTCTCATGAGTTTGACCACATTTTGTGGCTTCCTTCAAGGTTCTAGTTGGTGACATGGCATTCTTGTTTCCCTGTGTGTCCACTGTCCCAGTGATACACAAAGGCCTCTGATTACTGATATTTTACAATAGATGGAAGAAAAGCAACTTTCTAATTAGTTTCCATTATCAACTAAACTATGTGAGCCTGATATTTGAAGAAAGTTATGCATTTGCTGGGATCATGTAAATATATAACTCAAAATTTACTTTAAAACATTTTATTGATGACTACACATGAAAAAATACACAAAGAGAAAAAAAAATCTTGTCATTTTCATTTTGTTCATAGCTGACAATCATATACTACCCATTTCCCCTTCAACTACCCCTCTTACTGTACTGATTGGGATGCCTAAAAGAAGGCGCCTACTTATAGAATTGCCAGCGTAGTGATGATATTTGGCTGCTAAGCAGAGATGTTATAGCCCTGAAATGAGGCCTGCTATTTGGCCTGGCTTTAAATCAGTGTTCTTCAGTGCAAGGCCTGGTGGACCAGTGACGGCTTTTAGGGTGGCTCCCACCAACTTTCTTGTTTTTGTGTTTTTTCTGCTTCTGTATCTCTAACCAAGCTCACGACAGAAAGGAAGACATGGATGGGGGAAGAGTCACATGCTTGAAGGACAAGACATTAAATAGACAAAGAGAATGCATTTGGAAATGCTCATCTCCTTGAAGATACCCCAAATTAAGAGTTTTAAAGCAAGCTGATGAGGATGGATTGTATTGACACATGCTGGTCAACAGTGTTGCGGCCCTGCATGGGAAAATACTGGAGGCTCTTTAGCTGTTTTGATAAAGGGGATGGAACTCCTCTCATATGAGGAAAGGCAAAAGAGGTTGAAGATCTTCAACTTAGAAAAGAGATGGCTGAGAGGGGGGGGGGGGGGGGGGATATGATTGAGGTCTACAAAATCCTGAGTGGTTTAGAATGGGTAAAAGTGAAATCAGTTTTTTACTGTTTCAAAAAGTACAAGGACTAGGGGACAGTCAATGAAGCTACATGGAAATACTTCAAAAAACAAATAGGACACATTTTTTCACTTATTTAATAGGCAAGCTCTAGAACTCGTTGCTGGAGGATGTGGTAACAGTCGTTAGTGTATCTGGGTTTAAAAAAGGTTTGGAAGAAAAGTCTATAGTCTGCTATTGAGATACACCTGGGAGAAGCCACTGTTTGCCATGGGATGAGTACCACAATACCATGGAATGTTGCTACTGCTTGGGTGTATGCCAGGTACTTGTGACCTGGATTGGTCACTGTAGGAGGCGGTTAGATGGACCATGGTCTCACCCAGTATGGCTATTCTTATATTTGTGGATACAGCTATCATTTGTGGTTTGGCATGGTTTTCAAGAGGTTTTTTTTTTTTTTTTACATACTCAGGGAGGAGCATTAGTTGCTTTAACTGCCTTAAAGAAAAATGTTTTTGCAGTCATTGAGATCTTCATGATAATGGGGGGGGGGGGGGGGGGGGGGGGGGGAGCATTTAAACTGTAAAATCCCAGGAGTAAATTGTCAATAATGTTAAACTATAAAATCTATGGGTTGTAACTCCCAGCTAAGGCTTGGGATATGGTAACACATGTTAATGGGAGTATGTTGGGGTGCTAATTTAATTTTGTTGTTCACTTTCCTTGCTTCCCTTTTGTCATAAAGATCTGCTTCTGGTATAATATTGTACTCTTGTTTTTCAGTCTTCTATAAAGCGATAAACTTGAAGTGATTTTTAAATTGTGATGCCAAATACAAAAACAAGTTGGAAAGTGCGTTCTTGGTGACATGACGGTGTGTTTTCACATTCCTCAGCAGGCAACTTTTTTTTGGTGGGGATGTGTTTGAGAACAGGTACATGTGGCAGCTGTGAAAAGGGAAGTTTGAGAGTGTATGGGGTGGTGTGAAGGGGTTTGTGGTTGTACAGAGAGCACTGTCCTCCTTCCCTCCCCTCCCCCCTCTCTCTCCCCTTTTCCTTCTCCCTGCCTCTCCCCCCATTCCCCACTTATTTACTAACAGGGAGAGCGTCCAGCTGTTGAAGGTGTGGCTGTGCCTCACCTGCTGGCCCTCTTGTCTCCTTTACACTTCCACAGAAGCCTCCAGCTTCAGCTAACAGGGACAGGGAACTGTTGCTGGGAAAGGAGGAAGGGACAGTAGATGGTATGGATGGGTAGACTGGAAAGGCATTGTCTCTGTTTCTCTGGACTCTTTCATGGCATGTCATCCGGTTGCACCTGTGGACAAGTGCTAATACAGATGAATAGATTGCAGGCAAGAGGCGCTACTACTTAAGTGAATTACGCCTAAAAGCTGAATCTTCTAAACAATTTTCTTGGAACACGAGAGGACCTTTGATAGTCTGAGTTTCCAAGCTCAGTGGGAGAACTTTTAAAAGCAGTCAGGCCTTCTTCTGCTTGTTTATTTTGCTGTTTAGCCAGTTAATTTTTTTCTGCTTTGGCAATGGTCATAACCTAATCACGCCTCCCATTGGGTTTAGGAGGTGGGGCATTAACACCACTCTCCATAAGAGGAGACTGCAGTAGCCGCATGTCAACAAAAGATTGCTGGTTGGCTACACTCTTGTCTTGTTGGCTTTAAATATTCAGAAGACAGTTGGCCATCTCAGATTATGGTTGATAGTGCACATCAGATAGGATAGGATTACAGATGTTCTCTCTAGAATTTTAGCTCTCAGCTCTTGCTGAAACCACTTTTTAAAACTTTGGATGCTTTGCAGAGTTAAACCTTTCCTTGATGGTGCAGATTTCCAGGCTGTTCTGTAAGTTTTTGTGTCCATCACTTGATTACTGTAATTTTTGAACATCAGCCTACCTGGATCCACCAGGCTCTTTGGGTCGTACAAAATGTTACAGCTTAATTTATAACAGGCTGCAGGTGGTATATTGATTCCATCCTTTTCTCTTTACGTTGGCTGCTTATTTCATTGTTTTATGATGATTATAATATAGACTGTGATTAAAGTAAAGGATGATCCTGCTGTCTTGAATTTCAAGGAGATATTGGCACTATCAGCTGGAATGTGATTTCAATCATCTGGATAAGATTTGGTCAGCATTCATAATGTACAGGGTGAGCCAAAAAAAGTAACTCTCTAGAATGTTTTGCTGTTTTTTGTTCAGCATCCACTTTGAATTTCAGCAAGACATTTTATGTACTTAGTCATCATACTTTACATATTACTGTTAAACAACAATTAATTATCTTAAGCTGTGTTGATGTTACTGACCTTTTAGCATTACTGTCTAGCGAGTTTTGCACGTTAAAAATGTTTGAGCTAAAATACACTAAAATAAGATCATTCAAACAATACAATTAACGATGTACCAGAATTTCATAGTCACTGTGAATGCTCAAGGTGTCCACACCCAGCTTTAACACAGGTCTTCAGTCACTTGGAAGTTCTTAACAGCCTTGTCGATCAGTCCCTGTGGCAGGCTGCCCAGATCATCTGCAGCACTTGCTTGAGTTCGATGATTATATCCGGGTTTGGGTGGCACTTCTGATAAGCCTCAAACACTGCTCCCCAGTCAAAAGTCTACATTTACAGTGCAAACATTTTTGAACACGCAAAAATCGCTGGGTGGTCACATGAAAAAATCTGCAACTTCATTGTGTTTAAAGATAATCTAATTCCACGTGGCACATAAACATAGTTAGTAACAACAAACAAAACTATAACATTTCATATTGAAATTTTAAGCGGTTGCTGAGAAAACAGCAAAAAAAAACAACTCTAGGGGGTTACTTTTTTTTGCCTCACCCTATAAAACAGACCTGTCCAGTATACATTGGACATTTTGCTTATTCTTTTATTCAGACCTTCCAAGTCTTCTGCTTTCAATGGGAGGCTAACTCCTGCCAAAGTGGGGAAATTCTCCCAATGAGCCACTGCACTGCTGCCATATGGGTCGCTCATTATGGCAAGAAACTCAGCTTCTGGGAGCCAGGAAGAAGCTTAAGACATTTGTTTCTTATAGTGTTTGAAAGTTTTGCATAAATGATGTGTATTATGTTATCTAATTGATTTTTTTTTTGTTCTTGGAGTTAGTTGCTGTTGACTTTTTTTTGTTCTGGGGGTTAGTTACTAACAGTGCTTGCAAATACTGTTAACACGTACTATTTAAGACGTGCTCATTTTATGTGATATGTTGGATGGTAAATAACGCATGATAATGCTGTTAGCACATGGTATTAGTGTCTGGTATTAGTAAATGACACCTTCAATATGTTTACCAGAATATAAGAGTTTTGAATATTTAAATGGAGAAATGCAGGTTACAGGAAATGTGTGCTTCTGTTCTACAAAACTAAAAGAACATGTCAATGTAATTTATAGGTATGTCATCTTACTCTTGATTATCCTCCCCTTCAGAGGAAGGGAATAACATGTGCGTGATTTATGGAGGCTTCCTATTGTGATTTTTAAGACATAGAAGGTGGGTGGGGAGTAAGCATGAAATAGAGCTGTGTAGTATGACACCATGACGTGTATATATGTACACATTCACACACACACATCTGCGTTTGATTTCTTGTGTCCTTAGATAACTACTGTTTTTTTTACAAGCTTACTGGTGTGTCTGCAGTGCATTTCTGAGATAGCTGCTTCCTGTGAAAGTACAGCAGGAAGAAGCGTGGCTCCGAAATTAGCACGCTAAGGTCACAAGGAAAGCAGCTGGTAACCCACACAGAGGGAGGAAGGGCAAAGCTTTCTAGAGTCATGCCAGTTTATGTTTAAAGAGGCTGCAGCTCCTTTTATTTCTGCCATCACTCTGCAAACTGACAGAGTATTATCTATAAGAGAGATTAGGTTCTTAAATCAGTGACTGTTTTCATCTGTTGTAAAAGCCATTGTTGAGATTCAAAACAGACTGCATACACTAGCTTTAAGGCTGCATTTTATTCAGGCTTGTTTTTATGTAAGTATTAATTTCTTTTGCTACTAGTAATGCCTTTATTCAGTCTTCTGCACTGTTTTCTCAGTGCCTCAGTCTGAAAAGCAAATCATTGCCATGGTTCAAGGGGAAGTAAGTCACTGCTTTGCTGTTAGTGGGTGTTGAGATAAAATCAGTGTTTTCTCTCCCACTTTCCACCCAGCAACAGCCAGTGTTTCTTAGTTGACCGTAGGAGGCCTGCCTGAGGCACACGTGAAAGTAAAATGCATGGTCGATGGGAAGAAAACTTATGGGGTCAGTAAAAACAGACAAAGTCAAAAGCTGGGGTTTTATATATTTCAAACAAAAGCGCTGTACTCTCCATAATAGAAAAAAAAAAAAAAGAGGCAAGTGCTACAGGACCAGCATGGGACGCAGGAAAGAGCACCAGGCTTTAAGAGACCAAAATAGAGAGGTAAAGTTTATTAGCAAGGGACTACCCTTAACGTAGGACGAACCCGGCATGGCTATATTTCGCCAGAGCAGGCTGCATCAGTGGTCACAATCTGTTGGAAATTGTCTCAAATAAAAACTTAAAGTGACAGCAGGAATCATTCCCTTAGCTCCACAAGTTTTTATTTAATTGAGACAATTTCAAACAGATTGTGACCCTTGACACCGCCTGCTCTGTTGAGACACGGCCATGTTGGGTTCTTCCTGTATTTAAGGATGGTCCCTTTTTAATAAACTTTACCTCTCTATTTTGAACTCTTCTGGGTGATGCTACTTTCCTGTGTCCCTTCTTACGCTACTAGTGTATCTTCAGGCTTTGAGAAAAGGCGGAACACAGTTCTTCCCATGGCATACAGTTTTCTCCTTTCTTGTATAATTTATTTATTTACATTTAACTCGCACCATTTTTAGAAGTAGTTCAACCTGAGTTACATTCGGGTACCCTAGGTATTTCCTTGTCTTCTGCATGATTTGCAGGCTAGTTTTGTAGAATGGAGGGTTAAGTGACTACTTGCCCAAGCTCACAAGGAGAACAGTGGGATTTGAACCTGGTATCCCTGGTTATCAGCTAGGTGCTCTAACCACTAGATGACAACTCCACTCTTTAAGTTTTGGTTCTCCGCTGACTTAAACCGGAAGCAATTTATTCAGAAACCTCTGGCTTACAAATTTATCTTTGCTTTTCTATTGTGTTTATGGACCTTTGAGTCTTCATTGACAACCACATTGTTTAAGGTTTATTGTATTTGATAGATTATTGTGTATTATATCAGCAAAGCAGTTTTACAAAGTATTAGAAATATATTAATATAATAACAAATATGAATAAAAATATCCCGAAGGGGGAAAATATCGCAAATAATAAAACACAGAAGAAATAGGAATTATATGTCAATAACTATCATCTACAATTTCCAGATACACAAAATAAGGTCCCATTTATTTTTGTCTTAGCACTTTTCCGTCCACTTATGTACATTTGTAGTCAGAGGTGGGACTTATTGCCATGAGCATATTCAAATACCCTCCTGCCCAACATAATTAGTATGTTATTACAGACAGGTCTGGGCTGCGTACACCATGCTCCTTCCAGAAGCCTTTCTAAAAGAAGCCTAGTTTATGTCTCCTGCCCAGAAATGTCACAACAATGCACTTTTTAGGGGTGGGGGGGGGGGGGGGGGGTGAGGATGGGAGAGAACTAATATAAAATGGGAGAAAAATTCCCAGGTAGGCTTATGGCATCAAATCCTTGAATCTGGTCACTAAGGGCCCTGTTTACTATGTTGCGCTAACATTTTTAGCATGTGCTAATGTTAGAGACACCTATATATTCCTATGGGTGTCTCTAGCATTAGGTCGCTCTAAGAACATTAGTGCACCTACAGCACAGTTTAGTAAACAGGGCCCTAGTTACTACTACTACTACTACTACTTGACAGTTGTTAATCCTTAAGCCAGTGCTTCCTAAACTTTTATCCAATATGGCACCATTTTAACATGTAAAAATTTTCTGACCCCCAGATGATGATGAAAACAAAATAGCACGTTGCTACTTGTTACTACCTGTGCTTTTGCAAACCATGAAGTTAGTGGTAGCAACAGTAGCGGCGCAGTAACAGCAGCATTAGTCAACTCAAGACTCCGTGTTCGTGTGCACTAACAGACCCCTATACCAGTCTTAACAGGAGGCCTACACTGGAGGAGGGATCAGGGCCTGTAACATCAACTGACTCGCAGGCCCCAATCTGCCATTACTGAGCATAGATCACACTGGAGATCCAGGGGAAGGGGAGCAATCCAGTTTCTGTGACCCCCCCCCCACAAGACCACCGAGTGACCTCATTTAGGATCCTGACCCACAATAAAGAAGCACTGCCTTCAGCAATGATCACAACTTTCTCTGCACTCCTCTTTCTCTCCCCCTCTAGAACTGTTACCTTTGCAACATCCCTTACCACAGCGAACCTGAAGAGTAAATTTGATTTGGGCATCCCTTTTTAAACCATTTTATCTCTCTTCCTTCCCTTGTATAGTTAGGTCTTACAGCAACAATCCTCAGCTGTATAAACATCCTTGGCAAAGATATACCAGTAGATCTTCAAATTATAAGTATAGGGCCTGATATTCAAAGGATTTATTCTCCTGACACTGACGGTTATGCTCATGAATTGGCCTCTTTGAAAATTTACTATGGCTTGGTGTATAAACCTTTGCTCAAAATTTCACTAAACTTAAATTTAGGAGCATAAAAAGTGGGTGACAGTAGGGGCAGATTTAGGGCAAGGAAAAGTAGTTAGGAGCTTAACACTGATTTTTTAGCACTAGGCTCATAGATTAGGCTAAATAAATAGGGAAACGAGTGGCAGGTATAAATTTATAAGCGTAATTTTAAGCTCCTAAATTAAGATGAAATTTCTGCTGAAAAGTTATGGCTGAAAATAAGGTACAAATTTAGGTGGCTAATTTAGAGGCAAAAATTTAGTTGCTCAGCGATTTCAAAATATTGGGTCCATAGCCTTTAGAAGAGTATATACAGGGTGAGGGGGGGGGGGGGGGGGGGGAGGAACCTCCTAGAGGGTTTTTTTTTTTTGCTGTTTTCTCAGTAACCACTTGGAATTTCAGTGTGAAATTTTACAGTTTAGTTGCTGTTACTATTTACGTTTATGTTCCGAGTGGAATGAGATTGTCCTTAAACATGTTGAAGTTACACACATTTTAACGTGACCACCCAGCGATTTTCCACATTCAAAAATGTTTGCACTGTAAAACTACCATTATTTGGGGAAAAAAAACCACCACCCCACCCCGGGTTCTAGCTTACTGTTAATGATGTCACAGTGACATAGACTTTTGTCTGGGGAGCAATGGTTGAGGCCTATCACAAGTTCCACCCAAAGCCGCAAACAGTTGTCGAACTCAAGCAAATGCTGCAGATGATCGATCTGGGACGCAGTTGTCTAACACATCCAATATGTATTGTTCTCTTTTATAGATGATATTATATTATGTATTGTATTTTTGCATTTTGTGTTTTGTAACTTTGTCCATGTTTTATATAATGAACACTGTAAATGTATTATCAACATTGTAACAATATTCATTTTTATACGTGTATATTTTATACCTATTTTTATCTATATTTTGTCATCTTCTGTGTTGCATATTTTTATTTTATTGCTTTTATTTAGGTTTTTAAATCATATTGCATATTAGCTTTATATGTTTTAATGTGATTTATATATATTTTTAGACTCCTGAGGCAGGCCATTGGCCGAAACACAGGCCCATGTTGAATCAGTGGATGCATAAAAGAATTGGACTTGACAGTGTCGTCTTTCTATTTTTTGGCACCGTCAATGTGGTTGTGCACCTACGCTGTTTGCGAGGTTTGTTTCCTCTGTGTCTTTTGTCTGGGACAGCCTGCCACAGGGACCGATCAACAAGGCTGTTGAGAACTTCCAAAGTGACTGAAGGCCTGTATTAAAGCTGGGGGTGGACACTTTGAGCATTCACAGTGACTGCGAAATTATGACACATTGTTATCATTCAAATGAAGTTATTTTACTTTGGTTTAGCGTGAACATTTTTAACACACAAAAATTGCTAAGTAGTAACGCTAAAATGTCAGCAACATCAACATAGCGTTAGATAATTAAATGTTGTTTAATAGTAATATGTAAGTATGATGACTAAATAAGTACTTAAAATTTATCATTGTATTTCAAAGCAGCTTCTGAGAAAATAGCAAAAAAAAACTCTAGGAGGTTACTTTTGTTGTTGTTGCCTTCCCTGTTGATCTTCAGTAGCTTTAAACGTAATCCTAGGAGAGAGGTGCAATTTGCCTTGAAAAAGTAGGATATTATTGAAATTTCATTAAATATTACAAGACTATAGCAGTAGAAATCTTAAATGCAGTAAGTTCTTACAGCTTTTCATGGCACTGCAGCATGATTCTGTAATGCAGCTCTTGTCACAGGGCATTATTTAAGTGCCAGAATTATGCTGTTCTAAATGTTGTCTTGTTATCTTGCACTTCCACATTTTAATTCTTATTTTCCATGGATGGGGGGGGGGGGGGGGGGGAGACGGGGGATGGGAAATAGAAAAATAGCGATTCAGTCCTTGACTTATGGCAAGTAATATACATGCTGACTGGGCCCAGCTCTTGAGTTCTAACAACATGATTTTCACAGGTCCTTATGTGCATTTGTACATAAATCCCTCTCGTTTTGGAACTTGAAAGACTAGTTATATATCCCTGGAGCTGCTTAGATCAGCAGGTCATGAACACACTGGTTAGGTATGTGTAGTTCTGCATCCTAATGTTATTATACTCTTAATGAGTCAGAAGGCTGTCTATGCCTAAAGGGGATGAAGAAAGCAAGTCTTTAGATTTATTATAATTTGACCTTGTGGTTTTTTTTTAAGGTAGATTGTGCTCGACGTTTTTTGTTTTGGCAAGCAACAGTTTGTGATGTATGGAAAATAGATCCAGAGAATGTGGTGTTAAAATGTTCTGTTGTTTGTGCCCCCCCCCACCCACACACTGTGAAAGGAAGTCTATTATGGTGTTTACTATTATAGTGGTCAAATTCTGCTATAAAAATAAGTTTTGTTAGCTCCCAAATGATTTGCTATGAAGAGGGTCTGCTGTCTATAAAATATTAATGGTGACAACAGCAGCATGTAGCATCCATCAAGACAAACCACCAAAACATCTATTCTGTGTTGGAACCCCTGATGGGCTTGTACAAGAAATTAGTCTGCAGCTTGAAGAACTATGGAGGCTTTTTGTCAACATACTTGTTCAATGTTTGTTTGTTTGTTTTTTTAACATAAAAAGGTTTCCATCCATTTAATTTTCTATTTGAAAAATATTACTGCCCTACAGGTAATTGGAAATATCTTTCAGTTGTAAGCTGTCTGGTAAATGATTTCATTATTATGCACTTCTGGTTCTGTTAGAAGTGTGTGTATATATTATATCCTTTTCTGGTAATATGCACAAGTGTGTAAGATCTCTTAGGAAGTGATAAGGAGAACGGATGGCATGGATGGGCAGACTGGATAGGCCATCCTTGCCTACATTTTTCTCTGTTTCTGTGTTGTTTTTGTTCAATAACTTTCTCCTCTTCCATTGACTGTAACGGAAGAGAATTGCCACTTGTTTGACAGGGGAGGCTTTAGTTGCATATTGTGCCATGTCTCCAGCCCAAGCTAAAGATTTGTGTAGTAGTAAACAGGGGCGTAGCCAGACCTCGGCGGGAGGGGGGTCCAGATACCAAGGTGGGTGGGGGGGCACATTTTAGCTGGCCTCCCCAGCTGCTGACCCTCCCCCCTGCTGCCAACCCTTCCCTGCCACTTTCGGACCCCCCCCCCCCCCCCGCCGCTACTGCCCTTCCCCCGCCACCGCCGACCCTCTCCTGTCACTTTTGACCCCCGCCGCCAGGTACCTTTACTGGCGGGGGTCCCCAACCCCTGCCAGGCTTAGTCTTCTTCAGCACCGGTCTCCGGCGCGTTCGCTAATCTGTACTGTGAGTCCTGACTGACACATCCTGCATGTTAACAGGACGTCAGTCAGTCAGGACTGTAGTTAGAATAGTGATAGCACTGGCCTTCTGTGAATTTAATATGATAGAGTGTCTGAGATAAGATGAAAACAGTGTAAAGCAGTAGTCTCCAAACTAATTATTAGAGGTCTCCTGAATTAGATTAACTTTAGGCTTGTGCATAGAAATGCTAGTATTCTATAACCTGCGTCGTTGCTACCTGACATTTCCAACCCGCTTATTCTCCTCTAAGGTCTACATCCCCTCAGAGTTGTGCGCTCTGGAATTTGAGTTCACAACTTACAAAACACCAGCTGAGGGCAGTTATGTACGTAACTGTCAACTAGTACAATTTAGCATCAGTAAACACCAAGTATAGCTAATAATTGGTTGTTAAAGCCACTTACCATCCAATTAATCTATTAAGTTAGGTGAGTGACCTTATTCAAAAGTTGTGCACACAAAGTTGCGTATTAGTTGGAAATTTGGGAGCAACTTTCTAGGATTAGGGGAATTGCGGGGCCTCATTTGCATAGGTTGGGCTGAAAACCAGGGCAGAAAATCTGTAGTGCCATCCCTGTATGTAAGATGTGAGTACGAGTTTCTGTAGTGTCTACATAGGAGGGTGTAGATATGTGCTTATGGGGATGTATAGATGGACATGCATGAAGTTCTGTTCCCTACTTCCCCTGGCTCACTTCTTCTCGTATCCCCTTTCTTCCTCCCCACCAATGTCTTATGTTGCACTGGCTAGTGGTTCTCTGTAGCTTCTGATTGTAAGGCCCACATTTCCTGCCACTGTGTTGCTTTTGCTGTGACTCCACCTGCTACCTTGCTGCCCTATAGTCCTTTGTTTTTCAGGATTAGTCACTGTCTGTGCATGCACAAACATTTTTGTGTATGTATGTATATATGTGTGTGTGTGTGTATATATATATGTGTGTATATATATATATATATATATATATATACATATACACACACAATCGTGCTAACGTTTTTGCAAAATGCACCTAAAAGAATCCTATTTAAATCAGTGGCGTAGCCAGACCTGAGATTTTGGGTGGGCCCAGAGCTAATATGGGTGGGCACGCACTGTCTAAGTATGAGTAGTGTCTCTTGAGATCCTACAAAATAATGCCTTAGAATTCACTTGATGATGGATTTCTAAGTAGTCTGCCCAACAGCTGCCCTGCATCAGTATAACCACATACATACTTAATGGAAAAATTGATAGTTTTAAATACTATTACATTATCCCACAGTCTCTCTACTGCAAAATGCTATACACAAACTTGTGCAAAAACACACTCATATCCTTACTAAACCATAACAGCACTAATTCCAAGGACAGGATGAGCTACAAACTTATGCTTGAAAAGGCAGAACTGTAATTACACTAGGCTATAAAGCACCAATACACTACCTCGTGAGAAAAAAAAAAAGCAAAACAAAAAGGGCTGCCAGTACTACACACTAGCATTGCCCTAGGGCGGCACTGGCAGTGAAATGTCTACCCCCCTCCCCCATCCAGAAGCCCACCAGACCACAGCCATCATTTTGATTACAAAAGAGTAATCAAAATGCTGGCAGGTCATGGGGGTGGGCTCTTCACTGCAGGGCAAAAAAAAAAGGTATATTTTAATACATTTCTTGCCCTAGGCAGTGAAGTGCTTACCCCACCCAGAAATTCCACAACAATACATTTTAATAGTGCCCAGGCTCCAGCTAGCTTAATTTTTTAAAAATTACAAAAAAAAAAAAGCATTTACAATGTATTACCTGCTGCTGGGCTGGGCTGACAGCTGCTGCTGTTAACTCGATTCTGGAACTGACTGGATGATCTCGATTCCAACTAGAACCTTCTTCTTTCCAAATTCCCACGTTTTTCAGGGCAGCGCAGGGCCAGGCTGAGGCTCACACTAATCGTCAACCCCCCTGCGTGCCTTGCGTGCAGCCGTCCACGTGCAGCTAATGCCCGAGAGAACCGACGACAGAGCCAAGGAGCGAGTTGAGAGCGAAGCTGATGAGCGCGCCCGCCGCCGCGCACAGCCACGTCATGCGCGTAGGATGGATACTTGGAACAGCTACAGTGGTGGAAATAAGTATTTGATCCCTTGCTGATTTTGTAAGTTTGCCCACTGACAAAGACATGAGCAGCCCATAATTGAAGGGTAGGTTATTGGTAACAGTGAGAGATAGCACATCACAAATTAAATCCGGAAAATCACATTGTGGAAAGTATATGAATTTATTTGCATTCTGCAGAGGGAAATAAGTATTTGATCCCCCACCAACCAGTAAGAGATCTGGCCCCTACAGACCAGGTAGATGCTCCAAATCAACTCGTTACCTGCATGACAGACAGCTGTCGGCAATGGTCACCTGTATGAAAGACACCTGTCCACAGACTCAGTGAATCAGTCAGACTCTAACCTCTACAAAATGGCCAAGAGCAAGGAGCTGTCTAAGGATGTCAGGGACAAGATCATACACCTGCACAAGGCTGGAATGGGCTACAAAACCATCAGTAAGACGCTGGGCGAGAAGGAGACAACTGTTGGTGCCATAGTAAGAAAATGGAAGAAGTACAAAATGACTGTCAATCGACAAAGATCTGGGGCTCCACGCAAAATCTCACCTCGTGGGGTATCCTTGATCATGAGGAAGGTTAGAAATCAGCCTACAACTACAAGGGGGGAACTTGTCAATGATCTCAAGGCAGCTGGGACCACTGTCACCACGAAAACCATTGGTAACACATTACGACATAACGGATTGCAATCCTGCAGTGCCC
Source organism: Microcaecilia unicolor (assembly GCF_901765095.1). Lineage (NCBI taxonomy): Eukaryota > Metazoa > Chordata > Amphibia > Gymnophiona > Siphonopidae > Microcaecilia > Microcaecilia unicolor. Next base: position 280,533,684 of record NC_044034.1, on the reverse strand, counting down.
GCAAGGTCCCCCTGCTCCGGAAGGCACATGTGACGGCCCGTCTGAAGTTTGCCAGTGAACACCTGGATGATGCCGAGAGTGATTGGGAGAAGGTGCTGTGGTCAGATGAGACAAAAATTGAGCTCTTTGGCATGAACTCAACTCGCCGTGTTTGGAGGAAGAGAAATGCTGCCTATGACCCAAAGAACACCGTCCCCACTGTCAAGCATGGAGGTGGAAATGTTATGTTTTGGGGGTGTTTCTCTGCTAAGGGCACAGGACTACTTCACCGCATCAATGGGAGAATGGATGGGGCCATGTACCGTACAATTCTGAGTGACAACCTCCTTCCCTCCGCCAGGGCCTTAAAAATGGGTCGTGGCTGGGTCTTCCAGCACGACAATGACCCAAAACATACAGCCAAGGCAACAAAGGAGTGGCTCAGGAAGAAGCACATTAGGGTCATGGAGTGGCCTAGCCAGTCACCAGACCTTAATCCCATTGAAAACTTATGGAGGGAGCTGAAGCTGCGAGTTGCCAAGCGACAGCCCAGAACTCTTAATGATTTAGAGATGATCTGCAAAGAGGAGTGGACCAAAATTCCTCCTGACATGTGTGCAAACCTCAGCATCAACTACAGAAGACGTCTGACCGCTGTGCTTGCCAACAAGGGTTTTGCCACCAAGTATTAGGTCTTGTTTGCCAGAGGGATTAAATACTTATTTCCCTCTGCAGAATGCAAATAAATTCATATACTTTCCACAATGTGATTTTCCGGATTTAATTTGTGATGTGCTATCTCTCACTGTTACCAATAACCTACCCTTCAATTATGGGCTGCTCATGTCTTTGTCAGTGGGCAAACTTACAAAATCAGCAAGGGATCAAATACTTATTTCCACCACTGTACGAGTCGACACGCCTGGAGTGGAGAAATCAGCTGAGCCTGCTGGGCGGGTGCCGGCTGCAACGCGACGTGGTAGCAGTAGTAGCTTACGGCAGGGCCAGGCTGCTGCTTCACAGAGTATGTATTGTGCGCTTGCTTGGGTGTCGTAGTGGGCGGGCCAATCGGGCTGGAAGCAGGAAGGAACCTCGGACCTCCTGGAAAGATCAGCTGAGCCAGAGCGCGAGCGGGTGCCCCGTCTCTGCTGCACGCTAGGCTGCTGCTGCTGCTGCTTTAGTGTGCGTGCGCTTGGGTGGGTGGGCCTGGGCCCACCCAGGCCTACCCGTAGCTATGCCCCTGATTTAAATGTACTGAAAATGATGATTTTAAGTTCCATTAGCACTTCAGAGTTCAAAAACTTCTGACTGTAATGTTTTGTAGATTTTGAGAAGTAGAGCTGCTCTGACTGTGTCTTTGGTGTTAGATTTATAGTGCTGCTAATTTCTTTGCAAGACTGCATGTTAAAGTTGCTTGGTTGAGCCTGACAGTGATACAGTGGGTTGGATTTTGCAAGCGCTCTGTCTTCATTACATAATGTACACAAGCTAATGTACAGTAGTCAGTCACAGTAGCTGCCAGCACTGTATGCTTGAGATGGAAAAATACATACAAGGTTCCATTTAGGATATCAATTTACCTGCACTTTACTGTCAAGCCCTTGCATCAGCGATTATGAAATGGGGAAAATATGAAACTAGTGCAGCTGTTGATTCTAAAGAGCAGGGGAGGAGCATTCTCGTGTATCATGGCATGTATGGGAGGGGAGAAGTTTGTAACCCATGGTTGATTAGTGGTATGTCCTAGTAGATCCATGTTAAGAGATCCTCGTCCCTGTTGGTAAGGTCTAGAGTTTTAACTGGGGCAATCTATAAAACAATTTGGAGAGAAACAGAGAGACTCTTCTTGGTTCCTCCCAGGGTAGCAGTGTTCTAGTGAGTTTGTGTGTGAGAAAGGAGCAAGGATTTCGGCTGCAGAGTGTAGAGGCTGAATGGCTATCCAACATGGCTGCCAGAATCTGTAGAGAGGATCACGAGACGCTAACAGGAGTGACTCTTTGTTTTGGAAGGCAGCCTACGTTTCTACAGGTAGGAGTGTGAGTAAAAGGAAATTCTCAAAACTGTATTTTGAAATTGAGAGAGCCTATACAATGAGTTTAGGATCTGGGGTCAGATTATGACTAAGAGTTAAAGCAGAGATGAGCATCTTGTGGGCCTAGTCCGTTATGCCAAGTCATGGTTTCTGGCCTACTTCTAGCTCCAAAACGTACATATGATCTGGCCCACTGATGCTGGTTTCCTGTGTCGCGTGCTCGAGGACCTTGGCAGACGGTCAGGCTTCTTCCCCGGGAGCACTGGGTTCGTGAGTCCTTGGGCCACTACCGTGGAGCGGCAGTGGCAGGCAAGATCACCTTCAAGGTAGAGATGAGACAAAACTGGACCGGAACCCCGGACTGGAGTTCCACACAGGAATACACGGAACTGTAACGCACCGGACGGGTGCGCACTGGAGTGAAGCCCACTGGACTGGAACACACTGGAGTGGCCCCACTGGACTGGAACATACAGGAGTGAAACCCACTGGACTGGAACACACTGGAGCGGAACCCACGGGACCGGAACCCGCTGGACTGGAACACACTGGACCTAGGCTTCACCTACGCTTAACCACCTTTCCCCGAGGGTTGAGCCCTCAGGTTCGGGCGGCCGGCAGGGCTTACAGAAAAAACCGGAACTGGAACTTGCAAGCAGGAACAGCAGGAATGAGGATCCAGGAGTGCCCCCTGGCACCTAGGCGAAGGCAAGGCAGACAGGCAGGGAATGTCCGGGTTCCGGCAGTAGGCAGGTTTAAACACAATGACTAGTAAACTGTACCCAAGCTAATAGGAAAGCTATGCCCAGGCAAACCAGTCATACACAATAAACATACACTAAGCAAACTCAGGAGACTTAGTAAGCTATACACAAGCTAACAAACAAAGCTGTGCCCAAGCTAACAAGTCATACACTGGAAACATACACAGAGCAAACTCAGGAGACTTAGTAAAGCTATACACCAGCTAACAAGGCATACACTGGAAACATACACAGAGCAAACTCAGGAGACTTAGTAAAGCTATACACCAGCTAACAACCAAAGCTGTGCCCAAGCTAACAAGTCATACACTGGAAACATACACAGAGCAAACTCAGGAGACTTAGTAAAGCTATACACCAGCTAACAACCACAGCTGTGCCCAAGCTAACAAGTCATACACTGGAAACATACACGGAGCAAACTCAGGAGACTTAGTAAAGCTATACACCAGTTAACAACCACAGCTGTGCCCAAGCTAACAAGTCATACACTGGAAACATACACGGAGCAAACTCAGGAGACTTAGTAAAGCTATACACCAGCTAACAACCACAGCTGTGCCAAAGCTAACAAGTCATACACTGGAAACATACACGGAGCAAACTCAGGAGACTTAGTAAAGCTATACACCAGCTAACAACCACAGCTGTGCCAAAGCTAACAAGTCATACACTGGAAACATACATGGAGCAAACTCAGGAGACTAGTAAAGCTATACACCAGCTAACAACCAAAGCTGTGCCCAAGCTAACCAGTCATACACTGGAAACATACACGGAGCAAACTCAGGAGACTAGTAAAGCTATACACTAGCTAACAACCAAAGCTGTGCCCAAGCTAACCAGTCATACACTGGAAACATACACGGAGCAAACTCAGGAGACTAGTAAAGCTATACACTAGCTAACAACCAAAGCTGTGCCCAAGCTAACAAGTCATACACTGGAAACAAACACAGTGAACTAGCAAAGCTACACACAGGCTAACAAGCAAAGCTGTGCCCAAGCTAACAAGTCATACACTGGAAACAAACACAGAGAACTAGCAAAGCTATACACAGGCTAACAAGCAAAGCTGTGCCCAAGCTAACAAGTCCTACACTAAGAACATACACAGAGAACTAGCAAAGCTATACACCAGCTAACAAGCAAAGCTGTGCCCGAGCTAGCTAGTCATACACTAGGAACAAACACAGAGAACTAGCAAAGCTATACACAGGCTAACAAGCAAACTGTGCCCAAGCTATCTAGTCAAACATAGAAACTCACACAGAGCAAACACTGAAACAGTGTACAGAGCACTCTACACACCAGGGCCCTTAGACGAAAGGCAAAGGCTGTAGTCTCTAAGTGATTAATAAAGCCCCTCAACACCAGAGGCACAGCTGCAGCAATCACCTTGCATCCAAACCGAGGCTTGACACACAGAGAAGTCAGCCCAGCGGGAGCCATCTTGGCTACTGGCATAGAGGAGTCGGCGGCAGCCATCTTGGAAGAGGCATAGCCCACACAGGTGAGGTTCAGTAGGGCAATCAGCACACAGAGCCAGAGAGAAACTAAGACAGACACAGAGACAAGCAGAAGCCAGCACAGCCACTGACTCCCAGAAACAGGGTAAGTCTGAGGGTGGTCACGGCCACAGCTGTGACATCCTGCCTGCCCTGGTGACATCACCAAAGGCTCAAAAACAATCACTTTTTAATATGTTGAGAGACAGGCATTATCGAAGGTGGACTTCTGGGGTTTTCATTGATGATTTTGTGTGGCAGAAGGAGGAGTTGTGTGTAGGTGGACATTGATGCTAGTTGCCACCAGACGTTTATGCTTACTGTGCAGGTCTGAGGGCGGACACTTCGGTGGCTGAGTGAGAAGAGAGAGGAGAATGTAGGGTCTGGTTGGGAGAATAGAGGTTTGGGGGTTACATTGCTTCTGCTCCTTAGACCAAAGACCCCCGTTTCCCCTGCTTCAGTCATGACTCTTAGTGCGGCACTTGGATCAAAGTGTTTGCTAAACCTTGAGTTAGTTGCCCATGAAAGAAGTAGGGAAGCAGCTAACTGCTGAAGTGTTTCCAGAACTTTTTCCCTTGGAGTGAAGAAAGAGGGCTAACAGAGTAGCCTGGCTTGTCCTTTAAAGTGCTTTAAAAACAAAAAGGATAGCGGAGAGTTTCCACCTAAGTTGTTGTATCATTGTTAAATATTCTGCTCTTAAAAGGAAAGAGTTGTTTCTTGTGGGGTATATCCTTTTTGTTAATGGTGTAAATAGAGACAATTTGAGACAAAACCGCTATGTAGGTATCTTCTATGGACATTTTAATAGTAAGTAAACTCCTAATCCACAGACCAGCATGTACGTCAAGTGAGTAGTAATCTGAGCTCCATTGTATTATCTGATGAACCTATGAATTAAAGAATCCCATAGCCATGTAAGGAAACTTCCCAGAGCCCTGCCAGTGGTTGCTTGTTTTTAATTTACTTTCTGAAGGGAAGATGCTTTCTGTGTGACTGTTCCTGAAAGCAATTGTGTTTAGTGCCTGATCCACACTTGATTTTAGTAGTTTAGTTTAGTAGTGCTTATTTCTGGGATAAGCAGCATAAAATTTATTGAGCTTTTTGGGGATCTTGCCAGATATTTGTGACTTGGGTTGGCTTGATGGACCTTTGGTCTGTCCCAGTGTGGCAATACTTATGTAAGTTTTTCTTTAATATATGCGCACATGCATGAGTGTTTTTATGGAAAGCAAGGTCTATTAGTTTTGCATGGAATTTCTTGTTTGGAAGTCTCGGCAGCCATTTTTAAAAAGCAGTGCAGTAGCAAGAGGGTCAGCAGCAGCGAGCAGGAAAGACTGTGGATCTTTCCTGCCCCGAAGAATCCACTAGACCACCAGAGTGGCTTCAGGTATGTGCCGGGAGGGCACCTGGAAGAGAGGCAAAGCAGTCAGATCTCTGTGCATTCCAGGAAACGGCAATAGCAGGGATTGGCTGCCGCAAGGCCATGTGCGACTGCCCCTGCCTAAGACTGGCCTTGCTTGTAACTCTGGGCAAGTCACTTAACCCTCCATTGCCCCAGGCACAAATAAGTATCTGTATATACTATGTAAACCACTTTGAATGTGGTTGCAGAAACCACAGAAAGGCGGTATATCAAGTACCAATTCCCTTTTGGCCCTTGCCTGCTGTCGGTCTCCTATCCTATATAATAATTCTCACCTCCAACAGGATGTGCCTGGGACTGTGCCTGCCGGAAGTGGTCTGCTAGGCGGGCACGCACTGACCTCAGTGACATCAGTGACAGACAATTTGGCAAAGCAAAACAATCTGAGTGCTGGCCATTAGGACACAGGGTTGATAGGAGAGTTTTAAAAGACTGAAGGAACCGGAAGTGTTAAATGGGGGGAGGGGGGGAGTTCTGAACCACTGAAAGACATGAACATTTGGGAAAGGAAAACAATCTCAATGCTGGCCATTAGGACACAGGGTAGATAGGAGAGTTTTAAAAGACTGAAGGAAACGAAAGTGTTAAACTGGAGAAGGGGGGGGGGGGGGAGTTGTGAATGACTGAAAGACATGCAAATTTGGGACAGGAAAACAATCTCAATGCTGGCCATTAGGACACAGGGTAGATAGGAGAGTTTTAAAAGACTGAAGGAAACGAAAGTGTTAAACTGGAGAAGGGGGGGGGGAGTTGTGAATGACTGAAAGACATGCAAATTTGGGACAGGAAAACAATCTCAATGCTGGCCATTAGCACACAGGGTACATAGGAGAGTTTTAAAAGACTGAAGGAACCAAAAGTGTTCAGGGGGGGGGGGGGGTGGGGGGCAAGTTCTGAATGAATGAAAGAAATGAAAATTTACGAGAGGAACACAATCTGAATGTCGGGCATTTGTACACAGGGTAGATAGGACACTTTTTTTTAAAAAATGAAGGACGTGAAAGTATTACATTTTGGGGGAGGGGTGAGGAGGAAAGCGGTGGGGTATCTGGATACTGGTGGTTAGGGTCATGGGGGTACATAGACTTTTGAAAGCCTTAAGGAACCCAAAGTGTGGGAAGGAGGAGGAAAAGGAGGGGAGGGAACGGGGTGAGGGGCATTAGGAACAGGGGAGGGGGCCCTGTCACACACTCTCATTCTCACACACACACTGTCACACAGACAGTCTCACTCTGTCACACACCCGCACAGTCACTTTGGCTCTCTCTCTCAAACATACACACTCCCAGGAAAACCTTGCTAGCGCCCGTTTCATTCGTTCCAGAAACGGGCCTTTTTTACCAGTGTTTCTATAAAGGTTATAAGGAGTATTTTTGAGGGAAATTTGTGTCTCGCCTTCTTTCTGTCAAGGTGATTTAAGGAAGTGGGGTCCTGGGTACTGAATGAGACCTAGGCAAGAGGATTACCTCCCAATACCCAGGCTGGGGTATATGAAATGTTGTGAGGTCCTACCTCAGGTCAGTGGTGAGGTTGGACCTCACAACACTGATCCAGCAGTTGGCAAAGGGGAAAGGGGTGCTGTGGTAAGGAAGTGTGGTATCCAGAATAAAAAGGGAAGACCTCCTGCAAGCCATCTACCCATTTACCTATATTGAAATTGAATACCGAGAAAACGAAATTCTTATATCTTGATTATCATCCTAACCCTAATGTCTCTTCTATTATTGTTTGAACGATCTGAATTTAAGAATGAATCAGTTACAAGAATTTATCACTAGAAAATCAGGTTAACCTTTTAATTATGAAATCCTTCACATTATTGAGAAAAACTTAATGTAATTTGTAAATTTTTGAGGAAAAGCAGTTTTATTAATACAAGCTCTTTTATTAAGGGTCTCCTTTACCAAACCATGCTAGTGATTCCAGCGCGGCAGTGCCAACGAACCTAATCAAAGTGTATGGGCTTTTTCGGCATTGCCGTGCTAGGAAGCGCTAGAGCGGTTTGGTAAAATAGGCCCTAAGTCACTTAGATTATTGCAACATTTAGTCTGTTCAAAATTTGTATTGAAGAAGCTTCAGTCTATTCAAACCATGGCTATAAAACAAAATTTTTTCATTAAAAAGATATGATTAAGTCTCTTATTTTTAGATTAAGTTACAGTGGAGGCAAGGATCTGTTTGATAAGATTTGTTTAATAAATCCTTGGAGACTGGAGAGGTTCCGAGGGATTGGAGATCGGCGGATGTGGTTCCTCTTCACAAAAGTGGTGATAGGGAAGAAGCTGGAAACTACAGGCCGGTAAGCCTCACTTCGGTTATTGGAAAAGTAATGGAAGCGATGCTGAAGGAAAGGATAGTGAATTTCCTGGAAGCCAATAAGTTGCAAGATCCGAGACAACATGGATTTACCAAAGGGAAATCGTGCCAAACGAACCTCATTGAGTTCTTTGATTGGGTGACAGGAGAATTGAATCAGGGACGAGCTATGGACGTAATCTACTTAGATTTCAGCAAAGCTTTTGACACGGTTCCCCACAGGAGGCTCTTAAATAAACTGGATGGGCTGAAGATAGGACCCGAAGTGGTGAACTGGATTAGGAACTGGTTGACGGACAGACGCCAGAGGGTGGTGGTGAATGGAATTCGCTCGCAGGAGCGAAAGGTAAGTAGTGGAGTGCCTCAAGGATCGGTGCTGGGGCCGATTCTGTTCAATATATTTGTGAGTGACATTGCCGAAGTGTTAGAAGGTAAAGCTTGCCTATTTGCGGATGATACTAAGATCTGTAACAGAGTGGACACCCCGGAGGGAGTGGAAAAACATGAAAAAGGACCTACGGAAGCTAGAAGAATAGTCTAAGGTTTGGCAATTAAAATTCAATGCGAAGAAATGCAAAGTGATGCACTTAGGAAGTAGAAATTCATGGGAGACGTATGTGTTAGGCGGGGAGAGTCTGATAGGTACGGGCGGAGAGAGGGATCAAATCTGAGGATTTGAAGGTGACGAAACAGTGTGACAAGGCGGTGGCCGTAGCTGGAAGGTTGTTAGGCTATATAAAGAGAGGTGTGACCAGCAGAAGAAAGGGGATGTTGATGCCCCTGTATAAGTCATTGGTGAGGTCCCACCTGGAGTATTGTGTTCAGTTTTGGAGGCCGTATCTTGTTAAGGATGTATAAAGAATTGAAGCAGTGCAAAGAAAAGCTACGAGAATGGTATGGGATTTGCGTTACAAGACGTATGAGGAGAGACTTGCTGAACTAAACATGTATACTCCGGAGGAAAGGAGAAACGGGGGTGATATGATACAGACGTTCAAATATTTGAAAGGTATTAATCCGCAAACGAACCTTTTCCGGAGATGGGAAGGTGGTAGAACGAGAGGACATGAAATGAGATTGAAGGGGGGCAGACTCAAGAAAAATGTCAGGAAGTATTTTTTCATGGAGAGAGTAGTGGATGCTTGGAATGCCCTCCCGCGGGAGGTGGTGGAAATGAAAACGGTAACGGAATTCAAACATGCGTGGGATAAGCATAAAGGAATCCTGTGCCAAAGAAATGGATCCTTAGGAGCTTAGTCAAGATCGGGAGGCAGGACTGGTGGTTGGGAGGCGGGGATAGGGCTGGGCAGACTTATACGGTCTGTGCCAGAGCCTGTGGTGGGAAGCGGGACTGGTGGTTGGGAGGCGGGGATAGTGCTGGACAGACTTGTACGGTCTGTGCCAGGGCTGGTGGTTGGGAGGTGAGGATAGTGCTGGGCAGACTTATACGGTCTGTGCCTGTGCCAGAGCCGGTGGTTGGGAGGTGGGGCTGGTGGTTGGGAGGCGGGGATAGTGCTGGGCAGACTTATACGGTCTGTGCCCTGAAGAGCACAGGTACAAATCAAAGTAGGGTATACACAAAAAGCAGCAAATATGAGTTATCTTGTTGGGCAGACTGGATGGACCGTGCAGGTCTTTTTCTGCCGTCATCTACTATGTTACTATGATCTTATTCAAACTGGCATGTTTTTTGTTTAAGATTTTAAATTGTATGGCCGTTCTTTATTTACTAATTTATCTAAGTCTTATAGGAAATCCATTTTTTTTTCTCTTTCTATCTTCTAGGGGAATAAGGAGATTAAAACTGTTTGAGAAACTTTTGGTGTATCAGGCACAAAATTTAGTATGGAGATCTCTTCTTTTTTAGATCTTTCATTGACCTATAAAATGTTTAGACAGAACCTTAAAACATTCCTCTTTCAACAATGCGTATTGAGTAGTAATAATTGATAACAATGGATTAGCATAGAATAGTGATTGTAGTATTAGTTTTATGATTATATTGTTGTTTATATTTCCTGGTAATGTCTTTCTTGTGATTGTACTCTGCTAAGAGCTGAAAGGTATGGCAGACTATAAATTTGAAATTGTTATGTCACCTGTGAGAGAAACTCTTGGTGAAAAACGGCATAAGAGGGAGAGGATGTGCAGATATTGAGTGCCAGAAGAAGCCTTGACTGTTTTTTTTTTTTTTTTTAGGTGCCCCTCTTCAGTTTAGGGAATTCAAAGGTGAGTGAGTGGAGTGTTATGGATCCTGAGATGTGAAGGAAAGGAGAAATTCTGCCTGAGAATTGTTCAAGAGTTTTAGAGTAGAAAGATGTGGTAGAGGGTTCTGTTTGATGGAGCCCAAGTGTGTGGTAAAGCTGAGAAGAAAAGAATAAAGATTTTGTGAGTCAAGAATGTAGCCTCTATTTTTTGGCTTTCATTTTCCCCCCTTTGTATGCTATTGGTAGGCCTGGAAGTAACAAGTAACTAATTAATTTATTTATTTAAATTTCACCCAGTAAATTGTATTTTTACCCATACTTATTGGAGTGATTTGTCTTTTGAACTGACTTGTTGGGATTGATTTTATTTATTATTTGTTGCATTTGTATCCCACATTTTCCCACCTCTTTGTGGGCTCAATGTGGCTTACAATACATCATGAATAATGAGAATACTTGTGAAAGTATACATTTAGAAATAGCAGAAGAATTTTGGGTAATATGGTAATGATAGAACATAGTATTATTTAACAAGCAAACATAGTAATAGAAATTTAAGAAATGTATGAGAATTATAAAGAAAGTATACATTTATTAGTAGTGGAAGATCTTGGGTAACATGATAATGAAAAACAAGATAGTAGTTTGGCAAGCAAATATTGTAGGGGCAATTCTGGCTGTGTGTACAGGAATTCATATTTGTTGATCATTGTTGTATGCCTTGTTGAAGAGATGGGTCTTCAGTAGACTTCGGAAGTTGGCTTGTTCATAGGTCGTTTTTAGGTTTCGTGGTAACGCATTCCAGAATTGTGTGCTCAGGTAGGAAAAGGTTGACGCATGCGTTAGTTTGTATTTAAGACCTTTACAATTTGGGAAGTAAAGATTAAGGAATGTAAGGGATGATTTTTTAGCATTCCTGGGTGGTGGGTCTATCAGGTCAGACATGTAGGCTGGTGTGTCTCTGTGAATAATTTTGTGGACTAGGGTGCAAATTTTGAATGTGATTCGTTGTTTGAGTGGGTGCCAGTGCAGTTTTTCTCATAGGGGTTTGGCGCTTTCGTATTTCGTTTTTCCGAATACGAGTTTAGCTGCAGTGTTCTGAGCTGTCTGAAGTTTCTTGATTATTTGCTCTTTGCAGCCAGCGTAGAGTGCATTGCAGTAATCTAGATGACTGAGTACCACTGATTGTACCAGATTGCGGAAGACGGTTCTTGGGAAGAAAGGTCTTACTCTTTTTAGTTTCCACATTGAATGGAACATCTTCTTGGTTGTGTTTTTGGAATGCACACTTGAGGAGAGAAAGCTTGTAACTTTAAATTAGTGCCTATTCAGTTAACATCAATTCTGACCAATAATTGGTTGTCAGCGCTAATTATTGGCTAATCTATTAAATGATGTGCGTAACTGTAGGTATTACTATAGCCTGCCCCGCACACACAGTTTTGTGCACCGAATAGAATCGGGCATGCAGAATTATAGAATGAGGGGGTAAGTGACTTGCCCAAGGTCACAAAGGGCTATAGTGGGTTTTGAACTAGAGAGCTGTACGGGAATGGGGTTTGCGGGAATCCTGCGGAACCCACAGGGTTCCCACGGGGATGGAAGTAGTTCTGCAGGATTCCCGAGGGGACGGAAGCAGGTCTGCGGGGTTCCCGCTGGGATGGAGGCAGTTCTGTGGGGTTTCCGTGGAAGTGTAAGCTGCATCTGCACCAGCCTCTCATCTATTGAGTACCAAGTTCTTGAGTGCTATCTCCTTCTCCTCCTTGCTTTAACAGCACAAATGTGGAAAGTCTTCCATTAAGGAGGTGGTAGAGACACAAATGATGACGGAGTTCAAAATGGCGTGGAATGAACACAGAGGATCTCTAATTAGAAAATGGAAGTTATATAAAATCTAACCTTAAATGGCTGCATGTGTGTGTGGATGTGTGAAGTGATGCTTAGATGGCGACTCTGGCTGTGATGAGCTAGGGCTGATACCAGGCAGACTTGTATGGTCTGTGTCTCATACATGGCAATCTGGATTACGATGAGCTGGAAACAGCTTAGGCAGCAACTTTAGTGGCTGGAACATGAGGACAATGCTGGACAGACTTTTATGGTCTATGTCCCAGAAATGAGAAGACGAATAGACTGGAGTGGGCTTCAATGGCAACTCCAGCAGTTGGAACATAAGGATAGGGCCAGAAATACCAAAGAAATACCATAATCAAGTATATAATATCACACTCGTTGATCATGAATTGATAATGAGTGTGACTATTGGGCAGATTGGATAGACCGTTTAGGTCTTTATTTGCCATCACTTACTGTGTTACAGTTAATCCTCTTTGCTCCCTGGCTGATGTGTAGACTTCCACTCTGACACAGGCATAAGCATGAGATGTCACCTGACCTACTGGCGTGTGCATGTGACAACCTCTTAGCACACAGTGCCAGTAAATCAGAGACAAATCTTACATGTGCACACCAGAGTGTTCCAAGTTCAGCTTCCATTCCTTCCTTGCCTACAGTACTGTGGCTCAAATCCAGAGAGAGACTGAGGGAGTTGACCCAAATTTTCTTTTATGTACCATTAAATTCTTACGGGGATGGGTGGGGATGGGTTAATTCTTGCGGGGACGGGTGGGAATGGGTTCGGATGGGTTAACTTTTTGCGGGGATGGGTAAGATTCCAGTGGAGACGGATGGGGACAGGTAAGTTTTCAGCAGGGATGGGCGAGGATGGGTAAGATTTCTGTCCCTGTGCAACTCTCTAGTTTGGAGAAAAAGTATCCACCAGAAGGCGGAGAACTCTAGACACCCCACGGACAACAACAAGAAATAAAATAAAAGTGGGAGGACGACCAAGGATTCCAAAGACTGAAAGGATATATAATAATAAAGATGTTTATTGAGGTATAAAGACTCCTGATGCAGGCCTAACAGCCGAAACACGACGTTGTGTCGAGTCTTTATACCTCAATAAACATCTTTATTATTATTATATATCCTTTCAGACTTTGGAATCCTTGGTCGTCCTCCAACTCTCTAGTTTGAACAGGACTTTGCTGGTTGTCGGCCTGCTGCACAAACCGTTAGGCTATTCCTTCAATTTCTACACCCCAAATGTATTGACTATCCTTTTTTTTCAGTGAATTTTAGTTGCAAAACTGACCATTTCTCAAGCTTTCTTAGATTCCTCATCATTTTGTACTCCATCTGGAGTGTCCATTCTTAGTATCGTACGTACCCATTTACCTGTTCTTCAGAGTCTTCTTTGCTGGACTCTAAACACAAATATTTGATTAGTATTTTTGCTTTATAACTTGTTGCACCACAACACTTGCTTTCCTTTTTTTCTCTCAGTCTTAGTTCCCACCTCTGTTCTTCCTTCTTTTCATTAGCATATCTAAAATGTCTTGTCACCCTGCTTGACTGCCTCAGCTATTTTTAACTCTGTTTGCACATCTGTTGTCCTGGCTATGTTCCCTGCTTCTCATTAAGGTTTCAAGATATTCTTCCCTGTTTTTTTTCCCTTCTCCTATCTTTACTCTTAGTTTTTCAGCAAAGTCTTTTGAAAATCGTACTGGCCTCTTTCTTTCTTTTTTTTTTTTTCTTACTCTGTTGGGACAAAGGTTGCATGTGCTTTCTGCCTCTGGGCTTTGCACCTAAAATAAGCACATACTTCTGCTTTGAACTTGCTGTGGGTACACTTTGTGCTCGGTCGCTTGCATCTCATTTTCTGCAGGCAGAATTTTGCTGAAAAATAAGAGGGAACTGAAAATTATGCTTGTACTTCCAAATTTGCAGTGATAATACATGTTTTAGAAAATACCTTTTTGCCTGTTCTGAAGAAACTGCAAGCATCAGCCATTTGGACATGGAGCTTGTATGAACAGTTGAGTTAGTGATTGTGCTTACCTCTTTGGCATTTATAACTATCTAAAAAATCCCCCAGAAATAGTGTGTTGAAGCTTGACTGTTTAATTGGTTCTTCCATTACGAACATTCACACTATTCCAGGATGAGTAGGTAGTTATGTCCATTGACCAGCAGGTGGAGATAGAAAATACAGAACTGAGCACCACTACATAGCAGGGGCGTATCTGGACTCTGGCAGTAGGGGGGGCCAGGGCCAGAGGGAGGGGGCACATTTAGCCCCCCTGCCACCAACGACTCCCCCCCGCCATTGCCAGAGCCCCCCCGCCACCAACGACTCTCTCCACCTTCTCTCCCGCCGCCAACCCTCCCCCGCTGACGTTGTTTACCTTTGCTGTCGGGGACCCCAACCCCCGCCAGCTGAGGTCCGCTTCCACCTGCTTTTAAAAATAATTCTTCAGCTGGCGGGGGACCCCAACCCCCGCCAGCCGCCGAGGTCTTCAAAGTTCTTGTTCGTCGTCCTCCTCCGTGGCCATGCTGTACGCTGCTGATTCGGAGTCTGTCTGACGTCGCACCACGTTGTACGACGTCAGACAGACTCCGAATCAACAGGGTACAGCATGGCCATGGAGGACGACGAACAAGAACTTTGAAGACCTCGGCGGCTGGCGGGGGTTGGGGTCCCCCGCCAGCAAAGGTAAACAACATTAGCAGGGGAGGGTTGGCGGCGGTAGGGGGGCCAGAGCGAAATCTGCAGGGGCCCAGGCCCCTGTGGCCCCACGCAGATACGCCCCTGCTACATAGCTCCCTGCTAGCAGCTCAGCTCCTCAGTATCTTCTGTCTCCAGCAGGTGGATGGACAGACTTCCTCTGTCTCTGGTTATGAGGCCTTGCTCCTGGTCCAGTTGGTCAACTGGTTCCCAGTTGAGCAGAGTGAGCAGTTGAGCAGACATACCTGGTGGTGCTGGGTCCCTGTCATGCCTTCCCCCTGGGATATTCTGCACCTTTTCCATGTTTTTCTTCTGTGCGAGAGCAACCAGGCTGCTCGGAAGATGAGGAGTCGCAGGCAACGCAGTGGGTCTGGCAGGCCAGTGCTTCTGCTGTGCCCTGCTATGGCAGGGGGGGTGACTGTGTCCCCGGGGACCCCCAGGGTGGTGGGTCCTTTTTGCCATGCTTCAGGCTTCGGGACATTGATGGGAGCACTGCGTGTTGGTGCAACCAAAAAAAAAAAACATGGAGGAAGTGGAGGAGCAGTTTTAGTGATTGGATCAGTGGAGTGAGAACCAGGGGAGCCTGGTGCAAATCTCACTACTGCTCCTTGAGGTCTTTGACCGATACAATCAGACTGTGATTCCTCCTAAGACCAAAACTGCCTAATCTTCTGATTCTACAAAATAAAAATAAAATAAAGCGGGTGGGTAGCGCGGTGTGCCACATGTTTTCCTGCGCAGCGGCAGTCCCTGGCCATGGCAGCCCCCGCTTAGAGTGTGACCTGCTGCCCGTCAACGGGCTGCTAGGAGCAGTGGGCGGTGTTCTCGGACCGTGGCATGGTGTGCAGTCCAGTTTCCGAGTGGAGGAATTGATTCAGGTCTCGCACATACAGGGCACGCTTGGTCAGAGCAGCGCTTTTCTTTCGACTCTGGTCCCCGATGCAGGGCCTCTGCGCTTCGCCTCATAAGGAGGCGGGAATGGCAGCCATTTTGTTTTACGGCAGAAGTGAAGCCCCCGCGCAGCCAGCTGTGTCAGTGGGGGTCCATTCGGGGGGGGGGGGGGGGGGCTGGGTCATGGCTATCCCTTTGTCTGCTCCACCAAGCCTTGGGCTGGGACTGGGAGCCTTTTCTCCAGCGGGCCTGGCAGCTCCGGCAACAGCGAGAGGAGATGGGGATCTCCGTGCCTTTTCTCAGGGGATTGCGACTGCTGCCCCATGGAGACTTAGTTTTGGATTTTGCTGCAGTTGGGCTGCTAGGAGGCGGCCCCCCTGATTTCAGAGGTAATTGCCGTGCTCCCTTGGGGAGTTTCCGGAAATTAGTCAGGCGGCTAGCCTTATGAAGGGCCTCAAGGGCCAGTTCAGGTTGTTCCTCCATTCGCCTGGTCATTCGAGTTCTGCTTGCCGCAGTGTGGAGTGCATCTGACACAGGCCTACAGTTTGGGAGGACCGTGGCTCATTCTTTTTTCTCTGGTGCCAGATGGAGGAGATGTTCCCTTACCTAAGTTGGGCTCTGTGTCTGCAGTCACCTACAGTACTTCCCTCCCGGTGTTTGGCGGCCTTGCCTTGAGGGATCTGCTAGATAGGAGGCCGAAACGGGCTTTGCAGTGCACCTTGAGGTGACTGTTTTGGAGCTGCAGGCTTTTATTTGTGGCTCTTTGGTGGCACAGGCCTGTTTACAGTGGCATCAGCAGTCCCTTTTCCCAGGGCAGTCCACGGGCTGCCTAGATGGAGGCGGGCTTAGCTTGTCTGATGACCACTGTGTATGTCATTCTTAGTGGCTCAGCCACAGGCATGTCATTGATGCTCTTTGCGAGGCGTCAGTTCTGGCTGCGGGCGTGGGTGGCGGTTGCCACTTCCAAGGCCTGTGTGGTCGGGTTACCCCTTTGAGGCACATTTCTCTTTGGGAATGGCCTCAGCAGTTTGGTTCAGGAGCTGGGTGAATGGGCCCCAGCATCTTCCAGAAGACGCTCCTTGTCCCTCTGCTCGCCTTGTGGACTCGGCAGCTGCCCTGTTTCGTGATGGCTTTATGTGTAGGCCTGGTCATCAAACCTTTGACCAGAGGGCTCAGTCTCGGGCCCGGCAATCTTTCTGCTGGGGGACAGAGAGTCGGCAGGGCACTCAGAGTGCGTGGATGCTTTCTCCCGGCAATCCCAATGTAGCCAGGCCGGCTGGTCCATCCGGGCCTACAGGGAGCCACTTCAGACCTTTTGGGACTTGTGGTCTACTTTTTCCGCAGCTCTGGCGCTGGTTATTCTGGGTGATGGCTTCCAGTTGGAGTTCTCCCAGCCGGTAGCTCCTGTCTTCTTACAGTCTCCTTGTCGGGGTGGGGTGGCCTCTGGCAGCTAAGGGTTAGAAGTTCAGTTGATATGCTTCTGGCCCTTCAGGCCATTGTTCCCGTCCCTCCCGCCAAGTGCGGTCTGGTCGGTTCCCTTCCTATTTTGGACTTCCCAGGAAGATGGGAGCAGTGCAATCCAATCTGGATCTCAAGGGGTCCACTGGTTTCTGTTTTCGGATGGTGACCCTGAGGTCTGTTCTCCCATCCGTTCGGCGCGAGAGTTCTCTCTGCTCTTGAGACCAGGGAGGCGTAATTACCTTCCCCTCTGCAGGCTGCTTCTGCAGTTCTTTTCCTGTTCCGGTCCCGGTCATTTGGCCTCCCCTCGGGCCCGGGGACCTTTTTCCTAGGTTGTGCGCGTAGCAATCTTTCTGCGGAGACGGAGGTTTTGTTTCCTCTTGCACTTGGACAGCTGGCTAATCCGGTCCTCCTCTTGTCAAACCTGTGTGGAGGCCCCTTCAACAATGTTTCTCCTCCTGTTTTGTTTTCCTTTCTGGTTTAAGTGTTCTTTTGGTTTCCCTGTGAGCTTGAGTGTTTCTCACAGAGGGCGGCACTTTAAGTTACCGCATCGGATTCTTTGCTCCTGCTTTGTTCCCAGCTTCCAGCCTGGGATTTCATGCAGATCCTCGGTTCTGTGGCAGCGGCTCTAGAAGTGGTACCTTACACTCTGATGCGGCCAATTCATAGGGCCCTGTTCAGCCATTGGTCTCTGGTTTCAGAGGGTTACAGCTTCTGGCTTCCTTGCCTTTGGCGGTCAGACAGAGCTGAGGTGGTTGCGGCTTCCCCAGTCGTTGACCCTAGGGAGGCCCTCCCCACTCCTGCCTTGGGAAGTGGGGTCTACAGAGGACAGTTTCTTGGGCTGGGTGCCCTTTGCTGGGATCCCCTGGCACAAGACTCTTGGTCTCCAGTAGAGGCACATTGACCCCTTTCCTCTGGAGCTGTGAGTGGTGCTCTAAGTTCTGGAGGCTTTTGCCCCATTGTTGGGAATGCTTTGGTGTGGTTCTTTTCGGACATTGCTATGACACGGGCCTCTTCTACTAGCTAAGGGGGGGACTCCTAGCAGTCAGCTGGCTCGGGAGCCCAGTTGGTTTTTGGCCGGGGCAGAGACACCTGTTATGCCTTTCTGGGGACTGACCTTCTTAGCAGGCACGCTCTGACTTCCAGCGAGTGGGAGCTGTCAGTCAAACCGTTACAGCTGGTGATTTGTTGATGGGGCTTAGTTCTCTTGGCCTATTCCTGTGTCATGCTTCCTTGGTTCTTATGCCGTTGCAGGGAAGAGGACTCTCGGGGGCTAGACGCCCTGCTGCATTTGGGGCATCGGTTCTGCGTGTGGCAGGTTCAGCCTCCCACCCTCGTAGGGATAGCTTTTGAACATCCCACTCATCCTGGAATAGTGGGAAACGTAATGGAAGGAGAAATTAGGACTTGCGTGATAATTTTCTTTCCATTAGTTCTTCACACTATTCCAGGAGCCCTCCCGTGGTTAGACGCCCTCACTGGTAGCTCTATGCACTGTCTTGTATCCTGTTTTCCAGGGGCCTTGTCTTTGAATGCTTCTTGGGGTTGGATGTGTTGGTTGCTGACCATGCTCCTGATTGGGCGTTCTTCCTTGCTTGAGGACTGATATTGAGGAGCTGAGCTGCTAGCAGGGAGCTATGTAGTGGTGCTCAGTTCTGTATTTTCTATCTCCACTTGCTGGTCGATGGACATAACTATCCACTCATCCTGGAATAGTGTGAAGAACTAATGGAAAGAAAATTATCAGGTAAGTCCTTCCTAGATACTCAGTGTGTAAAGTGCAGTATTTATGCATGTATTGTGGGTACATAGATACTTGCCCTTAACCTCCTAATTCTATGAAAGTTGCCAAATTTAGGCATGCGCTAGATATGTGCAAACAATTTAATTGAATAATCTAGTTAGGGCCAATAATTGGCATTTTAACAAGCAATTATTGACACTAATTAAGTTTAATTGGAACTTGTGTAAATTTAGATGTGAGAAAAAAAAGGGGCACGCAAATGAGAGGGTCATGGACAGAACAAGGACATTCCTAGCATTTACATGCATTGTTACAGAATAATGAGGATATGTACCTAATTTAGCTCAGAAGTGGGAGCCTACTAAATAAGACTGAAATTGTAAAGGGGTGTAAAAAAATAAAACAAATAAGATATTGCTGTGTTATGGGGCTTACCTGGGTGCCAGCTGTGGTCCCATTTTGGGCCCATTTTCCATTTTTCATTGGTGGCCAGTATGGAGCCCCTGATACTGTGGGGCCAGTCTGAGGTGTCTGGAGTGCTGTGGGGCTAGATTGGGTTGTTCTGGTGGTGATCCAGGCTGGTTCCTGTTTTATTGGGACCCGGTTTGGGTCCGGAACACTTCAGGAGCTCTTGGAGGGCAGAGAGCAACTGCCAAGATGTGGTAGGTGTGACCAGGCAAGCTGCTACGAGTGAGAGGGATGCATGCAGCCCAGCAGGAAAATGCCTGGTTTTGGGCCTGCTCTGCTGGAGCTCATGCACATATGCATGCACAGTGGTAGCTTCGGGAGCTCTGGTAGGCCGTGTTTGAAGCCAGGGTCTCAATTTTTGAGGCGTCCTGGCAGGCTTCCGGGGATCATTGCTGGCATCAGAGGTCCACAGGGACCCCAATGATGGTCTGGAGCAGCATGGATGGTCCCTGTGGGAGGATTTTGGGCTCTGGTTTAATTTAATTTTATCCATTTTTAGAGGGTTCTTTTTTGGGCCTTCTAGAATTTTTAAAATTTTTCTTTTCATGGTCAGGGGGTCCTGAGGGTCCCTTTAGGTGGGTTTCTGGTGAATTTTCATTGAATTTTAGTGTTGATTTTGAGGTGAAATATGTACATTGATACTGGAGAATGGATTTAAAAATTTTATAACATGTACTGGAATGTGTTTGAAGTGACATGGATGAAATAGTTATTAAAATTCTGTGTAATTTAAATTTTAAAATCAATGGGAAAAATGACTTTTAAAATGGAGATTTCCATCAGATTCTGAGTAAAAACAAAAAATTGAACATTCTATGTACATGTGCCTCATTTGACTACAGAGGGTCAGGTGACCCAAGCCAAAGCCTGGTCGCCTGGAAAATGACAGTTGTTGCTATTGTTAGAAGAGCCCAGGTTGTCAGCGTGGCTGGAAGCACGTGTTTTGTGTGTCTGTGACCAGAGTGAGGGTGAGTGACAAAATTTGTTGTTAAAAAATGTGTGGTTGTCTGTGATTTCTGGCTACTTTCTGGAAAGAGAATTTCCTTTAGATAATTGCTGGTTAATTTACAGGGCTTCATTACCCATTGAAGACAGCTGACTTAATTGTAAGGAGGCCATTCCATTCCTCAGCTACACCTAAGCCTACATAACTGTGTGAGCAGGGCTCAAGTTTGGCAGTAGTCTGTCAATGTGAGATTGTGTGGAGAGTCTGCGGTCTGGGGCCGTGTGTATGTCTTTAAGCCTGGTCTTTTGGTAAATGCTGAGTTGAGACTTAAAGTGACAGACAAGGAAAGAAAGATGTTAAAAAAAAAAAATCAAAAAAATGTACTACCGAGAAGTTTTTCTGAGAGCATGTGACAGGTGGTCTGCTCTGGAAGTACATAGACTGAAAGGTCAGTTTGAAAGTCCGTAAAGAAACTACTGGTCTGAAAGTGGGAGTGAGAGTTTGTGGTGAGACTGCATTGGAAGTGTAGGCCAAGAAGCAGATTAGTCTGGCTTTTTTAGATTAGGGAACAAAATCAAAGAACAGGAAACTTTTGTTGGGAAATTAATTTTATTTTAATGTTAGCTAAATTCCCACAGTAGTCCCAGAGCCCAAATCCAGCGAACTAATTTGTTTACAAGAGTAAGGGAGATAGGGTTTTCTTCCCTTTACATTCATTATCAAGCTACTGGGAGCGTCACATCTTCAATGACAGTGTCACAGGCCCCACACAAGCAAGGCCAAAGTCCTTTCAAGACAGAGTCCAGATAAGTGACAACCACACCTACATGCCTAAGGAAAGCTACTTCAATGTGGAAACTTGGATAGACTTTTAGAGGAGAATTTGGGGTTAATAAAAGAGAAAATGGTTAAAGAGAAAGGTAAAAAAAAACCCAAATACTTATCTGATTGATATTTCAGGTCATATCCAAATTGACTTGTAGAATTGTTTGAAGTAAATTTTGGTATCCACATTCCAAAATGAAGAAAATTAATTTAACAGTTGAAACTGTTAAATTATTAACTAAAAATTATTTGTGTCAACATTGTTTTGCAATTATTAATCTATGCACTTTGTACCAAAGTGTGCATTTCAATACCTTTGCACTTTACATGGTTTTAATGCAACTGTGTATTTTAAACTGAATTTTTAAAGTTAAATTATATTTATATTTTTTAACCATTTTAACATTTTAAAAGTATTTATTGAAAACATCCTTGTGTAATAAAATATTTTAAAAACATCATATTATTCTCTTTTACTTGTGAATTCCCTAAGTGGTTCTGATTCATATGGAAACCCAAAGGCTGTGAGAAAAATTCCATCAAGAGTTGTAATACCATTTCACACCACTAGGGTGTCCACACTATCGATGAAAAAAATCCATTACAACACTGGTCACCTTTCTGGGAAAACTGAAATGACTATGCTGGTCTTTATTTGCTGTCATTTACCATGTTACTATGTTATAGTTATCTTAAAAGGGAAAGGTAGGGGTGGCCTGGAGGGGGATGAAAAGCAAGGAGAGATGGATGAGGTCATCAGAAAGTCAAAATTGCAGCACATTGGCCACCTTGGAAATTCTGTCATCTGGAAAAGCTGTATTTTCCCAATTAGAGATAATGGCAGGTTCTTCCATAATGCTAGTCTCTCGATCATCATGCTGTGCAGAGCACTGATGTAGGTGTCCTGTTTTTGAAAGATCTTTATGAATATGTACCCCCACCCCTACAATATTAGAAAAACATTCTATGTCTTCTATAGATTTCCACATACTTCCAGGGCTTCTGATTTGCTTTTATTGATCTTCAATCCTGATAAATGGCTCAAAACATTGTAATTCCTGTAGTGTGTGCCTCAAAGAGATATCAGGCTGGGTTAAACATAGAAGTAAATCATCTGCAAAGGCAGCCAACTGAAATTCCATTATTACCTAACAGAATACATCTGATGATAATGGATTTCTTTCAGCTTATGCAGGAGAAGCTCCAGGATCAACACAATAAGAAAAGGAGAACAGAGCAACCCTGCCCTTGTACCGTTTTGTTAAAGGGAGTTGACCAATATTAATTGTTAGGGGTCTCTGTATAAAATATGAATTCAATTTATAAAATCTGTTTGGAAGCCAAATTTATCAAGTGTATAAACATGTAAGACTATGAGGGCTGGTGAAAGGCCTTTTTGACATTGAAACTAACTAGAATGTTTTTATTTTTTTTAGAACTGTTGATTGAAATTTCAACATTACCATACAAGTGCTTCTTTTCAAATAGCTTGTGAATACTCTTACATATATCATTCCTACAGCTACACACAAGGCATATTTTCAAAGCACTTAGCCTTCCAAAGTTCCATAGAAACCTATGGAACTTTGGAAGGCTAAGTGCTTTGAAAATATGCCTGACAGTGTCCCAAGAAATGACATTCCAGAGTTCCCTGTCTGTAATCTCTCCCAATCCCCCCTCCTCTGACCAGGTCTGAAGGAGGATGATCCATAGTGATCCTAGGGGGTTATTAAGTAAGAGTCTGGGTATAGTGTTGATTAAGGGTGTTATTCTAGCCCTGATGGAGAGAGAATTCCTAAATTGTTCCCGAACAATTTGAACTTTCTTCCATTGAGAGGCTTATTTAACATCCAGTGGCAGGGCGGTGGGGGCGGTCCGCCCTGGGTGCTACTATTTATTATTTATTTATTTGTTATATTTATACCCCGCTGTTTCCCGCTCGATAGCAGGTTCAGTGCGGCTTACGTAGTATGGGTTACAAAGTATCACAGAAAGACAGTTGTAGAATAGTAGAGTTATGCTATCCATGGACGTCTTCATCACCACCCCCCGACTGGTGCGGTGCTGCATGGGGGTGTCCCGTCTTCCCCCCCCCCCTCCCACTCGCCCCACCTCAAGGCCTCTGGCAGCATCAGCAATGTGAGTGCTGCCTTCGGCCTGCCCCGGAAGCATTCTCTATATAGCGTCCCGCCTACGCTGGGTGGTGGATGTCTGGAATGGCCTCCCAGTGGAGGTCGTAGAGATGAAGACTGTGTCAGAGCTTAAGAAGGCGTGGGACAGACACGTGGGATCTCTTAGGAAAAGGAGTTAGTGGTAACTGAGGATGGGCAGACTAGATGGGCCATATCTGCTGTAATATTTTTATGTTTCTATCATGACATCGACCCTAGTGCAGAGTGGGAAGTCGAGTTCGCAGGGGAGTACCACGGCGTCGGAGTTTGTCAGGCCCAGCCTCTGGTGAATCCTTAAAAAAGTTTCCACAAACTTCTATTACAGAGCTGGCTGGATCAATATAGATACTTGAGCAACCTGTGGTAGTAACACTTGATGGGTTGTGGACAGCAGTAGAAAGTTTTCATAAGGTATGTTCTTTTGTGGCAATGTATCTGTCCTCCGAGAATAAGTTGAAGGAGGTGGAAGGTAAATTGAATTTTCATGTTATCAAAGTTGATATACTAGAGAAAGTTACAGCTGAACAGAAAATGACAGTAAATATTGCTTCTCAAGATAAATGCTTATTTTTAAGGAAGATTGAAAATTTAGAAAAGCTATAACTTGCAGTCTTTAATTTGATTGTTTAATTTTCCTTGGTCTGATTTTCATACAGCCAAAGATCTATTTATTAAATTTCTTACTACAAATTGGGGATACCCAGGAACTGTATTCAGAAAATATATTATATGCATCAAGGGAGCAGAACTGAGGAAAGATCTGCCCCCTTAGATGTTTCAGCAATCTTGGAATCATCAATGGAAGAAATAAAAAGCAAATCCACTTTGGTAGTATTGTTAGTTTTCTCTAGGATAAAGAGGCTATATTGAAGCTTTATTATAAGACAAGAGACACAGGTTTTTGAGGGATTAAAGTTTCTGTTTCTGCAGATGTGTCTAAATGGACTCAACTCCGGAGAAGACAGTTCTTGGACTTAAAGTGATCAGTACTTTTATTAGGAGCAACCTTTCAGCTTTGTTTTCCATGTAAATGTACAGTTTCTTACAAAGTACGCGTTATTCTCGGAGGCTTCATTTAAGATTTTTCCTTGAAGGTAAAGATTAAAGGTAAAGATGTATCCCTGTAAATCTATGTCCACAAGGATCATTTTAAAACTGGATGTATAAATCATGAGTTAAGTTCCTGTTTTTCCTTATAGAAGTTATTTTATTTAGGCCTTTCTAAGCCTCTTGTCTCCATTTGTTGGACTATAATCCTGTTACAATTTGCTATATTCCACAAGTATTGGATGCTAACGCTTCCTGATTCTTTTTTGTTTTTTTCTTCAAAGATTTTGTCTTTGTTGTACATCAAAAATTCAATTAAAAAAAATCTCTTCACCTCACTTGGCGAGAAGTGTCTGTGTGAGGAAGCTGATTTGTTATTGCTTGTGAATTGGAAGCATGCAGTGATTTAAGCAGTATGCTATGATTGAATTTCTGACTGTTGAAAGAGTCCCTTCACCACTACATGCAGGTTGTTTATGGTGGTGACTGTGTTGCTGTAGGTACTATCTCCTGGATTCTATATATCACAACCAAAACTGCAGTTACAAGTCTGGTTGTATTCTGGATTTGCATGTACAATTTAATTACTTAAGCCAATCAGTATTGATAATTGCCACTTAAGCAATTATTGACACTACTTAGCATTAATAAGAATTTACGTGCTAGGCGTATTCTGTAAAGTGGGGCCAAAAAGGGGGAGTGGCCATAGACGTTCCAAAAATCTATGTGCAGGTTACACTTGCTCTGCACCTAACTTAGGCGCCAAGTTTTACTTGGCGTAAATGGACATGCCTAGAGTTAGGCGCAGGCATGGCTGCTAGGTGGTTTCTATAAATCCGCTAGGCGTATTCTGTATACCGTGCCTAAATCAAGGTGTGGTGTACAGAATACGCCTAGGAGGAAATACTTTTCGCACTGATTTTTCAGGCACCGTATATAGAATCTAGTTCTGTGGGTCAAACAATGTAAAGACTGTGGACCAGGAAGGGCTGATTCGTGTGATCAAAAATGAAATAGATGACCTGTGACTGCAACAGACGAGTCTCACTTGAGAAAGGTTGATGACTTGTAAAGAACCATTGGAGGATCACTGAAAGGAAAATTGCTGACACACTTTGCATTTCATAGGAACATGTGGGTTACGTTATTGACATTCTTGGATTTGAAAGATTTGTGCAAGATGGGTTCCTTGCATGCTGACTGCAGAAATGAAAGCGTTGAAACTTGACATCTGTCAACAATTGTCCTGATATAAGAATGAAGGTGATAAATTGCTTCACAAGATCACGACAGCTGATGAAATATTTACTCATCATTATGAGCCTTAAAGCGCCAATCCATGGAGAATCATCACAAAGGTTCATCTGCAAAGAAAAAAATTCACAACACAGCCTTCTGCAGGAAAAATCACAGTTAGTCTTTGGGACATGGATGGTGGTATTCACATGGATTTCCTTGACACTGGTGCAACCGTCAACTCGGAGCATTACATTACAACTGTGGAAACTTTGAAAGAATGATTGAGACGAGTTCGGAAGCACAAGAAGGAAATTTTGTTCCAACATGACAACTCTAGGCCTCACACGGCACGAAACATCACAGGGGCAATTGCAAAAATGGGTCTCCATCTTACCCCTTCTGTCGTACAGCCCAGACTTAGTACCATAGGATTTCCATCTTTTTCCAGAATTAAAGGACTACCTTTGAGAGCATCTGTTTGACTCGAATGAAGACGTGAGCAACTGTTTGAAGCAACTGCTTGTGAGCAACTGCTTGAAGAGACAAGATGTGCAGTTCGTTCACAACGTCTTTCAAAATCTTGTCCAGCAGAAATATGGGAAAACAGGTAGCGGCTATGTAGAAAAGTAGATACATGAAAGAGCAAGTTGTAACCATTTTCACTTTTTATTCATTATAATATTGTCATTTAAGCAAAAGTTATAGAGGTGGTGACATTACTTTTCATTCAACTCTCATAGCTTTTGTAGTAGGGATTTGATTGTAGATAAACCAGAATATTTAGCAAGTTTGCTGAGCCCATGAGTTTATAATTGCCCTCTACATTTCTCTCTGAAACAGTTTCTCAGTTATCTGCAGATTGGATTCAGTGGAGGAGTGGCCTAGTGGTTAGGGTGGTGGACTTTGGTCCTGGGGAACTGAGGAACTGAGTTTGATTCCCACTTCAGGCACAGGCAGCTCCTTGTGACTCTAGGCAAGTCACTTAACCCTCCATTGCCCCATGTAAGCCGTATTGAGCCTGCCATGAGTGGGAAAGCGCGGGGTACAAATGTAACAAAAAAAAACAACCCAGCACAGTACTTTCCACTGTTTGTGCCAGAACTTTGGAATAACCTCCCTAGAGAGGTTAGAGAGGAGAAGGACTATCTGAAGTTCAGAAAGTTAGTTAAAGCTTGGCTGTTTGGGTAAGTGGCGAAGGCTGAAAATTCTATTGGTTTTGCTTTGGAGGTTGTTATGGGGTGATGCTTGGAAGACTGACTTGGATGGGGGTGGTATAGAGGGAGATGGGCAGTAAGGTGGAAGATTGTTATGAAGTGGGGGGAGTTTTTTTTATTGTATTTTTATAAAATCATTTTTATGTATATATATATTTTTTTTATATAATTTATTTTAATGTAAGCATCTTTATGATCCTCCTTGACCATGGGTAGCATATCATGAGACCATGAACATATATGTAATGTAAATATTTCTTCTCTTGGTAACACAGGCTATTATATAGCCACTCATGGTTACCTTTCCATCCTCCCAGAAGAGAAGAGAATCATCTCTATGGTTCCATTACATTGAGTGTTTTAAAATATTTCTGGAAATCTTTATCTTCTGCTAGTCTGTCTAAATTGTTGTGTGTTCTGATTTTTGTATATGCTCTTTCTCAGTCTCTATTGTCCTAGACAGTTGCGCTTTGAAAGGAGAGTATAATCTGTTTTTTAATTGTGAAGCGTATGCTCTGGAGAGATGTGTAAGCTGTCTAATCACTGGATGTAGCGTTTTTCATACATTTGGAGTGGCATTTTCGATATGATGTCTAAATCCAACTTTGGATGTTTTGCTGAAAATGTCCAAAAATCAAATGGTGAACATGGCCATTTTTGAACCTGAAAAAGTCTTATCTTTTTGTTTCAAAATTGGCCATTTCCTCGACGTTTTTCTTTTGTGACCATTTTCGGAAACAAAAAAAAGTAGAAGGTAAAAACGCCCCCAAACAAGCCATTATTGGGGAGGGGGGGGGCAACATTCTTAGTAGACTGGCAACCCAGACAGCTCAACAGAGCAGTAGGATACCCTAGGGGCCACTGCAGTGGACTTCATATAAATGGTCCCAGGTACATATCCTCAAAGTAACCCCTTATATTGTATGGTTAGTCCTCCAAAAATCACCAAAACCTAATCTTCCTAACTGTACACTAATACAATAGCCCAGGTGTCACTATATGTGGGTACAGTAGATTTTTGGTGGGTTTTGGATGACTCACACTTTCTACCTCAAATGTAACAGAGTGGGATAAGGGTCTGGTTTCCCTTCTGTATAGTGCACTGCACCAAGCCCTAGGATGCTGTTCCTTTCACATCTGAGGGCAGAGGGGTGGGAGAGGGTTAGTGACCACTGGGAGTGTAAGGGGAGGCTCATGCCTTAATCCCTCCAGTGGTCATTTGGGGCACCGTTTTATGACTTAGCTGTGATTGAAACAGGTCTAGACCAAAATGTCTAACTTTTAGCCCTGGACATTTTTGCTTTGTTCCACTATGACAGAAAAATGTCCAAGTTGTGGGAACACCCAAATCCCGCCCCTGACATGCCCCATCCCCCATTTGTGATTTGGATGCACTGCAGACGAACTGTATACAAAAACAGCTTAAAAATGTGTTTTGATAATAGCGATTTGGATGTTTTTGTAAGAAAAATGTCCATCTGCTCCTTTGTGCTATTTTTCTGTTTCTAAAATGAGCCCCTAAATGTCTAAACAAATAAGGAATGCATTTACTATTTCTCAGTCTATGACACCTACTTTGTGATGATCTATTAACAATGGTTCTTGGACACAAAATCCCCAGCTAATATTAGAGTATCTTTTCATTGATTATAGATTTTTCACTGGATTAGTCAAGAACTTATGATCATAATCTTTGTGGGAATGTGTACTGCATAATGTCATAGTTGAAAATCTGCTGTTAACCACTGTGGGCTAGATTCTATATATGGCACCTGAAAAATCCGTTTGGTAAAAAATACACCTAAGTGTATTCTCTAAAGTATGCCTAAATTTTATAGAATAGACTTAAATTCTGCATGGTATATAGAATACGCTGAGTGCCTCTCCATGCAACCAAATTTGGTCGTATCCATTTAGGCCATGTTTTACTTGTCATAAACCCTGATGCCTATATTATGCGCAGAGCGGGTGTATTCTCTAATAATGCGCATAGATTTTAGAAATGCCCATTTCATGTCTATAACCATGCCCTCTTTTCAATTGTGCAACTTGGAATTTTCTCACACCATGTTACAGAATATGCTTAGCGAGTTCTGCGCGTAAATCATAACACCAATTAGTGCTGAAAATTGCTTGTTAACATCCAATTCACAGCTCTGATTAGCTAGTTAACCAGTTAAGTTACGGCACCGTTATAGCATATGCTTCAATTTCTGTGCGGAAATTAAGGAGCGATATATAGAGTTTGGGGGTGCGTGCCCATATGAAGGCCTCAGTGGTATATCATATGCAGTAAAATAAATAGATGTACTAAAATAACTACATTAGCTTGCTTATTAAATTAGCCTAGAGTAACTATCCCATCCAATCTCTCTTCAGTTTAATATGTTTATGTTTAATACATTTTGATATACTGCCCATTCCTACAAAATATAAAGGCCTGAAATACAAATTAACATATGCCTCCAGTTTCTCCTTTATATGCACCCAGCTATGGACCAAATTGCTAAAAGACCTGAAACTCACAAACAATTACCTTAACTTCCAAAAAAACCTGAAGACTCACCTTTTCAAGAAGTTCATCCCCACAGGACCAACTTAAATATCCAGACCACCGAAACTCAACCTAAATAATCACGAACACGGACAACAACAATACATACGTTTTACCGCCCAAATCCGACCATACAAACTGTAAATGCGAACTATGCAATCTCTAATCAATTGTACTATACATTCTGTATTCATTTACTCCGGAATCTGTAACCATCTCTCTGGAACAATGTAAGCCACATTGACCCTACAAAGAGGTGGGATACAAATGCAATAAATACATAAATAAAATAAAAGAGGGTCTCTGCGGTTTATAATAAAAAATAAAGCATGCCATATAAAAACAGAAAAGAATGCCATAATTGATAGAACAGTGAACAAACACTCATACGAGTCCAATCAGTAGAGCAAACAATACTGCCTGAACGGAGCCAGCTCACAGTAGAAAACAGGGATCAGCTATAACCTCCTCCCAATAGTAAGACTACAATGTAAACCGCTGTGAATCCCTACTGGAACAATGGTCGGTATATAAGAACCAGATTAGATTAGATCAAGCAACAGCTTCTCAGAAAAAAATGGGGTTTTGAAAAGAACTTTAAATTTAGTGAAGAAAGATTCAATATGGAGAGTGCTAGGTAAATTATTCCAGAGTGGGGGGGGGGGGGGGGGGGGGGGACTATATATTTCCTTCAACATTGTATTATCGCGGTGTGCCCTTTTTTAGGTTTCAAAGGTTACATTCCAATAATTAAGAGTTTATCAGCCATTCACAATATATCTGCCTAAGTTTTTCTATTTGGGCAGGGGCATAGGAGCCAACTCTGTGAATTCTGGGTGTGCTTGAGTAGTGTTGAGCATACTCATTTGGGGGGGGGTGCTAAACCCAGTGGAAATGACCCCTCCCTGGGCACACTCAAGTTGGCGCTTATGGGCAGGGGCCCCCTAGTCTGGGCCCTCACCTTAGTCCGAATACTACTACTACAAATCATTTCTACACCTTGTGGAATGTAGTGGTGAGTAGGAGGTTCTCAGATATCTGAAGAACCAGAAATGTTTTACATTATAATTTAAAGAAACCGCTTTACTTCTGACAGTTGCTGGCTAGCATTTCTCCATGGAGCACTTGACTTGGATGCATTCCTGTTCTTCAAAGAATTTTCCTGTGCCACCCACTGATCGTAAGGTTTATAAATATCTCACTTCTGTGCAGGCCTCAACTTCCTAGCTTCCATCTGCTCCACCCCAAAACTGTTTAAAACTAACCAAAAAAGCAGCAATCCCAACAACACCAGTTCTCTACACACAAACTTCTCATCTCTTGGAGTCATGCAGATATGCCTTCAGGTACCACCTCTCTTCTTTATTCAGCAGATTTTCTCTTTTACCTTTCCACATCATCATGGATGTTTACCCCAGTCACTTTATTGCAGATGCAAACTACAAAGTTTAAAGGGGAACAGTGTTTAAGAACACTGTTTTGCTAAGCTCACCTCGCAGTTGCTCATATATAGTGAATCTAGAAAGACCTTGCATCTGCCATTGTCTCAAAAATAATGGTTTTCCAAGCATATTCTACTCACAATTGAGCTAAGAATTGCAGCATAAATTTCACTTTTTTTCTGAAACAGTCCCGCACATACTGTCAAAAATTATTTGTTTAGCTGCTACTGCTGACGAGTAGCCTTGGAAAAATCATATAGCACAGATACCTTTTCTTCTGATATGACTGTAAAATTAGTTCCTTTTGCACTAAATTTAACACCTGAGTAATCACAGACTTGGGCTTTGCAATCTTTTTGCTTTTTTCCTCCAGTCTACAGGCCCTTGAAATGAGTAATGTATCAGAATGTCCTGTACGATATAGCCAGGTCTCCAGCAAGTGAAGCAGGTCAATGTCCTCCACAGATTCATATATGTTGCTGGAATACAAGTTGTTTCTGGGACATCTGTTCTCCTTATCATCTTTCTTCTCCAGTTGATTTAGCATTTTTGCTTAGATCTGCAGTTTTTGTGTTTTTTTTTTTTACCTTTAGCAATCTCATGGTCGTTATCTGATAGCTGCTCTATTACTGTCATGCGGTTTCCAAAGCCCACAAATTTTCACGTGTTTTTCTCTAACTTCAGGTTAACCATGTCAGATTTTCCTCATAAGGCCAGTTCTAGCCAGTTTAGTATGTTTACAGACCTCTCTTTATTTGGCATATTGGTTTTAATTATATTACCAAACTACATCTCTTTTAACAATGTAGTCTAACTTGAAGTTTATATATAACATTTGTGCAGTAAAAAGCTTACTTTTCTATGTTACAAGAGGGGTGGCACCCTGAGCAGCTCAGAAGCTTGTCTGTTCCACTTCTTTGCATTACATGACCTCCCATCAGCTTTGTTTTATGTTTGGTAGTTTCATTTAGGTAAAAGAAGTGTGTGGGCACAAACAAATGGTTTTAACTGAGAATTATAAATCAGAAAATGCTAGTACTTGTGAGAAATTCGCAACCTGCTTCTCTGTCATCCTGAGATATTAGTCTAAGTACATAAGTACATAAGTAGTGCCATACTGGGAAAGACCAAAGGTCCATCTAGCCCAGCATCCTGTCACCGACAGTGGCCAATCCAGGTCAAGGGCACCTGGCACGCTCCCCAAACGTAAAAACATTCCAGACAAGTTATACCTAAAAATGCGGAATTTTTCCAAGTCCATTTAATAGCGGTCTATGGACTTGTCCTTTAGGAATCTATCTAACCCCTTTTTAAACTCCGTCAAGCTAACCGCCCGTACCACGTTCTCCGGCAATGAATTCCAGAGTCTAATTACACGTTGGGTGAAGAAAAATTTTCTCCGATTCGTTTTAAATTTACCACACTGTAGCTTCAACTCATGCCCTCTAGTCCTAGTATTTTTGGATAGCGTGAACAGTCGCTTCACATCCACCCGATCCATTCCACTCATTATTTTATACACTTCTATCATATCTCCCCTCAGCCGTCTCTTCTCCAAGCTGAAAAGCCCTAGCCTTCTCAGCCTCTCTTCATAGGAAAGTCGTCCCATCCCCACTATCATTTTCGTCGCCCTTCGCTGTACCTTTTCCAATTCTACTATATCTTTTTTGAGATACGGAGACCAGTACTGAACACAATACTCCAGGTGCGGTCGCACCATGGAGCGATACAACGGCATTATAACATCCGCACACCTGGACTCCATACCCTTCCTAATAACACCCAACATTCTATTCGCTTTCCTAGCCGCAGCAGCACACTGAGCAGAAGGTTTCAGCGTATCATCGACGACACCCAGATCCCTTTCTTGATCCGTAACTCCTAACGCGGAACCTTGCAAGACGTAGCTATAATTCGGGTTCCTCTTACCCACATGCATCACTTTGCACTTGTCAACATTGAACTTCATCTGCCACTTGCACGCCCATTCTCCCAGTCTCGCAAGGTCCTCCTGTAATCGTTCACATTCCTCCTGCGACTTGACGACCCTGAATAATTTTGTGTCATCGGCGAATTTAATTACCTCACTAGTTATTCCCATCTCTAGGTCATTTATAAATACATTAAAAAGCAACGGACCCAGCACAGACCCCTGCGGGACCCCACTAACTACCCTCCTCCACTGAGAATACTGGCCACGCAATCCTACTCTCTGCTTCCTATCTTTCAACCAGTTCTTAATCCATAATAATACCCTACCTCCGATTCCATGACTCTGCAATTTCTTCAGGAGTCTTTCGTGCGGCACTTTGTCAAACGCCTTCTGAAAATCCAGATATACAATATCAACCGGCTCCCCATTGTCCACATGTTTGCTTACCCCCTCAAAAAAATGCATTAGATTGGTGAGGCAAGACTTCCCTTCACTAAATCCGTGCTGACTTTGTCTCATCAGTCCATGTTTTTGTATATGCTCTGCAATTTTATTCTTAATAATAGCCTCCACCATCTTGCCTGGCACCGACGTCAGACTCACCGGTCTATAATTTCCCGGATCTCCTCTGGAACCTTTCTTAAAAATCGGAGTAACATTGGCTACCCTCCAGTCTTCCGGTATTACACTCGATTTTAGGGACAGATTGCATATTTCTAACAGTAGCTCCGCAAGTTCATTTTTTAGTTCTATTAATACTCTGGGATGAATACCATCAGGTCCCGGTGATTTACTACTCTTCAGCTTGCTGAACTGACCCATTACATCCTCCAAGGTTACAGAGAATTTGTTTAGTTTCTCCGACTCCCCCGCTTCAAATATTCTTTCCGGCACCGGTGTCCCCCCCAAATCCTCCTCGGTGAAGACCGAAGCAAAGAATTCATTTAATTTCTCCGCTACGGCTTTGTCCTCCTTGATCGCCCCTTTAACACCATTTTCGTCCAGCGGCCCAACCGACTCTTTGGCCGGTTTCCTGCTTTTAATGTATCTAAAAAAGTTTTTACTATGTATTTTTGCTTCCAACGCTAATTTCTTCTCAAAGTCCTTTTTTGCCCTCCTTATCTCCGCTTTGCATTTGGCTTGGCATTCCTTATGATCTATCCTGTTACTTTCAGTTGGTTCTCTTCTCCACTTTCTGAAGGATTGTTTTTTGGCTCTAATGATTTCCTTTATCTTACTGTTTAGCCACGCCGGCTGACGTTTAGTCTTTTTTCCCTTTTTTCTAATACGTGGAATATATTTGTCCTGAACCTCCAGGATGGTGTTTTTAAACAGCATCCACGCCTGATGCAAGTTTTTTACTCTGCGAGCTGCTCCTTTCAGTCTTTTTTTCACCATTTTTCTCATTTTGTCGTAATCACCTTTTCTATAGTTAAACGCTAGCGTACTTGATTTCCTAGTTTCACTTCCTTCAATGCCAATATCAAAACCGATCATATTATGATCACTGTTATCAAGCGGCCCTCGTATCGTTACCCCCCTGCACTAGATCATGAGCACCACTAAGGACTAAGTCTAGTATTTTTCCTTCTCTTGTCGGCTCCTGAACTAGCTGTTCCATGAAGCTGTCCTTGATTTCATCAAGAAATCTTATGTCCCTTACGTGTACAGATGTTACATTAACCCAGTCTATATGCGGGTAATTGAAATCCCCCATTATTATTGTGTTGCCCAGTTTGTTTGCGTCCCTGATTTCCTTTAACATTTCCGCATCCGTCTGTTCGTCCTGGCCAGGCGGACGGTAGTACACTCCTATCACTATCCTTTTCCCCTTTGCACATGGAATTTCAATCCACAGTGATTCCAAGGAGTGTTTTGCTTCCTGCAGAATTTTCAATCTATTTGATTCAAGGCTCTCGTTAATATACAATGCTACCCCTCCACCAATCCGATTCACCCTATCACTACGATATAATTTGTACCCCGGTATGACAGTGTCCCACTGGTTATCCTCCTTCCACCAGGTCTCAGAGATGCCTATTATATCTAATTTTTCATTTAGTGCAATATATTCTAACTCCCCCATCTTATTTCTTAGGCTCCTGGCATTCGCATATAGACATTTCAAACTATGTTTGTTGTTCCTAAGTACATCATGCTTAGTACTTGACAGTATTAACTGGCAATCTTTTGTCTGATTTTTATTGTTATTTAAAGATACCCGATCTACTACAATCTCTTTTGCAACCTCACTATCAGGATACTCTATCTTCCCTGTTATGGTGATATCTTTGAAAGATACCTTATCCCGAACCATGCTCTTTTGAGCGACTGTCGGCCTTCCCCCCATTTCTAGTTTAAAAGCTGCTCTATCTCCTTCTTAAACGCCGATGCCAGCAGCCTGGTCCCACTCTGGTTAAGATGGAGCCCATCCTTTCGGAATAGGCTCCCCCTTCCCCAGAATGTTGCCCAGTTCCTAACAAATCTAAAGCCCTCCTCCCTGCACCATCGTCTCATCCACGCATTGAGACTCTGGTATTGGTGTGAGCAACCCTGATCCTCAAGGGCCACAACTCCGTCATGTTTTCAAGATTTCCACAATGAATATGCATGAGATTACAATGGAAGCAGTACATGCAGATAGATCTCATGCATATTCATTGTGGAAATCTTGAAAACGCAAAGGGGTTGTAGGCCCTTGAGGACCAGGGTTGCCCACCCTGGCCTAGACCTTACAACGTCCAGTTTGCTGCTTTCTGTGGGAGCGTAAGGACTTGACTGTACAAGGATTGTCAAACAGAGAATCAGGACTGGACTTGTATCCCATAAGGAGTAGCAGTAGTAGCTTTTTAACTCCGTGATGTAAATCCAGGCCTGCTCTCTGTTTTACAGTTTGATGAAGCCAAGTTCTTGTAGGGTACATTGAGATGGGAGTAATAACATGTAGACAGGACTAATAGCTTATGATTACTTTTAAGTGGAGTGTCTGCTCTGAAGTCCTGTTCTCCCACTGGCTGTCAACATATTTCCCTCGCTCCAGCTTTATAATTGAATAATGAAAGTAACAATAGTTTGTTGCTTTTGCCCTTTTGGATCTGCCAATGCTAATGTCCATTATAATTAGTAGCCAAACATTTTATCCCAAAGCAGCTGTATATAGAACTGAAGAGTACAGTTGAATGTCTGGATAAAATCCAGATATATATAAATGTGAAGTTAAGCATGGGAACAGCATTAAACCCCAGGCTCTCTCCTTGCACCCTCTCTTTCTTAGAAATTTATTCCTCCTCATATTTGTTTTTCTTCTTCTTCTTTGAAAGAATTTCCGAGAATTCTAGGCAACTTGTCTTCTATTTCACACAGTTGTCATAGTCCTCCTTCCCTGGTTTCTTTGCCTACCATCTGCCTCCTGCTTCCTTGATGGCATCTGGTTTTAGGCTGGCAGGGGCTTCTGTGCATGAGTGGCTTTTGTGTCGTGTTGCGTTCCGCCTCAGCTTCCTTGTAAGTGGGCCAATAGAACCGGGACAACTCAGGCCCTACCTCCTCATGATGTCATTGATTGGCATAGGTGAAGACGAGGGAAACAAGCTGTCAGGAGAGAGGGGGGAGAAATTCTGGCTCCATGGTGGGGAGGGGGGAGGAGAGATAGCAGGAGAGAGAGAGCGAGGAAGAATGGCTGATAACGGGGTGCACGTGGAAGAAATAGAGAAGGAAGAAGATGGACATGGAGAGGGAGAGGGACAGAGAAGAGATGCAAGGTGTGGAGGGAACATAGGGACAGGGACACAGAAGGGCAATGCTGGACCCAGGAGGATAAATAGGGAGAGAGACACAAAGGGGAGATGCTGAATAGGATAGATAAGGTACACAGAGGAAAGATGGATGATGGACATGGAGAGAGAGAGAGAATAAATGTCAAAAAGATGGAGACCCTGGAAAGAGAGTTAAGAAAAAGCTAAGAAGAGACACTTGGACCAAAGCAATGCTGAGACAACAAAAGTAGGAAAATGTATTTTTTTTCTTAATGTATTAATTATAAAATGTTAGCTTTTGGGAAATGTGAATCTTTGATCTCTTGCATTTCAGTTTTTATTTCTATTATTATGCCAGATTTTCTGTATAGATCCGCTTTAAGCAGGTTTTGTTTACTGGAGTTCTGATGGTGTTCTCCTCTATCCCCACTACCTTGGGAGAAATGGTGTTATAGGAGGTAGATCTTACTTTTTCCTCTTGGGCCCACTCTATCCTTGCTATGCCACTGCACTGAGCAGCCTCCATTTCCATTGGCAGCAGGAAATGCATTAGGAGGACATTTCGGAGTGTGTGTGACTGGTTGGAACTGGGGGTGTGGCAGGGTGGAACTGGGGATGCAGCTTAAAACTTTCTTTCAAAGGTTGGCTCTCTTGGCAGCTTTGGAGGAGCTGCAGAATGAATGAACTTGTAATCTAGTAGGAAGGGTTTAACTGTATCTGTAAATGGATAGGGAGCCAACGAAGTCACCAAAGAAGTTATGAGAGAGTAGGGACACTTGGGCGGAAGATAAATTGTATATATTGCCGGATTAAGGCATAGGCAAACTAGACATGTCTAGAGCCCTGGCAGATGAGATCAGTACTCAGGAGGCTAGGATTCCCAAATGGACTTTTTTCTGATTCTACAGAATTTCTACATTACCTGTTGTAAAAAGCCATGAGGGATAGCAAAATGTGTCCATATTTTTCAGAGTTTAGCTCACTGTATCTCTCCAGTGATCCTCCTCCTAGTTCAGAAGACTGTGGTTGGATTCAGCCAGTGGGAAGGCTGCTCTACTCAGAGGAAACAGCTGAACTGGAATAAGTTCCTGGGTAGAGTAAGAGGCCTTGTAGAGAGCCAGTGGAAGCAGTAAGTGTCCTGGGGTGGGGGGGACTGTTGAGAAAGGGTGGGAACATTAGAGCAATGGGGGAAGTGTGAAGGACCTGTTACAGGGTGAGGAAAAGAACTGGCTGCAAATTAAATTGCAGGAACTTTACATGATGGAGTGGGGTTGGCACTGATTGAATGAGCACAACATGAGCAGCACAGCACCAGCAGAGAGAGAGAGAAAGTGTGTTATTTGAAAAGTGCCTGTATGTGCCCCAACAATGAGAGTGTATGCATGTATTATCTGAAGAACAAGAGTGTGTATATGTGTGTGGTGGTTTTTTTTTTTTTTTTTGTGTGTGTGTATCTCTGGTGGGGAAAATCTCATCTTAATGTAACCTAAGTGAATTATTAAAAAAAAAATTACCTGAGCTCCGGCATGGCAGAAGGCTTACGGGCAGCA
Source organism: Microcaecilia unicolor (assembly GCF_901765095.1). Lineage (NCBI taxonomy): Eukaryota > Metazoa > Chordata > Amphibia > Gymnophiona > Siphonopidae > Microcaecilia > Microcaecilia unicolor. Next base: position 280,495,651 of record NC_044034.1, on the reverse strand, counting down.
GTGGGGTGGTTTGGGTTCTGTTGGCTAGCTGGCAGAGTTGGATGCGTGCTGTGTTAGAAACTAGGTTGGCAGCAGGAAAGTCTGGGAGGCTGCAGCCTGCATAGGCCCGAAACTGGGAGCTATGCTGGGAGGAGAAAAGGCTCAAACAAGATGGCAGAAGTAGAGGAAAGGCCCAGAAATCCTTCCCTGAAAATTTTAAATATACTGGCAAACCCAAAAGTTTGGATTACATGCGTGCGAAGGTGGCGCATGCCTGGAATTGCATAATGCCTAACCGGCTCCATAGCAGAGCCATGCAAGGGAAATATGTTGGGAGAGAGAAACAGGGAGGAAAAGGAGTTAAGCACAGGAACTGATACATGGTGGGCAGTGGAATAAAAATTAAGCGTTCCTCTAACTTTGAAGTGAGTGATGCTGTGCATGCAGTTGAGAATGCATGGACTCGTGACATTTGACAGTGTGTGCCAGGCAAGAGCCCAAGGATTCCAGAAAGTTCTGTTAGTAGATGTGTGAGTGTGTGTTGTGGTTTGAGGGGTATTTTGAAAGAAAATATTTAAAAAGATGTGTGAACTTTGTGTGTGTTGAAAGTCTCTGTGTATGAACTCTCCTGGGAAATGTTGAAGTTTTGTTAACTTGTGAAACAGAAGATGAATGGAAATGTAGGGAATTACTGATAATAACATTGTTTGAAAAGAAATATAGTAAGAAAAGCGTCAGGTCATTGTTAAACAAAGGTGAGAGCTTGCGTGTGGAGAAATTGTTGAAAGAGCAGCCTTGAGAAGTTAAACCTCATATCAGCCTTGTATAAGTGAATGATTCCTTAAAAAAAAAAAAGAAAAAAAAGTCAGTGTGAGAGCTCTGGCGGTACTACGGTGACAGATATTTGAGTTTGTGACATTGATGAAAGGAACTTAGTGCTGGATTTGAGAGTCTTAAGTCATTACAATGAATGAAAGTATTTTTTTTTTTTTTTTTACTTTGGGTGAACTGATGTTTGAGATAGAAGCTTTATTCTGCCTTATATAAATGAAAAACTGAATTGAAACACTTTATTATAAATTAAAAAGTGATTATATTAGCTGTAAATAGCATCCTGTTTATGTTACCTAACTATAATTTTGGGAAAAAGGCCTGTCTGTCTCAGCTGTTGGAAAAAAATCTGTGCATGTTCAAATGGTAATGAGAGAGGGTGAAAAATTTGTAAGAAATTGTAAATTAAACTAAATTGTGGGTTGGTCTGAACAAGGTATGTCTAATTAATTTTGATTTTGGGCTAGCTAGAAAAAATTGTAGAAGGAGAGACAACATATAGGCATAGGAAGTCAGGGTTTCCTTCCTTTCATTTATTTAAAGTTAGGAAAGTAGGTGTGCTGTCTAAGGAGTGAGACTTACCAGAAGATCTTGGAAGAAGATGTCATTGGAGGTCACTGAGGAAAGGTACCCAATGCAAGAGAGTCCTAGGAAGAGAAATAAAAACAAGAGGGAAAAGCAACTGAGGCTTCTGAAAAGTGTGCACACAAAATTTACTAAAACATAAAGGAAGACAAGGATAACATTCCCCCTTGTTTACTAAGCCTCACTAGTGGCTGCCGTGCGACAGTGCTGACACAGCCCATTTAAAGTGCTTCAGGGGTGGTTATGACCTATATCAATAAATAATATAATTTTCCTTTTAAACATGTCTTTTCATATCAGTGCTGTATCACACATATTAGCTGTGCTGTAACTTTGTTCTTTAGAGAACATCTCTGTTGATTTTGTTCAGAATTTCTTTTCCATGTTTGAAAGCAGAATTATATCATCTATATGTCATAATAACCGCTGAGGCAGTCTGTCGGCGAAATATGTTGAGTTGCTTGTCTTTTGAATAAACATTTTTGACTATAGAAACGAAACTCTATTGATTTATTTTGTGCTCAGTCTTTTTTGCTCACTTTCTTGTAGTGCACTTGCCTCTCTGTTTTTTTTGTTTTTCTCCTTTCACATGTCAAGATTCAGCTTATGCGGACTTGCCTGTTGTGAATGGTCAAAACACAATGCCAGCTGAATGTGACTACTCTGGGTTCAGGGCAGTTTTCAAGAATCAAAGCAGATGAAACAGTAACTCTCACTGTTACAGGCCCCATGTACAATGCTGAGAGGGAGAGAAATGTAAAGTAATCAACAGAATGGAAAAATGTGATGCAATTGACAAAGTTAATGAAGCCACAGAATTTATAAAATCAGTGGTAGTGATAGAAAAGCCAAGCAGAGGGGAATTAAGAATTTGTCTAGATCCCATGACTGAAACAAAACAATATAGTGGCAACATAATCACATGCCAGCACTAGAGAACGTTACCAGCAGGTTGCCTGGAGCAAAATGTTGTGATGTCCTTGATGCCTGGTCTGGATATTGGTGTAAAAGCGCATGACTAATTTAGTTGTGGACTGGGTGTATTCTATAACACTGTAAATTTTAGGAATGCCCATGACCACGCCCCTTTTTGAAATCCATGCAGTCTGATTTATGCATATTTCTTTAACCCTAGTAGCGCTTTAGAAATGTTAAGTAGTAGTAGTATAGAATATGCTTAGCAAGCCATCCCCCAGATTCTGTACAGCTCGCCTAGCATTCTGCTCCAAAATCCAAGCGTATTCTATAAAAATGCGCGTAACTTAATTGGCTTAACAAGCCAATCAGCATTGTTAACAGCACTTAATAAGCAATAATGAGCAGTAATTGGCAATAATTAGAATTTACGGACACAATCCCCGAAGTGTATTCTGTAACGCACTGCGCTTACATATTTAATGTGTGCAGGCACATTAAAGGAGCGTGGTTATGGGTCAGGGAAATTAGTGTTTCATTGGCATTGTTATAGAATATGGCCCTCTGTACCCAAATCTATGCGCCAGGATTTACACCACATTTTCGTTGGTGTAAAAGGATGCACAAGGTACTAAATTCTGCACACAAATCAGTTACGTGTGCTGATTTGCATGCGGAACTCTAGTCATTGTATATATAATCCAGGGGCAAATGAGTAAAACTTTACAGTGTGTTTGAGAGAATAGTATGCAGATGGGATGGAGCAACCCTGGGTATCAATGGGAAAGTATCAACCAGAGGGAATGGATTTGCCAGTGCTTTTTTACATTTTCTTCACTGATGTCTTCCATATACAGAACGAGTCCATTTCTGGCAGGCAGTATTCTATTATCTGTACCACAATGCAGCTGTATAACTTTGTACTTATGCCCCATATATGAGTCATTGGAAACATTGTGGTTTGAGGTATACCTGACAGATTTGTAAAGGAGGAGGACTGAAATGGCTTTAGGAACTGGTGGCTAAATTTATGATGCAAAGTTGCAAATACAAATAATGGATGTTCTTGACGTAAACCACTAGTGAGAAGAATTAGACGGGTTAGCTTCCTCAGTTGGCCTAGTGAACTGGAACCACTGTAGGCCTGGCAGATGCTCATAATAAAATTAAATTTTCACTTTACAAATGTATAAATAAATGAGGGAGAAATCAATCAAGGCTAATTTTCTGTTATTGATACTTGATATGAAGAGTTGCACTAGATGCTTGATGAGGATCGGTGGAGATCTATGTGGTATATATTCTAGTGGTTCCCAATTTGGTCCTGGAGGCATCCCAGCCAGTCAGGTTTTCAGGATACCCACAATGAATATTCTTGAGATAGATTTGCACGTAATGGAGGCAGTGCATGCAAATTTCTCTCATGAATATTCATTGTGGGTATTCTGAAAACCTGACTGGCTGGGGTGCCTCCAGGACCAGGTTTGGGAACCACTGGCATATTTATTATCTGTCTGTTACAAAAGAGTTAAATGTTGAGGATAATGTTATAACAGAGTGCCTGGATTAACGGAACGGAATTCAAACATGCATGGGATAAACATAAAGGAATCCTGTTCAGAAGGAATGGATCCTCAGAAGCTTAGCCGAGATTGGGTGTCAGAGCCGGTGGGGGAGGTGGGGCTGGTGGTTGGGAGGCGGGGCTAGTCCTGGGCAAGACTTCTACGGTCTGTGCCCTAAAAATGGCAGATACAAATCAAGGTAAGGTATACACAAAAAGTAGCACATATGAGTTTATCTTGTTGGGCAGACTAGATGGACCGTGCAGGTCTTTTTCTGCCATCATCTGTCTACTATGTTACTATGTATGTTCTCAAAAATGAAACAAGGCATGTTTGCTGAACCATACCCGGAGATATCCAACTTTACTTAATTTTTTTGACATTGGCCTTTAAGTTTGTTTGGTGAGGATGTTTACGCTGTGAACCACTGTGAACGAAGTTGTCAACAACAGTGATATAAACACTAATGATGATGATGATGATGGTGCAGTAGCCTCAGAAGGGTCATATCTACATGTTTGATGGAGATGTTCTAAAGAACAAAAGTTCTGGATGGATTTAAAAAAAAAAAAAAAGGTCAAGTAGCTTACAGGCTCAACTCATTTCGCACTGTATTCCTTTTGGAAGGAAGCTCCTAACATCATTATTTGGTGTAAAGTGGTTTTTGAAATTGCTGTCGATGACAAGCTTATATATGTCTTTTAAAGGAGACTCAAAATTATATGGTCATATTTGGTACTAATATTGGGTGAGTCCTAGTAAATAATAGTGTTGTATTACATCAACGACATATCTAATAATAACTGAAATAACTATGAAATGTAGACAGTTAATGTATTTTAGGCTGGGATTAATGTATTATTGATGTTGAAGCTGTAGATGACTAAATAAAATTATTGTGTGCTTTATCGAGGTACATTTCTTACAGATCTGTGATTTATCATGTTCCTTTCCTACATGGGAATTATTATGACATACATGGAGTCTCAGGGAAGATGACATAGCTTTTAGGACTCCTCTTTTCTTCTCTAAACTGATAAGGGAAGGCCAGGCTTAAGGCCTTGGTGCTCTGAGGCTTCTATGTTTTTCTAATAACCTAAGGATTGAGGAATTTTTGAGTTTGAAAAATAAACCATGAAGCAGAAGTTCACACTCCAAAAACTCAACTCTGCTGTAGATTGGTTATGATTCAAAATTCCTGTTACATAGCTGTCTTGTTTCTCCTGTTTGTATTATTCATCTCTTTTTTTTTTTTTTTTGCAGTGCTGATTCGTTTTCTTATCTGTTCGCTTTTGCATGTAATGCATGGATTGTAGCGTCCCATTTCACTGGACCATGCATGATTCTAGCTTTTTAAAAACTGTACCACCATTGTAGTTGTGTTTTATTCAGCATTAAATAATGACTTTGGGAATATGTAGATTGGATGATGTCTTGTTTACGATACAAAAGAATGCTCTGTGCAAGTAGGAAAAAAGAATCTCAGAATCTGAGTCCTTTTACTAAGGTACGCTAATGGATTTTGCACGCACTAATGATTAGCGTGTGCTAAATAATGAGATGCCTATTATATTCCTGTGGGCATCTTATCATTTAGTTCATGCTAATTAGCACATGCTCTGGCAGCGCACCTTAATAACAGGACCCCTAAATCTATGTGGAAAAGCTTTCATATATGAAACTGCACAGTTGTTATAAACAAATTGTGCATATCGTTTGATATAATCATAGACCCGAATGAAAATCAAATAATCATGAAAATCTTCCATCATCTACAAAGTGTAAAGAATCAACTTTTAGTGCTTTAAATCAAAATAATTAAAATATTATTCAAAATCATATCAACATACCAGCGTAAATACAAAAATTATCATAGTTGCTAATCTGCAGATAAAGACTTTATTTAGAATTGCATTTTATGGACTTTCTTCATAAAAATCCAAAGCCAACATCATATCATATATATATATGTTCAGAAAGTTAGAACTTTGCTTTGGGGCAAATCATTGATCCCAGGCATGGTTCTTATGAACTGTAGCATCCATTCTACATAGTCCATAGCAATTGCAGCATCCATTCTTCTAATCATCAGCCAACTAAAGTCTTTTCTTTGAACTCTCTTTACAATTTTATCACTTTAATAAGCTCCCTTCTACATTAGTTTTTAGATTGGTGGGCAGGGTCAGCTTAAGAGGCAAGGCAGTCTCATGATGCCGAAGCTTAAGGATGCCTAATGCCTGCCTCAAACAGTTCATCCTTCACAGAAGCAGGAGCATTCTGGTACTTTGCTCCCTCTGCCTCGGGCTGCTTGAAACACACAGAAGAAGCACTTTCTGTTCTTCTTAAGACATGGGAAATGCCTCGTCTTCATTTCAAATTTACTTTAGCCTATGACAGAGGGAGCACTGTAACAGCACAGCTGCAGGAGCACAGGAAGATGCTCCCACCAATGTGCCAATGCTGAGACAGGAGAAGGGGCTGGAGGCTGATGCTAAGGGGGGAGGGCTGTAGAGAAGGAGCTTGGAGGCTGATGCTAAGGGGAGCTGGGATCAAAAGGGCTAGAGAGATATGGCCTCCAAAACTGAACACAGTACTCCAAGTAATCATAGATATTGGAACATAATCGTCTATATTGCAAAAATTGTGAGTGCCAAATTTACGGCCCTGTTTACTAAGCCATGCTGTAGGTACGCAAACTTTTTAGCGTGCACTAAAAATGAGCTTGTTCTAACACTAAATACACCCTCAGGAATATAATGGGGGTGTCTGTCATTAGTGTGTGCTAATTTTTAGTGCACGCTAAAAAGTTAGCTCGCCTACAACGCAGTTTAGTAAACAAGGCCATTAGTACTTTATTAGTTGACTTCTTATAAACTGTTTTAAATCCTTGAATATCTTTTATTACTAATGCATCAAAAATGAAATAAAAACCTTGTCATAATATAAACCAAACAGATTCTTCACAAGTATTTAACAAAAAAAAAAATTTGATGAACTTTTGGTAACATGCCATAAAACAAAAACATTATTGACAAATCTGTGCCATATCTTTTCATATGTTCTGTGAATAACAGTTTGTAGAACCATTCTTTTCAAATTTTAGCCATTTATAAATTTGTTCCCACTGCCATTATAGTGAGATAAATGTGATAAATATGATGGGGTCTTTATATTTTGATGGGTTTTGTTACATTGTATTTATTAGCAACTGTAATAAAAAATTAATATTAAGGAAAAGAAAACAGCCATCAAAATTCTACTAACAACTGCTTGAGCTTTGCTTGCACAAGGTAGTTTAATCAATGTTTCTTTGTTCTCTCTGAATTCTGTGGTCCAACAGTAAAGAGCACGTACTACTACTGCAAGACAGAATATTTCCTTGACTTTTTCCCTCTTTGTTTTTGCTCCACAGACCCTTCAGGCAATTTTTTTTTTTTTTTTTTTGCTGGTCTTCCATCTTCCAATCCACCACCTCATTCCAGCTTCTCCTTCTTTCTCCCTCCCTACTCTCACTTTTCTATCTTCTCCATTGGTCTCACCACCCAGACTTCCCATTACTTCCATGTTATTTCCTTAAATTCTCCTTTCATCTCCACATTTCTGTAATCCATCACCAGTGCCTCCTCATGTTTACAGTGCCATGAAAGCTGCTTGCATTTAGTTTGTGAGCATGGTTCTTAATTTCTGTGGCATTAGTCTCACTACACAATGGCTGCCACCTTCTCTAACTAGTTCAAAACAGTTGCTGCCAAGTGATGGCTACAGATTTGCAATATAAAAATTGTTGTTTTGGTCAGACTCCTGTACCATTTAGAGGTATTTGAGTATTTCCTGTCATTTTTGGCTAAAATCAATATGGGAAATTTCCTTGAGAATTCCCATGTCGTTTCAAATGAAGGCACAACCCTAGTGATGGTGGCGTTTTTGAGCGAGCAGGGAATAACTCATTTTACTTTTTGAAAACTTTGATGTATTTCTGCTTGCAGAGGTCTAAACTGCTAGAATTATTGGTGGGGGAAATCATCTTGAGATGTCAAAGATGCCTCTATGACTTTTGCCTTCTGGCAGTTGAGTGTAGGATTTGCATTGCATTCGTTAGTCTTGAAGAATGACCCATGGAAACAACGTACAAGGTTTGTATTTAAGGAATTGGAAGTAGTCCATGTGAGAGCAGGTTCTGGGTCACTAAAGAGCTGGTTTAGTCCTTTCTGAATGGGAGGCAGTCCTTTTGGTATTAGTGCACATGCCTGTGGTTTTTTTTTTTTCTTCTTCATTGGGAAGGAGTAGGAAGGGAGAGAGAGAGAGGCAGAAGTGTGGAGCAAAATAATTATATTTTTCACCTTATATGAACTTGATCTTTTGTGTCTTGTTAAAGGTGACACAGGATTAAAAGACGACCTGGCCTGGAGGGAAAATCTGGGGTAATCCAGGGTTTTGACTACATTTGCCCAGAGTAAGTAAATGCTTAAATTACAGTTTTGTGTGCACTAACTGTGAATGTGTTTTTGTGTTTGTGTGCTTGAAAATAAAATGCACTGGCTTTACACATGGTCCAGTGGAAGCTGTAATGATGACTCAGGCTATAAATATTTTCACTTTAGACATGGGGGTAATTTTATAGATGCTTTTCAAAGTATAAGGAATGTTTTACATTCAAAAAATTGCACATTCGTGTACAAGAGCCTATGGCTGCATTTCTGTGGACTGCATATAAATGTTCCGAAGTGTAGTTATTATTATTATTTATTACATTTGTACCCCGCACTTCCCACACATTGCAGGCTCAGTGCGGCTTACGTAGTATTTATAATTACAATTACAAAGTCTTGAAGGTGAATATTATGAGCAGTGAGTGGGGTTTTAAGGATAAAAAAATTTAACATGTAGAGGCAAATAAAGGAAAGGATAATCAAAAGGAAAAAATAGATTTTGAGAGGCGAGGAGGGATGGAGAGGATGCAGCAGGGGTGAAGTTACAATGTATGCATGCATTTTATAAAATATGCAGGTGCTTGCATAAGAGTACTCTCTGAAATGCATATCTTTGGAGCTGGTGTACATAAAGGCAAAAGGGGTTGGCTTTGGCTGCTTATTTTATAAAGGTTTGTAAGTGCCTATAGTACCATTGTAAAATTGGCACTATTTTTGAACTTGTCATGTAAGCCTCCTGTATAAATTACCTCCCAAATGTAGAATAACTAGAATGTCCCAAGCCTAAAAATGGCACATAATAAATCGTCTACTGTCTTGCATTCTGTTGTTCTAAAAGTAGTACTATGAGAATTTGCTTCTGGCTGAGTCATTTTGTGCCTCCCCACCAGTCTGTTTTGCATTTACAGTCATTTGATTTACTTTCATTTTAATGCACTTTCATACTCTGACTCTTCCATGGCTGGTTCAGCTTGTATAGCTTTGCATTCTGTCCTGTTCACCTTGTGGTATTCCTCCTGGCCATTTAATACTTGATGGGGGACTACATGCACAGCTAATATTATGTTTAGATATTCAACATTTCCCAACTTGGACCTGGATAGCTGATGACAAGTCATAGCTCTGGTTATCTGGCCAGCTGCAGCTAAACATCTCTAGGTAAATGCAGAACTAGAATGCTGTTTGAACATTTAGGGTTATTAACACATTTTACAGTGCTGGTTAAGCCCTCTAGAGCTAGCCTGGAGATGAGTAAAACAAAGTCCTTTATTCTTGGACTGACTCCGTTTTTGCCTTGTGTTGTGGAGCTTGTTGGCAGTCTTTGGGCTTTTTGATGTTAACAACATAATGATTCCCAAACCTGTCCTGGGGTTTCTGGATATCCACACTGAATATGCATGGAAGAAATTTGCATGCAGTGGAAGCAGTGCATGCAAATCAACCTAATGAATATTCATTGTGGATGTCCTGAAACCATGACTGGCTGTAGAAGATTCTGTCTGGTAGTTTGCAAATACAGTAGAAACGCAAATGCCTTAATGGGCTCCCTCTTTTTTTTTTTTTTTGTAGCCTGCAAGCTGTTTGTGTTCAGCTCAGTGCAGCAGACAGGTAGTGGTAGAGCACTGGGTGTTTGGGAATCAGTCATGCTAGTGTTGGTGGCTGGATTGTTGTGGGGTCTTTTTGTTAGAAATGAACAGAAGCAGAGTCAAGATGGTGGAGTTCAGTACAGGAAAGCAACAAATCTCTTGAATGAGAAGCAATTATTCTACAAGTAGTGTGGCTGACAATTGGGATGTACTTTAAGCAGTGTGGACAAGAATAATTAGGCAGACTGGATGAATCAACTGACCTTGTGAAGGACAATTCTGTAAACTAGGTGCCCGTATTAATGCAGCCCTTGCACACACAAATGTATAGAATTCTAGCATTTACACGCATAAGTGTAAGCTTACCCACAAAAGTGCCAGCACCCTTCTGTAAGGGTGTGTGTAACTTACATAGTGTGTAAATGCAAGGGGATGTAAGTTAAGCATGTCCCTGCTCCATTTAGGCACCCACAGCTACACCAGCTCTATTGTGGGCGTGTAAATGTAAGGGGCACCGATACTGGGTTACACTAGTATTGTGTAATGGAATCTGGACACCCTGCCACACGTCCTCAGAGCTCCTACTTGGAGGGCCCCACTTACAGAATTGCCACCATCTATGTGTGTTATTTTGTCTTTGGGTTATGCACAGTTGACACCTGACCTACATGGTACACACGCTATTCTCGTCAGAGTCCTCGGGGACAGAGAAGAGAGGGCTCTTTCGGTACGCTATGGGCTTTTAAGCCCCTGCCTCTGTCACCTCCTTTCTCAACAGGGAGCTCAGCTTTGGCGCAAACTCCTTCTCGGCCACCAGGGCTCCCCTACCTATTTCCAGGGCTTGGGCGTACGGGTGCACGGCACCATGATAAGGGTGGCTTTGTGTACTGTGGCCCTCCGCCTTGTCACTTAGCACAGTATTGAGTGGTAATAAAGCTTTATTTATAGGGCTGGTGGTTTTCATTGGTTATTATTTTGCAAAGCATTGAGCTCGATTGTGGCTTTGAGCTTACTGGAGGTGCTGACTTCCTTTCAACTGAAATCACTTTACTGCTGAATCTGCTGGCAGCCTAAGGAACATTAACTTATACTCCACTAGGTGCCCAAATTTGAGAGGATAACCTCCAAAGGAAACTGCTTTATTTCACTGGTTTGTTCTTAAACGCGCATTCTGTTGGTATTAATGAAAGATTATTCTGTGGCGAGTTTTGCTTAACTGCCTTTCCCAAGCTAACAAGCATCAAAGCGGTGAACCCCTACCCCCTTGCTTAGACTGAAAGCATCACATTCCTGGAGTTGTTCCATCTCTAATCACATTTTTTTTTTGCTTTTTTATTGAGGTTCTGATGCAGGAAGAATACATATAAAAGTATTTGATTATGAAGGCAAGGAGCCATATGCGCTGTTGGTTACAATGCCAACCATGTTTCTCACATTTTTTTCATGCTACTCAGGTTCCTGAAGATATTTTAAATGGCTGCCACATTATTCACATCTTAAAATGGATTATATTTTGGGAATGTAAGAAGCAAAGGTAGCTCGTCCTTGATTGTGATCGGTCTCCAAAGTACCGTGCAATTTCTTTTTGTTGCAGATACAATAGTTATTTTCGTTAGTACTGGCTTGGAAAGGTGCCCGCTGGTTTTCTGGTCCAGATTACTAGGGACTGATATAGTTTCATATTGGGTGTGTAAGTATGCTCTCTAGTCTTTTTCCATACATGTGGGTAAATTTTATTTCTCCACTTGCAGACTGAATCCTGTGGCAGTGTTTTAAGCAAGCATAGCATTTTCTGTGTTATTAGAGGAGATGCTGTCATTGAAGAAATATTGAGGAACAAAGAAATCAACACCTGTGGGTTAGATGTGTCAGTGAGATAATATTTCTCTTCCTGTTCCTTTTGAGCTGCCAACTCATTCAGAATCAGGAATGGGCTATGATTCCATGAACTTCCATTCAAAATTACCCAGGGATTTCCCCCTACCCACCCTATTTTGTATTACTCACCCCAAAATACTTGTCTGGGCATAGCAATAGCATTTTTTAAAAAAGGAGCTTTTGAGCAAACAACGTGGTCGGTGAAAAAGAATATATAGAGGGGCAATTTAGATATAACGTCTTAAGTCGAACTTTGGACATTGTGTGGTAAGTGTCCCAAATCCGAATAGCAAATGTAACCATTTTCTGAAAAAGAAAAGTTTCTGTCTTTTTTTTTTTTTTATACCATTTTGAACAAGGTTTGAGCTTTGTGTGTTTATCTTTTTAGGCCATTTTTGGATTAAAAAAGCCGCACAAGTTAAAAACACACAAAATCAAGCCATTGGGATGTAGGAAGGGCCAGCATGTTTAGCAGACTGGGCCCCTAGACATCCCAAGAGAGCAATTGGGCACCCTAATGGGGCACTGCTGTGGACTTCATAGAAATACTCCCAGGTACGCATCTCACCATTGCTCCCTTACCTTGTCTGCTGAGCCCTCCAAAACCCACTACCCCCATTGTACACCACTACAGTAGCCCTTATGGGTAAAGGAGGCACCTATATGTGGGTACAGTGGGGTTTTAGTGAATTTTGGAGGGTTCACAGTTTCCGCCACAAGTGCAACAGGTAGGGGAGGTATGGGCCTGAGTTCTTCTGTCTGTAGTGCACTGCACCCACCACTGCATTACTCCAGGGACCTGCATGCTTCACTACTGGGCCTGACTATAAAGTCAGAGACTGATGAGTACTATTTTTATTCACATTTTTGGGGGTGGGAGGAGGGGTCATCTCTGAATACCTCCAGTGGTTATCTGGTCATTTACTGTTCCCCTCTCTCATACATGTATGTGTCTTTTTGAAGATCTGACTCAAGAAGACAGGTAGTGTACTTGGGAAGGGAAAAGCCCACAACAGTTGGTAATAGTAAATTTTTTTGTTTGCTTGTCATTTATGAGGGAAGAGTCCCTCTGTTGGGTCGGGGGGTTCTTTTACTAAGCTTCGGTAGCGTTTTTTAGCTCGCAGTAGTATTCAGCTGGCAGTAAACAACAAGGTACCCATCATATTCCTATGGACGTCTCGGCGTTTACCACCAGTTGATTTCTACCGCAAGCTAAAAACGCTACTGCTGCTTAGTAAAAGACCCCCTTGGTAGCTTAACATAAAATTTCCAGCACACATTCCACATTTGCCATCCTGAAGTCTGACCTCCTGTACACCGATGTCTGAGAGTGCTTCAGATCTCAGAATGTGAAAGAACAAACTCTTTGTAAGCTGTACACTGTGTTGGGTGAATTTCTTCAAAAAGGCGGTAAATAATTTCTAATAAATAAGTATAGATTGTAGGCTTTTATTTTAAAGGAGAGAGCTGAGATAACTAAATCCACATTATTTTGAAGAAAGCCACATTCCAAGTTTGCATTCTGTGAACCTATTGTGCCTTGTGCCAAGTAATGTTTTACTCTGACCTACTTAAGGTTTTTTTATTTCTCACATGCACCTGCTTTATGACTCAGTGGCACAGAAAATGCGAAAAAAGTCTGCTCTGCAGAAAGCCTACTGACTTGGAAGTGACTGGTTTTTGCTCAACACTTTTTCATAATATTTAAAACTTGTGACTTCATGTAAGCTAGATGGTATAAACCAGAGGTTTTTTTTTTTTTTTTTAAATAATGGTTTTAAATTTAAGCTCAACCCTTCCTTTATACTTCCAGCTTATTTGTTAGCTAGTCAGATTAGTTTTGGTCACATTTGTGTCATTTAAGGGTTTACTGACAGTAAACATATGTAAATGCGTTAATGCCTGTTGCTTAAGGGGGCCCTTGCACATAGTGCACCCTGTGGTACATAACACATTAGCACTATTAGCAGCTGTTTACTGTTAATAAATGATCCCCTTTGTTTTCCCATTCCTTTCATTTATACTGTTCTTAGTCCTGGGCATCAACTTGAGTTTTGCAGTCTATTGAGTCCTAGGGGAATTTACTGGCCTTTTCTGTAGGGCTGCGTGGGCTGCGTCATATGCTGTTGTGCTTTTTACAGGCTTTGCAATTGCTATAAACACCTGGAGATAGAGCCTGTGTGAAGTGTTGGATCAAAAAAATGTTTCTGCGGCTGGATCTTGTGCACCTCAGAGACATAATATGAAGAACTGAGCAGTGAGCATTTCAGGCTTACCTATTGTGGTGTCTCCACCCTTTTTTTTCTGTATAAAAACACTGCAGTACCAATTTGTGCTGTGGAGTTTGTTTGTGTCTGTTTTGACTGCAGTGGTGCTTCCTGACATTTAGAGGTTTTGTCTAAGAACTTACAAACCCCCTCCCCCCCCCCAAAAAAAAAGATTCATTTCCTTTCATCTGTACCAGACAAGTCCAACTAATCGGAGTTATGCCCATCTACCAGTGGAAAGTAGTTGGAGAAAAATAGTTCCAAGTAATTCGCCCCTTAAGGGATCGTACAGCTTGTTTAGAATTTTCCATCGGTCTCCAGGCAGATATAGATGGATCTTGCAGCCCCATTGTGGTGTTTCTCTGTTATTTCCAGTTCTGGCTAGTTCTGGGTGTCACTTGAGCAAGGGGTTAATTTTGGTAGGTCAGGCTCATTAAAAAAAAAAACAACAACAACATTATTTGAGCCAGGATGACACACAGTGGTGCTGGGGTCCCTCATCCACCAGCTAGAGTGACCACCCGGTGGTGCCGGCACCCTCTCCTCCCTTCCTGGCTACATTACTCCTCTAGTCAGTCAGCTGAGGCTCCTGTCTGGTTAAACCCTGCTGAGCTGGCCATCAAGCAATATTCAGCATAACTTAAGTGGTTAGTGCCGGGGCGGAGCCAGAACTTAACTGGTTAGCAGTGATATTTCAACCAAAGGGAAGGCACTCAGATCACATAAGATGACATACCACCACAGAGAACTGAGGAAGGTAAGAATAGGAGAGCTAATATAGATGGGCACTGTATATATAGGTATGATTAGTGTTTCTTGGGATACTACAAATAATGCCTTAGAATGCACTTGATGATGAATTCTAAGTAATCTGCCCAACAACTGCCCTTCATCAATATAAACCATAAACCACATACATACTTAATGGACACCAATATTTTTAAATATAGTTACATTATCTCATATCTTAACTTGACCAGAAAAGGTAGCAGTGAATATATACAACAATACGTATCCCTTTGGGAAAAGCCAGACAAGTCGGACACACAGATCCCCCACGCAAACCATTTGCCAGCAGAATCTCTCATTTGTTCGGTCAAATACAGAACAGAGACCCAAACCCACATCAATTACAGAATAAAGGACCAAAAATTAGAATTGCCCTTTGGCCCATCATCAGCAATTCCGTTCCCTTCCCCCCATCCAATCCATCGCCGTAGCCCGTCATCAGCCCTTCCCTTCCCACATCCAATCCATCTCCGTAGCCCCGTCATCAGCCCTTCTCTTCCCTTCCCTCCCCCATCCAATCCATCTCCGTAGCCCGTCATCAGCCCTACCCTACCCTCCCATCCATCCCCATAGCCTGCCATTATCCCTTCCCTTCCCTTCCCCACCCATCCATCCCATAGCTAGGCAGCCTACCCCCCAGCCCTCCCTGTAGCCTAGTGTCAGCCCTGTTCTACCCCCTACCCATCCCCCATGGCCTGGCATCTCCCCCATCTTGAGGCATACCAATCATTAATATAAAACCTTTATTTAATGTCCTGGCAACTGCAGAGACACCCCCCCCCCCCCACTCCTAGAAACCTACCTACATTAAATACAAAACTTTTTTTCTTTTCAATTTTAACCTGGGCACTGCAAGACTATCCCATACAATAACATGATTTTAAACATAAATTATTTTAAACCTGGGCACTGAGCCCACCCCCCACCCAGTCAACCCACCAACATTAAAATTTACTGTTGGTGGGTTTGTGGGTGGGGATGGGTCCAGGTGGTGGGGGGGGGGGGGGAAGGTACAATTTAATAAATTAAACATACTTTTTTCCCTTAGGGAGGGAAGAGCCCACCCCCACCTAGAAGTGCACTACCAGCATTACACTCACTGTACATGTTAAAAAATACATATTTTACCTGGGCATCTGGGCTTCAATTTACCAAACTTGTGTGCGCGTGGTGGCAGATAGAAGAGAGCACTGCTCTGTGTGCTGGTTCTTGTGTTTTGTGGGGGCTGGGGAAGCTACGGGCCACAGGGAAGAGTTGAGACCTGGCTGGGGGGGTCTCAATTGAAGGCTGATCCAGGCAGCGAGGGCCCAATAAAACTTGGTGGCTGAGCCACGGCGCTGGTGCAGACTTTCCTGTGTGGCGCCAGCCGCGGGGGCAGTGGGAGTAATGAGAGCGAAGGGAGCATGAGCAGCAGAGCACAGGCCTAAACTTCCTGACTTGGACCCAAACAAAAAAACCATTAGGCAGTTTACAGCAGGTAACATTCGGAGTCTCCGCTAAACTTGAGTCTGGAGAGCTGCTGTTTTTATTTTCTGACGGCTTTAGGCATAATGCAGATGGCTAGCAGCTGCTGAGCTGGGGCAGAACTGAAAGGCTGTGGCAGTGGCTATGCATTCCTACTGCAGCCTAACCGGTGCCTAGAGGCCCAGCACTGATGTGGAGGAGCAGGACAAATTGGGTGGGCCTGAGCCGAGATTGGGTGGGCCTGGACCCACCAGGCCACCTGTAGCTACGTCCCTGTCACCGCTTATAGCAACAGAGCACAAAAATGTGACCGCAAATAAGGCCAGGCAGGAGAGCCAGCAACCATAGCGGCTGTCTCGGAAAGAAAACAGCACACAAGTTATTAAAACCCCACTAAGCGTGCGAGCATAATAGCGCAGGAAGACTGAGTATCTGTACAAGTGAGCTCCACTCAGCTGACACAGACAGTAGCAGGCAACCAACTGCATTAAGCAGAGGGAGGGGAAAAATAAGTCCAAATCTGCTTACAGGAAAAAAAATACACCACTGAGCATACTCAGCACCATGGTTCACTTTTTTTTTTTACGGGACGCTGAGAGGCGGGGAGAAAGTTAAAAAATATGTTGACCTAAACCAGCTAAATGGAATGCACATATTTAAGCTAAAGATTACATCTTAGGAAAATATCTTCCGTTTCACATCTATAGGAAAAATTGTTCATTAAGGTACCATTTTACAGAGCAGCGGTAGGGCTTTACCGCAAGCTACTCTGGAACTACTGCCGGCCATGCAGACGCTGGTGTGTGGCCATTTGCCTTTGCCATTTACCTAGCTATTTTCTTCTGTCTGTCCTACCCTTATCCTTATTGGTCCTGTCTGTCTGTCCTGATTACATTGTAAGCTCTTTGAGCAGGGACTGTACTTTCTTCATGTTCAATTGTGAAGTGCTGTGTACGACTGGTAGCGCTATAGAAATGATTTAATAGTAGTAGTATTTTCCTAGCGCGGTGCTAACCCAGCGGTAATTGGGCAGCGCCACGAGCTACCCAGTTACTGCCAGGTTGCGTCGTCAGCCCTAATTCCACCTCAGTGGGTGGTGTTAAGTGCTCCCCCCCCCCCACATGGCTACGTGGTAGGTGAAATCTTACTGCATGGCCTGCCATTTTTGGTCTTTTTACCTACTGCAGATAAAAGGCCGCAGTGCGTGACACACTAGCACAGGGGCACTTTTTACCGCAGCTAGTAAAAGGACCCCTAAGGTTGCTATGTAAGTATTTAAAGTAACATTGTTGTATAACTTGTCATGGAATGTAAGTCCATACAGGCTATTATTAGGCAAAATGTGCTTTTTGAATCCTCTGGCAAGTATAATCCCTTTATGGTGCCTTGGTTGGGGGAAGGGGTGCCATGTCATCCCTCGCTTCAGGCACCAGAGTTGCTTTGGTAACCCCTCTCTGTTCTTCTGATACTTATAATCTGCTTTTCATTTGATTACAGAATGTAATATTTCTTTGATGCCCTAAGTTTTGGCTGTTGTGTCCAAAATCGAATTAACCACTGGGCGCAAAACACTACCCCGATGGTATTGGCCGATTGGGCATGTGCTACTCGCGTGTTAGCACTCACCGCGCGTTAGTCCTCCCTGCGCTGTCTCTCTGCACGTTAGCCCTCTACCCTTTGTAAAAGGGCTCCATAGTGCTGCTTTAGTAGCGTATGAAAGTTTCTATGCTGTTGAACCTGCTTCTCCTGTAGATACTCCAAACATTTGGCTGTTTTTTTTTTTGGGGGGGGGGAGGGAGAGGGAAGTTATTTTTCTAACCCCCCCCCCCCCCCCCCCCCCGATCTACTTTGGCCCATATTCAATGTTTCTTTTTACAGTTTCCTCCCCAACCCCAACCCAGTCAGACTTTGTGTAAATTTATTTCCAGCAACCATGGGTTGGAAAAGAATAGAAAAAAGAAAGCCAGCTGGTTCTGGTTAACAGGCTCTCACTCCAGTGTATTCTGCTTTTGTTCTGCAGAATAAATGAGATGAAGCTAGACCAAAATTATCATATGTTCACAAGAGTTATGTTAATAGTATTGCTGACTCCTTAAACACTGTGACCTAGTTATAGTGAGTCTGTCGCCAACAGTTCCCTGTGAGGCACTGGAACACTTCCTACAATGCATCCTAGTGTGATTTTAGGCAGCAGTAGTGCCAAAATGGAGAAAAATGCTAGCCAAAACAGACAAGCAAACAAAGATAATTCTGAAAGGTATAAATATATGACAAAATAGAAGAGACCTTTTTTTTTGTTGGCATTTCCCCAACTAAACATCCTAAGCCCCAGGGTGGACCTCAGCTGGCCACACTGAACCAAAGTTAATCTGCATAATTGGGTTACTATGAAACCTGACATATTTGTGACTAAACTTGAGAACCCCTTCTCTTAGTCTATCTTTAGAACAAGAAGAAAAAAAATGTTTTTGTCCCTCCTGGTTTGAAGACCCTCCTAAATAGTCTGTTAACTGAATTATATATTTGTTAAGTGAAGATAGTGGGAACACGATGTTCTCTGCACTGAGTTGAGAAGCTGATTTAACAGCTGATTATTGTTTGACTGCTGAACAGAATGGAAGTGAAGACGCCCTTGGTAGCTTATTTCTAATAGATTTGCCATTTCAATGGATTTTGATGTTTCTTAATCAAAGAAGAAAATATAAAAATGCATATAAAGGAAAAATAGGCAATACCTTTTTATTGAACGTCATCTTATTTTCTCTTTTCTATTTTTAACTTTAAAGTGAACTAACAGGCAACCATGCCATTATTATCACAGAGAACTAAGACTTACAGTATGGTTTTAAATTACAGTAGGCATTCCACTGCTGAGTCAGGTTTCACCACTCTGTGCTTCCCTCATTGACGCAGAGACCAGCCCAGTGTATTCAACTCTTTTTTTTTTTTTTCTTCTCCTTTGTCTGGCTCCCTCTTGAGGTCAGCTACCTCTGCTCTCCTCTATCTGCTTTAAGAACACAGTAGGTGTTTTGTTTCTCTGCAGGCTGTTGTTTTCTGCCAATTCATGATTTGTCTCTAAAAAGAGGAAGCCAAGGGAGAAAGGCTGTGATGGTTCCTGCTGCAGTCATCTCACAGGTCTGCAGTAACAGGATGCCTTTTGTGTCTCATGGCCTATTTCAGGTCTGTGTCAGTCAGTGCGAGGGCTGGTTGCCAATGATCTGTCCATCTATCTGTTCATCTGCATATGAGGTTTTTAGTTTCAAAAGCGTATGTATTTTTTGAAACTAAAACTTCATGCTGTTGAAACATGGGGATTGGTGAGGGTGTACTTGAAGGGCCAGCAGGATTCCCATTCACTACTGTCTGAAGTGATTTTCCAGTCAAGAAAGGAAGGGAGTGGAAGCAGAGGAAATGAGAGGAAAAGTAGAGCGGAGGGGGTGGGGGTGATGCAGACTGACCCCCAATAACTCACTATCCATGCAGTCACATATTTTAAGGATGAAAGTTTATCTATTTAATTCCCAAAGTTAACCAGGGAAACCATTGAATGTTGACCTCATAGTGTTCAGAACGCCACTGGATATGCCAAATGTTGGTATTTATCACACTATTCTGAATCCCATCCCTGAGTACTGTAATCTACATACGTGGAATAATTATGTATAATCTGGTACACTCTGGGACAAAAAGGGGCAAGCAGTATGGCACTGTTGCACCATGTCATGGCCCCGTATCCCGACTCATCTTTACTTCCAGTGGTCAGGCACCGTGCTTCTCCGGACCACCTCCCCGGTACCCGAGTCCCTTGTGCCTGGTGCCTGTGCTGCTGGATTTCCTGTTTGACTATCCTCCAGGCCTCACTCAGAGATTACCCAAGCCTCACTCTGATTTTCCAGTATTCTAGCCTCATTCTGGTGCTCCTACTGCCTCTTTCAGTGTGTCCCAAGTCTCGTTCTGGGGCACCAGAGTTCTTGACATCTACCACTAAACATAGAGGTTCCTACCTTTTGTGTGTTTGGGCATCATTAGTGATGGCCCTTATAAGTAGCCATGGGAGCCTCACCTAGTGGCGTCTAGCATGTGTGTTGCACTCCAGCCTTGCCTCAGCTTACCTCCTTCCTTGTCCCGAGCCATTCCTTTGATTGTTCCTGTTGGCTTTAACCCTTGCCTCAGCTTATTCGTGCTTTGTGTCCAGTTCCGCTCCAACTCTGCCTTCTGTTTCTGTTAGTCTAGACTCTGGTTGCCTACTGTGCCTTGTCCTGTGCCTTGCCTGGGTGACTTCTCTGCCGCCAGTTGGGGCCCAGCTGCGACCCAAGGGGTTCACTTTTCCTGAACTGTGATAGGGACAAGCTGAGGTCTTAATTCAAAAAGAGATTTCTGATAATAAATGGGCCTACCATTCTCAGTTTGATCATGTTGATAAGTGTAATGTCTTGAGACATTCTGATTGTTATTTATCTATATAAGGGATAGTTTTTAAAGTTATGTTGTATTAAATTTTACGAATTGCGTTCAAGTGTACAACTTGAAAATAGGAAACCAGAAATTCCACAAAAGAAAAAGGATGAACACTTAATAAACAGGAAATAAATCAACTGTTAGACCACAAAAGAATGAGAGTCAAGAGAAAATGCATTCTAAGGAAAAATTAAACCTAAGGCAGATGAACCCATACCACTGAGAGCCAGATATGTGCATTACCCAATGGGGACCACCATTGATGCAGAACCACCCTCATGTGCTACTAAAAAATCTAATAGCTGATTAGGCTCAAAGAAAATGTAATTGACTGCTTTATAATTAACTCCCCCAAAGTTCTTACATTACATTAAATTACAATCAACACTTGTATCTCGCATATACCTTGTTCAGGTTCAGTGCAGCTAACAAAAAGATAACTTAGGGAAAACTCAGGATTATAACAAAATTGTAAAAGACTGATTTAACATTAAATTAAAATACAACACATTTTTGAAATAGAAATGTCTTTAACATGTTTCTACATAACTTGTAGAGTGTTGATTTCTTAATAGAAATCGGTAGGGAGTTCCCCCACTTCGTAGATTGATATGAAAATAGCAACGTAAACACAGATTTGTAAACTATTTTTCTGGGATTTGGATAATGACGTTTCAGATAGGTTCTTGGCAATATATCACAATTTCTAATCGGTAAATCATTAAGATTGGATATGTATTGAGGAGCCTAGCCAATTCAAGCCCAGACTTTAATCCACAAGATAATAACGGAGAATCTCCGAACTATATGAAAAATCTGGTCGACCTTCCAGCAAGAAACATGTCTGTATCCTCACGAAAGTACCTCAACCTGCACTACTCCAGCTGTAAAGGTCTCAAGTACAAAACTTATTATGGATCCAATTTCTTCTTCCTGGGTAGCCATCTATGGACACTCTCCCTAGACCTATCCGAGCAATCCATGACCACTTATCATTCAGAAAAGCACTAAAAACCCATCTATTCAAACAAGCCTACCCAAAAGACCCAGATTAATCTCATGAACCCATCTACCTTACATATACTGAAGAGAAAATGACATTGACCCAGAATCTATCTCCCACCTTACCCTCCTCTCTCTATCACCTGTCTCTACCTACCTACCCATCCATTTACTACCCATCCATCCTTCTATTATGTTATACTTAATTTCCTACTTTACATAACAAATTCTGTGTTACCTATTACTATGTAAGCCGCATTGAGCCTGCTTTTAGTGGGAAAGTGCGGGATACAAATATAATAAATAAATAAATATATATAAGATAAACCATTGAACACATTTAAAACTTGCTTCACCGTCAATTGGAGCCAATGCAGTTCCAGAAACAATGGAGTAATTCTGTCGAATTTTGATGCTTTAAACAATAGGTGCACATCTGTATTCTGCAAGGTTGGAGCCTTGTCTGAGTTATTTCTTTACAACCCACATAGATAATGTTACAATAGTGTAAGTGGGCTAGAATCAACTTTGCACAATAAACCTAAATTGTTCAGGCTCAAAACAATTTCTAGCAAGTGCTTGTATCTGAATTTCAAAGGTGAGAAAGTTTTAAAAAATGATACTTCTAAAGTATATGAAATGCCGTTAATCATGCGATTTTTTTTTTTATCGAAAAGAGGGTTGAAGGGACTACTCAGCAGTAAATCTTTTTCTCTCTGAACCTGTTTCCTGTGGCTATTAGCTGTGTTCTATACTGGTACAATGGTAAACTATAAATATAGTCCCTTTAAAACGCCATCCTATGAAATTGTAACAGACTTAAATGCTGGAAAACTGTTCCCTAAACTGCCTTTGCTAATTAAAAAGAGTAACTTATACTAAGATACTGAGCTGACCTATTAACGCATGTCTAATTTTCCACAAGTTTAAAGCAGTTTCCTAGCAAATACCAGTGAAGTTCTCTCCCTCTGTGGAAGTTCTTTCACAGCACTTCATCTGCACTGAAAGCAACTCAGGCCTGGCTTACTTTATAACATAGTAACATAATAAGTGCGGCAGATAAAGGACCTGAACAGTCCATCTAGTCTGCCCAACAGTCACATGCATTATCAATCTAAGATTAAATCAACAATGAATGTGGATATATATACTTATTCATGGCCTTTCTTTGGTGTTTTCTGGGATATAGACCATAGACGTTTGCCCAACTCTGCCCTTTTGTTCCAACTACTGGAGTTGCTGTCAAATCTCACTCCAGGCTATCCGAATCCGTCTTGTCGCTTGCAGGACACAGACTGTAAAAGTCAGCCCGACACTGGCCTCACATTCCAAATAATTGGAGTTTCTGTCAAAGCTCTCTCCAGCTCATCCTAATCCGGATTGCTATATATAGGCCTTTAGTTGATGTAGCCAGAGTTGCCATCTAAGCACCACTTGACATGCAAACACACACACAGATATATATATATATTTTTTTTTTTTTTTCCCCCAAAGGTTGCATATCATTCATTTTCTAAGTTGTGTTCATTACCACAGTTTTTTTTCTCCACCACCTCCCTAGTGAGGTCATTCCAGGCATCAGCCACCCTCTCCGTGAATAAGAATTTTCTGATATTACTCCTAAGACTACCAATCTGCAACCTCAATTCATGTCCTCTACTTTTAACCATTTTTCCTTTTCTTGAAATATTTGTTTCTATATTATACCTTTCAAGTATTTAAACATCTGTATCTATCTCCCCTTTCTCTCCTCTCCTCTAGGGTATATATATTCAGGTCTTCCACCTCTTCTCATGTCTTTTGGCGCAAGCCCCATATCATTCGTGTCGCCTTCTCTGGACCGCTTTAAGTCTTCTTACATCTTTAGCTAGATACGGCCTCCAAAACTGAACACAATACACCAGGTGGGTCTCACCAACGACTTGTACATGGGCTTCAATACCTCTTTTCTGCTGGTTACACCTCTCTATATACAACCTAGCATCCTTCTGGCTATGGCCACTGCCTTGTCACACTGTTTCGTCGCCTTCAGATCCTCAGATACTATCACTCCAAGATCCTTCTCTCAATCTGTGCATATCAAACTCTCACTGCCTAACACATACGTCTCTCCCTTGGATTTCTACTCTCTGAATTTTAATTCCAAACACTAAACCATTCTTCTAGCTTCTGCAGATCCTTTTTCATGTTTCCACTCCCTCCTGGATGTCCACTCTGTTGCATATCTTGGGTTCATCTGCAAAAAGGCAAACCTTACTTTCTAACCATTCGGCAATGTCACTCTCAAATATATTGAACAGAATCGGCCCCAGCACCGATCCTTGAGGCACTCCACTACTCACCTTACCTTCCTCTAACCACCATCTTCTGGCGTCTATCAACCAGTTCCTAATCCAGTTCTCACACGTTGGGTCCTAACTCCAGCCTGTCAAATTATCAAGAACCTCCTATGAGGAGCTGTGTCAAAGGCTTTGTTGAAATCTAAGCTTATTACATCTCGTGGCACATCCCATCTTATTCTCTGGTCAACTAAGGCAAAGAATTCAATGAGATTTGTTTGGCACAAATTAATTTTGGTAAAACCATGTTGTTTCAGATCTTGCAACTTATTTGATTCCATGAATTCACATATTCTTCCTTCAGCATTGCTCCATTACTTTCCCATTAACCAAAGTGAGGCTAACCGGCCTGTAGTTTACAGCTTCTTCTGTCAACACGTTTTGAAGAGGGATCACATCTGCTCTTCTCCAATCCCACGGAACCTCCCATCTCCAAGGATTAGTAAACAAATCTTTAAGAGGACCCGCCAGAACCTGTCTGAGCGTCCCTCATTATTCTGGGATGGATCCTGTCCAGTCCCATGGCTTTGTCCACCTTCAAATTTTCAAGTTGTTCATAATACTTTCTTCTGTACTTGGCAGCATCTTTCAGTCTCTCAATTCCCATTTCTAGTCTTCCTCTTTTCACTAGTATACCTAAAAAAAAAAAATTCTTGTTGCCCCTCTTTCACTGTCACCAGACGTATATCTCTCTGGCTTCTTTCAGTTTCATCCAGTATTCCTCTGTGATCCTCATCTTTAGTTTTTTTGTATTTCATGAACGCCAACTCTTTAGCCTTTATTTTCTCAGCCACTTGCTTGGAGAACCATATCAGTTTCCTTTTTCTCTTGCTTTTATTTACTCTCTTTACCTAAAGGTATGTAGCCATATTTATAGCTCCTTTCAGCCTGGACCACTGCCTTTCCACTGCTCTCTTATGTCCCTCCCAACCCATCAGCTCTTTATTCAGGTATTTCCCCATTTTACTAAAGTCAGCATGTTTGAAATCCAGGACTTTGAGCTTTGAGTGGATGCCATTCACTTTAGCTGTTCTATCAAACCAAACCGTTTGATGGTCACTTCCTGCCCAGTTGGCACCCACTTGGATATTAGACTCACTTTCTCCATTTGTGAGTATCAGATCCAGCGTCGCTTGTTCCCTGTGGGCTCCATCACCATTTGTCTAAGCAGAGCACTTTGAAGGCATCCACGATCTCTCTACTTCTGTCTGATTCCGCAGATGGAACCTTTCTCCACGCCCCTGGCATTTCAGTTGCTGTGATATCGTTTCTCACATACAGAACTACTACTCCACCTTACGATAATCTATCCTAAATAAGATCATAGCCTGGTATTTTTTGCATCTCATTCATGGGAATCATTGAACCATGTCTCAATAATTGCAACAGTGTCTAAGTCTGCCTCTAACATCAGGGCTTACAGATCATGAACTTTGTTGCTTAGACTGCGAGCATTTGTGGTCATCACTTTCCAGCTACATTTCAGTGGCATTCTCTTCTTCTGTTTAGTTTTTTTTTTAGCCTCAATTCCTCCTGTGTTGGTAAGAAGTGATTTGTCTTTTCTCTTTGGGCACCTTCATTATGTACCTATGCTTCCTTGATGATTCACACTGCAATCAGTGTGCCAGTAGGGCCACTTCCAACTTTTCTCTTTAATCAGTCACTGAGGTTTGATTGACAGATAACTGAACACAGTGTTTTTCTTACTCCTAAAAGGAAGACCCTTTGCAAAAAAGTTCACTATAAGGGCCAATTTCTCTATCAAATAATTTTAAATACACAAGTTTAACCCTACCTTACGATCTGTTTGTATTGATAGAGATTTCTTTTAAATGCCTAAGTTGTGCTTTATACCAAAGTTAAAACACGCTAAACTGAGGTTTCCTGTGACTGTTAAGAGTGTTCTATACTGATACTGTGGTAAACTCTAAAATAGTTTCTTTAAATGCTAGCCTATGTGATTGTGACAGAGATTTTAAATACTGAAAACTGTTCCCTAAACTACCTTTGCTAAGTAAGCAGAGTAACTTAATATAAGACACCGAGGTTACCTATTTAACTCTAAATCTTCCTTTCCCCAAGCGTAAAGCAATTTCCCAGCAAATACCAGTGAAGTTTTCTCCCTCAAAGATAAGCATTTAGGCCATTCTTGATTTTAAGTAAAATCCCCTGTAAGTCATTTTTAAAGGGAATAGTAATGGTAATATCATCAGCATCTATAAATGGTTGGAAACCCATATCAATCAGTCTAGATCCCAAGGATGCCATTAAAACATTAAACAGGATTGACGAAATGGTTGAGTCCTGCGGCACTCTGCAACCAGCTTTGGAGTTGTCATCCACCATTTTAACACTGTATGATCTATAGGTTAAGAAACCTACTACTACAAACCTCAAAACTAACCATGTACTGCTCTGCCTATCCTATAAATGCTCAGAATATTTAACACTACTTCATGATTTACTAGGTCAGAGGTGCTTGATAAATCAAATTGCATTAACAAAACTGGCTTGCCTACACAGATTCCTCTCTTTTATCTGATAATAATATCCCAAGGCCTATCTCCGTACTGTGGCCTCGACTAAACCTTGACTGAGAACAATGCAAAATATGATGTTCTTAGATATTCAGTAAGTTGCTTTGGCCACTTAGACCCTCCATCACTTTACTAAAAAGGGTATAGATTCTACTGGCCTATAATTTGTTACATAACTTCATTTCAAATTAGGACGGTGTAAGATTAATAACACCTGTCAAGCGGGGGAAAGTACCTGAAAGAAAAATAATTTTCTAAACAAAAGTTCTATAAACCGCATAATACCTGAAACTGGTTGGTTGGGTACTAAAGTTAAAGGTGCTCTAATTTTCTTAAATTTTCCCTTGAAAAAATATCGTTGCCAGCTTTTCTGCTGTAGGCGTGATCTCATTAATTATAACTAGATCAGAGGGATTTGACAGTACATTCACCAGTTATGACTTTTTAATATCTAGAGTAGACTGTTGTACATATGATGAATAATAAAAAAAAAAGTTTGCTTGTTTAATTTTGATTTTATATTCATTCACTGCATTTCTCCTTTTCTTTTGTTGGTATCAGTTTGTTTCTGTAAACCCAAGGGGATTATGCTTGCATTTACTTAGTACTGGAAGTGCCATATCAATCAAAATACTCTCACTAATATCATTCCAGCTTGTTATTGCATTTGTCATATCTTCCATGTTAGCTGCCTTTGTCCAAAATTTTACTGTATCAATTTTACTCCTTGTTTTAAACTTCTTCATTGGACTCCCTGTGAACCTTTTCATTTTTTCTTTCAGTGAATTTTAAATCCTGGTGTGTAGTGGTCAGACCAAATGACAGGTTGCCAACTGCAGTCTGATAATACAGAGTTATCTGATTATTTTTGTTTTATAAGCAAATAACTCAGATTGATGGCCCTTTATATATGTAGTGTTAGATGGCGCCAGTGAAAACCCAATTGCTTAAAATAATCAAAGATCGTTGACACCTTAGGCTCATTAAATCTTTCTAATAACACTATGTTTGAACATTCCATACTACAGCCAGTTAGAAAAAAAATGAGCCCAAGCTTCTGTTCATTTGGCTGGTGGACAATAAAATAAAGAGAAGGCAAAGCCCCCATGAAAGTATGAATAAAGTCAACACAGGTATGAATAAAATACCACACAAGATAAAAGTATCAGATAAAGAATTGTCTTGTGTAATATAAGTCAATATTTCTAATGATTGCGGTTAGTAGTGGTATGGGATTTGATATACTGCCTTTCCATGGTTACAATTAAAGCAGTTTACATATTATATACAGGTACTTATTTTGTACCTGGGGCTATGGAGGGTTAAGTAACTTGCCCAGTGTCACAAGGAGTTGCAGTAGGAATTGAACCTAGTTACCCTGGTTCTCAAGCTGCTGCACTAACCATTAGGCTACTCATCCACTTGATTTTAGTTTAACATTAAAACATGATTTATATATAACAGCTATTCTTCCACTTCTCTTTTTTTCCCCCCTTACTAGATGTAACATTTTGTATCTATTTGGGCATACATGTCTAATGACCGGATCATCTTTTAATTGAAGCCAGGTTTTTATAATGAAAACTAGGCCTACCTGCTTTTCATCTAACCATTCTTTTACAGTACAAGCTTTTGCTAACTACTGATCTAGCATTAAAATAATAAATGGAAATATGTATATAAGAAGCATCATGCACTAAAGATCTATTAAGAGGTGTTAACAATTGCAGTGTTTTAATTATATTAATTCTACTTGATTTAGAATTTCGCCCATTGCAAGATGAATTAATGGGCACCACTTCAATGCATTAGGCATTTTAGTAGAATATCTATCAAGTTAGCATAAGACCCACATCGTTATTCCATTTAGAGCAACCTACTTGAGATATAATGGCTGGTATTTGCCAGTTTGAACCTTTATATGATTCTTTCCTGCCCAAGATTAAAAAAAGCCAAAATATAAAACACTAGCCAATGCCTTATTAAAAACTTATAAAATGTTAGTAAGCAGATAATAGACAAAAATTCAACAAATTAACCCGATGTGCCTAGTATTTTACACAATCAAAAAATCTGCCATACCCATTGAATCTGTAGCATTAAATTGAGTTAAAATATATAAAAGAATATGCCCAAGATAGCAAACAAAAATTTACACACCAAGGTGCAAATGAAAAGGCTCACAGAGGGGTGTGACCTGCCCCTGTGGCATACTCCTTTGGTGTGATACCTGAGGCACAATGCCTCAGGAGCAGGCGTCCTATTTAGCATTCGTGACAGTGAGCACCAAGCTGTTCCAGCTGCTTTTCCCACTATAGGCCATCACAAGTCACACAGGTCTGGCCCATTCTTATGATAATGAAAAGCAAGAATTCTGAGTTGCAGGGGATAAATCAGGAAAAATATGCACACTAGAACTTAAAAACCAATCATGTAAATGTGTGAAGTAAGTATGCAAAGCCAAGTTCCTATCTGGTTCCAAGCTATAAGCCACTTAGGGCTCTGTTTACTAAGCCGCGCTAGAGGCGCATTAGCGTTTTTAGCACGGCTAACTGTGTAGGTGCCCACAATATTCCTATGGGTGCCTACACAGCACGTGCTAAAAAATGCTAGTGCACCTTAGTAAACAGGACCCTAAGAGATGGTTCCTGAGATTATCACTTCTAGGGAGCATACAAGAAAGGCTGTTGCATCCAAACCACCGTTTCCTCCTTTTTGTTTCACTGGAGCTGAACTTTCAGTCCTCAAGTCAAAAGGTATTGGGCTCGAACTATAAGTGGTAAAGAAAATCACAAAACTTCACGTAAATATTTCTTAAACATCTCAAGCAGAGATGTAAATGGAGATTTGGGAGAATTGAGTCTTAAGATATTTCTTCTCATCTGATTGTCCAAATGTTCAGTTTTGTGAAGCATTGCTTCTTTATCTTTCATAGCACATAATTCCATTTTCTTAACCTTTCCCAATTGTTCTTATACATTAATGAACTGCTCTTTTTGTTTTCTCAGCTCCACACTTTGAGCCTGAACTTTAAGTATGAATGTCCCCAGAATTATCCAAAAATAACTGCATGGTCTGTTGAGGGGATGTATCCAAATTTTTGATGCCCCCCCCCCCCAAAAGGTCATCAAAATCGCAACAGCTGATTTCTTTAGCCTGCCGGAATAAATGCCAAGCTAGACTGACCCTTTCAGCTTCAGGTGATATAGCAGTCTTACTAGCCTGGCTTCCTAAACAGACCCTCCCATCCAAAGTTCAAGAGGGTGATTTTCTGTGCACTGCTTTCCCACACATCAAGGTTGGCTCTGCAATAGCCTTCCCTGGTGAAAGCAAAGTGGAAGCTGACAGACCGCCTCCATCACTTGGCAGCACCAGTGTCTCCTCTTGGCTTAGTGAAGCCCGATTGGCTTTCAGGTTCACTGAACCCTTTGGCGGACCCCCTGAAGTCAGTGGAGTGGATCCTTGGATAGAGATGCCTCCTGGGTGAAGCTCGATTGGCACTCAGGTTCACTGAATCCTTCGATGGACCCTCTGAAGTCAGTGGAGTGGATCCATGGATAGAGATACCCATGGTATCGAGAGTAGCGTGAATCAGTTCAGAGGTAGTACCTTGTACCCACAGGATGGTATGGGTCTGTCCCTTCCACTTCCCCCTTTCTATCCAGTGCAAATAGAGATCGGTCACTGCTCAGCTTAAATGCTGGTACCAGAGTGAACTCGCCATACGTCTACCCCGGATGCAACCTTGACTCTTTAATTAAACTTTGGAATTCATTGCCAGAGAATGTGGTAAAAAAATTAGCAGTTAGCGTAGCGGGCTTTTAAAAAGGTTTGGATATTTTCCTAAAAGAAAAGTCCATAAGTCATTATTAAGATGGACTTTAGAAAATCCACTGCTTATTTCTAGGATAAGCAGCATAAAATGTATTGTACTGTTTTGGGGGCTTGCCAGGTACTTGTGACCTGGATTGGTCACTGTTGGAAACAGGATACTGGGCTTGATTGATCTTCAGTCTGTCCCAGTATGACAATGCTTATGTTCTTGTGTATTGGGGATGTTTTAGAAAATCATTTTCATGTATATAATGCCTCTTTTATAAAATTACCTAATGCATGAATATACACGTTTGGTGTAAGCACGTTCTGGGATATATTTTGTGTGGTGGCATGATACTGAAGATAGTGTATAAAGTTCATCATTCTGGAACCCCTCTATACTTTTTCCGAGTGTTCATTTCATACTGTCCCTCCAGAACCCTTTGGTTCTCCCAAGCAAACTCACCAGTTGTCCCTACATTTCAACAGCTTTGTTTATAACTTCATCCTTACTAGGATTTTCAATGTCATTGGTCCCACTTTACGGAATGCCTTACCTACTCACCTCAGGATGGAGCAGTCCTTAATAAATGTCAAGGCTAATTTAAAAACTCTATTTAATGATGCTTTCGCACCCTAAATTAATTTACCTGGAATAGACAGTGCCTATTCTGGTTATTGACTTTGTTGTTGTTTTTTTTTAGCTATTTTATAAGGTGTGGTTTCTTCTTTTCTCGCCCTCTTTTGTTTTCTCTTTCCTGTATTATAATGGAGTTCTTTTCTTTTTTTTCTCTTATGGTTTTTAAAATTATACACTGCTTAGAAAGTCCCAATTATAGGCGCTATATCAAGCTTTTAATACACTTGAAGCTACTGTACTTTACTCCTGCTCCTGAGCAAGTATATTTGCACTTTGATAAAGGCACAATTTCTGCAGGATTTGTGCTAGTATTTTATAAAGACACGTGGAGGGTTATTTTCAAAAGGGACGTCCATGTTTTGATTTGGACATCCTCACAAAACGTCCCGATCTAGGGGCGGAGAAACCCGTATTTTTGAAACAAGGTGGACGTCCATCTTTTGTTTCGAAAATACTGTTAGGGATGTCCAAATCTTTAAATTTGGTCGTCCCTGCACTTAGTCGTTTCTGATTTTCGGTGCTAATCGAAACCAAGGACGTCCATCTCAGAAACGACCAAATGCAAGCCATTTGGTCATAGGAGGAGCCAGCATTTGTAGTGCACTGGTTCCCCTGACATGCCAGGACACCAACCGGGCAACTTAGGGGGCACTGCAGTGGACTTCATAAATTGCTCCCAGGTACATAGCTCCCTTATCTTGTGTGCTGAGCCCCCCCCCCCCAAAACCCACTACCCACAACTGTACATCACTACCATAGCCCTTACGGGTGAAGGGGCCACCTAGATATGGGTACAGTGGGTTTGTGGTGGGTTTTGGAGGGCTCGCTGTTTCCTCCACAAATGTAAGGTAGGGAGGGTATGGGCCTGGGTCCGCCTGCCTGAAGTGCACTGCACCCACTAAAACTGCTCCAGGGACCTGCATACTGATCTGATGGAGCTGAGTATGACATCTGATGCTGGCAATCAATATTTTGAAAAATATTTTT
This sequence comes from Microcaecilia unicolor, assembly GCF_901765095.1. Classification (NCBI taxonomy): domain Eukaryota; kingdom Metazoa; phylum Chordata; class Amphibia; order Gymnophiona; family Siphonopidae; genus Microcaecilia; species Microcaecilia unicolor. The sequence continues at coordinate 280,463,586 of NC_044034.1, read as the reverse complement.
TGAGGGTGGGAGGGGGTTAGTGACCACAGGGGGAGTAAGGGGAGGTGATCCCCGATTCTCTCTGGTGGTCACCTGGTCATTTTGGGCACCTTTTTGTGCCTTGGTCATAAGACAAACACGACCAGGTAAAGTCGTCCAAGTGTTCATCAGGGACGTCCTTGTTTCTTGCGATTATGGGTCAAGGACGTCCAAGTGTTAGGCACGCCCAAGTCCCGCCTTCGCTACACCTCCAAGACGCCCCCTTGAACTTTGGCCATCCCTGCAACAGAGTGAAGTTGGGGACGGCCAAAATCAGCTTTTGATTATACAGATTTGGATGACCCTGGGAGAAGGACGTCCATCTTCTGATTATGTCGAAAGATGGGTGTCCTTCTCTTTCGAAAATGAGCCCAATAGGCACCTATATCTTTATAAAATAGGCAAGAAATAAGGCATAATCTGCACTTCTATACCTCAGTACCCTTTTAGAAAGTTAACCCTGTAAAGTGGAGTTTGAATATTTGCCGTTACAGTTGTACGGTATGGCAGAACAATCACACAGGTAATGCTCCCATTGTGTGTATTTGGTGGGCCTAGTGAATATACATGACTATGTGTTGTATATATTTCTAAATCACAAGTTCTTGTGATTTAGAAATATATACACCACATAGTCATGTATATTCACTAGGCCCACCAAATACACACAATGGGAGCATTACCTGTGTGATTGTTCTGCCATACCGTACAACTGTAACGGCAAATATTCAAACTCAAAGCTTTTGGTCAGCGTCATCGACTAGGTTTTCAGTAGGGCTGCACATTAACCGCAATTAACGCATAAATCATTAATCGCAGTGCAGGCCGAGGCAGCATTTCAATATACTGTCAGCCGCTACAGGGTGAAGATTTACTGCAAAACAACTGATGAGGTAAACTGAGAGGGGAAAGGAGAGCTGCTGCTGCTGCCGCCTGGGAGTTATGGTGGGTGGGTGAACGAGGGAGTATATGGAAGGGCAGGGGGAATTGACGGAAAATGCGGGAGGGGAGGCATATTAGAGAGAGAATGGGTGAAGGCATGGGGGCATAGAAAGAGAAGGGGAGAAAGCACAGAGAGAGAGAGGGAATGGGTGAAGGCACAGGGGGACACAGGGAGAGAGAATGGGTGAAGGCATGGAGGGCACGGTGAGAGAGAGAGAAAAATGGGTGAAGGCACGGGAGGGGGGCAACTGAAAGGGAGGAAAAAATGGGTAAAGGCCCCCCAAAAGCTACAGTACTTGTTCAATGGCTGGTGGGGTAACTGAAGCCCCGCCAGCTGACAAAATCCACTTCCTAAAGTCATCCTCTTCCTCCTTTTACTGTCTCAGGAGTGAGGAAGTCAGCTGGGTGCCTCCAACCACCAACACTTGCACTCCCCAAGCATGCTTAGTTTGTGCATGAACTAAGCATGCTTGGGAAGTGCTAAGATCGGTGACTTGAGGCACCCCGCTAACGTTTTCGCTGTTGAGGCAGCACATGGAGGAAGGGGGACACTTTGGCAGTAGATTTCTTCAACTGGCTTCGGCATCCCCACCAGCAAAGGTATGATATCTAATATGGGGGGGGGGGGAGAGGAAGAGAAATGTGCCCCCCACCCATCCCTGTGTTCCCCCCATGTTAATCGTGAGATTAATTGCAATTAAAAATTTTAATCGAAATGCAGCCCTAGTTTTCACCAATACAGACCTCTGAATAAGCTAATTGCAAAATCAACTAATCTGACTTTGTCTACCCTTTTTTGTTTTATATCAGATAAAACTGGCCTGTGATAGTTAATAGTGTTCCCAATTGTTTCTGAACAGCTAAATCTATTTTACAGAAGAACTTGCATGTAACAAAATCTGTGTGCTTATCTCCCATGTCTAATGAATGGATGTAGCACAAGGAAATCCTCTCAGGCAGACTAAATACGAATCACTCAGCTCCACATAAATTAAATCCTTTATACAGCTGCCTAAATCAGAACTTATTTCTTTGAAGAGATACTTTTAGAATGTGTATAGTGGTGAATAATTCCTTGGTTGATTTCTAGTTCAGAAGGTAATAGGCCATCACTGCCTTTAAATGAGATAATTGTACATCAGAGTGGAAGTGAAGGGGTGGCACTTGCTGAAAAAGAATAATATATATTTTACCCTACCATGTCTATGGAATAGTGTTACTCTTTGGCATTATTCTGAAAGGAGGAGGAAGCAAGTCATGGGCCCGAAGCTCAAAACTCCAGCGCTAGAGGCAAGAGTGCAAGAATAGCGTAGAAAAGTATCCTCCGAATGGCTAGCAATGGGGTGTAAAGTTTATGTGAGCTAGTGAAGCAAAGCAAGGGGGAGGATATGACTTAATGGTAGTGTGCACAAGAGCTGTGGCTACTGGAAAACTCCTGTGCTTATGCCCATTCAAACAGGAAGTGCAAGTGCACATCGGTACCCTTCCCTCACACTATGCAATATAAGCCCCCCCCCCCCCCAAACGTTTTGCAGTTTAAATCACTCCAAAATGCAGGAAACAGGCACAGTGCCCGTTCCTGTCCCCCGGCTTTGCTTGGACTTGCAGATATGTTTTTTCTCACTATCAGCACTACAGGCTGCACGGGTTTCAACCCAGCAGTTTAATGTGAAAAATTTCACAAGAAAATTCTCTCCTCAAAACCCGAATGCCATTCCTGACTTGGCAGTGTCTTTTCACTGTTAAGGCTAGCGTTTGGTTTCTGAGCTGTCTCCTGAGCACTGGAGTGAATACATAATCACCCTGATTTAAATACAATTTGCACTGATCTTCAGCGCACAAATTAATATGTTCACTGGAGGGTTTTGTGCATGCTGTGACATTAACATGCACGCAGTTCTGGTACTAATCACATCTAGCACCGGAGTTAGATTTTGAGGATCTGGGTCAATATGTGGTCTTATGTTTGTGTGTGGGAGGGTACAGTTTCACCCTAATGCAAGAATGTTGCACCTTAAGGCCAATTATAGCTTAATTGGCACCAATTAACAGTTGTGTATAACTGCCCTTAGTTGATATTCTATAATTTGCGCACTCAGGCCTTTTATAAAGGTGCAGTAGCGTTTTTAGTGTGCACTAAAAGCTACAGATGCCCATATATTCCTGTAGGTGGCTCTAGCACTTAGTGCGCGCTAATAATGCTACTGTGCCTTTGTGAAAGACCCCTCAAACCCTCTCAAATTCCAGAGTATGCCACTTCAAGGGAGGCATGGAGTGGGAGGAATATGGGTGAGTAGGGTCATGACTGGCATTATGCACACCGGTTATAGGATTCTAGCATTTATGCGTCTCATTGTCTACAGTAAGGCGCGACCATTTGCAATAGCCATGGAGCTAGCGTTAAGTGCTCATGTCTAAAGTTAGCCACCTAAATGCTGACTTAGGCTAGTATGCTATAATGACAGTTGTGCACAAGACTGCCGTTACAGAATTCGCGCTTAGTATGCATCATCCTGGCGCCTAACTTTTGGCAGTCTTTACAGAATTACCTCCTTTATGGTTTATTAAGACTTTCTATACCGCGTTTCCCAGATAGGTCAAAGCGGTGTACAGACACCATTGATAACAGGAAAGAGACAAGTCAAAAAGGAGAAAGCATTCCTCTGAAAATTAAAAACACTAATTAAAAAACACATAAAACCCCATTCATGAGCGGCAAACTGATTATCTCACCACAGCAAATCCCTGTTCCCAGAAAAAAGGGAGAATCAACTATATGATGATGGGTAAACGTGCTCAAAAAAGTATTTTTTTAAGGCAACCTTAAATGGTTTAAAAAGTGACAGCCTCTGTACTGTTTGGGGGATGGAATTCAAAAGATAGGGGGCCAGGAAAAAAAAAATGTAGAATGAGCTGTTTTAGGTGAGGGAAGTATCAAGCGGTGGGCATCCAAGGAAGGAATCTTATCATGAGTGTAAGCAGAAATCAAGCTAGAAAGATAAGATGGGTCACTAAGTGAAGTGCTTTGAAAGCCAAATATAGGATCATAAAGTGGATGCACCCATGTACTGTGAGCCAATGCAGAGTTTTCAACAGGGAAGTATAGGTCAAGCTTAGGTGGTTTATGAAATATTAACTCAGTTTTGCAATACTCTAAGTAAAGCTAAACACATTTTTTTTGTTTTTTTACATTTCTGTAAAGGAAAATCTTTCTTGTCCTTCTTTGATGCAGTAAATACATTTTATTTTTGTCATTGGAAAGATCACGAGAGGAGTAAAATAAATGAATGGGAATGGAGGGAAGCAGCAGCATGCATGGGAAAGTCTTTTGTTTTGATTTTGTATAACTCGATGCTGAAAAGTGCAGAGTCATGCACTTGGGTGCAGAAATCTGCAAGAGCGATATCACAAAAGGTAGTGAGAGACCTTCATGTAATGAAGGCTGATGATCAGTGTAAGGCACTGGCCAGTGCCTAAGGAGAGGCGTAGCCAGTAGAAGAAAGATGATGATACTTCTCTACTGGTAATTGAGGAGGCAGCGTCTAGAATACCATATTTGGTTTTCTAAACCATTCCTTAGAAAGAACATAGGCTAGAGTTGGTCCAGAACAAAGCAAACAAAAGGTTGTCAGGGTATGCTTTATGTCCCGTTCCGGGCCCTTACCTGGGCTTCCGTTGCGGGGGGCGAAACCCGAAGGAGGCCGCGGGATCCAGGGCGGCGAAAACGAGCCGCCGACGGGGCCGGCGCTGCCGCGGGCCCGCTCCGAGGCCGGCATCCGCTGGAGCGAGCGCCGGCCTCGGAGAAGGGGATACGTCGGCCAAGATGGCGGCGCCGGCGTCGTTGTTCCTCGATGCCGGAGCGGACCAGTGAGCAGGCTCCGCCTACTCACGCCGGATTGGGGCATTGAGGTGGAGTCTCCGCCCGCATGACAGGCTGGCCAATCCAGGCGGTCCTTGCCTGCCCAGGCCGGCGGGATTGGTTCCTGCTGCGGAATAGGGATGGACTGGTGGGAGATTTAACCCCGGGACGGAAAGGGTCCGGTGCTTCCGTTTCAGATGTCAGAAGCCGACACAGTGGACTTCGGAGCCACCTCAGAGACTGTGTTCTTCTTCCCGCTAGCCGTCCTTGCTAGCCACCTCAGAGACTGTGTTCTTCTTCCCGCTAGCCGTCCTTGCTAGCCACATCAGAGACTGTGTTCTTCTCCCTGCTAGCCATCCTTGCTAGCCACCTCAGAGACTGTGTTCTTCTTCCCGCTAGCCGTCCTTGGCTAGCCACCTCAGAGACTGTGTTTCTTCTTCCCGCTAGCCGTCCTTGCTAGCCACCTCAGAGACTGTGTTCTTCTTCCCGCTAGCCGTCCTTGCTAGCCACCTCAGAGACTGTGTTCTTCTTCCCGCTAGCCGTCCTTGCTAGCCACCTCAGAGACTGTGTTCTTCTTCCCGCTAGCCGTCCTTGCTAGCCACCTCAGAGACTGTGTTCTTCTTCCTGCTAGCCGTCCTTGCTAGCCACCTCAGAGACTGTGTTCTTCTTCCTGCTAGCCGTCCTTGCTAGCCACCTCAGAGACTGTGTTCTTCTTCCTGCTAGCCGTCCTTGCTAGCCACCTCAGAGACTGTGTTCTTCTCCCTGCTAGCCGTCCTTGCTAGCCACCTCAGAGACTGTGTTCTTCTTCCCGCTAGCCGTCCTTGCTAGCCACCTCAGAGACTGTGTTCTTCTTCCTGCTAGCCGTCCTTGCTAGCCACCTCAGAGACTGTGTTCTTCTTCCTGCTAGCCGTCCTTGCTAGCCACCTCAGAGACTGTGTTCTTCTCCCTGCTAGCCGTCCTTGCTAGCCACATCAGAGACTGTGTTCTTCTCCCTGCTAGCCGTCCTTGCTAGCCACCTCAGAGACTGTGTTCTTCTTCCTGCTAGCCGTCCTTGCTAGCCACCTCACAGACTGTGTTCTTCTTCCTGCTAGCCGTCCTTGCTAGCCACCTCAGAGACTGTGTTCTTCTCCCTGCTAGCCGTCCTTGCTAGCCACCTCAGGGACTGTGTTTTCTCCCAGCTAGCCGCCCTTGCTAGCTGCCCTTCAGAGACTGTGTTGCTGACTACCAGCCAGGCCGGCCGTCACCCCGCGGTTCCAGCAGTCCCGCTGGCCGCCTGCAGCTGGGGGCTCAACCCTCGGTGAACGGCGGTCGCCGCTGGTGAAGATTCGGGGTGCGCGGCTGTCCTCTGAGGCCTTGCAGGACCTCAGAGAACCTAAGGGCTCACCAACAACCAAAACAGGACAGGAAACGGAAGCCATGAGCTCGCCTACGCAGCCCGATCTACGGGACCTGGCCAAGGTACTTCAGCAGCAGCAGGAGCAGCTGAACGCCCTGTCGGGGGCGCTCCAGAACGTATGCTCTCAACTTTCTACGCTTCAGGTACAGAACCAGGCCGCTGCGGTCCAGGGGGCCGCAGCGACTCCCCGTTCGGGAGGGTTCCGCACGGGACCTCGGTTCCCTGAGCCGACGCGATATAATGGGGCCCCCGGAGGGTGCCGGGGGTTCCTCAATCAGTGCAACTTGGCCTTCCGGATGCAACCGGAGACATTTGCTTCGGACCAAAGTAAAGTGGGATATATCATGGGCCTATGCGAAGGGAAGGCCCTGGCCTGGGTGGCCCCACTTAACGAGCAACAGGACCCCATCCTGGATGACTATAGCGAATTTCAGCGCCGGTTCCGTATGGTGTTCGACCTTCCTGGGAGACCATCTTCCGTGGCATCGGAACTGCTGCGAATTCATCAGGGTGAGGGAACGGTGGCCGATTATGCCATTCGTTTTCGGACGTTAGCCACGGAGCTCCGTTGGAACCCGGAGTCCTTAATGGCCATCTTTATGGAGGGGTTACAAGAACGAATCAAGGATGAATTGGCATGGCGAGAGGTCCCAGGCCAACTGGACGCCCTGATTTCGCTCTGTATCCGCGTAGATACCCGGTTCCAGGAGCGAGCGAGAGCCCGGGCGGAACGGCAGAAGTGGGCACGGGGAACTTCCGGGACTACTAAGGGGCCGTCTCCTCGCCGTGGGAACCGGGACTCCAAGGAGAATGGGGAGGAGCCGATGGTGATGGCCGTCAGCGACTGGGCCCCTTCCGACAGGAAAAACGCTTGTGGGACGGACTGTGCCTCTATTGTGGGGGAGGCCGGACATTTTATTCGAGCCTGTCCCGCCCGGGCGGAAACGTCTCCCCCAAGGGCACCTTGAGGGGAGGGGTCTTGGGGCATTCCGCTCCCCTACCGATTCCTTGATCACACTGCCGGTAATTCTAACGGTGGCACGAGACCGCTATCCAGACACGGGCCCTTGGTGGACTCTGGGGCGGGGGGCAACTTCATTGGGTACGCAACTGCTACAAACAGATGGGCTGGCCCATGCTCCCGCGGCGGCCTGCGCTGCAAATCACCTCCATCCAGGGAACTACATTACCGCAGCCGGTCACGGGATCACTTCCCTTTCTGGGTTTGCAGGTGGGGGAGGATCACCGGGAAGAGGCCCAATTCCTGGTCCTATCCCGGACCATTCATACGGTGGTTCTAGATTGCCCTGGGAGAACTGTTGTAAGGGGCCGGACCGGCAGCTGCCGCCGCATTTACTAGTATGCCCGGGGGGCGCGGATAGAGCTGGGCTCCCTGCCCATGGACTATCGGGACTTTGCAGATGTTATTTTGTCCAGTAGAGGCGGAAGTTCTACCGCCTCATCGGTCGTTTGACTGTGCCATTAACTTGATGGCAGATACCATGCCACTGCGGGGCCGACTGTATACCCTGTCCCGAGGGGGAGTCCAAGGCGATGCAGGAGTACATCCGGGAGAATCTGCGAAGAGGCTTCATTCCGGCCCTCTACGTCCCCGCCGGGGCCGGGGTTCTTTTTCGTCACTAAGAAGGATGGCTCCTTGAGGCCCTGTATCGATTATCGGGGTTTGAATGCCATCACGGTAAGGATCGCTTTCCTCTACCGCTCATTCCCCGAACTCTTTGACAGGCTGCAAGGAGCCCAGATGTTTACCAAGTGTGGACTTACGGGTGGGCCTACAACTTAGTGCTGATCCGGCAAGGGGACGGAATGGGAAGACGGCTTTTAAACACCCTGAGGACATTTTCGAGTATCGGGTGATGCCATTTGGCCTATTTAACGCCCCTGGCGGTGTTCCAGCGACTTATTAATTTTGTGCTTGAGGATTTGCTGAACTCCACGGTAATTGTTTATCTAGACGACATCTTGGTGTTTTCCCAAAACCCCGCGGAACATGTGGGTCATGTTCGCGCAGTGCTGCAGCGGTTACGACAATACCGCCTGTTTGCTAAGCTCAGCAAGTGCGCTTTTCACCAGAGGTCGTTACCATTTTTAGGGCACATTCTTGTTACCCGGGGGTCCTCCAGATGGAACCGGACAACTCCGGGCCATTCGAGAATGGCCACAACCGCTGGGATTGAAAGCACTGCAACGTTTTTTTGGGATTCGCGAACTATATCGCCAGTTTATTCCCCAGTATTCACAACTGACGGCGCCGTTGACAGCGCTCACGAGAAAAAAACGCGAAGGTCCGGGACTGTGGCTTTTCGCCATGTAAAGGAGGCCTTCAACTCCGCGTCCATGTTTGTTAGCCCCGGATCCAGCACAAACCCTTTATTGTGGAGGTGGATGCGTCCGCGTTGGGAGCCGGGGCGGTCCTATCGCAAGTGAATTCTGAGTGCCGGCGCCAGCCTTGCTCTTTCTTCTCTCTCGTAGATTCTCCCCGCTGAATGTAATTATACAGTAGGGGACAGAGAGCTCTTAGCATTGAAATTAGCCCTGCAGGAATAGAGACACCTGCTGGAGGGAGCGGAACATCGATTCACAGTGATCACTGACCACTGACCACAGAATCTCCTGTATCTACAAGAGGCTCACGGCTCAATCCCCGACAAAGCCCGATGGTCATTGTTTTTCGCCATATTCCATTTTCAATTAGTTTTCCGGGCGGCTGCTCAAAATACCCGGCGGATTCCCTCTCCAGAGCTTTTGAGATACCAGAGGAGACTAAGGAAACCCATTCCATGTTGGATTCCGGCATGCCTCAGCGCGGCCGTGGGGGAAGTGGCTCCTACGAGAGAACTAGTGCCGGCCGCTGAACGAGCGAAGGTAATGCAATGTGGGCATTCGTCCAGATGGGCGGGACATTTGGGTATCAAAAGACTCTGCGTCTCATTACCAGACAGTATCAATGGCCTCAGATGAGGCGGGACATTCTCAATTTGTCACCACCTGTCCGGTGTGCACCCGGACCAAACCGGTGATCGGGACCCCCATGGGGAAGCTACACCACTGTCCGTACCGCCGGGCCCTGGACGGAGCTTTCCATGGATTTTATCACCGACCTCCCCAGTCCCGGGGCATACGGTGGTTTGGGTGGTAATTGACCGTTTTTTTTTCCCGGACTGGCCCATTTCGTTCCCTGCCGGACTTCCTTCGGCGGTCCGCATTAGCTCAACTCTTCATTCAACACATTTTTCGACTTCATGGGCTGCCTCTTCGGATTATTAGTGACCGAGGGCCCAATTCACCTCGCGTTTCTGGAGGGCCTTGTGTACTGCATTGGGGGTGAAAACCCATTTCTCATCAGCATATCATCCCCAAACCAATGGCATGGGCGAGAGGACGAATCAAACGTTTAAAAGGGTTCCTACGAGCATTTGTCACAAGCGCCAAGATAACTGGGTCTCCCTGCTCCCTTGGGCCGAGTTTGCTTATAACCACAGTATCCACTCGGCTCGGCAGACTCTCCATTCTTCTTGGTGTATGGACGCCATCCCCGACTTCCAGCACCTTTTCCGTCTGGATCTCCGAACCCCCCATGGTTAATGAACAACTCTGACAGATCTGCAAAAAGTCTGGGAAACGGCCCGAGAACAACTGCAGAAGGCAGCCAACCAATACAAGGTCTTCGCAGATCGGCATCGGAGAACCGCGCCCGTCTTGCAACCAGGGCAGAAGGTATGGTTAAGCACGAGATACCTCCGGCTTCGGGTACCCTCCCGTAGATTGGGACCTCGGTACATTGGACCCTTTGCAGTCCAATCTCGACTTGGAGCTGTGACATATCGGTTGCGGCTACCCAGTACCCTGCGGGTACATAACGCTTTCCATGTTTCCTTATTAAAAGAGTTTTCGAGGGTCTCGATGGCATCCTCAACGGCAGGAGACCGAAGATCTAGAAGCAGATCCCGATCCAGAGTTTTGAAGTGGACGAGATCCTGTGATGCAAAAAGACAGCGGGGAAAGCTCTATTACTTATTTGTCTGGAAAGAATTTTGGCCTGAAGCAACTCTGGGAGCCCACGGCGAATTACATGCTCCAGAATTGGTCAAAGCCTTCCACGCCCGGTATCCTTCCAAACCCGGGCCCAGGGAAAAGGGGGCATCCGGGGAGGATACTGTCCCGTTCCGGGCCCTTACCTGGGCTTCCGTTGCGGGGGGCGAAACCCGAAGGAGGCCGTGGGATCCAGGGCGGCGAAAACGAGCCGCCGACGGGGCCGGCGCTGCCGCGGGCCGCTCCGAGGCCGGCAATCCGCTGGAGCGAGCGCCGGCCTCGGAGAAGGGGATACGCCGGCCAAGATGACGGCGCCGGCGTCGTCGTTCCTCGATGCCGGAGCGGACCAGTGAGCAGGCTCCGCCTACTTACGCCGGATTGGGGCATTGAGGTGGAGTCTCCGCCCGCATGACAGGCTGGCCAATCCAGGCGGTCCTTGCCTGCCCAGGCCGGCGGGATTGGTTCCTGCTGCGGAATAGGGATGGACTGGCGGGAGATTTAAACCCCGGGACGGAAAGGGTCCGGTGCTTCCGTTTCAGATGTCAGAAGCCGACACAGTGGACTTCGGAGCCACCTCAGAGACTGTGTTCTTCTTCCCGCTAGCCGTCCTTGCTAGCCACCTCAGAGACTGTGTTCTTCTTCCTGCTAGCCACCTCAGAGACTGTGTTCTTCTTCCTGCTAGCCGTCCTTGCTAGCCACATCAGAGACTGTGTTCTTCTCCCCGCTCGCCGTCCTTGCTAGCCACCTCAGAGACTGTGTTCTTCTTCCCGCTAGCCGTCCTTGCTAGCCACCTCAGAGACTGTGTTCTTCTTCCCGCTAGCCGTCCTTGCTAGCCACCTCAGAGACTGTGTTCTTCTTCCCGCTAGCCGTCCTTGCTAGCCACCTCAGAGACTGTGTTCTTCTTCCCGCTAGCCGTCCTTGCTAGCCACCTCAGAGACTGTGTTCTTCTTCCTGCTAGCCGTCCTTGCTAGCCACCTCAGAGACTGTGTTCTTCTACCTGCTAGCCGTCCTTGCTAGCCACATCAGAGACTGTGTTCTTCTCCCTGCTAGCCGTCCTTGCTAGCCACCTCAGAGACTGTGTTCTTCTTCCAGCTAGCCGTCCTTGCTAGCCACCTCAGAGACTGTGTTCTTCTTCCCGCTAGCCGTCCTTGCTAGCCACCTCAGAGACTGTGTTCTTCCCGCTAGCCGTCCTTGCTAGCCACCTCAGAGACTGTGTTCTTCTTCCCGCTAGCCGTCCTTGCTAGCCACCTCAGAGACTGTGTTCTTCTTCCTGCTAGCCGTCCTTGCTAGCCACATCAGAGACTGTGTTCTTCTCCCTGCTAGCCGTCCTTGCTAGCCACCTCAGAGACTGTGTTCTTCTTCCTGCTAGCCGTCCTTGCTAGCCACCTCAGAGACTGTGTTCTTCTTCCCGCTAGCCGTCCTTGCTAGCCACCTCAGAGACTGTGTTCTTCTTCCCTAGCCGTCCTTGCTAGCCCTCATAGACTGTGTTTCTCCCGCTAGCCGTGTTACCAGCCAGGCCGGCCGTCACCCCGCGGTTCCAGCAGTCCCGCTGGCCGCCTGCAGCTGGGGGCTCAACCCTCAGTGAACGGCAGTCGCCGCGGGTGAAGATTCGGGGTGCGCGGCTGTCCTCTGAGGCCTTGCAGGACCTCAGAGAACCTAAGGGCTCACCAACAACCAAAACAGGACACTTTAAATGTGACACTGATATCTTTATTCTTTTTTTATATTTGTTTTATATAATTCCTAAGTCTGCCTAGCCTTCTTTTTGTGATCTTGAGCAGTGTTTCCCAAATCCGGTCCTGGAGTATCCCTTGATAGTCAGGTTTTCAGGATATCCACAATGAATATGCATGAAAGAGATTTGCATATAATGCAGGCAGTGTATGCCTATGAAGTTCATGTATAGTCATTGTGAATATCTTGAAAACCTGACTGGCAAGGAGTACTCCAGGACTGGACTTGGGGAAACACTGATCTTGAGGATCCTAATATGTATACTTTAGACCTGAGAAAAGACATTCATATATCTTGAAAGATACTAAAATATATATAATAAACTGGAAAGTCCTAGATGTAGGGGTCACAATATGAAGCTTTAAGGTAGTTATCTTCATTTCAAGGTCCATGAGTCAATGGCAGCCCTTGCGAACCACTATTGTGGCCCCCAGTGTTCTCTACAGGATTTAAAAACATGTTTTGAGTCAGTGGGAAGAGTAACAAACAGCTTGAGGACAGAGAGCTGTGTTTTTCCCTATTTTGATGGCATGGCAGCCCCCGTCTTCCCACAGCCGTCTTGAGTTATAACCATGATGTAACAGTGGGGGATGAACGAGTGCCCTTTGCTTTCTGTCAGGTTCTCAGGTTCAGAGCCCGCGGGGCCGGGCTCTGGAGCAAACGTGAGCCCTTGGGCTGCTGCAAAACACCCCAACCAACACTGGGCAAGTGCACCGGCAAGGACTGCAGGCACCGCCCAGCGAGCCGGAACACAAGGACTGGAATCCCCCGGACTGGAGGACATGGGACTTGAACACTGGACTGGCACACACCGGACCGGAACACACACCGGACCGGAACACACACCGGACCGGAGCACACTGGACTGGAGCACACCGGACTGGAACACACTGGACTGGTCCGTACAGCTTCACCTGCACTTAGCCACTGCCCCCACAAGGGTTGAGCCCTCGGGTTCGAGTGGCTGGCAGGATTTACCGGATACCGGATGACACAGGGACCAGGAGTGGAAACAGAAGTACTCCTAAATCCTAAACTGACCTAAGTGCTCCCAAGCCCTAAACCAACAGAAGTGTTCCTAACAGTAAACTAACAAAAGGACTTCCTAAGCCCTATACTAACAGGAGTGCCCCTTGGCACTGACCTAACAGGAGTGCTTCTCACAGCACCAAAAGGAAAAGCAGGGGAGTTACAAGGGAAAGGCAGGGAAGCTAAACACATAAGCTAATAAAAGTGCTTCCTAGCACCAAACTTCAGCAGACCTAACACAGGTGCTCTGAGCACCAAGCTACAGAAGCTCTACAATCCTAAACTAACTAAGGTGCTCCCACGCACCAAACACCCAGCTCAGCTCCTAGCACTAAAAGGGAAGACAGGGGAGCCACTAGGGAAAAAACAGGGAAGCTAAACACGTAAGCCAAAAGTGCTTCCAAAGCACCAAACACAAACAGCAAAGACTGCAATGCTCCCACAGCACAACACCAGAAGTACTTCTAACAGCCAAATCTGCAGTGTTCCTACAACACCAAACCCTGAAGTACTTCTATCAGCAACAGAGCTTCCAAAGCCCTACACACAGCAATGCTCCAAAGCACCAAGAGGGAAAAGCGGGGAACCACAAGGGAAAAGCAGGAAAGCTAAACACACAGTCACAAGTGCACACTGCACTAACACTAACCTGGACCTAAAGCAAGTAGCCAAAAGCAACGTTGCAAAGGCCCTGAAGGGAAGAACACCATTTCCTTATCAGGCCCTCCCTGATGATGTCACACTCCCTAGACCCAGGCGACGCACACTGAAACCCAGAGAGGCCCAACCCACACCAATGCAGCAGTACTTGAAGCCAGTACACCAAAGAGAGGTAGAGCTAACTCAGTCCACACACACAGCTGTAGTAAAGTGAAACAATTAGAGTCATGCTGCTGGAAGCTGCCAGCATAGAGAGAGAGAGCTAGCTCAGAAAGGACAGACAAAAGAACAGAAGCCAGCTAAGAAGCTGACCCCCAGGAAAAAGGGTAAGTTGAGAGGGGTTCTGACCACAATCATAACACTTTCCCAGCATACCATGGAAACAGGAAGAGGTGATGTAACAGTGGTGCAAGGCAGAAGCAGACATGGTCTTGCCCTTACCCTGTTTGTTGCTGCTACTGCTGCTGCTGCCGTCACCACCACCACCATTTCTACTAAGAAGAAATATAAAGGGAGAGATACTTCACCCTGGGAGAACTGGCTGCTGCAAGACCAGGAGAGATCATGGATGTGGTAGAACAGGGAGGGAGAGGAACCAACAGGAAGCAACTCTTCTGGTAGTAACCTGGAAGTTTGAAGGAGAGAGAGAGCACAGGGGGATATTGGTGCTGGTGGCACAAGTTGGGATTTGAGACAGAGATGTAAAAGGTGGGAGGAGGGTGAAGAGTCTGATTGGTATATTAGGGGGGGGGGGTTGAGAGAGAGATGGCAGAAGGTAAGGGGTTTTGAAAGAGAGTGGGAATATGATCTCATTGGCACACAGGCAGCAGTGTCATGAAAAGATATATAAGCGCTCCTTCTGCCTTTTTGGATACAAAGTGGTCTGGCTTAAAAATAGGTGTCAAGCACTGCTCTAATGTTGTAGACTCAAAGATATCACATCAGCACATTATTTCTTCAGAGAAAGGGTGATGGACAACTGGAGTATTCTTCTAGAGGAAGCGGTTGTGTTGGTGACAGCAACAAAAATGGTAATGGAATTTAAACACTAGTGTTATAAACAAAAGGAATCCCTAGGGCGAAATGAAGTATTGGGTAGCTTGCATTAAGAAGTAGTATGATGGGAATACCCTGGGGAAACCTTCATGGAGTGGCAGTTAGAATTATAAAAAGCAAAATTGCTGTTTTGAAAAGTTGGTGAGAGGCATGGTGACAGGAGAGTGGATGTTGGGTTCCATATGGGGATATGTATGTGTAACTGTCCAAAGTATGCAATGTGGACCTGATATTCAAAGGATTTATGCTCCTAACTTAGAATGTTATCCCTGGGATTCTATATATCACTCAGTGATTTCTGCGCAGAAATCGAAGTGTGTTCCTTAACAATGCGCATAACTTAATTAGTTAACAAGCTAATCAGCGCTGATAATTGGATATTAACAAGCAAGAGTTGGCATAATTGACTGTGACTAAATTTAGTCACGTGGACCAGCGCTCGGCATATTCTGTAAAGTACACTAAAATTAAAGCATACTTTATAGAATACACATCAATTTCCACACAAACATCTCGGCGCGATATATAGAATCTAGTCCTGTACTCATAAATTGTCCTCTCTACAAATTTACTAGTGCTGAGTGCATATATATTTACTCAGAATTTCATTAAAACTCTTAAATTTAGGAGTATAAAAAGTGGGTGGCAACATATTGGGCCCTGTTTGTTAGATTCTTGATATATACCACAGTTTACATATGACATACCAGTGCCTTCTCTGGCCCTAATGGGGTCACAGTCTAAGATTTTGTACTAGGGGTCTTGCTGGACTGACCATATTGGTCTCTGTGGTCATTTACTATACCTTTTTATTTAGGTGTTTTTCATTTCATGTGTTTATAGCGTGTTAAATAACCAAAAAACGGTGCTGAAAAAAAGTGCTGTTCTATAAGCCGCACGTAAAGGTTTCACATGGTTTATAGAATAGTGCTTATGCCGAGGATCACGGGTGCGGCCATTTGCACCAGCTGAAACGTGGTGCAAATGTAGGCAACTAACCCCTTTATTCTATAACAGCGCATGTTGATTTTAGGAACGCCCCTGTTCCCATGCCCTTCCCATTTCTTTGCCCCCTTTTTCAGATTGTGCCTAAATTTACGTGCATAAATGCCAGTTAGATCTAATTAGTGCTAATAATTGTTAATCCAATTGGTGCTAAATAGCTTGTTAATCAGTTAAGTTGTATGCAAAATTGGGCGCACACCCAAATTTGCACATGTAATCTTTGGTGTCTCTTATAGAATTAGGGGGAAATGGGCAGATATAGAAACACATTTGGGGTTTTTTTGTGCTATTTTAAATGGGGAAACAATAAGAAACTAAATATCAACTACTGTTTCCCTGTTATTTTAAAATGACAGCACATTTTAGGCAAAAAGATGAATGGGTGGGCTTGGGAGAGTGGAGGTGCCAGAGTGCTTATGTTGCTCAGCTATTTGGTATTTAGCAAGTGTCTGCAGTGACCAGCTCTTTCAGAAACTGGCAAAAAAAAACCAGAAGCAGTTAAGCAGCAGGGTCTCAAAGGGAATCTTTGGCTTCTCTCTTAGTGTAATGATTAAACCCTCTGCAATTGTAACCAGAGCTGCCAAAACTCTTGCCTAATTGGCTGCTAAACACATTTAGTTCTTGCAGTTGGTAGTTAGAAATTCAGTGCCTGAAAATCTAGTTATACAAGGACCACGTGCACAAGCACAACTATTTGCATTTTCTAGGTCAAATGAAAAATAAATCTTCAGGCTGGTGCTGGGAGAAGAGGAATGTGCGGAACAGGGGAATTGAATAGGACTCTGTTGATATCACATAGAAACATACACTTGAATAAAACAAGCGTCCTACTGTGCAGGAATACAAATGGTCTATCAGTGGCAGGATACAGTGAAGGCACTTGGCAGTGAGGAATTTGAAAGGTTCTGTTGAAGTGTAATTGATTTGATCATTTCTTTTAAAGGTACAGTAGAGGAGTGTGGTAGCCTTGTTAGTCCACTCTTAAGGTTATCAATAGAAATCAAACAAAATAAAACATGGAAAAGAAAATAAGATGATACCTTTTTTATTGGACATAACTTAATACATTTCTTGATTAGCTTTCGAAGGTTACCCTTCTTCCTCAGATCGGAAATAAGCAAATGTGCTAGCTGACAGTGTTTATAAGTGAAAACATTCAAGCATTACTGTGACAGTCTGACAGGGTGGGAGGAGGGGGGTGGGTAGGAAGTATGCATGGGGACATCAAAGCATATCATGGATATTCTAACAGGGTGGGTGTGGATAGGTGAGGGGAGGGTGATCAACAGAGACATACAGCTTTATGGTTTATAATGGGCTAGGAACCCCAGATCCTTGTTAAGTCCTTTCTGTTGGGTGTTAAATATTCAATCATTCTGACTTCAAAGGTCTTACGTTCTTGTATGGTTTTAAAGTTACCTTTGAGGATTCTCACTGTGAAATCACTGGTACAGTGTCCTGGTCCTGTAAAATGTTGACCAACAGGCGTGGGAACCCTGCTGGCACCAGTATTGTTCATATGATGTCTATGTAAATTGAATCTTGTCTTAAGCATCTGGCCTGTTTCTCCAATATAGCATCCTTCGTTACATTTTTTACACTGAATGATATATGCTCATCTTCCAATGTGCATGTCACCTGCAGGGAAGTATACCTGACAACCAGATGATGCAACAGACTGTAACCTTTCTGATCTATTTTTACATATGTCTCAGTGCTTCTGCACTAAATAAAATGATAAAACATGATGGGTCCTGTTTACTAAGCCACGCTAGAGGCGCAGTAGCATTTTTAGCAGTGCGTGCTAACCGTGTAGATGCCCATAATACTTCTATGGGCGTCTCCATGGTTAATGCGCGCTAATTTTTAGCACGCGCTAAAAACACACACTTTAGTAAACAAGGCCCGATGGGCAGCCTTTACACAATACTGATTAATGACCAAACTTGAATTTGAGATGGCAGCTGAATACTGGTTTCAGTAAGGGGGTAATTTTATAATAGTTGTATGTAGGGGTGGACAATTAAGATGTTAACGTTTTAACACAGTTGATTTTTTAAAATGGAGACCTACCCCCTTCCCTTTGCATTTACCTCAACAGGTTGGGCTCTGCATTTTTTTCTTCTTCCTCGCTTAACTCCTTTTTCTTTCCCTGCATGGCTGAGCTTTGCAGATACTCGAGCCGTGTTGTGCAGGAAGTTGGGAAGTCTCGTGGTTTCAAGTCCCGCAAAATTTCTGTAACTTCCTGCATGGCACGGCTCAAGTATCTAGAGAGCCCAGCTGTGCAGGGGGAGAAAAAGGTCTTTGAGGCAGTGAAGAAGTTGAGAACATCCAGAGCCTAAGTCCTGCAAGTCACTTAACCCTCCATTGCCCGCCGCATAGAGCCTGCCATGAGTGGGAAAAGTGCGGGATACAAATGTAACAAAAAAAAAAAAGGTAAACGTAGGGAGAGGGGGAGCGGGACTGCATTTTAAAAAAAATCAGGGGCATAAGAAAATCTGGGTGAAGGCTGTGGAGGGGGGCATGAGAGAAACTGGGTGAAGGCTGGGGAAGGGGGCATGAGAGAATTTGGGTGAAAATATGGCTTCTAGACGCCACTAGTTTGACAAGGAAAAACTTGTCAAACTAGTGGCGTCTAGAAGCCATATTTTCAATTCTACTCCAAAGGTCTTTCTCAACACCAGAGCAATTTTCAACAAGAGACTCACTCTCTCGTATGCTTTGTCCATACGTTTTCTTGGGACAAAGTACAAAAGACTCCCGAAGAAGGCACTTCTTGTGCCGAAACAGGGTACCTTGTAGAGTCTTCCCTCAATAAACTTTACTTCCAATATTGGACGTCTCCGGTCTGTTTGTTGAAGAGTCTCATTCTGCGCCTACTCTTTTCCTGCTCTCGCACAATTGTATACCTGCTGTGAGGCAGGTACAACTATGTATGGGTACCCTGTGTTTTATAAAGTACTCATACACATTGCAGCTGTGACCAAACTATACCCTCCAAACACCTACATGTACATTGTGTAAAAAGTAGGCACTTTCCCCCTGATTCTGTAAAGATAGCCAAAAATTGTGCACACAAATTTAGTTGCATCCCCAATTTGCATTCACAATTTAATTGAATAACAAGCCAATTAGTGCCAATAATTGGCCTTTTAACACAGTTATTGGCATTAATTAGATTTAATTGGGACCAATGCATGTAAAGTTAGATGCGGCATCTGCACCTAAAATTTACGTGTGTCCCAAAAAAAGGGGGCGTGGAAGTGTGAGGATCATGGGCATTTCAGGGTAGAACATGGGTGTGGCTTTGAGATGCATGTAATTACAGAATAATGATGCTCTATGTGTAAATTTAAGCGTGGACATTTGCACCTTTTCGTTAGTTCAGATGTTCGTTCCTGAATTTGTGTACGACTCTCCTCTAAAGTGTGTATTCTATAAACCATGCTGAACTTTAGGCGTGGCTTATAGAATACCGCATAAGTGGGTTTTTGGTATTGATTTTTTTTAGGTGACATAAATAGAATCTAGCCCTATATTTTTTCTGGGCCTAGTTTTCACATGGATATATCTTCACAGAATTTAGTAGTAGCCATTTTCTGAATGTACACCATGCTTTACATATAGAAATTGCTTTCCTAAATAATCCTATGAAGGGCAATTCTGTAATCTGGGCGCCCACATTTGCATGTAAATATCTACAGTAGCAGCACTTAACACACAAGTGTACATTTACTCATCGCAGTACCAGCAAGGCGCTTAAGCACTATTCTGTAATAGCATGCTTAAAGGCAAGGGGGCATCCATTGGGTGGATCATTGGCGAGGCTCCTACTCATGCATGTAACTTAGAGAATATTGTGAGTTACCTGTGGCCGTGCTGCTTTTAAGTGACTGCACGTAAGTCAGCTCTATGACTGGTGTGGGTGCCTAAATGTTAGGGTCACTGATACCGGATTACACTAGTATTCTGTAAAGGAACCTAGGTGTCCAGGTGCCGTTACAGAGTAGGCTTCTACTGTGTGTCTGTGGGGAGCCTAAATGGAGGCGCCCAGTTGCAGAATTGTTCCCTAAGAGTGTGTGAATCATGGAGGTAATTTTAGAAGCCTCGCAAGGCATTTGCATGTATAGATTGCATACGCATATAAATGACCATGATTATTCCGCTATTTAGGTAGGCCGAGATGTCCAGATTCAAAAGGGGCATGGATTTGGGCAGGACAAATTATGGGGTAAGATTTTGTAAGGAGCTGCCTAGTTTTAGACATGTGGAACATGCATAACTTCCCCTACCTGGGATCCCAACTCTGGAACGCTCTACCCAGATACATTCAATCAACTAGTGAGTACCTTCCCTTTAGGAAACTATTGAAAACCCATCTATTCAAACAGATTTACCCGAACGACTTGACCTACCATAAGCAAACATAAGCAACCCATCCATTTCCGGTTCATTTTATCATTAACAACAATGACTTAGAAATTACCTCCTACCAATCTTCTTACCTTCCATACTCTTCCTCTACCTCTTCTTTATCGCTCTACGTCCTTACCTATCCTTTCTCTCATACCTCTTTTATCCCATTTATCCCTTGTTCATTTGTCCTACCACATACCTCCTTTGTTGATTCTGATACTACAGATTGTATTCTCTTGTTACTATGTAAGCCGCATTGAGCCTGCGATGAGTGGGAAAGCGCGGGATACAAATGTAATAAATAAATGGCCACTTCTGTGCTGGAGTGACCTCTCATAAAATACTGACCTGTACAAAAGTTCCCATCACTTGTGTTTTATTATGTTGGTGCCCACTTTGTGGAATAGCCTGCCTTTGGACATGTGAATTGAATCTTTATTTTTTTAAATTTGAAATTGTCTCTGAAAATTCATTTTTTGTTTTTTTGCTTAAGCTCTTCCATAAGACTAGTTTATAGCTTCTCTACTCATACTAGGTCCAACTTTACTGATGGCAATGGCTTGAATCCTACCTTTTCCTTCCTACTGATTTGTGGTATAACAAGTAAACATAAAACATTCTATACCAATAAAGCCTTACAAAACAGGTTGTATATAATCAGAAAGCTATCATTATCGACGAAGCATTTGTATCTGTTTTTATTTTCCAAAGTAAATAAAAGAAAGAAATGTGTGATTTTATTTTCCAGTGCTACCAACTCCAACCCTTGCCTGCCCCAAGCCATGCAGTTCTTTTCCTTTCAAACATTGTTTGATGATGCTGTTCCTAAACTGCCTAGATACCTCCAGATTGTAGCTGCCTGGATGGATTCAGTCCCTTATTTTTTAACTTATCAAAAATGGAAATAGTCATTTTTAATCACTTGACCTCATTTGACATTCCCCAAAGCTTTGAATTATATAGTATAGATCTCTGTGGAATCACAGTGGTAAGGGGGGGGGGGGGGGGAGAGCTGAGTAAGAAGAAACTAGACAAATCTGCTGGTACTGGTTAGACAGATAGGAGGAGAACCATGAGAATACAGTATCAGAGATACAAAAGGAGGCTAAATAGTGCAGGAGGATGGAATGATTAAGGGGATTGAAAGCAGCTGAGATATCAAGGAGAGCCATCACAAGGCGTGAACAGTGGTCATGTATCAATAGTAAAAAGAAGCAAATTCTCCATGCTATAGTAATGGTATAAATACGATAAATAGCAGTAGACGTTAATGGGCATTAATAGCGCTTTTAACAGTTAATTTGCAAAATTAATGCAAAAATAAGTATTTTGCAGAATTATGCAAATGAGCTCATTACCTAAGATGGAGTCTCAGCAATGACACATGTATTTTCAGCAACCACAGGTGATGCAGCAGAAAAAAAAAAGAAAAAAAAAAGCTTGTAGTTGACTTAAGTCTTTGAGTGGACTAGTGACAACTCTGCCTCCTCTTGTCACTGTCCAAGGCCATGTCCTCTCAACTATTGAGGCTTACCTTGTAGGTTTTAAGGTTCTGCTTGAATGTGTCCTTTGAATTCATATTTAAATGATGTGCATTAGAACATGCAAAATATTAATGTAGACCTTTTAATCCAAGAAATTTAACACCATCTTGTGGAGGTGTAGTTTATTTTGCATCAACTAACTTTAATATCAGGAAAATATTGTCAGAGTAGTTTGCATGTTTGCATATCATTAATGTGAGCTAATTAATGCTTGTTAACTGCCTAAGGTAATGCACTTTAATACACTGGCCTCATGACATGAAGAATGTACATTACCCTGAAGCAGAGGAGGTCTTTGATTGTTTCTGATTTGGACAATTAATACTAATAGAGTTTAGAACCCATTCATGGAAAAAAAAATAAGATACTTGATTCTTGCCTGTAAATTGTTCAAGTCGTCAGAAAGTTACATAGGTTTTGAAGGTTGTATTGACCTGTCAATAATGCTTATTATAAAACAAGCAAGCAAAATCTCTTATCATATCCATTCCTCCGAATGCAAAAGAGGGATAGCTGGGGTCACTGGATTCTCAGCAACAGAGGAGTTTTTCCATTCTTCTGCGTCCCAAGTGTGTAGTGGTTTCATTTTTTAATGTTTCCTTTTGCTCCAGTGCATCATTGATTAGATTGGAAAATGGAACCAAAATAAAATTTGGTTTACAGATCTCAGCTAGCCAGAAGAGAGGAGGATTTGCATTCTAATGTATTTTGCCTTCTGGGAGGTAGAACAAAGAGGAAGCACTTTCGAAAACAGATCGGTCTCATTTTTGTTCAAGCCCATGTAAAATGAATAATTATTACAGGAATAATTTGTTCCCCAAGTTCATACAATAGCGTGTCGCAGGTATAATATAGAAAACAACTGAACAGAGGTGGTGACTTCTGCATTCAGTTTTATCCTTGAGAAAAGCTGGGGTTTTGAAAGTATGATGGCAGGGTTACATTGAATGGGGTGTTGTGCTTTTATGCATGATCTTGTGTGTATGTCTATGTATATCCGTAGCAGTACAGAAAGGAATACAAAACACAAAACAAGCAATACAGATCAAAAAAGCACCAAGAGCTTTCAAAACCAGAACAGGTCTTTTAATTAGCAGTGTAAATCAATCCTGTACATCAGTGACCCAACATGGGCATGTTTTGGCACTCGATTCCTGCATCATGGATTGTACAACCAGGAGTGTAGCTAGGTGGGGGCATGGGTCCCCACAGATTAAGCCCTTGTCCCCCTCTACTTTTGACTCCCCCCTCCCCTACCATTTTCGATCCCCCCTCCCGCCGCCACTGACCCTCCCCTGCCGCCAGGTACCTGGGGACCCCCGCCAGCCAAAGTCTTCTTCAGCATCGGTCGACTCCGGCGCCTTCGCTGATGATCTGTGTCTGACTCCTGACATCCTGCATGCACGTCCTGCATGGGGCTACATACAGGATGTGCATGCAGGACGTCAGGAGTCAGAAACAGATCATCAGCGAAGGCGCTGGAGTCGACCGGTGCTGAAGAAGACTGGCTGGCTGGGGTTGGGGACCCCCGCTAGCAAAGGTACTTGGTGGCGGCAGTGGTGGGAGGGAGGTCCAAAGTGGTGGGGGGGTCGGCGACTGGGGGAGGTGGGCTAAACTGTGCCCCCCCACACCTCGGGCTCTGAACTCCCCTTCCGCCGAAGTCTGGCTACGCCCCTGTAACATAACAGTTCCAAAATAAACCAGCTCACCATTGGGCTCCCAGTAATAATTATTGACCTATTAAAGAAATGTATATTTATATGTATGTTATCTCTCTCTCTCTCTCTCTCTAAGTTCAGAAGGAGGGAGTTATTTAAGAGTATACTCCTGGATTCTAAAAATGGTGCCCAAATTTGGATGCCAATCCAAAATGTGTGCACAACTTAATTGGATAATGAGGCATTAACAAACAATAATTGGGGATGTCAGCAACCAGTTATTACTGTTAACTGGCACCAGTTAGGATTTGTGTGCGCATTTGGCTGCACACTATTCTATAACGCTGGGCACCCAATTCCCGTAGCACACAACTCAGAAGTGGATGTGGCCATGGGATGGGCATTAGCAGATCAGGGGCATTCTGAAAAGTTGGGCACAGTGTTACAGAATGTTACAGTTTTATAATGGCTGCTGAGACTTCACTGCAGCACTGCCAAGACTGATGAGACTACCACAGGAAGTCTCAGCAGCCATTTTGGAAACACGGCGATGCCGGGCAGATTCTTCCAAGCAGTGGCAGCAGGCAGAAAAGAGTAGGGCTCTTTCCTGCCCCTGAAGAGGTTACTACACCACCAGGACTCTTCAGGGTAGGACCGGGAAGGGCACATTAGTGTGTGTGTGTGTGGGGGGCCCAATGACCTTTACTGCCCGGGGGCCCAGAGAACTGTCAGTCCGCCCCTGATTCTAAGCGCTATTCTATTAAGGGTGCGCGCCTTCTATAGAAAAACGCTTATCGCCAATTTTTTCTGGTGCTGAATTTTGAGCACCATTTTTAGAATTCCCCCTGTAGTGATACATAGGGGTGATCGTAGTTCAACCTAAATGCTTCAGATTCCACTATTGCATATCCAGATGGCTTTGCTGTCAGTTCCACAAAACTAGGTACTTCTTATTTAAAAGAAACTCTACTCTATTGTAATCTAATCCTCTGTTTTCTCTTCTTGTTTTGTACAGTTTTTGGTAATAGAAAGTATTCAAAGCTTGAACTTATTTGGCCCTGTGAAAGGCAATCCTTTAAGTAGGTGCTCAAGGTTACGTGCTCCTTTGCATGCGTTAACTGTAGAGAAAATGTGCCAAAACCTGTCATTTCTTTCTCTATAACATTAGCAAAATCCGTCCCTTCATCTCTGAGCACTCTGCCAGAACCCTTATCCACACTCTTATCACCTCTTGTCTTGATTATTGTAACCTGCTTCTCATCGGCCTCCCTCTTAGCCATCTCTCTCCTCTTCAATCAGTCCAAAACTCTGCTGCGCGACTCATTTTCCGCCAAAGTCGCTATGCTCACATTAGCCCCCTCCTTAAGTCACTTCACTGGCTCCCTATCCGTTTCCGTATTCAATTCAAGCTTCTCTTATTGACCTATAAGTGTATTCACTCTGCTGCTCCCCAATACCACTCCACTCTCGTCTCTCCCTACGCCCCCCCCTCGGTTACTCCGTTCTGTAGATAAATCTCTATCTGGCCCCTTCTCCTCTACTGCTAATTCTAGACTCCGTTTCTTTTGTCTTGCTGCACACGCCTGGAATAGACTTCCCGAGCCTGTGCATCTAGCCCCGTCCTTGGCCGTTTTCAAGTCCAAACTTAAAGCCCACCTCTTTACCACTGCTTTTGACCCCTAACCACTACTCACTTGCCCTGTCCTTTATCCTCACCTATTTATTCCCTTACCCTTAATCGTTCTGTCTGTTTACCTGACTTATCTAGGTTGTAAGCTCTTTGAGCAGGGTCTGCTTTTTTGTGTATGGTGTACAGCGCTGCATATGCCTTGTAGCGCTATAGAAATGATAAATAGTAGTAGTAGTAGTAGTAATTTACGTGCATAAGCACTGGGGTGCGATTCTAAAATGGTATGTGTAAGTTCTATAATGCAGTTGCAAGGGAGTATATATGTGGGTGGAGCATAGGTGAGACATAGGCAGGGTTCTCAGTTACACACACAACTTACAGTACAGTACACTTGGCAAGTTGTGTGTGCACGTGTCCTTGTCACATTTAGGTACCCACAGTTCTGCCAGGTTTATGGCTGGTGTAGCTGCAGCACCTAAACGTAAGGTGCATAGAATCCTGGTTTATGCTAGAATTCTGTGACAGAATCTGGGCACCCAGATGCCGATAGGTGGTCTCATCACACAACATCAGGGCACCTAAAAGGAGTCACCCATGTATGGAATTGCCACCTTAATGTGAGGTACATAGACTTCTTTTACTATCAGTCTTCCTCGGACAGCACTGGGGGCAAACAAACCTTCTTTGTTTTTGCAGTAGTACTTATTATAAATTGGTTAACTGTAGGCTTTGCGGATGAGTGATTTAAAGGAAAGTTGTTTGCCAAAACCCTCTTAAACCAGTGTAGGAGAGAGGCATGCATAACTAAATCAAAGAAGATAAATTAATTGGCAGAAGAAAACTTAGAATGCCAACACAGTGCAGTTTTTCTCCTCTCCAGTGGATAAGTAGACAATTTATTTGACATGAGAGCAAGAGTGGCAGTGGCAAGCTAGGATATATATGTAGCAGGAACCCTGCTTCAAGGCTGTTCCTAGGGGTGCAGAAAAAAACTGGTTTGGATTCTGAGGGGCAGGGGAAGACTGAATCTTCAAGGCCCTAATTTGGAGCACTGCTGCTTCTCCATTCACTTCCATACTGTTTGCCTATCACACTGTGAAAGAGTCTGTAGGATGCTGCCACTTCCCCTTAAGGATATTCTCACAGTGTCAGATCTCTACCTTAAAATCTATAGTTCTCCCAAAGGGAAAATGACATGGGAGGGGTGGAGCCAGGAGGGCATGATCCAGGAAGTATAAAAGCCTGGAGTACAGTTAGGTTAAGGAGGTCCAGAGGGAAGCAGTGATGCCCAACTTAATTTGCCTCCACCACCTATGCATCTACTGCAATTGCTATGGTGAGGTAGGCCAAGTTCAACTTGGAACCTTGCCACTTTGGATTTTGACACAAGTAACTGCTAGAGACTATATTGGTAACTCTGGTGAACCAGGCCAGAGACAAGTAAATTGTGCCACTGGACTGGGGGGGGGGGGGGGGGGGGGGGGGGACAGTAAGGTGTGCTGTGGTATGTGTTTATTTTAACTTCCCTACCTGTAAATGGAACAGGATCACTACCTGATATTTATAATAATTTTTTTTTTTACCTGCACCCATTGTGTTTCTTCAGTTTATCCTGGCTGCAGGCCTGCCCTTGCTCATGTTACCACACACACCCATCCGGTTAAAAAATATTAATCTACTGGGTGATTAAAAAATACTATATAGAAATGTATCTGTACCTAACAGTTTCTAAGGAACCCTTTTAGCTCCTGCCCTCTTAGGTGCTTATTTCTCTACACTGATGTCAAAGCTAATGTTATGCTTGAATGCTCAATACAAAAAAAAATATCTTCTTTCACCCCACCCCTTGCCTGCTTGCATACTCCACTTTGTTCTCTTACCTCTTCTATGCTGATGACTCCAAAACTGCATGATTGTATATATGTGATAACACTGGAAGAAATATCCAGTAACAGTATTTGAACCACACTCTCAGAGAATTCCTAATTAGCTAGAACATAAACAGCTGAGTTTACAATTTGTAAACACCTAAGAACAGAAACTCTGCTTATAATTGAATGTGGAACAGGGCAAGTGTTTTTCGGTGGAGGGAGGCTAAGGAAATAATGTGCTCTTGAAAGGGATTCAAGGTGGAACTGGAGTGCCACCACTGGAAGGTTGTAGCTCTCTGTTAGCCCAGTGCCAGGGGGCGAGGCAGTCTATGTTCCACTTTCCTGTTCACGCTTTATAAGCTAATGAGTAGAAGTGCATTGCCCTAGTGATAAATGTGTTCTGACTCTCGCCCCTCTGCCCCCCTTCCTATTTAATAAACTCCCTGCGGCTCCCCAGTTTGCAGAGGTCAGCTTTGCAGTGTTAGCACTTCTAATGACATTTCATCAGTGTAACCCCTGCTGTTTAAATATATGAGCAGCCCATAAAATGGCAAACGGGAAGGAAAATTAAAGTTTACGGGACAGTATCTCTAAAACCAGATCTTTCTTAGCATTAATTAGATAAGAAAGGAGAAAAGATTAAATACTCACCTTAGTCCTGTCATGTTGTTTTCAAAGGGTGATGAGCAGTCCTAATCTGCCGCTTAGAAATAAGTCTAATGGATTCCCAGATCTTGAACCAGACTGGATTTCTTATGGGGTAATGAGGCAAAAGTGCTTTGGGAAGCCTCTATAGGTTTTTTTTTTTTTTTTTTTTTTACAACATTTTTCAAATGTGTGCTCTACTAAAGAAACCTTCAGTATCAGATGTTCAGTAAACAAAGTGCTCTCTGCTGGTTTTATTTAATCATCCGAGGCCTCCAAATGTCTAATAACTTGCAGAAGTAGCCACAGTATTATTATTATTATTACATTTGTATCCCACATTATCCCACCTTTTTGCAGGCTCAATGTGGCTTACATTTCATCGTGGATATTGGAAATAGAAAAGAATGTACATTTGGATTTACAGCAAGTTTTGGGTACAAGATGGTGAAATACATAATATTGGGAATAGAAAAGAGTATACATTGTTTTAGCAGTAGGAAGAATGACACCAGCACTGGGCTTTTTCTTTGCTCCTGCCTACACTCCCCCTTCCTCCTGTCCTCTGACACCCCTCCTATGGCCATCTTCAGTTTCTGTCTTCTGGCAGTGGAGCAGTGGTGTCCTGTGATCTCTGGCACTCTGGGAGTTGATGCTTGCTGTCCTCTTTCTCCTTTATCACTTTCTCATCTCACTCTTCATCTCTCTCCTTCGTTCCCTTAACAACCTTTCCCTTAACAACTCTTCCCTTAATCGTCTTTTCTGTTGTCTTTTCCCATCTTTCTCCTTCAACTTCCCTTCTCTCTTTCCCTGCCTTCTTGCTTTTGCACCCTTTCTGTGTGATCCCTATCTTTCTTCTCCTCTGCCAGCCTTTCCCTTTTTTCCATTGCTGTCCACCTCCCTCTTTCTTTCTTTCTTTCTTTCTTTCTTTCTTTCTTTCTTTCTTTCTTTCTTTCTTTCTTTCTTTCTTCTTTCTTTCTTTCTTTCTTACCATTTCATCTCTGTTCTTCCCCTCTTTCCCATCTCTCTCCCTCCTCTTCCTTCTTCAAAGGAAGCAGCACGGGCCAAGGTGATTTTGCCAGTCTTCATGACACTCCTCCTACTGGGCATATCCACTTTAAAACAGGAAGTGGAACAGTACAGAGAACAAGGGGTCATGAAGAGCAGCAACACTGCGCATGCTTCTCGCAGTCACTACTGTTAGCTGGAAGACCCAGAAAACAGGCAGCATGGAGCATTACTGTTTTTTCTTGTCAGCGCTGTGCTGAGGGCTCCCAGGGAATAGGAAATGACTGTGGGATCTTAAACATTTAAACATGAGGCGCTCTGTGTGTGTGAGAGAGGGGGGGTGTAGTGGAATAGCTGTTCCTCCCGTGTGTGTATATCTCTTGTTCTGCTTCAGCATCTAACAGCCTTTGCGTACCCTTTCCCTGTGTCTCATATACTCGCAGGATACACATACTATGGGTTGAGAATCGATCTAAGGGCTTCGTCCAGCTGATGTGTGGGTGAAAGAGAACATGGGTACAGTGAAAATGGTCCACAGTGATGGAGTGACACTGTTACTAGGAGTTGTCCTAACTGTAGTTGAACGTCAAACTTTTATAGTTCCTTTCCGATTTAGTGCTCGAGGAAAGAAAGGGGTTTGGATTTAGCTCACAACTTTCTCAGTAGTTCAAGGTGAGTTACATTCAGGTATGGTAGGTATTTCCCTGTTCCCAGAGGTCTCACAGTCTAAAAAGGCAACTCTATAGGGTGGCTCCTAAAGTAAGGCACTAAGGGGCTAGATTCTGTATATAGCGCCAACTCCGCCTATGGCCACACCCGCTTTTCATGTAACCCTGGCAGCGCTATAGAAATGCTAAGTAGTAGTAGTAGTAGTAGTATACAACTTAGAATTTAAGCGCACCATGTTATAGAATACATTTAGCAAGTTGTGTGCGCAAATCTCAATACCAGTTAGTGCTGATAATTGCTTGTTAACATCCAATTAACAGTGCTGATTAGCTGGTTAACCAATTAAGTTATGCACATTGTTATAGAATATGCTTCAATTTCCATGTGGATTTTCAGGCGCCATATATAGAATCCTGGGGTAATAGTAGTGCTTACGCACGTGATTGGTGCCAGTAAATGGCAGTTATGCACATAAGCACTTTCACTTGGCGCTCAAGTGTCAGGGGTGTGCATGTAGGCGGAACATGGGCATGTCATGGATGTATCACCAAATGACCCACACACCTAACCATTATACCTCCATTCAGGAAATCTAGACTGCCCCAATTTGTTTGACTGCACTTTTTGTCCTTTAGATTGTAAGCTCCTTTGAGCAGGGACCGTCCTTCTTTGTTAAATTGTCCAACGCTGTGTAACCCTGGTAGCACTTTAGAAATGTTAAGTATTAGTAGTAAGTAATAACTTATAGAATACTGTCAGCTGTGCCCTTAAGCAAGGAGGTTTAATGACAGGAGATAGCATGACATCAAAAATTTGAAGCCGGTGTCCTCAGTAGATGCCATCTTGGTACTTCCAAAACAAACTTTCAGCTGCTGCATGGGAACGGGTTTGCGGGGATGGAAGTAGTTCCTTCAGGTTTTTGTGGGAGTGTATCGAGCCTCTCAGTGACCATCTACCTCACACTGTCACACACCGAACACCCCTCCTCACAAGCATTCAGGTCCCAGAAGTCCGTTGCCACTCCGGTCATCCTACCTGAGTCGGCTGACTGGCCTCCATGGAAAGAGCAACACCAGGATCTGGCACCTCTCGACTGGACTTCTTCATCACTGCAGCTTCTCACTGCTGGAAGAGACACTGCCGTCCTCCATCAGTCATAGCGCAGCCTCATGTGTGCAGGGTCCCCACTGTGGTGAAGCGAAGTGAAGCTGTGGGGCTTTCCTGACTGAAAGAGCGACTTTTCCCTTCTCCCCCTTCACACACACATTTGGGCATTGGTCTCCCCTCCCTGTGTTCTGCCATTTCTTCCTCTCTTGTCTTCCACTCTCCTCAGTCTAGTGTGTCTCCCCTCTCTCCTCCCTGTCCGCGATCTGGCAGCTCGCCCTGAAACACCCCCCCTATCAAATTCATACCAGAGGGCCCCCCCCCCAAACAATCCTGCACCTTTCTTTCTCTGGTGCCCCGTCCCCTATAGCACAACTTCCCTACCTCTTGAGGCATTCAGCCCAAGGAGGTTTAATATCTTTCTTGTCATCATAAGCAAAAATAAAGGCATAAAGCACAGCATTGTAAATGACAAAGCAAGCTCTTGAGCTACTGAAAATTTATTGGAATTAAATACTGCTAAAACAAAATTATTATATTTTAGTCCAACTTTATTGAATATTACATGCTATTACTTTAAGGTCAGGAGAGCAGTTAAATTTTGATACTTCAGGAAGAATTTTAGGTGTTATACTGGACTCCCAGCTAACAATGGAATGGCAATTAAACAGAGTAAAAAATATTTATTGTAAGCTACGTCAACTAAGGGCTATCAGATCTTTATTATTCCCTGAACATTTTCGAGCATTAATATAGGCAATAGTTTTATTTCAATTGGATTATTGTAATGGTTTGTATGCTGGGATTAATATGAAATTATTAGATTGCAATTGATGTAGAATACTTGTGCAAAATTAAATTTTGGGGCCAAGAAGTTTGATCATGTCACACCACTGTTGAAGGATTTGCATTGGTTGCCAGTAGATTTGCATACTGAGTTTAAAGCTACATGCACAGTTTTTAAGATTATTTGTGGTTTATGTCTAAGCTCTTATTGCTGTCCATTCCTTCTTTTAGTTATCTTACAGTTAAAAATGTGTTATTGAAAGATTCCATGAAAGTTCATATGGCTGTCAATCAAGTAGGATGTGGAAAACCCTTCCAGTATTTATATGGACAATGTTTAATTATATAGTGTTTTGTAAATTGCTGAAGATCACAGACTCGACACAGTACTGCATGGATTTCAAAAGGGGGCATGGTCATGGGCATTCCTAAAATGTATGCACAGTGTTATACAATACACCCAGTCCACAACTAAATTAGTCATGCGCTTTTACATGACCAGAGAGTGACGCTACATTATCTGAATTATATCGTTATAGTCTTTATCAAGACTACCAGATATTACATTCACTTTTCAAGCTTCAAGGATTGATCAAGACTCCTGAGGCAGGCCTTTGGCCAAAACACAGTACTGTGTCGAGTCTGTGAATGGGGTTGTTTCTTTTGCCACCGTAGTCCTGTTTCCCTGGAGTCATTGGTCCACTTCCCACTCCCTATCTGAAAGCAGAATTATATCATTTATTGATATGTCATAATAACCCCTGAAGCAGTCTGTCGGCAAAATATGTTGAGTTGCTTGTCTTTTGAATAAACATTTTTGACTATAGAAACGAAACTCTATTGATTTATTTTGTGCTCGTCTTTTTTGCTCACTTTCTTATACGGTCTGTGCCAGAGCCGGTGGTTGGGAGGTGGGGATAGTGCTGGGTAGACTTATATGGTCTGTGCCCTGAAGAGGACAGGTACAAATCAAAGTAGGGTATACACAAAAAGTAGCACATATGAGTTTATCTTGTTGGGCAGACTGGATGGACCGTGCAGGTCTTTTTCTGCCGTCATCTACTATGTTACTATGAGGCATATTTTCAAAGCACTTTGGGAGGCTAAGTTCCATAGGTTTCTATGGAACTTTGGGAGGCTAAGTGCTTTGAAAATATGCCTCTATGTTACTTATCTGTTTAACAAGTATTTTTTTTGATTGACTTTGGCCTGTTTTGTTTGTTAAAATTTGGTTTTAATTCTGTGACCCGCTTTGATTCCTGTATTGAAATAGGCAGGATATAAATGTTGGATTGGATTGGAACAACATTTTGAATATATCTCTCCCTCCTCCCCCACCCCGATCCCTTTCTAACAGAAAGAATACAAAAACAATATAACCCTCACAAGTTTGCTATTGTTTTGGACTAGCCAATATGGTGGCAAGCTCCGCCCACTGGCTTCAGCGCAGATAACAGGTCAGATAGGCTCCTGCCGTCTCCTGTCATTAAACCATTAGAGAATTAAAGCTAAGTGTGCCCCTTCATGGTACCTAAAGCAAAGTGGAGAGTGAAGTGTCTTGCTTATGATCACAAGAAAGACAAATCCAGCAATGCAGTTCAATGAATGAAATGTTAAATGGTCATTTGGTATATGGGTTGAGAACTTTATTTAAAGTGCTTCAATGTTAGGCGTACTGAAAAGGGCCAGTGTACTGAAGGAAGCAAAGTAAAAACTTGGTTTTTTAATTTTAATGTCTCACTCTGTGCATTAAAACATAAAAAGTTCTGCTTAAGATGTAAAAAAAAATAGGCTTCTTGTTGCATTATGTGGATTTTCATACTTCAGTGTTGTTTCCATTCAGTTGAATGGAAATACATTTTATTATTTCTTTGTTAGTTATTAAACCCTTTCCAAAGTGCCTTGCAGTTAAAGATTCAGAGCATCATAGAAAACATATTAAAATCAGTCTAGTGGCAGTGAATATGTTTTCAACTGTTCACAGAATCAAGATGCATCTGAATGTAAATTCATCACTTTAAACTACTTTTTCATCAATAGGTGAGAACTGAATAGGGCAGAGAGGGAAGCTTCTCAGGTGCTGATGCAGCACTGACAGTAAGGCCAGTTGGTTTGTGAGCCTTCAGTCAGCCTACTGGTATACTGGCAGGGTTAAAAGGGCAGGGCAAGGCAAGGAAGCAGTGGCAGCCCCTTTGCACCCTCTTGTCACCACCTTCAAATTTTTCAAAACAGATGCAGCAAAAAGCTAAGTAAGCTGCAGTACAGTTTTCATGTCTCCTTTGCTTTCAGGAATTAATTCTTATTGGTTATTTAGGTGTGAGAACTTTGCATAAATAATTCTTACAAGGCAAGAACCACATCTGATTTAAGGCCATATAAATTTGACAAAATCTTCCCCATATTTGACCAAATATACTGCCCTTTAGTAACATTAGTTCAATATTCTGATTATATTTCTACTACCACCTTTCCTTCTTACAAAATCACATGCTTTTACAAATCTTTGATCCTCTTGCATAGTTTAGATTTTTGTTGCAAAATGTTTATACACCATGTCCTATATACATCTCTTTGTAGATGTATAGCCTATGTTATTATATGTAGCTAAGAAGACAAATGATAAATGTGTAGTCTTTAGTAGACTATATTTGATTAACACCAAAAATTATGCAATATTATTTTTAGTGCGGCACTTTGAAAATTGAACAAGAATAATTCTGTTAAAATCCTGGGAATTATTAAGGAATTATTTGGAATTATTAAGAAAGAACTGTAACATTGGCATTTGCACACTCACTCCTCCCCATTCCACATTCACAAACAATTGACAAACCAGAAATTCCTTGTGACACAACCACTGCAGCTTTATTAGACATTAAATAAGATTCCAAATAGGTTGCATATTAACATATATACTATCCCCATTCCTGTCTTGAATTATTAACAGAATAAACTTAATTTGTATAAATTTCAATGTCAGTCGGTGACAAACTAACCACAACCATTTAGCAATGAACTTTTAATACATCTCACTGACAAAAATCCTCCTCCTTGGAAACATTTAAGACTGATTTAAAAAACCTTTTTATTTATTGACGCTTACAGTTAGAATTCTCGTGCTAAACACCCTGTAGGTACAGCAGCGTCCTGGATGCCCCAACTCCCCTCTCCCTCTTTTTGTACTTCCCTTCCTGCTTTCCTATCTTAAATTGTATTTTGTTCCCTCCCCCCCCCCCCCCCCCCCCCCCCCACAGTCTGTTTATCATAGCACTACTCCGTTTATTTGTAAGCCGTTCAGACATTATTTGATGGGCGGGATATAAGCCATTCATAAACTTGGTCTATGGTAATGCCTGACCATGCCCTTTTTCCTCAAGATTTATGGCAGTACTGCACATGAACTGTTTCTTTGCTAAGTCACTGAGATTCTTCATCCCATCCAGAACTTCAGTATTCTATCTTGAAGCAGGGGATGGCTCCTGAAACACCACCGTAACATGACCCCTTGGTACCTCCACCCAGCACCATGACCAGAACCCCCCCCCCCCCCACCCGAGCTAACACCCCAGCACATGTTAAGCTATAATAATCAAGTGGACAGGTGGGGTGAAAAACCTCATCACCACCTGGGCTCCTGGAGAAAACTGAGCCCGCCAAAGTTCCCACTCCCTGTTCCCCTGGTGCCTATCTCTGATTGGCATCTAGCACTCTTCAAGCCCCAACCAGAAATTAGCACCCATGCTGTTGCTTCTTTCTCTCCTGAGCTGTTCCCTTTCCCTTATCTTCAGCCCCCCCCCCCCCTTAACCAATGGAGGTTTGGGACATCTCAGTCATGTTATGCCATCCCTGGTCAGGGCTGCTGAGAGAGACAGCCGGGCCTGGGACTGCAGAATCAGACCACCGCGCCCGTGCCTCTCCCCTCATGCCACCACCCCTGCCCGCTGCACAAGCCGGCTTGTTTGAAAATATAAGTGGGATCAAATAAAGATGCTACTAAGCAATAAAGAACCACAATGTCGATGTAGCAGCTTATAGGTTTATTCGATTTGTTGTGGGATGACTGCTGTGTGGGGAAGGCGAAAGAGAGTAACCTTACCTAATTGGCTTCAACTTTTCGATGTCATCCCGTCTCTTGTTTTTATCCAACCTCACTTGGTCTGGCCTCTCCTGCTCATGCCAGTACCCGGATGATTGCATTAACGCGATATTTCGTTAATGCATCATCTGGATCCTGGGCGGCATGTAGGAGCAGGAGAGGACAGACCTGGAAGAAGCAGGCAGGAAAAAGCTTGCTGGTGCCATGCCTGGGCTCCCCCTTGGAAGCCAGGCCCAGGGAATTTTGCCCCCCCCCCCCCTCGCTCCCCCTTTCGGCGGCCCTGCCTCTGGTTTATTTTGGGGATGCCTGCCTAATAGCCATATTGGTTCTTAATGGTACTTGTTTGCAAGTTGTGATATCTTAAATTAGATTAATCTAGAAATCATTTGAGTCTCTTGAAATAGGTGGTACAAAATTTAATATATCAAAAAATCTTAGACAATTATTTAAACTGAGACCTGGCAGAAAAACGTCTATGCTTTATAAAATCTTAGGAGATGTGGAGGAGCCCAAAACATAGGCAGACATGATTGCCTGGGATTCATGATTGGGCAAAGAAGTAGAGAGGGATGGATGGAACGTTATCCATATCACTCTTGCTCCTCATTTACAAATTACAAGCAAGGGGATGGGATTTGATATACCGCTTTTCTGTGGTTACAATCAAAGCGGTTTACTTATTTTGTACTTGGTGCAATGGGAGGGTTAAATGACTTGCCCAGGGTCACAAGGAGCTGCAGTTGGAAAGGAGTCCCGTTCCCAAGGTTCTCAAGCAGCTGTACTAATCATTAGACTCCCCATCCACAACTACAATTTAATTTTATACATAGACTGTATTTGGACTCTAGAGAAAGGGGAGAAAGCAGAAGATGGTAAAGCTGGTAAATGCTGGTGCAATTGTGGGGAGAAAGGTACATTTGAACATGTATGGTTGGACAGTCCAGTAGTACAGTATTGGGATGAATTTGGAGGAAAGTGTGGCAGTGCACAGTAAAAGATTGAACAGATGATTGTATCAGTGCCTGTTGGGCCTTATTCAGGGCTGGGGAGATCATGGGAGTGACTGTGGGATAGCACCAACTAATCTTAGCGATTAAATCCTGAACTGAACACAGGAAAGAGGCCCAACAGTGAGTGTTTGAATAAATATTTGTAAGGAACTACAGGTGCATGAGAAAATTATGTGTGCATTGAGGGGGTAAAAGTGACTTATACCAGAGACTTTGGGGCCCTGTGCGGTGAAATAAGTAAGAGACGGATCTGGATTTCATGATGTGGAATATTTTGAGGGTCCAAGGTGCAGAGATTGTTTGAGGGGGGGGGGGGTGATGGGAATTGAAGGAGGAGAAAATAAACTACTGTTTTACTTGAAATTGCTGATGTAGAAGAATTGTCTCTTTTGGCTTAAGGTTGGGCAAGCATTTGTTATATTACCTGTTTATTAGAGTACAGCTGTATCGGGATTGCTCAGTAAAACCATGTGTATATATGGATGATGCAGTGAGAGTAAAGATTGAAATAAAAGCAAAACAACTTCAACAGTGATGCAAAATGTATAATCCAAATGCAAATGTTGGTGTTCAGACTAATAACTTTATGGGAGTATGAGCTTTGATGAAATGGACTCTTGCTCCGAAAAGCTTATACCTTGGTAAATCTGTTACTGGAGAAGGTGCCAAAGGCCTCTGTGTTATTCTTGCTGCTGCAGATTAACATAGCTGCGCTTTTGGAACTTTTGTCAGGGGACCCATGGAAATCAAAACTCCTGCTTTACTTTAGTTGCATCAAAGTGTTTTCCAAGGTACTTAGATGATTAAAAATGTATTGGTTCATTAAATTACGTTTTCCTGCTAAATAGATTTTGCATCGATAATGGGAGCTTAGACATTATTCACTCTTTAACTGTCTGACTCTTAAGTCCAAGGAAAATGTCATGTTCTTCGCAGCAGAAAGATCATATTTCCAATTTCCTCAGAAAAGGAACACACACATCTGACCTGGATCCCCTCCCCCAACCATAAAATGCAGCCTAGTATCGCCTTTCAAACCTAGCATACTGAGAATGAATTGGTTTGCCTTCTAAAATTAGATTTGAATCTTTAGTCATCAGCACAGTAGTCGATAAAATACACAAATATGAACACTAATCTGCATAGCCCTCAATGCACATTTAATCTTCTTATAATTAACTGATACAGTGCTGAGCTGTAAACAATAAAAGCTGTACCGCAGGCAATAGTGCTGTTTTTCATATCCTATAGTATAAAATGAAAACTGATACTTAAATTTATTCACACGTGTCACTTGCACCAGTTGTCACTTTATCAATCACTAGTAAAAAAGGCCCGTTTCTGTTTTAAAGGAAATAGGCGCTAGCAAGGTGTTCCTTGGAGTGTGTGTGTTTGAGAGAGTGTGTGTGAGTGACTGTGTGCTAGAGAGTGAATGTGCGAGTGTGTGTGTGTGTGTGTGTGTGTGTGTGTGTGTGAGACAGAGAGAGAGACTGGGTGCGCGTGTGTGTGTGAGAATGAGAGTATGTGCCAGGGTCCCCCCCCCTCTCTCCCAGTTTCAGGGTCGTCCCACCCCCCCCCCCCCCCCGGTCTGTCTCCCATTTGCAGGGCCACCCCCTCCCTTTTTCCCAGTTGCAGGGTCACAGCCCCCTCCCTTTTTCCCAGTTGCAGGGTCACACCCCTCTCCCTCCCAGTTGCAGGGTCTGTGTGTCTCCCCCCATCCTTTTGTCCTCCACGGTTAACGGCACTGTGTATCCAGTGGAAACAGCTTTAAAAACGACAGAGAAGCAGCAGCTCCTAGGTTTCCGGCTTTTTTTTGAGTGTATACGAATGACGGCTGGGTAGGGGAGTGGAATTAGAGATTAACCAATGGGCTTCCTTGCTACCATACACTTGCTTTATTCACTTCCATTCCTGTGTATTGAAGGTGCTGCAGCATGTCAGAGGTTTGCTTGCTTTGTTTCGAGTCAACGGGGATGACGGCCGCTCTGGAATGGGAACCCTCCCCCCCTCCTCTGAATCGCCATTACTGGACCCCGACCCCCACCCTCAGCCATCACCCGCCTCCTCCACATTGGACAGTCGCCGGAGGCGCTCGCTCGCTCGCCGTCTCGCCGCCCTCCCTCTTTGTCATCGCCGACAGTCCAAATCCGGACTTGTAGAGGAGAGGGAGGCTGGTGGCGGGTTTTTGATGGCGGTTAGGGCGCGTGGTTGTTTCAGAAGTTGTGTCCTCTCCGACAGTCCGAATCCGGACTTGGAGAGGGAGGGCGGCGGCGGGTTTTTGAGGGCGGTGACTGTGCGCGGGTGGTTCCGGAGGTTGGCAGCTGGTGTCCAGCGTGTTTCTCTACTCCTCCCCCTGCCTGGGTCGCTGTTTCCTGCTGATGTCAGTGATCTACCCCATGAAGCAGACCACCTTCAGCGGAAGCCACGGTCCCAGGCAGCCTCAGAATGTTTGAGGTGAGAATTATTATATAGGATATCTGCAGCTTTTTCTGACTTCTGTTGTTCTGAGTTCTCGACTTTGATTATACACTATAGGAGTAATTTTATAATTTTTTTAAATTTACATTTCAAATAATATATACAAGCATAACACTTGATAAGAAAAGCACATTTTAGCAAAAGAAATATAAAGGAAAAACAAACATGACTGCAGATAAAGGGCCAAATGGCCCATCCAGTCTGTCCTTCCTCATTAACCACTAACTTCTCCTTTCCTAAGGGATCCCACATGCCTGTCCAATGCTTTCTTAAATTGTGACACAATCCTCATCTCCATGACCTCCACCAGGAGGCCATTCCAGACATTCACTACCCTTTCCGTGACAGAGTATTTTCTTAGATTCCTCCTAAGCCTATTTCCTCTCAACCTCATCGCATGTCCCCTGATTCCAGAGTTTTCCTTCATTTGAAAAGGCTCACCTCCTGTATATTAACGCCTCTGAAGTATTTAAACATCTCTATCGTATTCCCTCTCTCCCGCCTGTCTTCCTGCGTATACATGTTGAGGTTCCTAGCCTGTCCCTATATGTTTTATGACCGAGATTGCTTACCAGTTTTGTAGCCACCCTCTGGACTGACGTAGGTGCGGTCTCCAGGATTGCACACAGTACTCTAAACAAACAGACTTATAAAGAAAATGTAAAGTGCTACACAGCCCAACATAGAAAAGAGAAGAGAACCAAAAGTGATAAATCCTGGAAGCTAGGGAAACATAAGAAATACATTTGTAATAGAAATAACAGAAATGAGATTATCACTTAGATAAGCCGAGACCTCAGGTCGAGACCTCTCTGCACTCTGAGTTGGCAAAGGAACTCTAATCTTTTTGCTTCTATCAAAAACATGAATTGATTAGAGTAAAAAAAACACATATAATCACAACACATTTACAAGGAAATTGCAGCAAACATTTACCCCCAAGGGATATATATAACCTGTTGTCTCATTAGTAGAAAAGTTTTCCCTACTCTCCTTTGTGTCTTTAGCTAAATTAGGAAAAAGCCAAATTTTATGACCCATAAATATCTTAGATCTTTGGTGAAAGAAAGTCTCAATACAAGGTTTGCTTGGTTGGATATTTCGGAGTCAGATTGTTCCAAGAAAGCTGTATGTTCCAGCTGAGTGAACATTACGTCTTTGATTATCAGCTTGAATAGAAATCTCCATTTGTTTTGACAAAATAAGATGATACCTTTTTTATTGGACATAACTTAATACATTTCTTGATTAGCTTTCGAAGGTTGCCCTTCTTCGTCAGATCGGAAATAAGCATATTTCCGATCTGACGAAGAAGGTCAACCTTCGAAAGCTAATCAAGAAATGTATTAAGTTATGTCCAATAAAAAAAGTATCATCTTATTTTCTTTTCCATGTTTTATTTTGTTTGATTTCTATGGATAACCTTAAGAGTGGACTAACACGGCTACCACACTCCTCTACTTTTGACAAAATAAAATAAGACTTAAAAAAAAAAGCAGGAGGAATTGTATCTTTTGGTATCTGCAGGACTTTCTCTACTTTCTGAAAAGGCCAGCTGGTGGCAATATTGGACGTTTAGGAAAACTTAAGAGATGTAAATTCAGAGAGCTCATATAATTTTGTATATCTCCAATCTGTCTTCTCTTTACCCTTGTAAGAGCAGACTGTGTCTTTCTGAATTCTCCCATTTCACCCTCCATTTTCTTCACCCACTCCTGAATATTTTTCAAATTCCCAACTGCTACTGCTGGGGTTTGATTAGGGAAGATCACCACATTAGTTAGTAGCAATTGCTTTAATCAAAGTAGTCTGAGCATCCTACATTATATTCAAAGTAATAGTCTCTTGTTATTTTTAAAGAGGGTACCATAAATGAAGACCCCAGGCCTTCATCTTGCAAAGTACCTTGAGGAAGTGTAAAGCTTCCCTCTGTATTCTACCAAATTTGAATCAGGTATACTCACAGTTAGTCTCACCACTGTAGGCAGACTTCCTTGGCTGGGAGCTCTTCTACACAGTAGCAATGTCGCTGCAGCTCCACAATAGCCAACAATGCTGCCATTGGAGGAGGCAGGGCTGTACGTTGATCTCAGTTCAGTGTGATGTCTGTGTCTCAACAGACCTCATGGGAGAGATCAGGTTGAATAACTCAGGCATTGTAACTTGCCGGTAAGGGGAGACCATGTGGGACTCGGAAGGAAAGTCCCAGGTCCTCCCTTTGAGCTTCCCCATAACCATCCAGGGAGCTGGCATGGAGTACCTCTCACCCACTGCTCAAGACACTGTCTCTAAACTTTTTTTTTTCCACTCATAAAATGGCATTTATATCTTGTCACCATGCACAACAGAGAAGTGTGGATAGTGACAAGATCTCACATGTTTTTTTGCATGATCTGTGTATAGGTGGAGTTTGGGCAAGCTTGGGTGGAGTAATGATTTAAGAACCTATTTTTTAAATTCTTTTCCAATAAACTTTTACAAAGAAATACTTTGTGAGAAATGCATTCAGAATATCGCACCTTCCAAGAAAAATAATTCAAGCAAAATATTCTGCAACTTAAAGTCTACATACGAGGAGCCCACGATAGGAAATTCTAGATGTTAGAAATTTTAAACATACAATTCAATAAACAGGAAAGGATGTGAGCCTAGTGCAATTATTGAAAGACTTGTGTTTCCAAAGTCTCCACTTTCCCTTTCAAATCTGCACTGATCTTCTCCAAACTGTGATATCGAAACTCATACTGGGCCACTGCAGGTAGAACCTTAGAAGGCCAAGGTATAAAGGCCCTCTAGGGCATGCCAAATAGCCTCCAGAGTGATTTCTGAATGGTTTGACCAATGGGGATAGAACCAACTCCGGTTCTACTGCTGGTCTCTCCAGACGCTACCCCTCCAACTTTTTGCCTGAAGGCGTAAGACAGTCTATCGGGACTCCAGCCTTTGACCCACACTCTCCCACCGCTAGCAGTGATGCCATTGCTGACCCTGAAGCACCTGGCACTTTTTTCCAACCTGGGGCATGGGGGAATGACAGGACCTGCGGAGCTGAGCAAAACCTCACTCCCGAAGCTTGATCCTCTCTCCAATGTTTGAGCAGCTGGTTTGCCGGAAGATGCACTAGTACACGTGGTGATTTCTGTCTGACAAAGTGAAGGAAACACCACCCACCGAGCAGGTTGGACGGAGGGCCTTCTTTAGCGTTTAGGCATGATATGGCAGGGAGGCATGAGAAATCACACACATCTTCACGCCATGGCAGCCATCTTGAACTCTTTACTATACATTTATTTTGTAAAATACCCTTTTTACACACCAATATTTATGCCTGCGCACAAGGAAACGGAAATGCCTATGATCACAATCTAGTCATGGTTTGTCCCATTTAATTCTAATATTTTATTAAGACACTTATGTGCCTTTAATAAGCTAAAAATAGGAATCTTCCTTCCCTCTCAGGCTAGAGTATCTATTATAAAATTACCCCTATGTGGTTCATCTAAATTCATATTTCACTTATATAGATTAAAAGATAATGAACAGTATAAATAATGTACCTTTTCCTAATGTTGTTTTTGAAGTACATGCATTTGACTAAAGACAATACAAACTTCCTTCAAATGCTCCCCTGTCCTCCATGAAATTACGCGTAATTCTGTAGTTTTGTTTCTTAAACAGTTGCTGAAAAAGTAAGTGATATGTCAAAACTTCATCCCAAACTTCTGCATTTGGAGAAACATTTTGATACTTTTATATTCAAATGAAACCATGCAAGACTTTCCAACAGTCATCACTGTGGATCACAACCCAAAGCCTTGCCCCACTTCTGCCATATTGTGGGTGAGTTTTATTAAAGCACAGTGCCTTACTGTGACAATCTGATCCACTAGTGTCATATGGAAAAAGTAATCATCTGTCATTGTATTGTAAGTCAATGCCATCTGCTATTTGGATCCTTTGTCCTTACTAGATTGGAGATGGATCCTATGGACCTGGTTATGAGATGAAGTTCAGTTGAGTGCATCTATTGATTAAAAGGTTAATCAATGTAGAGAAGGTGCTGCAGTCTACATAATGAGATGCAAAACACTCATTATTATGTACATTAAATGCAAATTCCAGGAAAAATAGAACCAACTGAAGAGCTGGTGTGTTTATTTTCTTCCTGGGAGCCTTTCTTAAAGGGGCCAGTGCTGTCAAGCAGAAGCAGTCTGGGGGCCAGATGCACTAAACTTAACAAGCCATTAACGAGCAAGTAGTAAACCCTGGCATGCACTAAAGACTTTTTTCCGACGACGGTAGCAACTAACGAAAACGGAATGCATATGAGCAAATTGTGTAGAAACCCTATTATAATGAGATGCACTAACCTTTTCCGATTGCCTTAACGCTGGAAAATCTAACGAGAGGTCTGTATCTGTCGTTTGGGGCTACACGGGATTGAAAAACTGCTACAAAAGTAAAAAAAAAAAAAATTGGGGGGAAAAAGTCAAGTGCTCGTCAGTGCAATAATAAAAACGTCTATTTTGGCCATCATTCCCCCCCCCCCCCCCAAGATGCCGCGCTGCTCACCCTCTCCGATGCACCTCGATCCAGAGGACAGTGCAGTTGAGGACGCCCATCAAAAAAAAATGCCCATTTTGGTCGCCTTTCCCCCCCCCCCCCCCCTGCAATAATAAAAACGTCTTTTTTGGCAGTGCTTCACTCAACTGAGAGACCTGGAAGTCTCTGAGCCAATCACAGGGCATTTAGCTCGGCTAAACGTGCTGTGATTGGCTCAGAGACTTCCAGTTCTCTCAGCTGAGTGAAGCACTGCCAAAAAAGACGTTTTTATTATTGCAAGGGGGGGGGGGGGGGAGGCGACCAAAATTGGTGTCCTTCCAAAAAAACCGTCCATTTTGGCCCCCTTAATAATAAAAACGTCTTTTTTGGCAGTGCTTCACTCAGCTGAGACCTGGAAGTCCCTGAGCCAATCACAGCGCTTTTAGCCGAGCTAAACGCGCTGTAATTGGCTCAGAGACTTCCAGGTCTCTCAGCTGAGTGAAGCACTGCCAAAAAACGTTTTTATTATTGCAGGGGGGAATGACGGCCAAAACAGATGTTTTTTTTTGGATGGGCGTCCTCAACTGCACTGTCCTCTGTCGAGCCGCATCGGAGGGTGAGCAGCGCGGCATCTTTGGGCGGCACAGGGAGGCATATTTGGCATGCGCAGAGCAGGCAGCATAACGCTAGGCTGCTCTGCGCATGCTTGACTGGCTGACTGTTTAACGACGGAATAGAGAATGCAAGTGAGCTACAATGAGCAGCTCATTTGCATTCCTATTCCTTGATGCATGCCCGTTCCTTACTGATTCGCTAAGGGAATCGGTAAGGAAAGAGCTTTAACGAGTATTTAGTGCATCTTGCCCTGGGTCCCCCCCTCTTCTCCAAAAATACTCGCCAACCCCTCCCCAGACAGCCTGTCCCTCAGTGGTGGTGGTGGTGGTTCTGTGAGACTGCTGCTAGGGACTGTGGGCACTATTGTGACCCCTAGGCTAGCACTGCATGCATGAGGCCTGTGGGGTGTTTTTGTTGGGTGATTTAGGGGTGACAGTGGGGGGTAGGGGGGACTGGGCTTCAGTGCCGCATATCAAATGTGACATTGGGTGGTTTGGAGAATCTGGGGCATAGTAGCCAACCCTGTGGGTGCTGAGTGCGCCCAATATTGAGCAATCTGCTTCATTGGGTCCAATGGGGGATAATTTGTATTGAATTCGTCACTCCTAATTATTTCAAAATGTTTGGTGCCTAAGGTTGGGGAGGGGTTATTTGTTGGGTATGTTTTTTTTTTTTTTTTTTTTTTGGGGGGGGGGGGGGGAAGGTGAATGGAGAAGCACCCAGTTCATGTTTTATTTTTTTGTACAGTGCCAGCCCCTTTGAGAAGGGATCTCTGGGGGCAGTGACTGTGCATTAGCAGCCCAGTGCTCCCAGTAAACAGAATAATGCAACTTGTGGTATTAATTGTAAACTGTGTTATTCCTTTAACACAGGAGTTACTGTCCTCCCCCCCCCCCCCCCCCCCCCACACACACCTGTTTTGGGGATGCTACCTCTGATACTACACACACCCATGCAAAGAGGGGCTGGAAAAAATTCCCTGATCCATGCTCCACATGCTTTCCCTACTTGTTTAAGCTGTCTGATGTAATATAGGTGTCATGGTTGCTGGAACTGTGGTCTGACTTACTGCAACAGTAGTACTTTAGAGGCTTGGTACTGTTTGAGCCTCTGCTTTCTAGCATTCCAGGA
The DNA here is from genome assembly GCF_901765095.1 of Microcaecilia unicolor. Classification (NCBI taxonomy): domain Eukaryota; kingdom Metazoa; phylum Chordata; class Amphibia; order Gymnophiona; family Siphonopidae; genus Microcaecilia; species Microcaecilia unicolor. The sequence continues at coordinate 280,418,631 of NC_044034.1, read as the reverse complement.
AAAGACACATTATGATAATGGAATGTTTATGAGGTCTAGACACGAGGTTTAAAAAGTATTTGTGCAAAAGGCTAGGGGTGGGGAAAGAAGCTGAAATATTTTATGTTTCTATCCTGCAGTAACTAGTGGTTACAACAGTAAAACTCGTAATGTGCTCATTATTACAGTCTTCAGCTGTGCTTTATTAATCTACAGCAAGTCAAAGCACAACTCAAAAGAATTCTACTGCAGAAAAAAAATCCTTTTAAGGTTTATGTGTGGTAATAATAATAGTCTGTAGTGAGGACAGTAATTTATGTGAGGATATATATGTATAGATTTGTACAAAGAATTAGGGGGAGCACACAGGCATGCATTATGATAGATTATAAATTTCTAGTTCATAATCACTGAAAGTAGCAAAGCCCTTACACTTTTTTTCTTTTCAGGCGTCCTTATTGGAAGAAATGACAAACTGGTTTATGCTTGAGGGCACATATTTAGTTATTTTGTACCAGGCTTCCCTAGCTCTTCTATAGCTATCTCCTCTTTGCCTAATCTGTTTTTGAGACGTGAGTCATATCATTTAAAGGCAGATATGAGTATGGTTCTACCTGTTTGTGGTTGGTGGTTGTTTCCAGCCCTCCTCCTCCTCAAACTACAGATTGCTGCCGGCATATTAGAGAAACCCTGGTCCGTTTATCAAACATTTCAGTCTGGATGAGCTGAGTGTAAAACAGTTTGAGAGAAAATGGCTGCCATGTTTTTACAGAGCTGTCTTCAGATGACCATGCAAGAGAAAATGAGGATCTATGCATGAGAAATCTTAAACTGGTTTGCCACACCATTTAGCATTTATGAACATGCTCTGAATGTCTCTCGAATTTTGTTTTCTCCAGACTGTTTAAGATTTCCAGTTTAAAGGAAGGACTTGATACAGAGCTTTTTCACGTTCTAGCTTTGTTAAAATAAGGCTGGATTTTGCCTGATTAAGAAATGTATTAATCAGTTCATGCAAATTGACATACATACATGTACACATACATATTGGTTTTCCATTACATTTTATTCTGGCTGTCTGAGGAGCTGGGATTTCCATAAATCACATGTGGCAAAGCTACAAGTTGATTATGGAAAATTATCCTCTTATTAAGAATTAGTGCTGCATCTAATAGCTATTCATATGATACTCTGTTTGGTTTTAAAAGATATTATAATTGTAAACAAAATAAACCTGTTGTATGTTGATTTGATTTGGCTATAACTATCAGAGTGGCTCTGATATCGTCAACTACTTACTAATAATTTGTTTGGGTATAAACAGCCTATTAAATCTTAAAGGTTCAGTTTCAGAGCAATGTTTAGAATAGTATTGATAAGCCTTGGACTAAAATCTGATATTAATAAATAGATGATTGAGTAGCTGTGAGACTGTGTGTGATAGACAAACCACAAGTCCTTTTGGCCCCATGCGACAGTACTGAGCAGAAATGGCTCTTTAGGGCAGAGTGATGGTACAAGACTCAGAAGCTACAAATGGGTCTTTTGATACCTTAGTCCTAAGTACATAAGCATTGAGGTACTAGGACAGACTGCGGGGGGGGGGATGCAGTAAAGTCGTCGTTAGAGCCTTTCCCTACCGAATTCCATAGCGAATCGGTAGGGAACGGCTATGCATGAAGGAAAGGGAATGCAAATGAGCTGCTCGTTGCACCTCACTTGCATTCTCTAACCCTTCGTAAAACCGTCAGACGAGGGCAGGCCAGGAGCAAAGGAGGGAAGTCCAAAGAGGCGATCAGCTGTTGTTGCCGGTGCAGCGCCTTCACACGGAGGTGAGAGGCGCTGCGAGGGCCCGGTGGCAGATGGAGGGGTGGAGGCCGGGAGCGGCGGCGGCGATGACCTCAGGGGGGCGGTGGAGGATGGCGGGGAAGCTGTCATTTCAAGGCAGGGAGGGAGGAAGGGGGGGTCGGGGCTGAGTAAAAGTTCTGATTTCAATGCAGGGGGGAACATTGTACCATAGGTGCAGCAGATGCCTGCGATTTTTTTTATAATACCTATAATACCTACAGTGAAGAATGTCCATAAAGGACGCTCCTGGCGAGCGTTTTTGCCCCCTCCCAATTTTTTTTTTTTTTTTTTACATTTTATAAGTTTTCGAAGCCCTCGCAGTCCCAACGAGAGGTACAGACCTCTCGTTAGCTTTCCAGGCATTTTCCAGCGTTAGGGCAAGCGGAAAAGCTTAGTGCATCTCATTTCAATAGGGTTTCTACACAATTTGCTCATCTGCATTCCGTTTGCGTTAGCTGTTACTGTCGTCAGAAAAAAGTATTTAGTGCATCCCAGGGTTTACTACTTGCTCGTTAATGGCTCGTTATTGTCTCGTTATTGCCTCGTAAAGTTTAGTGCATCTGGCCCTGAAAGTCTATCAAGCCCCGTACTGGTATCCTGTTTCCATCAGTGACCAGTGCAGGTCACAAGTACCTGGCAGAATCCCAAAAAATAAATAAGATTCTGTGCTGCTAACCGCTGTTACCACATTCTCAGGCAACAGTTGGGCTTATATTATTCCAGAGAAATATTTTCTCCAATTTGTTATAAATGTACAACTTAATTGTGTGCCTGCTAGTTCTTGTGAATCACTTTTTTACTCTTTCCAAAAGTACTTCTACCTGTTCCACTCACCTCATTATTTGTCCCCTCAGCCATCTCTTCTCCAAGTTTAACAACCCTAACCTCTGCAGCCTTTCTTCATAGAGGAACTGTTTCATATCCTTTATTATTTTGATCACCCTTCTCTATACCTTCTGTAGTTCAGCTATATCATTTTTGAGAAGGGCAGAGAAAGGCGAAGAAAATGATAAAGGGGATGGGATGACTTCCCTATGAGGAAAGGCTAAAGCGGCTAGGGCTTTTCAGCTTGGAGAAAAGGCGGCTGAGGGGAGATATGATAGAGGTCTATAAAATAATGAGTGGAGTTGAACGGGTAGATGTGAAGCGCCTGTTTACGCTTTCCAAAAATACTAGGACTAGGGGGCATGCGATGAAGCTACAATGTAGTAAATTTAAAACGAATTGGAGAAACTTTTTCTTCACTCAACGTGTAATTAAACTCTGGAATTCGTTGCCAGAGAATGTGGTAAAGGCGGTTAGATTAGTGGAGTTAAAAAAAAGGTTTGGATGGCTTCCTAAAGGAAAAGTCCATAGACCGTTATTAAATGGACTTAAGGGAAAATCCACTATTTCTGGGATAAGCAGTATAGAATGTTTTGTACATTTTTGGGATCTTGCCAGGTATTTGTGACCTGGATTGGCCACTGTTGGAAACAGGATGCTGGGCTCGATGGACCTTTGGTCTTTCCCAGTATGGCAATACTTATGTACTTATGAAATGTGGTAACCAGAATCCTCATGTGATGTAGTAACTTTGAGCAAATTTGTTCACCTCATTCATTATTCCTTTTTCCAGGTCATTTATAAATACATGAAAAAGCAGTGGTCCCAGCACAGATTCCTGGGGACCCCTCTATTTACCCTTCTCCATTGAGAATATTGATCATTTAACCCAGTTCTCTTGATTTTTGTCTTTTAACTAGTTCTTAATCCACAGACTTTGATTGTAAGCTCTTTTGAGCAGGGACTGTCTCTTCATGTTCAATTGTGAAGCGCTGGTAGCGCTATAGAAATGATTTGTAGTAGTAGGACATTTTCTCCTATCCTATGACTTTTTAATTTCCTCAGGAATCTTTCATGAGGTACTTTGTCAAATGCTTTCTGAAAATTCAGATAGACAATATCAACCGGCTCACCTTTATCCACATGTATTCACGCTTGGCTGCTTCACCACATAGACACTTTAAAACAGAATAGCCAGAATGGAATGGAGCTGTTACCTCATATATTTATGTTCTGTTTTGTGCCATGTATTTTGAAATTGAAGCTCACTTTGCTCATTGCTGGGGAAGAATGTGGAATAAATAAAGATGATAGGGAACTGGTTGGTAGTGTAATTCTGAGATTTGGCTCACTGCAAAATATGACCTATTGAAAAACAGAGGTTGCATGCCACATATAAATGTATTGGTCCAAAACAGCCGTAGATCAGAGCTGTCCATACTGTATACTTGCTTTACATCAGAACTTTCTAAACCCCAGAGCCAGTCGAGTTTTCAGGATATCCACAGTAAATTTGCAGGCAATACATGAGCACAGTGCTTCTCAACCCTCTCTTGGAAGTACATTTAGCTACTAAGGCAGCAATTCCCAAACTGCGCCGCAGTGAACTCTCAGGGGTGCTGCAGCAGATCCTGACCTCCCTCCTGCTGCCACCCGAACCGAGCTGACAACGCCCAGTCACCCACAATCTAGCATCGCTCCCTACTTCCCCTCCTACAGATACGGAATCTGCCGCTTCCTCCGCTGCCGCTGCAGTGCTTGCAGCTTACATTTTCAGGCCATCCACAGTTCACACAGGCACTGCAGGGACTTCCCTCTGCCGTATCCAGTCCTCGCAACAGGAAGTTGCATCATAGAGAGCTGGACGGCAGAGGGAAGGCCCCGGAGTGCCCGTATGAATTGCAGTCAACCTGAAAAATGTATGTAAGCTGCACGCACTGCATCAGTGGCAGGGGAAGGAGAATGAAGCAGCAGCAGCGATCCTTGACCTGCCGGAAGGAAGGTAGTGAACGATGCTGGATTTGGGGAAGCCAGAAGTGTGCTGGACTTATGGGAGAAGGAGAGGCTGCAGGGAAGGGAGAGATGTGCTGGACTTTCTGGGAGGAGGGGGCTGTAGGGAATGGAGAGGTGTGCTGAACTTTCAGGGGAGTAGGAGGGAGCTGCAGGGAAAGGGAGACCTGTGTGTGTGTGTGTGTAGGGGGGGGGGGGGGTTACCATGAAAAATTGCTCAGACACTAAGGGTGCCATGAACCAAAAGGTTTGGGAACCACTGTACTAAGGTTTTCAGGGTTACCACAATAAATATGCATGAGATAGACTTACATAAATAGTTCTGTAATATATGCTGGTTTCTTTCATTGTGGTAATCCTGAAAACTTGACTTGAGAAGTATTGTATTGGCATACGCTGGCCATATCCAGAAAATTCAGGTAGCTGTGGGTCCCCAAGATAGATTCAGAAAACCTTGCATACATACATATATCAGTCTGACATTCACTTGGGTTTCTGATGAGGATCTGCATAGTGGAGCTTCAGTTCACCTTAGTTCGTAATGGTGGTGATGTGATTTGACATCACTATTTGTGCCACGTTCGCGTATTTGCAGATATGCGTGTTTCAAAACAGCTTCTTTGCTTTCACTTTTGCTTTTCTCATTTTTGTGTTTGCTTCTGGGAATGACCACCAAGCGTCCAGGGAGTGAGTTGAAAGCTACAAATCCTATTTGGTTTTCCAGAGCAGGAACATAATCCCCAACGCCCATAGAGTCCATTATTTGCCATCCGTGTTTTTAAAAAAAAATAGGTAAACCTGGATCTAAACCCCTATTTTCCCATAGGGGCAGTGGCTCAGTATTTGTGATTTCGCAGTTCGTGAAGTTTTCCTAGAACCATACCATCATGAATAGAGAGAACGCACTGTAAACTCATTCAAGGGGAATAAAAATATTAGCTCAAACTGAGGCTTTATATTCAAGCATCCCACCCTTCTCCCCTCTTCTGTGGTGCCTAGGAATTCCTCCCCTTCACTCCTGCCACCCCAAATGGTGTCCTTCTAGAGCCACCAACCCCCCGCCCCCCCCCAAAACCAAAATAGCTCCAATGTCCTCTCTTCATTGTCTACCCCCGAATAAAGAGATCCCCCCCCCTGCCTACCATACAGCCTTAGTGGCCTATTGGAGAATCAGGGCGGGAGCAATCCTCACTCATTCCTCCTTGCCGTGCCATTTTCTTCAGGCTAAATGACTGCTGTGACTTCTGTGGTGTCTCACAATATTGCTGCTGGAGGTTGTGGCAGCCATTTTGAGTTTGGAGCTGATTATGGGTAGGAGCTGTATGGTAGGCCTGGGGGGACCCTTCCTCTGTTTAGGGGGAGAGGAAGAGGGAAGTGTGATCTTTTTTTGTTTAGGGGCGGAGGAGGAAGTCCCAGATACTAAAGGAGAGAAGGGAGATTCCCAGACACCACAGGGGAAGGGGAAGAATGCTGGACAGCACAGGAGAAGGCTTAAATATAAACTGAAATGCAATTTTTGGTGGGTTTATTTGGCCAAAAATATCTATTTATATTTGAGTATATGGTACGTAGTAGGGGACTTTTCAATTAACTTAAATGCTGATCTTGCCTTGGGAATTAAATAACAAAATTGGTGAGCATAATGATTTTGTTTGCTGTAACTAAGTCTTGTGACCTAGTACTGCTGTTTTAAGGTGTCATTTTAATACAAATATGTGCATGGTGGTTTATCAACAGTAGCCCACATGGAGAGGTGTTGAATGTGAACTTCAAACACAGCAACATACAAGTTTGGGAGACATTTGCTCTGAAAAATCCTCCAATGTTAGGAATGAAGCATTGCTTCCATTAATATTTGGAGTATTTTGAATATTGCGATTCAAATTATGGATAAGCAGTAGTGAACATTGTTATGATGCCAGTCCATATCGTCTGGTGCTAGTCAGGTTGATAAGAAAACAATTTGATAAAGCAACAAGTTTCAAATTAAAATGAAAAAAGTTAAAAAGAACAATTTTGTTCATTTCAATAAATCCAAATATGGAGGTTTTTATGAGCCAAGGATAGAATCCAGCTGATTGAAGGAATGTTTCAAGATTGTTATCCTGATCTCGGCACCAACTGAGGCTCTTTTTCCTCCTTCTAGGATCTGGTTGTTTATCTCCTGAGTACGCCAGCTGGTATTTTGATCACTAGTTTTTGTTTTATTTTATTTTATTTATTTATTTATTGCATTTGTACCCCATATTTTCCCACCTCTTTGCAGGCTCAATGTGGGAACTAATCGTAAGTGATCTTTTTCTTTGTCAATTATTGTTTGATACTGGTGTACAGTTGGGAACAGTAGGTTTTTGGTGGGTTTTAGAGGGCTCAGCATACAGTATAAGAGGGTAACGGAGAGATGTGTACCTAGGAGATTTTATATGACGTCTACTGCAGTGTCCCATTGCTCTCCCTGGATTTCTGGCCAGTCTACTAAGAATGCTGGCTCCTCCTGCATCCCAATGGCATGATTTTTGTTACATTTTTTGGACTTTTTTTATCGAAATGGCCCAAAAAGTTATATACACACACACAGCATGAAAACATCTTGCATGTGACCATTTTTTTTTTTTTGGGGGGGGGGGGGGGGAAAGACTTTTTGCTGTGTCAAAAATGGCCATATTTCCTGTTCGGATTTGGGATGTTTAACACAAAATGTCTAAAGTCTGACTTAGACCTCATATCAAAAATGCCCCTCTATCTACTGTTTCCTGAAAACAAAATGTGATCTTCACCCTCCTCTGCCTTATGCATGGACACTGGCAAAATATTCTTTGCCTGTCACCTGTCCCCTGAATTGGAAAAGTTCGAGGGACATAAAAATACATTTTTACAGCATGGGGATACATGGCTGTAGCAACTTTCAAAACTTAGCTCATTGGACTTTCAAATTCAAATAAGGCTGTTGTGATAGTCTGGCTCAGCAAGCTTGTCTGAGTTGCACATGTACATGTTAAGGCAGTATCATTTGCAATCTGTTCCTCTATAGCAGACACATTAAGCAATTCTGTGGCTCTTAAGGTGTACAGATGAAGGTACTGATATGGGAGAAGCTTGCCAGATGATACTGCACTGTGCAGCCAATATTCAAATTTTAGATTGTAATCTGGAAAGTAGTTTGGCAGCGTCAGCTTTTTCTATCTCCTTCAAAATATTTTTTTTTTGTATTCACAAAGAGAGAGAAAACCATATCACTCTGTCTTTGCTGAGCAGAACTTACTGTGACCTTTGCAGGAAAGGTCTTTCCATAGAGTTGAGCCGTATTCTGCAGTAATGGAAAGAGAGAACATTTTCCACTTCCTGAGCTGGTTTTACAGACTCAGGAGTTATATTTTTGTTGTTGTTTATAGCACAATTGATTGGTTTGCATTCGCTCTTCAGCCTGGTGTGAACTTTTCCCACGCACACAAGCACCTGTTTAATACATGTGCATTTGTACTGTCTTGCACTGGCAGGGAAATCTGCTATGTATTACTGTTATGTTTTGTAATTTATTTTCTCTCTCCAGGTTTATGTAGGCACATTTTAACAAGTGTATGCCATAAAAAAGGAGTGGAAAACATGAAGTGATTAGTGAAAAGGATCTGACTGTGTTTTTAGTTTGGGTTTTTTAAGTAACTATTTTATTGTAGTATTTAATGCAGAAAACATCCAGTGGAACGTATTAGTGAGTAGGGTTTAAGGCAATGAACTCTTACTTTTTGGGAATGTTTCCAGACCTTCAGAAGAAAAGTACATTACAGTGACCTTCATGTTTGCAAGCCAATGCAGTTAGTTGCTTATTGCTACAAATCAATCAAAATAATTAACTATTCCTTTGAAAGACCTGTGTTTGATGAAGGTGAGAGGATTGTTATCATTCTGCTACTATGGAAAGGAAAGCCATATGTTACAAAGGATATGCTTTTCTTTTGCATAAGTGTCATTAAGACAGCTGTCGTGAGCTTATCGTGTTTTAAGATTATTTTCAAGTAATACAGTTTACAAAACACAAAACCACTGAAATCTCCTTTTCAGATTCTTATTTAACAAAAAAAGGTGTATGATTTATTTATTTATTTAAGACATTTATACCCCATATTATCCCAAGTTATACTCAAGTTCATTGTGGCTAACAATTGAGATTAAATGTAGGCAGTCATCTTACTATACAGTCTATATTTTGAAATATAGACAAGAGAAGAAACGTGTGTATTATCTGCTGGATTCTACATGGTGCCTAGTGGTGTGTTCTGAAATCTAAGCATATTCTGTAACATCGTGTGTAACTTAATTGGCTTAATAAGCTAATCAGTGTTAATAATGAGCACTAATTGGCAATAATTAGAATTTACCTGCACAACTCGCTAAACGTATTCTGTAATGAGCTGTGCCTAAATTCTAATGCATGTAGTTCAAAAGAGGCATGATTATGGGCGGGGAAATGAGCAATTTGTGGGCGTTCCAAAATTTACACATATAGTTATAGAATATGGCCCAGTATTCATAAATCTACAGGCAGAGATTTGCCCCATGTGTATCTGCTGGTGTAAATGGAGGAGTGTAGTTTTAGGCACTGGGATATCAACTAAGCATATTCTATATACCATGTCTAAATCTAGACTCCACTTATAGAATATTCTTAGCGGAAATGTTTACCATGCGGGTTTTATAGGCGCCTTATATAGAATCTGACCCTATTCGGATAAGTAAGGAAAAATAAAGAAGACTGGCTTTATAACAGTTCAAGGGGAGTGCAGAAAGTTGGGCCTTTAACCATCCATAGGCATAGTTCATTTTTTGCATTCTGTCAAGGTTTTGATAAACCACAATACTATGACCTGAAGTTTTATCAGCCAACAAATTTAACAAGTCATTTTCTGTCCTTTTGATGGAAGGTATGGGTTGCAGTGGGTTAATGGTGATAATTGTTCTATTTATCTCTAAAGCACCTTCCTTATGGATCACTATTTAAAGGTCAAGGATAGTATCATTAACAGATCTGTTTATTGAGCTACTTGAAGTGTATTATGTTTAATCTGAGAATGGGAAAAAAAAAAGAAACTAGTAAATGAGATATTACCAGATTTTTGAGTCTCGTGTGTGTGTATATATATATATATATATATTTCTGAAATACTGATTGCCTTTTGAGTACAAGAACACATTTAGATGGTTTACATCAGAGATCATTTACTATGTTACTATTACACTCCCAGGGGAGATGATGGGGATAAATCAGTGACAAAGTGTAAAAGTGTGTGGGATAAATGCAGAGCGTTCCTATACAGAAAGAGGATGAAATTAAAACAAAACTTTAATAACCATAGCATGTTAACCAGGGCATAGAGGAGTGTAAGTTACATAGAGCAGAAGATACAACTCTGGCTGCCTTGTTGGGTAGACTGGATGGGCCATATAGGTATTTATCTGCCATCATTTACTATGTTACTTTCATGAAACACCTAGCCTCATGTGGGATAGCCACCCACCTTGTGCTAACCCGTGGTCACTTAGAGGGTCTGTCCCCAGCACAGCTCAGGTCCGCGTGCACCTACTGCTTGTGCTTTACACTAGCACCTTCCCCCCACGACTGGGTCCCAACTGCCTCTGGGCGAGTCTCCTGCTCTCAAATTATCTCCAGTAATTCCTAGGTTACTGGGGCCACACTCCCAGTGGTCCCACAGTTCCTAGAAAGCACCTACAGACCCAACACCCAAACCACCTGGATTCTTAGTCAGTCCAGACAAGCAGAGGCAATAAACTAGAAAATGTTTATTCTCATGAAAAATATTGAACAGTGAACCATAAAAACAGCACATAGTAACAGGTTACTGAATATGGATCAATTCTAAAACTATCTAATCATTTGTTCGTTACCTAAATAGTGCCTGGAGAGTACAGGTAATATAGCTGCTCACAGATTAGCAAATATAACTGTCCACAGGGCCTCAGCAAAGAGATCTTTTTTTCTCTTCTCTCCAATTAAGGTTGGAGAAAAATCTAGTATTTCCCAGATGAATTTGATGAATTTGCTGTACTGAATGTCTGACTTCTTCATGGAAGTTGTGTCTATGCTGTCCTATTATAAAATGGAGTTCATAGTTTAAATTATGTCATAAGTTATTTGTATATTTTTTGATATGTAAACTGTTCTGATTTGCTATGCAGTAAGAGATGGTATAATAAATAAATAAATGATAAACGATAAATTTTAGAAATAGCTGGCCACATCACTGCAGGTTACCTCTTATCTGTGTTAACTAAAGAGGGAACTGTCAGTTCTATGTAACAGCTTTAAACATAAAGATGCACCACCTGCTGGCCAAACTAGAGAAATACTCTTCAAGAAAAAATACAGTTTTACAGGCTTAAAACCCACTGTTTTGTCACAGTTACTATAAAGTAGAAGCTTATTGAAGGAAAGGAACAGACCAGTTGACCCATCCGTTTCTGCACTTAGGGATATGACCCAGCTACCAGCCTTAAAAACTAGACCACTTGTATGATATTTCTTGTTACTCAGATCAGTTTTTGTTTTCTTCCTCGTTGGTTCTGCATCATCTTTGATAGGTGAGTATATATAAGATCCCACAATAATCCATTATCCAGCACCCTGCCCCCTCGGTGTCTTTTACCACCAAGAACTGTAATAATCAACCGTGCTGCCAGAAGGAATGAGGCTCTTACCCAAACATACAGCCTCCTATATCCCAGTGCCTTTCCTGCATAGTATCTGGCTACATACACAGACCTGATTTAGTTTCTGAAGAGCTGAAGCCTGTTAATATCATATCAACCTGACCACCCACAGTTTGCACTTTCACTAGATCAATACAGACGTAATACTATCACTGCAGAATCAGGGCAGTGTCTCTGTGTGCCATATGAAATTCCATGCTAGAAGCTATGGAAGAAACCATGTTCATTAAATGGCTTTGAAATATCAATTTTTGCTTTCTATTCCGGGGGAGTGTTTGCTAAATCGATTCTATTGTTTTTAAGCAAGTGACCTGCCCTAGGCTGCTTCCAAAATACAAGGAAACTGTTGGGTGTACTCAGCACCAAATAATAAACCTGCAGGCTTATGAATTCTCTGTGCAGTATTTCACATTTAGTAATTTGTAAATTATGGGGTTATGTGCAACTAAGCAACAAAACAGGTAGCAGCAGCTTTGTGTCAAAGTAGACAGCCATTAAATTGGTCCTTGTAACCTAGTTATTTTCCCCATTTGCAGTTTGCTATGAACTTTAAGAAGTGAGTGCTGGGATATAGAAGAGGATTCCTTTTCCCGACATCTCTATATGTGTAGTATGTGGTGAAGTTGTATTCACACCCCCTGATATTGAACTGGCGACATAAATGCTTACCATCGCTGCCTAAGTTATCCCCCAATATTCAGTGTCAGGCCATGTCTGGGCACTGACAGCTGAATATCAGGGGCTAATATTTTCTGTCCTGTCTTCCGGAGCTTATGTGGGTCCCGGTCGATATTCAGCCATGGCCCCCATAACACAGTTGTGTGGGCCCCGGGTTAATGTCAGCAGGGATCTGCATAACTTTTTTTAAAAATTCCCCTCCCCCCCATGAGTTCCCTCTCTGAAGCAGGCCGCCACTTCCTTCTCCCAGGCCACTGCCAGTCAACCCCTCCCCCCTGCCGACATCTAAGTAGGCCTACCAGTAGTCCATGGTGGTCCATGGAGGTGGTTGTGGGTAGGAGTGAAGGCCCCTTGCGGCAGCCATTTTCCTTTATTGGCCTCAAGGGGCCTTTGTTCCTGCCCCCAACAACCCCCATAGACCACCAGGGACCTCATGTATGCCCCAGGGGGCTTACATAGATGACGCCAGGGGAAGGGTGAGAGTGTTGAGACTGGTGGTGGCCTAGGGGAGGGAAGAGGGAAGTGGCAGCCCCAACCACTATTCAGTGCTATGACCTGCATAGGTAGGCCAGCCAAAGTTAGGATAGTTTTTGGCCACTTAGCTGTGCAGGTGCTGACACTGAATGATACTGACACCCGCATATCCCCCGGGCTCATCCCTAATGCAACCCCCCTCCCCCATACCACCCTTGACCTTCCCCCCCCCCTCTTTTTTTTGCAGCAGTCAGAGGCGATATTCAGTGGCAGTGTCCGCTTTAGTGCCACCGAATATTGGGGGCAGTGGAGGAATGTAGGTGGCCACAGGCAATTTAAGTGAGCAGGATCAAGTTTTATGATGCATTCATGTGTTTAGAAACAATTACCCAGGCATTCACACGAGCACGGCAGTAGCAAAGGCTGAGGACTGACTGTCCTTAAAAAGTTCAGATACAGGGTTTATGGCAGCATAAAGTTGGAATGTGTTATTCACTTTAAGAAAAGTTTATATGTACCAACAGGTTTGGATAATCCCAATCGTGCCTGTAACACACGAACCTTACTCGACCACACTATCACATTGTACCTGCTTCTCAACCGGCCTTGGCGTACGCCACCAGTACAGAACCCTTATTTTATCATCCTCACTTTAATATTCCCTTATCTCTTGTTTGTCCTGTTTGTCTGTCCTAATTAGATTGTAAGCTGTGTCGAGCAGGGACTGTCTCTTCATGTTCAGGTGTACAGCACTGCGTACATCTAATAGCGCTTTAGAAATGATAAGTAGTAGTAGTGGGTACCATGTAAGCCACATTGAGCCTGCAAATAGGTGGGAAAATGTGGGGTACAAATGCAACAAATAAATAATTGCAGTAGAGTGCTCATGCGTTGAAGGCTAAGAAGCCCATAGATATAAAATGGGCTTCTACCGTTTTAGCCCCCGCTGAGCTTTAGTAAAGGGGTCCCTAAATGCGTGAATTGGCACAAGTTGATTACCATTGCGCAAACATGGTAACTGCTTTTGTGGTATTTTATACACTCATTTGAACATTAAGGTATTTTGTGTCAGGAGTATAACTAGGTGCACGTTCAAACAGCCTGTATTGCAGTTACGCAACAACTACCATTCAAGAACCAACAGTTCTGCAGTTAGAGCAAGTCCAGCTAGCACCGTCTAAGGGGGTCTTTTACTAAAAATTAGCAGCAGGAATAAAATGGGACCTGCTGCAGATAACTCGAGCTAACCTTCAGTAAAAGACCCCTTAAATGTCCTAAATAGGACGCTGTAAGTGCCTCTGGGCTAGTTTCAACCAGAACATCACGTTTTGATATTTTAACGCGAGTCCTGCAGATGAAATGCTGGGCACTCGTCGCATGTTAATGCTTTGCATTGAGGCTTGGGAACTGCAAAAATTAACACACTAGTAAAAGGATGGAATGGACAAGCCATTGCTGGGCTTTATTTACGTATTAACATTTCTAGATGGCTGGTTCCCTGAGAGGTCTAGGCAACATGCAAAGTTAAAAACATCAAAATGGATATAAATTTATATACTCCCTCCTTGGATTATCTAATTAAGGAGGTTTACAAAGTGTCAAAAATCATAAAAGGTACAATATAAAAGAGGTCAGAGGGACAACATATTAGCTGTATGACAGTGGAAATTAGGGCTGTACCGAATATTTGTATTCGATTTAATCTGCTTCCAAATAGTGCCCCGAATACATTATTCGTATTCAGCCGAAGAGTGATTTAGTATGAATAAACCGGGCTCTACTTTGCTAAATCCTACTGAAATAAGCACTTGATCTCTGATTTCTTGTTGCTTCTTTTATTCTTTGTTATGTTAAAAGCTCGATACTTGTTATTCGTATTCCTTATTCGTATTTGGCTGAATAATAATTTCCATTATACGTATTTGGCCGAGTAGTGAAATATGCTGTTCAATATAGCTCTAGTGTAAATATTTTATGTGGATTCATCCTGAACTGTTTTTAGAAGTTATCATTGTGGTCAGCCGCTGCCTAGTCATAACTTCCAAAATAATCTGTAAACTGCTGTGTTAAGTCTGGTGAGGTTATTGAACTGTCACGTAGCAAACTTTAAAAACACAGACACACAAATTCACACTAAAATGAAATAAAAGGGTACCAGCACAGAATCTCTGTTTTATGAGCCAGGGCAGTGAAATGAGCTTATGTAAGCTCCGACTTTGTTACATTGGGGGTGTGATGATGGCAGTGGGTGTGTGGATACATCTGCTTAAATGAAGGATGTTCTTAGGTCAAAGCAGGACAAGCAGTGCTTAGCAGAGCATTTCTTTTTCCCTTAGGGTTCCTGATGCTCATGCTTACAATCAGACTGCGTCATAAATCATAGCACAGTTTACCCTTCTAGAGATTCCACAGAGAGGTCGTGGTTCTTTGATGATGCTTGACATCCGTCAGGACCAAGGCATCTCTTTTCAGGGATGCACACTAAATAAATATAAAACATCTGCCGGAAGAAAAGTGTTACTTGTTTTGGAAGGCTCTTTTACAAGCTTTGATGGTTAAGCCTTGGCCTTGGAAATTCCCCTTCTGCATTTTCATATGGTAGAGGTGAAAGAGTTCGGTTGCAATTTCAGCAGCTGTTGCAAAACACAGGAGGATGCATTCGTATCAGCCTCAGGTCCTGGCTCTGGCAGTGTGGAAACAGTGTGCAGAGCCTAATAATGACAAGCTGCTCCACTGCAAATAAATATTTTAAAATAATAAGTGGGGAAAGCATGCAAGGCATGGCTCATGGAAGTCTTTCCAATCTCTCTGCATATGTGTGTGTACTGGGGAGGGGAGTTTGGTGGGTATGTGTGTACATGTTTTTGTGTGAGGGTGTACATCTATGCTTGTATGTTGGGGTATGTGAGTATGCTTTCTATGGGTCTATCAGCAGGGGAAGGCAGTTTGAAAGGTGCAGTTCTTCCTATGTTACAGTGAATCAGTGTACTTATATTGCAGAAGTTAGACTGACTTCTCGTATAGAAATGTATTATGACATTTTTTGGAGAGGGTTAATTTATATTCTGCCTCCTGCCAGATGGTGAAACTTCACTCCTACAGAAGATAAACCAGATCACCTCCTCCCTTTCTGTGAATAGAACTTTCTTCTGGTCCTTTAAATCTATTGCCTTCCCATTTGGCTGGATCCTACTTTGTCTCTGCTGCCTGTTACAATGGAAGCAGGCAGGACAGGCTCAGGAAGGGCAGCTTCACTCAGATTCTGCTGACTTCAGAAAAAAAGCCAGATTGTTAGCAACTCTAACCACCTGAGTCTAGAGTCCATCTCACAGCCCCCCCCCCCCCCCCAAACATGCGGACACAAAGTACGTGCAGAGTTTGCCAGTGGTTTAATCTGACTCTGCCCAGAGCAGCATATATAACTTGCCAATGCATATAGCAGCAGATAAGAAAGCAGTATAATTTTTAAGTAGTTTTTACAGTAGAATGAAAATGAAATAAAGTGATAGGGAAATATTAATATTTCCTTTGGGGCCCTTTTACTAAGTTGTACTAAGCAGCTAATATGGGTTTTAATGTGCAGAAAATGTTAGCACTGATGTGTAATAACATTTACTGCACAGTAAATGACATATGGTGCGGTAAAAAGGCAGTGCTAACTGCTTAACGTGGCAGTGGGCATGTCCGTGAGAGTGGAAGTGGAGTCTCCATATCATCTAGCGTACGGGCTATTACTGTGCACTGGCTGTCCCAACTGGCGATAGTGCAGCCACAAGAGGAGGCAGGAAGTGCTGCAGTGCTTCCGCCAGTCAAGTAGTGCACCCTAAGGTGGAGGAGGCTGAGGAAGTAAATACATTATGGCAGGTAGCCATTCCCATGGTGGTGTACCTCGCTTGACAGCATCACTGTTTCCAAAGTCTCTCTCTCTTCCACATGTCCAGTCCCCCCTTTTCCAGACCTCCACCCTGACAACAAAACCTCATCCCCAGCATCCTCTCCCTGTTTTCTGTAATGCAAACCCTATCCCCTCAATCCTAACCCTCTTTCCCCCAAGTATTCTTCCGGAGGTCACTGAGGGGTCCGTTTACTAAGCTGCCTATGAGCGTCAATTTGGAGTTACTGCCTGGGTACCGCGTGGCCCGGGCTGTAATTTTGTTTTTTATGTACGTCCACTATTTTCCTGCGTGCGGCGGAAACCAGGCGTTAATCGTCATTCTATGTGTGTAGACTATTACAGCACAGTTACCACAGGAGACCTAACCACTAAGTCAGTGGGTCTGAGACCTTACTAGCGGTAAGGTCTGAGACACAAAATGGACACGCGCCAATTTTTATTTTGCCGCAAGTCCATTTTTGGCTAAAAAAAATTTTAAAGTTTTTTTTTTTTACAGGTATGTTGAAAAATGGATCTGCGTGCGCAGCCCATTCTTCAGTGCACCTTAGTAAAAGGACCCCTGAAAAGTTAAGAGCATAAGAATAGCCATACTGGGTCAGACCAATGGTCCATCTAGCCCAGTATCCTGCTTCTAACAGTGGCCAATTCAGGTCACAAGTACCTGACAGAATCACCAAAGAGTAGCAAGATTCATGCTACCGATCCCTGGGACAAACAGTGGCTTTCCCCATGTCTGTCTCAATAGCAGACTCTTGACTTTTCCTCCAGGAACCTGTCAGCCTTTTTTTAAACCCAGATACACTAACCGCTGATACCACAACCTCTGGCACTGAGTTTCAGAGCTTAACTATTTGTTGAGTGAAAAAATGTTTCTTCCTGTTTGTTTAAAAAGTACTACCATGTTATTTCCTTGAGTGTCCCCTAGTCTTTGTACTTTTTGAAAGAGTAAAAATTGATTTACGTTTACCCGTTCTATACCACTAAGTATTTTGTATGCCTCTATTATATCCCCTCTCAGCTGTCTCTTTTCCAAGCGGAAGAGCTCTAACCTCTTAAGCCTTTTTGTATATGAGAGGAACTCCATCCCCTTAATCATTTTGGTTGCCCTTCTTTCAACCTTTTCTAATTCTGTTATATCATTTTTAAGATACGACAACCAGAATTGCACACAATACTGAAGGTGTGGTATCACCATGGAGCAATACAGAGGCATTATAATATTCCTTGTCTTATTTTCTATCCCTTTCCTTACACCAGTTCCAAAAAATCCTAAAGCCAGCCTCTCAGAGGTTAGCAACTGTCGTCCGATTGCCTCCATTCCTTAGTTTGTTAAATAATGGAAGGTTATGTTACTGAACAATTAGTTAAATATCCAAGCCATCATGAACCTCTTCATGGTACTCAACTGGGCTTTAGAGCAAATTAGTACAGAAATGGTTCTTGGCACCTTGGTAGCCCATGGAAAGAGTATATTGATTAAAGATCAGTGTGATATTATCTTACGATTTGACCTTTCTAGTGCCTTTGACCTAGTAGATTGGCGGACTTTGATTAATATGTGCCATCAATGTGGAATTCAGGAAAAGGCACTAGATTGGCTACAGGGTTCTCTGAAGAATTGTTGCTATATGGTTAAGAAAGATGGCGTTTTGTCTGATAAATGGAGAGCTTCAAGTGGAGTTACACAGGGCTCATAGTTATCCCCTATTTTGTTTAACTTATTGATGAGATCTCTGGGCTTCTTGTTAGATCAATTAAAATTTACCCACTTCATTTATGTGGATGATATAACCGTATTCTTACCATGTTCTTCGTCTTGGGGTGAAATTTTGTCTCGTAATCAGTTATGTATGAAACTAATTGATACTTGGATTTCCGCTCATCATATGAAATTAAATAAGGAGAAAACCAAATTTATTTACATTGGGTCCAAGGAGGATACAAGATATCTATCACAGGTTTTTATAGATGGGAACAGGTTTTCTTTAAACTTGCAGTAAAAGTTCTTGGGGTAGAATTAGATAATCTATTAACGATAGAACACCATGTGTCTGTGATGTTGAAGAAAATCTATCTTACCTTTAGGAAACCCAGGGCTATTAAAAAATATTTTCCTGTGGATATCTTTCGGTTGTTGGTCCAATCGCTTATGTTATCTAGATTTGATTACTGTAATCTTTTGTTGATTGGATGTTTTAAATCTCTTCTTGATCTCTTACAAGTAATGCAAAATATGTCGGTTATGTTGATATTCGGTCTGTTGAGGTATGATTCAGTGAGAAGTTATTTAATATTACATTGGCTGTCTATTAAGGCCCGTATTTATTTTAAGGTGAGTATAATGGTGTATAGTGATGTTCCTTCATATATGACTGATCTAGTGGTGCTACTACATAGAGTTAGTACTAGGAATCAATTTCTCCTGGATATCAAGGAGGTGCTTTGCTGCAGAAATGGCTGTTAGCCATTATTTTACTTCCTTGGCCTCATCTCATGTTAAGTGTGGTCACAGATAGCATAGACACCTGCACTATCTGCCACTACATATATATCACAGAGCCTGTGCAGTGGTTGCAGTAAATGCAGGGCAGATGCTGGGCATGACCTGCACTTACCCAGAGTAGTGTTGAACTTCCTGTGCTATAGTTTGGTCTACTACCACACAGGAAGCGTAAAACCCTAGCATGCTGTAGTAAAAGGATTCCTCTGTATGCATCAGCAGGGTGTGTGTGTCTATGTATGTTTATCTCTTTGATGTGTGTGTTTGCTGGGGAGATATCTGCAGTTGCGGGGGGGGGGGGACACTTATGGGGTGGCTAGATTGAGGAAGAAGGGGTAGTTTGGACCATGTAAGTGTAGTTGTAGAGGACTAGTTTTATTTTGGGGGAATGGGACAATTTGTGTGGTGGAAGGACATTTGCAATGTGAGATAGTTGTCTGTTGCAGGTAGAGCAGTATGTGAGTGTGGCATACTTTTATAGAGGGTTACTTTTTTCAGGGGACAGTTTGTGGGGTGGTGGGGCAGTTGGGGGTAGCTTTTTGAATTGGGGCAGTTTGCAGGAGATAGTTTTAAGGAGTGATATGGATTGTGGTGGTTTAGCAGTGGCCGGGAATATTTTGGGGGCGTGAGAGAAGTTTGCAGCTTTTCAGCTTGGAGAAGAGACGGCTGAGGGGAGATATGATAGAAGTGTATAAAATAATGAGTGGAATGGATCGGGTGGATGTGAAGCGACTGTTCACGCTATCCAAAAATACTAGGACTAGAGGGCATGAGTTGAAGCTACAGTGTGGTAAATTTAAAACGAATCGGAGAAAATTTTTCTTCACCCAACGTGTAATTAGACTCTGGAATTCGTTGCCGGAGAACGTGGTACGGGCGGTTAGCTTGACGGAGTTTAAAAAGGGGTTAGATAGATTCCTAAAGGACAAGTCCATAGACCGCTATTAAATGGACTTGGAAAAATTCCGCATTTTTAGGTATAACTTGTCTGGAATGTTTTTACGTTTGGGGAGCGTGCCAGGTGCCCTTGACCTGGATTGGCCACTGTCGGTGACAGGATGCTGGGCTAGATGGACCTTTGGTCTTTCCCAGTATGGCACTACTTATGTACTTATGTGGGGGGAGGGCAGGTTACAGGTGGTGTTGCAGATGTGTGTGGGGTAGTATTTTTGGGTTTTGTGGGCAGTTTGGAAGTGAGATGGTTTGAGACAGGTTAGTTTTTTTTTTGGGGGGGGGGGACAGTTTGGGGGTTTGGAAGAGTAGAGAATTACATGTTTTCAGCTGCCTTACCATGATCTGTAACTGCTACATTTTACTCTTACGTTTCACTGCTACAGAATCTGGAACTCCTTTTTCTCTTGAAATGTACTGTGCAATACTTTTGGAGCTTCTCTGGAACCTCTGGTCCAATCTGGCACATTTTTTAAAACTCTGCATGCCTTTTTACTGGTTTTTGTTTTTTTAGCACAAATCAAGTTTCATCCCATTCTATTTACATTTTTGGAGAGTTATTTTATCCCCAGACAGATGAACAGAAATTCTTGATTTTCTTTTGTTTAATTCTTTCCAACTTCTGTTGGATTGGAAAGAATACAAAAGAGAGACAAATGAAGAACAATATTGGAGCTCATTTTCAAAGCACTTAGACTTACAAAATTCTATAGGTTACTATGAGGGACGTTTTCAATATGGCGTTTAAGTCAGACTTTGGACACTTTGCGCTAAACATCCGAAATCCAAATAGCAAATGTAACCATTTTGGAAAAAAGAAAAACATCTCTCTCTATTTTTTTTTTCAAAAATACCATTTCAAACAAGGTTTTGACTTTGTGCGTTCATTTTTTTATGCCATTTTCGAAAACAAATTGCCCAAGTTAAAAACACACAAAATCAAGCCATTGGGATGTAGGAGGGGCCATCATTTTTTAGCAGACTGGTCCCCAGACATCACAGGAGTGCAATGGGGCACCCTAGAGAGCACTGCTGTGGAATTCATGTAAATACTCCCAGGTACATATTTCACCGTTGCTCCCTTATCATGTCTGCTGTGCCCCCCAAAACCCTCTACCCCCAGCTGTACACCACTACAGTAGCCCTTATGGGTGAATGGGGCACCTATATGTGGGTATAGTGAGTATTTAGTGAGTTTTGGAAGGCTCACAGTTCCTACCACAAGTATAACGGGTAGAGGGAAATATGGGCCTGGGTTCACCTGTCTACAGTGCACTGTCATAGAGGCTGGTGAGTACTATTTTTATTCTCTTTTTTTTTGGGGGGGGGGGGGGTGGGTGGGTGGGTCATCCCTTAATCCCTCCAGTAATTATCTGCTCATTTAGGGCACCTTTTTGTGTCCCATTAGTTAGAAAAACAGATCCAGACCAAAACAAAGTTTTCACCCTAGATGTTTTGGTTTTGTTCCATTATGTCTGTACATAAGTAATGCCACACTGGGAAAAGACCAAGGGTCCATCGAGCCCAGCATCCTGTCCATGACAGCGGACAATCCAGGCCAAGGGCACCTGGCAAGTTTCCCAAACGTACAAACATTCTATACATGTTATTCCCGGAATTGTGGAATTTTCCCAAGTCCATTTAGTAGCGGTTTATGGACTTGTCCTTTAGGAAACCGTCTAACCCCCTTTTAAACTCTGCCAAGCTAACCGCCTTCACCACGTTCTCTGGCAACGAATTCCAGAGTTTAATTATGCGTTGGGTGAAGAAAACTTTTCTCCGATTTGTTTTAAATTTACTACACTGTAGTTTAATCGCATGCCCCCTAGTCCTAGTATTTTTGGAAAGCGTGAACAGACACTTCACATCCACCTGTTCCACTCCACTCATTATTTTATATACCTCTATCATGTCTCCCCTCAGCCGTCTCTTCTCCAAGCTGAATAGCCCTAGCCTCCTTAGTCTTTCTTCATAGGGAAGTCGTCCCATCCCTGCTATCATTTTAGTCGCCCTTCGCTGCACCTTTTCCAATTCTACTTTATCTTTCTTGAGATGCGGCGACCAGAATTGAACACAATACTCAAGGTGCGGTCACACCATGGAGCGATACAACGGCATTATAACATCCTCACACCTGTTTTCCATACCTTTCCTAATAATACCCAATGTCCAAGTGTTAAGCATTCCCTAATCCCACCTTTGAAATGCTTCTGATACTTCCCTTTGTGATTTGGATGCACTACAGACGAATTGCAAAGATAAACGTCTGCAAAATAGATTTCAAAAATAACGATTTGGATGTTTTGTGAAGAAATTTTATCCAAATGGTGCTTTATGACACATTTTGGATGTTTTTCTCTTTTGTAAAAGAGCTTCTATGTAACTTTGTGTCTGACTGCTTTGAAATTACCCCTCATACCCGAAACAAGAAAAAAGAAATCTGGTAACAAAAAGTAGATTTCAGAACACCAGAATTTTACGGAATGTCTATTATTTTTCTGAGAACAAACTTGTACTGTAAAAGCTTGTCCATTGAAATACACGCCCAATAGCAGAAGCTGGGAGGGAGGAAAACTGTGTGGCATGACTGTAAATCACAAGCTACAGACTGGCGCTTACAAAAATTATTCCTGCTTGCTCTGCTCTGCAGGACAAGTATCGTGTCCACCACTTTGTCAAGTAAATGTTTAGGTCATGAGAGCAAGTGTTTTACTGTGAATGAAAAATGAGTCTGGTTTCTTTGGTTACAGAGAGCCGAGAAGGTGAACTAGTAACCAGATAGGTCATGATTTTGCTTTAGCACAGTGTAGCAAGGCAGTTTTTTGTGCGTAGTATGCAAAAAAGACAGGGAGAAAGAGATTGTAGAGGATTCTCTTTTTGAAGAGACAGGTCTTCTATTTAATTTACAGGTTTCTGTCTTAGGCACCGAAACAGCCTGTAGAAAAAAAAAAGTTTCCAGAGTGCATTTATAGCAATGAATCATATTCAGAGCAGAGAGAAGCTGTCTTTCTCACAAGCACTGAATGGGGTAATTCCTGGTCTCAATGTTCAAGAGCTAGATAAAGACTGTGAAAGAAAAAAAAAAAAGAATCTGGGCTAAGGTAGTTTACTGCAAAATTCTGATTAGGTTTATAGTCTGATTGTGGTCGTCTTCCCGTTACAGCATAAAAAACAATAAGTGTTGCCATACTGGGACAGACTGAAGGTCCATCAAGTCCAGTATCCTGTTTGCAACAGTGGCCAATTCTTAGTTGCCACCCGGGGTGTAGTTCCCCCCTCCCCTGCACCCTGAGCATTGGGGTGCATCAAGCATGCATGCGGCTATTGGCTCTGCTGGTCCCCTGTCCCAGAACAGGAAGTTAACTTCACAGGGGGCAGGGGACCAGCAAACCGACAGCCACGTGCCTGCTCAGTGCATCTACTACTACTACTACTTAACATTTCTAGAGCGCTACTAGGGTTACGCAGCGCTGTACAAATTAATAACTAAGGACGGTTTCTGCTCAGAAGAGCTTACAATCTAAAGGACGAAATGTCAAGTTGGGGTAGTCTAGATTTCCTGAGTAGAGGTGTTGTGATTAGGTGCTGAAAGCGACATTGAAGAGGTGGGCTTTGAGCAATGATTTGAAGATGGGTAGGGAGGGGGCCTGGCATATGCGCTCAGGGAGTTTGTTCCAAGCATGGGGTGAGGTGAGGCAGAAAGGGCGGAGCCTAGAGTTGGCGGTGGTGGAGAAGGGTACTGAAAGGAGGGATTTGTCTTGAGAGCGGAGGTTACGGGCAGGGACGTAAGGGGAGATGAGAGGTAAGGAGGGGCTGCAGATCGAGTGCATTTGTAGGTTAGTAGGAGAAGCTTGAACTGTATGCGGTATCTGATCGGAAGCCAGTGAAGTGACTTGAGGAGAGGGGTGATATGAGTATATCGGTCAAGGCGGAAGATAAGACGTGTAGCAGAGTTCTTGATGGACTGAAGGGGGGATAGGTGGCTAAGTGGGAGGCCGGTGAGGAGTAGGTTGCAGTAGTCAAGGCGAGAGGTAATGAGAGAGTGGATGAGAGTTCGGGTGGTGTGCTCAGAGAGGACACCTCCTTGCTGCCCCCACCTCACCGCCCTTAGTACGCTAGAGGTCAATCCAGGTCACAAGTACATGGCAGAATCCCAAAAGAGTAAAACATATTTTATGCTGATTATCCTATCTATAAGCCGTGGATGTTCCCCATTCCATCTTAATGGCTTAAGGATTTTTCTTTTAGGAAATTATCCAAACCTTTTTAAAATCCTGCTAAGCTAACTGCTTTTACTACATTCTTGGGCAACAAATTCCAGAGTTTAATTACACCTTGAGTAAAGAAATATTTTCTCTGGTTTGCTTTAAATTTACTACTTTGTAACTTCATTGCATGCCCCCTCCCCTAGTCCTAGTATTTTTGCAATAAGTGCACAAGTGGTTCATGTCTACCCATTCCACTCCACTCAGTGTAGTATAGATCTCTGTTATATCTCCCCTCAGCCTTTTCCTAGGTGATGACTCCCAATATGGAACCTTGCATCATGTAGTTATAATTTGCACTTACTTATATTAAATGTCATCTGTCATTAGGATTCCCGTCCCTCAGTCTCATAAGGTCCTCTTGCAGTTTATCACAATCCTCTTGTGACTTAACAATTTTGAATAACTTTGTTTCATCAGCAAATTAAATTACCCCACTAGTTATTACTATCTCTAGATCATTTATAAATATGTTAAAAGCAGCAGTCCCAGCGCAGACCCCTGGGGAACCCCACTATCTACCCTTCTCCATTGAGAATACTGACCATTTAAAACTATTCTCAGTTTTTTTTTTGTTACATTTGTACCCCGCGCTTTCCCACTCATGGCAGGCTCAATGCGGCTTACATGGGGCAATGGAGGGTTAAGTGACTTGCCCAGAGTCACAAGGAGCTGCCTGTGCCTGAAGTGGGAATCGAACTCAGTTCCTCAGTTCCCCAGGACCAAAGTCCACCACCCTAACCACTAGGCCACTCTAATGCACAGGATCGCTTACCACCTCCTAAACAGGAGACACTAAGTGCTTCCAAGCCAACAGAATTAAATACCGTGCAGCAGGGGCGTAGCTACGTGGCGTCACGGGGGCATGGACCCCCATAGATTTGGCCCTGCCCCCCCGCCACCAACCCCCCCTCCCGCCACCAACCCTCCCCCACTGCTGTCGGGTACCTTTGCTGGCAGGGGTCCCCAACCCCCGCCAGCCGAAGTCCTTTTTTCTCTGGCGCGGCCGCGTTGCTGATTTGCAGGACGTCAGACTCACAGAAACAGAAGCCTGCCCTTGCAGATTAGCAATGTGGCAACGCAGGCTTCTGTTTCTGTGAGTCTGATGTCCTGCACGTACATCAGACTCACAGAAACAGAAGCCTGCCCTTGTAAATCAGCAATGCGGCCGCGCAGGCTTCTGTTTCTGTGAGTCTGACGTCCTGCACGTACGTGCAGGATGTCAGACTCACAGAAACAGAAGCCTGCCCTTGCAGATCAGCAACGCGGCTGCGCCAGAGAAGAGGACTTCGGCTGGTGGGGGTTGGGGATCCCCGCCAGCAAAGGTACCCGACGATGGTGGCGGGGGAGGGTTGGTGACGGTGGGAAGAGGGTGTCGAAAGGGTTGGTGCCGGGGGGGGGGGGGGTCAAAGGTGGTGGTTATTGCTCCTGTTCTGTGGCATTTGTTCGCTGTGAGGAAAGTTCATGTTATTCTACTTTGAGGATACACTCTGCTTTGGAAGTTTCAAATACTGAAGGCAGATGGAGCTAGCCGTCCATAGAGCACTATGGTTTTTCAGTGTTCTCTATCTCCACCTGCTGGTAGGCAGACATAACCCATCAGTTAATGGATTCATCTGCTGTGACTAAAGGAAAGAAAATTACCAAGGTAAGAACTTAATTTTCCCTTATTTTGTATCTAGGGTACTGGAGAGTTAAATAACTTGCTCAGAGTCACAAGGAGCTGCAGTGGGAATTGACCCCAGTTCCCAGGTTCTCAGGCTGCTGTATGAACCACTAAGCTACTCCTCTACTCCAGGATGGGACTTGATACACTGCCTTTCTGTGCTTACCAATCAAAGTGGTTTATATATTATATATAGATACTTATTTTGAACCTGGGGCAGTGGAGGGTTAATTGACCTGCCCGGAGTCACAAGTTGCTGCAGTGGGAATTGAACCCAGTTCCCCAGGTTTTAAGGCTGCTGCACTAATCTCTAGGCTACTCTATTGCCCCAGGTTCAAAATAAGTACCTGTATATAATATATAAATCACTTTGGGGGTTGTTTACTAAAGCTTAGCTGGAGTTATCTGCAGCAGGGCATATAGGAATAAAATGGGCCCTGCTGCAGATAACTCCAGCTAAGCTTTAGTAAACGGGGGTTTGATTGTAACCATAGGTAGCATATCAAATCTCATCCCCTTTATTGCACGTCTATTCATATGTTCCAAATTCATTATGTTTTGTCCATGTCACCTGCTTCCTTCTGCCTTCTTACTGATGGCATCCATTTAATTAAGAAAAGTGTCTGTTAAATTATTTATTTATTATGCTAACATTGTATTATATCTCTGGTATTTAAATTCCAGTGCTGTTAAATGTGTATATTTTTGATACTATTTCACGGTAGTTCTATTATTAGGTTTCAATTTACTGTTTTCACGTTTACCTCATTTATTGTATTTACGTTTATTCTCTGGTATTTTCAGTGCTTTTTTTGTGCCGGTACGCGCCGGTACAGCATACCGGCACCTTTTTTCCCTAGGGTTCCTGAGTTGCGTTCCTGCCGCCCGTCGAGATCCAGCGCCCCTGCCCCAGCTGCCCGCCCTCTTTGCTTCCCGACAGCCCTGCTTTCCGATCCAAACCTCCCCCCCCCCCGCGACGCGTTTCAATCTTTTATTTATTTTTTTTACTTGCAGTCACAGCGCCGGCGTTGTTGAGAGGACCAGGCTCGCCTCCTCATGCTTTCCTTCCCTTCGGTGTTCCGATTTGCTGCCTCTCAGTGTCCCGCCTTCGCGGAAACAGGAAACACGTCACAGGAAGGCGGGACACTGAGAGGCAGCGAATCGGAACAGCGAAGGGAAGGAAAGCATGAGGAGGCGAGCCTGGTTCTCTCAACAACGCTGGCGCTGTGACTGCAAGTAAAAAAAATAAATAAAAGATTGAAACGGGGGGGGGGGGGGGGGGGGGTTTGGACCGGAAAGCAGGGCTGTCGGGAAGCACAGAGGGTGGGCAGCTGGGGCAGGGGCGCTGGATCTCGACGTCGGGTGGGGAGAAGGTCTGATGTGGGGGTTGGATGAATGGCAGACCCTGGGGATGGGAGAACAGGGCACATGCTGGGCACTAGGGGTTGAGAAGGGTATTTTGCTGGGGCTGGGAGAAGGGAGCTGATTTAGGGAGAAGAGTCTGACTCTGTGGCTGGGAGAAAAAGGGACCAAGGACAGACGCTGAGGTTTGGGGCTGAGGGTCTGATGCTGGGGCTGGAGAAGAAGGGGAGGGCAGGGAAGAGAAAATTGCTGGACATGAAGGAGAGGGGAGGGGAGAGAGAGGATAATCAGTGGACATGGATGGCAGGGGAGGACAGGGGGCAGAGAAGAATGGGTCGCGGATGGCAGGGGAGGATGGAGCAGAGAAGAATGGCTGGTCACAGATGGCAGGGGAGGACAGGGGGCAGAGAAGAATAGCTGGTCACGGATGGCAGGGGAGGACGGAGCACAGAAGAATGGCTGGTCACGGATGGCAGGGGAGGACGGAGCACAGAAGAATGGCTGGTCACGGATGGCAGGAGAGGACGGAGCACAGAAGAATGGCTGGTCACAGATGGCAGGGGAGGACAGGGGGCAGAGAAGAATAGCTGGTCACAGATGGCAAGGGAGGACAGGGGGCAGAGAAGAATGGCTGGTCATGGATGGCAGGGGAGGACAGGGGACAGAGGAGAATGGCTGGTCATGGATGGCAGGGGAGGACAGAGGAGAATCGCTGGACATGGGAGGGGAGAGCAGGGGAGAGAGGAGAATTGCTGGACATGGATGGATGGAGGGGTTGGCGGGGAGAGAGGAGAAATGCACTTGGATGGAGGAGAGGGGAGAGAGAATTATTTCTTTATATGGATACAGGGGAGGGAAGAGAGAGGAGAAATGCTGGACATGGATGGATGGAGGGGTTGGCGGGGAGAGAGGAGAAATGCACTTGGATGGAGGAGAGGGGAGAGAGAATTATTTCTTTATATGGATACAGGGGAGGGAAGAGAGAGGAGAAATGCTGGACATGAATGGAGCGGAGGAAAGAAAAAAAGAAGATGCACATGGATGGAGATGAGGGAAAGGAAAGAGAGGAGAAAAACTGCACTTGGATGGAGAAAATAGGCAAAAGCTGGATCCATGTTGTACCTCCTCCAGTCAATTCCGCAGAGGAGGATCCAGCTTTTACTTATGGATGTAGGGCAAGAAATGAAGAAGAGGAAAGGAAAGAAATAAATGGAAAGGAAGCTCTAGAAATGGAGTTAAGAGAACAGATAGAGAGCAGCAGAATCAGAGGCTGGGACCAATATGGATAGAAAAACAAAGTCACCAGACAACAAAGGTAGAAAAAATCATTTTATTTTCATTTTAGTGTTTACATCTGTTGTCTTATTTTGCACTGGGTATACTGGAGCTGTAGCAGCTTACAGAAATTATTTATAATGAAAAAAATCATGTTATTTTTTTCTCCTATACTAGTATATTTTCAATGATGTCTGTTTATATGCGCCATGGCTGCTATAAGGGGTGTGGCCAATGTGGGTGTGTCTATCATAGGGGTGGAGCCATATGTGGTGACCCCGCCCACAATGAGTACCGGCACCTTTTTTTCTACAAAAAAAGCACTGGGTATTTTACTGTTATGCTGTTAACAAAATTATATGTTTTATGTTAAACTGTACCTACTGTACACCGCCTTGGGTGAATCTCTTCATAAAGATGGCTAATACATCTCAATAAATGAATAAAAACTAACTTAGTGTCTGAATTCTGGTATCTTTCTTCCACTTGTGTGTTTTGTTGCAGATTGCTACTTGCACATGGTTAAAGTGATTCTTAAGCAGCCAGTGCATGATAGAAAGGAAGTTGAGAATGCGGTTTTGATCCTCCCACCTTGTAGAAGATTAATTTTGCTGCTTGGAGGTACTGTTTATTTAAGGTTCCAGTATTAGCAGTAGTTTCTTTCTTTCTTTCTTTTTTTGCTTTCACACAAGATCTGGAGCTGATTTAGAAACACAGCTTTCAGAAGTTTAAGAGTAAAGCAATCAAGCAAACTATTGTGACTCAGGAAAGAGTGCAGTGTGGGCATAAGGAATAGCTTCAGAACTCAAAAGATATGTGGAAAACAAGTATAAAATTGTTTTGAAGATCTGAACAGTAAAATAGGGGTATCTGATGTTCTCCATCCACTCCTACAACCAATAGCGCAGACACTGTCTTGGATTACAAATAGGTTGCAGCTTTTTTAACAATACACAGTGAGGAATATCCCACCAAAAATACCTGAGCCATCACATTGAAAAGGTAACCCAAACCACCAAGGGTCCACTTGGGCCATATTACTAACTACGTAGATGCAGGACACCAAGGGGACCTTTTACAAAGTAGTATAGGGCACCTATGCGTGTCCAACGCATGCCAGATTGGCACTACCGCCTGACTACTGCATACCCAGGGCGGTAATTCTATTTTTGATGTGCGTCCAAAACCTTACTGCTAAGTCAATGGGTGGCAGTAAGGTCTGAGGCCGAAATTGGACACACGCTGGTTTTAATTTTGCTGCACGTCCATTTTCAGGCACAGAAAAAATTGTCTTTTTTTCCAGGCATGCTAGAAAATGGATCTGCACGTGTCCAAAACACGCGCCTACGCCAGCGCAGGCCACCTTTAGGCATGCCTAAGTAAAAGTGCCCCCAAGGCTTTTCCTCACTCCTTGTCTCTGGTAATAGTTCCTGGTCAGTTGTGCCCTAGGAGGATAATTTTAAAATGCTTAGGTTGAGGGGCTAAGCGTTCGCCTGTTTTGGGCCAAGTTTATGAGGTGCATATGCATCTTAATAAAAATGCCCTGAAAAGCTTCTAAAATGAAGCAATGGACTGACACTGGCCCAGGAGCCTGGTGGAAATGTTTGCACATAAAATACTTATGATCTTGCCTAAGGTAGGATTAACCCTTTTGTGGGCCTTAGGCAGTGCATTTTTTCTACCAAAAAAGGTGCCAGGACTCGAATGCCAGGCCACCCTTCAGGAATGGGGTGATCAGTGAGAGACCCACACTACAATAGCCAGGCCCCCTGCAACCAGTCACAGAATCTATGACAAGGCAGAATTGTTGTGTAGAGCCTGAAATCTTTCATTAACACTTGGGCACCATGGGTCAATTTTAGCAGACAATAGAAAAGGTGCCACGGTACTCAGTACCCCCAAGTACCCCCTCAAAAAAAGCCCTGGCCTCAGGCAAATAAGCGCTAGGCTCCCATCAGAATATAAATACATGTAAAAATTCCCCAAAACAGGGTCTTGCGTGGTCTTGACAGAAGAGTAAAATTGGCAGAGGAGGAAAAAGCAAGTAAAAAGCACAGCGGAGTTCCTGCCTACTGGAAGGTGTGCTCAGAGGGTGAGAACAGACAGACCTCGGTGAGTAATAGTGCCTGTAGCCTCTTCCCCCCACTAGTCTCCTTTTTGCCAACAGCTGACCTAATGGGGCAAAAATCTGCCTTGGGTGATCCATTGAATTAAGACATCCAAGAGGGTCCTCCTTAAATATTTGGACCCTAGGCATGTGCCTAGTTTGCCTATGCCTTAATCCTCCATTACCTTGCCACTGTGCATATTTGTACGTGGGAGACAGTTTTATAAGTGCCATTTTACACGTGCATATTGTCACATATGCAGAAAATCATCTGCTAGGCATCACATTTATGTTGGTTCAGAAACAATAGTGCTATGCACAGTGAGAACACTATGCATCAGTTAAGGTAACTGTGGGGCTCTTTTACTAATGCAGGTAGGTGCCTACGCATGTACAACACGTGTCAAAGTAGAACTACCGCCCGGCTACCGCATGTCCCAAGCAGTAATTCTAATTTTGACGTACGTCCAAAACACGCGGCACAAAATAATTTCTATTTTCTACCACGTGGTGCTAACCAGGCTGTAAACGCCAGTGTACATGCGCTGACAATTCCTGCCTGGTTAATGTGCGAGACCTTACAGCTAAGTCAATGGGTGACGGTGAGTTCTGAAGCCCAAAATGGATGCGCGCTGATTTTTATTTTGCCATACGTCCATTTTTGCCCCCCCCCCCAAAAGGCCTTTTTTACAGGCATGCGGAAAAATGCACATGCTGACGTCCAATACATGCGCCTACACAAGCGTAGGCCATTTTCTGGCACAACTTAGTAAAAGGTAGACTGAAGCTATTGCAAGTCAGTCTCTTTATTGTTTTAAAAATGTAACGGCAGACTTCATATGTTCATCTTTGAAGTTTGTTCCTTGGCTGTACTGACTACTGGAGAGAATGCTTTAAAAATTCAAAAGCTAGAGGAAACATCAGCTTTTTCTGGGACAAGGATTTTGGAAACTTTCTGTTCAATTACTACAGTCTCAAATTTCTATGATGCAAGATAGAAATGGAGAACATTGGAAATTATACTAGGGAACTGAACTTGTGACTTTTGAATTTCCCTCAGCTCTTAACATCTACACCAAAAGAATTATTCTATAATTTTTTGAGAGAAGTGTTCAAGTATACTGAAGAGGGTCTCCCCCTTCCCCCACCAAAGATATTTTACCTTCCTTTCTCAAAGCAACATTTTACTCCTGAAGGAGATCAATGTCTCTTTCTGATAGCTTGGATTTGACTGGTATTCTTAAAAAATCTAATGAAAAGGTTATTTCAAGGAGTACTTTGTTAGTTACTTTTATCTTCCAACAAGATAAATATGCTTTACTTCGAGTTTACTTTCGATCAAAGGATTCTACTTTTCTTGACTGAAAAACTTTCTGATGTTGCTAGATTGACTCAAACTAGACGAAAGCAGTTCTTTAACTGCTGGCAAAAGGTTTGGGAAATAGGTGTGAAGATCCAATTAAGATATCCCTGCAAATGTACAATTCTTTTTGATGATAATTCATATATCTTTTATAAACCTTCTCAACTGCAGTTTTTCCTGGAAGGTAAAAGATCTGCTAGATTTGGAAACTAAGTTAAGTCTGTTAGTTAAGCCATAATTAGGCCACTTCTTATTAATTTTTTGCAATTTAATTTCATCTTTTTATGTACCTTTTTCCTCTGGTAGTAATGGTTTCTTGGTCTCCCTTTTTTGTGGACTATATTGAGCTATGTAGTTTTCCTTTTTATTTTTTTGTTTATTCAGTTGTTCTAAGTTCTATATCCTTATTCATAGTTGTCTTTGATGTACTTTCTAAAAAGCATTAATAAAAATAAATTAATGAAATGTAATAGCAGCAGTCCCATCTACTGAGCAGGTATAGATTTCAGTACAACAACCAACACAAGTAGGTTTCTCTTAAGTGAATGTTCTTTAGACACAATATAATGCGAAAAAGAATTCAGCATGGCAGAAGTAAAGGCAACCAGATGGACTGTGTGTTGTGTTGCCCCTCTGTCCAAACTAATCAAACCCTTTTTTAAATGATTTCAAAATGTTGCTGTGGGTAGTCAGTTTGTTAGCTATTTATTATTTCTTATGCATCAGTAACAGAAACCCAATGTGAGAGAGTTTCTCCAGAGCATATATTTGGGTTTGGAGGCTTTTCAAGGACCTTGGAAATCATTTGTCATGTGTCAGCAGACTCTGGTGGTTTAGTTAAGTAAAGGCACATTTAGCAAAGCTGTGGGAACAACCAAATGTTACTGAAGAAATCATAGCAAATATTACAGATATTTGTAACTAACAGTGTGGCATATTTACGAAGCTGTAGTATGTGCTTAATGCAGCTTTTAGCACAGTGCATTAAGGGACCCTTTTACTAAGTAGCAGTAAGCCCACCACGGAACTGCCGCTGGGCTACCACAACAGCAAGGCAGAGTTCCCACACCCAATGCACGCCATATGCGGCGCTACAAAATTATTTTCTATTTTTGTAGCAATGGTGTTTAACTGGCAGTAATTGGGCAGTGCCACGTGCTGCCCGGCTACCGCTGGGTTAGCACAAGAGCCATCGAGGTGGTGGTAAGTGCTCACCCTGAAATGGCAGCGCAGTAAGTGGTTCACTTACTGCACAACCATTTCTTTAAAAAAACAAAAGACAGCCTTTTAACTGCTGCAGTAAAAGGGGGCTTCAGCACACATCAAAAGCACATGCTGACACTCGCACAGGCCCCCTTTTACCTCAGCTTAGTAAAATGACCCCTAAATGATAGTGTTCATGGACTGCTGTGTTAAACACCTTTCACAAATGTTTGTTAGCGGTAGGGAATGGTCACCGCATCTCAAAAGAGATGTAGCGGAATTAGAAAAGGTACAGAGAAGGGCAGTGAAAACGATAAAGGGAATGGGACGACTTCTGTATGAGGAAAGGCTAAAGTGGCTAGGGCTCTTTAGCTTGGAGAAGACACGACTGAAAAGAGATATGATAAAGGTCTATAAAATACTGAGTGGAGTGGAGTGGATTGGGTAGACGTGAATTGCTTGTTTACTGTTTCCAAAAATAATAGGACTAGTGTGCACACAATGAAGCTACTAAATAGCAAATTTAAAACAAACTGGAGCAAATATTTCTTCATGCAATGTGTAATTAAACTTTTGAATTTGTTGCCAGAGAATGTAGTAAAAGCAGTTAGTTTAGCAGGGTTTAAAAAGGTTTGGCTAATGTCCTAAAAGAAAAGTCCATAAGCCATTATTTATTTTCCAAATTTCTCTACCGCTTAACAGCTAGGTGGTTTACAAAATTAAAACAAACAAAAATTAAAATATAAAAAATAACAAAATAATGCAAAATACTCTTAAACATATCACAGCTAATAGAATTGCTGCTCATACTGCATCAAAACTTTCTTCACATAAAGGCTTCTACAAATAAATGAGTGTTTAAAACCCGCTTGAATTTTGCTATATTGGCACACAAGTTCAGTTGTCCCACCAATGCAAGATGGACTTGGGGAAATCCACTGCTTATTTCTAGGATAAGCAACATAAAATTTGTTTTACTGTTCTGGAATCTTGCCAGGCACTTGTGACCTGGATTGGACACTGTTGGAAACAGGATACTGGGCTTGATGGACCTTCGGTCTGGCCCAGTATGGCAACACTTATGTTCTTATGAATGGACAAGGATTTCACTTTGCAGTTAATACGGAAGTAGCTACTATATTTCGATTACTAACATAGCAGATAATATGGTACTAGTTAAGTGCTTTTTGTGTTACTGACTCTGCCTCCAGTAGTTAATACAAAGGTTTGCACTAGAGATGTGAACAGAGAAAACATTTTTTTTTTCGTTTGGCTTTTTTTCCCCCTCAAATCTAAAACTTTTCTTTGATTCATTTCAGAGATACTTTTTAATGTACCATGCAGATAGACCCTGGCCAATTAAATTTTTAGGTTAATGCCTGTTAAATTAATTTTGCACATGCTAGGTGTTCAATTCAGTATAGGTCACCAAAGTGTAGGTGCCAAAATGTTGAGCATTACACATTGTTCTATAATGGCATCTGCACAGCTAGATTTAGTTATGGAAGTCCACATTTATGTGTGATTATTTAAGGATGACCATTTATGCCTGGTCTATATAAATTTTGATCTTGGGAATCAGATAGGCAAGTGCCAGTCCCAGTAAAATGGAAGTCGAAGAAGTAGACATGATGGAAGTAGATTTAAAAAAACAAACAAACCTTTATTGTAGACACCAGATAAAAAGGTGCCCGACACAGCTGTATTTCGCCCAGCAGGGCTGCTTCAGGGCCATTGCTTATGCTAATAAACATATAAAAACATGTTAGCATAAAAATGGATATACACATACCTAATAAACAGAGACCAAACGGCCATAACATAATATATAAGTATAACTTAAAACCAATTGACTGTTAAAAACGCCATATTCGTTAGTATAACATAAAATTAAAAGTATATATAAACAGATCAATAAATATGTACTATGCACATAAGACAAATAAATACTTTAAAAGGTATCCTGGAACAAGTAAAGGTATCATTACGTACCCTTAAGATGTAATGGTGCTACTTTGCCCAAGGAGTAATACTGCCAATTCACCCAGGTAAAACTGAAACAATTAGAAAAATGTATATCAATAGTTATCTCAAAAAGGGTATGATACAAAAATAGTTTGTATGTGCAAGTCAGACAGAATATGAAAGAGAAACTCACCAGAGCCTCCAGACACAGGGCAGATGTTCGCTCATGCATATGAATCTGTGCGTGGCTGGAAAAACTGCCTTTAACCTTGAGGTTGGGTCATGTGACTTGTCAGTTGCATAAAACATTATTGGCACTAACAGCAGACATTCCAAAACATACATAACTCCCTTAAAAATAAAGGACCCTGTTTCCTCTTTTCTTTCCCATTTATGTATTGGACATAAATGTAATATAAAATGAATAAATAAAGTAATAAAAAAAAAGGACCCTGTTTATTAAGCCACGCTGTAGGTGAGCTATCATTCTTTGGGCACGCTAAAAATTAGTGCACGTTAATGCTAGACACCCATAGGAATATGTGGGCACCTTTAGCATTAGCGCATGCTAAATTTTAGTGCTCACTAAAACAATAGTGTGCCTTTGTAAACAGGGCCCAAAGATTTGGGAGAAAAGAAAAACATATTCTTAAAGGGCTCATTTTGTTTTTGCTGTTTTTAATCAATATTTTTAATGGTGTTAATTGTCATAGGGCCCTGTTTACTAAGCCACGCTGTAGGCATGCTAGTGTTTTTAGAGATGTATCATATTAGGTCAGACCAAAGATCGGTCAAGGCCAGTATCATAGCTCCGACAGTAACTAATCCAGGTCACAAGTGTCTGGTAGGATCCGATGGAATAGATCTATTTTCTATTGCTCCATACTCAGAGATGAGCAATGGCTACCTCAAAACTACATGGCTAATAACGCTTCAATGAAGTTTTCCTCCAGGAGCCTTTCTAAACTCTTTTTAAACTCAACCGTGGTAACTGCCTCAACCACATCTTCCGATAACAAATTCCATAGTTTCTCAGTTCTTTTTTTATTAATGTTTTTTATCAACCAAGTATCACCTTGATAACAAGCAAGAAAACAACCATCAAAAATCAAGTAACCATGTCAAAAATAAGACATATCCAATATAAATAATACCTATTTTTTTTAAAGCAGTTGTCTCTGTGGTGGTTACTACTTGGCATCTGTATAAACAGGTGACCAGGAGAATTAACAGTCCTTGATATAAACTTGAACCAGATGGAGACTCTGCAGTTCACATACAGTGGACTTTTTAACAAGGTGGCATTGTTCTGAAGCCAGGAGACGTGTAACCCTCTTCTCTTTGCAAAATCTAGCTTCTGTTTAATGCCACACTGATCATGAGAATGCTTAGATGGGTAACCTAGGAACAACTAATGGATGGTAGATTGTTAACCAGGAATAGAATACATGAAAAAGCAGTGAGCTAAGACGTAAAAAAATATCATGGGAACTGCAGATCTTGAGGAGAAATTTTGGTAACCTGCAACCCGTCAAGGGCAACTGTATGGATACAAATTAGTCTTCATGCTACAGAGACAAAATAGAGCTGAAAGCAAAAGTATCATCGATATAGTTCAGCTGGCAAGGAAAATAGCAAACCTCCCCCTTTAATATTATTCAAATGTCATTTGCTAGGAATGCCAGTGTTCAAAGTTTTTTTTTGAATGCTCCTTCAGCTTAAACTGCACTCTAGAAAATAAGAACAAAAAATCATGAGTCAGGGTATCATGCCAATGTCTATTTGAATCCTTTGTAAGTATGCTTGCTGCAAAATGTAGCATATGAAGGTGACAATGAACTGTTGAAGAATGATCTCCATGTTAAAAGCTTTTTTCAAATTAGCTGAGAGTGTGTTGAGGGGGGTGGGGGGTTGGGGAGGAGTGAGAGGGAGACAATGAAAGATGGACATCTTTTTTTTATTATTATTATTCAATAAACTCGAGAAACATAAGTAATAAAATATATTATGACAGAAAAGGAAGCAGACCTAGATATAAGATCTTATTTTCAGGTGGTTAGAAATTACTGCTGTTAAGTGGAAAAATGGGACCATCTATTGCAAGGTTAATCATTACAGAAAACTGTTTTACACCCAATTCACTTACTGATACCATACTAAGTCAAAGAGCAAATTCCTTGTTTATGATGAAAACACACATCCTATGCTTTTGGTCAACATGTCCAGACTTGTAAGATGACCTGTTGTTCCTTTGTCTAAAGAGGCACACGGAAAGGGACCCCATGGGAAGAAAGCCTAGATTTTCTGTAAGCTCCCTCTCATAAGGGATATACTGAGCAGTCCTGACTTCTACCACCTTGTATCTCTGAAATCTCTCTCTCTAATGTATGCATTTTCACCTAGTAGCCACACACTTCCCCCAACTGGTTTAGACTTCCAGCTTAGCTGAGATTGACCTCTTCCTGTGCCATGAATCTTCATTTGCAACTGTTTAGGTTCTTCCCCAATTTTTTATATACCCCTCTCAGCTCAGCCATGGCAGTGATCATAGGAGCCGAGTTTTTAAAATCATTGGGGGGGGGGGGTGCTAAGTCCAGTGGAAATAACCCCTCCCTGTACACATGCAAGGAATTTTCTCAATATTGGGGGTACTCAAGCACCCACAGAGCTGGCTCCTATGGCAGTGATAGTTCTTGGCCAGGGGCCTGAAATTATAGCTCCCTCTGGAGCCTAATTAAATCAAACTCACACATTTATGACAGTACACATATATAAAATGATGTTTATAAAATTACACCACTAAAATTATACATGATCACAAGATTATGCTTACTTTACACAACCCAGCTATAGGCAGGTTTTGGGTGGAGAGATGGAGTTGAAATAGCTTGTATATTTTATGCCTATATATTTATGTCTGCTTTCGAACAGGCATAAATGTCCACATTTTCATTTTAGCTGTGATTTCAGTAGGATTTTGTACCGGTATCTCATAGAAACACATGGCAGGGCATTTTCAAAAGAACGTCCAAAGCCAGAATTTGGACGTCTTGCTCATAACATCCCAAAAAAGAAAAGTTTATCTCGCAACTATTTTGGAACAGGAAGAACATCAGAATGTCCTGTTCAGAAATACATGAGAAGGACATTCATGTGCTGAAAACATCCAAAATGAACAGCCATTTTCCAAAATGAAATGTCCAAATTATGAATGCCAAAAACGTCTGTCTGGCATCATTTGTATAAAAATGGACATGCAGACATCACTGCAATACAGAGGGGCAGCCTAGTGGTCAGTACAGTGGGCTTTAAACAACAGGACCCAGGTACAAATCCCACCTTAATTCATTTATATGTTATTGTGAGCCCTCCAGGAACAAATAAAAACCTGCCATACCTAAAGGCCCACTACTACAATAGCCACCACATTTGCAGGTGGTCTTATAAGTTCAGGTTCAGTAGGTATCTCTTTGTTCCAGGAGGGTTCACATATTTGCACAGAAATGAGAGTTAAAATGGAAGTTACATCTGGGTCCCGTTGTTCAAAGTCCTCTCACTCACCACTAGACTACTCCTTATACTTGCTTGCTGCTCTATTAGGAATGGCAATAATAACTAAAGCTGTCATAAAGCCTGGTATCCACTATCACTTTCACTTAGTGGGGTGGGAGAGGGTCAGTAACCACTTGGGTATTAAGGAGGAGTCAGTCCTTCATCTCTCTCGTGATCAGCTGCTCAATCAGAGCACCTTTTCGTACCCTGGATATAAGAATATGTCCAAGATAAAATCATTCTTCTTGGTTGGCTTGAACTTTTCTTCCCATTCCATTAACATTGAAAGACGTCCTAATTTGGGCCCGACCTAGTCCCCCCAAGACATGCCTCCAATGTGCCCCCCTTGCTATATGGATGAACTGCAGTATAAAATGTCCAAATTGTGCCTTTCGAAAAATCCCCATTTGGACCTTTTTGGCAGATGGACCTATTTTTTTTTGGGGGGGGGGGGGGCCATTTTGATACATCCATCTGCTTTGAAAATGAGCGCCATAAGCATCTACAGTGATATGAAAAAGTATTCCCCCCCCCCCCCCCCCCCCCCCCGATTTCTCTTGTTATTGCTTATGTCGTGCTGAATGGTTTCTGATCTTTAAACAAAATGTAATACTGTATTAGACAAAGGAAACCTGAATAAACACCGTAGCAGATTTTAAATTGCTTCATTTAAGGAACAAAATTATCCAGCGTTCTTATCACTGATGTGAAAAAGGAATTGTTAGGTTCAAGTCAGGACTTCAACTAAGTTTTTCTTTTTTTTTTCTCCTCAGCCATTCAGATGTAGAGTTCCTTTTGTGTTTTGGATCACTGCCTTGCTGCATAATACAATTACACTTCAGTTTCAGCTTACAGACGGATGACCAGATATTTTCCTTAAGAATTTTCTGGTACAATGCAGAATTCATGGTTCCTTCAATAATGGCAAGTTTCCCAGGTCCTGAGGCAGCAAAGCATTCGCACACCATCACACTACCACCACCATATTTGACTGTTAATATGACATTCTTACTGTGAAATGCTGTATTGCTTTTCGTCACATATAATGAGACCTGTGGTATTCCACTTTTGAAACAAACATGTGGACAAAGGGGAGCTGGTTGATATTGTGTATCTGGATTTTCAAAAGGCATTTGATAAGGTGCCTCATGAAAGGCTACAGAGGAAATTGGAGGGTCATGGGATAGGAGGAAATGTCCTATTGTGGATTAAAAACTGGTTGAAGGATAGGAAACAGAGAGTGGGGTTAAATGGACAGTATTCACAATGGAGAAGGGTAGTTAGTGGGGTTCCTCAGGGGTCAGTGCTAGGACCGCTGCTTTTTAATATATTTATAAATGATTTAGAGATGGGAGTAACTAGCGAGGTAATTAAATTTGCTGATGACACAAAGTTATTCAAAGTCGTTAACTTTCGAGAGGATTGTGAAAAATTACAGAAGGACCTTATGAGACTGGGAGACTGGGCGGCTAAATGGCAGATGACGTTTAATGTGAACAAGTGCAAGGTGATGCATGTGGGAAAAAAGAACCCGAATTATAGCTACGTAATGCGAGGTTCCATGTTAGGAGTTACGGACCAAGAAAGGGATCTGGGTGTCGTCGTTGATAATACACTGAAACCTTCTGCTCAGTGTGCTGCTGCGGCTCGGAAAGTGAATAGAATGTTGGGTATTATTAGGAAAGGTATGGAGAACAGATGTGAGGATGTTAAGATGCCATTGTTTCGCTCCATGGTGCGACCGCACCTTGAGTATTGTGTTCAATTCTGGTCGCTGCATCTCA
Organism: Microcaecilia unicolor; assembly: GCF_901765095.1. Taxonomy (NCBI): domain Eukaryota; kingdom Metazoa; phylum Chordata; class Amphibia; order Gymnophiona; family Siphonopidae; genus Microcaecilia; species Microcaecilia unicolor. Next base: position 280,378,206 of record NC_044034.1, on the reverse strand, counting down.
AGAAAGATATAGTAGAACTGGAAAAGGTGCAGCGAAGGGCGACAAAAATGATAGCAGGGATGGGACAACTTCCCTATGAGGAAAGACTGAGGAGGCTAGGGCTTTTCAGCTTGGAGAAGAGACGGCTGAGGGGAGACATGTTAGAGGTATATAAAATAATGAGTGGAGTGGAACAGGTGGATGTGAAGCGTCTGTTTACGCGTTCCAAAAATACTAGGACTAGGGGGCATGCAATGAAACTACAGTGTAGTAAATTTAAAACAAATCGGAGAATTTTTTTCTTCACCCAACGCATAATTAAACTCTGGAATTCGTTGCCGGATAACGTAGTGAAAGCAGTTAGCTTGGCAGAGTTTAAAAAGGGGTTGGATGGTTTCCTAAAGGACAAGTCCATAAACCGCTACTAAATGGACTTGGGAAAAATCCACAATTTCGGGAATAACTTGTATAAAATGTTTGTATGTTTGGGTAGCTTGCCAGGTGCCCTTGACCTGGATTGGCCACTGTTGGGGACAGGATGCTGGGCTCGAAGGACCTTTGGTCTTTTCCCAGTATGGCATTACTTATGTACTTATGATCATTGTAGAGTGCATTATAGTAATCCGGTCTTGATGTAATCACGGTATGCACAACTGGGATAAGATTTTCCTCCTCAATGTAAGAAGAGAGGCAGCATAGTTGTCGTAAATAGTAGAAGCAGCTCTTGAAGTTTGCTTGGATTTGAGGAATCAATGGTTAAGTGTTGAATCTAACTGTATTCCATATACAACTGTAAGTCCCACATTCACTAAAGGTTTTTCCTCATAGACAAAAACTTAGTATATTGGGCCCTATGTGATACCAAAAATGGTAGAAATGTGAACAAGCAAAAATTCTTAGTTTTCAGATTTTTTTTGCTCATTTTCAAGCTTTCTAAAAATTGTTTTTTAATGAAACTTCTTAAACATATATTAGAACTTTTTAATGTGCAGAGGTTGATTGGTTAACACACTTTAAATTGTTTTGCATGCCTTAAACTTTTTAAAGAGTGGTAAGAAATAGAAAACACATTAATGAGTTTCTATTCCTAGAAAACAGTGTCAGATTATTCCACATTAATGAGTATTAATTCAATTTAGCATAAGCCCCCATTATTTACTAATAACTTGGGTTATTGACATTAAGACATTTTAAATGCAAATTAACCTGTTAATTCTCTAAATGGGCTTTTACAAAGACACGCTAGTGTTTTTAGCATGTGTGAAGAAACAGTGGAGTGGAGGAGTGGCCTAGTGGTTAGGGTGGTGGACTCTGGTCCTGAGGAACTGAGTTCAATTCCCACTTCAGGCACAGGCAGCTCCTTGTGACTCTGGGCAAGTCACTTAACCCTCCATTGCCCCAGGTACAAATAAGTACCTTTATACAATATGTAAGCCGCATTGAGCCTGCCATGAGTGGGAAAGCAAAGGGTACAAATGTAACTAAAATAAATAAATTAAAACGGTGTGTTTTAAGCCTGTAAAATGTATTAGATATTTTCCTGTTTTAATTACGTCCTGAAGTGTATTTATCCTATTTGGCGAGCAGGTGGTGTTTCTCTGCTGTAAAGCTGTTATAGGGAACTGAATGTTCTTTTCTTTAACACAAACAGGAAGCAAGCAGCAGTATAATTTTAAATCTTGTTGACTGGACTCTGATTGGCCTGGAGTTTGAAAAACTACCCAGTAGTGCTGGCTGTTGGTTCAGTCTTAGCCCGGGAGGAAAGAGAGACAGATCTCTTTGCTGAGGCTCGGTGAATTATATGTCCTGACCTTCCTGGGTACTGTGTTAGACAGTATATAGATGTTTAGTTAGCATTATAATTGATCCTTAATTCAGCTACCTGTTATTGTTTGCTATTGCACATTTTTTTTTTCATTGTTCCAGTGTGACAATAAACCTGTTTAGTTTGTTGACTCTGCCTGTCTGAACTGGTAAAGAATCCTGGTGGTTTGTGTGTTGGGTCTGTGAGTGTTTTCTGGGAACTATGGGACCACTGGGAGTGTGGCTTCAATAATCTAGAAATCAATGGGGAGAATTGGAGAGCGGAAGGCTCGCCCATAGGTGGTTGTGACCCAGTCAGTGGGAGGAGGGTGCTAGTGTAGAGCACAAGCGGCAGGTGTAGGCAGACCTGAGCTGTGCTGGGGATAGACCTAAGTGGCTGTGGGTTAACCCCAGGCAGGCGGGCGGCTTGGTGTTTCAAGACAGCACGTGCTAAGAACAGGCATGTGCTAAAGGCTAGAGATGCCCATATATTCCTATGGGCATCTCTAGTGTTTAGCGCATACTCATAACGCTGCCATACTTTTGTAAAAGACCCCATGAGGCAGGTTAGTAAATCTAGCTTAAAGTTGTCAGTTTGAATTCTCTCTTTATAGTTCTGCATTCCATGTTTTGCTCTAGTGTTTTCTTTGACATTAGTTTAGACATATCGTACTGAGTTTGTCAAGGTTGCTAGCCGTTACGTTTAGGCTTTGTTGGTTTGTTTTCTTCTTGTGGTTGTTGTAGGGTCTGCAAGTAATGTATGTAATGATCCTGGAAACTGGGAAGTTGCAAAGCTAGAAATAAACTGTTAGTGGGTATAATTGTCAAATCTTGTCCCTCTACCAACTCACTCTCCCCTCTCCTCATGACTTCGCATGAAGCTAGATAAAACACATACCTTTTCTTCTGAAGAGAAAATATCTACATGCAGGTTTCACAAAGTAGAGTCTTGTGAATCATTTCTGTTTTGTCTGTGTTATCTCTGCATTTTAACAAAAGCAAAGAGAATAAAACAACAAAAGAATAAAGGTTTAAACAAAGTAAAATTAGAACTGTGTAAGTAACACTCATCCAGGGCTGAAAATGTTAGAGCTGTGATTTGAATCTATCCATCTACCATCTTGGTATGGGACAATCAAAGCCTGATCCTTTGTTTGCCCTGTTGTCAATAGAAATCAAACAAAATAAAACATGGAAAAGAAAATAAGATTATACCTTTTTTATTGGACATAACTTAATACATTTCTTGATTAGCTTTCGAAGGTTGCCCTTCTTCCTCAGATCGGAAATAAGCAAATGTGCTAGATGACAGTGTATATAAGTGAAAACATTCACTCCTCTACTTAAGATGGAAGAATTTGCCCTGTTGAAAATTATCTTATTATGATGCCAGCTCTTTTCAGTTTTGAAAAGCTCCAGTTTTCATGCATAGGTAGTTTGTTATTGCTTATTTTATATTAAAGTTGTTAATGAGATAGACGAGAGGCTTTTCGCCTCTTGCCTCTGGAAATCAACAATAGGGGAACGGATGGGCACTTCCAAGTGTTTTGAAGTGGTCACTGTTGGCGAAGAAGGGATGGTGGGCTTGATGGACCATTGGTGCAACCCAATGTGATATTTCTTATTGTATGTATGTATTTATCTGACACTTATTAACCACAGCTACACCCGGAGATGCTCATTGCTATTTACAATATAACATCATTACAAAAGTAATATCCACATAATATAACAATATACAATATAACATCATTACAAAAGTAATATCCATACAAACTTAGATTGTGAGACCTCCTGGGACAGAGAAATATCCAGTGTACCTGAATGTAACTCACCTTGAGCTACTACTGAAAAAGGTGTGAGCAAAATCTAAATAAATAAATAAATAAATAAAATCCCCTTACTAGACAGTCAACATCCTAATTTCTATCCACATCTCCTTTTTCCCATAACTTATATTTGCCTGCCTTCTCTCTCCCCAATAACACCCTAAGTATAAAAGAAAAGTTTTCAATTTCTTCCTAAATTGCAAACCTTTTCCCCCTGTAACTCTTACAGCAAACCAATCCACCATACTAGGGTTACTGTTGAAAAGATTTCATCCCTAAATTACAATCAATAATATGGGAGAAAAAAATCCAAAAATCTGGTTGGTAAAAAACTTGCCAGATACTCAATTCACTTGAGGGACCTGTGTAATTTAAAACAAATTTTTTTTTTTTTTGGGGGGGGGGGCTCTTTTACAAAGGCATGCTAGTGGTTTTAGTGTGTGCTAATGATTAGCACATGCTAAATGCTAGAGATGCCCTTAGAAAGGCAAGAAAAGTCTCCTTACTAATTTGATTTTGGATTATTTTATGGAACACTGGGGTGCAAAAGAAAAATCATATGGAGCTAATGTAACCCGGGGTTTAAATTAAAAAAAAAAAATTTTTTTTTTACTTACCTGGGAACCGGGAGCGCTGGGGAAGGGAAAGAGTGCTCCCGGTGCAGCGTCGCGTTTTCTCGGGGTCTGGGCTGGGGGCCGGGCGCTCTGGGAGTGAGCGCTGGATTTTTGGGCTCCCGGAGACGTTTTCAAACGTCTCCGGGAGTGAAGAGTAAATTTCGGGCCCGAGTTGGGGCAGGAAGAACGCTGCGGGAGGCAGCGCGTCTGTTGAGTGGGTCCGGGGACGATTGGGCACGTCCCCGGACATGTGGGGCACGAACCGGGCATTCCCGGCATCTTCGGGCCCTGCTGGGCCGCTTGTGGGGGGAGGCAGTGCTGCAGGGGCAGCAGGAAGAAGGCATCGCGGTGTTCCGGGCCGGGGAACAGAGGAGGAGCATGGCCGGCGATCCGCGAGACGTCGGCGCGAGTGTGCATGAGGCGGCGCGCCTCATGCACGAATCGCGAACGCGCGTCTTCGCGGCTAGGCCGAAGCCGGGGCCTAAATTTTGGGCCAGCTTCGGAAGTTTTTTTATTTTGGCTCCGTTTCGGTGGGGAGACGACCGGGACCGGAACGGAGGGAAGCGGGAAACGTAAGGAGAAAATCAGGAATACAGGTAAGGGGTTTTTAACCCAAAATTTTAATTGGTTAATTTTTAAATTGTGGAAATAGGGACTTTTATTTTTTAAAAATCAGGGTTTTGAGTTTTTTAAATTTGGTTTTTGGATTTGGGGTCGGGGAATTTTTTTAGAATTTTTCTGTCATGTTAGATTTTGAATTTTAATATTTTTAGGGGGTCTTTTGGGAAGGGTGCTATTTTTTTGGGGTTAGGAAAGGGTTAATTTTTAAATTTCGACGTGGTATGTCCGGGAGATGGTTTTAGAATTTTGAGGGGGGTTTTAAATTTTTTGGGAATTTTTCCGGGATTTTAGGAAGTTTTTTTCTGGGCGGATATTAAATTTTGGGATTTTTAAATTTTAAACATATAGGTTAATAGAGAATGGAAGGTTTTATTAGTATGGGAAATTTGGGGTAGTTTGATTAAAATTTAGAGGGGTTTTTAATTAATTGAAGTTTTTCCCATTGATCCCTATGGGAAATTGTTAATTAAAATGGGGCTTGAGTAGTGCTGCTCAACATTCCGCTGGTCAGCAGAAGGATACGGAATGTTGAGCAGGACTCAGGATTGGCTGGAGGGGTTGCGGAATCCCAAGCCAAGGGTCCGTCTCCCAGGTAACGGGCAGGCTGGCAGTTGGCAGAGCTTTTCTGACTGAGGTGAGGAGAGGACGTGTTTTTGGTGGTGTGGCTGGGATAGAGGATTTGGAGAGTTGGTGGAGATTGAAAGTGGGTGAGGTTTGGAGTTGAGTGATAAGCAGAGTGTTGTGAGAGTGTTGGAGAGTGGTGTTTTATGTGAGTTGGTGAGATTGGTGCTTTAAGAGTGCTTTTGGAGAATTGGAAGTTAGTGAGTTAAGTGTAAGAGAGTATAATTGGGTGATTTATTACTGTGGGAGAGTGTTTGGGAAAATTTGATGTAGGTTTATGAATGAGTTTAATTTATAGTGAAAGTACATTTATGATTGATGGGTGGTGTATATATGTGAAAGCTCTATAGAATAGGGAATACAGTTTGAGTTTAGGAAAATTAGGTAAGGGTTGTTTGGTTATTTTCTTTTTATATAGTTAGATTGTCCAAATGTTATATTGTTAAAATAATTTAGTGGGGGGATAAGGATTTTATTAAGGAGTTAGGGTTTTTATTCCATTTTAGTTGTTAAGTGTTAGGTTTAGGTAAAGAAAAGACGTGCACAGAAATTCTGGAACTTCGGGCCCCAGCGCAAGACAGATATCCAGCATAACAGCGGCGGCTGTGGTGAATATAATCAACAGACAAACAAACATACAACATCAAACTTACCTTGGGGTGCAGTAGTCATGTGACCTGAAAAATACAAAAATTGCACACAAAGTATCACATTTTTTTTAAGAGACATTTTGACACTTATTTGAAACTTAAGGGTATAATTTTTGGTGTTAGAGGGGAAAATACTTATCTGATGTTTATGCAGGGAGGTGCTCCGGAGTAGATCTAAAAGAAACAAAAACATTAAATGTACAATTGAAAATAGAATTGAATATTTGTTCTTGGATTGTTAAAGAAAGAAAATAAATGTTATTTTATTGATAAGGAAATTGTGATTTTATTCTCTCAAATTCAGGAATAGTCCTTTAGTTTTTTTCCCTGTACATCTCTTTGAGAGTGTACAGCGAGGTTAGTTTCTCTGGACCTCTCTGAGTTCTGGGGTGCAAGACTCTTACCTGCCACGACTACTAACAACAGGGTTTGAGTTGTTGCACCTACACAACAGAATTCTTGGGGGGGGGCCTCACACTAAGTACGTTTGTGTTTTTCCATTTAGGAAACTGAGTATATATATATATATACACAAAAAAATATATATACAAAATTGCAAAGTTGGATCGATGACAATTACATGCCCACCCAGATCAATAGTTTGGCTTAAGCATAATGCCAATGTGGTGGTAGCATGCGGTTCTGAATGATCCAATAACAATCTTCTACTACTGTTTGTGAATAAGTAATATGTAGGGAGTTGGGTGATTTGTTACTCATAGAAATGTATGATCATCTCTAATGTTTAGCGCACACTAAAAACGCTAGCATGCCTTTGTAAAAGGGGCCCTAAATAATTGACACTTGATAGGTGGTGGTGTGAAAGCAAAGTGACATTTTCTGACACACAGACAACATATAACAAGAACTACTGCTTTGGAGCCAGTGCATACCTTCCCTATTAGTCTGCGCCAGAGATCGTAAAAATGGCAAACATGCCTTTTAAATAGGCCGACAAAAACATCTAGGTGAGAGAGCTGTAAATGTTGCTATTTGATACGGCCAGGCTGGCAGCTCTGGACATTTAGGGCTGCAAAACGTCTGTGCTACTACTACTACTACTATTTAGCATTTCTATAGCGCTACAAGGCATACGCAGCGCTGTACAAACATAGAAGAAAGACAGTCCCTGCTCAAAGAGCTTACAATCTAATAGACAAAAAATAAATAAAGTAAGCAAATCAAATCAATTAATGTGAACGGGAAGGAAGAGAGGAGGGTAGGTGGAGGCGAGTGGTTACAAGTGGTTACGAGTCAAAAGCAATGTTAAAGAGGTGGGTTTTCAGTCTAGATTTAAAGGTGGCCAAGGATGGGGCAAGACGTAGGGACTCAGGAAGTTTATTCCAGGCGTAGGGTGCAGCGAGACAGAAGGCGCGAAGTCTGGAGTTGGCAGTAGTGGAGAAGGGAACAGATAAGAAGGATTTATCCATGGAGCGGAGTGCACGGGAAGGGGTGTAGGGAAGGACGAGTGTGGAGAGATACTGGGGAGCAGCAGAGTGAGTACATTTATAGGTTAGTAGAAGAAGTTTGAACAGGATGCGAAAACGGATAGGGAGCCAGTGAAGGGTCTTGAGGAGAGGGGTAGTATGAGTAAAGCGACCCTGGAGTATGAGTAAAGCGACCCTGCCATTTTACAAAGATGGCAGCTTCTCTGACTCAATATTTTATTTTATTTATAAATTTGAGATACACAATCTAGTATCTTTAAACTTGTACAGAAAGCTGACATAGGAAAAGAACAGGCAAATATCCTGATTGTTAATAAATTATCAATAAATTTAAACACACAAAAAAGCATCCAGCTCTGGTCCACAACTTTGGAGATCCAATATTAAATATGAAGGTTTTTATATGAGAAAAATAAAGGAAAACTATAGCCATGAGACCAGTTGTAGTGAGGAAATGTGAATTTAAACCCCATTAGCCAGATGCATTAGAGGGCCTTCCTAACAGTTTCTTTACAGCCAGAAATGAAGCAAAATGAGACGGTTCCCAAAATACACATTTATGTGACTGATAGTGCACAGTACACATGTAAGGAAACTTAAAATAAGAATTGGCTGCCATCTGTAACACAGCAGATCTCAATAACAGAAACTACTTATGCCTTTTCTGGGTTTCACATGAAACATAAGGGGAAAACAATATTTTCTTCCCAAGAAATGTTTTTTTCTTTTGATCTAAAGTAATATTTAAGCATTGTGTCCCTATCAGTACTAGTCATGCAAGTAGTAATCAGTGTCCTGGTAGAACTACCAGAAGTAAAGGCTCCTTCTCTAACATCTAATGAGTCAACATAAATTTCACAAGAGTTTGATTCAATAAAATGTTTAGTCTCAGATAGTATACATGGACTATAAATAACATGATAAAACTTCAACACAACAGAGCTGTAACATTTCTTAAGGAGAGTTCTTTAAAGACTGAGGAAAGTTTAAGAATCTCAGATTACAACTTCTATTGGAATTTTCCAATGTTTTCCATTTTAAACTTTACACAGGAATATCTTTTATACGTGCAGATTGAGCAGCTTGAAATTGAGATATAGACAGTTGTTGAGTACTGCAGTAATTATTTCCATTTATCCTAGATTCCAAGTTCTTAATTTAGGGAGCCACACTATTTGTAATCTAAAGTATTGTATTGGATGTCAGAAATAGATAATCAGCTTGATTCCAAAGGCATCTCTGTAGATAACCAAAAGGTTTCTGGCAAGACATGTGAGGTGCTGCCCAGAGCATTAAGGCCTACCTCTGAGCAAGACAAAACGTTTTGCAAAACGGAAGGGAGAAGCAGCTTAGAGGTTAGAGCATTGGGTTTGACATTCAGAGGTGCCTGGTTTGAAGCCCACTGCTGCTCCTTGTGGTCAATAAGCTGTGACAATGTAACTCACGTTGAGCTACTGCTGAAAAAGGTGTGAGCAAAATCCAAATAAATAAATGTTTTGCAGTGCTAAATGTTTTGCACCTCCTTGCACAGGTGACACTAGACATTTTCCCCTGAAAGCACTGAAGGATACTAGGGACACAGTGGGGACTACTACTATACTACTATTTAACATTTCTAGAGCGCTACAAAGTGTACGCAGCGCTGTACAAACACAGAAGAAAGACAGTCCCTGCTCAAAGAGCTTACAATCTAATAGACAAAAAGTAAAGCATTTAAATTTAAAATATTTAAGCAGTCAAGCACAAGAGAACAGTCACAGAAGGACAGAAGATGTTGAAGGGTGGTCAGTGTGATTAGGTGTAACTCTGGTTGGAGTAGTGGGAGAAGGTGATAGAAGAATAGAAATGGGTGAGGTAAAGTAATGAGTGGGTTGATAGGGAGGTTATATAAGACATTTCACTCTAGGGGTGGGTGGGTAGAGGGGTAGGGTGGGTAGGATTAAGTCTAAAGCAGGAGAAGGTATTCTCTGCAGCCTATCTGTGAGATGGAAAATGCTCTCTGAAGCTGCTGCTATAAGTTGTTAGTTTTCTCTCCCTGAAAGAGATCCAAGCCACACCCACGAAGTTCAAACTGTCAGTGGGGAGGGTGAGGGGAGGAAATGGCAGTGCTTGATGAAAAAGAGAGCTCAGTTTGATAGGAGATATACTATAGGATGTCATTCTGAGGCCAGGCTAAGTCTAAAGCAGGAGAAGGTATTCTCTGCAGCCTATCTGTGAGATGGAAAATGCTCTCTGAAGCTGCTGCTATAAGTTGTTAGTTTTCTCTCCCTGAAAGAGATCCAAGCCACACCCACGAAGTTCAAACTGTCAGTGGGGAGGGTGAGGGGAGGAAATGGCAGTGCTTGATGAAAAAGAGAGCTCAGTTTGATAGGAGATATACTATAGGATGTCATTCTGAGGCCAGGCTAAGTCTAAAGCAGGAGAAGGTATTCTCTGCAGCCTATCTGTGAGATGGAAAATGCTCTCTGAAGCTGCTGCTATAAGTTGTTAGTTTTCTCTCCCTGAAAGAGATCCAAGCCACACCCACGAAGTTCAAACTGTCAGTGGGGAGGGTGAGGGGAGGAAATGGCAGTGCTTGATGAAAAAGAGAGCTCAGTTTGATAGGAGATATACTATAGGATGTCATTCTGAGGCCAGGCTAAGTCTAAAGCAGGAGAAGGTATTCTCTGCAGCCTATCTGTGAGATGGAAAATGCTCTCTGAAGCTGCTGCTATAAGTTGTTAGTTTTCTCTCCCTGAAAGAGATCCAAGCCACACCCACGAAGTTCAAAGGGGAGGAAATGGCAGTGCTTGATGAAAAAGAGAGCTCAGTTTGATAGGAGATATACTATAGGATGTCATTCTGAGGCCAGGCTAAGTCTAAAGCAGGAGAAGGTATTCTCTGCAGCCTATCTGTGAGATGGAAAATGACCTCGCAGATACTATGTATTTGTGCTGAGGGGGTAGTGCATGATGGTGTGAACTCATGTGGGCCAATTTCAGCTTAATGGGCACCCTTGGGTACACTTTTTTTTAAAAGTTATACATTGCCACTTTTTGGACATTGCTGTTTATGTGATATGTTTTTGGATCCCTTAGTCAGGGAGTGGAGGTATGCCAGTTTTACATTAGGCACTACATTTAGTCCTGCGTTTATAAAATATGCCACAGGCTTTTGACATTTTGCCTGATCCACAACTTTTCTAAAATTGAACCTCATACATAGTTGGTTCAGGTTGCCACAACCCCTTGAGCTGGCTCTGGAGAGATTAGAAATATGTTGCAAAACTGATCTTTCTGGCACACCATGGCATGCTCTCCATTCTTGTACAACACAATTTGTTGTGCTCTGTCTAACAGATAAGCACTGAAAAATAGGATCATCAATTCCAGTTTCTCTTGTTGCTCCTGAAAGAAGATAATGATGAACCATATCAGGTAGCATTGAAACATTCAAAAAAGCAGTACTTCCTCCTAGTCCCTATCCATTTCCTTTATGCTGTATTGTCAGTTTGCAGAGTATTGTCTTAGATAATTCCTGTTGTCAGGAATGAGAAATTGTGAGCTGTGAGAGACCAAATATCATCTTCAGGGTAAACCAGCGACTGGTGGACAGTATGAGCGGACTTACCATTCAGGATGCTCTGTTCTGTTTTCAATAACATACTAGCATGAAATGTAATTTCTTCTTCAAAGACTAAATGATCGGTACAAAAGATTTTTCTCCATCCCCACACTCCACACCCAAGTTCCACTGTGCCTAGTGATGATCGAGAGTGCAACTTGTATGATATTTTTAATTACCATGTTATTTTTCACCTTGAGAAAGACTACATTGACTTTTTATTACTGTTTCACATGAGGATGGGTCAACAAAACTGTTTTGCTAATAATGAAAAGCCTCTTATTCATTGGATGTTAAGGGTAGTGTATTAGCATGTTAAGGTTGAGACCTTCACAGTTCTGCCAGTATTTTACAAAATAGTTAAATTTACCTTTTCTGTGTTCAGCAGAGTCTTTTGTAAAATACATATAAGGGTGCTGTCAAGTATACACACAATGACTGGCAATACAGCTTGAGCATCGATTTTCAAAAACCTAAATGTATAGAAAGAGTGGTGTCATTTGGCAGCATTCATATGTAAATGCAGGCAGTTATACATATGAGAGCCATGCTCCAGACAATGATAACACTTAAATCCAACTAATTAGGCAACTAGGCCCCCCTGAAAGGTAAATTTTGACACTTGAAGGCTAGTATCGGGGGGGGGGGGGCTAAGGACAATTGCTTCACCCCCCTAAATTCCTTGTTTAGAAATATTGTTGAACAAAGGCAGGCACATCGATTAGCTGGTGACTAAGAGTGTTCTAGCATGAGGAGATCCCCTGATGAAGTCATTGGTGAAACGGGTGCCTGTGAGATCATGGTTAAAGATGAGTTTTACTCCACCTCGCTATTCTACTATTGAAATATATATATAAATAAACTGTGTGTGTATAAATAATTTTTTATTGTGAAGGATTTTGGCCAATGATTAAATTTGTCAGTCGTGGTGGTATCGTCGGTCTGACATTTAAGCTGCTCACCCAAGACAACTGAGGTCTTTCCTCCACATTTGATATTTTTGCTTTATTCAGTGAGTCTATATCACTGACAGTGTGGGTGGTTTTGGATGACAGAATCTTTGAGTGAGTATTTTTCCAAACATTGGTTGGAATACAAGAGTCTGAGAACACATTCAAGAAGATCTAAGATGGCAGACTGGCCTGTTGGAAAGACCAAGACGGAAATGTTTAGGGGCCCCAGCATATGAAATAGGCTGTTACAGAAGAAGATTCTGTTAGAAGTCTATCAAAGTATTCTCTCAGACAAGGGAGATATAAAAAAAATAAGACAATGTTGAAAAAATGATTGTTGAAAAACCAATTGGATGTTGGGAGAAACAGAGCAGTAACTCAGCTGGAAGATCATTGTGTTATGCAGACATTTGCATTTAATAAAATGCCTAAGAAATTGCAGAAGCTTAATATGCATGTAATTGACTTGGAATCTAGCACTTACGAAGAAATATTTTACAAATCATAACAGAGGATCTGAGAATGAAGGCATGCTAAAACTAGTACAGTATATTTTTGCCAACACCCGGGAAAAAATGAGAGTAGACATCATTGCACACTAGAGCATACTTGCGGAAAATTTGGACCCAGTACCAAATGGAGACAGATTATAGTAAAGATATGGGGGAAAACAGCTTTAAAAAAATCACTAATTTGGGAAAGAAAACTCTGCTGTCATTGTTTTGTTTTGTTTGCTGATTTGCATTAATGGTAATTTTAAAAAGTCACTAAATATTCTTGTATCAATAAAGATTATCCCATGAGAAAAAGTTTTCCTTGTGAAAAGGGTGCTTATGAAAAATGTAAATTATGCAAGGGGGTTTGCACTGGTTTCACTAAGATTTCAACAGCAGAGAGAGATATAATTGTGAAAGGTTATTAGAAATCTTTGAAATTCCAGTTGAAAGAGAAGACAACTTCAGCCTTAAAGCATTTAGAGATGAGCAGTGGGGGTCATTTACTTATGGTTAGTGTGTGCTATATGCCACAAGGCCCATTGGAATAATTCATAGTTCATCTTTATTTGATATACTGGCTATAAATTAACTTATCTAGGTTGTGTACAATAAATAAGAAGATGACAACTGAGGGGGAAAACTTAGAATATTGCATAAGGATTTAATAATAATCTAGTGATAGATGTATGCTTAAATTATACTTAAGATCCAGAGAAATGGGCATGGAAAACCGCAAATAAAACACAAAACCAGCCAGGATGAACAGCAAAGGTGGCCAGGCCAAAAGTGAGTTAAGAGAAATTATCAGAGGGAAAATGCTAAGGTGTAATAATATAATTTCAGAGCTCTTTTAAATGTCTTGAGAGACATTTTTGTGCGGATGGCAATAGATAATTGATTTCACAAAGAGGGGAACATGACAATTGATTGCAGTTTAAAAATACTGCTGAGAGTAGTGGGGCAACCATTAGATTATGCTAAGAGGATCTACGAGTACGAGTAGGCTTATAGGGAAGCAAGAAATGATAAAGAAATAGGGGATAACCAGAATAACCAACATTGTGTCTTATGACCAAGGTTTTAAAAGAAATACCATATGAAATTGTTAACCAGTGCTCAGCAAGTAATGATGGGGCAATCCTATCAAATGTTTTGGCACTATAAAGTAATTTTACAGAAACATTTTGAATCATCTGCAGCCTCTGCAATTCAGAGGCTTTAGGAACATAAGAGAATTACAGTAGTCAGGTGGGATAATACAAGTGAATACAATAAAAGACATAATGCTGCTTGATATAATAGTGGTTTCAGGACTCTCAGTTGTTTCAATATAAAAAAGGATTTTTTTCCACAACAGTTGATATTGTAATAAGCCCCTTGGTTGTGTTGTCCTGATGCAGCCTTTTTAGAGCCCTTTCTGACTTTCTTGAGAAAGCGATTGAATTACAACATCAGCAAACATACTAAAAAAGAAAATATGACAGTCCTGATCCTAATCCAGTCCAGGATTCCAGTCCTTCTTGTCAGGATATTTGTCCTCACAAAAAGACAAGAAATGTCACAAGAATGTTCAAACACAGCCAGTGGTAATCTCGGTTCAGTTTACCTAGCTGTACTGTCCTGGGACCAGACGATTCTCTCACCACAATGTCTTTAGCAGAAAGCCTTTCTGTAATTCACAGTGCTGGTCCATAGCAGCCTTCACAAGACATCCAAAAGAAAAACAGAGAGGAGAGCTCTTTACCCCTCCCCTTATCCAGTGAAGTTCTTTTAACAATCAGTTTCTCTTAATCTTTCTGCTTAGCCACTCAGGCAAGCCAGAGGAAGTTTAAACCTTCTCCCTCCTGAGTACAGTTCTGTCCAGCACAAGAGATAAAGAAAAGCAGAAAAGGACAGATGAAAACTGCCAGTTATTGAACTTCAATTCTGAGGGACAGCGCTTTTATTTGAATGCATTTGCGGAGGAGCAAATACTGCCGCTGCACATAACCCTTATTGAGCAAACGTTGCCGCTGAACATTGCTTCCGCAACTCCTATGACCCGTGACGCAGGCACTGTGTGCAGAAACACGGCCCGTGTCAGGTCATTGTCTGAAGACTGTTCCCTAAAGTTGTGTGATTAAAGGAACTTTGTCTCTATTTTGAAGGCTCTTGGTGCTTTCTTTTGCTGTTTACTTAAAGTTCACTGGTAATCTCTAAGTAGTTAATAGCTTTTCACACACTCTCTGACCAACTCAGCATTACAAACACCCAGTACTACCCACGGGGACAGTGGGGTGGGGGGGGGGGGGGGGGAGAAATCCTTCAGGCAGTTAAATCACTGACCTACTGATACAATTTATTCTGTGGCAATCTCCCATTTCCGCTGCTTCTGTTGGAACAGGTAGCTCTGAGGTCTGCTTGATCTCTCCATTACATCTCCTCCCCCTCACCTTGCTCCTTGGTGTTTTTGTTAGCCCATGATGGCCCCTCCCTCTCCCAACCTTGAGGTAAATCCCTGTTGCATTGTTTAGTGAGCCAGGGATACTGGGCTAACTCTGCATCCTGGCCCACCCCCACGGACTGACTCTGAGGCTTCCTGGGAGTGACTAGAGAGCTAGGTTCCCATCCTTTCCAGGGCCCCTCCAGGTTTTCTAATCTACTTAGGGCTCTGTTCCATGGCTGCTGAGAAAAGGAGTCAGATTTACTATCCTTCTTGAGTGGAGCCTGCCTGAGTGGCGCCTCTGGATTATCACAATATATGTAAATTGAATGTAAGACCACCATCAAAAATTACGCCAAGAATCTTAACAGAACTACTTGGAGGAGTTGATATTCCCTGAATTGTAGGTAGAAAAGGACTGAGAGGTTGTAAGCGTTAAGGAAAAAGAACAGCAGTCATCTTGGAGGGGTTCAATTGTGCAATGGTGTCTAATGTTGAAGAGAGCATTACTATAGTGTAGTATTATGTGTAGAAGATTCTATAGGAGCCAGAAGCTGAATATCAAAACTGGTGACTGAATTAAAAGGGCCAGAGGTGAAGGAAAAACATTAAAAAGTATAAGTGTAAGAATAGAGCACTGGGGTGCAGCACAAGAGAGAAAATAAGAGGTAGAAATAGAGCTTTGCCAGTGAATCCGGAAGGAGCATTTCTCAAGACAGGAGTTTTAAAAAAATGTTATCTTTATTAAAATTTTCAAAAATAACAGGGGAAAAACATGTTAAACCAAAATCCCAGTACAGTACAGCACTGTACTACAAGGAAAACAGAACAATAAAAATATATGTATATTTAAAATTTTCAAAATAACAGGAACCCCCCCCCCCCCCCCAACATTAAACCAAAAACCCAATACTTCAAGATAGGATTTAAACCATGAAAGATCAAGACCAGATATCTCAAGATCAGAAAGCCTGTGTATCATAATAATCATCTACTAAATCAAAAGCTACGAAGAGGTACAAAGAAAGCAATAAAACATCATGTCCCTTACCCTAATTTGTCCTAATGAAGTCAAACAAAGTAAGAAGTGTATGTTCTGTGCTATGATGAGAATAAAATCCTGTCTGAGGGAGATGAAATACATTAGTCTGATCTAAATAACAAGTTAGCTGAGAAGCTAATATCTTCTGTCATGCAGGTCATTATGACAGCATCCCTGGTCTCCAGTCGTACAAAGGGTTCAGTTTAAGCTTCTTTCACTTGTATTTAGAGCATTTCAGCTAGGTGTGCCTGGCTGTCTTTCAGCGTTCACTATTCTTTATTTCCCTGCTTGTACTCTGTGTTCATTAGATGACCACTGGTTAAATCTCCCCAGACCAAAAAAAGGCAATTATGGAATCCGCCTGCTCCTCCACTTTTTTCTTTGCAGCACCTAACTATTGGAACTCAGTCCCTAAGGTGATTTGTGGAGAACTCTCTCAGGCAAAATTCAAAATAATTTACATAGACACCATATGAAAAATGCCAGTACCTGTGGGGCAGCAATTTACAAAACCAGAACACTGTACCAGTGACTTCATGGGAAGAATCTTAAAAGGGAACTTTAAAACAATACAGGAACGTAAGACTTTTGAAGCCAGAATGATTAAATATTTTGACACTCTGGGTTTTCTAGCCCATTATAAACCATAAAATTGTACTGCTTTGAAAATTGTACTGCTTTGTCACCCTCCTGTCTCCATGCATGTCTCCCTGTCCTTCTTCCTGTCTCTCACCTATCCACCCCCAGACTGTCACTGGAATGCTTTTAATGTTTCACTTATATATACTGTAATCTACCAACATTTGCTTATTTCCGATCTGACGAAGAAGGGCAACCTTCGAAAGCTAATCAAGAAATGTATTAAGTTATGTCCAATAAAAAAGGTATCATCTTATTTTCTTTTCCATGTTTTATTTTGTTAATGTGTGGATTTTTAGCTCACAACGGGGCCCGTTTACAGAGCTGCAGTAAGCATTACACGCATTTACCAGAAGTTAAAAGTACTACCACTGGATGCACTCAGGTGTCCCGCGGTAGTTTTGGAATCAGTGCATGCTACCCACATGTTAAAAAATAGGTTTTATTTTTTAGTGCGGGGGGCATGTTTGAGGCTAACACAGATAATTCCCCATGCACTGTCCAATTAGAATGACAGCGAGATCTAGTAAGTAGGTGGTGGTAAAGACTCACATGCTAATTAGGATATTAGTGTGTGGCCATTGATGGGAAAATAGAAATTGCGGCCATTTTACAGCCACATTAAAAGTGGCCTCAGCGCACGAGAATCACACGTGATAAAAGTAGTGCAGGCCACTTTTTAGCGTAGCTTTGCGAAAGGGGTCCCAATATCTTTTATCACATCAGAAAATACATAGTAGTTAACAATACTTTAATAAGTGGCATTAGTGGCATTGCATTAACTATATGGGAAGATGCAGTAGCGTACCGAGGGAGGGGCAGTCCGCCCTGGGTGCAGGGAGGTGCATGGAGCAGTCATGTGACTGTTGGCTCTGCCGGTCCCCTGCCCCCTCTGATGTTACTTCCTGTTCTGGGGCAAGGGACCGGCAGAGCCAACAGTCACGTGACTACTCTGTGCACCACCTTGCTAGAAGGAAGGGTGGTGGGGATGATGCGCTGTCCTGTGTGTGTGTGTGGGGGGGGGGGGTGTGCTTTGGACAGCTGACATGCCTTGGGGGGGGGGGGAGGTGCAGCAGCGACCCGGCTCAGATGGCAAGCAAGCTAGATACGCTACAGAGAAGATGCTGAGAATGCCCCCAACAGTTCACACAGATTTTTGCAGTTACTGTACATTACCTTTCGCAGTTAAACATACAGTAACTGCAAAACATTGCTGCACTATAGTAAATTGGATCCTAAGCATTGGCATATGACATTTTGATAATGCATCTAGTATTTGATGGGGTAAAAGACGATAATGGAATTAATGGAGTTAATGAATGATCAAAATTGAATAATTGGCCAGTTTCAAATCTTGCGGGATCAGGGTTACTTAGAAATGAATGCTGAATGTGCAATTTTTATTATTTGGAGATAGATGTAAGAGGTGGGGAGGGTTTCAGCAAAATGGATATATACTACTACTACTACTTATCACTTCTATAGCGCTACAAGGCATACGCAGCGCTGTATACCATACATGAAAAGACAGTCCCTGCTCAAATATATGTGAAGAGTAATTATATAACTGGGCGTCTGTAGTTATGTCTACTTTGTGTGTAAAAGTGGACTGTTCTATATTATATAAGGTAGTCCATAGCTGCTTTACCCTGTAACTGCAAGGGGGTGCACATGTGGGCGGAGCATAGGAGAAGCATGAGCGTTTCAACACTCTACGTGCGTAACTTCTGAATATGGCTGGTTCCTGCTTATCTGCTAGCTCCACCCATAGTCTGCCTACGGACCGCCCACCGCTTACTGGACAGTGCTGTGGTAGTCAGATTAGATGTTCAGCAGCACTGCCCAGATACGTGCTGCTGAATATTCTCTCCTGACCTCGAGTCTGGTACCAGCCTCTCATGCCTGCCTAAAACCCTTTGAATATCTACACCTGGGATTTTGAACTTCCAGTTCTGGTTTCATTTCGTGTTTCCTAGCTACATTATTACAGAGTAATTATTAATAAAATAATCAACCTCTGCAGTTGTTTTCTTTCAGCAATCAATTACCCTATTTAACATTCACATTTACCTATTTTCTTCATTAAATGATAATAGTTTTTTAAAATTGTAATTCAAATATATTCCATTTTCTCATGTAATGTCTTTTTTTGCAACACTGGTATTCTGCTTACTACCTAGATAGACTGTGATAATTTGTTTATATTCAGACCTCTAATATAAAGTGCATTAATCGAATGGTATATGTAAATAATAACATAATGTAATTGCCTAGTAAAAAGTCATTTGCTTATTTGGTATCTATTTCATGTGTAATTTTGCAACTGCCTGCATCTGTGTAAAATACAAAGTCAGTGGTGTAGCCAAGATTGAATCAGGCCCGAGTGGAAAGATTAAGATGGGTCTCATTTTCAAAGCACTTAGATTTACAAAGTTCCATAGGTTACTGTGCAACTTTGTAAGTCTAAGTGCTTTGAAAATACGCCTTCATATTTCCCAAGGTAGTGGGAGCAGGGAGCAGGTCCACTTCAGTGCTCCAGTCAGAGCAAGAGGAGGATGTTTGAAAATTGAGGAGTATCTGGGATAGTTCGTGTGTGAGTGGATATTGGAGGCAGGGATGTGTGTGGAACTGTGGGTAGAGCAGCACAGTATATGTAGGGTTTGTAGAAGTACCTAGGACAATTGGAGTATGTGAGGATGTCTGCTATGGGCATAGGAGCCAACTTTTCAAAATGAATGGGGGTGCTGAACTTTTTTTTTTTTACAGGCGGTGCATTCCCCCCTGTCCCTCCCTCTCAGTTTTAGCCCCCCTCCCTCCCTCCCTCCCTCCCTCCCTCCCAGTTCTATGGTCCCTCCCCCCTCCCAGTTCCAGAGTGTCCCTCCCTCCCAGTTCCAGGGTCCCCCCTTCCACCCTTCGAGTTCCAGGCCCCCTCCCTCCGAATTTTAAAAGTCATCTATCTTACCTCGTCAGGGTTAGGGCGGCAGCAGTGGTAAAAAGCATGCAGGCTCGGCTCGGTGCTTAGTTGTTTTCCCTTCTCTCTCTCTCTCTCTCTCTCTCTCAGCTCTGGTCCCTGCCTTTGCGTTCAAGTTCAATATTTTTATTGAAAAATTCCAATACATATGCCCCCAGATTCTCTAAATATGGTTCCCAAAATTGTGCACCAATCCAAGATGTGCACCCAACTAAATTGGCTAATGAGCCAATGAATCCCATAATTGAGAGCTAATTGGCACCAATTTGGGCGCACATCTTGCTATGTGCTATTCTATAATAATGTGCTCCCAAATCCCATAACGTGCAATCAAAAAGGGGGTGTATCCATGAGAGGTGCATGGTTGGGTCGGGGTGTTCCTAGAATTTGTGTATAGTGTTATAGAATACTGGGGATGTGCGCTCAAATTGGGCACTAGGAATTACACCTGGTTTCAGCAGGCGCCAAAATCAGTACTCAATGCCGTTTTATAATGGGCGCTCATCTTTGAGTGCCTATTGTAGAATAATATTGAGCTCCGATTTTTGAGTGCCATGTACAGAGGCATAGCGAAGGCAGGACTTGGGCGTGCCTAACACTAGGACATCTTCAACCCATAATCAAAAAAAACGAGGACGTCCCTGACGAACACTTGGACGACTTTACCTATTGCTTAGATCTTTAGCTTTACATTTATACTCTGAAAGATCTGAACATATGCGCCTGTAGCGCAAAAATTGAGAAAAAGGTAAGCTATCTAGGGACGACCAAATTTAAGGATTTGGACATCCATGACTGTATTATCAAAAAAAAAGATGGACGTCCATCTTGTTTTGAAAATATGGGTTTCCCTGCCCCTGGATCGGGATGTTCTACGATGACGTCCAAATCGAAACAAGGACGTCGCTTTCAATTAATCCCCTCTTTGTCTCACTCACAAGATGCTCCATTCATGTTTTTCCTCCTATCTTTCCTCTCTAGTTATACCCTACACCCCCAACTGACTTCTTAGATCACTGGATACTAATTGCCCCACCTTATCTTCCCCTCGTATGGCCTATTATCAGTCCACTTGTTCCTCAGTCTTCTTTTTCACAGCCCCTAAACTTTGGAATGATCTTCCTCTTTTGATCAGATCTGAATCTTCCTTTTCTAAATTTAAAATACTGTTGAAAGCTCATTTTTCTCATTTGCCTTTGGTCAAGAGCCCTCTCCTTACTGATGGCTCTCACTAACCTGCATTCACAGTCCCAAGCTCCTCAGACCCCCGATCTATCCCTGCATGCCTGATTTGCTGTCTTGTCAATTATTGGCATTCCTTTCTGTTTTTATTTTTAACCACTGTGACCACGTGATTGTAATGGTGGTATATCGAATCCAGAAAAAACTATAAACTATAATCTTACATAACAATGATAAAGAGGATGGGTACCTCTAATTCATCTGGGTTAAATGAGCCAAAGAAGGTGACAAAGCTCATCATTTTATTTGGTGGATTCTTTTGTGTATAAACCCTTCAGCACAATCCACTGTAAACAAATATAAAGCTGAGGAATATCTATCAAAAATGGACAAATTGAGAAAATTGAAAAAATTTATGTAATCCCCTAAAAGTTTTCATATAGTATTTAAATGTGAAAATAATCCCAACACCGTATATATTTTCTGATGAAAGGAAGGAAAAAACTTAAGAAGTTGAGGCCTTAACACCTATTCCTCAATCTTAGTGTCTGGCCAAATGGACTCAATTCAATTCATTGGTCTTAAAAAAAAAAAAAAAAAAATCCCTCCATATAATTTAATTCATACATACAAAAAAAATCAAGGCTCAATTAATAATGTCCTTTAAATCATTTGAATATCAAATGTTTGTATAAAAGATATTCAACAAGCAAGCACTTAACTGCAGCCTTTTGTGTAGACATGGATCCTATATTCCCGGTCAAACATCTGGCCTGACAGTAGTCTCATTTGGGCATGTGCTGCATGTTTGTAGAGCCTATCTCGGCTTAGTACAAGGGCCCCTGTGTACTGCTGAATATCACGGTTGGCTCCGAACTCAAAGCTTTCTATGTTGGGGGCTTCCAGGGGCGTAGTCACCGCTTGGCCTCTTTAATGTTGATAGTCATTAAGCGACTGGGTTTACTGCATAAATGGAACCACATAAGTCTGTCCTATTTTTATGCGGTAACCCATGGCCGCTTAAGTGCTGAATATCGACTTAAACAGCTATGTTTTAACTGGCTTAAAAATAACTGGATATTCAAATCCGGAGCCCACACAGGGTCCTGGCTTTGAATATCCGGGAATAATGCTGTTGGCGGTCAGCAAAAACGCTAACTGCTGATGGTCTTTTTCTGCTATCACTTGTGATTTTAGAAAGTACCATCTGTCTCGGGGCAATTCTATAAGCTGGTGCCACCTATGTGTGTCAAATGTGCCATTAATTGACAAGTCACCTACAGTATATGCACTAGGCACTGTTTTATAAGGTAGTGTCTAAGTACCATAGCACCTAACTGCAAGGGGGGCATACATGTGGGTGGAGCATGGCTGGGCCATAGCCGTGTCTCCCTCTGTGCGTAGTTTATAGAACACGATAAATTACACGTCACTTGGTGCATCTAGATACCCCAAATTATACCCCCATTGACACAGCATGAGAAGTCACCCCTAAACATGGCCTTGCTATTGGCAACTTATGCTAGTATTCTATTATGGAATCTTGGTACTAAGATGGCAGTTACAGAATTGCTGCTAAGTGAATGGCATTGGGGCACCTAGACTGAGATGTTAATTTATAGAATTGCCCCGTTTTTGAAAACTTTCACAGATTTTCTTTGCTTGGCTATTTCCTGTATGTCTTTGCATAGAAATGAAATGTATTATTGTATTTACTGTCTTTTATATTTGTCCTTTTTTTCACCTTGGTGCAATTAAGGGGAATTGATTTGTTTTGCCTTTTGCATGCTCCAAATTTGTTGTCTTTTTCGAGCAATGTGGCTCTCTCTCTCTCTCATCTATCTATCTATCTATCTATCTATCTATCTATCTATCTATCTATCTATCTATCTATCTATCTATCTATCTATCTATCTATCTATCTAATGATTCACATGCATGTGTATATCCTTAATAAGAAAGCTCTTTTAATTCTTATTGAAATTTCTTGTTTCTGTTTAGGTCGCCTTATTTAAACATTTTTTTTGTAATATTATTTTGTGATTATGGGCCTCATTTACAATGCTGCACCCACAATTCCTATGCCCATTCAACTTCCTCTCATTTGCTCCGCAGGAATCACTATGTGACTTTGTAAAAGAGGCCCTTTTATCTGTACTATTTCTTTCATTATTGTGGATAAAGCAGCATGGCTGCTGTGTACACTTTAAAGGTAATAAATATAAATAAAACAAGAAAATAAAATGATATATTGTACTAACTTCATTTCTTGACTAGCTTTGAAAGCTAGAACTTTCCTAGGTCATGAAGAATGTTCTGACCTTTGAAAGGTTAGTCAAATAAACAGATATCTTCTGTTTATTTTTTGTTTTTGTTTTCATTATTGTAAAATAGGATGAATATAACATACAATTTAAATAGTACAGATTGATCACACCTGGCAGTTAATAGTAGCTCCCCACAGCTATTATGAAGGGACAAAGGAAATTAAGGTGGTGACTCATAATTTTTTGATAATGAACATGCACTTCACAAATTGGCAGAGTGTTCTACTTTTACAAGCCATTGCACATTTGACACACTTGTCTATGTTTAAGTTTCAGATTACCGTGACCACCATGGTTAAGGACTAAAGGCTCATTTCTTTAATCGATAGGTGAGTTTATTAAATAATTGGCTTAAATAGTTTTTTATGTAATGCTCATTTTTGTGAAAAGCAGTGCTGCGCTTATCGCTTTGCACAGAAAAATTCAGAGGTAATAATTTCTTGTTGCTAATTTTGTGTAGACCAAGGCAGTAAAGAGATTGAATGTAACCTCCTAGTCAGTCAACTATGCTATATTTATGTTTTCGGTGTTGATAATGAGAACATTGCCTTTGGCCACACCTTTTCTGAATGCAAATGTTCTCTAAAGATTACAGTATCAGGAGCATTCTGACATTTTGACTGCAGAAATATTAATGGAACGGGACCCCCGGTACAAATGATTCAGTCATCTGTCACCCTGATAAATGGATTAGTGAAAGAGGTGTTCCAGTGGGGCACCGTAGCCCAGAGGGCTTCTAGCTAATTATATTTAAGTTGTTTAGCACTGCTGGGAAGCAGCATTCAAGCAACTACTGAAAGCTTTGGTGCAGTATGCATCATTAGACTACGTGTTCAGAAACTCATTACCCTTTCATGCTTTGTACTGGATGGATTCTAGGAAGCTGGCATAACAGAGAGAGATGGAATCGATACATGAACAGGCATTTTAGGTAGCTTCTGATCCATTTCTTGGTTCAGCAGCTCCTGGCTAATGTTTTCTGCACTACCAGTCTCTACAAGAGCAAACAGCAAATATTTTAACTAATCTCAGTCCAGATCTGTTTTTAAGGAGAAGCCATGCCATGTTAAAGCAGGTTAAGCTTGACAACGAAAGCCAGAATTATAATGACATAAAACCAAAGAATGTAGAAATATATCAAAGAACCAGCAATTAGCACTATTTAAAAAAAAAAAAAAGATTCTTTATTTTTTTTTTATTTTGGGGACGACATCGGGCTTGCTTTTATGTTCGTGATTTAGGATACATTAATCGACCACTGTAAATAGTACCTCCGTTACGTTGCTGTTTTATGGAAAAGATGAACCACAAAGATAAGATATTTTAGCTCAAATGAAGTATAGAACATATAATAGATGTGTAAGTAGGGTTAGTATATGGCTCGAGAAAAAAGAGGACAGATTGAGCCAGTCCAGATTGTAGGTAACCGTATATGTAAGCACTTTATTACCTATAAGAGTGATTGAAGTAATTAGACTGATGTACTTTTAAAGCAATAGTAGGAGCATAAAATATAAGAGCAGATAAGAATTCTAAAGCTCATCTAGTTTTTTCAGGTTACTTCCTGGTTCAAAGCTGTAGGCTGTAGTAGACTGACATATTTCCCTTCAGTTTTTATATCTGCAAGATACTGGGAGGGGGATGGGAGTTTTCAAACTGTTTGAGTGCAAAGTCTGCAGCAGTGGCGAAGCTACATGGGGCCTGAGGGGGCCTGGGCCCCCGTAGATTTGGCCCTGGCCCCTGGCGATGATCCCCATCAACCCCCCTCCCGCCACCAACCCTCCCCTGCTGCCGCATCAGACACCTTGTTTGCTGCAGCCGAAGAGAGTCTTCTTTAGTTCAGCGCCGGAGTAGCGCCTTCGTTCAAGGAAGTTCCTGCTGTGATCAGCTGTTTCTGACGCCTTACGTGCAGGACGTAAGGCGTCAGAAACTGCTGATCACAGCAGGAACTTCCTTGAATGAAGGCGCTACTCCGGCGCTGAACTAAAGAAGACTCTCTTCGGCTGCAGCAAACGAGGTATCTGATGCGGGAAGGGGGGGTCCAATGTGGCGGCAGCGGCGGTGGCTGGGGGGGCGGCGGCGGGGGGGGGGTTGGTGGCGGAGGGGGTCCAATGTGGCGGCTGGGGGGCGGCTAAACAGTGCCCCCCCTCCCAGCGGGGTCTGGCTACGCCCCTGGTCTGCAGGCACAACTCATGGGTGGGAGGGAGAGAAGGGGGGCAAGCTGCTTGTTGATGGGAGGGAATAGAGAGGAAGGGGGCATGTTGTACATGGAAAGGAGGGAAGGGAAAGGAAAAGAAGGAAATATAGCACATGGATGCAAGGGAATGGAGAGGAGAAGGGGACATGCTGCTCATATATGGGAGGGAAAGAAAGGGGGGGAGCATGCTACTCATAAATGTTTGCTTTTTTGGAAATGTACATCTTTTCTAATTTTGTATTTAGACTACGGAAGAAAATGCATTTCTGTTACTTTTACCAGTATTTTCACTGCTTATAGAATCTGGCTTTCTTAGAGGATCAAGGTGACTGTGTGGTGGGGGCAAATGTGGTAACCCTACCCCCTCATCTTATTTAACACCAGCCTTGTAGACTTATTTGTCCCAGACCTGTATCAGGAACTAGACTTTTTCCATTGGGCAGGCTTTTGAAAGACGTACATAGGGGTTTTTGTTCATGAATTCCCTGAATGGATATAGCTGATAACTTGTTTTATTATTTGCTTTACTATTTCTATATGTTTTGTTTTTAGATACAGGTTTTTAGATTGTAAAACACCTAGATGGACTTCTTGGTCAATTGTTAGTCTAGTAAATCTTTGTACGAGATAAATTAAATTTCTGTGGTAAATAGCACACACAGGTTAGTACAGTGCACATGTATTTGTTTTTCAAGCCTGCCTGAAACATGACCCCAGGAACATATCCCCTCCCACTCTCTATTCCTGTTGCTTGATTTTTATGTTGTTACTGATTTCTTTGCATCTACCCTGTTAATATTGTAGTTCTTTCTGTCTTCCTTTTGTTTCAGAACTGTACACCGCTATGATCTGTGAGTTATTTAACGGTGGTATAGCAAACCTAAATAAACTATAAATGACAAAATACGTACATAGTGATACTGTGGGCATGCAAGAACCAGTTGATAACCTTAAACCAGGGCTTCCCAAACCTAGCCCTACAACCAGTCTTCAGGATATCCACAATAAATATGTAAGAGGGAGGAAGTGACGTCACGGACCGGGATGGCAGCTTGAACGCGGAGCTCCATTGGGGCGCTATTAAAGAGAGCAAATCCCGTAGATTTGAGCAGCATCTCAAAGCTTGGATCGCAGGGGAGAGATCCCAGAGCTATGCCACCGAAGAAGGGGCTGGAGTGATTCCGTTTCATGACAGAACAAAGCAAAAAAAAAAATGCTGCCAGTCTTGACGAGGCCAGAGTGGAGCGAGTCCAAGATGGCGGCGAGTCCAGCTGTAGCCGAGGAGGAGCATGCTGAGGAAGGACTGGAGGACTCTGGTGAGATTACTAAATTGGATGTGGTGGGTTGGTTTCAGGACTTGAAGGCCGATCTGGCGGGGGTCCGAAAGGATGTCCAAAACACCCTGAGAGAAATTAGGGCTGAAATCCGCGACCTGGGAATGCGTGTCGGTGAGGTGGAGGAGGGGATGGAGACTCTTAAGCAGGACATGGGAAAACTCCATAAAGTAGTGAATGCTGACACGGTGGAAGTGCAACAACTAAAGGAGCTGTTGGAAGATCTAGAGAATAGGTTGCGCCAAAATAATTTGAGATTTAAAGGAATCCCAGACTTGGATATGTTCAGCAACTGTGAAGCAATGATTTGAGAGCTGTGTGGGCACATATTGAATCACGAGGAAGGGGGTCAATTACCAGACCGCCACATCCAGAGAGCGCACAGAGTGGCTGCCCCCGGAGCGAGATTCCAACCCAAAGGACATTGTAGAGTGTTTCGCTGATTTTCCCACGAAGGAGTAAATATTGTCTAAAGCGAGGCAGCAAAAACAGATCCTTTGGAAGAACTGCAAGATTGGAGTGTTTCAAGATCTGGCATGGACTACTTTACAAAAGCGTCGATCCTTTAGAGAAGTCACGATATTCATGAGGTCAAGGGGGATCAGCTACAGGTGGCTATTCCCCTTTGCGATGTGGCTAACGGTGGATGGGAAGTCACGCAAAGTAAAGACCCCGGGTGACGCCTGGTCAACATTGCGATCTTTGAGGTGTAGAGGTGTTCCAGTACAGACGGAGTTACCAGAGACCGCCAAGAAACCCAGATTGGATTCAGCATGGCAGACGGTGGTGGATCTACTACTACGACTACTACTTAACATTTCTAGAGCGCTACTAGGGTTATGCAGCGCTGTACAGTTTAACAGAGAAGGACAGTCCCTGCTCAAAGGAACTTACAATCTAAAGGACGAAATGTCAAGTTGGGGCAGTCTAGATTTCTTGAGTATGGTATGGTATGGTGGTTAGGTGCTGAAGGCGACATTGAAGAGGTGGGCTTTGAGCAAGGATTTGAAGATGGACAGGGAGGGGGCCTGGCAAATGGGCTCAGGGAGTTTATTCCAAGCATGGGGTGAGGCGAGGCAGAAAGGGTGGAGCCTGGAGTTGGCGGTGGTGGAGAAGGGTACTGAAAGGAGGGATTTGTCTTGAGAGCAGAGGTTACGGGTAGGAACGTAGGGGGAGATGAGGGTAGAGAGGTAGGGAGGGGCTGCAGATCGAGGCCATTTGTAGGTTAGTAGGAGAAGCTTGAACTGTATGCGGTACCTAATCAGAAGCCAGTGCAGTGAAAGAAATCTGATAAGCAGGCTTCCTGAAGGAAAACAGACTTAAGTGGACTGGCGACAGATTGATTACTTTGCTGAGGACATTATGCATAAGTACATAAGTAATGCCATACTGGGAAAAGACCAAGGGTCCATCGAGCCCAGCATCCTGTCCACGACAGCGGCCAATCCAGGCCAAGGGCACCTGGCAAGCTTCCCAAACGTACAAACATTCTATACATGTTATTCCTGGAATTTTGGAGTTTTCCAAGTCCGTTTAGTAGCGGTTTATGGACTTGTCCTTTAGGAAACCGTCCAACCCCTTTTTAAACTCTGCTAAGCTAACTGCCTTCACCACTTTCTCCGGCAACGAATTCCAGAGTTTAATTACACGTTGGGTGAAGAAAAATTTTCTCCGATTTGTTTTAAATTTCCTACACTGTAGTTTCATCGCATGCCCCCTAGTCCTAGTATTTTTGGAAAGCGTGAACAGACGCTTCAAATCCACCTATTCCACTTCACTCATTATTTTATATACCTCTATCATGTCTCCCCTCAGCCGTCTCTTCTCCAAGCTGTATAGCCCTAGCCTCCTTAGTCTTTCTTCATAGGGAAGTCGTCCCATCCCCGCTATCATTTTAGTCGCCCTTCGCTGCACCTTTTCCAATTCCACTATATCTTTTTTGAGATGCGGCGACCAGAATTGAACACAATACTCAAGGTGCTATGCATAGGGGGTCGGGTGGGGGTAGGGCAGGTATGGCACCCTGGTGAGAGTGGGGAGCATGTTGGAACATTGTGAGGGGTGAGCTGAGAGATTGAATTGGAGGGATTTTGGGTGTGGGAAATATAATTGTGTGGGTCTGGGGGTGGAAGGGTGGAGGGATGCTAAACAGGAGGGTAACGGTTAAGTGAATGCAGCAGATATGGGGGAGTGTGGGGTGACGGGAGGGCAGGGGATGGACTGTTGTGAGGCCAAAGCCTGGGAGAGTGTGTTTATTCCTCGTGGGATGGCTGATCTACTGATAGAGAGATCGGCTAAAGGGAGGGGGAGGATGGGGGAGGGACTGTGGATATGTTAAAGCAGGGGAGAGTGGGTTTGGAACACGGGGATTGGCTGGGGAGAGGGGAAGGGGACAAGGGGATGGGGGGGGGAGAGGCCTTACTGGTGGGTACATGGAATGTGAACGGGCTCAATAATCAGGGATGCGCAGTAGAGTATTTAAGGAGTTGAGCAGGCTGAAGTGGGACGTAACGTTTTTACAAGAAACACACTTAAGACCAAGAGATACTCACATGCTGCGTTGTAGGCCTTTTTCAGGAAGTGGTGGTACATCAGGGAGAAGGACCAAAGAGGATGGGGGGAGTGGCCATATTGATAAGACAAAATTGTGGGATTGTGATTAAAAAGGTGTGTTGAGATACTAGTGGGCGCTGTGTGGCCCTTAGAGGGTGGTTGCAGGGCAAGGAGCTGACATAGATCAATATTTATGCACCGAATGTGGGGCAGAAGAAATTCTTTCAAACCTTAAAAGGAGAGATTCTGGGATTTGTTGGAGGGCAGGTAGTGGTAGGGGGGGATTTTAATCTTGCCCCGGATGCAAGGTTAGACTATTCAACAGAAGGAGGGCAGCAGAGTGGTCCTGGGCGGAAGGCATTTTTGCAATGTATGAAGGGGTTGGAAGTGGTGGATTGTTGGAGTTTGCTACATGGGGTGCAGCAGAATTACACCTTTTACTCGCATGCAGCGCAGACCTATTCCCTTATAGATGGGTTGTGGGTGCATCGCAATGGGTGGCATATAGTGGAGGCGGCTGAGATAGAGACAATTTGTGTTTCTGATCATGAGCCAATGTGGATTAAACTAACTGGGCTGGGTCATTGCAGGTGACAAGGAGTCTGGAGACTTAATGAGTCACTGCTAGGCGATGAGAAAGTGAAGGAAGATATTAAGCTTAATATTCAAGAGTTCCGTCGCTTTAATGATAATGGGGAAGTAACTGATGGGGTGTTATGGAATGCGTTGAAGATAGTGATGAGGGGGGCCTTGATTAAGTGGGGATCGCGCAAGAAAAGGGAAAAAGGACAACACTCACTAACTTTGTATATGAGGTTATTACATTTAGAAAAGCTGCACAAACGAAACCCTACACCACAGATATGGGAAGACCTTAAACAAGTGAGAGGGGAAATAGCACAATTGCAGATGGCAGACGTTGATTTCATGAGAACTAAGCTAAAGCAGCAATATTTTGAGTTCGCCAATAAATCAAGTGCAATGTTGGCCTGTTATTTACGGGCAAGGAGAGGGAGCTCCCTTATCCAAAAGTTGAAAGATTATGGGGGAGGTTGGCACTATGCTGATTCAGATATTGGAAAATGCTTTGTGCAATATTACCAAGATTTATATAGTGCCTCTAAGGGTGCATCGGCTGCAGATATAGCTCGTTATTTGGATCAGGTTCCATTACAACGATTGGATGAATCTGAAAGGGCTCAGCTTGAGAAGCCTATTAGACTAGGGGAGGTACAGGGGGTGATAAAAATGCTTCCTAATGGTAAGGCCCCAGGATTAGGTGGATACTCAGTGAGGTTTTACAAATGTTTTGTGGAGGAGCTGGGAGATTTATTGGTGCGAGTGGGTAATGGCGTTTTGGAGGGCAATGGGCTCCCGGTATCCATGTCTGAGGCTGGGGTAACGGTCCTGCCTAAACATACGAAAGATCCCACTGTTTGTGATTCATAAAGACCTATTTCACTTCTGAATGTGGACGCAAAGATAGTGGCTAAGATCCTGGCTAACAGATTTTGTCTAGTGTACTGCCGAAATTGATTCATATAGATCTGGATTCATCCCAAAGAGGTAAGTAGGGGATAACATAAGGTGTACTCTTCATTTAATATGGGAGGCACAAAGATCCCAGTCTAGTACAGCTATGTTAGCCATAGACTCAGAAAAGGCCTTTGACCGGGTCAGTTGGGGGGGTTTGCGAGCAGTGATGAATCACATGGGCCTTGGAGATAATTTTGGTACCTGCCTGGCAGCCTTATATGCAGATCTGAAGGCATGCCTTAATGAGGGATATACATCTTTTTTTTCCAATTGGTAGGGGGACTAGGCAGAGATGTCCCTTGTCGCCTCTTCTATTTGCACTGTACATAGTGCCGTTAGCAGAAATGATACGTCAACATCCAGATCTTCGGGGTATTAGGGTTGGAGGGATTGAACATCATATTGCGCTGTTTGCGGATGATGTGCTACTTTATGTGGTGGATCCAGAGCAGATCCTTAGGGAATTTGAAAGCTATGCTGGTTTATAGGTTAATATGGATAAAAGTGAGCTATTGAGGATTTCTCTAACCCACATGGAAGAGAGTAGATGGAGAGCACTGTTTGCTTTCAAATGGACTAAGAATCACATTCGATATTTGGGGATTCCCAGGAATCTGAGAAGGGTGTATAGTTTAAATTATGGGAGGATCGTGGACCAAATTCGGGTGGAGTTATCCCGATGGAAGAGGTTGTGGCTTTCCTGGTGGGGGCGCGTGGCAGTGGTGATGAATGTGCTGCCTAGATTGTTGTTTCTGTTTCAGTCACTGCCAGTGGCAGTTCCGAGGTGGACACTTAAACAACTGCAGGGTTTTCTGTCACAGTTTATTTGGGAGGGCAGACATCCCCGTTTGGCAGGACGTGTATTGTGGGGGGGGGGGGGGGGGGGGGTACAGCGGTGCCCAATATTGAGTGGTATTATTTTGCTGCCCAACTGTGGATGATTATAGACTGGGAAAGGGGAAAACAAAGCCAGCTAGTCAGGTGGAGCAGTCGTATAGCCCTCATAGGCCAATGAGTTCCTACTTGTGGACTACTGAAGGACTGGGAGTGATTTTGGTTGGGATACAAAATCCGTTGTGAGGCATCTGGTGGAACTGTGGGGAGAAGTGCGGAGGAAATGGGGCCAGACCGATAGGGTATCTACACTTGTGCCTTTGTGATGGGAGCCAAAATTTGGGGCTGGGAGAGAAAATGCCATATTTGTTTGGTGGGAACAAATGGGTATATTGAATTTCCGAGCTGTGCTACAGGGGGGTAGGATGAAGAGTTTTGATACGCTGTGCTCCATGTATGGCCTGCCTGAGGGAGATATTTTTTCCTATTTACAGATTCAACACTGTGGGGACACTGGTTTGGAGGGGGGAGAACCCTCAAGAGATGGAAAGTCTGGAAAACCTGTGGCGTTTGTTGAGGAGGATACCCCAACCAGTATCAGTGATTTATAAATTTCTTAGGGGATGTGATCCCAGGCCATTTAGTTTTCAGGGGGCTTGAGAAGAAGATCTAAAGTGCCGCTTTTCTGATCAGGAGTGGGAAGTTATTTGTGGGGAGGTTCAGAAAGCCTCGGTGTGTGTTTTGGTGCAGGAAAATGCATACAAAGTCCTCACCAGATGGTATTACACACCGGAGAGACTGCAGCGGATGTATCCGGGTACATCGGGCTTATGCTGGAGGTGTAAGTCACAACTGGGCTCATTTTTACATATATGGTGGACCTGCCCCAGAGTGGTTCCCTTTTGGCAGGCTGTTATGAAAGCGTTGGTAATTTTGATCGAGTCATCTTTGGTGTGCAGTCCTTTGGTATGTCTCTTGGGTTTGCATAACAAGAGGGATTCTTGGGAGGAGAGCAAATGGTTGCGATGGGGGCTGGCAGCAGCCATATGCCTCATAGCACAGCATTGGAAGAAAGTAGACCCCCCCCCCAAGATTAGGTGATTGGAATTGCAAATTGGGTCAGTTAATACAAATGGAGCGCCTTACGGCATACCGCAGGGAGGGGTTTCTGCAACATAAAGGTGGGTGGGCTCGATTCCATCAGCGATTAACACACATTTAGGATGGTGGAGAATTAGAGGATGCAGGTGGGCTTGGAGGGGGTGGGTAAAAGGAGGGGAAGGGGTGGGGGAGCATGTCCCAAAGAACCAAGGGGCATTCTCATATTGTGAAGGGGCTGGAAGTGGTTGGAGGGCTGGGAGAGGGGATGGTGCATAATATTGGCGCACAGTTTACGTGGGGTGTGGAAGTTGTTTGTAGGACTATTATAAAAACACATACTGTAGAGGAGTTTATGTAGTTTATGTCTTAGTCCAGTAATTGTTGGCCCCTGCGCGGGCTAGAGCGAGCAAGTTGTGTTCTTTGGGAAAGTTGACTGGTACAAAACTATTATAATAAAAAATTTAAAGTGGAAACAAATATGTAAGAAAAATTTGCATACACTAGGGTCTCGGGATCTGCAAATTTATCTCATGCATATTTATTGTGGATATCCTAAAAACCAATGGCTACAGGGTCCCCAGAATAGATTAGGGAATCCCTGCCCTAAGCATTAACCAGCAGACAAAGAGCAGCTTTTATGTTGACTAAGGACAGCACAAAGAGGCAATGATTAGCCAGTTACTGGTAACAGTATCTCCTTCAACAGTTTGATATAATCTCTGCAGTGTTTCTGACATTATTTAAATACTTGAGCATTAGGAGTTATAGTAGCTGTTAATTTTAGTGAGCCCAGCCTGTGCTGGCTCCAGTTGGAAAATGGCTGCCATGACCTCCGGCAACCATCTTGCGGAACTGGCGCTGGAACTTGTGGCAGCCATTTTCACTACAGAGATTGCATGGGCAGGAGCATGTTAGGATCGCTTCTGCCCCAGCTTGCCTGTGGACCACCAGGGCTGTAAGGTAGACCTGGGGAGGGGGCTTCAACTTCAAGGAAGAAGGAAGTGAGGAAATGGGAGTTTCCGTTTGAGGGGGGCAGAGGCAGTGGCGGTTGTGGTTACAGGATACCTTGGGGAAGGGAGGGAATGGAAGGAATGCCAGATGCCATGGGAGAAGGAAGGTAGGCCCAAATATAAACTAAGATTTAATTTTTGATGTTTTTATTTGGTGAAAAATCTCTGTTTATATTCAAGTATATATAACTGTCCCGTCGTCCGCCGGGACCAACACTCACCTGCTCGCCGCTGGTGCCAGTGGGCCATGGGGCCCGGGCCCGCCATGGAGGGCCGGCCTTCGCCGCAGGTCCTCCGGTGGCCGGCTATCGCCGGCCAGTGGGGAGAGGCGGCCATTGTCTTCAGTCCGGCTACAGAGGATCGCTGGTTGTTCTCACCTCGTTGCCGCCGATGGCCGGCTTTCCACTTCTGGGATGGAACCCCTGCAACATGGCGCCGGCGGAGGATAGCCGGCGTCTCTTCCGGTTGCGGGAGCAAGCAGGGGAAGCGGTGACTAGCGTCACCTCGGATTGGTTACCTGAAGACTCCACCGCAGGAAGCACCAGCTGGGGCCCCGCGCTAATGAGGAGGACTACTTAAGGAGCACCACTCCTCCTAGCCAGTGCTTCGGCTTCTCGTTTCTGAGAGCTCCACATCGTTGGATGGAACTCTGTACCTTGCTATCGGATATTGCCTGCCTTGACCCTTGCCTGCTACCGACTCTTCTTGACTGCTGCCTGCCTTGACCCTTGCCTGCTACCGACTCTTCTTGACCGCTGCCTGCCTTGACCATCGCCTGCTACTGACTCTTCTTGACCGCCGCCTGCCTTGACCATCGCCTGCTACTGACTCTTCTTGACCGCTACCTGCCTTGACCCTTGCCTGCTACGGACTCTTCTAGACCGCTGCCTGCCTCTGCCACCGCTGTCTTCCACGCCAGCGCGCCAGTTCCCCGGGACCTCGGACCAGTTGACTTCCGGGAATCCAGAGCCGTGCTGTCTGTGGGGCCTGTCCGCCCCCTGTTCCAGAAGCCCTGTAGGTTGCCCGCACCTGGATGCTCAACTTCCAGGGAACGGCGGCCTTCCCAGGCGAAGAGTGGGGGTGGGTCGGCTGTCCTCTGGAGAAGGAGGGGTTCACTCCGCCGTCTCCAGCCGGATCCAAGGGCTCACACCAGCAAAGCTGCTCATCCTTTGGCGGAGCAAGACAATAACCCAAGGCTTTTCTGGTTAAAATTCCAGGGTTTATTGATAGAAAACATGCCAGTTGTGGCCATGTTTTGCCTCGAAAGACTGTATCAGGGGTCAGTGTATGTTTATGAAATCAGTCTTAACATAATCAAAATGTTAATGTCAGATCAACTGCAAAAAAAAAAACCTATCTTCAGCTGTTATGCAAGGGAGGTAAATAATCTGCCATTGGGTGGGTAAATAATTTGCCAATAAAATTTGGTTATTCTACTTTTCTTTTAACAGGTAGCAAACCCAAAAGTATGGTAAGAAGAGCATCATAAAAATCATGCTTCCAGCGTGACTAACAGAATCCCATAGCGAAACACTTTTCAGTCTGATTAACTTATCAAGAGAGCAAAACTGCAGAAATTGATTCACTTGAACCTGTTTTCATCAAGATCTCACTGTGGTAGTCATCTTAAGTAGAGGAGTGTGGTAGCCTTGTTAGTCCACTCTTAAGGTTATCAATAGAAATCAAACAAAATAAAACATGGAAAAGAAAATAAGATGATACCTTTTTTATTGGACATAACTTAATACATTTCTTGATTAGCTTTCGAAGGTTGCCCTTCTTCGTCAGATCGGAAATAAGCAAATGTGCTAGCTGACAGTGTATATAAGTGAAAACATTCAAGCATTACTATGACAGTCTGACAGGGTGGGAGGATGGGGGTGGGTAGGAGGTATGCATGGGGACATCAGAGCATATCATTGATATTCTAACAGGATGGGTGTGGATAGGTGAGGGGTGGGGTGATCAACAGAGACATACAGCTTTATGGTTTATAATGGGCTAGGAACTCCAGATCCTTGTTAAGTCCTTTCTGTTGGGTGTTAAAATATTCAATCATTCTGACTTCAAAGGTCTTACGTTCTTGTATGGTTTTAAAGTTACCTTTCAGGATTCTCACTGTGAAGTCACTGGTACAGTGTCCTGGTCCTGTAAAGTGTTGACCAACAGGTGTGGGAACCCTACTGGCACCAGCATTGTTCATGTGATGTCTATGTAAATTGAATCTTATCTTAAGCATCTGGCCTGTTTCTCCAATATAGCATCCTTCGTTACATTTTTTATACTGAATGATATATACCACATTGGAAGATGAGCAAGTGAAAGATCCCTTTATGTTGAATATCTTTCCTTTGTGGATGACTTTGGGGTCCTGTGAAATATTTTGGCATAGTTTGCAACTGGATAAATTACAGGGAAGTGTGCCCTTCTGTTCCTTTTCAGTCTGTGATGGAAGTTTACTTCTGATTACTTATCCACACCCATCCTGTTAGAATATCAATGATATGCTTTGATGCCCCCATGCATACCTCCTACTCACCCCCATCCTCCCACCCTGTCAGACTGTCATAGTAATGCTTGAATGTTTTCACTTATATACACTGTCAGCTAGCACATTTGCTTATTTCCGATCTGACGAAGAAGGGCAACCTTCGAAAGCTAATCAAGAAGTGTATTAAGTTATGTCCAATAAAAAAGGTATCATCTTATTTTCTTTTCCATGTTTTATTTTGTTTGATTTCTATTGGTAGTCATCTTGAAATTCAGATGAGAAGGAGCTCTGTAATAGTGGTTCTCATCCCAATCCTTGAGCTGCAGCCAGTTTGTTTTTTAGGATATGCACATTGAATATGTATGAGAGATTTGCACGCGTTTCCTTAATTGTGTGCAGAATTTATCGTATGCATGTTATTGAGGTTACTCTTGAAAACCAGACTGGCTGTGTTTGTCCGAGGACTTGGTTGATTACCACTTTCTAAGCGAGGAAATATAATTGTTTTCTATCCAAGGAGAGAGAGAGAGATATCTATTCTACTGCCTGGCAATAATAAACCCCCTCAAAGTAATCTATCTGCTTCCAAGGAATAGAATTATGACCTGGGAATTTGCAGCATAACATATTTAGTGGCTATGTAGTTAAAATAAGAGGATCTTTCTTCTTAAAGCAGCTTTAATTTAAGACTCTGAATTACTGCAGTTTAACAGGGCTTACTGTGGGATGCACTCAGGAGTCCTGTGGTAAAATCCCAATCTGTGCGTGCAAATTGTGTGCTAAAAAAAATATATATATATATTTTTGTGGAGGACAGTGGGTGTTTCTGTGCTAAACAACGCATCGACTTTACTGCACGTTAACTGGTAAGCATAGGATTAGCGCATGATCCCTTAATAGGTGTTAGTAAGGGCTCACATAATTTTTTTTTAATGGCCACGTGCTGATGACAACATTAGCACATGGTTAGTAATTGAAATAATGGAAAATTGGCCATTTTCCGGCTGCGTTAAAAATGGCTTTAGTGCGCGGGAAAGACCTGTGTAATGGTACACTAAGGGCACTTTTTACCGCAGTTTAGGGAAATGGGACTTGATATACTGCCTTTCTGAGGTTTTTGCAAATATATTCAAAGCGGTTTACATATATTCAGGTACTTATTTTGTACCAGGGGCAATGGAGGGTTAAGTGACTTGCCCAGAGTCACAAAGAGCTGGAGTGGGAATCAAACTCAGTTCCCCAGGATCAAAGTCCACTGCACTAACCACTAGGCTACTCCTCCACTCCCTTGTTTTAGCGGAATAGTTTCTTTCTGCTCCTCTGGGCTTCCTGCTCAGTTGGAATTGGTCTTTATTGGACTGTGGTCCCCATGAATCTTTATTTTAAGTTACTTTTGTGTTTTTCCCATATTTTTATGTCACTGTAGCAACTGAACCCATCCATCACAGTGTTAAGCCAGGAGCTGCAGGGCATTGCAGCCTTCAGAACCTGTCTAATATGTATCCTAAGTCTGGCTGAAGCTCTCCTCTATCCCCCCTCCTCCACCCTCCATTCAGTCCAGGACGTGGAAGCTAGGCCTCATATTCAGTTCTCTGCATGGCTGAACCCAGCGCTTGTCATTTCTTTGGAACAGTTGCATTGGCAATTTTGACACCACACCTGCGGCTTTGATGATCCTTAACTCTGCTCACACTTACAGCCATTTTATCAAAGCATTGTTTGTAACACCTTTCAGTTTGAAGTACTGTTGTATTTGACCCCTGAGTCATCAGACTTTCCCGCCGTTATACGGCCCTGTGTCGAGTCTTTTCTGGTGCCTTAATAAAGAACACTTTTGACGACACTCCCCATGTGGAAGTCAGTGGTTTATCCTCTACTCCTCTGGTTTCTTTATACTCAGCGCTTGTCATACAGCCACTGGGCTAACTCCACTCTAAATTAATATTGGGTTATGTCAGAGTCTGATCAGTGATTTTTATAGTTTTCTAAAGTGGGTAAAAGAATGAGCCATTTCAAAATGTTAGCATCAGAGGGGGTGAGAGATTCTGAATATACTTAACCATGTCTGGGAAAACATGACTAAAGGTGTAGATCCAAAATGGCCGATTTTCACATTATGGGTCCAAAAGCAGTCACATGTTTGAACTTTGGTAACTTATATATTTTTTCTCATAAAAGGATGGAGTTTGGACTGTTGTATTACAAATTGTTTGCTCTATTAAAATTGAAACCTATTAGAATTATTTCTGGTGACTTTAGTTGTGTTTTCCCAGAGATGGTCCCATATTGTCTATCTGAAATGGCTAAGGGAAGGGTGTGAGAGGAGGAAAAAAAGGGGGGGGGGGGATAAGGCAGAGGTGGCCTGTGGGGTGTTGCGTTCTCGAGGGCCTTGGCATTCTGTCAGGTCCTCGAGGCAGGACTGGAGTTCGTGAGCCCTTGGGCCACTGCCGAGGAGCGGCAGCGGCAGGCAAGACCACCTCGGGACTGGAAACACAGAAGAGCAGTACTGGAACTCTGGACTGGAGTAGTACAAGGCAGGCAACTAGAACAGATGAGACAGGAACAGCTTCACCTGCACCTAGCCACCGTTCCTCCGGAGTTGAGCTCCGAAGTGCAGGCGGCCGGCAGGACTTGCAGGATAAGGCAGGAACTGAAGATCCAGAGGACCCACCCTGGGTCTGGGATACAAGAGGGCAACAGGGCACGGAACTAGACTCAGACAGTGTGCTGCTGCATAGCCACTAGCAAGACCCAGAAGACAGACCAAGGAACACAAGGCGTACAGAAGCTAGCAGGAGCAAGGACTAGGGCAGCAACACACTAGATGGGGATCCGGGAATACCCACAGGGTAAACCCTCTAGCTAGGTGGAGACAGGATACAGGAATAATCACCCAGGAAATACACACTAGCTAGACAGATACAGGATTCAGGATATACACTCAGGATATACAAGCAGGATTCAGGATATGCACACAGGATATACAAGCAGGGTTCAGGATAGGCAACAGAGCGAACAGAGTAAACCAGGAAGAACAGGCCAAGGGTCTGAAGACACAGCCGCTTCCCACACCAAGTGGGAACTCACAAAGGCTGAGGCTTCACATGCAGACAGAGAACAAACACGGACAGAGGCTTCACCCCAAACACAGAGTAAGCCAGGAACAGAGGCTTCACCCCAAACACAGAGTAAGCCAGGAACAGAGGCTTCACCCCAAACACAGAGTAAACTAGGAAGGACCCGCAGTCCACAGACAGACAGTGGCAGGGAAGACCCCCCACAGAAGGACAACAGAGACACAGACACAGAAAAAAACTGGGCTGGAACCCAGAGAGAGGCTAAGCAGCAGACACTTACTAACCTGACCTGGCCTAAGAGCATAACACTTATGCAAAGGCACTGACTGCAAGCACAGCACTTCCTTATGAAGGCTCTCACTGATGAGTCACCAGCATTAGGACAGAAGCAGGAAGTACACTGACCCCAAAGAGAGGCTTGACACACATAGGAAGTGAGCTCACAGGAAAGACAAGCAGGAGCCATCTTGGAAGCTGGCACAGAGCCGGTGGCAGCCATCTTAGATGCTGGCTCCCTAGAGAGACATAGCCCACCCAGTTGAGGTCTAGTGAAGCAATCAGGTTCATGCTGGAAGCAGCCAGCACACCAGGACAGAGACAAGACTAACACAAACACAGACAGAAGCCAGCAGAGCTGCTGACCCCCAGAAAGAAGGTAAGGCTGAGGGTGGTCACGGCCACAGACGTGACATGGGGCTTGTATGGAGACTCATTGCAGCCTGGCCTTATTTGTATAAATCAGCCTGGTCTATTTCCCACTCCATTCTATCACCATTGATCAGCATTTATCATTCGATAATGTGGTCTTGAGTGTCTTCCATATACTATGGAAGTTAAAAAGGGTGCATCTTTTCTTCCCAATCTCCACACTTTGTACTATCATCCAGTGTTTGGTACTATCCAAATTTGATTATTGTAATGCCATATATGTGGGTATTAAAATCTCACACCTTAAAAAATTATATACAGCACAAAATACCGCTGACTGCCTTGTATGCAGTGCTCCTCGCTTTGAGAAAACTTCCCCTCTCTTAAAACTTCACTGGCTTCTCATAAACGCAAGTATCACCTTTAAAATATGTGTGACTGTTAACCAAATCATAAATGGTTTATCACCCTCCTACATGCAACAACTAATTGATTTACCTTCACGTAATACAGTGAAAACATCTAGAGAATACCTCATGCTCCATTATCCAAACTGCAAAGGTCTTTCTTGCAAATCAGTCCTTGTCACAGGTTTCACATATCAGAGTAGAGTACCAAACTTTGGAATTCTGTACCCAAGCAGTTAAGATACTTAGAAGATTATCTGAGGTTCCATAAATTACTAAAGGCTTTTCTATTAAGTACATATCTTCTCAAAAGACTAAACTAATGTTGCCATCTTATATGTTTCAGCATAACCAACATAAAGACTCACCTTTTTAAGAAGGCATACCCCACAGATCTGACATAAATACCGAATAATGTAATATGGCAATTTAATCAGGAAACGGACAGTATTCAACCCCGACCCATGATCACTCCCTAGCATTTTTGATTGAGATGAACCACCCCAACCTATTTACTGATATTTCTTTTTCTGTATTTGCCACTGTGACAGTATCCCAACACTGTATTTGTTCACACCGAAGTGTGTAACTACCTCTCCGGAACTATGTAAGCCACTTTGAGCCTACTAATTATAAGTGGGAAAAGGTGGGATACAAGTGTAACAAATAAATAAGTCAATAGGGACTTAAAAATGGGGCTGTGTGTGAAAAAAATGCTGTTCAATGGTAGGACCAGCCTGGGGGATAAAAAACAAAAGAAGGGAGGAAGAGAGAGATATCAGGAAGGAACTGGGAAACAGAGGTTTATGTAGGGAAAGAGGAGGAAGGGAGAGTTTAGAGAAGCTGGATGGATTGGCAATTTATTAAAAAAATATAGTCCATAACTATTCACAGTTCTAGGTGAGGTACAATAAACATACATAAAAACAATTAAAACATATAATCAAGATCAAGACAGTCATATCTATTATAGGTAAACATTTCAATCTCCATGCATCACTATGTGCAATTACCAGTCCTCTAATAAACACATCTTTATTTATACTTAATTGGTAATGAGTTACCAAATGCCTGATAAAACATATATCTCTTCATCTGCTTCCTAAAGAGAAAAAGAGGGAAAGAAGACCATAGAGGAAAGGGAAATGACAAGAAAGTATAAAACTAGAACAAGTAGCTATAAGAGAAACAAATACAGGAGAGGCTCCTGGCTGTTTAAATAACATGTCCTGGGCTAACCGGGTATATTCAGTGACACCTAACTGGAGGTCTAGCACCTTAAGCTTTTGTTCTTAATGAACCAGTGATTTTTTTTGTATGTTGCATCCCTTCCCAACTCACTTTTAGTCATTGCAGCAACAATGACCTGAAGGCCATGCATCAGGATGTGAAGGAGTCAACAGAACGGAGATTGCTCTGCTTCCTTAAATTCAGCCCACCTTAATAAGACCATAGGGAAACCAGAGGCAAGGGTAGGCCCTGGAAAAGAGCATAACAACTTAGGCCCAGAAGAGAACATGGAGGCCCAGGCAGGAAGAAGGAAGGTTCTAGAATGTTCCTAGCTGGAATGCTAAGGAGTTTGCATGTGTGGGGATCTGTTTTGAGCCTGCAAGGTAAACCAGGCACATTTTCTGTTGAAATAGTTTTTCTTTTGTTCTGAATCCGAGCTCTGCTGGTCTTATTTGGACTCCCCCCCCCCAAACCTCATCACAGGCCCAGAACCCCAGCCGCTCACACATGCCCTGTTACACAGGGCTCCTAGAACTCTGCAATCATATGTTCTAAATCTTACAACTGAATTTTGCCATCTCATAAAGACTATGGCGCCTCCTTGAGGGGCTTTGAACACCATTTTTGCAGCGGCACTAACTCCAACCAACCTGGGGAGCAGAAGTGCAGAACCAAGCATCAAACCCAGGTCAGTTCACATGGCATGGCATTGCCACTAAGCCATCTGGCTGTCCCTGCTGACTAGTTTTTATTAATGTTTGCACAGAAGGGTTACACTCAAGCACAGTTTCAGACTGTGACGTGTGTTCCTATTCTCAGTTGCACAGGAATAGGTGCTCTCTTTCTCTCCCCCCCCCCCCCCCCCCAGACCTTCTTTCATTTCTCATGGTTTCTGTTTTGGTTAATTATACCAGAGATGCTGAAAGAAACCTGCTACCAAAAGACAGAACCTTGACAGTAAAGAACAGTTACTGGTATTTAATTCTCGCCACTCATTACTTCTGAAAAGTAAAGCCCTTTCTGTGATGTGTAGAGCACAGGTTTATTTTTTGCTTCTGCAGAATTTCTAAAGAATTTGATATGACTCATTTTAGTGTGTGTGTGTGTGGGGGGGGGGGGGGGGTTCGGGGGCAATATCTTCAAATGAGTTAGTTTTTTCACATACCATGACAGTGATGAACATCATTCCTGAGCCATGGTATATGGAATATGATATCAATCTCTTAAATTTACGGTTAACACTCACTGTAGTACTTGTATTGTGCCAAAGAGAGCTTCCTTCTGCCATTTGTAAGATGTTACACTTCACATTTTCACATTTCAATAAAATAATTATCTAAGTGATTTATAATAATGTCAAGGGTGTAGTGAAGGAGAATGGATTGATTAGGAGGCCTAAGTTAGAAATAATTATTGCAAGAGATGCAGATTTACCTAAGACACAAAAGGAGGGGAAGGGAGTCCGTTAATAAAACAGAGAGTGCCAAATAGGGATGAGAGACTACTCTCAAGGGCTACGTCCACCTCAGGAGAGAACAGGTAATAAATTAGCCAGTGGAAAAGGCCTGTTCAAAGTAACAAGTACATGTATAGGCAATGTTTCCAGGTATGCTTGAAATTCTTTCCAATCAGGCCTGTGGCAGCCAAAACAATAGAAAACATTGGGGTATCCTAGGACTTGAACTGTATTTCTTGGTGCTGGAGGATACTTTCTCTCTACACGATTGAATAGTCGCTTGAGACCTAGTGACACCTCTATCATCAGTGCCATCCTGGTGTTTTTCTTGTTTACCACTATGTCCAGTTTCCTCACATCTAGCTTTTTATCAGTCTTATTTTGTGTGGTTGACCTCATGTGCTACAACAAGCTAGGAGCACTTTGCCATGTTGTTAAGTAGCATAAGACTTGTCTTTAGAATGTACTTAATTCAGTTAAGGCGGTTTGCTCAGTGTTACCAGATAGCTCCAGGTCATGGAGGACATTTTGAACCAGTCCATGTTTTTACTTCTATTACTGGAGCCATCTAGTAACCCTTGCT
Organism: Microcaecilia unicolor; assembly: GCF_901765095.1. NCBI lineage: Eukaryota > Metazoa > Chordata > Amphibia > Gymnophiona > Siphonopidae > Microcaecilia > Microcaecilia unicolor. The sequence goes on along the minus strand of NC_044034.1, from coordinate 280,334,548 downwards.
TAACAATGCGAGATTCAGGCATATTGGTTGATCTTCTAGTTGGCTTTGTCTGTAAGCATAGTTCCCACTTCATCAAGTTGTGTTATTTGCAAATAGCTGAAGAAAGTAACAATGAAAAGCAGAGCTGGTCTTTTTAGCTCATAAACATATCCCTCTGGGGAGGAGGACCAAAGAATTGGCATTGTCTTGGTAGATTCTTCCTATTTCAAAAGTGTGTTTACTACCGTCAACTGTCGACAGAAGATGTTAGGTCCATCACTGGAAACCCAAACCATTTGTACTCTAATCAACTTGAGGATTAAGATTCCTATAAAAATGGAAACAAACTCCAAAACACAGCAGGTGAAATAATGAACTATGTTCAGTTAAGAGATTTTAAGCCTAATCTATATCTCAGCATGCACATTCATTCTGTGGTGGGTACTTATTTCTGTCCAGTAATCTCACATTGCACTACAGTATTCTTATGTTAGAATATATATAAAGTGTTACAAATCTCAAAGGAGGAAAAATTAGCATTGGCAAGGAACAGAACCATTCCTGTACAGAGACGTCTTGCTAATGACTCGCTGAATTCAGAGGTTTTAGAATTCTTGGATATATGCTTTTCAGGTTGAGAACCCTTTGCCTAGATTTGGGTGTACATACAAGTTTTGTGTATTTTTCTTTTCCTTGGGCGAGTGGGAGGAAAAAAAAGAGAAGAGGATGCACATCTTGGGGTGGGTGGCATTAATCATGGTTGTGAAAGGTGATCGAATACCAATGTAAACGGCTCCAATTCAAGTTTAGGAATGACTAATGAGTGGGGATGTTGAGGGGGGGGGGGGGGGGGGTCTGTGCATTTACAAATGAATGAGGGGTCAGCTTCTACCTCCTAATTAGATGCCACATTATGTTTTTCTTTTTTTCCAGTATGTGTAGATTTTTTTCTCAGTGCCAAGTGCTTGTTGTTGCTGCCACGTCTGTGTGTTATTAGTCTGCATTTCTGTGGGTGGATTTAGCTGAAATTTGATAGAAGAGGGGGAGATGCCAACAAGCCTTCTAAATTTTGGTCACATATGCTGAGAGAACAAGACCATCCGTTATTTGGCAAAAGCAGGAGAACTGGGACCTAAAACAAAGGTTAGGAAACCTGCCACCTTTTGTGGTGCTCTAAGGGGGTAATTATACAAATGGGTGCCTTTATTTAGGTGCTGTTAAACACATGAATTAGGAGCTCTTTCTGTAATGGAACATGGGCATCCAGGGTTCTTTATAGAATGCTAGCATAACGTGGTATCAGCACCTAACATTTATATGCCCATAGTTATAGCAGCCATAGAATTGGCGTAAGAACAGGTACCTAAATGAGACAAGGATACGCATAGCTTACTGTATTCTGCAAGTTAGACACATAATTAGGAGCTCCACCCATGTTCCTCCATCCTGAGCCCTTGCAAATACATGGTATGTAAATTAAGAGGGTATTTGAAGGATAACACTTAAGCATCTGGATTGTAGAATTTCCCTTGAAGGGGGTACCCTTCTCTAGCATTTCTATAAATGTTAATATTGATAGGGAATTGAGTTCTTGTGGTAGATGTCTGACTGACAGTGCTGAAAACTCAAGTCCCTCCTTTATCCATACAATAGATACAGCCAGGGGCAGCATTGGCATACATTTCTCACACTATTCTGCCCCTATCCTGGAAGGGTGACCATTTGTAGAGGTCAGTGGGTAATTTTCTGTTCTTGATCATCAGATGTTTACCTATAAAGCTTAGCTTAGCTTAGCTTAGCAGAGTTTAAAAAGGGGTTAGACGGTTTCCTAAAGGACAAGTCCATAAACCACTACTAAATGGACTTGGGAAAAATCCACAATTCCAGGAATAACACCTATAGAATGTTTGTACGTTTGGGAAGCTTGCCAGGTGCCCTTGGCCTGGATTAGCCGCTGTCGTGGATAGGTTGCTGGGCTCGATGGACCCTTGGTCTTTCCCAGTGTGGCATTACTTATGTACTTATGCACCTTTTTCTCTCCTTAAAAAGTCTTGCTACACCTCAGTGTGCTTACCATACTGCTCTTGTGATCTATCCTCTAGAAAGCTTGAATTATAGTATTGCTTTTTGATCAAGTGGAATCTTAGCACGTCATATTAAATGGTTGCCATGTTTGTTGGGATGTTGTGGGGCGGGGGACGGGGACTATTGTTTTGTATTATGTGTAGAAGTAGCTATGCAGATCATCTCGGGCAATTTTGATGAATCATGTACTCAGGTTACTCTAAATAAATAACCGAATGTCTGTAGCTGAAAAATGCAAATACAGGTTTGCTTATGACACTTCCTGTAGGGTCATATGTCTCACAATGAAAGTTCTGACATGAGATATTAGTTTACCGTATGAAATGTAATCAAAACAGAATTGAAATTGTGCTTCTAAGTAATGAATGTGACTTCAATAATTCTGCTCTCGTTGTTCATTTGTTCGTATTCAGCCGAATAGATTTAAATTTGAATACAAATAAAATCCGGGGGCTGTACTGTGCTGAATCCTACTGAAATAAGCACTTGATTTCTGATTTCATGTTGCTTCTTTTATTATTTGTTATGTTAAAGCTCAATGTCCATTATTCGTATTCATATTTGGCCGAATAGCAAAATATGTAATTAGGTACAGCTCTAGTGTAACCCCTTTTTTTTGTTTTATATTGTAATAACCTGGTCGCAATCCCTCTGGGTTGGTGGCCGGCTTGCCAGTAGTCCTCCTTTCTGAGTTTCCAAAACTCCAGGATTTTCAGCAATCCCAATCCTCCCTCCAGTAGTCCATGCATCCAGTCTTTTCAGGCAACTCAGTTTTTTAGTTCAAGTCTGTTTATTCTTCTCTCCTCCTTCCCTATCACAGCTCCATTCACTAAGGCAATATCCTAGGCAGTTTCAAAAAGAAACCACAGCAAAAGCAACCCCTCCCCCCTATAAATCCCAGTCCAGATTTCAGTCCTCCTGGTTTCAGTTTTTTAAAGTATTTTGTTTTGAGTGGTTGCAGGATGGCAGTACACCTCCCTCTACACAGCTACATGACTCCTGTGACCACCCACTGCCCTCAAATCTCTGCAACCCTCCACCAGAGTACAATCACAGTCCATATCCAACTGCTCCTCCAAACCTGGCAATCCTGTACTCTCTCCTTCTCCTTCCTCCAAAAACTCAATTAACTCTGGCTCAGGGGCGTAGCCAGACAACAGATTCTGGGTGGGCACCAAGTGTTCTTCACCACCACCACCACCAAAAAAATATCTCAGCTGGCGAGAAAACGCTTCTTTCCACCTTGGCTTACCATGAAAGGGAAGTCTTTAGCTGACAGAGCTTGGGATCTCCACCAGCTACCACTAAACGTATACTACTGTTGGGTGGGCCTGAACCCTAAATGGGTGGGCCCTGGCCCACCCAGGCCCACCTGTGGCTACGCCACTGCTCTGGCTCCCTCACAGCTTGCCAGTTACTTCGCCCCACCCCCTCCCAGGCGGAAGGTATCTTGTATTGATTTCTGACCCACGGAAATTGTCTTCTCATCAGTGTGCCTCCTTCTGGATGTTGATCACCATAGTGGCTTCTCCCTCCACTCTTCCCTTCCCCTTCTCCAATGTGCAGTCCCTGGCAGGTTTTTGAGTACACCTTCCTAATACCTTCTGGGACGTGTAGTTTGGCCCCACACCTTATCTTACCGGGCCTGGATTCTCCCACCTCATCACAATATATAACCTGTTATCTAGACAACAGATCTTAAAGCTGATTTTGTAGGCCTGTTTCATACTTTTTGCACATGATTGTTCAGGTTGGTGTCTCTGGAGACTGCCGTTCAAGTGTAAGGAAGTGTGCACATTTCTGGCTGTTACAACAGCTGCATTTATTCTAGTATTAAATATTTTTGTTTCTGCAGAATACAGTTTAAGTAGACAAGAAGATGTTGAGAGGAAAAGAGGTCTGAATTTTGAAAATAAGATGGACAGTGTATTTAACCAGGAAGGATTTGTGTTAGAAGTAATGAAATTAAATTCTGTACTGAACTCTGAATGTTTTCATTCTTTACTCACCTGTTTCTCCACATTCTCTGCAAGAAAGAATTTGGTTGTTCTTTTTAACTTGTTCTATTGTTTTTAGCCTGTCAAGCCAAAACAGCTTCCCCTCCTGTCCAAATGCTTAAATTGGAAGTAAGGTTATTTTTTGGATAATGTTACAGAGCTGCATGGTCTCAGACAACACCCAGCTCAGGTGAATGTGAATGATATATATTTGGGAGAGCTGCCTCCACTGTATGTAAATGTATCTCTTGCATATTCATTGTAGGTAGCCTGAAAACCAGATGGGTCAAGTGGTCCTTAACAACCAGGTTGAGAACCACTGTTCTAGCCCATCTCCTTTTCTACAAGCAAGCCCCACTGTAACTACAGGCAGGATCTGTTTGCAGCATCTGAAATAGATACTTATCTAATGTACTCTTGAAAACCTCCAAAAGTGGAAATTCCAGCATCTCTTAAAGAAGTAACATTCAATTACTTGACTACCCTCAGACTTTGCTTGCATGTTGTAGTCATTAGGTATGTTCACAGGGGAAACAGTTTTCTTTAGATTTTTTTTTGTTTGTTTGGACTTTTTCCCCCAAATTCTATATATGGCACCTTAACTTGTATGCACAACTTAATCGATTAACAAGCCAATCAGTGACAATTGGTACTTAACCAATTAGTGGCACTAATTGGGTTTAATTAGAATGTACGCACACAAGTTTCTAGATGTATTCTAGTTCACGGTGTGCATAAATTCTAATGCTCACAGTCAAAAAGGGGGCGTGGGCATAAGTATGGAATGGACAGGTTGTCGGTGTTTCAAAAAACTATGGGCACTATTATGGAATACACCCGATCTGCGCCTAAGTTAGGCACAGGTATTTAGGCCTAGTTTTAGGAGGCCTAAATGGGTGTGCCTACATTTTAGTCATGAGAACGGCATGTACACGTATTCTATAAAACTACGCCTGACTGTAGGTGTAGTTTATAGAATCACGCTGACCACGTGATTTTTTGGTGGCGATTTTTAAGGTACCATTTTTAGAATTTGCAGATATTAACCACAGTGGTGTTCCTTGGTTGGCTGCCACCCAGGGCAGATCGCCGCTGCGCACCCCCACCAGGTGCGGCGTGCACACACACCCCGGCCCACCACCTCGGCTCCCCCTTCCCCAGATACATTGCTGTTACCCTCTGGGGGTGCTGGGAGACGTGGCTGTCAGCTCTGCTGGTTCCCTGCCCTAGAACAGAAAGTAACATCAGATGGAGCAGGTAACCGGGGGGGGGGGGGGGGGGGGAGCCACAGCTATGCGGCTGCTCCCTGCACCCCGCCTTGCTCTCTGAATGCCACTGATCCACCACATTTGTTCTCCTCCAAGTGATTGGACAGAACTTCAGATAAGATATGTGCTGTGGAGAAGGGGACGAGAAGAGATTTTGGATTTAGCTCATGCTTTTTTAGTAGTAGCCATGATGTGCTTACATTCAGGTAGAATAGATATTTTATCAATTGCTATTTAGAATTTTATAATGCAATGTTGTCTTTCAGTTTTCCATTACTATTGATAAAATGATAATGCTGTGATAATGAATAACACAGTTGCCTGGGAATAATTCCTTTTATCCTTCTCCTCTTGTCCACCTCTTCCATACTCATGATCTAGAAATAACAATGTATTTTCATGGGAGGCTACTGCATTCAGCATTAAGGAAGGGAAGAGAAAGGGATTTTGGATTTAGTTCCTATCTTCATCAGTTGTAGCTAAAGGTGAGCTACATTTAGGTTTTGTAGGTATTTTCCTGTTCCAGAGGGCTTCAATCTAAGGGGTCCTTTTACTAAGGCGCTCTAACAGATTTAGTGCATGCTAACGATTAGTGTGCACTAAATGATAAAATGCCCATTATATTCCTATATGTGTCTTATTATGTAGCATGTGCTTATTTATTTATTTACTTACTTACTTACTTATTTATTGCATTTGTACCCCACATTTTCCTTCCTAGTGGTAGATTCAATGTGGCTTACAGTTAGTAAAGAGAATAGTGGTTTGAAGGTTCAAAGTTATAGGTGGAAAATAAGAGACGTGTTTTCTTTAGGGGGATCAGGTGTTCTGAATCTTTTGGTGTGATTGTCTGTTCCAGTTACACTTCTTTCTTTCTTTTTTTTTTCTCATTCCTTTAATTGTTAGCACACTTTTGTAAAAGGACCACTAAGTTTGTAACTGAGGCAGTGGAAAGGTACGTAACTTGCCAAGATCACAGCGATTTACAGTGGGATTTGAACTGGGCTTTCCTGTCAGTCTGTTTTAGTCATAACAATTTAATATGCTTATTGAGGGTACCTTTGTGAGGTTTGACAACACAGGTTCTCTTCTCTGGGTTTTTTGTTTTACTAACACAAGCAGAAAAGAGGGACAAATCTCCATGAATAGAAGAGCAGCTACCAAACAGTGGAGATGACCAAGGACCAGGGTGTAGCCAAAATTATTTCTTAACAAACTTTTAATAAACAAGTTGACATAAAATAATGCAATATGTTACATGACCTTCATAATGTACTATATTCCATCCAGGAGCTACTCACAGCCTTGGGCTTGATGTGTCTGGATATGTAGGAATCAAGGCATTGGTAGTCACCACCCAAAGGCAGCACACAAAGGCAACAGCCTGCTTGAGATTGGGAATGGACAGCATAGGGTAAAAGCACCCCAGCAACAGTGGACTGATAATATGGCTTTGGAAGCTTGAACAGCTTGTGTAGGGCGATGGATAGCTCCAATGAATGATGATGTAAAGGAGCAGGGGAACGGTGTACACTTGGAGGACAGGAACAGGCCAGGTCAGGAGAAGGGGGAAGCAGAGGCAGAAGAGGAGAAGAACTGGGAATTGAGGGTGACATGAATAGTTCTCATCCTGTGTACATTTGTGCCCCACCAACACTCCATCCATGCGTACGCCCAACAGTAAAATACAATCTATATAAGATACAAATGAATACTATTGAATATTATTTACTGATACAAATGAATATTATTTACTGAATACCGCTTAGGTGGAGTTTTGGCATTTACAGCATATGTGCTCATACAAGCGTATATACCACTATTCTGATCATTTATACACGTTAGCACCTTCCTGATAGAATTACCCCATATGCGTTATACAGAATTGAATAATGTTGTTTTATTTTTTTCTATTTTGGATGTGTGCTCCTTCATTTGTCTTCTGATTGGGTTCATCTTCAGTTCCCTTATTAATTAATCATTCTTGATATGTCTGTATAATTGGCATGTTTTTCAGTATTTCAAAGTAGATGTGGAGGGGCATTTTCAGTATGACATTTTTTATTTATTTTATTTTGTTACATTTGTACCCTGCGCTTTCCCACTCATGGCAGGCTCAATGCGGCTTACATGGGGCAATGGAGGGTTAAGTGACTTGCCCAGAGTCACAAGGAGCTGCCTGTGCCTGAAGTGGGAATCGAACTCAGTTCCTCAGTTCCCCAGGACCAAAGTCCACCACCCTAACCACTAGGCCACTCCTCCACATCTAAGTCCGAAAACGTCCAAAAAAAATTCTGTTTCGAACAAGGTTTTGTTCTTTGGGCGTCTTGTTTTTTGGTCCATTTTTGAAAAAAAAAAAAAATCAAAAACTGAATAAGTGCAAAATGTAGAGATTCATGCCATTGGGGTGTAGTAGGAAGCAGCATTTTTAGTAGACTGGTTCCTCAGACATCCCAGGAGAGCAACGGGACACCCTAGAGGGCACTTCTGTGCACCTCATAAAAATGCTCCCAGGTGGCCATCTCATCTTTCCTCCCTTATCTTGTCCCCTGAGCCCTCCAAAACCAACCCACAACACACTGTACACCACTACAGTAGCTCTTATGGGTGAAGGGAGCACGTATATGTGGTACAGTAGGGTTTTGGTGACTTTGGGAAGGGCCACAGTTTCCACTACAATTGTGACAGAGGGAGATAGGAACCTGAGTCTCCTACTCCATAGTGCACTGCACTGGACACACTACCTGGTTGCTACTCTAATAGACCTGACTTAACATCTGAGGCTGTCATAGAGGCTAGTAAGTCATAATTTTATTCACATTTTTGGGGGGTAGGAGGGGATCAGTGACCACTGGGGGGGTTTTGGGGGATCACAGCTGATTCTCTCCAGTGGTCATCTGATTATTTAGGGCACCTTTTTGTGCCTTATTCATTCTGAAAACAGATGTTGACCAAAACGTCTTAGTTTTAGTCCTGGATGTTTTGGGTTTGTTCCATTATGGCTGTAAAACATCCAAGTGTTAGGCAAGCCCTAATCCTGCCTTCAAAACATCTCCAATACGCCCCTTTGTGATGTGGATGCACTGTAGACGAATTGCATATATAAATGTCTGCAAACTAAGTTTTGAAAATATTGATTTGGTCGTTTTGAGAAGAAAAATGTCCAGATTGGGCTTTATTACACTTTTTGGTTGTTTTTCTCTTTTGAAAATGAGCTCCTTAGTCATCTGCAGGTGTTCAAAAAGTAACGAATGCTGGGTTTGATGGTGGTACATTGTAGAATAGAGCTTGAAAGGTTGTATAAAGATGGTGAAGAATCCACATAAAAACAGGAAATTGGTTTGGCAAGCTGTTTGTTGCTTTATTGTCCTAGTTGCAATTATTGGAGCAGCTTGGAGAGACTGTAAAAGTAAATAATGTGTTTTCTTACCTAATCATAGTTTGCCAATAAAGACATTTACAGGAAAGATGGTGAAGGATTTTCTAGTGCTATACTTGAATTATGACTGGTGGGTGTACTGTATGTCTTAGTGGGGGTGGCTTTTGTTAGCAGACCTTTGTATCCTCTTCCCTTTTATCAGATTCCAGATACTTGAATTTCAGTGTAGAGGAGTCAAAACATCATGGAAGAGTATCAAAAAGATGAATCTATTCCAGTAGTTCTTGAACAAGAATATCAAAATTATTTTGCTGTTATTTTGAATTTGACTTATGAACATGCTGTTAAAAAATGAGGGGATAAATCACCTGTGAGTGGGTCTGTTTAGCTAATGGGAATATTTTAAGAAAACTATTTATAAGCGTGGCAGTGATGCATTGCAGTGACATTTGTACCAAACAGCAGCCTGACATATTTCTGAGTATGTAATATTAGCATTCTGAACTGCACATATGGAGCTGTGAAGTTATGAATGAATCAAACCCATGCCATTTTCTGATTGGCAGTGGGACGGGAAAATAAATGACCTGTGCAAGGGATAATATCTGAATCATCTGGTGCTTTTCCTGTTGAAGGATCACTTTGTAGCCTATAATTTTCTGGACCACCTGGCCACGGGTATTATTTGCCATGCAAGGATTTGTTGAATCTGAACAAACTGTGTATATTACTAGTGATAAATCATAGAATACAACAGGCAGCATTTGCTTTCCTCATAACAACTATTGTATGTTATAACACCACGAAGCATCTTTCTTCAAAATTTAACAAGCAAGGAATAACATGTATAGAATGTTTGTACGTTTGGGAAGCTTGCCAGGTGCCCTTGGCCTGGATTGGCCGCTGCCGTGGACAGGATGCTGGGCTCGATGGACCCTTGGTCTTTTCCCAGTGTGGCATTACTTATGTACTCTTTTCAGGACCATGCGTCCCAAACTATCTAGTATAACCCCGTTTTAGCACTTGAATATTCAGGTGACCCAGATGATGGTGAAAATAAAGCAGCATATCTCCACCTTTTTTGCCTCTCTAATCCACTTCCTCTCCCCCAGCTATCCAAAGCATGAAGGCAGCCAGGGTTGGTCTTAGCAATTGTGGGGCCCTGTGCAGACCAGTTTAGTGGGGCCTCGTGCCGCCCCCCCCCCCCCCCCCCCGCCTGCACCCCCCTCCTGTGCCCTCCACCATAAGTCATAATTTATCAGAGTTTAATAGGAGGTTTAGAGCTCTCGGAACCCCATCTTATCTCGTACCTTGATGTGCATCCACCACTTTTCAATAGACAGCGGCAAAGCAGAGATTTTCATATCCCATCAGCTGCCGAGCCCAGAGCCTCCTCTCTGCTGTATCCCGTCATTGAGGAAGCAGGAAGTGACATCAAAAGGAGGCGGGACGCAGCAGCGAGGAGGCTCTGGGCTCAGCAACTGACGGGATATGGAAATTGTTGCTGCTGCTGCTGCCTGATGCTCTCTACTGAAATGTGGATGCACATTAAGGTACGGAGCAGGGAGGTGTTCCGAGACAGGAGGACAGATGTGCCAGAGATATGAGGCCCCTAGAAATGGGGAAGCCCTGTGCGACTGCCCCTGTCGCCCATGTCTAAGACTGGCACTGAAGGCAGTTCACAACCACTCCAGATCTACCAGGAAGCCCACAGAGGACAGTCTGTGAAAGTTCATTGACTCTCAGACCTCCTGCTGGCTAGGGATGGACTGTCATTTGCAATATGGGAAATGTCAACAACGTCATTGCATGTCATTAACAAATGAAAGTGATTGGTTTTTTTCATTTGCCTATAAAAGGGAAAGGGGGTGGGATTTGATATACTGCTTTTCTGTGGTTACAATCAAAGCGGTTTACATATTATATACATAGAGCACACTCTTTGCAAAGGGGGCACACTCGAAGAGTGCACGCATTTGCAAATAGTGGACACACTTTAGGAAGAGTGCACACTCTTGATGACATAGTTCCTGTAACAAATGCCCAGAGGAAAAAAAACAAACAAAACATTCTCAGAAATGATATGGGGAATGACATGAAACAAAACTTTTCTGGCTGCCCATCCCTAATGCTGACTGCTTTTACTGTGCACAGGTCCCAGTGGAGGACCAGAAGGAGGAGGGACAACCTTGTTTCTGTCATCCTGCCCACTGATGATATGATTTGGAACACCCAACTAGGGGGACTCCTCCACATATAGCTTTTGTACCAAATAATTTGTCTTTCACTAGAATATAAACTAAGACCTTCTAAAATGCATTTGCTAAATGTGATAAAACAAGAAAAACACAGCATCATTCAGATTCTGATAAATAACTCTTAAATGAGTTCAGTGGAGTTAAGGTGACTTTATGAAAATGCAAGATAATGTAAGAAGTTATTTTCTGTATTTTTATTTTTTAAAGATGATTTATGCATTCAAATGCAACTGCAGAACTTAGGCAAAATAGCTAACAAACTGAGGAATCATGCAAATAAGCAGGGGGGGGGGGGGGTATTTTTTCCACAGTTAGAGAACATAAAAATTGCCACACTGGATCAGACCAGTGGGCCAGCTAGCCTAGTATCCTGTTTCCAGTATTGGCCAGTCCAGGTCACAAGTACCTGGCAGAATCCCAAAAAGTAGCAAGATTCCTTGTACTTAACCCATGGATAACCAGTGGCTTTCCTGTATCTATCTTAATGATAGTTTATAGACTTTTCTTCCGGGAATTTGTCCAAACCTTTTGTAAACCACCTAGACGAAGTGCTTTTACCACATCCTAATTGTGTGAAAAATTGCACAGACTGGTTATTTTCTGTTTAAAAAAAAAAAAAGAGAGAGAGAGAATTCTCAGGGAGGCATAAGTATAATTTTTTTATTGCTTTATCCATAAACCCCAGAAAAGTGTAAGGATGAAATCCTAGATTATTTGTATTTGTCTCTCCTGATTATTGCTTGTAAGAGGCTGGAAAACCAAACACTTGGAGAGTCACAAGCACTTCCCTTCTCAGCTTTCATGATAGTTTTCAGCTTTTTCTGACTTTATTTGCTTGAGTCCTGATCTCTCTCTGTACTCCAGGGATGTGAAATGGAGACTCAGCGGCCATTTAGACATGGTCAGTTGTTGCTCACACCAGCAGAAAAGAGTTCACCCGGTGGTTTCCAAATACCACTATTAAAATACCTCTTAAATATAAAATGAAATCCTTTTCTTGCTCTGACATATTGTGCTCTGACATATTGTCGGTAAAGTTGTATTTCTACTTGTTCTAACAATAAGCCAGAACAGTCCATGCTTTGTGGTTTCAGTGGAGAGACTTACAGATAATGGTGGTAATTGGATTATTTGTGAATTTTTATAGACTTTATTGAACCAAAATATTATTCAGTGATGAATGTTGCGCATGAGCTTTCAGGACCAAAGAAGTCTCTCCTCTGATATTCTAGAAGAATCCCGTGTGGCCTCAGAAACTTGTGTCCATCATCATCCCTGTATAAGTCTTATTTTGATAGGATAGAGGATTTGTGACTAGGGGGTGAGAGTAGAGAGCAGTCGGGGAAGATGATTTTATGAGGGGTGGTAGGGTAAGGAAAGATATACACAATTATGTTTTGGGGGGGAGGAAAGAAAAAACATACGTATGTATATGTTGGAGAGAAATGCATGAGTTGGAGGGAGAGAGAATGCAAAACTGTATGTGTGTGGTGTGACAGAAGGAACCTATGTGTGGCGAGAGGTTTATAAAATTTTTATAGACTTTTTAATTATATTAAAATGTTAAGGGGCCTCACTCAGGCTGATTTGCCTCATGCTCCCCCCCCCCCCCCCCCCCCCAGGGTTGGCCTTCTTAACAATAGCAATAACCCCCATGAATTCATTACCTTTTCTGCTATGTTCTGTGAGACTGTCAGCCAATAATAAATTGATAAATTACTGACCTTTATGTACTGATAAAAGTTAAAGCCATTATTTCAGCCTACTAAAAAATCATTATTTCATAAAAGTGAAGTTTAACAAAGGGAAAGGAACAAAAATATATCTTCTGTTACAGTTCACAATAGGTAACTTAATTGTGTTGGTTTTTAAGTAACTAAAAAGCTAGAAAATAATGCTGAAAAAAAATCTCATATATGTATCTCACCTCTGTTTTTCTGGTTAAACCTGTCAAGTTATCTCTTGAAACAGGGGATATAGAAAATGTCCCACGGAAACCTATGCTTGTGAAAATAGAGGAAGAATTCAGAAAGCCTTTCGGTCTTGCTTTAAGATGTTATGAAGGTTACGCAAAGTTACCTGTAATTGATCAAAGATTACATAATTCTCAAAATTACTGGTAGCTGAAACTGTCCAGTAACCTCATAGCAGAGGTATGTGCTACTAGGCAGGAGAGCTGGGATTGATTCTTCATCCTGTTTAACTAAGTTGATCCAGTTCTAGCACTTTTAGGATAGTGGTTGAAATGTAGCATTCAGGAAGTGTCTTGAATACCACTAATGTGCTATCAGAGTTTGAAAATAATCATGTGGACATCAGATTACTTTATGGAAGTGTTTGTCAATCTTTGAAGTAGCAAGTACCCCTGAACTTCTAAAATATTTTGCAGAAGTGTGCTCTCTAATAGGAGGACCAGACCTAGAGTTTTTATAATGTATATGGGTAAATATTCACCCCCACCGCACACTGCAAAAACTCTGCCCATGTGAACACCCATCTGTAACGTATGAGTCAGAATACTACCATAACCCACTACTGATGTGCCTTATATTTGCATACCTGCAGTTACACCCGCCATAGACCTGGTATAACTGCAGTCATGCAAATGTGTTAGGGACATATGTAACTGATATTCTTCTGTAAATGAGCGCCTTGCCCATGCCCCACCCATATACATACCCTTCTGCATTTATGTACTAGCACGTTCGAGTGGCGCTTAAATGGAGTGCAGTTGTGTAAGAGCCCACGTAAGTGCTTCAAACCTTACTCTGTGTTCTCAAGTTCTTTATAAAATTAACCCCTTTCCCCTGGATTCTATACAGCATGCCTAGCGTTCTGTGCCAAAATTCAAGCATATTCTGTTACAACACTTGTAAATTAATTAGCGTTGTTAACTGCACTTAACAAGCAATAATTAGAATTTCCACGCAAACCCTACTAAGCGTATTCTGTAATGCACTGTGCCTAAATTCTCATGAGCATAGGCAAAACAGGACGTGGTTATGGTCATTTTGTGGGCGTTCCAAAATTCGCATGCGTTGTTACAGAATATGGCCCAATGTGCCAAAATCTACATACAGAGATTTATGCTACGTTGTCATTGGTACGTAGTTTTAGGCACTAGGGTATCAATTAAGCATATTCTATATACCGTGCTTAAATATAGATGCCCCTTATAGAATACACTTAGACGGAAATGTTTTCCGCGTGGATTTTCTAGGTGCCATGTATAGAATTTCCCCCTTTATGTCTGCTATATGCATGGGAGGTGCAGGATGTAAAACAGCCCGTGTTTACTTCCGGATATACCAAGTCTGTAAGCTGTCTTCTTTGCCTAACCTGAACACTTCCCCCGCCCCCCCCCCCCCCCCCACACACACACATCACCACTTGGGAGTGCCTGTTTTAAAGGACATGATGTGGGATTGCAGAGAGCAATTTGAAGATGGATCATTTTCAGACAGCTAGATTGGTATTTCCTAAGGTAAATGGCTTTCAAAAAGTCTTGTACATAATGAAAGTGAAATCAAAAGGTTTTCTCTGCAGAATCGAATTCTTGGAGCATAACCCAGGCAGATTTGGTGTACTTAAAATTCATGTAACAGGCCGGCCACTTGTGATTATCTTCACCAAACTCATTTTTGATGTCTAGAATTAGAAGATACATTTTTTAGATGCCTGAGCAGAAACTAATGAAAGAAAATGGCGATCTACAGTGAAACATGAAAAGCGTTCAAAATATCTGTATTCTGTCTGGGTAATTTGTTAGGGATGGGCACTCACAAAATTTCCTGTCGTTTTTGTTTGGAAATTTTGTCCATTTCCAGTGGATGTCATTCAGAGTACACTGTCCTCCAGATTCTATATAGGATGCCCAATGTTGGTTGTGCATATATGGATGTGGATCACAGAGTTGTGTGCAAACTAATTAATTAATGAGCCATTAATTGGTGTTAACTGACAAGACATTTGGTTTTGAGTGGATATGCTGTTCACCCTCTTCTGTGTGCCTAAAGTTTATAGCACGCTACTGAAAGGAGAGGCTTGGCCATGAGCAGGTCATGAGTGTTTCCAGAACTAGGCACGATATTATAGAATAGTGTCTTAGTTTTTTTGGTACTTTATCATTCAACAAGGTACATGATTTTGCATGAAGCTCAACAAAATCCAATGCCTATATGGCAACAGCTAGGCACCATACATAATATTGCAACCTTTACAGCAGGCAGCATGGCATAATAAAACCATCAATGGACTTTTATCCAATGGATTAACAAAGTGATCATACAGCCACTAGATCTTATCCCCAGTATGCCTTGATCAACATCCATACCACCCCTCAAACACACACTCCCTCCCTCCCTTCCCCATCAATGCAAGGGTCTTCTGTCCTCTGTTTTATAAGGAGATTCATTAAACGAATGAAAATCCTCAGAACAATGTCACTTACATGCTCATCTGCAATTAGCTGCATGCAGGGCTGGGGCAAACCATCTTCAGGGCCCTACTGCCCCCCTCCCCCCGTTGCCACCCCCCCCCCCCACACCAACGATTGAAAGAGATTGCCCTGCCAACCACCAGTCCTTCCTGCTGTATCCTGTCTCCTGTTAAGTAGCTTCCTGTTTCCACATAGGCGGAACGCAGCAGAAAGAAGGACCCATGGCTAGCAGAGCAGTCTCTTTCAAGCGCTAGGTCCGTGGAACCCCCTGCCCACCTCTTGGTGGTCCTGGTTGCGTACCAACATTTATACCAGGTTTCGGCAGGCGTAAGTTCTGCACCTAAAGATAGATGCAAGATCCACGCTAAACCAGTATGCTGTAAAGGGCGCTCTACACAGTGCGCCCTTTGCAGAATGCTAGTTTAGCATGGACAAATACTCTTTATAGAATCACACTAAGTGTGACACATCAGTGCTGATTTTTATGTGCTACCTATAGAATTTTCCCCATAGTGCTCACTCTTATCTGATAAGGTACACACTCCCAGTGGTTTGCACATGAACAATAATTTGCACATAAACCCTAGGGTAAGAGGACACATGCGCACATTCTATATATGATGCCAAAATTTAGACATGCTATCGAGTCACTTAACGTCAATAATGGAATACTAGCAACCAATTATTGAAGTTAACTGGCACTCATTAAAATTTATGCACACATCTAGCTGTATGCTATTCTATGAGGCACTGTGTCTAAATCTAATAATGTGTAACTCAAAAGGGAGCATGGTCATCAGTATGTCAGGGTTATCCTGAAATAATTACACGTGCTTTTACAAAATACTGCCTCAGTGCACACCTACAGGGTGCCAGCATTTCCACAAGGTTTCAGCAGGCGTAAGTCTGGTGCCTAAAGGTTAGGCATGGGAATCGGCGCTAGGCATGATCCTGTAAATGGCACACACCCTTTATAGAATCATGCTTAGTGCTGATTTTTTCCAGCGGCCAAAATTTGATCACCTTTTATAGAAGTCGAGTGGGCAGAATCACATTTTTACATATTGTCGCATGAAAAGTGTTGTACAAGTGCTTGATGTGAAACAGAGAAAATGAGAGATGAAGTTTAATGTGCTTATTACAATTCACCAATAATGTATCACATTTTAATTTTTTTAAACAGTAATGTGTCAAAACAACTGTTTGGCATTCAGGAAGATTTTACAGCAGTGTAGTGAAGTATATGTCTATCTCATTTGTTGCAAAAAATGCACATGAA
This sequence comes from Microcaecilia unicolor, assembly GCF_901765095.1. NCBI lineage: Eukaryota > Metazoa > Chordata > Amphibia > Gymnophiona > Siphonopidae > Microcaecilia > Microcaecilia unicolor. Next base: position 280,317,865 of record NC_044034.1, on the reverse strand, counting down.
ACACTTTTGCTTTCAGGTGATAATATGCATGTTCCATTTTATAAAAACGTGTGTAAAATCTGACAGGCATATGTTTACACCTGCTCTGAAGGAGTTCTAATATGTTCATCTTAGTTTGGGGAATGGATGTGGGTAAATCTGCTTTACAAGGGAAAGGGCACATGTACCGAATAGGTGTCTTGTAGGGGGCTACCTGCCACAGTGCCCTAAGCAGCTTCTTATTGAAATGTTATTCTTAAACTCTTAATACTAATTAATATAGACAAGACAAGCGTGCTTGTTCATACTAGAAATTTGGTACTATATTTAACCTTTCCTCTCCCACCTTCCTCCCCCATCAAAATAAGGAACAATACATTAAGAAAACAAAGTTTTGCTGCTGGACACATGTCTGCATCTTAGTATTATTGAGTTGTTTAATTAAAACTTCTTAATGTATTAGGGATATTAAATTAATATAAAGAGCCTTAAGATTATATGGTATACTGTATGATTTATTGAGGGTCCGATTCACAAAGACAGCCATAAAATATTGTGGCCTCGGTAAAACTTATCGAGTTGCATACAATGATGAATGCGCAAAGAGCATCGCATGCAGATGAGATGCATGGATCCCCCTTTGTGCATCGGTCGCTGTTGTGATATGAAGCTGTCATATGCATTTGACAGCCTGCATACAAATTCTTGGTGGTCGACCCCCCCCCCCCCCAACAAATGCATTTGACAGTTTGCACACAAATCCTTGGTGTTCCAGCCCTCTCCGACATAATTCCCTTGTGGTCCAGTGGCCCTGCACCCCCACACCTCCCAACACCCCCTGACACAATTCCCAGTCTATAGCAAACACTGTAAGTGCATTGGGGCCTTAATTAAATGTAATTAAAACTCCATCTTGTTATCCTAATTAGAATAATTGACTATAAGTTAAGATTATAAACGAAGTGATGTGCTAGGGGTGGGTAGGGGAGAGTGGGTGGGAATGAAGACTGAATTAGGCCTTGCTGTGTCTCCTAGAGGCTATCTGATAATGCTGTGGGAGAAAGTTAAAGTTTTAAAACTATAGAGAAAAGGATATGGAGACTAGTTAATAAAGTTTGTCTTTTTAAATTCTGTCTTTATCAATACATTTACAATTCCTTTTTTAAACCCCAATCTTTAAATCACCAGAGTACAAAAAATGTTCACTTACCCAGAGAAATGTCCTCTTCTCTCAGAACTTCTCAGAAAGAAAGTTACCTGGGATCCTTCCTCTCTATATGGTTTGATTCTAAGGGGACTGCTTCAAACAGACCTTTTGAAGTTAACAGTAATCAGGTTGCCATAGTAACTTTTGCAGCTATTCTACCTTCCACACACCTTAAGTAACCCCTAATTCCAGTCAGGAGCACTGCTGCCTCTTCTGCTACTATCCTTTTTGTTGCTCTTGGCTGTTAAGTTTCTACCTCTAGAAGAAAGTTTTGTTTTAAAACTATGGGGAAAAGGGTTGTACACTATGGAAACTAGTCAATAATGCTTGCTTCTCTCTCTCTCTCTCTCTCTCTTTTTTTTTTTTTTTTTTTTAATAATGAAGACTGAGCTAGGCCCTGCTGTGCCTTCTAGAGGCTATCTGTTAATTCTGTAGTCTGTGGCAGAAAATTAAAGTTTTAAAAGTATGGGGGAAATGGTATGGCGGTTAGTTAATAAAGTTTGCTTTTTTACATTCTGTCTTTATCAATAAACCTACAATTCCTGTTCTATTGTTCACTGACAAACCTTTCTTCAGGTGATGTGCTCATCTGATCCTACTATTACTTCTGTCTTACAACTCTGTTTTTGAAACCTTGGGGGAAATCTGGCAAGTAGACGGTCTTCTTTAATTGGCACAAGAATAACAGTTAAGATGTTGGTTCATATAGGATGCAATAGAGACATTTGTTATTAGAAGATTTGTCACATGTCTTACCCTCTGGGCCTGATTAATCAAATGCTTTCATCAGAGGCACCGCAGGCTTTATATTTTTATGTGAGTCCTGTTGACATTAGAAATATACTGTTATTTTCTTTAATTTGTTAGGTGATATATCTTCCAATTTTAACCCTCTCATCTGGACAGACTAAACCTCATTTTTATCTCATTTATGAACATGAGTGTTCAGTTTTCCATAAGAATACAAAATGTTATCTCCAAGATACACTTTTAGATATAACTATGGCTGAGCAGGAGGGAAAGGTTGTGAGTTGTTTAGCACTGACTGCAGGTAAGCTTGGCTATATGCCCCAGCTAATAGCAGAAAGAATTATTGTAAATTCTTATAGGTGAACAGATTTGCACGTCTTAAGTGCCTTCAGTGCAGAGGGTCAATGATATATGCTTACACCAAATAGCTTTCAACTGCTGTATTATATTATATCATAGATGGGAGGGGAAAGGAGAAAAGCCAGCACTAGATTAGCTTGTCCAGGTAACATTAATCCAGTTGGTAACTTTTGAGTAGATAGTAAGCTTTCTTCTGTGACAAATAGTGAGAAAAGTTTAAATTCTACCTAAAGTAAAGGAAAGGCCGTATAGATTGGAACTGAGCCGCCCAGGTTGGGTTATCTCAAGTTCTGCTAGTATTTTAGAACAAAATCTGCCGATGTGTAGAGCTTGTTCTAATATACATGGTGAAATGGATGTGTGGCAGGAGCATCCATTTCAAAATCATAAATGTCTAAAGTATCAGTGGGTCAACATGGGCACATAAATGTTATGAAATAGCAATATAAATTGTTATTTGGCAGAATATAAATGTGTATGTCACCCATTTTAGAAACATACATGGGTATTTTTATAGTGCCAGGTATCCCTTGCCAGTTTTACTTTCATGGAGGCGGAGACATCAACCACTGGAGGACTAAAGGGGCAGCCTCCCCAAATTCGTTCACTGAGGCACTGTTCAGTAGGAGTTGTTTTCTGAAACCGAAATATCCCAGGTAGCAGGTGTAAATCTTGATGCTGGTCTTTTTGAATATAGATTTGCATTCATCTTCTGAAATGGGTGAATACGTATTTATTTTTTAGACCGCCCCCAAGTCCCACCCAGAACATACCCAGACCGCACCCCCTTGCCATATGCATATTTTAGAGTTTGCCGTTTATGTCTAGATTTTATAAAACTCATAATTTAGATGTCTATACAATATAAACATATAAAAGCTGGATTGCGTATGTCTAAAACCCAAAATGGTGCTTGTTTTAGCAGCACTAACCCCTTGATTCTATATATTATGCCCAAATTTCAGCACCCAACTTTGTGTACACATCAGAGATGCATGTGCAAATAAATTGACTAATGAGCTTAGAAACATCTATGTGAGTGAGTGAATGACATAGGAGCAGGAAACACTCCCTGACTGGTTCAGTTCAGCCTACTCTCTGCAGGTGGCACTAGTCTGCTGAGGCTAATACAGTTCAGCAACATTGCTGCAGGTGGTGCTAGTCTGCTGAGGCAGAGGCTTGAGCCTGAGTCAGAGGGGTGGGGCTCAGGCCATGAAAGCGTTAAAAGCCCTGAGACTGAACAGATCAGGGAGGCCCTGATATAGAGGTTTCCAGGAGGGAGCTCCAGGAGAGGACTTCACTTTAAGCTAAACTGCAGTACTGTAGGAGAGGATCAGTGAAGCAGTGTGGCTTAAGCTTAACCCCTCCAAAGAGTATGTGGGAAGACTATCAAGGTAGGAGAGAACCTTGAATTCTATGCAGAAAGTACTTGTTTTGATGCATGTCCAGAGGGAACCCAGGAAGGGTTTAAAGGAAACTGTTGGGCTAGGCTGGGAGCCAGCCCTAGAGAGAGAGTACTGACGGGACCGCTGCATTTTAACATATTTATACTAGCTGTCCCGCTGGTGTTGCTCAGTGCTAGGTTAGTACTTTGTAATTGAGAAAGGCAAGGTTTATTTGTATGTAATAACGCTGTATAAGTATGTATTTTTGTTTATGATGGTTCTTACATTTTTTTTATGTCTTTAATGCAAGAAATGAAACATAAAGAATAGGTATAGATTATATATATATATATATAATTTTTTTTTTACAGAAATAGAACGCACAGGAGTAGATAAATATGTTTAATATGTAATAAGTTCTCAGAGCGCATTTCGATAGCATGTTTGTTTTTCGATTTGGAGCATGTATGTATGAAGATTTATTTGAGGCAGCTCGTGAACAGGCGACAAATAATTGGCCATGTGAATAACATGAGCTTTGTAAGTTGACAACTGTGACTTTTAATGTTTGACCTTGAGCCTTATTTATTGACTTTGTAAAGGCTAGTTGAACTGGAAACTACAGTCTTTTGAACTATATCTGGATCCATGACTGGCCTAAAAACTATGGTCTGCTTTAAATATATTCTACTTTAAGTGACCCTTAAACATTGACAGTGCTGAGGGGTGAGTGAAAATGACTGAGTAGAGGTGTACTGCTGAGACTGATTGGGAATGGGTATGTTAGAATGGGTGAGGGTGTGCTATTGAGGAGTTGTACTGTTGAGGGGAGGGGTGTGGTACTGAGGGGGGTGAGAGTGTGTGAGTCGGAATATACTGCTGAGGTGAGTGTGAGAATGAATGAGTGTGAATGGAGGTATACTGGTAAAGAAGGTTTGAGTGGGGGTTTTCTGCTGAGAGGTGTGTGAAAATCGGTGCGGGTGAGTGGGGTGGTTTTGCTGAGGGGTGTGTGAGAACAGGTGAGTGTGATTGTTTTCCTGAGGGGTGTCTGAGAACGGGTGAGTGTGAGTGGGATGTTTTGCTGAGTGCTGTATTAGAATGGGTGTGAGTGGGGGTGTGTGAGAATGGCTGACTGTGACGGTTTTGCTGAGGGGTGTGTGAGAAAGGGTAACATTGAGTTTAATATTCCCTTAAATCAGAAAATGAGGATACTGGATCCATTAGCAGTATTAAGATGCACATGGGGAAAATCCACTGCTTATTTCTAGGATAAGCAGCATAAAATGTACTGTTTTGAGATCTTGCCAGGTATTTGTAACCTGGATTGGCCATTGTTTGAGACAGGATGCTGGGCTTTATGGACCTTTGGTCTGTCCCAGTGGCAATTCTTATGTTCTTATCTGAGGAACCAGAGAGAAAACAAACTAATTGTGCTGGACGAAAACCTGTGCAGTAACAGGGGCACACACATGTTGAGTGAAACAATACAATACTTTCCCTTTTTCTTGCAAACCCTTAATGTCTGATTGAGTTTGTGCCCGATCCAAGCCACACTCTTGACCATATTATCACAATCAATAATTGTTAAAAAAACAATTATTGATATTAATTGGCAGTCTTAATTTGTGCACACATCTTGCTATGTGCTATTTTCTATAAAGCATGGCACCTAACTTCTGTCACACTTACCTGAAAAGGAGATGTGACCAGGGGCATGTTGGGGGTGTTCCAAAAACCGACGTGTAGATTTATAGAATTTGCCCAAAGCGTGCCTAAGTTGGGTGCCACCATTTAGCAGGTGTAAATATGGCGTGTGGGATTCACATCAAATGCAGTTCTATACAGGGCGTGATCATAGTAACATAGTAAATAATGGCAGTTAAAGACCTGAACGGTCCGTCCAGTCTGCCCAACAAGGTAAACTCAGTTTACATGGTATGTAATACTTTACATGTATACCCGAGTTAGATTTGTCCCTGCCTTTCTCAGGGCACAGAGTGTAAAAGTCTGCCCAGCACTGTTCCTGTACTAAAAGTTCTGAAGCTAACGTCGAAGCCACTTAATATTTACACTCCCATCCATATTTATTCAGTCACGATCAGGGCACAGACTGTAGAAGTCCACCCTTCACCAGTTTTACTCTCCAAATACCAGCGTCGCCACCCAATCTCCGCAAAGATTCCATAGAATAGCACTTGAGCTTTTCCGTGCCAAGTTTTTGGCTCCATTTATTGAATTCCCTCCTATGTGTGTGTGATGTTCCATGCTAATAGAAAGTTCTAGCTTTCTCAAAGGGATGGTTTGGTACTTGTTGCCCTGCCTAAGACAGCAGTTTCAGAAGGGACAACCAGTGGCTAACACAGAATTCTGAGCAAGAATGCAAAGAACCAAGGAAATGCAAGAAACCTGTAGTAGAAAAGGCAGTGTTTATTTGATGAGAGGAGAGCCCCAGGGAAGACTTCAATTCCTCATTATTTCAGCCATCTGCTTTTTGGTGCGAACAGTTTACCTTAAGAATCAGTGCTAAGCCCTTTCACTGCATGTGCTGTATTCCTCCTTCAGGGTTAATGTGGGGAACAGTTCATGCTACAATTATCACATATCCAACAGGGAATTAACAAAGGCTAGAGTAATCTGTAAACATGGTTTGTGTTTATAGTAGTCCTAAATCAGTTTAAATAAGCTCTGTTCAGCTGATGCAGGCTGAAGTCCAAATTAATTTCCTTTTTGATCTATTCTCGTTGCTGACCTAATACACAGAACAATCAATTTTGTGAGCCCTTCTCCTAATATGACTGTATAGTCTTGATTAAGCAAAGTTAAAACAATCTTTTGTTTTGTTGGTGGGGTTTTTTTCCCCATTTTTCTTCAAACAATCACAGCTGGCTGGATGTATTCAATTATCAAGATCAGTCATTTTTAAAATTGCTTCGTTGAGCTGAGTAAAATAATATGTGATCTAATTTGTGTTTCAATTGATGTTATGCTTGCTTTGGGGAAAATCTAATGCTATCTATTTATGAATGGGCGCTATATTCTCCAGTGGTGCTGGCTGAAAAAAGCTCGACATCAGTCCTCCAATTTCACCATCCTGTGCTTTATTTAAATAAATAGCCCTCATGTAATGGAATTCTTCAGCTTGAATCCAGTCCCCCAAGATTCAAAAACAGTGTTAAAACATTTTTTACCAGGGCTTCAGAGTCGGAAGCCCTGGTAAAAATGTACCAACTTCAACTCCAGGTTCAGAATAAAAACTTACAACATTATAATGTGTGGTAAATTTATCATTTAATATATATTTTTTTGTCCTGGATCTGAAGTACTGGGGAATATAAGTTATATTTACAGTTATATTGGATCCAAGACAAAGCATTTAAAACCTAATATCATTTCACTTTTTATAGGGCTGTTAACCAATTCATCAGCCTAATGTGACATTCTTTCTGATTGGTTGATGGCTGGTATTTAAGACTTTCACCTACCTCAGTCCGTCATTAGCTTCTTCAGCCTGTAACTGAAAGGAAGGGAAGGAAATATATTTGGAATTTTGTTTGACAATTTTTAAAAAATATAAATTTATAACTTCAAAGAAGCTTTCCATGAAGTCAGCTATTCTTGAGCATTTCACCATAACTCAAGTTGGAAATTATTTTGTGTGTCAGTTTGACATAGGACCCAGATGAAGACATATGCTTTGATGCCAAGATCAGCATATATTCAGGCAGTGATAAAAATGCTCCTTCGAGAGTATCCAGTCTAAAAAGACGTTTACAGTGCTTTCATCCAGAAGTATTGAAAGCTGTGAATGAGAAAGATGACAGCAAAAGCAAGGAACTAGTGCCTAGTATTTCTAGCCAGGCAATGGATCAGAATTAATCAATTTACCCCCTCCCCCCCCCCCCCCCCCCCAGAAACTCAGTGTTACATTTAAGAGAATTTATGATTTTACACTATCCAAATTGCAGGAATGTAGTATAAAAGTCAATATAGTCTGCATGGTTTTCTTATCAGTCTGTCAAATGGTGGACTCTGTTACCTATGGAAATCAGGATCTAAAAAACTGTATCTTGTTTCATAAGTGTAACAGAACAGTGTGTTGTAAACCTGTAAAATTGCATTTATTAACTCTTGAAGTGCAATTCTCTTGTTTGGCCAACAGGTGGTGCATGTTTTATGTTAAAGCTGTTATAGAAAAGTGCATGCCCTCTTTTAGTTTCACTTAATGAATAATTGAATCTACAGTACTGTGAGCAGTGTACTTATAAAGCTTGTTGACTGGGCTCTGATTGGCCTGGAGTTTGAAATTACCCAGCAGTTGTTGCTGGCTGTTGCTTCAGTCTTAGCCCTGGAGAAAAGAGAGAGACAGATCTCTTTGCTGAGGCTCAGTAAATTATATGTCCTGATCTCCCCAGGTACTTTCTAGGAAGTAAGCAAATATCTAGTTAATGTTATAATTGATCCCATATTTCAGTTACCTGTTATTGTTTGCTGATTGCACTTTATTTTTGTTCATTGTTTCAGTATGATAATAAACCTGTTTAGTTTGTTGACTCTGCCTATTTGGACTGATAAAGAATCCTGGTGGTTTGTGTGTTTGGTCTGTGAGTGCTTTCTGGGAACTGTGGTACCACTGGGAGTGTGGTCCCAGTAACCTAGAAATCACTGGGGATAATTGGAGAGTGGGAGACTAGTCCAGAGGAGGTTGTGACCCAGTCGGAGGGAGAGGGTGCTAGTGTAGAGCACAAGCGGCAGGTGTAGGCAGACCTGAGCTGTCCTGGGGATATACCCTCTAAGAGGTGGCAGGGTAACCCCAGGTGGGTGGCTAGGTGCTTTGTGAGAATAAGCAACTAAAAACTTCTGTTTAAAAAGTTTGTGTTAAATGAATAGTTGATTTAGTACGTTACCCTCTTCAAGTACAATTCTTTGTAAAAATTATTAGAAGATGAATTTTTTTGAAGTATCTGGGGTGTATTAGCTACCTTTTTGATGTTTTGACATAATCTGTAGTTCCACACTGAAGTTGTAATAGCTATTTTCTTGTAATATTTTTGACAATAATTGTGAGCCACATTGAACTCAAGGTGTCGACTGTAGGATACAAGTGTCATAGTAAAGTAAAACTTCACAGCCATTATTAGTTTAAAGTTGTCAGTGACAAAGTTTCTGTAATTAATAAAATTTCTCTTAGATTTACTATACATAGCAGGAGTCAGGGTCGGACAGTAGAAAAATAGAGGAGTTGAAGGTTTGGTGTACCGACTCCAGAACCCTGGTTTTCACAGACCTTTACTGCTGCTGGTGGAGTTTAGTGGTGCACCGCAGACTTGGCTATTGAGTTTGTTATAGTTATAGGCATTTAGATGGTAGCAAGATTATTTCTTTCTCATTGCTGTAATGTTTGCGTCAGCGGCGTACCAAGGGCGGGGCAGTGGGGGCAGTCCGCCCTGGGTGCACGCTGCTGGAGGGGTACAGAGAGCAGCTGCGCGCCTGTCAGCTCCGCTGCTTCCCTGCTCCCTCTGCCCTGGAACAGGTTACTTCCTGCTCCGGGGCAGAGGGAGCAGAGAGCCAGCGGAGCCGAGAGCCGCGCGGCTGCTCCCAGCAGCTAAGAATGCACCCGGCGGGGGGGGGGGGGTTTGATGCGCTGGGGGGGGTGTCATTGCGCCAGGGGGGGTGCACATCGGCGATCCGCCACAGGTGGCGGCCGACCTAGGATTGTCACTTGCGTTCAATAGTTTTATTTTAATTCTTGTTTTATGTGACATGGGATTTGGGTCACTATTACCTGAATTCTGGTGGGGGGTGGGAGGGTGTTTTGGCCTATTAACCCCAAGAGAACATGCAAAGGATTTATAAAACTCAAAAAGATGATCTGATGGACACAGGGAGGCAGATGTCCTAAGACCTGGACTGCCCCATCATGCAAGGAAAAATTCCATACTGCTCCAGACTTTTTCTTTAAAAAGCCCTCAATAACAGTCCATATGATATTGGCTTAAGTGTAACCTAATAGTTATAGCAGCAGGCTGAGAAGCAGGGTTGCCCAGTTCAAATCTCTGTGTGGCTTCTTGTAATCTTGGCCAAGTCAATCAAGCTTCCAGTGCCTCAAGTATAAACTTAGATTGTAAGCCCTCTGGGGACAATAAAGTATTTACTGTACCTGAATGTACTGTAACTCACCTTGACCTGCAGCTAAAAAAGGCATGAGTTAAATCAAAAATCCCTTTCTTCCTTATTGGAAATATCCCCCCAAATAAGATATTTACAAAATGGTAGCAAAAAAAGGGAACATTAACAACATTGGTGATGTCAGACAAGGTAGTTCATAGTTTTAGCAAAATAAGGGGCGCTTTTACTAAGGCATGCCCCAAAATGGCCTGCGCTAGTGTACGTGCGTGTTTTGGACGCACTGGTCCATTTCCTGAGTGCACCTGGAAAAAAGGGAATTTTTTAATATTCCGGAAAATGTACATGTGGCAAATTGAAAACCATCGCATGTCCATTTTCGGCCTGAGACCTTAATGCCACCCATTGTCATAGCAGTAAGGTCTCACGCGCTAACTGGGCGGTAAGCGTACAGCATATGCCAAGTGACGATTACTGCCAGGTAAGGGCCCCGCAGTAGAAAATAGAAAATATTTTGTACTTTGTGTTTTGGGCGCGTGTCAAAAATGGAATTACTGCCTAGGGCACATGGCAGCTGGGCGGTAGTGCCAATTTGATGTGCGTTGGATGCGCATAGGTGCCTATGCACCTTTGTAAAAGGACCCCTAAGACAATAATAGTCATAGCATGTTTCTGCATGATTCCTTGACAATACTAAATGAGGAAAAACAAAAAGGAAAGACAAAAGAAGTGCCATTCAAGGGATATTTATTAAAAATGTCACAAACAAAGGTCAGCTAAAAAAAAAACATACAGTCCATAGGGATCTATAAAAATGATATCGAGACTCGATGCAGTCTGCCTCAGGAATCTCAACTTCAGCTGGACTTTTAAATCCCTTGTGCTGTTTATAGAAACATACAGTTCTGTGGTCTTTTGTTTGTTGGTTTTTTTTGCTGTCAAAACGAATTGTTCAGGTTGTTAATCATCTGCGCTACTTTTAGCAACTGCTTTCATTTTGTTGTCACAGCCTGACAGTGTGGGGGGCTGTTTGATGGTTTTGTGTTTATATCTGTCTTTAAACAGTACAAGGGATTAACAAGTCCAGCTGAAGTTGAGACCCTGAGGCAGGCGCACTGAAACACAGGACTGCGTTGAGTCTTGAAATTATTTTTATAGATCCCTATGGACTGTGTGTTATTTTAGTTGATCTTTGTGACATTTTTAATAAATATCCCTTGATTGGCACTGCTTTAGTCATTCCCCTTTTCATTTAGTTTTTTCTCATTTAGTTTTTCAAAGGGGTTACTTTAGTGTTTTTGTTGTTTTGTCCTCTGGTAATATTCCTTGCATAGGTCACAGGTCATTCTCCTGCTGTCCATCAGCTTCTCTCCTTTCTGGATCCCAAGGTGGTTTCCCTCTCATCTTCTCATTCTGGGGAATATGTAAACAAGATATGCCTCCTCAAAATATCACAAAACTTCTTTGGTGCTTGTGTTTGTTACAAAATGATGATGTGCTCTGGACTCTGTAGAAAAAAAAAACCAAAACCGAATGGTATCTTTGGAGAAGGCACTACCTAATCAGGCAAAATCTATTCAAAATCTCTTCACTAGTGTAACACAACCAAATGATTCTGCACTGTGTGATGGGGATGGTCCCTCACAACACAGTCTGAATTTCTCAGTAGGTAAGGAGATTTGCACTTTGTTGGTCCTGTTTACCTCCTCAGGTAAACCACAAAAATCACAGCTGCAGTTGAACTTCTTAAGGAACACTTGATAGAGTCTCTTCAGACCTCTGTTATTCCAGTAGCTGCTTCTTCCTGGTACTCTACACAAAGCTGTACTCCAGTCTCTCTGTCTGTTAGGTCTTGTGGGGGGGGGGGGGGGTGGGCTTAGGTTTGACAGGTCCGGGTGAAAATCCCTGACCTGTCAAACCTCTTCAGTGGGTTTCTCTCATTCCTCCCTCGCTGGCAAACCTACTACTACTACTACTACTATTTAGCATTTCTATAGCGCTACAAGGCATACGCAGCGCTGCACAAACATAGAAGAAAGACAGTCCCTGCTCAAAGAGCTTACAATCTAATAGACAAAAATAAATAAAGTAAGCAAATCAAATCAATTAATGTGAACGGGAAGGAAGAGAGGAGGGTAGGTGGAGGCGAGTGGTTACAAGTGGTTACTAGTCAAAAGCAATGTTAAAGAGGTGGGCTTTCAGTCTAGATTTAAAGGTGGCCAAGGATGGGGCAAGACGTAGGGGCTCAGGAAGTTTATTCCAGGCGTAGGGTGCAGCGAGACAGAAGGCGCGAAGTCTGGAGTTGGCAGTAGTGGAGAAGGGAACAGATAAGAAGGATTTATCCATGGAGCGGAGTGCACGGGAAGGGGTGTAGGGAAGGATGAGTGTGGAGAGATACTGGGGAGCAGCAGAGTGAATACATTTATAGGTTAGTAGAAGAAGTTTGAACAGGATGCGAAAACGGATAGGGAGCCAGTGAAGGGTCTTGAGGAGAGGGGTAGTATGAGTAAAGCGACCCTGGCGGAAGATGAGACGGGCAGCAGAGTTTTGAACCGACTGGAGAGGGGAGAGGTGACTAAGTGGGAGGCCAGCAAGAAGCAGATTGCAGTAGTCTAAACGAGAGGTGACAAGGGTGTGGATGAGGGTTTTGGTAGAGTGCTCGGAAAGAAAGGGGCGGATTTTACGGATGTTGTAAAGAAAGAAACGACAGGTCTTGGCGGTCTGCTGGATATGAGCAGAGAAGGAGAGAGAAGAGTCAAAGATGACCCCAAGGTTTCGAGCTGAGGAGACAGGGAGAATGAGAGAGCCATCAACAGAAATAGAAAACGGGGGGAGCGGGGAGGTGGGTTTGGGGGGGAAAATGAGAAGCTCGGTTTTGGTCATATTTAATTTCAGGTGGCGTTGAGACATCCAGACAGCAATGTCAGACAAGCACGCTGAAACTTTGGTTTGGATGCAAGGTGAGATATCAGGGGTAGAAAGGTAGATTTGGGAGTCATCAGCATAGAGATGGTAGGAAAAGCCATGGGATGAGATTAATGAACCAAGGGAAGAAGTGTAGATAGAAAAGAGGAGGGGACCAAGAACAGAACCCTGAGGTACGCCGACAGGCAGAGGGATAGAAGTAGAAGAGGATCCACCAGAGTGAACACTAAAGGTGCGGAGGGAGAGGTAGGAAGAGAACCAGGAAAGGACAGAGCCCTGGAATCCAAGTGAGGACAGGGTATCGAGAAGTATGCTGTGATCGACAGTGTCAAAAGCAGCGGAAAGATCAAGAAGAATGAGGATGGAATATTGACCTCTGGATTTAGCCAGTAATAGGTCATTGGAGACTTTAGTAAGCGCAGTTTCGGTTGAGTGGAGAGGGCGAAAACCAGATTGTAATGGGTCAAGAATAGCATGTGAGGAGAAAAAATCAAGGCAGCGGCGGTGAACAGCACGCTCAAGTAATTTGGAGAGAAAAGGAAGGAGGGAGATGGGTCGGTAATTAGAGGGACAAGTAGGGTCAAGTGAAGGCTTCTTAAGGAGAGGTGTGACCACAGCATGTTTAAAGGCAGCAGGGACAGTTGCAGTGGAAAGTGAGAGGTTGAGAATGTGACAGATAAAAGGAATAAGAGTAGGAGAGATGGCATTAAGAAGGTGGGTAGGAATGGGATCAGAGGAACAGGTGGTACATTTTGAGGAAGAAAGGAGAAGTGTAGTTTCCTCAATAGTAACTTCAGGAAAGGAGGAAAGGGAATGAGGGGAAGGAGAGAGAGGGGGACGGACTAGCGGAGGGAGAGGTGGTGAGGTAGAGAAAGCAAGGTTTATCTTTTGAACCTTGTTGTGAAAGAATTCAGCAAGGGTCTGAGGAGATAATGAAGGGGGAGTTGGGGGAGGGGGCACCTTGAGGAGAGAGTTCAATGTGGTGAAGAGAAGTCGAGGATTAGAGCCAAGAGAGCCAAGCTGGCGTAGGATTTGCAGCGGTAGCAGTGCCTTTGTTTGGTGTGCTGTCCGCTGATCATGAGGGATGAATGCGGGAGACTCTTGTTTGCATGCATTTGCATGCAGTTAGCATTCAGAGCTGGCAAGCGAGTTATTACACACGCTCACCAGCTCTGATCATCGGGTGGGAGCAAACGCGGGCGCTAGTACAGTGCGATTGGCCTCTAGCACCCACATTTCCTTCTGATCATTCACCCCTCATTACTTCAGTGGTATTAGTAATAAAGAAGAAGTAAGCAATGGAAGGACATTTCTACAACAAGGATTCTTGGTTTGAGGCTAAAAGGGACTAGACTCGGTAGTATGAAGAATTTTGCTTTCAAAGAAAGTGTCATGGACATTTCAGAATAATTGCTCAGTGGATACAATAAAAGCAGAAGTGATTTACAGCATTTAAAAATGCATAGGCTGAACACAGAGGATTAGTAGAAAAGTGAGGGTAAAACTGTAAATCAATTAATTCAAGAATTGGGAATATCCATGGAGAGTGCCAAATCCTGTGGGACTTTTTTAGTACTACTACTATGATGATGCTCATATTGTTATTATAGAGATGAATAAGGGGTTAAGAGATAAAAGCAACCTTAAAAAGGGGCGCTTTTAGCTTGTGGTTGCATTTGTGTTAAACCATTGAAAAAGTGGGTCATGTCACCTTTTCTATAGGTACGACTAAAATATTTATAGGATCAAGTTGAATGGTAATACTTAACGAATAAGAAGAAATATATTTTCACTCAACAAATAGTTATGCTCTGGAACTTGCTGCCAGAGGGATATTGTTACAGCGGTTAGCATATCTGGCTTTTTAAAAAGTTCCTAGAGGAAAAGTCCATAGTCTGCTTTTGAGATAGACTTAGGGGAGGCCCCTGCTTGCCCTTGGGTTGGAGGTATGGAATCTTGCTACTTTTTGAGATTCTGCCAGTGATGAATAGTTGAGAAAAATACCAAAGAAACAGAATTATGTGAAGGTGACTTTAGAGGTCAGAGTTAAAGAATACCAGATAAGTAAGAGAGAAAATATAAGGCATTAAGTGATTGGACAAATGAAGCTTCAGTTTTTGGACTGGGTACTTTTTGTACTAGGTCAGAATCTGACAGCTTCCGAAGGGGAAACAGAGAGAGAGAGAGATTGATTTTATGTTCCTTATACTGAAATTTGGACTGATATAAATAAAAATTCAATTTTCTGTAATACTGGAATAAAAGAACTTTTATTGTAACCATTTATTTTCTCTAATAATTTTAGCATTATTATAAAAGCGACAAACGGAACTCAAGTGTTTTCCCTTTGCCAGAAAGGCTTGCATTTTCTAGTCCCTTCTGTTCAGCTTCCTTTACAGGCAAGAAGGCAGTGCCCTATATCCTATATAATAAAATGCACCTCCAACGTTCTGAAGCCGAGAAAGTGAAGCCTGATGACATGTAGTTCTGGGTACATCACCCGCAGCACTGACCAACCGCACGACAGCAGCACAAGGCCCCGCCCCTGCCGCCCTCGCCGTAACGCCATGCCCCCCAGGTCGCCGCCGCCGCTGCTCACCCCTCCACCCCCCTTTACAGCAGAGCAGAGAGGGAGTGCAATCAGCACCTCTCTCTCATTGTCATGCAATGCTCCCGCAACGCAGGCTCTTACTGGAGGACAGAGAACATACGTGCCATCTTCCCAATAGCACAGATCTTATTGTGAATAATCTCTTTGCGGACTGTTGCACTGCCTTGCAGAGAAAAAGAAAGAACACACCTTCCAACAGCCTGGAAATCGGGAGCTAAGTAGTAACCATAGAGCAGACTGACGCGTCAGCTCTTTTTGTGTAGGGATGTGGTGGCTCTTAAAAGAGCCTTTTGGTTGTGTGTAGATGGAGTACAATGCTTTCTAAGCCCTCTCACCATGAATACGACGGGCTAGTTGGATATCTTTGGCCATGATGGTGACTCTCTTGGCGTGGATAGCGCACAGATTCGTATCCTCGAAGAGCCCCACCAGGTAAGCCTCGCTAGCCTCTTGCAGGGCCATGACTGCCGAGCTCTGAAAGCGCAAGTCGGTCTTCCAGGAACTGGGAGGCAGTGAGGAAGGGGGTGACCCTGGAACTGGGAGGGGAGGAGGAAAGGGGGAGGGGAGAAGGAGGACAGGGGGGGGGGCCCTGGCATACACTCTGTCTCACACACACACACACTCTCTCTCTCTCACAGAAACACTTGCACCCAGTTTCACTCTCCCTCTGTCACACACACTCGCACACACACACTCCGAGGAAAACCTTGCTAGCGCCCATTTCATTTCTTTCAGAAACGGGCCTTTTTTACTAGTATATATATAAACACCAGGTACTTGTGACCTGGATTGGCCAATGTTGGAAACAGAATACTGGGCTAGATGGACCATTGGTCTCACCTGGTAGGGCTATTCTTATGTTGTTAAATAATACAGTTTTGTGTTGTGACCTTGATGTGTACTTTGGGATCCTGTTCAGTTAGCTTTATTTTTAAGTAGTCTGTTTCCAACTGCAAATCCGTCTTTGAGCCAGATTAGTTCTTTGTCAGCGGATGAATTGTAAGTGTGGCTTGCAGGAGAAGTAGAATTGCTTTGCTGCTTCTTTTTAGCTAGTTTTTGGACTGTGGAGCTTTTTGAACTACGCATTTAAACTGTTGGGTTTTCTTTAAGATTTATCTGGAATTTTGCTTTCTCTTATTGAATTTTGGTCTTCCTCTCTTATGGAGCTATTTCTAGTGCCATAAATCTTGCAATGTTGTTTATTTTTTCTTGATTTGAGTGCATAGTTGATAATTGATTTGTACATTTGTATAAATTTTAATAAAGAAAAAATGTTAAATAGATTGGTGAAAGTCCACCTAGATGGAAGAATGCTGAAAACACACAGATGATCAGATGCAATGAAGAAACATTGGGAAAGCAACCATGAACTCAGAGTCTGGGATGGTAATCTTGAATATCAAACCAACTTATTGCTCAAAGACTCGACACAGTAACTGTGTTTTGGCCATAGGTCTGCTTCAGGAGTCTAAAAAAATATATAAATTACATTAAAATACACAAAACTAAAATATAAATAATTAAATGAAAATCCTGAAAACATACAGGACCCAATAGATGTGAACTAATACCACCTTTTAATAAAGGATGTCACAAAACTTAATAATGTTTGGTTAAAATGAAATATAGAAACTTAGGGACACACTTGTATGTGACCTCATAAAAAATAAGACATCATTGTTCAAATATGAATCATAAAAAAAACTTGGAGAACGCTACAACAAATTGATCCAAGTGCAGTGGACTGACCTTTTATTGGCTGTATATATGTCTTCAGTATTGTGAGCAACTTAATGGTGCAAAAAATGGTGTATAAAAACATTAAGGAAATGTTAGGATTTTATTATACAGTAAAATGGCATCAAAAATTGAATAACTCTAACAACTATTGGAGAATGCAAACTCTACAGAAATAATTCCAACCTAATAAGAAGAGTTAGAGGAACGGGACACCCTCAAACTAACTTGGTATATAATACAAACTCTTCTTATTAGATCAAAAATTGAATGTCATTGGCATAGATCCTGAATTTTATATCAAAGCAATGCAAAAGTCTGCAAAGTGGTAATAAAAAAATATTAAATAGGACCGCTGATAAACATGAGCCCTGGACACCAGTTGAAATGTTAGCATATTCTGAAATATTATTTCATCTGATTCACACAAAATTGTCAACTGACTAGAATTAAATGATTCAGCGTATCAAATTCAGCAGAAATATCGAACATCACAAAGAAAAAAAACGCTGCCCATGATCAAAACCTGTACGAATTATGTCAAAGACAACAATAAAGTTTCCATATCATGATTTATGCGGAAACCAAATTGATTAGAATCTAAAACTTAATGATTATCAAGAAAGTCAGTGAATTGATCATTGACAATTTTTTCCTTCAACCACTGACTTATAATCATCCACCACTTGCAAAATGGATAAACCAGTTTTTAATATTGATCTAATCACCATTCTTTTTAAATCCACTGGCACAATACCTGTATCAAAACATTTATTTATAATTTACACAAATTGGATGCTTTAATCACTGAAAGATTACAAGCATCCAATTTGCAAAAACTATTCCTAATATACGAAAATGTTTTCCTAACTTGATCAGCAGAAACACATTGGAAAGTAGACCATTGCTCATCAGTTGATAAGGGGCAAAATAATTCAAGAGGCAATCTATCTTGGTCAAATTGTTCCACTATTCTTACCTAGAAAACCATTAGCAAAAACATAAATAGAAATATCAGGGGTGGCAACAGGTGAACCCTTGAGCTCTCTCATCAGAGTTCAAACAAGCACAAACAACTCCTTAGAGCTAAATGGAGCTTCTCCTTAATATCATCATAATAAGCACATTTGGCTGCATGAGTAGCCAACTGATAAAAAGTGAGGGCAAATAATTCTGTTGTGAAACCCTAGATGGATATTTTCTCCAATCCCTTTCATTCCTTCTTAAAACCTACTTTAATAATCAATGCTCATTCATAAACCATGGTACTTTATATGCACGATAAGACCTTATCTCACTTGAAGGTTCAGTCTCATCAATTGAATCAACTAACAGTTTGTTCCATTGATGTAGTATAACATCAGCTTCATCAGTCCCCGTAAAATTCACAACAGACAGCTTCCCTGTCAGTACTTTTTTCAGATCAGAAACTTCATAAAGTTTACAACAAATCTTTGTCTTGACTGATGTTCCCTCATCATTCTCTTTGACCATAGCGAATGTAAATTTAACCATACATGATCTGACCAGGGTACAAAACATATATCCTCTGCTTGATAACTACTCACATCTAGAACTTTGAGAACAAAACTTAGATCTAACATGTGCTCTCCAATATGTGTCGGAGCATCTACCGCTTGATTGCTTCCCATTCATCATAAATATTAAAAGATTGAAATTTGTCCATAAAAATAGCATCAGCATGCATGTTAAAAACCCCTAATAACAAAGTTTTAGAAGAGGGCAAATTAATATCCACTAATTATTCAACCAAAGGAGAATAATTCTGGTATAACACACCTGGTGCAGCATAACATAAAATGATATTTAACATGAATGAATTTAATACTAACATTTCCATACCTGCTGATTGTGCACTCTCTAAATTGCAGTAATACCAATACTCCTCCTACTCTCCTATTGCTTCAAGCCTGAAAAAATGCCAAACAGCTAAAAGGGCAAAGTTGGCCAAGTCCTCATCATCCAACCATGATTCTGTAACACAAAGAATATGCAGCATGTTATCTTTTAATATATCAAAAAATACAGGAATTGTATTTCTCACTGATCTCACATTCACTGGTGCTAATTTGAAATTAATGATGATACTTAATGGTATAGAGATTATCTATTTCTCACTTTGGAAAAAGATCAAAAACCTAAATCCCCCATACTTTCCTCATCCTACCACTACTGGAATATTACAAACCCACATAGTGATAATCCTACTAATAAAACTGCTCACTTCATCTCCTAACAGTACTCTTTAAGACCACTCAAAATCCATCTAAAGTTCAAACAAAAGAGCACTCCTTTGTCATACCCTTGTCGGTGCTCCTTTGTTTGTTCATCTACCTCCAGCACAGGGCCTCTCCCATTTATCCTTGATACCCCAATGATGCCATCGATGGGCAGAGCAAACACTGTTCTGGGCAGAGAATCCCTGATGCTGGTTTCTCACAGACTGGAAGCTCAACAAGATAGATGTTCCCGTGGCTCCAGAGGATACAGCTAGCGATTAAGGGAGCAGAGTGGCGCAGCGGAAGCGTGCTGGGCCCATAATCCAGAGGTCCATGGATTGAAAATGAAGCAGATCAGGCATGGCCTCTCCATTTCAATCCTCAGCAACCCCCAATGATGTCATGGGTGGGCGAAGCAAATGCTATTCCAGAGAGAGAACAGGGGTTCTCAGCTCTGGCCACTGAAGGACACAAACAGAGCTGCTTTTCAGGATAACCAGGCTATGCAAATTTGCCTTATTCTTAGGCTATAGTATGAAGCTATATACCTGTTACCTTAATTGTCTCCTCTTATATGTAGTTTGTGTAAGTACTGGCAAATGTGCTTGTAAAGTCCCATGTGATACCACTTTTTCCCCCCATATCTCTTTCAAAAATAGCTGTTGCTACTGGGTGTGCTGGCATACTGTATGTGTGTATTTCCTGGTATCATATATATTTTACAAAAGATTCCATGTTCAGCAGAGCCTTTTATAGAACACTCAGGGACTTGTAAATGTCCTCTTCTGGACATTCCAGTTCCTATATTGATGATGATGATTAAATGGCATCAAGTTGAGGATGCTGCATGGTGACTATATAGATTGGCTTTCTCCAGTGTGCTCTATCTTCTGTTAGCCTCTGAAGGCCACTCAATGACGCATTCATAGTCCACATGATTTAATCATTCATCTTGCTGCTGGTCTTCCAAAACCTCTTTTGTTTTCAACCTTGCCAAGTACATTACTCTTATTTAAGGAATATATGGTTGTCGTATAATATGTCCAAAATAAAATAGTTCAATCTGGATACCCTATGCAAAATCAAGCTTATAGTTTCTTACACTTAAGGTGGATTTCCTTGCTGATGGGAAGACATAGACTTGAGGGTCCAGCGCTGATTGTGTTTAAATCTGATTTCCTACTTATTAGTGTTCAACACAACTTCACCGGCCAATTTGTGTGACAGTAAAAGACATCTTTTGGTTATATCGGATGAGCAAGCACAAGATTAATCCAATATTTGTGACTGTGACCCCTTGAAATTTTCTTCCCTGAGTTCCATTGGCTCTTTGGTTCTTGTGTTTTCCCTGGACTTTGAATGGACAATTTCTACTGTTTAGTGAATTCCCTTCCTTATCTGGGGTCCTGTTGCTTGTTCTTACACTTTGCTCCTGCTCTCTCCTCTTCTTTCCTTAGATGTATCAAGTTAATACTTCTGTCAGCCTTGCCCTCTGGGGCAAACAGATACTTGTTAGTTTTTCTACTTGTTTTCTCTTCCTATGGTGGGTACAGAATTCCTGTCTCCTATATTTATTTATTTAGACTTTATATACCACCTTACCTAACTTGGTAGATCCAAGCTAGATAGCTGGGCCTCTCTGTTTGTGAAAAACTTTGGTGCATTGTCTTTCTTTCCATTGTACAGGAAAAGTGGAACAAACTTCCTTCCAGGCAAAAATTTCTGTAAGGGAAGCTCTCTTCTGTAGTCACTGCTGCAACTCTTAACTGCTGTTTCACCTTAGATTTATGCAAGAACTTCTGATTTAATCAAAATCACTTCTAAAGTCCACAGAGTCTCTGGGGGCCTTTTGCTAATGTGGAATTAGGAATCAACCATTGTAGTAACCTCACATAGAGGGGCATAATCGAAAGGGGCGGCCAAGTTTTCCTGAGGATGTCCTCACGGGACGTCCCGGCGAAGGGGCGAGGAAACCATTTCGATAATACAGTCGAGGATGCCCAAATCGTGAAATTTAGGTCAACCTTAGAGATGGTCGTCCCTGATTTTCGGCGATAATGGAAACCGAGGACGCCCATCTCAGAAATGACCAAATCCAAGCCATTTGGTCGTGGGAGGAGCCAGCATTCGTAGTGCACTGGTCCCCCTGACATGCCAAGACACCAATCGGGCACCCCAGAGGGCACTGCAGTGGACTTCAGAAATTGCTCCCAGGTGCATAGCTCCCTTATCTTGGGTGCTGAGCCCCCCAACCTCCTCCCCCAAAACCCACTCCTCACAACTGTACACCACTACCATAGCCTTAAGGGGTGAAGGGGGGCACCTACATGTGGGTGCAGTGGGTTTCAGGTGGGTTTTGAAGGGCTAACATTTACCACCACAAGTGTAACAGGTGGGGGGGGGGGGGGGGGAATAGGCCTGGTCCGCCTGCCTGAAGTGCACTGCACCCACTAAAACTGCTCCAGGGACCTGCATACTGCTGTCTTGGAGCTGGGTATGATATTTGAGGCTGTCATAGAAGCTGGAAAAAATATTTTTAAAAATGTTTTTTTGAGGGTGGGAGGGGGTTAGTGACCACTGTGGGGAGTAAGGGGAGGTCATCCCTGATTCCCTCCGGTGGTCATCTGGTCATTTAGGGCACATTTTGTGGCTTGGTCGTAAGAAAAAATGGACCAGGTAAAGTCGTCCAAGTGTTCGTCAGGGACGCCCTTCTTTTTTCCATTATTGGTCGAGCATGCCCATGTGAGGTGTGCCCCAGTCCCGCCTTCGCTATGCCTCTGACACGCCCGCACTCCCCGCGACGGAAAGCAGTTGAGGACGCAAAAAAAATCGGCTTTCGATTATGCCGATTTGGGCGACCCTATGAGGACGCCCATCTTGAGATTTGTGTCGAAAGATGGGTGTCCTTCTCTTTCGAAAATAAGCCTGATAAGGTGCTGTAGCAGAGATGGTACATTCTATTAGTTTATCCTGCCCAGTATGATCCTTCTGCGATAATATTACTTAGCAGGATTTTTAGTGGGGTCCTTCATTTAACACACGATAAAATCTTTTCATTTTGCATTATTTTCAGAATTAAAGACAGATGTTTGCATAATTTTCAAACAAAATCATCTATCTATGTTTGTTTGGTTTTTTGCATGAGCACATTAGTGATTATGGTAATTGAATTTAAATGTAGTGTATAGAATGGCACCCACCATCATCATCACCTCTGGATAGAAAAGTGGATGTCTTGCACCATGGCTGTTTGATTTTACATGCTCGTTTTGAGTGTTTGATTTAGTTTATGACAAAATAAGCACTCATATTTTCCCTCTCCTCAGTCCTGTATAGCTATACTCTAAAGTCTGACGTCCATCTTTGATAGAACTGGTGTGGGCATAGAGTCAGCAAGAATTCCTTTGTTTTATCGAACGCTGCTTTACCTATAATCAAGAAAAAGGGTCAGCATAACATGATATTGAGAGACATAACCGGGATTTGTAATAACTTGCTATAGAGTCCACAGTTGTGACAGGACTGGTTTCGGTCCTGTTCTCTTTTCCATGACAAGGATGATTAGTTTATACCCATAACCTGCTGAATGACTTAGGCCAGCCATTCCCAGTGTCCTCGGGGCAAATTTAGTCCCATCAGATTTTCAGGATACCCACAGTAAATACTCGTGAGATAGATTTGAACGCACTGCCTCTCTACCTAGCCCATGAAAGACAGTGATGCAAGACTCAAATGGTTATTTTGCCATCATGCGCCTTTTATTCCCATCCTGATATTTTGTAAGGCCTAGAGCAGTATTTCCCAAGTCAGTCCTGGAGTACCCCCAAGCCAGTCAGGTTTTCAGGATATGCATAATGAATATGTATGAAGGCAGTTATATGTATGGAAATATAGTTCATGCATAGTCATTGTGGATATCTTGAAAACCTGACTGGCGAGAGGGTACTCCTGGACTGACTTGGGACCTTTGGCCTAGAGAACCTCTTAAATTCAGAAGCAGCTTAATATTAAATTTATAAAAAGGGGGTTTCTGGCATGGAGGATAGAAGAGATCCATTGTGGTAGTTTAATTACAGATCTTGTTTTTGAATGTTATCATCGCCTGTCAATGTGTTTATGCACTGAAGGAACTTGAACATTACTTCCCAGCTGTGTTTATATAATGGCTAGTTTTGCTGATACTGTAATTTTGTATGTTTATTTATATCACAATATTTTTCCTATTAGGCTGCTTGGACTCGAGCAAGCTGTGTGTTTCAGAAATGCATGCAAACTAGCATGATGTAATTTATCCTATACTGTTTGTTCTTATGATACTGAGGGATTGGCATTGTGGGAGTATTCTTCTGGTATAACTGAGCCATTTTATTTTTTATTTTTTTTTGTTACATTTGTACCCCGCGCTTTTCCCACTCATGGCAGGCTCAATGCGGCAGGCAATGGAGGGTTAAGTGACATGCCCAGAGTCACAAGGAGCTGCCTGTGCCGGGAATCGAACTCAGTTCCTCAGGACCACCACCGTAACCACTAGGCCACTCCTCCACTCTGTCTTCATCTGGTTACCATTCTCTTTCAAGTTCTATCTGATTTATTTTTGTCTCTATCCCCCCTCCCAATTTCCTTAGCAGTGCATTCTGGTATCTGTAGTCCTTCAAAGTTGCCTGCCAATTTTAATAAACATGCATTCACTAACTGTCCTCATAATGGCAACTGTTCTTTAGCCATGCTAACAGGAGAAGTGAACATAACTGTCCTCACAATTGACAGCAGGAGACGTGAACATTTTCTTGATGCCTAGCTTTCTTAATTTGTGCAGAAATTGTTGCTTTTATATGATGATTTGCTAATAAGTACTTTATATTTAAATAGGTCTTTTCCTCTGTAGGAAACTAGGCCAGAAATAGAGTCTGCAGCTAATCACAGTCACTAACCCAACTGCAAGACAGCTTTAAAAATGTTCTGTGTCAACCAACTGGCAAATACAAAAGAGGTGAAAGAAAAAAATGTTTATAAACCCAATGAACCTGCAGATCAAAAAGAAATAGGTTCACAGCAATAATTCTACTGATAAGATTCACATGTGCAAGTCCTAATTTGGACAGGGCAGCTTTGAAAATGATCACTGACAATGTAATGCGCTCACATTGAATTTCAACTGTCATTTCTTTCATTCACTGGGGCGAAAGAAGGGACTCTTAGTGTTGAAGGCTGTCACAGGCACATGAAAATCTTGATTTGGAGTCACTAGGGAGCCCTTTTACAGAGCGGCGGTGAGCACAACGCAGGCTTACCGCTCGCTCTTTTGGGACTACCACCAGCCCAATACGGCTGTCAGCAGTAATCCCCCCCCCCCCCCCCCCCCCCCCCCCCGAGCATGCACCATTTCCAGGGGAAAAGGAAAACCCCCGGAAATAGCTTGTGCGATGGTAACCTGGCGTTAATCGGACATCGCCGGGTTAGCACAGAAAACCTTATCGCCACCTCAGTGGGTGGCGGTACAGGCTCCCTGTCGCATGGCCATGTGGTAAGAGTTCTCTTACCACATGGCCATGTGTGTGCCTGGGGTCTTTTTACTCACTGCGGGTATGCGGGAAAAACAGCTACCGCCATCAGTTCAGGGCCCTTTTCCCCGCAGCTTGGTAAAATGACCCCTAGGTGATGTATTTGTGACACAGATTTTAATAAAATTGGATGGATGACTCAAAAGTTATTGTGTGTGTGGAGGAGGGTGGGGGAGACAAAACCCCTTGATTGCTGAGGATGGACAGATAAAATGATGCTTGTAAGGCTACTTTTCTTATAGAAAGGTAGGAAAACACTGAAGTAACATTTATGTATTTTGCTAAGTCTCGGGAAAGGAAGAGCAAGTTTTTTGTTTTTTTTCGAAAACTGTTGTCTAAGGCATTAGAAAATGGGTTGTGATACGAAAATAGATATGTTTTTTAGAGGGTTCCACTTTGGTATAGCTTATAGCAGAGGGCGTATAATGTCATCCAAGCAGAGCTGTGTAGTGTCTTAGGTTTTTTAAGAGTGGCTAGAAATTTGAGGATGGATAAGGTTAAAAAATTGTAGGTGAATGGATGGAGCGTGGAAGTTGTGTGAGAGGGGTTTATGGAGGTGCTTTGTTTTGCTTGTGTGTTTGGCGGGCAGAAGGTGTTCTGTGGAGGTTGGTAGTTGGGAAGGAAAGTGTGTATGGTTTGGTTTATGGTTTTTGGGTATTATGGGTGGTGGAGTGGGTTGGTCTCAGCTCAGTTTGCAGAATTTTGGGGTGATTAAAACAAATGCATTCGGATTTATAAAAGTTTGCAATGTCTGAATTAGAGAGTTGCACGGGGACAGAAATCTTACCCATCCCCGCCCATCCCTGCTAGAATCTCACCCATCCCCACCCGTCCCCACTGGAATCTTACCCATCCCCGCAAAAATTTAACCCATCACAACCCGTCCCCACCCATCCCCGCAAGAATTTAACCCATCCCCACCCATCCCCGCAAGAATTTAATGGCACATAAAAGAAAATTCTGGTCAGCTCCCTCAGTCTCTCTCTGGATTTGAGCCACATCACTGTAGGCAAGGAAGGAATGGAAGCTGAAACTTAGAACACTGGTGTGCACATGTAAGATTTGTCTCTGATTTCTGGCACTGTGTGCTGAGAGGTCACCACATGCACGCGCCAGTAGGTCAGGTGTCAGACCTGAGGTCTGCGCATCAGCCCGGGAGCAAAGAGGATTAATTGTAACATAGTAAGTGACAGCAAATAAAGACCTGAACGGTCCATCCAGTCTGCCCAATAGTCACACTCATTATCAATTCATGATTAAATCAACGAGTGTGATATTATATACTTTCTTTCGTGTTTCTGGAACATAGACAATAGAAGTCTATCTGGCCCTATACTTATGTTCCAACTGCTGGAGTTCTCGTTGAAGCCCACTCCAGTCTATTCGTCTTCTCATTTGTGGGATATAGACCGTAAAAATCTGACCAGCACTGTCCTTATGTTCCAGCCACTGAAGTTGCTGTTTAAGCCCTTTCTAGCCCATCCTAAACCAGACTGCCATATATTAAACAAAGGCCATACAAGTCTGCCCGGTATCGGCCCTAGTTAATCACAGCCAGAGTCGCCATCTAAGCGTCACTTGATACATCCACACACATGCAGCCATTTAAGGTTAGGATTTTTATAACTTCCATTTTCTAATTAGAGATCTTCTGTGTTCATCCCAAGTCTTTTTGAATTCCATCATCATTTGTGTCTCTACCACCTCCTTAACAGAAGACTTTCCACATTTGTGCTGTTAAAGCAAGGAGGAGGAGACAGCACTCAAGGTACTCGGTAGATGAGAGGCTGATGCAGTGCAGCTTACACTTCCACAGGAACCCCGCAGAACTGCTTCCATCCCCACGGGAACCCCGCAGGACCTGCTTCCGTCCCCACGGGAACCCTGCAGAACTGCTTCCGTCCCTGCGGGAATCCCGCGGGTTCCGCGGGATTCCCACAAACCCCGTTCCCGTGCAGCTCTCTAGTCTGAATGTAACAGTTGTGCTTGTGTCCGGCACTGCCATAAGTAGTTGGGGGTCCTGCAAAACCGTGGACCTCGGGGGGGGAGGGGGAGAATTGGGGACAATATTGTAATCTTAGGATGGTTCTAGTTCGGCACCAACTAGCTTCATGTGGGATGTTTGTATTGTATTCGGGAGTTATTTACTGATGTTATATTTTGAAGTGACGTGACGAGAACAGCAAGACCCTACCTAACCCTTCACTACCCCAATTGCAAAGGTATAAAATATAAATCTTCACATGCCACCAGCCTCTTCTTTATAGGCACACAACTTTGGAACTCACTACCCAAAGACCTGAAACTCACAGAAAACTACCTACAATTCAGAAAGAACCTGAAAACACATCTTTTCAAGAAGTCTTTCCTCCCTGGATCTGCCTAATCCCACACCACCATATATCATGAAAAGTTCAGAAATGGAAAACAATAATATTAACCTCTCTCACAATATGCTAATATATCAACCTAGGCGTTTATTGTACTTCTGTATTATGTACTAGACTTCTACAAATCTAAATTTTGTAATCGCCTTTTTAGCAATAAGTAAGCCACACTAAACCTGCCACATGGTGGGAAAATGTGGGATACAAATGCAATAAATAAGTATAACTGTTTTGTTCATGTTGAGACATTTGGGATGAATAAAGCCGTGGCCCATTTTTTTGCCACAATTAGAATTCTTATTATGGTATTTTTTTTAAATATATTTGTGAGTATGTGTAGGGCATAATGGTATTACAAGTGTTGACATTATGTGTGATTATATCTTTAATTAATGGAAAGTATAAAAATGGAGCACAATGAAAATTAACAGATATTACTAGTGTAGCCATGGCTTGAAGTTCACAAAGTCCTTTGAGTAGGGCTTCTCAACCCAGTTCTTGAGACACACCCAGCCAATCTGTTTTTTCTGGATATCTACAGTGAGTATGAATGAGAGAGATTTGAATGCACTGCCTCTGTTATATGCAAACTTATCTCATGCATATTTATTATGAATAGCCAGAAAACCTGACTGGCTGGGTGTCCCAAGGACTGGGTTGAGAACCTTTGACTTAGACTAAGTATGATTTTCTGAGGTCAAGACGAAATTATATTTCCATCAAGCACAGAGTAAAGGAGTTGCTATGATAATCATGTAATCGATATTTTGCTGCTTTTGTTGAACTCTTACTCTCCGATTTCTTTCTTTGTTTTTGCAACCAATATTATTTGTGTGTGATTTCTTCCACTGCAAAAATGGTTAGGTTACTTTCAAAGAAGAATACTTTTGAAATATTTCTTTTTAGCTTTATAGTAACACTTTTTCTTAGTGCTGTAGTTAGCACATGATTTTACTCCGTTTTTTTCTGTAGTATTTTATTGTGAACAAATAAATCTCTAATTGTTGTATGAGGAAGCATTTTGTGTCTGTTACATCCCTCAGGAGCTGGTGTAAAGATGCATTGTGGCAGTACACACAAATTTTGTGACTCTATCCATATGCTACTCAAATTTCTCCCTCAAACACCTCTACCCTTGGGTTGCATAAAAGTACAACATGGTTTATAAACAGTCTTTTATAAAATGATCCCCATTCATGTTTATGTATATTTTATGAAGTACATGCTTACATTAGAACTTCACTTTGCACCCGCAGAAATACATATTTATTTATTTGTTACATTTGTGTCCCACATTTTCCCACCTATTTGTAGGCTTAATGTGGATTGCATAGTTCCGGAGAGGTGGTTACAGACTCCAGTGTGAACAATACAGAGTGGTTAGTACAGTTAATTAGATTTGGTGTGGTTCGTCCCATGCAGATTGCAAGGGTGGGGTCATGCGGCAAGGGATTGAGTATTGTCCGTTTCCTAGTTTAATTGTGTTTCATTATTCGGTGTTTGTCAGTTCTGTGGGGGTATGCCTTTTTGAAAAGGTGAATCTTTAGGTGTTTTTTTCGGAAGATTAGATGATTAGTCGTGGTTTTTGGGTCTTTTGGTAATGTATTCCAGAGCTGGGTGCATATGTAGGAAAAACAGGACGCATTTGTTGATTTATACTTCAGGCCCTTGCAACTTGGGAAATGAAGGTTTAGGTACGTTCTTGCTGATTCAATTGTGTTTCTAATTGGTAAGTCGATTAGTTTAGTCATGTAGCCCGGAGATAGGCCATGGATTGATTATTTTGTGAACCAAAGTACAAATCTTGAAGGCAATACGTTCTTTGATTGGTAGCCAGTGCAGTTTTTTGCGAAGGGGTTGTGTGCTTTCATATTCATAGATCACATAAGGCTTAATGTGTGTATATTTTTTACATATGATGCCCCCTACAATTTTATAAGAACCATCTTCTGCAAGTAAAATGTGCATTACTTCTGGAAGGACTTTATAAAATTACCCCCATAAAGTTGATTCTGCCCACTTTTATTAATATCGGATGGTTTATTCTAGCAGAATAGATTGAAGCCAGTCCACCCACTATCAACTAGTAAACTTTGTAGATGAGTAGCATTGATTGGGGGGGATTCTATATATGGCGCCTATAAAATCCGCTTGGAAAACATTTTTGCCTAAGTGTATTCTATAAGTGGTGCCTAGATTTAAGCTTTTTATATAGAATACACTTAGTTGATATCCCAGTGCCTAAAGCTACTAATGAAAACATGGCGCAAATCCCGGTGCGTAGATTAAGGTGCAGAGGGGCCATATTTTATAACTATGTGTGTAAATTTCAGAACGCCCATTTCTCCACCTATAATTACACCCCATTTTGTCTGCACGTGTTAGAAGTTAGACGCAGTGTGTTGCAGAATATGCTTTCGAGTTGTGCGCATAAATTCTAATTATTTCCAATTGGTGTTCTTTATTGCTTAAGTGTTGTCAACGCTAATTAGCTTGTTAAGCTAATTAAGTTATGTGCATTGTTATAGAATCCACCTGGATTTTCGCATGGATCTCTAGGCCTACTATATAGAATCCGGTGGATTATGGGTATGAGAAACTTGCCATGCTGGAGAGGAACATTATGCAAGTTAACAAATCTTTTTGCACCTTGGGAGAAATTTCTTGACTTCCTTTCTTTTAGAAACCAAAAAGTTAGTCCTTTCTCTTTTGTTTTTCCTTTCTGCTTGATATAGTTTTATCTCCAGTTTCTAGCCCGATGGAATCAGAGGCATTTATAAAGGCCATAAGGGAACAATGTGTCTTCCATATAGCAAATGGTTTGAAATAAATGCTTTGTGCAGACACATTCTTATGTCGGCGGAGGCATTGACCTAGAGAATCTTGTGGATGACATAATTTAACAGTTCTACCGATCCCCTGGTTTGTGATATGTGCATTCTGTGAAGATGAACCTTAATGTTCTAGAAAGAAGCATAAGGATATTTCTCTCCATAGGGAAGAGAGGGGTATTCCTGCTGGCTGGCTGAGTAATGATGAAAATACTTCTTTTCTAGTATATTCAAATATTGGGATTTTTCCGTGATTGACATTTTTCAGAGTTGAGGTCACAGTGCTTCAATGGCAGCATTAACATCTATGGTAGTTACACTGGGCAGCTCACTGAGGGGCCCTTTTACTAAGCCGCGGCAAGAAGTGGCCTGCGGAAGTGTGCACATCGTTTGGGTGCGCTGGGCCAGTTTTTGCCACGTCCTGGAAAAAGGACCTTTTATTAAGGGGCAGGAAAATAGATGTGCAGCAAAATAAAAACCAGCGCGTATCCAATTTTTGCCTGAGACCTTACCGCTACCCATCGACTTAGCTGTAAGATCTCCTGCATTACCCGGGTGGTAGGCATGCAGCGCACATCCACTGCCGTTTACAGCTGGATAAGCACCATGTGGTAGAAAATAGGAAATATTTTCTACCGCGTGTTTTTGGTGCATTCCAAATTCAGAATTACTGCCCAGGGCATACACGGTAGCTGAGCGGTAATGCTGATTTGGCACTCACTGGACACGCAATGAAGAGTGGACTCAGCACTGCGAAAGGTGCCTGCAAAGAAACAAGTCCCTACGTTCATACTTGTGGGTTGACATCTTTTCTGGTTGTTGATCTTATGACGCACGAGATTAGTAGCCAGAGGAGCTGCTGACCCATGAGTTCTGAGGTTTCTTGAGACTCCTCAGTAGGCCTTGCACCTTAAAATTCTCAGATGCCTCTGTAGCCTTGAATTACTGCAAATACACGAGAAGCAAATTTAATGCACTTGCAAGAGATTCGGAGTCAGTAAAGTACTATCAATACAGTTTTTGTGACTGTAAAAGAAACATATGAGGGTAGATTCAGTATTAAACAGGAAGATGGTTTACTATTATCAGGCTGTTAATAAAAGTTGGCTACTGCTGCTGTTAATCTGACAGTACAAAACAGGACAAATTGTCTTCCACAAAAAACAGAACGACCACAAGAGTGGAAGAAGCCAAGCCACAAACATCAAGTGGATCACCAAGTCATTTATTTAGCCAATTCCTGACAATAGAACTCTTGTGGCTGTTAATCTGACTACAGGCCTTGTCATATATCACTTGGCAAAAAGAAACTCATAGCTCCTATTTTAACTTGACACCATATACTTAAAATTTTAAAATCCTGCAAAACAAACAAAATATTTTTCTTTCGTGTTTTCTTTTAAAACAGATATACTGAAGTTAAAAAGATTTCCTGCAGGCAGAAGAAGATAAAAGGTTCATATAATTGCATGCATTTTGAACTTCTTTTTTTTTTTGTAAAATTATCTCAGTTACTTCCTAGTTTCCAAGGATTCATTCATCTTGTGTAGTTCTCAAAACAAAGAACTTCTGTTAGTTTGACAATCCAAAGATTAAAGATCAAAAACATCTGCTAATTAAAGACTTTAAAAATAACTGAATAATTCTAGCATTCCAGACTTTTCTGTGAATTAAAGACCTCCATTTTTCCATAGAACAGCTATACCACTTAACGGTGTTTACTGTACAGGCTTCCCCATTCATTTTTGCTGTTGAGCCTCTGTAGTTCTGTAAGGAGGATAGTCATGAACCTTCAGAAGATCATAGTCTACACAGCCTGCCTCTCCTTGACCTCTTTGGAGGAGGTAGCAACCTGGAGTTTCATCTGTGAGTTGAACACTTGTTCACTTAGAAATAGACTAAACTTAACAAGCCTGCTATTTTGAAGAAATTAATTAGTATACATTTAAAATACAGCTGTTTGTCACTGCTTCTCCCCCTTATATCTGTTCTTTTTATCCTATCATGTATCCGAGGAACACAGTTTTTGGTTCAAATTCACGTGGAAACTGATAATTTGAAGTCAACAGCTCTGCAATAGATACTGTACAATGAAGATTACTGTCTTCCATTATTTTGCATCTCAGGCCAAAACGTTTCACGTAAGGGCCAAGAATGAAGCAGAACATACTTCATTTGTATAAACTTGGCTTACATGGCTATGCTTGGAGAGATGAACTTGCTTCTCTGTGATGGATAGAACCCAAGTTGATGACCCCCAGTCTTTTTCATTCTATGCAAATTGCTACCTTTTGCAAGTTTAATGAAGCCTGCTTGATTTTTAAATGTCTGTGTTCTATCTACCCTATTTCACAGTGGAGAAAACATTGTAACTATAATTATTGGTTATTAAAATGTCCACAATTCATACATGTGTCCTCACTCACTGTGTTATCCCAGGATCATTAAAGATGAACAGAGGCAAAGTGGAGTATAATTCTAAATTTCATTATTATTTTTTTTTTTTTTTTGCATTTGGGAGCATAGTTATCAATGCTGGACTACTGTTAAGATGTGTTATTTTTAGGCATGCTTTTCCAAAGTATGCTGTGAAAACTGTAAAGCTGTTTATAGCTATTCTGCATGCTGTTTTAGATTCTATAATTTGTAATTTTTCCATTTGTATTTTGTATTTCTTATCATTTCATTACCTTTTATTCTTTTATTTTTTTAGTGCTGCATTTCGATTTAAAATTTATGGTTGCGATTAATTGCTCAATTGACAGTGTGTTATTTATTTTTTTTATCACTGTAGTTCCTTGTGACTCTGGGCAATGGAGGGTTAGGTGACTTGCCTAGAATCAGGGTTAAGTGAATTGCCCAGAGAGTTGCTATGTGTGTGGGGGGGGGGAGAATAACATACCTTTAATCATGATTGATTAAAATTCTAATTGAAATTCAGCTCTGTTTTGTCAGGTTCCATTTTATTTCATGAGACCAAAAGGCCTGCTTACTAAGGTGCCCTAGCATTTTTAGCGCATGCATAAAATTAGTGTGCGCTGTGTAGGCACCCATAGGAATATTGTGGGCGCCCTCACAGCGTGTGCTAAAAATGCTAGTGCACCTACAGCGTGGTTTAGTAAACAGGGCCACTAGTTACCAATGACTGGGATTAATAGTAAAATACCATCTGTTAATGGTAGCCCAAGTTGATAACTATGCTCCAAAATGCAAAACTTAAAAGAAATTTAGAATTATTATTATTATATTATTATAGAAGTATTCTTGTTCTGATGGACCCGAAACCAGAGAACAGTGGTATATTTTCAGTAGGGGAGGTCTTTCTGGGCAGCAATGAATCTGCATGATCTTCATGCTACAGTATTAAGAATTTCAGTCTGATATAAAGTGATTTTAGTTTATATATTGTATGATCCTCACGCAACAAAACTTTTGCAGCTTTCTTTTAATATATGTAGAATGTGTAGGAGTTCATTTGTAAAAGGTAGCTTATCTCCTCTGCTTTTTACATTGCTATATATAGGTTATTACATATGTTCATATGTTTGCCATATATGTAGTCTTTGCAAAATATATGTATTTGCTATATATAGGCCTTTCAGCATCTGCTTTATATTCTATCAAACCCGATAGAATGTTGAAAAAAATTATACACAAGGGGTCAAGAATGTCTTTCTAGAAGGAAAATAACTCCCCAAAACTTTTAACTGAATGGACTCAAATTTGGCATGTGGGTAAAACTGGTGAAAAGACACATCAAAGTTGAGCTGGTTTAGGCTGAGAGTTCCAGAGTAGAGGGTTACACGGGGACAGAAATTTCACCCATCCCCAATGAAATCTAAACCACACCCACGTGCACTTGCTAAGATCTATTCCATCCCCACAATTAATCTTCTCCATCCCCACCTGTACCCACAGGAGTCCACTGTTATTTACTTGCTGTCAGCCCACTGTTCCCTTCCAACCCCAGCAACCTCCTGTGGTTTTTTTGGATGGTATTCACTAACCAATGAGTGTTCCGAGCCTCAGTCTGGTGTTCAGCTGCCTCTTTCAGTGCATTCCAAGCCTCATTCTGAAGTCACCGCGAGAATCCCATTGAACTTCTTTCATGCCTGCGGGTTTTCCACAATCTCTTTTCCTGTGCAGCTCTCTATTCCAGAGAAACACACACACAAAATCAGTGTATTTCTGTAGGAGGAGCAGTACCAGCTTCTGCAATGTAGAAAATTACTTCCCTGTCCCTGCTAGCTAACTCTAAAGAGATTCAGATGATTATTTAATTTTCTGTTTTGTAAATTGTACTGTGAAAACTAGTGATTGACTCATATAGCTTTCTTAAGGGTTGCTATGCATGGTGACATCTATCCCCCTGTTTACTAAGCCACGCGGCAATGCGACACAGCCCGTTCAAAGTGCAATAGCGCACCACAGCCGCTAACACAGCTTAGTAAACAGGGAGACTAGTGACAGAATGGTGCAGTTTAAATAAGTCCTTCTTGCTGGGCAAAAAATGTATTTTACAAAAGTGGTTGGAGAGAGATCCTCCCATGCTTCCTCAGTGGAGGTTTTTGATGATTCAGCTAGCGATGATGGAGCGGCGCCTGTTCTCAGACATGGACACACTGCTGGGAAGAAAATTCTAGAGTTATTGGGAGCCATTCTGGAACTCTCTCACACCAGTAGCTCGTAGTTTGCTTAATTGAGACTCTTATGAGTATTTCTCACCATCATGTTTCTGTAATTGGAAGCTAGGGTTATTGGGGGGAAGGAGTTTTGGAGGGCATTTCTATAGTTGAAAAACTGATTATTCTGTACTAGCTGTCTTTCAGTACTTTTCATGATTAGTTCTTGTTGTGGAATCAATAAAGATGATTGTTTAAAAAAAAAAAAGTCCTTTTTGTTATGATTTTTTTTACCTCTTATTTCTGGATATAAAGGAGGAAAAGACTTCAGATGTTATAATTTCCTGCCCTTTTGTTCGATGTCATTAAAAACATCCGTTGCAGGGAGTTTCTTGCAACATGATTAGTCTAAAAAACCTCCTTCCTCTTCCCTTTATTAATCTCAATTATTTTACTTTGTTTTTTTTTTCTTTTTCTCTTTTTTTTTAAACTTCAAACCTTAAAATGCCTTACGGCACTTTCTTTTTAATATTGATACTGAATTATCATAGTATAGCAAAAATGCAGCAAGCAAGTGGCTACTTAACTTCTGAAACTGGCTCTGTTTGCTCTGTGGAGCCTCTCCGTTTCATTTTCTTCTAGCTCCTTCAGGAGCTGCCAGTTTTTGCTACCTATAAAACTCCAAAATTATGTTAGTTTCTTTCTTAATTTAACATAAAAGCTGGTTATAAATCTAATAACTATATTGTTTCCTGTCTTTCTTAAACTAGCGCTTACCTCTCAGTTACTACATGGTTCTTACCCCCTATCAGTAATATTTTTCTCAAAATGGTGCTGGATATTTGATTAAGACGCCTAAACTATAGTCTTAATTAGCCAGCGCCAATTTGAGAGCAATATTACTGACGGGGTAAGATTGGGAGGTTGGTGGAGTGACACAATTAGACTTACTGTGTCTGCCATGCTCACCTCCTCCCAGTCTGCCATTATTACCATCACCAGGTTCACTGGGGAGGGGCGGAGCTTTCTCTCCCCACCACCCACAGCTCCTTCCATTCAAGGATCAGGGTTGGGGTCCTTATATCATCAATCAGCTTCTGCCACATAGTAGCTGGTTCCCCCTTCTTCCAGACTTGCTAGAGCAACCACTAGCTTCTTTTTTGGCCTTGGCAGAGTAACCACCTGCGCTGCCTTCTCTGGCTGCATGGGTGCGACTCACTTTTCCTGCTTCTACTGCACTGGGGCTCCTTTGGTCCCTCTTGCACACAAGAATTTCACACCTGATGCAACTGCCTAACTTTGCCTAGGCATCTAACACTTTCTTGACTGGTTTTAAATGTAACAGTACCTAAAATCATTGTGCTTCCATTTGTTTATTAGGATTTATTTACCACCTATTTTGAAGGAATTTACTCAAGGCTGTGTACAGCAAGAATAAGTCAAACATAAGCAATAGACAGTTAGTGCAGTAAAATATTCAAATTACAATACAAAGTATAGCATAGTATGCTATATTACAATGACAACACAATATGTGGTAAAACATTTTAAATAAGCAACATTGGGTGTAGCAAAGATGGAACATATAGATAAGATAGTGTAACAGGAATAATAAAATACGGGGACTAATTTAAATAAAGTTGCACATGAGATCATAATGGAACTTGAAAATTATTTTAGCTAAGTTAGGAGTTGATAAACATGTCCTGCTGTAGTATGTGCAGCCAGTGTCACTCTGTGTGTGATTTAGCAAGTTGGTTACTTCTTCCATTAAAGGCCTGGTTGAAGATCCAAGCTTTCACCTGCTTCCTGAAGGGAGTGCATTCCAGAGTGGGGGGCTATTTCAGAGAAGGCTTGCTGGCGCAGGTATCACATCGTGTGATGCCCTTTGGAGAGCGTGTGGTTAGGTATACTCCTTGAGAGGATCTTGGTGACACTGGAAGTGTGTAGAGGGAGAGCCTGTTCTTAAAATACTCTGGGCCATTTTCTTTGAAAGCCTTGAAGATCAGATGTAGGGGCCGATATTCAGACCATGGGAGGTAGCTGAGCTGCCTCCTGCAGTTGGCGCCAAGTTCTGGATGTTCAAAGCTGGGCCATTTCCGGTGACTGGCATTGAATATCTGGTTTATTTTTGGCCAGTTTCAACTTAACCAGCCAAGTCAATATTCAGCGCTGTTAGCCGGTCAAGGCACACAAGGACCATTTGTGTTCCATAACCAGGTCTGAATCCAGATTGACATAAATCTAACCAGTTTCTCTCTTCTATCCAGTCATTGAGTTGAACACAGTTTGTTCTATAAGTTTCCCTAAAATGGGATGTTGGATACTGGCTGGTAATTTTCCAGTTTGTCCTGGTCAAGGTTGTTCTTCCTTAGCAAAGGACGCACCACTGCCCTTTTAGTTGTCCATTAGAAAGAGAGAAGTTCACAATATTTGTGAAGCCTTCCATGAGGCCCCTGCTTGCCTGCTGCACTATCTTTGATGGGCAGGGGTCAAGGGAGCAGGTAGTTGGTCAAAGGCCTCTTAGGATTTTGTCAAGGCCCTCCTCTGTTAGTGAGTTAAAAGAGTCTCATATGTCTGGTTCAGGAGGAGGCGAGTTGTGTGCTCCTTGTTAGCTGAAGGGTGGGACTGCCTGTAAATCCTGGTGAAGGCTTTTAATTTTATTGGCAAAGTATGCTTTTTTTTTAGACAGAAAAAAATACCTGGGCATATATTGGGAATGAACTAACAGACGTATCAAGGGTTAAATTGGCATGGGTTTGATTAAATTTATACTAATTCATTTCCTTTGTGTGTTGCTTTTTTTGTGATATCTGCCTATCTTTGCTGTACCTTTAACCTTGCACTGCCTTTCTTACTGATCATGTGCATACTTTGAAATGCATGTACATTATAGGAATACTGATTTTAAAGAAATCTTTTTACCTTGTGGTAAAAAAAAAGCACTGCAGCAGTCCTCACAGAGTCCTTCCACCGCTTGTTTGTTATTATAATACTAGTAAAAAAGGCCCGTTTCTGACACAAATGAAACGGGCGCTAGCAAGGTTTTCCTCGGAGTGTGTATGTTTGGGAGAGTGTATGTGAGAGTGACTGTTTGAGAGTCAGAGTGAAAGTGTGAGTGTGTGTGTGTGAGAGAGAGTGAGTCTGGGTGTGAGTGTGTTTGTGAGAGAGTGTGTGTGTGAGAATGTGAGTGAGTGCAAGTGTGTATGTTAGACACAGTGTGAGAGAGAGTGTGTGTGTGTGGGCGAGAGAGAGAGTGTGTGTGAGACACAGATTCTCTGTGAGAGTGAGTGTATGAGACCAAGCGAGTGTGTGAGTGACTGTGTGGCACATAGAGTGTGAATGTGATACAGTGTGAGACAGAGTGTGTGAGAGTGAGAGTCAGAAAGACATTGTATATGAGAGAGTGTGAGCCCTGCCCTCCCAATCCATGCCCATCTGTCACCTGTCCCCTCCATTCATCCCTATCCAGCAATTCCCCTCTCTCCCTGAGCCCTGCCCTGCAATCCATATCCATACATCCCCTCCATTCATCCCTATCCAGCAATTCCCCTCTCTCCCTGAGCCCTGCCCTCCCAATCCATGTCCATCCATGCTCCTCTGTCCCCTGCCCCCTCCATTCATCCCTTTCCAGCAATTCCCCTCTCTCCCTGAGCCCTGCCCTCCCAATCCATGTCCATCCATGCTCCTCTGTCCCCTGCCCCCTCCATTCATCCCTTTCCAGCAATTCCCCTCTCTCCCTGAGCCCTGTCCTGCAATCCATATCCATCCATGCCCATCTGTCCCCTCCATTCATCCCTATCCAGCAATTCCCCTCTCTCCCTGAGCCCTGCCCTCCCAATCCATGGCCATCCATGCTCCTCTGTCCCCTGCCCCCTCCATTCATCCCTTTCCAGCAATTCCCCTCTCTCCCTGAGCCCTGCCCTGCAATCCATATCCATCCATGCCCATCTGTCCCCTCCATTCATCCCTATCCAGCAATTCCCCTCTCCCTGCCCTCCCAATCCATGCCCATCCATGCTCCTCTGTCACCTGCCCCCTCCATTCATCCCTATCCAGCAATTCCCCTCTCTCCCTGAGCCCTGCCCTGCAATCCATATCCATCCATGCCCATCTGTCCCCTCCATTCATCCCTATCCAGCAATTCCCCTCTCCCTGCCCTCCCAATCCATGCCCATCCATGCTCCTCTGTCACCTGCCCCCTCCATTCATCCCTATCCAGCAATTCCCCTCTCTCCCTGAGCCCTGCCCTGCAATCCATATCCATCCATGCCCATCTGTCCCCTCCATTCATCCCTATCCAGCAATTCCCCTCTCCCTGAGTCCTGCCCTTCCAATCCATGCTCCTTTGTCACCTGGCCCCTCCATTCATCCCTATCCAGCAATACCCCTCTCTCCCTGAGCCCTGTCCTGCAATCCATATCCATCCATGCCCATCTGTCCCCTCCATTCATCCCTATCCAGCAATTCCCCTCTCCCTGAGCCCTGCCCTCCCAAACCATGCCCATCCATGCTCCTCTGTCACCTGCCCCCTCCATTCATCCCTATCCAGCAATTCCCCTCTGTCCCTGAGCCCTGCCCTGCAATCCATATCCATCCATGCCCATCTGTCCCCTCCATTCATTCCTATCCAGCAATTCCCCTCTCTCCCTGAGCCCTGCCCTCCCAATCCATGCCCATCCATGCTCCTCTGTCACCTGCCCCCCTCCATTCATCCCTTTCCAGCAATTCCCCTCTCTCCCTGAGCCCTGCCCTGCAATCCATATCCATCCATGCCCATCTGTCCCCTCCATTCATCCCTATCCAGCAATTCCCCTCTCCCTGCCCTCCCAATCCATGCCCATCCATGCTCCTCTGTCACCTGCCCCCTCCATTCATCCCTATCCAGCAATTCCCCTCTCTCCCTGAGCCCTGCCCTGCAATCCATATCCATCCATGCCCATCTGTCCCCTCCATTCATCCCTATCCAGCAATTCCCCTCTCCCTGCCCTCCCAATCCATGCCCATCCATGCTCCTCTGTCACCTGCCCCCTCCATTCATCCCTATCCAGCAATTCCCCTCTCTCCCTGAGCCCTGCCCTGCAATCCATATCCATCCATGCCCATCTGTCCCCTCCATTCATCCCTATCCAGCAATTCCCCTCTCCCTGAGTCCTGCCCTTCCAATCCATGCCCATCCATGCTCCTTTGTCACCTGGCCCCTCCAT
The DNA here is from genome assembly GCF_901765095.1 of Microcaecilia unicolor. Taxonomy (NCBI): domain Eukaryota; kingdom Metazoa; phylum Chordata; class Amphibia; order Gymnophiona; family Siphonopidae; genus Microcaecilia; species Microcaecilia unicolor. The sequence continues at coordinate 280,277,940 of NC_044034.1, read as the reverse complement.
TCATCCCTATCCAGCAATACCCCTCTCTCCCTGAGGCCTGCCCTGCAATCCATATCCATCCATGCCCATCTGTCCCCTCCATTCATCTCTATCCAGCAATTCCCCTCTCTCCCTGAGCCCTGCCCTCCCAATCCATGCCCATCCATTCTCCTCTGTCCCCTGCCGCCTCCATTCATCCTTTTCCAGCAAGTCCCCTCTCTCCCTTCCATGACCCCCCCTCGCATCCATGCTCCTCTCTCTCCCATATCCCAGCCTGGCCCGCCCTCTTCTCTCCCCCCTTCGCATCCATGCTGTCTTTTCTCCCCTGCCCTCCCGCTCCCATTGTTCAACTTTACTGCCCATTCTCTTCTCTCTCCCCTATTTCTATTTTTTTTTTTCTTCTTCTTCTTAAATTTACCTCCGTGGCGGTTCCGGCAGCGCAGCGTCAGGGAAGGAGGCGGCGCTCCCGACGTCTCCAGCCTTTTCTTCGCTTTGTTCCGCCTTCTTCTGACGTCAAGGATGACGTCAGAAGAAGGCGGAACACAGCGAAGGGAAGGCTGGAGACGTCGGGAGCGCCGCCTCCTTCCCTGATGCTGCGCTGCCGGATTTGTTTGTTTTTGTTTCCGCCCTCGACGTCATGACGTTTGACGCGAGGGCGGGGCAGAGACGGCTGGGTGGCTTCACACCACGAACGCCACGAACCCTACAGCCAGGGAGTGACGTCAGATGGCTTCAGAACGTTGTCCTCATTAGAACGTTCACGGTGCGTTTTGCCTCAGGACACTTGTCTTGCAGTTAAGTCAATCACAGGTGTAACTTTATTGCTATTTTCTTGCTTTTGGCAAAGAAGGCCAAAGATCTTTTACAGGCAGTTAATGCACAGCAGTGATGAAAGGAGGATCCATGTGTTGATATCTTTCTTTACTCCGCATTTTATTCCAAATGCATGGATGTCCCAGAATCCATCTCATCTGCTCTCTTGCTCTGTATTCTTCCAGAAATGCAACGACCTTTTCTTCACATGTATGCTTGATGATGCCTATGCTGCCTCTCTAATACCGGAACTTTTTTTGTGAAACTTGTTGACTGGGAAATTAGATGAATGGCTGATTTGCAAATGAGCCTTGAAGGCATGAAAAGTTGGTGACTTGTCCGTGAATGCACAGAGTGCAAGTGATAGCATTGAGTCTTGAACTGGGTCAGGATTTCTCTTTAATTATTGTCTAGTGCTAAATCTCAATGGCACTTTTCCTTTTTTTTTTCTTTTTTTTTTTTTAGGGGGAGGTGGGAGGAGTACTTTCTCTAGGAAATCGTTTACTTATGTTCATATAGATACCCTTTCTTTAGATGAACACATCCAAATATTGTAGTTAAGGGTCCAGGCAAAGACAATTCAAGCAACTGCTTGGTTTTGTCTAAACCTTGCAGAATATTTTTGAGGATTTGGTTTTAGGATTTAATTAATAAGGAAAGGCTGTTTTTGAATTTCTCTTCTATGAAAAATGTTAATTGTAAACTGGTCTGGGAACGTTCATTCACTTTTTAATGCATTAAAATTTGGAATAGTATTCCGGTTCAGCTACGCTGTTGTCCATCTTATATTTTCTTTTAGAAAAGGTCTCAAACATATTTGTTCACAAGGTAAAGACTGAATTAAATTTCTCTGCAGAATGTAACTGTATTTTCAGTCTTAGATAGCAATGATATTCTTTTAGATAGCTAACCTACTATTTTGACTTGTAAATTCTTTCTTTTTGAGAAGCTCTTATTGATTGTAACCTGCCTTGAAACTTTCTGTTAAAGTGCGGAATATAAATCTGTTAATACAATACCATATGTTCAAGGCCTCTGTTATTGTTCCGTCGCATATTAATGTGAACAGTGCACTTCATTGGTAAGTAGGCCTCAATAAGAACGATAGGTCTTGAGTCAAATAATGTGCAGTACTTCAGGTTAGCAGTTGAGGCTGCAAGTTTGTACCTGAGCAAAGGAAATGGTGAGCAGACCACAAAAAGGCTGCAGAAGTCTAAAATAGTACAAAAACACCTTTGTTATGCAACAAGAGTGGAGGGTTTTGACCACAGAGCCCTTCTTGGCCAAGTTTCACCAAATGCCTTATTCAGGGGCTAAAATAAGTAGTCTTTCCCTCTCAAACACTTGTCATTGCTATAGTGTACACTAGTTGTTTTTTTGTTTTGTTTGCATTAATAAATGTCAAGCCCAAGAACTAAATACAGAAATGCACAATCTAGCAAAAAACTTACAAACTAACCAATATCAGAAGACAAACATTAAGGGGTAAATATTCACCCAGCAGTGGTCAGTGTTTTTTTGGCCGCTTTGGCGTAGCCAAGCCCACCCACTTTGGGTTCAGGTCCACCCAGTAGCAGCATACCTATGATGTGGTTGGCAGGGATCCCCAAGCCCCACCATCCAAAAACTCCCAACAAGTGTCCCTCCTGCATACCTTCTAAGTAGCAGACCTTCGCCTGCAGTGAGCAGTGACATACATACTGCTCGCACTGGCCCCACAGCCTTCCCTCTGATGTATTTCTGCCTAGGCGAAAACAGGAAGTTGCATCAGAGGGAAGGGTGTGGGGCCAACATGTGCAGTGTATATTAGTTGCTGCTCGCTGCTGGTGAAAATCTTCTATTTAAAAGGTATACGGGAGAGGGGGGAGACCATATGGCATGCAGGCGAGAGAAGGAGAAACCAAATCACCCATGGGATGGAGCGAAGTTCTTCTGCCTACCCATCTTGGGCTCAGGCCCACCCAAAATTGGGTGTCTGGCTACGCCCCTGCGCTTCAGGCATTAGATATTCAATGTCGAGCCATGTCCAGACACCGGCTTTGAATATTCAGGTATGTGTGAGAAGCTATCACTTATTCATTTAAGTGCAGTATTTGGCATGTAATCGTATAAGTTAAACCAGACAAAGATAGCACTCTGTTTTATGCACTCCTATTTGCCTGGTTAACTTATGCTGCCAAGCTGATATGTAAGAAGTCTAAGTACGACCATGTTTTTCTGTTGTTGATAGAGATTCACTGGTTAACTGTTGAGGCTTCAATTATGTTTAAGCTCTCTTGTCTAACTGTTAAAATATTACATGGGTTTTCATTTGCTGGCTAATTCTAATAGCCGTTAAATTTTTTCATGATAAATCCTTTAGTCCTTTAGTTATCTTTCAGCGAAAGTATGGAACTCTTTGCTTTAATTATTTGGCTGTCTTCTAGTTATATTAATTTTCAAAAGATGCTGAAAAGTATTTATTTCAATATCAAATATTTATGTTTTTATGTGCCTGTAACTGTAACCTGCAGGACAAATTGAGTGCTTCAGATGTTTGGACTGATAGGCAACCCTCACAGTGAAAACATAAAAATTGTGGACATTGTTCTATTTGTCCTGTGACCATGGAAAGTTCTATATTTGATCTACAAAACGGCAATCAGGTCAAGTTGCGTCACAGGGTGACTTGTGACTCGGAAAATGTAGTATATGTGTTTATATGTCCTTGTGAGTTATTGTACATTGGACACACTACTCAGAAATTTAAAACGTGTGTTATTGAACACCAACATTGTATAATTCACTAGAAGGCTGATGCCCCAATGGTGAAACATTGTCAATAGTTTAATCATCAATTTGACCAGACAAGATGCATGTTAATTGATAAGGTGTGTTTGGGTAAGAGAGGCAGGGGTGATATTAAAAAGATTTTGTAGTGAAAAGAACAACGATGGATATATCAGCTGAATACAGTGGAACCACAAAGGTTAAACACGAGTGTTGAATGCATATTTTTGACTTATATATTAAACTGTTGATAAATGATTGGAGCTAACTTCCGCTCCTGTTTGTTAGTAATCAGGAGCTCCCCGTGGTGAGAGGATAGCATTGGGTGCACGTGATTGGATAGGTGGTTCCCATGAGCCATTGAAATCATCGGCGTTTCTGGGTTTTCCGACACCATTTTTGAGTCAATGATGATAGTGTAAAGTAAAAAAATATTCAAGAACAAAAAATATTTAAGAATTTATAATATAATTAACAGATTGTGTATGCAGTGGACAGTGTTTTTTTTTTCTATTGAATGGGGTTATTCCACTGCCCTTCTATTTTTCTGAAGTACAAACATTAGCACATGGCCATTAATTGGGAAAATGGAAAAGTGGCATTTTCTGACTGCGGTAAAAATTGTTTTAGCACATGGGAAAGACCTGCATAAGTGCATGCTAAGGCCACGTTTTACTGTAGCATAGTTAAAGTACCTCTTTGTGAGATTCTGCAGTTAAGGAACTTGGAAGCCCTTTTAAGAAGTGGTGGTAAACCCAATGTGGGCATACCGCTTACTAAAAGGGAAGTACCACTGTGCTACCACATCAGCCCGGTGGTAGTTCTCTCCCCCAGCACATGCCATTTCTGATACTGCAAAACATTTTTAATTTTTGTAGTGCTGGTGTGTACCTAGTGGTAATCAGGTAGTGCTACATGCTGCCTGGTAACCGCCAGGTTACCGCAGGAGCCCTTACCGCCACCTCAGTGGGGGCAGTAAGGGCTCCCCCCCCAAAAAATGGCTGCACAGCAAGTGCCTTGCTTGCTGCATGGCCATTTCTTGAAAAAAAAACAGACCTGCCTTTTACCCACTGCAGTAAAAGGGGACCTCGTGTACATAAAAAACACACGCCGACACCAGCGCAGGCCCCCTTTTACTGCAGATCCCTAAAACGACCCCCTTGGTTATTTCATAAATAATCTTGGGGAATGTTAACATTTTTAAAGTGATTAATTAGTTATATATTTTACTCTGTAATATGTTGAGGGATTAGTTTATTTTAGAAGATATTATGTTCTTTATTTTTTCTTTGTTTTATGATTTATTGCTGTAATAATTATTTTGAGTTTTGTATATATTTTATATTTTTTTCGTAATCTTTTCTGAACTGTCTTGGCTATGCAGAATATAAATGTTAAGATTAAATATCAGTGGGTAGCCTCACACATGTGATATAACTGGACAGGAGCCTCTCTTGGCCAATTAAATTGCTTTGAATCCAGATCCCTAAGTGCTGCATAGTCCACCAGAGGGAGAGATCCAAATCAAAAGTAAATCTCTGAAGCTGGGTTAAGAAAAGAAATCAAAGGAAAAATGAAGGGAGAATTAAATCCTTCTAATATACCCTGTTTACGCCTGTAGTCTAACCTTCGCCCTGTCTCACAATTGGAAGCTCTAATCTTTTAGCATCCAACAAAAAATTAAATTGTAGTGGAAATAACTACCATACATGTACAGGAAAATCATAGCTGAAAAGTGCCATCAACAGCCACAACCTGTGATCTCAAGGCCAAAATGTTTTTCCTCCATTCATGTGTGGTTCTAGATAAATCAGGAAACATCCAAACTTTCTGACTTATTTATTTATTTGTTACATTTGTATCCCACATTTTCCCACCTTTTGCAGGCTCAATGTGGCTTACATATAATCTTTAACGGCATTAGCTGGTTACGGTTTGAACAAATACATAGTATGAATGAATACAAAGTGACTCATGAACAAAGCAGATCTATTATGAAAAACACTCAAAAATATAGTCATGATCGTGTGGAAATACAAAGTCACTATAAGAGTAGCCCACTGAACAGCTTCAGAGCCAGACTGTTCGAAGAAGCCAATTAAATCCAAACTGTCACCTGGAAGATCACCAAACACCTGAGGATCACCTTTGTCACATCTATTCCCTCCAGACTACCACAAGTATCTAGATTTAACAATTGTGTAGTATGCTTTTCCAAAGGGTGCCAGAGAGTCTACAGGCATAGGTAGAACATCTTGAATATATTTTTTAACAAATCATAAGATGTCATCAAAGGACGCTTTGGACAGTTAATTTGCTGAAGATTTAACAAGCGCAGAGAATTTTCTATATTCTCCCACTTCTTATACACAAGCTTCTTACCTTTAACTACCTTCTGAAGTTGAGCATTCTGATTATTTTGTGTCCAACTTCTGTCAAGACTTCTTGATGTAGTCAAATGGTAATAGATCCATGCAATATAGTCAATGCATCCCTTAGTGAAGACAAAGTGATAATATTAGATTAAATTAAAAGGAAAATCGCCAAACAAAGCTCAGAGACTATACCTAGACCTGTGTAACAGATGAATCAGTGCTACTCACTAGTAATTCTATATCCCATACTTCCTGGTCCTGGACAATTTCCATCATAGAAGATACCCCCAGCGACCTCAGCTGTAAATGAGAATCAACCTCCTTAGAGTCAGCAGTGTTTTCCGATGCTAGGTGCTGAGATTCTTCTTAGTCTGAAAATGCTGACTGCAGTAGAGGTGGGGCAACATGCTGGTTGAGACCAAGTGTAGTATCAATATCCAAAAGAGTGATGCTTTCTTTGACTCTAAGCAAGACTTTCACAAAGTGCCTTCAGTGAAATGGGCGAGAAGCTAAGGTATATTTGCTTGTTGTTAAGGGAAGAGATTTGAGACGTGGAGGGAAAGTCCCTAGACCTCCCATTATGCTTCCCCATAGTTGAAGGCATGGCAATGGCCTGACTCCCTTCAAAAAGCCATCTTGGATCTCCCCATGCACTACATTTTTAAAGGCGTGCTAACAAATGCACTCCCTAATTGTACACATCAAAGTAGACAAACTTAGTGACCACCATTTTTTCTAGTTTTGTAATATTACGCAGCTTCCTTTTAAATCCTAGAGATCTCTCGTCAGAAGTGTGTATTTTCTTCTGGAGTCCAACAATAGGAGAAACAATAGGAGAAAACCAAACAGTCACACAAAAATCACTGAACTTTGTGTTACACAACACAGTTGTGCCTTCATTGATTTCGTTATTGACTTATACTTCTGGTCTAATGTACAATTCATCCATTTATTCCATCAGAGCTGAGTCAAACTGCATGTTTAAGATCACTATGAGGGGTATTTTCGATATAGCGTCTAAGTCAGACTTTGGATATTTTGCAGTACCTAGCTTATTTTCGAAAGGGAAGGACGCCCATCTTCCGACACAGATCAGGAGATGGGCGTCCTCCCGAGGTCACCCAAATTGGCATAATTGAAAGCCGATTTTTTGCATCCTCAACTGCTTTCCATTGCGGGGACGACCAAAGTTCACGGGGTGTATTGGCAGTGTACTGAAGGCAGGGCGGGGGCGTGGTTAAGAGATGGGCGTCCTCTGCCGATAATGGGAAAAAAAGGGCGTCCCTCACGAGCATTTGGTCGACTTGGTCCCTTTTTTTTCCATGACCAAGCCTCAAAAAGGTGCCCGAACTGACCAGATGACCACCAGAGGGAATCAGGGATGACCTCCCCTTACTCCCCCAGTGGTCACCAAGCCCCTCCCACCCTAAAAAAAATTTAAAAAAACATATTTTCCAGCCTCTATGCCAGCCTCAAATGTCATACCCAGCTCCATCACAGCAATATGCAGGTCCCAGGAGCAGTTTTTAGTGGGTGCAGTGCTCTTCAGGCAGGCATACCTAGGCCCATCCCCCCACCTGTTACACTTGTGGTGGTAACTATGAGCCCTCCAAAACCCACCCGAAACCCACTGTACCCACATGTAGGTGCCCCCTTCACCCCTAAGGGCTATGGTTGTGGTGTACAGTTGTGGGGAGTGGGTTTTAGGGGGGTTGGGGGGCTCAGCACCGAAGGTAAGGGAGCTATGCACCTGGGAGCAATTTGTGAAGTCCACTGCAGTGCCCCCTAGGGTGCCCGGTTGGTGTTCTGGCATGTGAGGAGGACCAGTGCACTACGAATGCTGACTCCTCCCACAACCAAAGGGCTTGGATTTGGTCGTTTTTGAGATGGGCGTCCTCGGTTTCCATTATGACCGAAAACCAGGGACGACCATCTCAACATTTAGGTCGACCATCTCTAAGGTCGACCTAAATATTGAGATTTGGGCGTCCCCGACCGTGTTATCGAAAAGAAAGATGGACGTCCATCTTGTTTCCCTTCTCCAGAACATCCTTAGAAATGGATGCCCTTAGAGATGGTTGTTCCTGTTCGATTATGCCCCTCCACACGTCCCAAATCCGACTAGGAAATAAGCCCATTTTCAAAAACATTGTCTTTTTTTTTTCGAAAATACCATTTTGAACAAGGATTGTGCTATATACTTTTATTTTATTTTTTTATAATTTTCGAAACCGTACAAGTGCAAAACGTACAGAATCAAACCATTGGGATGTAGGAAGGACCATCATTCTTAGTAGACTGATCCCCCAGACATCCCAGGAGAGCAATGGGGCACCCTAAGGGGCACTTCTGTGGACTTCATATAAATGCTCCCAGATACACATCTCACCTTTGCTCCCTTATCTTGTCTGCTGAGCCCTCCAAAGCCCACCCAAAACCCCCAACCCCCAACTGTACAACACTTACAATAGCCCTTCTGGGTGAAGGGGGCACCTAATATGTGGGTACAGTGGATTTTTAGTGAGTTTTGGAGGGCTCACATTTCCACCACAAGTGTAATAGGTAGGGGGCGGTATGGGCCTGGGTCCACCTGTCTACAGGCACTGCACCCACCCCTACACTACTCTGGAGACCTGCATGCTGCTCTAATGGGCCCGGCTATAACATCTGAGGCTATCATAGAGGCTGGTGAGTACTATTTTTATTCACATTTTTGGAGGGTGGGAGGGGCTCAGTGATAAGTGGGGTAGTGAGGGGGTCATCTCTGATTCCCCCCAGTTGTCATCTGGCCATTTAAGGCACCTTTTTATGCCTTAGTCATTCTGAAAACAGGTCTAGACCAAAATGTTGCCGTTTTCGCCCTAGACATTTTCGCTTTGTTCAGTTATGGCTGTAAAACGTCCAAATATTAGGCACGCCCTAATCCCACCTTCAAAACACCCCCAACACGACCCTTGTGATGTGGACGCACTGCAGACAAAATGTGTAGATAGATGCCTGCAAAACAGGTTTTGAAAATACCGATTTTGAAGGTTTTGAGAAATCCATCCAAATGTTTTATGATTTTTGGATGTTTTTCTCTTTCAAAAACAAGCCCCTATTTGTGTCATTTAACCTATACATAGATGTGCAAGTTAACAGAACCTGAATGGTATAAGCAGTTCTCCAAAGGTTGTATTTTCCCTTTTTTTCAATAGCCATTATTGAAAACCAAAAACAGATTTTCTGTTTTGTGCCCTACTGTCACTTAGAGCTTTACTTTATTCTATTTTAAGCTCTCTGCAGTTCAGCAGATGTTTCTAGGTTGTAATTGCAAAACAAAGTAAAAGTTTGATTTACACTTGAAATAAACACGCACACACTCTTTCTGTTGCAAAATCAATTGAAGCCATCACTAGCCTTCTTGAAACTAGGTTATGAGAGGGATGACAATATGGTTGAACTAATTTAAGTTTACTGTTATGAATATGTCATAGAGGCTTTATCAATACAACAAAACATTTTTCTGATTATATTGGAAAGGAATTGAGTGACTAGAATGGAACTATTGAAGTTCTTTATGATTTTGTAGCTGATTTGAGTAACACAAAATGACATGATACAGATACTTGAGAGACTTAAATGTACAGGAAACAAACCCTTCCAGAAGAAAGGAAGCTATAGAACTCTGAGGAAGACTAAGTGTAACATCAGGAAAACATTTTTTTTTCATTCAAAGGGCAATGGATGCCCAGATCCTCTATTGAATGATGTGGCAGAGATGAAAAATGATAGATTTCATAAAGGTTTGGATTAAACATGGAGGATTCTTTAAAGCAGTGGTTCTCTTCAATTGTGACACACAGACAGTGTTCATGTATGTGGCACACACTGAACACTAAAAGTCACAGCTAAACAAAATTCCTAAGTATTTCATTGATAAAAATGATGTAAGGGAAATACAAAATATTTGTAAACAGAATGTACTTTAATTTTCTTAGTACTTTATGAAAGAAAGTTGTTAAATTGTATTTTTTTTCTCAAAGAAGTTTTAATCTTCACCTTATCAGCAAGTAATCTGGGTCTGATATATTACATACAGTTTTTCTATATGGAATTGAATGGTAGGCAATTTCACTATCAACATCATGAAATCTTTATCCACTCTAGATTCTATACAGAGCATAGAGATAGGATATTTCCCTTTATAGCTTCTACCCCTCCCTTCCTTTGTTTTCCCCTCCTTATGTAGGAGGGGAGAAAATATTTTTCACATCATTATGTTTAATATATATGTAATGTTTTGAATGTTTTGAATATTCTGTATTTCTTGATGTTCTTATATTTACATGCAGGGGCGTAGCCAGACTTCAGCGGGAGGTAGGGGTCCAGAGCCCGAGGTGAGGGGGCACAGTTTAGCCCCCCCCCCAGCGCCGGCATCCCTCCCTTGTCTCTTTCAACCACCCCCTCCCTCTGCTGTAGCCCTCCTCGCCACCGCCAGGTACCTTTGGTGGGGGTCCCCAACCCCCGCCAGCCGAAATCCCTTCAGCGCCGGTGTCCGAGTCCAGCGCTTTTGCTGATCTGGATTCTATTTCTGTGAGTCCTGACGTCCTGCATGTTCCTATATTTCAGTTAAGCTGAATTGAATCAAATCGAATTGAAAAACCAATTCATATGAGCGAACCAAATTGAATCAAATCAAAAGATTTTTGAGTGAAATGGACAGCACTAGTCCAGCCCTGGAGGATAGTACCCAGATTTAATTAGCAAAATCTTAGAGGAAGGGGCCAACAGGCTAGGGACCTAAAATTTTATTGGGGTGGGGGTAAGAATCTGCAGCTTCGCCTGGAGTACCCAATAGTCTTGCACCTGCCCTGGTATCATGTCTAGCTCTGAAGTTGTATCTCCAGAAAAAATATAGGCAGAGTACAGATGGTCCACAGAGTAGAAATGGTGCAGCTTTTGTCTCAGAAATGAGACTTGAGGATCTATGTACAGCCAAGAAGAGAGAAGGAAGAGGGATGGTAAGCTTAAGAAGGGGGACGGGTCCTGCCTTTCTGTGGTACAATCTTAAGTTTTGAATCTGGGCAATGGAGGGTTACGTGGTCAAGTTATTCAAATACCACAGTAGATAGATCTTACAGTTCTCTATATTTGTGTCTGTTTTTACCAAATGTTTAGAAGATAGTAATAATAAAAATGTTTGTATTATTGCTACAAAAAGCAGTCAGCAACTTTCCCTGCTGTGTACTTTTTACTAGCAGTTATTACCAAGGTAGATGTACCATAAGTCTTTTTTTTCCCCTTGTAAATGGAAGTAGTAACTTAGTGATAGCATCTGCAGCACTGAGCTACAAGACAGTTGATTAAGGAAGAAAAACTAGAAACTCAAGCCCACACTGTTGTAGTTGCAAGCATAGTTTCAGTTCAGCAACAAGAAAGATGGTAAACATCTTTAAAACTGTTCAGAAAGAGGGATGGTCGCTTGGCTTGTTGTGGTAATATTAATAGGCGTTACAAGTGTGCTTCAGGGTGATATATCTGACTAGTCTTCACTATGGTTCTCAGAAACTGGAGCCAGAAACTACAGTTTTCCGAAACTGTTGGCTTTTGGTTCTTAAAAGATAGCATAATCACATAACAACAACCAAAAACCCATTCAATAATGTAAAACATAATAAAATCACAAAATAAGATCTTTTATCACAGTAACTATAAATAGCATTTGGCCTCTAAGATCTGCCCATCAACCAAGTACACATTGCACTCAGGGCCTCCTTTTACAAAGCTGCGCTACCAATTCTCATTGCGGCAAATGAGAGGAAGCCCATTCAGTTCCTATGGACTTCCTCTCATTTGCCACGCAGGAATCGCCAGATCGGCTTTGTAAAAGAAGCCCTCAGTTTTTAAAGAGCAATTCAGTGGATATCAATCCCCCTAACAATCTTAACTTTAAACAATTGCTTATGCCTCTTTTGTGTGGAGCAAGTTAAATCAGGAAAAACTCTAATAGAATAACTTAGAAATTGTTCTTGTCTGTGATGAAAGTGAGCCTCAAGACCCAGTCTGTCTTTTCTAAAACAACATTAACTATTAAAGTAGCAGGAACTGAATCTTGGTCTTCTCCCATATTAAGATGAGTAACATTTAGTTCATCAAATGATATATTTGTCCCAGGCACAATATCTTTATCGGTAGGTCTTTTCTCAACAGTGGACAAATGATAAATTTTCCCTAATGACAGACAAGATTGTTCAGAGTGTGGGAGAATCCAAGATAGCAACAGTACCTTTGTGAAGCTTGTCCCTCCCTTCAGCATTTTGCTATTTTCCTTAAAAAAAATTACTTATTCTCCTGTGTGTATATGGGGAAATGACATGGCAAGACTTGCACCTACCTCGAGGTGAAATCGTCTGCTTCTACTGTTGGTCCAATGGATCACTTCACACTCGGTGGGGTATCCAGAACGAGTGCATCTCTGCAGGGTGCGCCAGGGGAAGGAAAACTGCCTCACCTGCTTGATGCCAATATCACGCTCAGCTCGGAATTCAGGTTACTGCCTGCTAACCTGGCAGCTATGGTGGAATCGCAGAGAGCAGCTTGTTCCAGATGGGGCTTCAGTTATGCTCACTGTGGGGTCTGCTATCCTGGAATTTCTGCTAGACATCGGCATCTGTGAATTCAGCTGTGGCATATGGAGAGTTGGGCCAGAGACATATTCAGGATTCTTCAAGTCCTTTGGTGAACTCACAGAAGATCATAGGTGAATTTTGAAGATCTGCTTTTCCTACTAAGCCTAGCTTCATAACCCTAGATGCTATTTGAGAGGTTCTAACTAAGTTGGACCAGTCAATTTCTAATAAACTGGAATTGTTGGCATCTCAGATTCATCCAACTCAGAGTGAGTTGACTGCAATGCAAAAAACAGTCTCTGTAGTGGAAAAAGACTTAGAAGTAAAACTGAATCAAAAATGTTTCTGAGCAACAAGCAATTTTGGTCAATAATAATTTGATGATTCATCTTAAGTTGGAGAACTTTGAGAATAATATAAGGAGAAAAATATTGAGGTTTGTAAATTTTCCTAAATTATGTTCAGTTAATCTTTTGATTACATTTAAATGGTACTTTTCTTGAATTATTTTTAAAAACCTGAATAAGCATGCAGTGGATTTTGCATATGCAGTTTGCAGAATCCCAACTAAGAGCACTTGCGTGTGTAACTGCTGATTAGTGACAACACTAATTATTGCCAATAATTAGCAGTTAACACAATTAGCTAATTATACTGCAGCGACACCTACTCAACTATTGAGATTGACGGAACCAACTATCCAATCGCAAGTAGCCTAAAGACCCTAGGGGTCATGTTAGATCAAAAGCTCATCTTTGAAAATCAGACAGCAATTACTACTACTACTACTATAAATCATTTCTATAATTGTGACAATGAGGATCTTCCAAACTCTTTGGAAACTAAGAAGGATAAGGAACTGCTTTCCCAGAGACATTTTGTGCATGCTAGTGTAGCCCATGGTTCTAACACACATGGAATATACGCCGATTGCAAAGAAGAAATCCTAAAAAAATGTCAAACAGCTCAGAACACAGCAACAAGATTAATATTAAGAAAAACATGCTGCGATAAGGTAGGACCTCCCCCCCACCCCCACTGCAAAATATCCACTGGCTCCCAATTAAAGAGTACATCTCATTCAAAATATGCACCCTGGTCCACCATATAATATAATATGTGCCATGACCCAGGCCTATATGAGAGATCTCATCGACCTTTCTCTCTCAGGAACGCAAGAGCCGGAGCCCACATACAAATTGTATATTCTTCTTACGACTTGTAATTCTTCTTATTGTTACTGTGTAAGCCGCATTGAGCCTGCCATGTGTGGGAAAGCGTGGGGTACAAATGTAATAAATAAATATTCCTAAACCACTACCCAAAATGCCAGAAACTAATATACAAGACCATATATTCAGCTAGCTTCTCATACCAAGGTACAGAACTTTAGAATGCCCTATGAAAAAATTGGAGATGCATAGGCCAATACCTCAACTTTCGTAAATACCTCAAAACATTTTTCTTCAGGAAACTTTATCATGAGGATCACAAATAAACTGATGTTAACCTAGATCAATGATCCTTCTCTCAGTTTCACATCACATACATAGTTCATTTGACCCATACGCCCCACCCTTTTAGATGCTACCCTGTATCTTCGGTACCCCTTACTACTTATGCTTTATATGTTCTGTTAATGCCCCGTTGCTAATGTAAGTCAGAATGAATCGATATAAATTAGAAATTGTGGGTATAAATGTTATCATAAATAAAATAAAAATATTGAGGGCATCTTTTACTAAGGCACACTGACATTTTTAGTGCGCGTGCTAAATATTAGAGACGCCCATAGGAATACATTGGCGTGTCTAACATTTAGCGCGCCTACAATTTTAGCACGTGCCAAAAACGTGACCGCGCCTTAGTAAAAGACCCCCTAAGTTACTTGTGCTATTCTATAAATTGTGTATGCAACTTTGCATGCTAAGGACTAGATTGTATAAATAGCACTGAAAATATTATGCTTAGTGCTATTCTCTAAACCATTCACACAATTATCAGCACTAATTGGCAATAATTAGGATGTAGGCATATTCTGTAAAGAGGTGTGCATAAATTCTAGTGCGCAGATTGAAAAAGGGGGTATGGCCATGGGCGGGTTGGGGCATTCCTAAAATTTATGGGCATGGTTATAGAATTAGGGGGATCCAAATCTAATTTACACCACATTTGTTTAGCTACTGATTATTGATGCACATAGTGGCAGTTGGAAGGTACTGTTTTAACATTCTTGTTTTTTCACATATAATTGGGCAATTTCGGAAGCCTTATTGGATTTTTCTTATTGATCCAATCGACTGTATTAGGAATCAGTATATAACCACCAAGACCCCTGACACAGACATTGTGCCAAAACATGGACTGTGTCTGGTCTTTCTATTAAAACAATTTATTTTTATTTTATTTGTGGCATTTATACCCCGCTCTTTCCCGCTCAATAGCAGGTTCAGTGCGGCTTACAAAGTGTTGTACAACGTATCACGGAGGTAATACAAGTTTGGGAACAATGTATCAACGAGATGACATAATTACATAAAGTAGGTTCAGTTTGACTTACAAAGTATTGCATGGATGATACAAAGTATAGAGAGTATGAAACAAAGTGTCGTAGAGATGACATAATTACATAGAGTATCGCATGGATGATACAAAGTATGGAACAAAGTGTCATAGAGATGACATAATTACATAGAGTAAGACAATAGTAAGTGATGTGGGGAAGGGATTGGAGTGTGGGTAATACTAGTGGTGTGGAATAGTGTGTGGAATTATGTTTGAGAAATTAGGCCGGGTCATTTGGGTAGGCTTGTTTGAAGAGGTAAGTCTTCAGCAGTTTTCGGAAGGGTAGGTGTTCAGTGGTTTTTTGGATGTGTCGAGATATGGCGTTCCACAGTTGGCTGCCTATGACAGAGAAGTTGGATGCATAGTAGGTTTTGTATTTGAGGCCTTTGCAGTTGGGAAGATGAAGATTGAGATATGTTCTAGAAGTTCTAGCCCAGTTCCTGGCTGGAAGATCGATCAGGTTGGACATGTAGCTTGGAGATTCGCCATTGAGGATCTTGTGGATCATTGTGTGGGCTTTGAATGCTGTTGCAATAGTCGGCATGGGTGAGCACTGTGGATTGTACTAGATTGTGAAAAGTTTTCTGTGGGAGGTATGGTTTCACTCTTTTCAGTACCCACATCATGTTGAACATCTTCTTTGTCGTGGTTTTAGTATGAGTTTCTAGAGTAAGGTGTTTGTCTAATGTTACTCCTAGGATTTTTAGATTATCAGATATTGGGATTGTAACGTCGGGGGTGATCAGTGTGGTTGGGAGCTGGGAGGCGTGTTGTGATGAAAGGATTAGGCATTGAGTTTTTTCTTTATTCAGTTTCATCTTGAAAGCGTTGGCCTAGGATGTTAGAGTGTTCATGGCAGTGATTATTTTCTTCGATATTTCTGTATGAAGTATCCTGATGCCAACCCAATCCTTAAGGGCCACTTTGCTTTTCTTTCCATGAACCGGTACATATACTATATGCAGGTACTTTCTCTGTACCAGTGGGCTCACAATCTAAGTTTTTGTACCTGGGGCAATAGAAATTTAAGTGACTTGCCCAGAGTCACATGGAGCATCAGTAAGGAAAAGGGTGATCTCAACTCCAGCTTCCCTAGTTTTTAGTCATTAGAGAGCTAGTCTATTGCTAGTGGATGTTGTGAAACAATTGTCCATGACTGCTGCTCTACTATTGCCTACAGCGTGGTTCACTTCGTGTCAGCAGAAGGCAGTGTTCCCTGGTTATCACATAATTATTGTACAAAGACAAAAGGTGAAGAATGCTAGGCTTCTTTTAGGACACTCTGTGCTTCAGAAAGCAGAACAGGTAAAAGCAAAAAGGAATTTTCATCATTTTCTTCCATAGTTCTATCATTTTTTCTTTTTCCCCTCTAGAAGTAAAGGCCAATTGTATTGATGGCCATAAGCTTGCAAAATCTACCTTCCTTCAGGTGTGGCAGAGCTGAAGATGGGACCCTTTGGTCTCGGTAGTTCATATACTACATCATATGAATTAAGTTTATATTGATTCAGTAGTAAGTGTCACAGCCTGCAAATAATTCAGTTTTCTCTAAGGTCAATACAGCAACTAGAAGTCTGCATTACTCTGTGTTAAAACAGTTTTTCTACCTTTTATTTTTGATTCCCAACCAATTTTGAGAAGTGATTATATTTAGCAGGTTTTCAGGATATCCCTAATGAATATGCAATCTTAAATCCAGTAACAGTTCCACAGTTTTTTTTATGTATATCTACCTTTTATTTAACTTTTTTCTTTTGTTCTACATATATTTATGCAGGCCAAGAATACTTCATTACCTCATTATCTTGCATACTACCACTCATACTATCATTCATTTACCTTCTTTCGACGGGATCCCTTTTAACCATTTTTTGTTACATTATTTCTTATTACATGTTGTCTTATTCAACTCATTTCTTCCATCATATTTATTTACTAAATGAATACCAGACCTTTTGTATTTATAGCAAAGTCCAATGGCTGTTAATATAAACACAGTCTTATTAGATCTTCTTGATCTGATTCCACTTATCTGGTTGATAGAGATCTACATAAATTGGATACAGTGGGCCTGCAAATCTTTCTCATGCATATTCAGTAGTGATATCCTGAAAACCTGGCCAGTTTGCAACCCTCAAGTACTGAACTTGGACAAGCCTGATTTAGAGGGTAATTTTATAAGGGGGGGGGGGGGGGTACCTGCTTATGACATGAAAATTGTAAAGATACATAGGCGCTTGTGCCTTTATAAAAAAATACCAGCATCGGGGGCATAGATAGTGCCTTTCTCTTTCCTTCTTATTTCTTTTTTTGCAAATTGTAAATCACGTAACTGTGTATGATGTGGTATATTGAGCATCTGCAATATATTCAGCTTGTAGCGGTAAGCAACTTTTGAGCCGCTAATAGCCGTGGGCTGAATTAACCCCAGATATTCAATGCTGGATCATGTCCCGCTTCCATCTTTGAATATCCGGGTTAGTGCTGCAACCCGGAAGTTAACCGGGCATTGGCCGATATGCAGACTGGTGCCTGGTCAACTCAGCAGATAAACTTAAGACTCCTGAGGAGATATGTCCCATTAGTGCTGCAGTAAAACTTTCATTTAGACAAAACAAATAGAGAACAGCACTTTACCACAATTGTAAGACATTTGTAAGTTGCTGGATGAAACTCTGCATAACATAAAGCTGTTTTGATTACTATGTTGAAGTCATAAAATAATATGTAGTGACTAATCTCAGTTTTGTTTTCTGTACAGAGCGAGAATCGCACTTCTTGCGGACCTCATCATTTTGAGGTGGGGCTAAGATGAGCATAACCAGTGACGAGGTGAATTTCTTGGTATATCGCTATCTCCAGGAGTCAGGTAAATTGTTCTTTCTCTTCTGGCTTATCAGCAAATGAGAACAAGGGTTGAAAGGGGGCGGTTAGGCACTAGATGCATCAGAAATATCTAGTGATTTCATAGTGCATAACAAACTACATTATAACTCATCACTAAGATGTTCATCTTTGAAGAGGACTTGGGATTTGAGAGAAACAGACTACATATTTAATTGAAATGCAAGCTGCTAATAAGTATTTACAGTGTTCTCACACACTAAGCTCTGGGCACGGTGTTCACTTGTCTGTGAAGTCAAGTTGTGTGAAAATTTTGTGATTGGCTACAAACAAAATGTCACAGACATCACAATATTATGCTACTCACAGCTGAGGGAAAATCCCTTTTATGTTACCGAAAGATGCATTTGTTGGTCAGAGAGATACTGACTTTTTTTTTCCACCTCACTTCTCTCTCAGCTTCCTGAACAGACTTTAGGTTTCATCACCTGAGAGGGAAGCTCGGTCCTCCTTTGTATCACAATGATGATGATTTACAAAAAAGCTTTCTATTTTATGTTTAAATTCAGACTAGTCAGCTCCAAGGATCCTAATTTAAAGATCCAACGTTGTTCCAACTGCAACAACCACCTCTGTGACTGTCCAAAACAATATCTGTAATGAAACATCACAAATTCTCAAAATGATGGTTATTAGCTAAATAGTGTGATCAATACCAAGGGAGCTTCTAGTCTCTCTCCTAGCAAGCTGGACTGGTGTTCATTCATTCTGATTTGAACCGATGTTCATTCATTCTGATTTGAAAGCTTCTATTGGTTTTTCCCATGTAATATTTATTGCAAGGATATTTCACTATATACACCACAAATTTACTGTTGCAAAACATATTTCTTCCCATCCACTGGCTTAATGTATTCTTTTAACTATAATGCAAATGGGGAAGGGAAGGTCATTTCAGAGTTAGTAAAATTCCAGTTAGTTTCATAGTATGCCTGTATATGGCTCTCAGGGACCTTGTAGGGGTATAGAGAATCATCAGAGAAAAGTATGGTTGCACCCCTAAAAGATAAGCCTTATATCTTAAACAAAATGTTTTGATAAGAATATGGAATTTAACAGGATGCCATTGAAGGTGAATAAAAAGAGGTGTGACATGATCGTGCAAAGTAGTCCAGTTGGTGAGTTTCATAGGGTTTGGATATGTTTAAGTTGAGTACAAGAAATGGCTCACATAGACTGAATTGCATGATTTTAGTGGACCTAGTTGCTCAATGGCAGTGTTGGTGACTGCCATATTGATTAGCTTTCAGTTCGACCCCCATATCTTCTACTCCCAAAGTGCAATGAGCTGGGGATTCTGTGTAACCAACATTCATAACCCCAAGAAGGAAGCAGTTATAGCAATTTTCTGCTTCATGGCTCGTGATTGCAGGAGCCATAAAGAGTCCTGCTGCATGGCCTCTGGCTAAAAACTGTCACTGCTTATGCTGATGCTTGCAAGCAGAGTTGTTGCCAGAAAAAATAACTATACTTCAAGAGGTATAGTTGGGAGAACCACCCACTAATATTTGAGCTGATGTTGTCAGGGCCATCATGGAAGAAATTAAAGGGGGGGATGGGCAGAGCTGAAGGTGATGGGAGGAAATTAATTGGTGCTCCCCAGGAAGGACGTTAAGATCGAGCTAAGGAGCTTTATTGGAGAGAACTTCATTGAAAGAAATGAGTAAAGTCTGGGGCGGCCCTATACAATGAGGCCAACTGAGTCCTTGACCTTAGACGGCAGCTTTCAGGAGTGGCCTGACTGCTTTCACATGGGCCTTGGCCCAAGAACTGCTTCCTGCCAGCCCCAACAGCTGACAACCACCTTTTGCTGCTGCTCGCCCTATTCACCTCCTGCCTGTGAATATCCTGCAGTGTGCTCTGCATATCTCCTTCTGTCCCCCGCCCTCTTCCAGCTCCAGCCACGATAGCACTGCTTCCATTAGCACCTCCTTCACCCCCCCCTACCGTGGCATGGTAGGTCTTCCTTCCTTTCCTGCCCTCCCCCCCCCCCCCCCCCCGTGGCACTTAATGTCTCCCTTCCTTTCCTGCCCTTCCCCCCGGTGGCACTTTATGTCTCTCTTCCTTTCCTTCCCTCCCCCTACGTGGCACTTTATGTCTCCTTTCCTCACCGCTGTGGTGCAACAGGTCTCCGTTACAGCCCCTTCATGGCACAACAGGTCTTCTTCCCTTAACCCTCCTGGTCTGGTAGATCTTCATCCTTTCTCCAGGCTGTAGAGGTTGCCGGCTGCTGATTCCGATAAGCTGCTGCTGGCTCTGGTGTCAGTCTTTTCTGTATGGGGTCCTGCCCCTGAGGAAACAGGAAATGATATCACAGAGTGAGATACTGTACAGAGAAGATTGACCCCGGAGCCAGCAGCTGGGGAGCGTATGAGTGAGATGCAGTACTGGGAGCAGAGGATATGAGTGACATTCAGTACTGGGAGAGGGGTTATGAGTGGCATTCAGTACTGGGAGAGGGGGTTATGAGTGAGAATGCAGTACTGGGGGTATGAGTGAGATGCAGTACTGGGAGAAGGGGGGTATGAGTGACAGGCAGTTTGGGAGAGGGGGAGTATGAGTGAGATGCAATACTGGGAGAGGGGGGTAAGAGTGAGAATGCAGTACTGGGGGTATGCGTGAGATGCAGTACTGGGAGGGGGGTATGAGTGAGATGCAGTACTGGGAGAAGGGGGTTATGAGTGACAGGCAGTTTGGGAGAGGGGGAGTATGAGTGAGATGCAATACTGGTAGAGGGGGTATGAGTGGGATGCAGTACTGGGAGGGGTATGATTGGTGAGATGCATTACTGGGAGGGGAGTGTGTGTGGGAGTATGATCGAGATACAGTACTGGGAGTGGGGTTATGATGAGTGATATGCATTACTGGTAGGGGAGAAGGGGGTATGAGTGAGATATGCAGTACTGGGAGAGGGGGGGTATGAATGAGAGACAGTTTGGGAGAAGGGGGTATGAGTGAGATGTAGTACTGGGAGGGGGATATGGGGAAGTGACATGTGTTACCGGGAGGAGAGGGGGTATGAGCGAGATGCAGTGCTGGGAGGGGTATGAGTGAGATGCAATGCTGGGAGGTGTATGAGCAAGGAGAAAGCTTTTTGCTAAAGCCTGTTTTTTTCGCGTTACAGTAGACATCCTAAACAACACTTTAATGCGTTGAGGCACTTGACCTACATTATTAATATACTTCAGTATCAGTACTCTGACCCCTGAGGCAGGCGTCATTTGGCGCCGAAACATGGCCCATGTCGGGTCACCTGTTAATATACTCCTGTTGTCCTAGTCTTGAAGGCCCAGTGTTGCTCTTTTTTTTGTCTGTAATGCTGAATTTATAAACATTCTGTTATTCATTAAGTAGGTATGTTGATGTTTTAGGGCCTAGTTTAATTTGTATTGCCTATTCATAGGTTACTCTGGGGGAATTGTGCACCTCTGTGCAAGATAGGTAGCAAGGAGAGAAAGAAGATGTAGAGCAGGAGTGGCACTTTACTCATATCTCTCCTCCCAGTACTCTACTCTTTCATGCCTACTGCTGTTATTCTGGGCCGGTGCCCCTGCTTCTTTAAAATGGCTGCCGAGACTTTAAGCAGTAATCTTGTGAGGCTGTTGCAGAAAGTCTCCGCGGCCATTTGAAAGAAGCAGAGGCACTGGCCCAGAGCAGTGGCAGTGGGCAGGAAAGAGTGGAGTTCTTTTCTGCCCTCGAAGAGGCCACTAGACCAGGGGTATTAAAGTAGGCCTGAGGAGGGTCCACAGAGGCTCAGGAGTGGGGCAGTGGAGGAGTCAGCCAGCCAGCTGGAATTTGAATGGACTGTGGTGGCTCAAAAAGGTGAATGGAGTATGAATGCAGGGATGGGGCCGGAAAAAATATGGATGGTATCTGTGTACAGTGAGGGGGGCTGTAATATTGTTTATAAGACAAACTTGCAGAATTTGCAAATTTTGTGAGCATAATTTTGATTTTTGATTTTTTTTTTTGGCACAGAATTCTGGTAGGCTTAGCCCTTGAGGACTGAGATTGCCCACTCCTGAGGTAGAGGTTGAAGGCTAAGGGGAGAGAGAGAGCTAGGGGAGAGAGAAAGCTGTGGGAAGGGAAGAGAGGTTCAAGGGGAAGTGGGTGAGATAAAGCTAGGGAGGGTGGAACCTGGAGAGTGATGTTACTAGGGAACGATAAAGTTGGGGGAATGGTCAAGGCCTTATGATTGGGAAAATTCAACATGACAACATTACAAAATTTAACATTACAAATAAAGGTTCCCCTTTACAAATCCTTGCTATAGGCTGTCAGTGTGTAATGCCGACACAGCCCATTCACTTTGAATGGGCTGTGTCGGTATTGCCACGTGGCTGCCACTAGCACAACTTTGTAAAAGGGAGCCAAAGAATGCAGAGGGGTAAAGCAGCCGCTTGGCAGGCATTGCTGCAGAGTAAAGAGCAGCGCTAGAGGAAGAGTTCTGCTGTGGGGGGCCTGGGGGCACCCCCGCCAGCCAAACCAGAAGCCCTGACCCAAAGCCCTTCTATGTACACTCCTCCCCAGCCTGCAAGTGGAGCCCAGCACCTGAGTTTTCTTCAGGAGCAGGAGAGAGAGAGAGACCCCAGCTCCGGGCCCCCCTTGGAGGCCAGGCCAAGGGAATTTTGCCCCCCGGCCCGCATCTCTCATCTCAGGCAGCACATTGCCTTGGGCCACCCCTGAGTAAAGTGCATAATTGAGAGAGAGCTTTCTCCATGGCAAGCCCCTGTGGACTGTTATAATCACGTGAAAGAGTGGGCTAGATTAAGTCAAAAGCAAACAAGATGTTTGGGGGGGGGGGCTGTCAGATGTGCTCAGGAACCCCCCCCCCCCCCCCCCCACCAATGTCCCATGAGGAGTCACAGAAGAAAGCTAGAAGTGGGAACAGAATCAGGCTCTTCATAACAAACCAAGATACTTAATATGGATTACAAATTTTAATAGAGAATGACTCAACACGGTACCATGTTTTGGCACTAAAAATGCCTTATTTAGGAGTCTTGGTGCACATATCTGATAATCTTTATTGTATATCTTCAGAAATGACCTGAATGTGCTCAGGAACCAAGAGACTAGGATTTTTGCGCAATCGATAGAAGGATGGCTTAAAGTGTCTGGTAGAGAATGACACAGGGACAAAGTTTGTCTCCATCCCCACGGGCTCTGTCTCTGTCCCTGCCCCGTCCCCTCCCCATCCCCATGGGCTCTGTCCTCATCTGCAGAAGCCTTGATCACTTATAATTTTATGTTTAAATCTTTTTATTAAAGTATAAAAAGGAACAATATGCTGTGCAACTGTTGCATATAAATCACAAATAGAAAACAATAATAAACAACGAGTAACTATAATAACTCCTCCACCACCACCTTCTATTCTTCCAGCCCCAATAGCTGACTTCTACTACCCCAAGGAATCCTAATCCACCCTGTTAAAATTTCCAGGAGTACAAAATACACCCGTTCTGTGTGGCCAGCAGGGGAGAAATATGCCTTATGAAGCGCTGTTATGATTTTTTAATATGTGGATGATTAAGCCATCAACAATCTCAGGATTCAGTCTAGCTCTCCTGTCTTCCACAGTCCTTCCTGCATTAGAAGATGTCTTCTCAGAAGATGTTCTGGTAGCAGGAATGTACAGGAGTCCCCCATGGAAATTTTGCCAGTTGTGGCCAGCATGTTTGCTTGTTTTTCCCCCAAAAATTCAAAATATTGTCGTCTGCATCACTCAAACATAAATAACAGTCCAGTTCATTAGCAGGCTTCAAAGTAGAGAATGACACGGGGACAAAATTTGTCCTCGTCCCCTGCCCCGTTCCTTCAGACTCCACCCCCACCCCATCCTCTAAGGTTCTATCCCTGTACCCGCCCCTGTGTCATTCTCTAGTGTCTGGATATTTTTCAGAATTTAGCCCTCTGTAGCTTCCCAAACCTTCTCCCCTCCAATGCAGAGACTTTGGTGGAGTCCAGTCAGTGGGAAGAGTGCACTAGTCACCAGAAGGAGAAGCAGAGTTGCAAAGGCTAAGGGGAGATTGAGTTTAATTCAGCATTGAGCCCTGGAGAGAGCCAGTGGAACCAGTGAGTGTCAAGTGAGGGAGGGGGAGAAAACAGTTAACTAGGAGGAGTCCATGGTAAAGAGGCCCAGAAACTTATGTTTGCCTAGAGCCTAGTAATATAGCACTACTGTTAGAGGTGTGACAAGAAGAGAATTACATAGTTTTCTATAAAAATAAAAAATAAACAAGTAAAAACATGGCTGCTCCCTTAGAGTAGTTAGAGTTGAGGTAGTATTCAGGACTGTGATAGGTTTGAAAAAACTGTGGTGAAGAATTAATAAAGAAACGATAATGCTGGTTCTGTGTTTTGTCTGTCTTGGTTTTATGTGTAGGTGTTAGTTTTATGTATATTATTTTTGTGCATTGCGTTGAGCTGAACTTTTGCTTCAGGAAGGCCATTGGTAAATATTCGGTTATGTGGAAAATACCTTGATAATTCTGTCTAAGAATGCTAATGGTATCTATTAAAATGGCAAGGGCTTGTACTGGGAGATACATGGTTGTATCTTAAAAGCTTTCCCTTGAATGGATGCGCACATGTTATCACTCCTTAAAAATTTAGTGTACGTCAATCTGTGAATTCACATCTGTAAAGCTGATTTGTATGTGTTAAAATGATTAAAAAATATTTTTAAAACGAATGTATGAAACAAAACCAAAAAAGGTACAAAAAGGCAAAAAATCATTGGAACTCAAATTTGTCTCTAAATTACTTCAAGCTAAAATGCATTTCGGCCCTTTTTCTTTATCTCCTATTCATTATAGTCATTTTCATTTTACCTGGTATATCAACTCCGAGAGTAGACAAATTAGCAGTATCACCATGTCTGTCTTTTCTTATTTTCTGTTCTGATGAGACTTCTCTACATAATTTGCCTTTGTTTTTTCAAACGTGTTTTCTCGGTTTCACACCTGCCAGATCATTACTGTACTATCCTCCTGGAAAAAGAGACAACTTGTCATAACTTAGATCCATGTAGAGCCAAGAAATATGTCTTAATAGTGTGCAGTTCTTTGTGAAGTCAGAATCTTTATTTATACTTTATGCATACAGAGAAGAGGAGCTTAAGACATGTTGTTGCCTTAGCCAAATGGATTAGGAACTCTATTAGGGAATCGTATC
Organism: Microcaecilia unicolor; assembly: GCF_901765095.1. Lineage (NCBI taxonomy): Eukaryota > Metazoa > Chordata > Amphibia > Gymnophiona > Siphonopidae > Microcaecilia > Microcaecilia unicolor. The sequence continues at coordinate 280,252,745 of NC_044034.1, read as the reverse complement.
CTACAGAAAACAATGTGTCTCCTCTTTAGATTAGAAGTAATCTACAAGAGGCATGGATTCCTCTGCATCTGAAAGAAGATTTCTGTAAAGGAACTGTAGAAAATAGTTAACTTGTTAAAAATGAGAATAATCTAGAAGGAAAGTATGTCAAATGGCTGTCTGCTAGTTTTAATGAAGTTTAGTTTGGAAGCTGAATGGAGTCTAGAGGGTAATAGTCTAGTCAGTGACCTGGATTTTGATTTAACCTTTGCCCGTCAGCTGCAATTTAAGGAAATGTCCTTCAATATGTGCCTGTTGTACTAAGTCATAGAAAAGAATGATCAGGTTGGAAATGTCTTTGTTCTAGAAATTGTCACTTGAACACATTATTGATATCTTTTTTGCCCTGGAATTGAGAAGAATGCCTTCCCAAATATCATGCAATTAAACTTTTTTTTTCATATTGGTGATATAAATAAACTGAACACCTTTAGTACGGGGCCTAAAGGGACTGACTGGGTTAACAGCTAGTGGAATGGATGTCATGTGATGACTAGCTAGTGAGTGGGCCCTCCTCAGTTTGGCTCTGGACATCCGCCACCAATATCTGTGTTATTATTCGACAGTTGTTTTCTGTTGGCGGCTTCTTACCTGCACAGCCGTTGGATAGTTGGTAGTATGGCTGGTGATAGTTCTTGCAACGCTTGGAGGCAGTTATGAGCCATAAACCAAAAATAATGCCAGTGGTTAAGGTGAGGGTGTCTGAAACAAAGATGGCAACGGTCGCAAATCAGCCAGTCCTCGTTATGTCTAAGGAAGTGGCGAAGCATCTCACCCAGTGTGTTGCTGCTGTGGTCTCATTTGAAATTTACATTACAGTAATTAAAGATGCTATGGTTGCATATGCCACTGAGCTTGAGAACAACTGACACTGGAGTTTGCTAGGAGAGTGCAGACGTTCACACTGGGGCAGCTCACGGACCAATAGCAGCAACTTAATAAGCAAAATGAGCAATTGTTAGACTGCAGTGACGACCAGGAAAACCGAAGCTGATGAAATAATACTTGGCTGGTGGGTGTCCCAAAATCTGTGCCAGAGAAAGACCTAGTTTATGGTATGTGACGAGAACTACCAGCAGCGCACTGGGCCTAGTAGAGAAGTGGCCTAGTCTTCGCATGGAACATGTACATCGCTTGGGATCCTAGCCTCTGACCTCGGGGAAATTGAGATCTGTGATCACCCACATTCTTAATTTTGCAGATAAGGCAGCCATTATGCAGGTGCTTATTGTGAGGTGTGAAGGTACTGTTTGAAGACTTTTCCATACAAGTTATTGCACAGAGTAAGCTGCTGACATGTTACTGCTCACAATCATACAATAAGGGCAGCAAGTTTTCTTTGCTGTATCCTGCTAAAAGTTCACATTTACTACTAGGGCAATGAAGCTTTATAAAGAACCTGATGAATTGCAGTGCTTTCTGTGTGGTTTAGCTGATGATTGTGCTGCCACGTGAAAGACACTGTTCTGGACATGAAGTTTCCTTTGCATGAGCACATATTTCATTGTATTTTTGAAAGCTGAATGGCTGCTGAAGTTCTATTATCAAAACTGATGAAAATAGTAGAGGATACACAAAAAATACAATATGTTACGATCTCATATGTGGGTAAGTCTCATATATACTTGACGGCTGATGTCACTTCACTCCTCGGTGAACCTATTGCCGTACAATATTATAATCATAGACTCTTACCCTCCGACCTACCAATGCCTAAAAACTTTACTATTTATTTTTTATTCTTTTTTATTCTTAACGTTATATGTAAAGGTTAGGCAATGTGTTACTTATCTTAGCTTGTTTCTAACGGGTGTGCTCACAAACCCCGACAGGTAGCCTGTTTCGCAATTCTTGCTTTGTCAAGGGGGAGCGCTTCACCTCATCTGTCAAAATGCAAGCACATATATCTTAAAATCCTATAATCATAGTGTACTTCTAGCTTTTTCTATTAATATTGGTCCCAGCCATTAGACTTACGTTTGCTTGTAACACCTCTGGTTTCTTCAACAAGAACCTAAAATGGCGACAGCGTCTTTAAACTATTGCCGCCACCGGAAACAGCTGACCGCTGCATCCGGTGGTGTGCAATAACATGCCGGTTTACATGTAACAACCCCAATGTACATGAGTGTTCAGTCCATTGGGTTCTGTAGTATTTAATTTATGTATCCAAAAAGTCTCCCTCTGTAGAACCTTTCTGTTATAATCTCCGCCTCTTGGTGACGGAAAAACTCGCTCTATAACTGAACATCTTAGCGATTCTATATCATGGGTAAACTGTATGCAGTGCTGTACAAGAGGGGCTCCTAAATTATGTGCTTGGATGCGGGAACGATGTTCCGTCATGCGTGCATGCAGTGACCTGATGGATTTTCCTATATATATTTTGTCACATGGACACCTTATCATATATATAATATATATAGTATACTGAACGAAGTTCTATTATGACATTTTATTACTATGTTGAAAAGCTTCTTCTATTATTGGTTTGCTTTGATATGTAGTCTGCTACAATCATGGCTCATGAGAGACTGCAGACCATATGTGCTGATGCCACAAAACTGCGACTGGACTGCAAAGTAACTTCCTGAAGTTTCCTACTTCAGTTCTCTGCCATTCCTCATTCTGAGTTTCGGAGATATTTAATAGAGATCTTTGTTCTGCCTTTACTATCTTATGCAGGTGGTTGTTTTTTGTTTGTTACTTGAAATGTTTCTGTTCTACAGTTAGGAGGGGAGGCAGGAGTCACATTATAGGAAAAGGGGTAAGGGTGTTGTACTCCCTTAAAGATTACCTCAAGTTATCTGCAGCAGGGCCCATAGAGAATTGGGGATTATTGGGTGTCATTGGAATATTTACTGTAGTATAGATTGGCGGTGGAGTGGGGTATATTGGTCAGGAGGGGAAAAAGGGGTAATGCGATATATGGTATGAGCGTGACAAGGGATACTGTGAGGACAGATTGGTGGATGAATGGGATGGAGAAGCAAAGGATTGTCTGGGGGATTGGTGTCTTAAAGTTGAATGTCACGTTAGGGGCTTGGGGCCCTGATGGTGTGCGCTATTCGAGTCTTTATTTGTGTACTATTAGATTTTAAGTTTTTTTATTGTGAGATATGCCATACACTACCATACCATCAAGAGTCTTATATTCAGCGTATTTTACAGGATTCCATGCGGACTGCAAAAGATTAAGCCTCGAGAATAGAGGGAAGTTACAAAATAAAATTATATATCATTAACAAACATACAAAATGTCAATTAGAAAAGAGACGTTTTAAGGGATTTCTGAAACAATAAATAAGAAGGCAGTTCCCTAAGTTGGCTATTATGAATGAGGAATTGTACATAAAGCAAAGAGAAGGTTAATGGTAAATAGCGTAATAACCAATTCAGGTAATAATTAGTTACTACTACTACTTATCATTTCTGTAGTGCTACTAGACACACGCAGCACTGTACACTTAAACATGAAGAGACAGTCCCTGCTCGACAGAGCTTACAATCTAATTAGGACAGACAAACAGGACAAATAAGTGAAAAGGGAATTACTAAGGTGGGAGTGATAAAATAAGGGTACTGAACAAGTGAGTAAGGGTTAGGAGTTAAAAGCAGCATCAAAAAGGTGGGCTTTGAAGACGGCCAGAGATGGAGTTTGACGTACTGGCTCAGGAAGTCTGTTCCAGGCATATGGTGCAGCAAGATAAAAGGAACGGAGTCTGGAGTTAGCGGTGGAGGAGGAGGGTGCAGATAAGAGAGATTTATCCAGTGACCGAAGTTCCCAGGGAGGAGTGTAGGAGAGATGAGAGTGGGGAGGTACTGAGGAGATATGGTTGTTCTTTGTGAGGGTTTGCCTGAATAGGAACGATTTGAGGATTTTGTGGAATCTAGTATATCCATTGCTAGACGGCCTTTCACAAAGCCACTTTGCTCGGGAGCAATTAAAGAAGACAAATGATCAGCTAAAAGCTTTGCATACATTTTGTAGTCATAGTTCAGTAGTGTTAGGTCTGTAATTATTTGGAAACAAATGGTCTCTGATTTTGCCAATAGTACCACCAAAATGTCATCCATAGAGCTAGAACATTTTTTAAAATCTTTAAGGACCTGCTGATATGAACGGAGTAGCTAAGGTGATAATAAGAGAATTGTTTATAAAAGTCTGGAGTATATCCGTCACTGCCTGGTGCTTTCCGGGATTTTAATGAAGAAATCCGTTTTGAACATCAACACACGAAATTGATTGGTCCAGTACAGATAGGTCAGTCGATTTTAAATTTGGGTTCTTTAGTAAGTATAAAAAGGATTGAATTTATTCTACAGATAGATTTTGTTGAGATGTATATATATTTATAGGCAAAGGAGACAAAGTGCTCCACTATCTAAAATTCCTTGGTTATTATAGAACCATTTTATTTATTGCTTGTATAACAAATTTATGCCTTGCACCTTAGAGGAAATGCGCTAAAACTCTTCCTGCTTTATTCATTCCAGCAAAATACACAGATTGTTGAATTGATAATTGTATGTTGGCCTTGAGAAGCAGGATTTTATTAAATTGGAATTTCAGTTTTTGCAGATTGAGCAAATCATCATTTAGGCCAAAAGTCATATATTTGTTTCCATTTGCTTTATATTCTTTTCTAATTGGAAAATTTCTGCTTTCCGTTGCTTGTTGATGTTTACAGAATAAGCAATTCTTTCACCACAGAGATCAGTCTTGTAGGCATCCCAATTAGTTTGAAAAGGCATATCTTCAGTCATATTGGGCTAGATTCTGTATGTGGCACCTGAAACATCTTTGCTGAAAAGAATTATGCCATGGCATATTCTCTAAAGTATGCCTAAATTGTATGGAATAGACTTACATTTCTGCATTGCATATAGAATATGTTGAGTGGCTCGCCACACAACTAAATTTGGTTGTGTCCATTTAGGCCACGTTTTACTTGGTGTTAAATCCCGACGCCTAAATTAAGCGCAGATCGGATGTACTCTATAATAATGTGCATAAATTTTAGAAATGCCCATGACCACACCCCCTTTCAACTATGCATCTTAGAATTTAGACACATCACGTTATAGAATATACTTAGCGAGTTGTGCGTGTAAATCTCAGTCAGTTAGTGCTGATAATTGCTTATTAACATCCAGTTAACAGTGCTGATTAGGTAGTTCACCAATTAAGTTATGCGCATTGTTATAGAATACGCCTCGGTTTTCGTGCAGGTTTTCAGGCACCATGTATAGAATCCAGGAGATTCTGTGTAAAAAATTCTTTTGTACACAGTGAAATTCTGTTTGCAATATCCTCTTCTTTTACAAGGTTGCATTGAAACCCCATAATTTTGTTTTACCTTGTAAGGAAGAGAATTCCAAATTTAAAGACAGGGTCAGAATGATATCATCACTGGCGCTCTACCCTCCTCACAATTTTCGTAAACTGCACCAGTCTGGTACAGTGTGAGGGTTCAAAAATTTTGTTTGATGGGTTCATTGTGATCCATAAGTCTCCTTAGGGAGGAATCCCAGAGTTGGACATGATGTTCCAGTTCTTCTAATCTCCAAACTGTCTGAATTTCAACCAAATTTTCTACAAATTTCTGAATGGAAACTTTTGGCTGCTGCACAGCATTTGTAGTGTGGACAAAATGAGAACCACGTTGCTGTCTTGCTGTAAAGCAAAAGGACAACTGGTGATCAGGCTAAGAGACCTCACAACCAACTCCTACACACACACCCAACCCATGATTGTGACATTAAGTGATCCTACAGACGGCTGTCCTCATGGGTGTAACCTGATATCAGATCAAAATCAACATTGCTTGATAGCAGATCGTTTACTGCTGCTATTCAGGTAGATACATAACTGAAAGGTCGGGCGTGCAACATTGTAGAATTAGGGAATGCTGTATAACTTACAGCAGGGGTGTTCAAACTTGTCCCTCGCCAGGTTGGGTTTTCAGGATTTCCCCAATGAATATGCATGAGATCTATTTGCATACAATGGAGACAGTGCATGCAAATAGATCTCTTGCATATTCATTGGGGAAATCCTGAAAACCCGACTGGATTGCGGCCCTAGAGGACCAACGTTGGACAACACTGACTTACAGTATTTTGTAAATTACATGCATGAGTGGGAGCCCTGCCCATGTTCTACCTCTCTGTACGTCCCCCTTACAGATATGTGTTACGTATGTGAAGCAGGTATTTGCCAAAATAGCGCCTAGGTGCTATACTAGTATTTATATGTGTACTGCTTCTAAATTCAAATTCTCCAGATGGAGGTTAAAATAATCTGAGTCCCTCTTCACTGAGGAGGATACAACCATTTCAACAATTGTTCTGCACCAGGGGATGATAACAACAGAGGAAGGATGAACACATTGAGGGGCCCTTTTACAAAGGTGCGGTAGGCTCTATGCATGTGCCGCGTGCTCGTGCACCAAAATGAGACTACCGCCAGGCTAGCGTTCCCCCTGGTGGCAATTTCGTATTTGGCTCACGCCCATACCCCCGGGACAGATTATTTTTTAAATTTCCTACCAGCACTCAGGGTTTCTGGCGTTAATTGGCAGTTGCCGTGTGCTGACTGGTCACCACACTTGTAGCACGTGAGCCCTCACCGCTAGATCAATGGGTGGCGTTAAGGGCTCAGGCCGTAAATAGGAGTGCACTGGTTTCAGTTATACCGCAGGCCCTTTTCCAGGCCCATTGAAAAAAAGCTCTTTTTCTCAGGTTGCGGTAAAAAATTTCCTGGCTAGCGCCAAAAACATGCACCCACACTACCGCAGGCCACTTTTTGCTACAGATTAGTAAAAGGACCCTGAATTATTGTCTCCTCCAACCAGCAATTGAATTGTTGTGAAATTTTATGTCCAACAAATAGGTCAGTAAGGGGGTCGTTTACAAAGCCTTACTAGCGTTTTTAGCTCGTAGTAAAAATCAACTGGCGGTAAACGTGAGCTAAAAAAAAACCTCTAACACAGCTTTGTAAAACACCCCCTAAATTTAGCACAAACTCCCACCCTTCTGATTAATTGGCTGATGTTCGTAACAGTACCCTAGAGGACAAAGCTGATCAGCATCAGTATGCCATATCTCCATAATATATCGGGCTTCTGTGCCTTCACAAGTCAAAAATCTTCTAAGACTTATTTTTCAATGATTTCGCATTTAAATATAGTATTGAAAAACAATGCCTTTAACCTGCCAATACATTCAAAGCAAAAGTCTTTTCAACCAGTAGGAAATCTGAACTAATTATCTTAGACCAATCACATTGCTGAGGATTTAAAGCTTAGTGCTATACTTCCTTATCCCCCAGATAACTGGGATAGAATAACCATCAGCATTACAAATAACATAGGGGTCCTTTTACCAAGGTGCGGGAAAAGGGGCCCTGCGCTAGTGGCAGGGACCATTTTTCCTGCGCGCCAGGGCCCTTTTAACCGCAGCAGGTAAAAAGACCCCAGGCACACATGGCCATGCGGTAAGAGAACTCTTACCGCATGGCTATACGACAGGGAGTCCTTACCGCTACCCATTGAGGTGGCGATAAGGGCTCCCATGCTAACCCAGCGGTAACCGGGCAGCGCGCGACGATGCCCAGTTACTGCTGGGTTACCGCCACACAAGCCATTTCCAGGGGGGGGTCTTTTTCCCCCGGAAATGGAGCGCACTCAGGGTGGGCCTACTGCCGGCGGCTGCATTGGACCGGTGGTAGTCCCTATAGAGCAAGTGGTAAGCCTGCGTTGGGCTTACCACCGTTCTGTAAAAGGACCTCATAATAAGGCAAACCTAACTGTACCAATGCCCTACAACCCAGTAACCCCAACAAAGACCAATAACAAAGAAATTGATATTCAGTGTGGTTTAAGTGGGCAGGAGAGGCTCCTGCCCACTTAAACCTTACTCAGCAGACCACCCTCAGATGCTTAGTGGCACTTAATCACAGTGTGCCACTGAATACCTCCTTTGACCACTGCAGCATTCATAAATTTACACTAATTCCTGTGCAGGTATAAATATATGTGGGTGCACTTCCCTGCGATATTTGTGGGGTTTCTGAGGGTATTTTAAAAAGAGACATAAGTGCTTATTTTGTTTTTATAAGATGGCCCCAGGAATAAGTGCTTACTTGTACTTCCTACCTAGGTGACCTGTTAAAAAAAAAAATACTCTCTATAGAAATTTGTGTTCAGACAAAAAAAAAAAAACATTGACTAGTTTTTATTTGTCCTGAGTTTTCCCCAGTTTTCAGAGGTCTTCTTTTTTTTTTTTTTTTGACTGTTTCACTCATTTGTTTTAATGGTAATTTTTTGAACGTGCTCCATATCAACTTGACCTAGGTTAATTAGTAGGTTAATGTTTTTTTATTTAATTTACTCATGAGAGGAATTCTGCACAAAAAAATAAAAATTCTGCACACTATTTGAAAATTTTGCAAAATTCTGCACACTTTCCACAGATTATCACGCCGAGATTTCCGCGTGGAAATCAAAGTGTATTCCATAACATTGCGTATAACTTAATTAGTTTACAAGCTAATCAGCGCTGTTAATTGGATATCAAGCAATCATCAGCACTTAATTGGCATTAATTGAGATTTAATGCAGAACCCACTAAGTATATTCTGTAATGTGGTGCACCTAGAAGTTGAAAAGGGGGCATGGCCATGGTCGGGAAGTGGGCATTTCTACAGTCTATGTACATTATTACAGAATACACCTGTTCTGCACCTAATTTAGGCATCAGGATTTTATGCCAAGTAAATTGTGGCCTAAATGGACTCGACTACATTTGGTCACTTGGAGAGCCACTCAGTGTATTCTATAGACCAAGCCGATTCTATAAAATTTTTAAGGCACTATATATAGAATGTAGCTCTTTAATTGTAATTTTCATATTCAGAATTCCCCATTATAAGGGTTGACTCTTTCTCCACCCTCCCCCCCCCCCCCCCCCCCCCCCCAGTTATGAAATACCCCTGCTATCACCATAGCAGTTTTCCTCCTCAGGTTTCACCCTCTCCTTTCCTTCCCCTCCTTTTTCCTGCTAAGGTCAGCCTCCAGCTTTTTCTGTGTATTTTGCATTGTGCAGAATTGTGCAGAATTGTCCCAGGATCACTTTTACTGCATACTAATTTTTTTTTAAGGTGCACTAATGAACTAAATATGCATTAACAAATGTGTATCCATAGTTTGCCATCATCTAAACAGCTAGTAAGGCCGGTTCAGGTGTTGATCGAACATCTGACTTTCAGTGCTGCCCAATGACCATGCTGGACAGTAACTGGCTGCTACCAAGCAGTTGGCATTGACCCAGTTAGGAAAAAAAAAAATCAAACTACACTGTGTATTGTGTTAGAACAGTAGAGCTGAAAACTACTGGAAACTTGGAGTCCATGAATCCACAAGCCAGCTTACAGCTTGTTAATCATTGTCAATGCATGTTCTATTTCCTTAGTAAAAAGAAAAAAAAAAGCTTCCTGTCAAAATTATTCTTTGCCAGATTGGAATATAATTTTGGACAGCAAGGATGGAATCTGAATTTCTGGCAGATAGTATGCAGCTTGGTTGTCCTGGAAAAGGGTGGGACCTCGACAGTTTGTAAAGTAATTGCTTCCAGAAACTGATGAGATGGCAGTCTGTATTATAATTTGGATAGTCGACATTGAGTGGAGGAGTGGTCTAGTGGTTAGAGCACTGGTCTTGCAATCCAGAGGTGGCCGGTTCAAACCCCACTGCTGCGCCTTGTGATCTTGGGCAAGTCACTTAACCCTCCATTGCCTCAGGTACAAACTTAGATTGTGAGCCCTCCTGGGACAGAGAAATATCCAGAGTACCTGAGTGTAACTCGCCTTGAGCTACTACTGAAAAAGGTGTGAGCAAAATCTAAATAATAATAAATAAAAAATAACTTAGTAGTGTAGTGCTCTTTCCTCTGATTCACCAGGGCACTGTAGGGCCCTCTGCTGGAGGCACACCTAGCCAGTCAGGGTTTCAGAATTAAACAGGAGACAGTCTACTGCAGAAACTGAACAGACAACCAAACAGCAGGGTTTCAGAATTACCATAATAAATATGCATTAGGTCAAAATGCATGCAGTATATAAACTTAAATCATATATATTCATTGTGGAAATCCTAACTGGCTAAATTTTCCTCTACAAGAGGGCTGAGAAACATTATTTTAGGTGACCCATTCGTACAGCATTAATAACCTAAGACTAAAAATGAAATGATACAGCAGTCTTAATTTCAGAGCACATAATGATCTGTATTGCCAGGCTACTGAAATTGATTTCCTGAAAAAGCATTTTTACTAGATCTACTGTTCTATACTACTGATATTTGTCTGATGCCCTTTATGTAATTTTTATGGTAACCCTTTAATGCTAAGGTCAGAATGCACTCTGGAGCATCAACCAATTGTAATGGCTGCAGCACCGGCCCAAACAGTTAAGCAAGACCATGTGGTCGTCTAGGACATCAATTTTGAGAGAGATGACAAAAGTAGTTGTAATCAAAGCAAAGCAGTAGTCATAAAACTTCAAAAGAGCTATCTCTCTCTGTACGTTTACCCACAGGGAGAGTGGGAATTTCTAAATAGTCTATTTACCCAGGGAAATGGTGTTTGGAAATCATCCTCATTATGTATGTAGAAAATAGAGTTTATTATTTAAATGTATGATGTCCAAACATGCCTTTTTGCAGGAGTGTTATGGGAGAGATGGCATTAAAGTTATAATTGCTGAGTATATTGAAATAACAGGAGGGTGCCTAGGATTTCTAATAGTTTATACAGGTCCTAGACAGCTGAATTTATTCCAAATATATGTGAGATAGTATATTGGATGTATTGAAATTTATTCCAAACATATGTGAGATAGTATATTGTGTGTATTAAAAGAACTCGTTGGGTGGAAATATTTCATGAAAATTTGTTTGGGTATGTTAGCAGTTACCTGGGTAAAATTGGATGAAAAATAGGCCTCCAATCAGTGGCCAAAAAGTATGTGTGTTGTGAAACAGCACTTGTTCCTTTGGCTACAGGAAAAAGAGATAGGGCTGGAGGCTTGATTAGGGCAGATAAAGCAGGTGCAAAATCCTAAATTTCAATTGTGTAGCTTCCCACTATTCCAGAACCTGTGGGATAGTCAACCAGCAGGTGGAGATATAGAACTGAAAACTGAACCAATACATATCTCTCTTGGCATCCAGTCCAGCTCCTCGGTATTTTCTATCTCCAGCAGGTGGATGTACACACTTCTCAGCCTCTGGTTCTGAGTGATTTACTCCTGGCCCAGTTGGTCAGCTGGTCCCCAGCTGAACTATGTGGGTGGCTTGAGTCTGCAGAGTCATATCTGAATGTCTTCAAATCCCTGTCTCTGGAGTCCCATGAATTTATTTCTTCCTTCCCTTCACCTCTCCCCTGTTTCCTGTGGAACTCTTCTTTCCAGAATAACGAAAAAAAAAAAAAAAAAAGGAGAAAGAAGGAAGTTTGCTGGAGAGTATGGGACAGAGTATCAGTCCTGAATCTTTCTCATCTGTGGTAGGACTTGTGGAGATTGGGGGGAGCCATCCGGCAGTGGTAAATTTGACTCAGAACTGCTTGGAGGGCTGCAGGTTCTACTTGGTGCAGGGGAGGGGTCCTGACTCACCGCTTGGGACTGAGTTGTGCTGCACTTGTGCCAGCCAGGGTGAATGGCAGTTGTGGTTTTCCCGCTGTGGGACCCACTGACCAGTGTCGGGGCATTGAAGTGCATACAAGCCAGGAATACCATGGGACATGGGGGAAACGGTCGGTGGCAGCACTTCTTCGGATTTGGCAGAGCATCCAAACATGCCAGGAACTCAGGGCTCTCCAGCAGGGCCAGTGCACAGTTTCATTCAGGAGATCGTGGGAACAGGTGTAATTTTGTTGGAGCCAATGGTTAGTGAGGAGCAGCCTCTGTCTGATCACGCGTGGAGCACAGCCTCCATTTTACAACTTCAGGGCCCCGACACAGCATTCAGCTACATCGGGATCTTTGTTTTCTCTGGAGTTTATATTGTCCTTACATCAGGCCTATGTACTGAAGCAGGAACAGTTAGACTTGCTGCAAGGTGTTTCAGTTTGTCACCCCACTGCCCCTCCGGCTCCTAAGGTGGTGAGAAACTGAAGCACCTTCGGCAAACACCCACTGCCCCTCTGGCTCCTCTGTCTACTCCTGGAGATCTATCTCTGCTTCTCCCTCCTTATCTGATGTGGCCTTGGTCTATTCAGAGGCGCCATCATGAAGGAGCTGTTAGAGGAGGGAGAGCTCCCTCCTGAGGAAGGTGGATGACCCAAAAGTACTGAGGTTGGTTTATAAAGAAGAGCTCGGTACTCTTATTTCTGAGGCTTTGGCAGTGCTTTCCACTAAGGAGCCTTCTGCTTCGGCATCAGGAGTTCCATCTTCATTGATCATGAGTGGACTTAAAGGTCCTTCTAAGGCCTTCCCGATGCATCCAGATATTAAAGCCATGATTACAGCAGAACGGGTCTCACTGGACGTGGGACCGAGAGTGGAAAGAGCCGTGGTTCACCTCTACATGTTGGTTCCGGAGAAGAAAGAGAAATTGCGGCTTCCCAGGGTAGACTCCCTTGTTACGGTGATGACTAAGAAAACCACCGTTCTGTTGGAAGGGGGCATTGCCCTAAATAACCTACAGGATAAGAAGCTAGAAGGCTCACTGAAACAATCATTTAAAGTGACCTTTTTGGGGGCTTCAAGTGACAGTGTGCAATTCGTTCATGGCTAGATCATGCCTGAAGTGGTATCAGCAGTCTGCAACACAAGATGGGTGCCATAACGCCCAGCTGGAAGCAGGGTTGACCTACTTGGTGGATGCTATTTATGACATGTTACGGCCCGCAGTGTGCCTTTGGTTGTCATGGCATGTCAGCAACTCTGGTTGTGGCATTGGGCAGTGGATGCAGATTTAGTCACATCTAGTGACTATTTGGACAAGATCTCAGTAACTTGCTGAACGAACTGGGGGAAGCAGCTCCTTAATCAGGTGCTCCCCAAACCTGGTCCTGGAGGCACCCCAGCCATTCAGGTTTTCAGGTTATCCACAATGAATATTCCTGAGAGAGAGTTGCATGTACTGCATCCACTGCATGTAATTTTTCCTCATAAATATTCATTGTGGATATCCTGAATATCTGACCTGCTGGTCCAGGACCAGGTTTGGGAAACGCTGCCTTAATCACTATATTGCTGTGAATCCGTGTTTATATGCTGCAACTGTTATAACTGCTTCTCCCATAGGAAATGCATTTGAACTGTTTTTGATAAGGGACGATGATTTTTGTTTCCCACCACCACATGCAGAAATCTGACTTGTAGAGCTCAAGTACTTCCCCCAGCCCATCTTTTTCTTTTCTGGGGCTAGAGCAGCATTTCAACTCTGACCCCACAGGCTTACATTAGTTGGATCCTACCCACACAGGGCCGTCCCAAGGCAAGATGCCCCCTGAGGCAGAGCTGAGATGCCACCCTCACCCCCCCCCCCCCCCGGGCCAAGTCGCTTCCCCCCTTCCTACCGCCAGCCTGTTCGTGAAGGGGGAGATGCTGCTGAAGAGTGCCGCCTGAGGTCCCTGCCTTAGGTTGCCTAATGGTCGGGCCGCCTCTGACCCACAGTCTCTGCTAGTTACAATGGAAGCCTTTAGAGCAAGCTTACTCAAACAGGAGGAGGTTTAGAAAACTAGAGGTAAAGATTTTAAAGTCTGCAAAATGTTTGGACAAGTTAGCTATCCTAGTTTCTAGACATTTATCCCTAGGTTCTATATAGCGCACCTAGAGATCTGCACCAAAATCCAGGTGTTTTCTATAACAACGCGTATAACTTAATTGGCTTAACAAACTAATCAGCGTTGATAACAGCACTTAACAAGCAATAATGAGCACTAATTGGCAATAATTAGAATTTACATGCACAGCTCGCTAAGAGTATTCTGTAATGAACTGCACCTAAATTCTGACATGTGCATTTCAAAAGGGGCGGGGAAATGGGCTTTCACAATGTTATAGAATATGGCTCAGTGAGTGTAAATCAACGCACGGAGATTTATGCCACATTTTTGTTGGTGTAAATGGAGATGCATAGTTTTAATCGCTGGGATATCAACTAAGCATATTCTATATACCACGCCTACAGGCACCGCTTATAGACTACGCTTAGGCGGAAATGTTTACCGCAAGGATTTTTTAGGTGCTTTATATAGAATCTGGCTCTTAATGCAAAAATCTGTAGGAAGATAATAGGCAATACTGACTCCCTGAGGACTGAGCATATCTGACAGGGTCCCAAGACTTTGAAACCTAGGTATGTACCTAGTTTGCCAATATTTTAATCCATCTCTGCCCGTGGCAACAGATATTAGTTGACAGTACGCATAGCAACCAAAAGGAAAACTGTTTGATTTGTTGAGCAGTTTTCACAGTAGAATTAAAGGCAAAGAAAATGAAATATAGATCAGAATGACTGAAAAGCACTCAGAGATAGAGGATTGTTTACCATCCCTGTGCGTGCGTCTGTGTCTGTGTGGTATGGCGTGTATGTGTTGCATCTATTGGAGGGGGAGGGGTAAATTGGGCTGCAGAGGGCATATTTTGAGGGTGGTGCAGCATTAAGGGTTTGGGAGAGTTAAAAATAGGGAAAGGCAATTTGTAAGGAGGAGTCCCAAACTGTTGTTTCATTGCATATAAATTTCTGTTCTGCAGAAGCTAGAAAGCCTTCTCCTTTGAATTGGGCCATTTGGGGGAAGGGAGCTTTTTTCTCTTGAACCCCCAGCTCTATGCAAATTCAATCGGTTTTTGAATTTGATGGGGGGGGGGGGGGGTTCCCCCAGATTTTCCCAAATGGAATGTTTGATCCCATTCTGTTAAATTTTCAGAAATTTGTTTTGCCGCCAGCCATTCATTATTTGACCCACTTTTTATGGGTTGGAAAGAATAAAAAGAATGAACTCCCTCAGCAACTTCTCCTTCCCTCTTTATCATGTGTAACCCACCAAGTGTAGATGGTTCTTTAATTGACAGATATGATTTAATCACAAAAAAGAATGGGAAATGGATTAAATAAAAATATATCTAATCTTCCTAAATATATCAGTAAAATTTACATATTGATACACACAATTTTTTTAATATAAAAAGTCTTACTTAAAAATGACCCTCAAGGGGCATAATGGCTCAGTGACACCATTTTGGAACACTATGTGGTAGACCCTGGTGCATATGTTCTGGGGTTTTTTTTGGGGGGGGGGGGGCGGGGGTTGCTGGTTCTGGGAATGTTCCAAAGACATTGTTTTTAGCTCTTGGATCTCAGCCATCACTCAACAATGACACCTGCTGTCTGGCTAAGTCATACCTGGTTCCATAGGGAGCCATAGTCCCTGTCTCTCAACTAGAATAATATCAGTATAATGGATGGGCTGATAGGACGAAACCCCATAGCAACTGTGCATGAGCATTCACGGTGCCATAACTGTAGTGGAATCTGGTTCTGATCAAGAGATTCAAAGGCGCAGAATAAATAGCTGGGTCCAAGAAAATGGCTCTGGCAGTTGAAAGAAAATGCATAAATATTCCCCCCCCCCCCCCTCCAATATTCAGCCAGCAGCAGTCCGTGTTTTTTTTCAAAATTGATTATCGCCAGCTGAATTATCCCCTGAACACTGAATATCGGGGGAGAATTTGGGGCGGGCAGGTTTCCGGAACTTATGCAGGCCTGGCCAATATTCAACTGGAGCTGCGTAAGAGTTATGCGACTGACTATCAGACTGGGTCTCACATGACTTTAGTTTTTTTTGTTGTTTTTTTTTAGTGGGGGGGATTGTTAAAAAAAAAAAAAGCCATCCAGGTAGGCCCTTCCCCCCGAGCCTACCCATAGCCCTGGTGGTCGTTGGGGGCAGGAGCACAGGCCCCTCGCTCCTGCCCCTTGTGGCTGCTGAAAGAAAATGGCTGCCGTGAGAGGTCGCGGCAAACCTTTTCTTTCAGTAGCCACAAGGGGCAGGAGCGAGGGGCCTGTGCTCCTGCCCCCAACGACCACCAGGGCTATGGGTAGGCTCGGGGGGAGGGCCTAGCTGGGGAGAGGGGCGGGGGTTCTTGCTGAGGGAGGGGGAAGGAAAGAGGGCCTTTGGGGGATGGTAGGCGGTGACAAGTGTTTTAAGCAAAGGAGCCTCTCCTACCCGCTAATTGCTTTGAATATCGACCTTTTTGTCATGAATTAAATTCTAATGTGATTTGTAAACAATCGGTGAATATTGATTTTGTTTATTCCTTTTCATCCTACATTATTCTTATCCCCTATGAGGGCAGCTCTCTCTTACTGGTTTAAAAGTTGGAAAGACTTAGTGGCTCTTTTACTAAAGCATAGCTCGCGCTGAATACTAAGAAGTCCATTTTATACCTTTGAGCTTCTTATCATTTAGCATGCGCTAATTCCATTGTGCCCACCAAGCTTTAGTAAAAAAAAGGTCTCTCATCTACCAAGTTTAGAATTGGTAAAAATGACATGTCTGCCTGGTTATCCCTCTCTGTGAATTGAAGTGGAGCTGTACTACTTTAAAATGGCTGTTTGTGAGTGTAGTGTGTGACTGCAGTAGGTTGGCATGGCTCCATTCAGTTGCAAACATCACATCACACCATTCTTCCTTTCCTTCCTCTCTAGATATAAGCCCAAGATCCAGATGTCAACTGTGGGAGATATTTTTCCAGCAACAGCAGCATCTGGCTCTTTGTCAGACTATTTAAGCAGTTGTGCTGAAATTGTTCAGTGAAATGGCATAGCTGCAGATGGGCTGTGGTGGGTGGTTAGGGGGGTGGAGAGCTGCCTTATATTCTTGAATGCCACTTTCTTTCAGCTAACTCATAATTCAGAAGAATGTGTTCACTTGTGCCAAATATCTCTCCTCCCCCTCTTGAAATCTCTACGGGAGCCCTTTTAAGGAAAATAAAGGCAGTTTCTTCTTGTCCCTTCTTTATGCCCGTAGATTTTATGCTAGCAGCAGAGTGCTAGCCAAGTTACAAGTGTCAGAAACTGTGCCAATCCTGAGTATGAAAGGATCATGTTAGAATATCTACAGACTGTAAGAGATGATGATAATTACTTCAGAACACTGTCAAAAGAACTGATTGAGAGACAACCTCCTCCAGCAGGTAGAACAGCGTGGGCTTGGAGAACCCTGGGGACCATGAACTCCAGCCCTACCTTCCTGCTGCCTTGGGCGAAATCATTTTGCCTTCAGGTTGCTTAGTTTATCCAGCTGGAACTGGGTAACAATAATTATATTCATGTTTGGCATTCTTTGTTTTGGGTTTTCATTTATTTCAAAGTTTTGGGGAATTGTGATCCTTAATTCACCTCAGAAATTGTAATGCGCACTAACATGAACCCAGAGGTGGTTCTGTTATGTTTCTGAAGTGCTGTGATTGCTGAATAGATCTAGATATCAGTGCTACATAAATATCAATTTATACAGAATATAGTGAATAGACTGATGCTGTATAATGTAATTTTAATGCTGGAGCAGCACAGTCTTATGTGAGCATGTGACCTGCTGTCGCATGGAGATTGCAGAAGTCATTTTAATGAAGCATCACTTTATAAGGGTAATAAGTATTTATATGTCTTCTATTAACATCTAAAGAGTGTGGAAAGTATGTGGGTGTTAGCTTTGCAGAAGGGCACTGGTTCCTCCTTCCAGAACCTTAGATCCTGTCAGCCCATTCACTGAGTTATGTGTTTTCTGATTTTCCCAGTGGGAACCAACCCAGAGAGGGCTTGGGTATTTATGTACTGCCCCTTGGCTCGTCCTTCATTGGTTCGTTATTTTGTCTTGCTGCTCCTGATTTGCTGTCTGGTGTCCTGTGGTCCTCTATTTGGCAGGGTTCTCCATCTGAACAGGGGATTTTATCGGTATACAAGATTTGTTTTGAATTGAATTGAATCTGTAGCAGAATTACATTGCTTCTGTTTGCTTCTGGATTCCAGTAACTGTCGGCCTTCGTTTCTGTATCTTGTTCCCGTTTCCTTGATTTTGGATGCTAGGTTGGAGATACAGTAACATTAAACTTACCTTCAATAATGCATGTGTCCTGTACCCAGTCTGTTGCAAGCCTAAGGAGCTCATGTTAGCCAGATATTCCCTTGTGGCCAGGGGATCCAATACACAGAACTCATAGAATTCTATCCAACCTCTTAGCATATGTGAATGTATTGGGGGGGAGGGGGGAGCATTGAGTAGTTTTGGGGATAGGGAATTTCCAGAGAGTATTTTTTGGGGGTGTGGGGCAGATTGCAGTGTGGTAGGACAGTTGTAGCAGTTTTGGGGGTGGGGAATTTGCAAGTTGGTGGAGCAGTTGAAAGGGGACGTTGGGGATTTAGGTCAGTTGTGGGTGGGTGCAGTTTGGCAGTTTTGGGAGTGGGGCAGTTTTCAGGATGATGGGATTATGGGATAGTTTTTTGGTGGTCATAGCTACTACTACTACTACTAACTATTAGGCTGCAGTGGGATTTGAACCCAGTTCCCCAGGTTCTCAACCCACTTGTGGCTTGATAAGGGGATACCAAACAAAATCCTCTCTCCTCAGTGGACTTAAGTTTGCTGAATGACATGGGGTTGGGGGTCAGTTGACTGTTGCCTTGGCAGTTTTCTTCTGTCTTGCCTCACATTTTGGGAGACCAATTGTACATAACTATGCTTCTGAGCTACTGACCCAAATCCACAAAGTGTTCTTGGCTTCCCGCTGCAATACGCCAGAAAAAGCAGCAGTGCTACTGGTGACCCCCTTTATCTCTACAGTTTGCATACAGTGGTACTGGTGCTAAAGTCCAAAAAAAGAAGAGGGAGATATTTCCTGTATATCATGGAGGGCTCCTCCTGTCACATCTTGGACTGTCAGTTGTGGTGCTTTTTGGCCAGGGGAGTTCTTAGCCATCTTGGACCTATCAGAAGCCTACTTATACATATAATTAAGCTCTGGAATTTGTTGCCAAGGAATGTGGTAGAGGAAAAGTTCATAAACCATTATTAAGGTATACTTGAGGAAAATCTACTGCTTATTCCAGTGATAAGCATCATGAAATCTATTTTACTGTTTTGGGATCCTGCCATATACATGTGACCTCAATTAGCCACAGTTGAGCACAGAATACTGGACTTGATGGACCTTTGATCCGTACCAGTGTGGAAATATTTATGTAATCCATTCAGACCACAAATTTCTTGAGAGGGAGAGAGACCAAGAGAACAGAATTTACTAGAAAAACAAAGGGGAATGTTTGTAAACAGTAGACAAAAGGCTTGCCTATGGAAAATGTAATATTGTGCTAGTATATACTATACAGTTGATAGAGCAAGAATTTGTCTTGCCTCCCCCTAATGGAGGGAGGGTGTATTCCCACTAGCAGAACTCACAGAACAGTTGTCACTAGGTAAGTCATAACTATGTCTTCTCTTATATAATCATAAGGCAAAGTAGGTAATGTCTTGGCAGTAATCTCTTAAATGAAGTGATCACAACATAACCAATAGCTGTGAATGGGTGAAAGAGAAATATATAGATCTTTTAGAAATAATTGTCATGATGTGTCTCTTTGCTTGCCTGTTATTTAACCCACAAAGGACTAGAGATATTATATAAAGTATGCATTTGTCATGAAATGCCCATCCGCCCGCCTAGGGTTACCCCGTGACCACTTAGAGGGTCTATCCCCAGCACAGTGTAGATCTGCCTGCACCTGCCACTTGTGCTCTACACTAGCACACTTCTCCCATCGACTGGGTCCCAACTGCCTCTGGGGAAGTTTCCCATTCTCAAATTATCCCTAGTGATTTCTCCCAGTGGTCCCACAGTTCCCAGAAAGCACTCACAGACCCATCACACAAACCACAAGGATTCTTTATCAGTCCAGACAGCAGAGGCAATAAACTGAAAATTGTTTATTATCTTAAAAATATTGAACAATGAACAGAAAAAGTGCACTCAGCAAACAATAACAGGTAACTGAAATATGGATCAATTATAACACTAACTGAACATTTGTTTACTTTCTAATAAGTACCTTGGAAGATCAGGACATATAGCTTCTCACAAGTTATCAAATGTAATTGTTTACAGGGCTTTAGCAAAGAGATCCCTCTCTCTTTTCTTCCTGGCTAAGATGGGGGAAAAAGCCAGTAACATCCAAATGAAAATGAGCTCCTGGACTAGTCAGAGCCCAGAACAACAATCTTTGAAAGCATCCTGCATACTGCCTTTTCAAAAGACTTATTCCAAGAAAACATCCATGGTTCCACAGCAGCTTCAAAACATAAACATGCACCACCTGCTGGCCAAACTAGAGAAATACACTTCAGGAAATATGGCAGTTTTATAGGCTTAAAACACAGCTTTAATTTAGGCATACTTTATAGAATAAGCCTAAATTTCCGCACTGTTTATAGAATGCACTGAGCGCTGGTTCATGTGACTAAATTTAATTGTGGTCAATTACACCAAGTAAAACGTGGTGTAAATCCTGATGCTTACATTAGGTGCAGACCGGGTGTATTCTGTAACAATGCGCTTAGATTTTAGAAACGCCCAGGACTCATCCATTCCATGCCCACAACCACACCCACTTTTCAACTATGTGACTTATATTTACGTGCACCACGTGAAAATACGCTTAGCAAATAATGCATATAAATTCTAATTAATGCCAATTAGTGCTGATTATTGGTTTATATCCAATTATTAGCTCTGATTAATTTCTTAACTAATTAAGTTATGACCATTGTTATGGAATACGCTTCCATTTCCGCGCAGATATCTTGGTGCGATATATAGAATCCTGGGGGAAATGTTTGTTTTTGTTGTTGATGTTTTTAATCTCCAGTGCTTTGGGGGCTGATACTTCTGAAAGTTTGTTTGTACATGTAATCTAAAATATTCCTTTTTAGATACAGCAGAAGGGGGGTCAATAAAAGTTGTGATGAAGAGATTATAGTTCAAACGGGACAGTGAAAGCAGTATGAAAGAGGGGGGAAATTAACCCTAGTGCATATAGGTAGAATTGCAGGAAAAGCTAGACTGATAGCACCTAGAATTAACTAATTTTCATGTTATATATAACACATGCTTAATTAAAATGGTCTTTACTATAATGGGTATACACCACAACAGGAATCTGCCTCTCCTATGTCTCTCCCCCACCCCCACCCCCATTTCCAGAAACCTAGGAGAGTATAGGGTATCCAAGGCTACTTTAATGAATTCAAACTGATTGTCCAAGAATTCTTCAGTTTGCACTCATCCCCTCTCTCTCCACAACCACCTTTGCAAACCAGTCTGTTTACATTTTTGCCTCTGGGATTAATGTGTGAAAAAGAGTTGACCCTGTGGCACTGTGAGGCAGCTTTGTTCAGGAAATTCATTTGCACAGTGTCACATACTATTTCTTCTCCATTCAGTACATATTTAGTACTGGCCTTAGAACAGAGACAACTGCTGTACTTTCAAAAATCAATTGCTGTGTTCAAAGTAGAGCATTCTAAGCTGTACTTTTGGGATTTTTGTCCTTTAATTTTAAGAGGGTAATTTTAAAATTGGTCACCTGGATGAGAGGGCAAAGAGACACCTGTTTGTATTCTGTTTGTGTAAAATACTAGCACAAATTGTACAGAAATCACAGGTAAAATGAACCTGTACATTTGCACTCCATTATACACATATATAGTACACACAGTCACATATATATTATAAAATATGCACATAAATTACACATCAGCCTGTGCTCTACTCAAATTCTGACCTAGAACATGTCACTGAATGCATGTGCAACTTCATGCGATCTTGCTGTCACATGTTTACATGTGAGATAATTTTATGATGCGTTACACGTATATTGGCATATGCACATGAAAATGAGTTTATAAAATTATACCCTAAAGAAAAAAGGATATCATAAAAGAGAGGACTTTAAGGAAATATTCAAGTGTAAAATGAACACACACTGAAAGGTCATGCATACTTTTTGTGGATTGTATACAGGTATTTCTGGGGTGCATAGTTGCAGTGTACACATTAACTGCCGGATTCTGTATATCATGCCTAGTGTTCCGTTCCTAAATCTAAGCATATTCCATAACAATGCATGTAACTTAATTGGCTTAACAAGCCAATTGGCGTTAGCACTTAAGCAATAATAAGTACTAACTTGCAATAATTAGAATTTACGTTCATAACTCACTGTGCCTAAATTCCAATGCACACATCAAAAAAGGGGTGTGGTTATAGGCGGAGAAATGAGCATTTCATGGCCATTCTCAAACTTACACGTGCTGTTATAGAATATGGCCCAGTCTGCCTAAATCTATGTGCAGGGATTTACACCACGTTTTCATTGGTGTAAATGGATGCACAAAGTTTTAGGCGCACCTAAATCTTATAGAATATGCTAAGCAAAAACGATTTCCACGCAGATTTTCTAGGTGCCATGTATAGAATCTCCGCCTAAGTTTATAAAATAAGCAGGTACATACTTCGAATACTTGTACAAATTTACACCATTTAAAGCAGATGTAAACTGGTGTGTATTTGCACATTGTTGGGGTTGGTTCTGGGTGTCTTTTTTTATAAAGGTGTATAAATGCCTACATTACTTTAGTTAAATAGGCATTTTTTGGGACATTTCACATAGGTTCCCAGCTACAAATATAACCCTTTCTTGCCTGGGTGAGCATCAGTAACCCATCAGTTTTAAATTTTGAAAAGGACCACTCCATTCTTAGATGCATGGGTAAATTATTCCATAATGTTGGGGCCATTACACCGAAAATGGAGTTTCTTACAGAGTCTAAATGAATGTGCCTGATTGAGGGAACTATTAGCAAGTTCTGCTGAGTGGATCTAAGGTTCCTGAGAGAGATATAAGGGATAATCAACCAGGATAGAAATGATAAACCTGAATTTATGTACTAACATCAGAATTTTTAAATGGGATTCAAGATGATAATGGCAGCTGATGTGCTTCCTTCAAAAATGAAGTAACATGATCAAATCTCCTTGCACCTTTGAGGAGCTTGATGGCCACATTCTGAATTCCTTGAAGACATCTAATATCAATTATTTACAGACCTTAAAAAGAGCACTGTAGTAATCTAAGCAGCTCATTAATTTGTGTAGGAGAAATGCAAGTGACATTATCCAAAAGGGCTAGGATGAAACAAATTATTTTGAGAAGAAAGAAACATTTCCTAGTGAAATCTGAGCTGTATAACTGGAAATTTAGATCATCCTCTATGGTGACACCAAGAATGTTGATAGAATTCACAATAAGAATTTGTTAGTCAGCCACACAGTGACTGTGGGGAGTACATTTCCTAGAGAAAATATGAGCCTTTGATTTCTCCAGGTTGTTTATTTGAATGCACCGTTGAGATATCAGAGAGGTTCTGATTCATTAACAAGACATCCTGCGGATTTTGAGGGTCAAACTTGGTCAGAATTTGAATGTCGTCTATGTATATGAAAGACGTCAACTCCAAAGTTTGGATCAGGCAGAAGGGACTATAAATATATTAAATAACATAAGTGCTAGTATTGACCAACATGAGAAAGGAAATGGTTCAGAGACTGAATTTTGCCATTGGATAATAAAGGACCTATTAAGAAGATATGAATGAAACCATTCTAGTGCCAGATACTCCAATATCTGTTAGTCTGCTCAAAAGTAGAATGTGATCGACCAGGTAAAATGCTGCAGAAGGGTGTCGTAAAATAAATAATCTTATATTGTCCTGGTCTAGATTATATTGGATGAAAGTAGTCACACCTATAAGGGCTTTCTCAGTACTTTGATACTTCCAGAAACTGGTTTGAGGATATAATAAATTGGACTTATCTAGGTAATCTCTCAGTTGAGTGGACACTACATTCTTGACTACTTCAGAGACAAAAGGTAGATTTGATACTGGGTGATAGTTAAATTTCTGTAATGTACTTTCATTTAGAATCTTCAGTCTGAGGAGGATTTGGGTATTTTCCAAAGGCTATGCACTAGCGTATTCATATACCAAAGCCTGGTAATACTCACTTATGACTAACCACTTGGCGCATAGTTGTGAATTCTCTTGACCCCAGGCCAGCTGTGGACTATGGTTATATCTAATGCTTTAGAAACTTTTCTAAAACTAAGGAACCTGTATATAGTTCATTGAAGTAGTGTAGCTAACATTTTTTTCCAACACAACAAATTCCAGGAATCGGTACATACGTATCAAAGTTAAAGCAGATTATCCAAATTCTTCACCAACAAATGAGATGAAATCAGCCACCCTAGTGGATGACATCATCTGATGGCAGCCAACACAGACCCTGCTCTCACAGAGCTCAGAAAGAATAAAAAAAAATCCGAGCACGCACAGGATTTCCTGTGCAGTAAATGCCTTCCAATTTCTCAGCCAATGTTTAGCATTGGAGGTGGATTTTGATGCCTCCCAGCATCTTGGCTGAAACAAGCAACCCTTTTGTGCCTCAGGACTTTTACCTTTTCCTTATTTTCTTTCAGTTTCTTACCTGCTTCTCCCTCATAGAATAAAATAGAATTTAGGCGCCCCCTTCTTTTCTCCACCCTTCCGTTCAAGATTGAGTTTGATCTGGATGTATTCCTTAACGCATACCCATCCTCAGACTTTAACATGCAGGACAAAAAATGTTTATTCATAGATGGCTATGCAGCTAGTTTTCACTGCCTAACCCTGGGTCATGATATCCTCAGCTGTCCTAACTGGGGGCCAATTGTCACTTCGGATCAGAAAGTTCAGGACTGATATAGTGGAGGCCCTATGGTTAGTTGACACCCAAGCTGCTCCTCTGCCCTGGTTCTTCCCCTTAAGAAGAATAGGGAGAATCACCAGTACATCCAGTGTAGGGATCTCTCTATGCTCATGGACAGAAGAGGCATCGCTCATCATCTAAGAGTAAGTCATCGTTACTTGGGGCCAGCATGATTGGGTTTGCTTTTCTTTAGGACTGATTTGGCCTCCTGCAGGGGCTGGACTTTGCCTAGTGCCCCTTTTTTGGAAGACTATGATTCTTTCTGAGCTCTGAGGGAGCAGGTTCTATGTTGATCTCACCAACTAGCGTCTCTGATTTTTAACCTGCTGCTGTCTACAGCTCTGTTTTTCATGATGTCTGTAGTGGTCACGTTCAGTGTGAACTTCTGTTAATCCACATTGAATCTAGTAGATTTTAAATTTCTGATGAATCTCTTGAGCAAATATAAGGAAATTCAGAAAATTCTATTGGGATTTAAACAAAGCTGAAATTCTTTTGCTTCAAGTTTTGTCTTGAATTTTCAGCTCATTTTTAGTCTTATCAGTGTAGAGAGATGTATGGCATGTGCTAATATTTAAGGGTATGTATTTGAACAAATCCGTAAACAAGCGGAGAACTTAACACCCCACTAATGTATACGTGTATATGTGTTTTGTAGACTCCTGATGCAGGCCTAACGGCCGAAACACAACAGTTGTGTCGAGTCTTTTTTCACCAATAAACAAGTGTTTTTAAGATCAATCTATCCAGTTTTTGGTGCTCCGTGGTCAACCATCCCACTTTCTCCTATACTAATATTTAAGGGGCAATTCCATAACTGGGAATCCAGATGTAGCCCTACAAAGTGGCACACCTAGCACTTAGGTTCAGCTAAGCTGTTAAATCATACTAGTACAAAACCTTGTTGGCACACCAATATTTAGGCAGGCCCGCTTATGGCAGGTCAGTGGCAGGTGTAAGTTGCTGCACCTAAGTGCACCATGCAATGAGCACAACCGAACAACCGATAGCATTCTATAAGTTGCACAGGTTGTTTGGCGACATGCCTATGACCTACTCATACCCTGCCTATATGTTTGCCCCTGTGGAGTTATGCTCTAAGCGATTTTGGTGCTTCATTTTTATAGAATAGCATCTAGCCTTTATATGCATAAATGCCAACCATTGGCACCAATGATGTGCATGAGTGCTATTATTCTATATTCTATATACGTATTTGGTGTAGAGAATGACTGAATTTCGGATTCGACATCGAAACAGACTCGAAATCCGGGTTCAGGTTACTGCCGAAAATGCCTGTGCGTTTATGGCAGAAACCCAAAACTGTAGCCCTGCTGCAGCTGCAGGCCAGCCTCCCCCTATCCGCCCTGACAGACAACCCCTTCTCCGCTAGTTCCCAGCTGGCCAGTTAAGTTGGGAACTGGCCAAAGATACTCTAGGAATTCACAATGCCAAACATGGCCACCAAATTCACTCTGAAAATTAGTGGATAGCCAGTTATATCGTGCAATATAATCGACTCACCGCTAACCGTGAATTTTTTAGTGGGTTGTGGCTGGTTGATGGACCATGTCCCAGTGAAACTTTGTGAATAACCGACTAAGTACCATTTAACCGGCCAGGTGCCATTCCTGGCTAAGTACATAAGTAATGCCATACTGGGAAAAGACCAAGGGTCCATCGAGTCCAGCATCTTGTCCACGACAGCGGCCAATCCAGGCCAAGGGCACCTGGCAAGCTTCCCAAACGTACAAACATTCTATACATGTTATTCCTGGGATTTTGGATTTTTCCCAAGTCGTTTAGTAGCGGTTTATGGACTTGTCCTTTAGGAAACCGTCCAACCCCCTTTTAAACTCTGCTAAGCTAACCGCCTTCACCACATTTTCCGGCAATGAATTCCAGAGTTTAATTACACGTTGGGTGAAGAAACATTTTCTCCGATTTGTTTTAAATTTACTACACTGTAGTTTAATCGCATGCCCCCTAGTCCTAGTATTTTTGGAAAGCGTGAACAGACGCTTCACATCCACCTGTTCCACTCCACTCATTATTTTATATACCTCTATCATGTCTCCCCTCAGCCGTCTCTTCTCCAAGCTGAATAGCCCTAGCCTCCTTAGTCTTTCTTCATAGGGAAGTCGTCCCATCCCCGCTATCATTTTAGTCGCCCTTCGCTGCACCTTTTCCAATTCTACTATATCTTTCTTGAGATGCGGCGACCAGAATTGAACACAATACTCAAGGTGCGGTCGCACCATGGAGCGATACAACGGCATTATAACATCCTCACACCTGTTTTCCATACCTTTCCTAATAATACCCAACATTCTATTCGCTTTCCTAGCCGCAGCAGCACACTGAGCAGAAGGTTTCAGCGTGTTATCGACGACAACACCCAGATCCTTTCTTGGTCCGTAACTCCTAACGTGGAACCTTGCATGACGTAGCTATAATTCGGGTTCTTTTTTCCCACATGCATCACCTTGCACTTTCTCACATTAAATGTCATCTGCCATTTAGCCGCCCAGTCTCCCAGTCTCGTAAGGTCCTCTTGTAATTTTTCACAATCCTGTCGCGAGTTAACGACTTTGAATAACTGTGTCATGAGCAAATTTAGTTACCTCGCTAGTTACTCCCATCTCTAAATCATTTATAAATATATTAAAAAGCAGCGGTCCTAGCACAGACCCCTGAGGAACCCCACTAACTACCCTTCTCCATTGTGAATACTGCCCATTTAACCCCACTCTCTGTTTCCTATCCTTCAACCAGTTTTTAATCCACAATAGGACATTTCCTCCTATCCCATGACCCTCCAATTTCCTCTGTAGCCTTTCATGAGGTACCTTGTCAAACGCCTTTTGAAAATCCAGATACACAATATCAACTGGCTCCCCTTTGTCCACATGTTTGTTTACTCCTTCAAAGAATTGAAGTAAATTGGTCAGGCAAGATTTCCCCACACAAAAGCCGTGCTGACTCGGTCTCAGTAATCCATGTCCTCGGATGTGCTCTGTAATTTTGTTTTTAATAATAGCCTCTACCATTTTCCCTGGCACCGACGTCAGACTCACCAGTCTATAATTTCCCGGATCTCCCCTGGAGCCTTTTTTAAAAATGGGTGTTACATTGGCCACCCTCCAATCTTCCGGTACCACGCTCGATTTTAAGGATAAGTTGCATATCACTAGCAGTAGCTCCGCAAGCTCATTTTTCAGTTCTATCAGTACTCTAGGATGAATACCATCCGGTCCAGGAGATTTGCTACTCTTCAGTTTGCCGAACTGCCCCATTACGTCCTCCAGGTTTACCGTGAAGTTAGTAAGTTTCTCCGACTCGTCCGCTTGAAATACCATTTCTGACACCAGTATCCCACCCAAATCTTCCTCGGTGAAGACCGAAGCAAAGAATTCATTCAGGCTCTCCGCTACGTCTTTGTCTTCCTTGAGCGCCCCTTTTACCCCTCGGTCATCCAGCGGCCCAACCGATTCTTTTGCCGGCTTCCTGCTTTTAATATACCGAAAAAAAAATTTACTATGTTTTTTTGCCTCTAATGCTGTTTTCCTTAATCCCTCTTGGCCTTCTTTATCTGCGTTTTGCATTTGCTTTGACACTCCTTATGCTGCTTCTTGTTATTTTCAGACGGTTCCTTCTTCCATTTTCTGAAGGCGTTTCTTTTAGCCCTAATAGCTTCCTTCACCTCACTTTTCAACCAGGCCGGCTGTCTTTTGGAGTTCCGTCTTTCTTTTCTAATTCGCGGAATATGTATGGCCTGGACCTCCAGGATGGTATTTTTGAACAGCGTCCACGCCTGTTGTACAGTTTTTACTCTCTCAGTTGCCCCCCTAAGTTTTTTTTTTTACCGTTCTTCTCATTTTATCATAGTCTCCTTTTTTAAAGTTAAACGCTAACGTATTTGACTTTCTGTGTACAGTTACTTCAAGGTCGATATCAAAACTGATCATATTATGGTCACTATTATCAAGCGGCCCCAGTACCATAACGTCCCTCACCAGATCATGCGCTCCACTAAGGACCAAGTCTAAAATTTTTCCTTCTCTCGTCGGCTCCTGCACCAGTTGCTCCATAAAGCTGTCCTTGATTTCATCAAGGAATTGTATCTCTGTAGCGTGTCCCGATGTTACATTTACCCAGTCTATATTTGGATAATTGAAGTCACCCATTATTATCACATTGCCCATTTTGTTCGCGTCTCTGATTTCTTTTATCATTTCTGTGTCTACCTGCTCATCCTGGCGAGGCGGACGGTAGTACACTCCTATCACCGTTTTTTTCCCTTTTTTACATGGAATTTCAACCCACAATGATTCAAAGGTGTGATTTGTGTCCTGCTGAATTTGTAATCTATCTGAGTCAAGGCTCTCATTAATATACAATGCAACCCCTCCACCAGTCCGGTCCACCCTAGTTAAATGGTTTTGAATATCAAGGGTTCTGTGTTTAGATGAGCTACTAAAAATTGCTTCTTCCCTTCATTTGCAGATGCCCACATATGAATTGTGCGTTGGGTGTTTGCAAGGCTAATATATTCAACATTGGGAAAGCTGGGTGTGGACTTGGAAGAAAAGAGAGGAAAAAGTGTGGTCAAATATAATCATCTTTTAAAAAATATTTTCAGTTAACTACCTTGCTATGGGAATATTTTGAATTACTCTTTATTTCTGGTACAGCAAAATTTATAGATTTAAACAGAATGAGAAACAGCAAGAGGTCCAGTCTTCATTGTGGTTCTCACTTGGTTTAAAATGGGTACTCAGAATATAAGATTCTAGGTATCTATCCATGGTTTCCTCTCTTCTTGCTTCCAGGTTTCACTCATTCTGCCTTTACATTCGGTATTGAAAGTCACATTAGCCAGTCCAACATCAACGGAACACTAGTGCCACCTGCTGCCCTGATTTCCATTCTCCAGAAAGGCCTGCAGTACGTGGAGGCCGAGATCAGCATCAATGAAGTAAGTACTTTATGGCCGCCATGGGTGCCAACATTTTAAATTTCTAGGGGTGCCAAACAAAATACAAATTACTCTTCCCAATATTGTGGATGCTCAGAACCCATTGGCACCCACAGAGGTGGCTCCTATGGCAAATGAAAATGGACGAAGCTTGATTGATATCACCAGGTTAACTGAGTATTTTGAAGACTTCTAGGAATTCTGTAGAATTACTGTAGGTAAATCCAAATGCATTTTCTTCAAAAAAAATGTTTGGGCCAATATTCAAAGCGATTTAACCAGCCAGAAACGACTCTTGGCCAGTTAAATATCCTGTTCAGGGCTAACCAGTCATTTTCACGTAAATCAGTTAGTGCCGCTGATAATATCCAGTTAGCGCCTATTGCTAAACCTGCTATTTTAGGGTTCATTCTGGGAACAGAATCGGCACTTAACCGATCAGGGTAACTGCATAAATAGGACTGTAAAAATCAGTCCTATCTTTATATGGTGCCTCATAGCTGGTTAAGTGCTGAATATTGCACTTAACCAGCTATGATTTAGGTAGCTCCAGAAACCCAGAAATTCAGTGCTGAAGCCCGGACAGGCCTGGCATTGAATTTCTGGGCTTAACACCAGCGGCAGTCAGCAAAATACTGAGCACCCACCGGCTGAATATCAACCCTTGTTGTTTGTGAAATGCAAGATGTCTTTAGTTTTTCTCACTGATATCCATCCTTGTACCCCATTTTCAACCTCTCTTTATCCCTCTACTACTTTCTGTCTCTATCTCTGTTTTTCCCTGTTTTATCAATCATTTGTTCCTGCCCTTAGTTGCTGTTGCATCTAATATGGCAGCCACAATTTTCACCCTAGTCTCATGTAATGCAAGAGCAGTATGAAAGGTTGCGACCACCATATTGGATATAGCCAAAGCCTTGGGAAGGAATGAATGGGCATTGCTCCTGCCCCAACGGACCCCTGCTGGACCACTATGGATTCAAATAAGCCTGTGGGGGGAGGGGGACTGTGGACAAGGTGAGGGGTGTCTGTTCCTGGTTGGGAGGGGGAAGAAGGCCCAAGAAATTTTCCTTTGTGTTATCTCCCGTGATGATATGAGGGGAGACCATCAAACAAAATGAACATTCCCCTAAACGACATGGAGAAACAACAAAAATGAAAACTTCTGGGCGCCTATCACTGATATGAACCAGGGGCATAGCCAGAACTTAATCTCGGAGGGGGGCTAGGAGTGGACTGGGGAGACAAGCATTTTCTTTCTCCCCCCCCCCCCCCCCCCCACCAGCCATTTTCACCTTTGCTGGCAGCTATGCTAAGCCCTACCAGCTGAAGAGATTCAGGCCCAGATGCATGAAAGACATTGGTAATTCTCGTTCCCTACCGATTCCATAGCGAATGCATCAACGATAGAGAATGCAAATGAGCTACTCGTTGTAGCTCACTTGCATTCTCTAGTCCTTCGGTACCTGAGTCGGAAAATCGGGACGTCCCTTTAGATTAGGCTCCTTTTCCTGGTCTCTTCAGCCAATCAAAGCGGGCTTCGCTGGCTGTTGTCAGCGAAACGCGCTCTGATTGGCTGAAGAGACCAGGAAGAGGAGCCTAATCTAAAGGGACGTCCCGATTCTCCGACAACCAGGAAAATAGAAAAATTTCGCTGTTGGAGGGGTAAGTGGCGCGGCGAAGACTCAGAAGGGGGAAAAAAAACACGAGTGCCGGCAGAACAAAAAACTGCAAAAAAAAAAAAAAAAGACGTCTCTCAGAAGCGCAGGGAGAGTACGTCCTTAAAGGACGCCCCTCACCTGCGCTCCCTGCTTTTTTTTTTTTTCTGTTTTACCTTTTTTGGGGGCCCTTTTCCTTTCCGATTCCCTCACAGGAGCCCTAACAAGAGGTCAGACATCTCGTTAGGGTTCCTATGGTAAGGGAATCGGAAAAACGATAGTGCATCTGATTATAATGGGCTGCAATGGTACTGCAGCTCATTATAATAGCTTTTCAAACATTTGCATTCCGTTTTCGTTGCCTGCTACCGTGGCAGGGAAAATGCCCTTAGTGCATGCCCGGGGTGAACTACTTGCGTTTTAAATTGGCTGGAACCAGTTTAAAACGCAAGTTGTGGGCTCGTTAGGTTTTGTGCATCTGGGCCTCAATGCTGGAGCCCTCCCACCCATTCTGCCTTAGCAGCGAGAAAACCAGCAGGTGCTCTAGCCTCCAACGCCAACACTTCTTGTTTATTCTAACTGGCGAATCTCTTCAGCTGACAGAGCTTGAGCATCCCTGCCAGCCATAAATTTGGTGCTGCAGGATAGCTCTCTTTACAACATATAATGTGTTTCCATTTCAGTTTTGAAAGCACACCGTCTGATATTCAAAGCAGATAAGTAGCACTGGACTTTCAACTGTAATGTTGCTAAAAATCATTGCAGACCACCCTGGTGTTGTCCAGATTGTACCAGAGCTGTCAGTAAACAGGACAAGGGCTTCCCTTTAAGTTGTCCAGAGAGACTTGATGACAATATGAGAAGTGCAAGCATAATTTTATACGTGGTGCCTAAAAATGTTGAGTCTTTTTTCACATCTACATCTCTTGAAATTGTTGATTTTTTTTTTTTAATATTTTCAAGATAAAAGATTGAAAACAATTTGTTTTGGATAAATTTGAGATACCTTGCAAGATAATGTTTAGTTATTTGATTTTGCACTCTTCATGTTTCAGTATGTACTTGTGAATTTGTTGCCTTTTTGCTTTTTTTTTTTTTAATTATTTGTTGCTAGTTCAAAATTGCTCACCCTCGTCCCACAAGGTGCATTTAGTAGAGATGTTTCTGGGGACAAGGCAGGGTTTCAAACCTACACACCTTGGTTTGGCTGGAATTTACACATATAGAAAAAGTAGGTGGAAGTCTCTGCTGGTGCTTTTCCTTAGATGCTTTTCAAAAAGAAAAGTACATGTGTCCTTTCACTTCTTTTTATATTATAATTTTCAAATAATATAAGAAAATAAAGAATTTGTTACAGAAAAATTATGAGACTCAAGCAACTACTAACACAATGAAGAGGACTTTTCATAAAGAAAACAATCCACTCTTGAGCAGCAGAGTCCAAGCCCACAAATAAAGAGGAGAGGCAAAAGAAAAATGAGAGATGTCAACTAAATAATACACCCGAAATTTATGTAAGAAGGAAAAGTGACTATGTAGGTACATTACAAATCCATACCATCAATTAATTAACAGTAACCGAGATCCTGTCATTCAGGTTTTGGTAATAAGGCATCTTTTTTTTTTTTTGAATCGAGAAATAATTTCAGTAGTTTAGGGTACCAGAAAACACACATCTGTTCGCTCAACTTTATCATACATTTAACAGGAAAACACAGAAAAAACTGACCACCAAGCAGTGGCGTACCAAGGGGGGAGCGGTGGGGGCGGTCCGCCCCGGGGGTCGGCGGGTGGGGGGGTGCTCCGTCGTCTCCTGCTACCATCCTGCGTTTTTTAAAAAATCCATTCAGCGAGCGACGCAGGCAGCGCCTCGTGTCTGCCCTGCTGTGTGCTGTCAAAAAAGAAAATTGCTTCGCCGGCGTCGGGCCTTCTCGCGCTATGTCCCGCCCTCGAGGAAATAGGAAGTTACCTCAAAAGTGGGCGGGACATAGCGAGAGAAGGCCCGACGCCGGCAAAGCGATTTTCTTTTTTGACAGCACACAGCAGGGCAGACACGAGGCACTGCCTGCGTCGCTGCATGGATTTTTTTAAAAAACGCAGGATGGTGGCAGGAGAAGAGGGCTCTGTCGCTCTCCACGGAGGGGGGGGGCTCAGATGGGAGAAGGAAGTGGGGAGCAGAGGGGAGAAGGGAATTGGGGAGGGGTGAGGGGAGCTCAGAGGGGTTCGCAGAAGGGAGAAGGGAACTGGGGAGGGGTGGGGGAGCTCAGAGGGGTTCGCAGAAGGGAGAAGGGAACTGGGGAGGGGTGGGGGAGCTCAGAGGGGTTCGCAGAGGGGAGAAGGGAATTTGGGGAGGGGTGGGGGAGCTCAGAGGGGTTCGCAGAAGGGAGAAGGGAACTGGGGAGGGGTGGGGAGCTTAGAGGGGTTCGCAGAGGGGAGAAGGGAACTGGGGAGGGGTGGGGGAGCTCAGAGGGGTTCGCAGAGGGTTGAAGGGAACTGGGGAGGGCTGTGGGAGCTCAGAGGGGTTCGCAGAAGGGAGAAGAGAATTGGGGAGGGGTGGGGGAACTCAGAGGGGTTCGCAGAAGGGAACTGGGGAGGGGTGGGGGGAGCTCAGAGGGGTTCACAGAAGGGAGAAGGGAACTGGGGAGGGGTGGGGGAGCTCAGAGGAGTTCGCAGAGGGGACAAGGGAACTGGGGAGGGGTGGGGGAGCTGAGAGGGGTGCTCACAGGGGAGAAGGGGATTCGGGAGGGGTGGGGGTGCTCAGAGGGGAGAAGGGGTCTGAAGCTGGAACTGAGGTCCGACAAGGGGGCAGGAGGGAGAATGGGTCCATGCCTGGGGCAGGTGGGAGAATGGGTCTGGGGCTGAAAAGGGGGGTTGCAAAGCATGTGGTGGATGAAGGGGGCTGGAACTGGGGGCTGAAAAAGAGGGTATTTGGGATAAGGGGGCTAGTGCTAGAACTGTGGGCTGAAATGGGGCAGGGGCTGAAACTGTGGGCTTTAAAGGGGACAGGGAGAACTGGCTGGGGCTGAAGCTCAGGACTGGTGAGAGAAAAGGGCTGGGGTTGAAACTAGGGGCTGAAAAGGGGACAGGGAGAAGTGGCTGGGGGCTGAAGCTCAGGACTGATGGGAGAAAAGGGCTGGGGACTGGTGGGATAGTGGGGCTGAAAAGGGGGGCCGGTGGGAGATGTGGGCTGGGGCTGGAACTAGGGGCAGGTGGAACTGGGGGCTGAAAAGGGGGGGCAGAGAGAGAGGGGACAACAGACCCTGGAAGGAAGTGGGGAGCATGAGGGAGGGCAGACCCTGGATGAATGGGAGAGGGAGGGCAGACGGATTGAAGGGGCAGAGAGAAAGGTCAGATGATGGGTGGAAGGGGGAGAGAGAAAGAGGGCAGAATGGGGCAAATGGTGGATGGAAGGGAGAGAGAGGGCAGACAGTGGATGGAAGGGACATTAGAGAGGGCAGACACTGGATGGCAGAGAGAGAGCAAAAACAGATCCTGGATGGAAGGAAGACAGTGAAAAGAAGATGAGGAAAGCAGAAACCAGAGACAACAAACTGTAAATATATATTTTTATTATTTTGCTTTAGGATATAGTATTGTAGCTGTGTTGTTTATAAATAGAACATGTAAATAAGGTAATCTTTTTATTGGACTAATTTTAATACATTTTGACTTAACTTTCAGAGAACAAAGCCCCCTTCCTCAGGTCAGGATAAGATACTGTAACAGCACTATACTGTACTGACCTGAGGAAGGAGATTTTGGCCTCTGGAAGCTAAATGTATTAGTCCAGTAAAATGGTATTATTTTATTTTCTGTATTTGTTTTATTTCTATTTGTAAAGTGGTGATTGGTATTTGTTAGTTTTTTCAAATTTACATCTGCTGTCTTTATATTTTGCACAGTACTAGGGGATATTTTCTGTTTCTGTGGTGTTGCATTGTATGCAGAGTCTGGCATCGGGGCTTCAGTTTAATTTTTGTCTAAATAGAAAGTTTATGATTACTTATTCTATAGTGGATTAGGGTGTATCTGTGTTTGTGAAAAAGACATGGCTTTCGGTTGGCATTGACTGTGCAGGATTGACGATCTGTACTAATCTGTCTGTTTTCGTTTTACAATAGGTGAATTGATGTTCTAGTGCTCACTGTAGTGTTTAAGATGCTTTCCTTCTCCTTGTGTGACTCATAGAAATGACTGCTTATGGTATGGTAGAATTGCTCTATAGGTCCTGAGTGTTTTGTATTCTCGGTATGCCTAATACTGGATTTGGGGGGGGGGGGGGGGGGGTGTTAAAAAATGACCGGCCCCGGGTGTCAACTACCCTAGGTACGCCACTGCCACCAAGTGCCATTATTTCCTGGCGCATAGTAAGAACATTTCTTCTTTTACCCTAAGTCTGCCTAGAGACATCTGGAAACATCCAACTTCTTTGGCCCAAAAACTCAACTTGCCTCTTATGGAAAAATGGTCACCAAATTAGCTCGAGGCAAGTTAACAAAATAAAATTAAAACATACACTATAATAACTGATACATTCAAGAGTTAAGATAAGAAATATAGGGTGTCTTTTACAAAACTGCACTAGTGATTCCTGTGAGGCAAATGCGATGCAGCCCATGCGGCACATTTGCCACGCCAGGAATTGCTAGACAGAGCATAATCCATTAGTGAAACGTTCATGCAGATATGGCAACAATATAGGCAGTTTTAAAATTTCCCTTTATCTATCTATCTATCTATCTATCTATCTATCTATCTATCTATCTATCTATCTATTCGCCTATTATTTAAGGCTATGTCTACTAAAAATGATATTTATTTATTTATTTACTGCATTTGTATCCCACATTTTCCCACCTCTTTGCAGGCTCTATGTGGCTTACATTATGCCCTAACACACTCTTAGCATGTGTGAAAATGGTTACCACAAAGCGCGTTAAAACATTTTTGCAGTGAGTAGCTTGTTTGCGCGCACTAAGGGCTCATTTCTAGCACGCAGGAAATAGGTCAATTTCTAGTATTTCTCTTTCAAGTTGTCCGTTAATGTTGGTATTAGTGAGCATAGCCTGAAAAGAATTGATGAGGGAGCAATTTACTGCCTCATTAATAGCTCCCACTGTATGGATGCACAAACCCATTAGCACATGGTAATCGGGACATGTTGGCTGGATAGCACATGCACACCCATTCTCCGCTTCTGACACTCTCATCCAGAAAATAAATACAAAAAAATAGACAGCGCATTTAGGGCCCTTTTTACAAAGGCACTCTAGTGTTTTCAGCGCATGCTGACCATTTAGATGCCCATAATATTCCTATGGGACTCTACACAGCGCATGCTAAAAACGCTAGCACTCCTTTGTAAACAGGGCCCCTAGTGCTCGCAAAAAAGCTACTCACCTCAAAAACACTTTAACACGCTTCGTGGTAACCATTTTCACACATGCTAAGAGCGTGTTAAGGCATATCATTTTTAGTAGACATACCCCTAAATAATAGGTGAATAGGCTTTGTGTAATAAACTATTCTTATGAATTTGTTTGCATTTCTCTAATTGGCACATTGACCATTCAGGAATTTGACATTAGGTGTTGCCGTGAAACACTGATGGCTAATGCTGTACTCTTTTGCTATTATTCAAAATATAATTATACCAGTTTAATTCTAAGTTTCAATTGCTTACTCAGACCTTATAAAAAGGTATCTTGAAATTATTTGCAGATCATAGTAGTCTATCTGTATTCATCTTTTACTGATAGATTGATCAAGTAATGGTTTTATACCTTCATATGTATGGGCATCTGCTTTTGTATTTCATAGGAATGTCAAAACTATAGACCCATGCATGTGATAGGATAGAACAAGGGTGGGAAAATATTTAGAGAATTTGGGTACCAGACAAAATTTTTAGGAGCTGGGGGATTAAAAAAAATCCTCTTAGCATGCTTTGGGTTTTAGTTGTATGTGGATTGTAGTGCATAGGAAGTAGGGCTTTTTGTTTCTTTGATCTTTTCTTAGTTTATGTTTTTAAAAAGATGTATTTTTGCATTTTACCATTCCTCTTCCTTTCTCTTTCCCTTCAACTTCTTCCCTTGCTCCTCTCTGTAACTCTGCCTCTAGCTTCTTTTCCACCATTTCCTCTACTAGACTCTTCTGCTCTTCTCCTTAATCCAGATGATTTTTCACTTTATCCCTCCCTTTACCAGTGGTAAGCCTTTGGCCATTTGTAGTGGCTTCTGTTGGGTCTGGGCCAGCAGCAGTGTCCACTCTTCATGGGTCCAAGCTAGTATGAAGTACCAAATTTGAAGTGACCTGGTGCCCAGGACTTTTCCTGTGCTGCGGTGAAATCAGAAACGATCAGCCTCTCAGTAGAATGAGATGATAACTGGCATCCCCCCATGCGGTACCAGAACTAGTGTGTCCTGTCATTTGTCTGGGAGGATAGCACTGATATCAAAGAAGACATTTTTGTAAACTTTGGAGTACATAACATGTTTGACTCCATCTTCCATCCCTCCATTGCAAGTAAAGTAATTGACATGTAAGTAATTGTGCAGCCTCTCTAGACGTTGCTGGAATGGGACCACCATGGAAGCATATATATGCTTTCATTAAAGTTATTTCAGATAACACCCATTTGCTTCTGTAAATTTATATCATCACATGTTTGGGTTCAGTCATCAAATTGGTTTGTTTTCCAGCATAAGATGGTCTTTTGTTATTAGAGTACCCATATGATTCCCTTATCTGCACAGTAGAGCAAAACCTCTGTCTTACTGTAGTCCCAAATACTCTAACAGTTCATTCTTGGTTGTTCTCTTTAAAAGGATGGCACAGTATTTGATGGCAGACCTATAGAATCATTATCCCTGATAGATGCTGTGATGCCTGATGTTGTCCAAACACGACAGCAGGCGTTCAGAGAAAAATTAGTGCAGCAGCAGCAGCAGGCCAGTGCAGCAGCCCCAACAGCCCCATTGGTGACACCTGTCCCGGCAGTGGCAACAGTAGCACCAGCAGCAGCAGCAGCTTCACAGCAGAACATACCAAAGAACGGAGAAGCCACTGTGAATGGCGAGGAGAATGGAGCACATCCCATAAGTAAGTTAAATTACCAAGCCCCCTGGCAAATCTTTTTCACAAAGATTTTATATTCACCTGTATAATATTGACTAATCCAAAATTTCTATTATATGCTAGCTAAAATGAAAGGGTGTATAGAGTCCAAAACCATTCTAAATGTTTGCCTGCGATATTGGATGAACATTTAAAACATATACAAAAAAGACTGCATGCAATCTTCCTTCATTTAATTTGAAGGATGATGCATTGTTCTGACCATGAGGACAGAGCAACTGATGCTGGAGTTCATTGTGTTCACAAAACTGTGTTTGTTGCAAATGTTTTGACACTTGTTGGTCTAGAGAACAGTCTACTGACTTTATTACACATGGGTTTTGGTGATGCTATCAGGATCACGTACTATCGGATGTCTCTTGTAGATAATCATTCAGAACCCATGGAAGTTGACGGAGAAGTTGAAATTCCATCCAACAAAGCAACGGTATTGAGGGGTCATGAATCTGAGGTGTTTATATGTGCCTGGAACCCTGTCAGTGATCTACTAGCATCTGGGTAAGGACATGGCAGCACACTTTAAAATGTTTTTCAGTAATTATTCTTTGGAGTAAAAAAAAAAATATATATATATATATATATATATAATTGATTCTTGATCTTTGTCATGTGCAAGCTGCTAACATCATGGTGACTCATTATTCCATAAAAAGTAATTTCCAAGAGGAAGTCAACTTGAAATACTTTACATGAGGGAAATGGGACTTGATATACTGCTTTTCTGTGGTATTTTGCAACTACATTCAAAGTGGTTTACATATATATAGGTACTTATTTTGTACCTTGGGCAATGGAGGGTTAAGTGACTTACCCACAGTCACAAGGAGCTGCAATGTGAATCAAACCCAGTTCCCCAAGATCAAAGTCCACTGCACAAACCACTAGGCTACTCCTCCACTCTGGAAGCTTCAAGCCAAGATTGGATTGCAGTTGTGAAGCATGCGATGGAATGTAAAGTTAAACGCACAATAATGAGGCGCTTTGCTCATTATGTCTTTGGTGTACTGCCAAAACTTGTGCTAGGAGCAAATAACTCACACAGAGGCGTAGCTAGGTGGGTCACCAGGGAGTGGCTGCTACCCCAAATGAAATTCCAGGGCCTATTTTTGACGCAATCTGTTGCATTTAAAATATGCACCAGTGCCATTGGCAGTCTGCTCTCCACTCCCCCCATGCCCTGAATCTGGCTACGCTTCTGAACTCGCATACACATATTTGCTATTTAATGTGTGCTATTACCCTTCTTAGTCAAGTGTTTGAAGGTTTCATCTTTTACTTAGTTTGTAAGTTAAACAGCAAGCAGTGTAGAGCTTCAAGAACTTAAGGAAGGAGGATATTCTGTGTGTTGAAGCAGGATTTCTTGAGCACATAAAAGGGATTAGAAGCATGCTTTTAACCTGTACTGTGACTGGTTACCTTTATAAGCAGTCTGAGCACATAGAACAGCATTTCAACATGCTCACGTAGCCACTTATAGAACTGGCCTGGTGAATACACATACAAAAGCACATGACAGGAAAGTATAGCACCTACTTTTGTGTGATATGCATATGGGTGTTCTCTGGGACGGAGTTTGGGCAGAGTTACAACTTTTGCATATATTTGTGACCGTCTCTGGGAAGTCTAATGTAATCCATGTCTTATATACCACTCTATCCCAATGTGAGGTTCCAGGCGGTTTACATAAAAAGAAACTCAGTCAAAAGTGAGGAATTTATATAATTAGTGATAGTGAAATAAAAACAAAATATTAACCATCATAATTGCCAAATAAAAAAGTTTTCAACCTATCATGTAAATGCATATAATTTTGAGCTGTTCGAATTGTACCTGGAAAGCTATTCCAAATAACAACTGCTTGAAAAGAAAACATAGCGCCTAATTGACGCTTAAATCAAAGATTTTTGAAAGCGGGATATTTCAATAACAAACTCATGAACTCGGGTCAACATATAAAAACAATGAGAAAAAAAACCTGAATTAGTAATACAGAGGTATTACCATATAAAATCTTACTAACTAAACATGTAGTTTTAAAAGTAATCCATTCACGAGCACGAAGCCAATGAAGTCCTTTAAAATAATCAGATGCACTTTCCAACTTCCTCAAATGGAAAAATCATCCAAACTGCTATATTCTGTAATAATTGCAGCTTATAAAGCAACTTATTACTCAATCCAACATCTAAAGAATTACGGTAATCTAAATTGGACAAAACCAGCATCTGAAGCAGAAGAGCAAATTGAGAACTATGAAAAACAGACCAAATCAGCCTCACTTGACATAAACGGAAAAAAGACTTCTTCCAAACTTGATTAACCTGGGCTTCAAAAGATAACGACTACATACCCTAGATTCCTTTTCCACATTTAGCATAATGCCATTTGGTAGTGTAAGATTCAAAGGACTATCCATTAATGAATTAGAAAGCCATAGAACTTTTGTTTTTTATCTGGTTTAACTGAAGCATATTTTCCAAAGCCCATTTCTAAGAACGGTCAGGTTTTTCATGTCATGGGTCCATGTTTGAACTTCTATAACTCTTTGTATTCTTTTTTTTTTTTTTACATGAAAGGATGGGATTTGGCCTGTTGTATTACAAATTGTTTGCTCTAACAGATTTCATTAAAACCTCATTTTTTTTTGTTTCTGGAAACTTTAGTCACCTTTTCCCACAGATGGTCATATTTTATAAAATATGAACAGAGTCACCTTCGATTTAATAGAAAACCACACAAGGGTCAGTACAAATGTTGATGCCTAGATCTACTTTCTAGGGGGGCAGGGAGAAATTTTGGAAAGGCAGATAGATATTTTGCCTTTATTTTAAAAAGTCACAACATTTGTACCTGTGGACATTCCAGCCTAGCTGTCCCATAATAAAACTGCCCTCTTGTAGCTAAATTTTTCTGCATCATTTATAATATAAAAATGCGGGTGCTGCTAGTATTCCATCTTATCAATGTAAAAGAAAAGAGACATCATTCTAGTATAGTAAAGTAGGTTACTTTCTGCCCAGACCTCTCCACCGAGTGATGCATTGAATGACATTAGTAAAAGGCAAGCTCAGACCTGTGCAATGTTTTTGAAGTCATTCATGAAATGCTGTTTAAGTACAAAGAAGCGATGATGGAAAATAGAATTGGAAAAATGTTCTTGATTCCTTGAGAGAAGGAGTAAAGACTTTGTCTGAAAGCAAAGGAATTTGAAAAGACATATTTGTTTGAGCTGACAAGCAGGTGCAAATAAGCTATTAAAATGACTGAACCTTATTGGTTGGCAAGGCACATGCTTTCCAAGCTAGTTATAAGTGCTTAGCTGTCTGTGCCTACCCTGGCCTTTGGAATGGGGGGGGGGGGGGGGGGGGCGGGTTGGCATTCCCTTTCTAATCATGTATTATAGTGGTAGGATGGCACACAGCACAACCTATCTACTCCTCCTCCAGTCAGGAAGGGATTCTTGATCCCGATTATACGGCTGATAAACGACCTGTACAACCACAAGTATTCTACTTGTCTCGCTGACTCTGTAGTCTGAGTTCCTATATCACAGACAAGCCTGAGAAAGAGGGGTATGAAGATGTTCAGGGATCCAGATGCTCTCACAGTAGCATTTCCCTTTAACATGTTCTTCCTGGTGCTCATCAGCTGGCTTAGCAACATTGCACACTGCCAAGTGGATGCAGCCCAAGCGTATTCAGTATCCAAGGCCCAATTAGATCAGGAAGTCTGTATAGAGTCAGCCATCACAGAATTCAGGGAGAATTCTCACTCTCCAAATCCTGCAGATGTTCAAATTAATGAATTATAAACATCTTGGTTCTGTAAAAGGTATGACTCTGTAAAGGTAATCTGTTACCCGTGGAAGAAAAGAGTTCCTAGGCATTATTCTCTAGCATCTACCACTGACTGATGGAGCCTGGAGTTGCTTCCAGATCTTTTGATGTACTGGTGAAGGGCGAGGGTACATGAGATAGGTACTGTATTCTATTAGGGATTTTATTTCATGGCCTCCAACAAGAAGGGTTGGGGCTTGGAATTTAGAGGAGTGTGACCAAGTAAGCAGAGCCTGCAATTGACTCTTAGAATTGGTGGCACCATAAAAATATTAAGCAGTTATTGGATTGGAAAAGTAGCTTAGTGGTTAGAGCACCAGTCTTGACATCCAGAGGTGGCTGGTTCAAATCTCACTGCTGCTGCTTATGATCTTGGGCAACTCACGCAATCCTCCATTGTCTCAGGTGCAAACGTAGACAGAGAAATACCCAGTGTACCTGAATGTAACTCACCTTGAGCAACTATTGAAAAAGGTGTGAGCAAAATCCAAACAAATAATATTCAGAGACATTTTATAATACGGTTTATTTTATAAAGGCCTCACAAGAAGATCAAAAAATAAATAAATCGGCTCCATTGAGGGACCTTGGGATGGTAGGGAATGGGACGGAGAGGGGAGGGGGGAGAGGGAGTTTTGGGGGGAAACAAACTTTGATGACAATTTTCATCTTGCTTATTTCTTGTTGTGCATTGTTCTAGACAGTTTCTGTATCTGCATGCTTGTTTTATTATTTTTGTGAGTCATCAATAAAAACTGTTGCAACTAAAAAAAATAAATCGGCTCCAAGCAATGTTATAATCCATGAATACCATTCAGACTTTGTAGCAGAACACATAAGGAGAATATATGTTTATTTGGGTGAGCAGGGATCCAGATGGGTAAGTTCATTGTTACATGGAGAAGTGTCCTGGGATAGGAGCGGGCAGAAAACTCAACCAGTACTTCATAC
This sequence comes from Microcaecilia unicolor, assembly GCF_901765095.1. Classification (NCBI taxonomy): domain Eukaryota; kingdom Metazoa; phylum Chordata; class Amphibia; order Gymnophiona; family Siphonopidae; genus Microcaecilia; species Microcaecilia unicolor. The sequence goes on along the minus strand of NC_044034.1, from coordinate 280,209,281 downwards.
AGGAGGTTTGGAATTATCAAAGAGGAGCCCAGGACTGTGTGAAGCAGTTTGCATCCTACTTAAGAAAGGTGGGGAGCTCATCACAGTGGCCTGGAAAGCTAAAGACAATACTTGCAAAGGAGCAAAGATGGGCTTCTGTTCCCCAAAGGAATATGTAACTGTTGGGATTAAAATCGAGGAGCCTTGTTTGCCTTTGAGTATAGAAGACTCTGAAAGCTGAGACACGCTGATTACTGGTTTAGCAAGCAGAGTGCTTAGCTAATTGATGTTTACATGACTGAAGGCTGTATTTTAAGGAAAAGACAGAAAAACCTCAAACTTGTTGAGAAGTTTTACATTTAGATAAGGGAAATGGGTCTTGATATACATCCTGAGGTTTTTGCAACTACATTCAAAGTGGTTTATATATATTCAGGTACTTATTTTGTACCAGGGGCAATGGAGGCTTAAGTGACTTGCCTAGAGTCACAAGGAGCTGCAGTGGGAATTGAACTCAGTTCCCCAGGATCAAAGTCCACTGCACTAACCATTAGGCTGCTCCTCCACCCTAGGCTTTGTTTGAATAAGAGTGGCTAACCTGCCATCTAAAAATGCTCATTCTCTTGAAAGGCCTTCACTCTTCCCTTGTGAGAGTTTATATTACAGGGAGAAGAAGCTCGTCATGATGTTTACTAATGGTCCTATGGTTATACCTACACGAAGGAGCTCGGACATTATATGAAGTGTTTTTTTTTTATAGTTGCTCATCTGTAGGCGATTGAAATAAGCTTTTTATATTACAGAGAAAGGCTATGCTAGATGATTTTCTATATGTGGGGGACTGAAATGGATGTCTTTTTTTTTTTAGTTTTTCCTTTGAGTGTGATTATTACTGTCCTTGTTGATTTTGTGTACGTTTGTGCAGTTCTGTCGGTGTCCAGTGTTGTAATTTAATGTTGATCTGTATTCTAAGGATGGTTATATACTATACCATACCATTGATTATTCTTATATTTTGCATATTTATTAAAAGATTGTAAGTGGATTATAAAAAGAAATAAACCCTAACAATAAAGGGAGTTACAAAATATAACAAGCACTCTATCCATAGTTAAAGAAATCAAGTTGATTTTGGGTACAATTATACCTACATTTCCGAAAAAGGGAATAGGATGATAACTCCATCTTCATCGACCTACTGTAGGTCCAGATTTATGAGGCTGGCTATCCAGGGCCAAATTGACCATTGTGACAATAGGACAGTGGCCAAGGGCCCATAACAGTAAGGGACCCGTGGAGGGGCATAATCGAACGCGAACGCCTATCTCCATGGGCGTCTATGTCCAAAAACGGGTACGTGAAGAGGCGGGACAGACCATATTTTCGAAAAAATGGACGTTTTTCAGCTGGGCGTTTGGTTTTTTTTTTAGCGATAATGGAAACTAAAAACGCCCAGCTCAAAAACGTCCTAATCCGAGCCATTTGGTCGTGGGAGGGGCCACGATTCGTAGTACACTCGCCCCCCTGACATGCCAGGACACCAACTGGGCACCCTAGACGTCAGTGCGGTGAACTTCAGACAACGCTCCCACATGCATAGCTCCCTTACCACGGGTGCTGAGCACCCAACCCCCCCTCCCCCAAAACCCACTACCCACAAATGTACAACACTACCATAGCTCTTAGGGGTGAAGGGGGCACCAACATGTGGGTATAGTGGGTTTTGGAGACCTTCCATTTACCAGCACAAGTGTTACAGGTAGGGGGGATGGGCTTGGAACCACCTGGCTGAAGTGCACTGCGGTACCCACTAAAAGTGCTCCAGAGACCTGCATACACGCAGGCCTCTAGAACTTGTTGCTGCTATATAACATTGGCACACCAGTTGACACCTGAAGACTAATCTCTCCGAAAACATCCTTTATTGGAATAAGCACGCTTACTCACAGTTAACTGCAGATCAGAGGTTGTGCCCCACTGGCAACGAGTCTCCCTGGTACTGAGATGAGCAGTAGGTCAGAGCTGGCAGAATGGTGTTTAATGCCCTCTTTCAGCCACATTCAAGGTATGAACTAAGTTCTGTAACGTGGCTAACACGTGAAAGGGATCTAAAACTGGCTTACAAAAATGGCCACTACCTCATGGACTACCGGAAACAAAACAGGGCACACTCTGACCCAGTAAGCAGGGGGAAAAGCACCATGGGAGTAGAGCCTGCCAACTACCAACATCGTGAGCATTTGCTACAAGCTAATGGAATCACAGAGCCCAATACCCTACACCCACCACAATGCATTGCTGATGTGACTCTGCAGTGCGCATAACAGAAAAGGTGTCACACTCATCCGAGAGCCACATCAGAACTAGGGAAAGGCTGTGACAGGATAGAACACATTCTGCTGTCATAGAGGTGGGTACGGCATTTGAGGCTGGCATAGAGGCTGGGAAAAAAGTTATTAAAGTGGGTTTTTTTTTGGTGGGAGGGGGTTAGTGACCACTGGGGGAGTCCGGGGAGGTCATCCCCGATTCCCTCCAGTGATCATCTGGGCAGTTGGGGCACTTTTTTGGGACTTGTTCGTGAAAAAAAGGGTCCAAAAAAAGTGACCCAAAATTGCAGTCAAAACGCCCTTTTTTTTTCAATTAATCAGCTAAAGACGCCCATCTTTCCTCGGCTGATAACCACGCCCCAGTTCCTTCACCACCCCTCCGACACGCCCCTGTCAACTTTACCCGTTTCCGCGACAGATTGCAGTTGGAAACACCCAAAATCGGCTTTCGATTATACCAATTTGGGCGCCCACGGGAGAAAGACGCCCATCTCCCGATTTGGGTCACAATATAGGCGTTTTTCGATTATAAGCTGGATTGTGTCCTAACTTCTTTCTAATTTAATCACTTTTGATGCATTGTTGGGGGCCCAGATCACTGTCAGTCCACCCCTGCATCTCTCTCTTAAGTGGTTAAGTGCGATATTCAGCACTTAACCACCGAAGCAACACCGCATAAAGATAGGACTGACTTTTATGTGGTCTGATATGGTTGCTTAACTTAGGCGGTTAAGTACTAACTACTGGCACTTAACCACATAAATGCCGACTCCACCCCTGGACCGCACACAAAATATAGCCAGCTTCATTTTAGCAGTCTGTGGGGATATTCTGTGGCAGTAACCAGTTATGTGCTGCTGAATCAGTGGATAACCCCGCACAAGCAAGTCATCCAGCCAGGAGCCGTTTCTGGCCAGTGCTTTGAATATTGCCCTCTTTGTTTTTAGAAACTTATCAAGACCATGAGCGCGAGTCCATGCAAAAAATGCTGCTTTTCTCTGTGAAACAAGGTGCTTTTCTTCCAGCCATCCTATGCGAGCCTGAAAAAAAACAGAATTTCCTGGGCAAGGGCTATTATTTAGGGCTCTATGGCACCCCAGACTAATAAGAGATGGAGTTGCAGTCACCGCTCATTTCCCGTTGCATGGATCAGTTTCCTTTCTACTGCTCCTGGTTTCTCCTCTGTGTACAGATTAGCCTCAGCAAAAATCAAGCTCCTGTGAAACTGGGCCCAGAAGCGAGATCCCCTGCGCATTTTCTTGTGCCACTGTCCTAATACATAAAGTCAGACACCAAAATTAAGCTATCATGACTTACCGTATTCTTAAGTGATGGTGAAAATAGCAAAATAAAGCCACGTACATCAGCCAGGGGCAAACTCTTTCTTCAACTGTGTAAATACATCTGTACAGGATGGGTTACATAGTATTTTATGATCTTGGGAAGGAAGGCATAAAACTGCATATTGTGCAAATACAACACAAGGTCATTGAGGACTCAGTCAATCTATTATGGCATGATGCCCTATTACTGCATTCATGAATCATCTAGAGTAAATTAAGCTATAGAGTTAATTTCCTGTAATCAACTGTTTTACTGTCACCTTCATTTCTTGCTTGCTAACAGTGGAGGCACTTTTTAACAATAATCGTTCGAGGTTACAGTGGAACTCTTCCATCCTCAAACTGTAACAAATTCAGTTATGATACAGTTTTATATAGTTATAGATACAAACACATAGACATATATCCTCGGCCATCATTGCAGTAACCGAAGGAACATTTGGGGTCACTGTTCAGTGTGATGAAGGGGGTAGATTCAGTGAAAACGATCCTTGTCCCCATGCAGTTTTAAGATGGACTCTGTTTCTTCATGGACTTAAGAAATAACTGTCCGATATTCCTGACTGACTGGTTATTGTCCTCTTCCTTAGTGGTCAGCCTCTGGTTTGAAGTTGAGGCATGAGGAAGGGAGGGTTATTGGTTTTATGCCTGTTTTGATGGATATTTGTTTGTGGGGGGGGGGGGGTTCATTAAAACTCAATGAAAACTAAATAACATTCAGAAATAGATACTTTTTTATGGGTATGGACAGAGAAGGAGAAAGATTACTTGGGGGAATGGGCGAGAATGGAGGGAATTCCAGCGGGGATGGGTGAAATTTCTGTCCACATGCAACTCTCTACTGCCAACTGCAAGCTCTGACAATCCTCAGTGGGCCTCATTGGATCGTATTCACACAACTAATCTTTAGCTTTCTGTTTCAGCTTTGGCCAAAACCAGGCGATAAGTTTCTGCTGCAGTTTTTGGGGGGCTGAAAGTGTTTAGATAGTTTCACTAGCAGTTTCGGTTTTGGCACTAGTAGCATGTCACCATCTTGCTCTGACTCCCTTGTATTGTGTGCCAGATGACGACATTTTTGACAGCTTGTACCCTTGGGACTGTTCTGGCAAATTTATGGATGATGATTCTACTAATTTGAGTTTCCTGTTTTATGCTCTTTCAAATTATTTCTCATTTCCTATTCATGACAAGGGGGCAAATATTATCTTTCATAACCTTTGAAATAGTGTGAAATTTTCTGTTGTAGATACTGGAAATAAATACTAAGACGTTGCATGTGCAATTTGGGAGTTTGAGATTAGTCTCTCACTACCAAAGCTTTTGCATTATAACAAAGTTTGCCTATTCAAGTGGTCTGACTATCGCTTCATCTCAGACAACATCCCCCAAAGCCGCCACCTCCCATCTCAAACAGCCCCCTCCCCCAGTATTTCAACCCAGTTTACACTTCCAGATTATAATTTAATTCAGTACTAACACAGGGGACTGGGTGGGTGGGACAAAGTCTCAGAGAAAGGTTCCCACACTTTAGTAAACGCTTCTTGGTCTCTCCCCCAGCCAACTATATAGATGGACATTCCATTCTCAACAGTTCATGCGTTTAGTTTCTCCATAACATCAGGAGCATGATCACTGATCTACTGTAAAAAAATAAATAAATAAATGCATTATGAAGCCTGTTTTGTAAAATCAAATGGCTGCTTCCTTGTCTTTCTAAAGTATTAGCATAAGTTGCAGGTGGGAACATTTACAGCAGCCCTAGAGCATACTTTTTACTGGTTGGTATTTTGTAAATGGTTACTTGAATGCGTATGTGGCTATATCTGGGGTGTAAAGGACTATAATACCACCAAAATGGCCATGTACTTTGCTGCTTGAGGTGTGCACCCCTTTATAAAATTACTCTTTTTTTTTTTTTTTGAGTACACAGGTATTATATAAGTACACACGTACGTCACAGCTCCACCTTCACTGTACTCTGACTATGCACTTGGGAAAACCTCACATGATCTGCATAAAGTTACATGCAGTCTTTCAGTGTGTGTACTTTTTACATGTTATGCACCTGCATAGTTTTAAAAAAATCATTTTCCATATGTTAAAAAGGCTTACATATGAAAAACCTTTATAAAATAACCTTCACTGTTGTTTATCTCCGTATGTAGAAGGTAACTATTCCTACACCTGCCTGCCTAATAAATGTTAATGGACCTGTCTTCCACAAGCGTGTCCAGTCCTTTTTTTTAAACCCAGCTATGGTATTCATTTTGACAACATTCGCCATCAACAAATTCCACCATGAAATTGTACATTGGCTGGAAAAAATACTTCCTCAACTTCTTTTATTTTAAATCTGCTGCCAGTTAGTTTATTGACATGTCCGCTATTCCAAAGACTGGTTCAAAGAATGAATAACCATTCCCGGCTAGCTTGTTCCACCCCATGCATGATTTTATAATCCTCCAACTGGATAACATTCAGGTTGCTGGTGAATTAGATTGATCCAGAGATATTTACAATTTATGTACCAGAGACAGCACTCTGGGGTCCTTTTACAAAGCCGCAGTGAAAAGTGGCCTGCGGTAGTATGGGCATGTTTTTAGGCACGCGCTGGGCCATTTTTTTACCGTGGCTGGCAAAAAGGCTATTTTTTGATGAGCCAGGAAATAGGCCTGTGCTAATATTAAAACTAGCATGCGCATATTTACGGCCTGAGCCCTTACCGCCACCCATTGACCTAACGGTAAGGGCTCACACACTACCCATGCAGCGCGCGCCAACATGGGCGCACTGCTGGCTATAACCAGGAACGCCCTATGGGGTAGAAAATAGAAAATCATTTTCTACTGCGGGATTCTGCTCGCCAAAATCAGAATTACCACCGGGTGCACACACCACCCAAGTGGTAGTGCCAAATAGACGTGCGCTACTCACGCATTAGCCGTGAAAGGGCCCCTCTGATCTTAGAGGACCTTGGGGGACACACCAAGCCAGTCAGGTTTTCAGAGTATCCACAATGAATATGTATGTATGTAAGAGATTTGCATGCAGTGGCTCCATTGTAAGCAAATCTGTCTCATGCACATTCATTGTGGATATCCTGAAAACCTGACTGGCTTGGTATGTCCAAGAACTAGGTTGAGAACCCCTGTCTTAGAGAAAGGTTACTTGGGATAACTCAGGTAGAGATGCAAAGAAGCAGAGCAAGCGTCGTCTCTGTGATGGTGCCAGTTTAACGGAATATCTTCCCAACGACAACTAGTGCCTGTGCAATTTAGGAAATGGCAAAACATTAATAGCTGAAGAAGTTGAAGGAATAATTAAGCAGAGAGATGGGTGAGCTGCTTGAAATATTTGAGAAAATAGGCTGGATGAAGGAAGGGGGATAAGTGTTATTTTTTAATATGATTTTTGTATTTTTATGCTAGTATAAATCTCTTTGGGGTCCTTTTACTAAGTTGTGGTAGAAAGTGGCCTTAGTGCACCTTTCCATGAGTATGTGCTAAAGGCCATTTTTACCGAAGCAGTAGAGAAGTGTGGTAGCCGTGTTAGTCCACTTTTAAAGGTAATCAATAGAAATCAAACAAAATAAAACATGGAAAAGAAAATAAGATGATTCCTTTTTTATTGGACATAACTTAATACATTTCTTGATTAGCTTTCGAAGGTTGCCCTTCTTCGTCAATAAGCAAATGTGCTTTAGTGCATCCCGTGGTAAGCCCTTTAAAACTGCCGTAAGCACATGCTAGCACTCACCACAGCTTAGTAACTGGATCCCTTTGAGTCTAGTGGTAAAAGTACTGAATATAGGGACCCGGTTACTAAGCTGCGTTAGATGCCACTGTGTGCGAGTCTAATCTGGGCACTAAAAATATTTGTGTTATTTTTAGAAGGGGCATATCAGGGGGCAGAGAGTGGGTGTTCCTGCACTAAACAGCGCATCCACATTACTATGCACTAACTGGTTAGCACAGGATTGCCATATGAGCCCTTACTGCCTACAAAATGAGTGGCGGTAAGTGCTTACATGGTAATTTATTGAAGGGAAGGGGACATACAGAGTTCACAATATACCAAAAAGATGCAATAAGAGGAATTTATAAGTGTTAAAGAATACTAGGGCTTACATCAGAACTCCAGATTGTAGGTGATTCTATCCCAGCAGTGTCATCCCATGAACTCTATAAGAGTAAGTATAGGTCTCCAGTGCTCTCTGGTTTTTCCTTTTATGTTCATATTTATGTCCTAACTCAACCATTCAGACCAAACATTCTCCCACATGCGCAACCAAAACAATCATCTTGATGCACTCACTCTCACAAACAGTCCAAGCAGTAGTCATGGCACAGGGTCATACACTGAATTAGCATGGGGCAGTCAGGTCATAGCAGACAAACACTATAAATCTTTGTGGCTGGCATTTCACATGGTAATTTATATAAACGGATGCAAGCTTAATTAGCTGCATATTTTCAAAGCACTTAGCCTTCCAAAGTTCCATAGAAACCTATGGCACTTTGGAAGGCTAAGTGCTTTGAAAATATGCCTCAAAGCACATGGCTCTTAATACAACAAATATAAAATTAGCCATTTTACAGCTGTTGTAAAAATGGCTGTAATGCATGGGAAAACCCCCCGCACGAGAGCACACTAAGGCCATTTTGTTCCATAGCTTAATAAAAGAGCCCCAAAGCAAAGTAAGTAAAGCATATCCCCTCTCAAAACCATCTAACCATATCACAGGGGAGTTGAATTTCTTATGTGAAGTTGTACTTATGAATTGAGGGTGCAGAGTGGGCTTTTCTTATGCTAATTGGTGCATGAGGTGGCGGTAAAGACTTGTGCGCTAATCTTTTGTAGTGGACCACATGCTAATGGCAACATTAGTGCACAGCCATTAATGCCAGAAATTGGCCTTAGCACGGGAAAGACCTATGTAAGGGTACACTAATACCATTTATTTCCTGTACTTTGGTAAAAGGACCCCTAAATCTTTTGTACTCCATATATGGGGGGGGGGGGGGGTGCGGGAGAGGAGGGAGATAGCATGTGAGAAAGCTTCTCTGTTTGCAAAATCATAGAATTATGTAGCACAGCAAAAGATGTGGTGTCATGCTTGCATAGAGCTTAAAAAACTCATTTCTGTGAACTTGGTTTCAGAGCTTAAACGAAAGTGTGCTTGACATGGAAAGAAGTTCAAGTACAAAGACAAAAACACAAATAGGAATAACATCCTTGTACTCTTAACTTTCATCTGTTAACATTTTTTTTTATTTAGTAAGACATCTTTTGTGTGTTTGTCTTTTTGTTTTATAGCTCTGGAGATTCCACAGCAAGAATATGGAATCTAAATGAAAACAACAATGGGAGTTCCACCCAATTAGTTCTAAGGCACTGTATAAGGGAAGGAGGACAAGATGTTCCCAGTAATAAGGATGTGACTTCATTAGACTGGAATGTAAGTGATCGCCACATCATGTGATGTGCTTGTTCTAAATACTCAGTTTTGATTACACAGTAAATTATTTGAAAGCATAGCGTGCAAAATTTTTTATATTCAGTGAAAATGAAGGTTAACAAATAAAGGTGCCTTTTTACTAGGGCTATACCGAATATTCCTATTTGATTCAATTTGGCCTCAAATACATTATTCATATTCGGCTGAATAGAGATTTAAGTTCGAATATGAATAATCCGGGGCTCTTCTGTGCTAAATCCTACTGAAATAAACACTTTGATCTCTGATTTCATATTGCTGCTTTTATTATTATGTTAAAGCTCAGTGCCCATTACACATGTTTATATATGTATTTCTGTTTAATCTTTTAATAATTCTGCCCCTGATGCAACCTTTTTCCAGGCGAAACATGGCCATGTCAGTCACAGATGTTTGAACCTCTGGGAACTTTGGAATATAAATAAAGTCTTTTTGCTTTTTATAAGGTTTGCCTCTTGTTTCTATCCATCATGAAGGAAAGAGGTTTACTGGAGAGAGCACGGGACAGAGTATAAGTCTTGATTCTGTCTCATCTGGGGTAAGACTTATGGAGATTGTGAGCTTGAGCGGAGCAGCCAGCTTTGGTAAGTTCAACTAAAGGTTTAGTTACAACCACTTGGAGGACTGCAAGTTCTACTTGGTGTAAGGGAGGGATCCTGTCTCAGTGCTTGGGACAGTCAGGATGAATGGCAACTCCCATGGAGGCGGTTAAGCGGTGTTCTAACTGTGGGACCCACCAGCTGGCATCGAAGTGTTGCAGTGTGTGCAAGCTGGGAATCCCGCAAAATACGGAGGAAATGGTTGGCGGCGACACATATTTGAATTTTGCACAGAGACTTCAGGCTCTCCGGCAGGGCCAGTGCACAGTTTGATGCAGGAGAATGTGGAAATAGGCACCATTTTGTCGGAGCCGACTGATGAGTGCCAGCCTCTGATCATGCATGGAGCACAGCCACCATTTTACAACCTCAGGGCCTGACAGAACATTTGGTTGCATTGGGATCTTTGTTTTCTCGAGTCTATATTGCTCTTATACCAGGCCTATTGACTGAAGCAGGAACAGTCAGAGTTGCTGCAAATTGCTTCAGTTTCTCTCCCCGCTGCCCCTCCGGCTCCTAGGAGATCTTGTTTAGACCGCCAGGAGAGGGCAGATGAGGCTCTCTGCTTTTCCTTCCTTATCAGATGTGTTCTCAGTCTATTAAGTGGAGCCTCGGAATGAACCATTAGAGGACGGAGAGCTCCTTCCTGAGAGGGGGATGATCCAAAAGAGCTGAGGGTGTTTCATAAAGAGAACCTCAGTGTTCTTATTTCTGAGGTATTGGTGGTGCTTTCCATTGAGGAGCCTTCTGCTTCGGCATCAGGAATTCCATCTTAGTCAATCATGAGTGGGCTTAGAGGTCCTCCTAAAGCCTTCCCTATGCATCCTGACATTCAAGACCTGATTACAGCAGAATGGGACTCACTGGATGTGGGGCTCAGCGTGGTAAGATCCATGGCTTCCTCTACCCATTGGTTCTGGAGGAGAAAGAGAAATTGCAGCTTCCCAGGGTGGACTCCCTTGTTATAGCGATGACTAAGAAATCCATCTTGCAGGTGGAAGGAGGCATTGCCCTAAAAAATCTACAGAATAGGAAGCTAGAAGGTTCACTGAAACAAACCTTTTGAAGTGTGCAGCTCGTTCATGGCAAGAGCATGCCTGAACTGGCATCAGCAGTCTGCAACACAAGATGAGCACTATAATGCCCAGCTGGAGGCAGAGTTGGCCTACTTGGTGGATGCTATTTTATGACATTACAGATTGTGGCCTGCAGTATGTCTATGGATGTCAGCATCTCTAGTTGCGGCATTGGGCAGCAGATGCAGCTTCAAAGTCAGGTCGACTTAAACTGCTATTTTGAGGCAAGTGACTATTTGGAGAAGATATCAGTAACTTGGTGAAGAAACTGGGGGAAACTAAGCCACAAAGTTCCCAGAGGATAAGCCAAAAGCCTCTGGCTTATCCATCTTCAGAGGGCTCTCTGGTCTCGAAACAGCAGACTGTACCAGCCTGGTCATCAGCAAATATGGTCAGAAGTCCCGCTTTTAGTCATGCCAATCTTCCTTTAATGCGAACAGGTTTTTAAATTTTTAATTTTCATGTGAATAAAAAAATTTTTTGGTATCCTCATCCACTCTCCTCACTTTTTGTTTTATATTTCATGGTTTCATGAGGGTTTTCACCTCCTTTTTTGGTTTTTGTTTCCACTCTTGACATCTTCAGGAGTTACGGGAAGAGTGGGCCAAAATCACGTCAGACCAGTGGATTCTGGATATTCTTAAAAAGGTTACAACTTGGAGTTCTCCCACCCTTTCACCCCTATCTTCTTGTAGTCTCCTTGTCGAAAGAAAACAAAGGCAGTCGAGGTTCAGGCCACTGTAGATTCCTTGCTGGCACTCTGGGCCATTGTTCCAGTTCCCCGAGTTGAACAGGGACAAAGCAGATACTCCATCTACTTCATTCTCCCAGGGAAGGGAAGGCACCTTTCGTCCAGTCTTAGATCTCCAAGGTCTAAACTGCTGCTTCTGAGTGTCCCGCTTTTGCATTGAAATGGTAAGAGCAGTCATAGCCTTGGCTCAAGCAGGAGAATTTCTCACTGCCTTCAATCTCAAGGATCTTGCATTTAGCTATATATTCATCGCATCAAAGGTTTCTATGTTTTGTGATGCTGGGCCGTCACTTTCAGTTCAGGGCTTTGCCCTTTGGTTTCGCCACAGCACCAAGAACATTTACCAAGGTTATGATGGTAGTGGGAACCTCCCTTCGGCACCAAGAAATCAGTGTTCACCTGGAGTTTGACAACTGCCTAATTCATGCATCGTTCTATTCAGACAGCGTGGCAGTGACAGACAATTGTTCATCATCTGCAACTATTGGGTTGGGTGATAAATTTTGAGAAGAGCAGACTAATTCCATCGCAGACCCTGGAGTATCTGGGCTTTCTATTCAACACAGCAAGAGAGAGGATCTTTCAGGGGGTGGAAGCTGGTTCAACATATTCGTCTTTTCCTCAGTCATGACATGCTCAGGGTCTGTGACTACTTCCAGGTTCTGGGGTCATTAATGATGGCAGTTGAAGTGGTGCCATGGGCAAGGGCTCATATGCAGCCTTTACAGGAGTCTCTTCTCAGCCGCTGGTCTCTGGTGTCAGAGATGTACAACCTTCACCTTCCTTGGATGCTTGTTGCCAGACATAGTATGCAGTGGTGGATGCCATCTAGGAATTTGACCATTGGAGCTCCATTTCTGTTAACACAATGGGTGGTGGTGACAACAGAGGCCAGCAAGTCAGGTTGGGGAGCTCATCACAAGTTCCATCTTCGCAGGGCACATGAATGGAACAGGAGTCTCAGTGGTTGATAAATTACTTGGAGCTCATGGCAATGCAGAATGCTTTGAATAACAACTCTCCCTTTCTGGCAGGGGCCCTGGTCTGAGTTTTCTGCTACACTGTGATGGTGGTGGCTTATATCAACAAACAAGGCAGGACTTGCAGCCATCCAATGGCTGTGGAGATGGCCTCCCTCATGAGCTGGGCAGAGAAAAATAATCTCTGCTTGTTGGCAGCTCACATCGTGGGTTCTTGAATGTGGAGGTGGACTTTCTCAGCAGGGTTTTCAGCTGATAGTGGACTGATAGGGTTCTCCATTTCTGGACTTCATGACAACAAAATGTAATTCCAAAATGCTCAAGTTCTTCAGCCATTGGAAAGGACTGGGCTCAATGGAGATTGATGCAACCCTAGCCGTAGACATATCTACTGTATGTCTTCCCTCCTTGGCCCATGGTATGCTGCACGTTGAAAAGGATCACATTACACCAGGGTCAAATAATTCTCATAATCCCGGATTGGCCATGGAGGCTGTGGTACGCGCACCTGATACCTGATTCGACTGCTGGACAGGGATCTTCTCCTCTTTTGCAGATACACAGCCTACTGAAGCAAGGTCCAGTGATCATGGAGGATCCGTGCCCCTTTGGTCTTAACAGCTTGGCCTTCAAAAGGGCTCAGTTGAGATGAAAATGTTACTCTGGTTCGGTCATTGCTACCTTGCGTCAGGCTTACAGCCTACTGAAACAAGGTCCAGTGCTCACGGAGGATTCGTGCCCCTTTGGTCTTAATGGCTTGGCCATTGAAAGGGCTCAGTTGAAATGAAAAGGTTATTCTGATTCAGTCATTGCTACCTTGCTTCAGGCTTGGAAATTCTCTACATCCATGGCGTATGTGAGGGTGTGGAGGACGTTCAAGGACTGGTTTTCTCAACATGGAGTTTCTCCCTTCTCTGCTCAGATCACACACATCCTAGTGTTTTTCCAGGCAGGCCTTCAGAAACTATTGGCATTGGGTTCTCTAAAAGTTCAGATTGCAACTTTGGTTTGTTTCAGATGCTGTCTACTGAAGATGTCTCATGTGGCTCACCCAGATATCATTCGATTCTTGCTGGGAGCGGGCCACTTACAGCATCTATTTTGTATTCCGTGTTCAGAATGGAACCTTAATTTAGTTCTTCGGGCTCTGCAGAAGCCTCCTTTTGAGCCACTCTGGAAGGCCTCCTTGACAGATCTTACACTAAAGACAGTGTACTTGGTGGCTGTTGTGTTGGCAAGTAGGGTCTCGGAGCTTCAGGCTCTCTCTTTTTGGGATCCCTTTCTCCACTTTTCAGAGATGGGGTCTCCCTGCACATGTTTCCTTCCTTTCTTCTGAAAGTGGTATCCGCATTTCATCTCAACCAATCTGTGGAGCTTCCATCCTTCCATAGAGAGGACGAAGAGGCTCAGTATTTTTTTGTGAAATGTCTTGATCTGATAATCTAGAAGTCACAAATTGAACAGACTGTGTTTTTTGGAAAACAGAGGCTTGGCCTCATGGCTTCCAAGCCCACAATTGTTAGATGGCTGAAGGAGGCTATTGTATCATCTTATTTGCTTGTGGGGAAGCAGGCTCCTCAGGCTTTGCGGGCTCATTCTACGAGATGTACAGTGACATCCTGGACAGAAATTACCTTACTGTCTCTGGTGGATATTTGCAAGGTGGTGACATGGTCGATGCTGTATACCTTTGTCAAGCACTACAGGGTGGACATTGCGACATGCTCGGAAGACAGTTTTGGGACTTCGGTCTTCAGGGTGGGCAGTATTAGGATACCACCCTCTCTAGGGTAGCTTTTATACATCCCACAGGTTCTGGAGTAGTGGGAAGCTAAGTAATGGAAGGAGAAATTAGGCCTTATCGGATAACTTTCTTTCCATTAGGCCTTCCCAGTATTCCAGAGGCCTGCCCTAGGTTTCTGAGATATTTAGTCGGTGCAAAGTAAAGGGCCAAATAAGGACTGTCACCTTGCATGGTGCTTCCTGCATATCTCATGTTTTCTACAAGTTGAGATGAGAGACGTCCACACATGTTGCTCGTGTGGTTAGTGTTAGGTTAGCGAGTTGTTTTAAGGTTTATTTTGAGTTTCTCCTTACTGCTTGTCTATGTAAATACTATGGAGTTGGACTGGGTGCCAAGAGAGATATGCCTCAGCTTAGTTTAACCAATAATATAAGTACATATATATATCTCCCAATCAGATTAATCAGAACTTTTGATATTAGCCTATCTGTTCTATAGGTGTTCTCAACTGTTCTTGATAAATGGAAGAATAACAGTTAAACTTATGCTGAACAAAACATTTGCCTCAATACATGTTACAGTAACAAAGCACATTAGTGCCCTTTAACACAAGTTAATATGAGCTACCATGTGATACATAGTAATGAGATGCAAAACATACAAATGGATGGAAAAACATCTCATTATTATGTTAATTTAATAACGCAGTTTTGAATATATATGGCCGCCCTTGCTCTCAGTAAAATACTAGTCAATGGCTTAGGCTAAAGAGCTAGGCCTCTACAAGCAAATGGCTCATAATAAGAGTTAGGCTTCTCTTAAAAATCCAAAGTCATCTCTGATACAAACTACATTTTTCTGCAGCACAAGCTGAACTGAGTTCTCAGGGAGCTGGCACGGGAGGGGGTCCTTTGCTCTTATAAACATGCCTGGGATTGGCACCTGTGAGAAGTCATGAGAAAGATGTTTTGGGTTAATGAAAGTAGATAAAGGGGTAGATTAGGTAGTTAGAGAGTACTCAGAAGGAGGGGGGAGCTGAGAAGAGCAGAGTGACCGATGAAGTCATCTCGCCAGCTGTGCTTTGCACTCCTTTTGTGTATAGTTAGAACCTGGGACCCAATGAAGTCACCCTTATCGGTTCCTTATCAACTGATAAGGGATAGCAAGTTCTGCTGACAAAGCTGGATCCCATTGGAATCCATTGGGTTGAGACAGTATAAAGGAAGCACCCTGAGTAGTGTGAGATACAGAGGCAGGTGCAGATGCTGATGGAGGAGAAAGACAGAGCACCACCGAGAGCTGGTGTGTCGTGTGATTCTGTTCCACTGTATTATTGACTGAATTGCTGGTATCCTCATTATTGGGTAATGTATCAATGCTGATTAATACTAATAAACTATATCTCTTTAGCTAATTAAAACTGGGTTCCTCTTTAATTACAGACTTAGCTACTGCTGAGTCTGTACCGAACTGCCATGAGCAGATTCAAGGTTGGGAAAGCTAGATATTTGGAGGGCATATGTAACTTTGCCCAGAGAGATGAGACGGGCCACTGCTTCCGCTGCCTGATTAATAAAGGCAGATTCTGAGAAAATAAACAGTTTACACAAGCCACTTGTCCTAGGAGCATTGGGCCTGATGCACCTGAGCATTTCCTAAAGGGGCCAGCTCTAGCAATCAGGAGCTGCTCCCCCTCCTTCTGCAATGCCATGCCCCTCACCCAGAAGCCTCCTGAAGTACATCCCCCTACTCTAAAGTGCCCCCCCAATAACATCCCCCCACCTTGATTACCACCCCCCATATGACACCTCACTCTAATCATGTCAGCAGCAATCCTCAGTTGTTTGAGCCTCTTCTGCTGCCAAATTCATAATGGTACCAGCAACCCCTGGCAGTAGTTAAGTTGCTTAGGGATCGCTAAGGGAGGGTGGAGGAATGCTTTGTGTGATTTTTTTGAGGGGGGAGGAGGAGGAGGAGTAAGTAACATGGAATCTATCTACCTTTGGGGATCAGGCTAGATATTTGTGACCTTGGTTGGTTAATATTAGATGCTGAATACTTGGGCTCAGTGGACCTTTGGTCTTGCCCAGTATGGCAGTTCTTATGTTTTCTTTCCCAACTTAATTTTGTTTGTTTCCTGTAGCAGATTCAACCTGCTGCTACTTTTTAAGTAAGACCAAACTATATGTAGAAACTGAAATAAAATGTAAGCTACATCTGTAGGACCTTCATTCATAAAATATAAACCCAAAGCAGTTAAAAGTACTGGTTAAAAATGTAATGTAAAATATTATTATCCAGATAATATCAGAAGTGTTGTGAAAAAATTGCAGAATGGCTAGAGTGCACAAAACAGAATATCTGAGTGCCCAGATTTGCATATGGCCGATTGTTTTTCCAGCTTGTAAAACTTGTACCAGGTGCATATTTGACCCTACAAGATAGTCACAATTTTAAAAAATATCGTTAAATCAAAGCAATCTCACTATTTGACAACAACAGCAAAAATGTTCTTGATTATGTTGTAATTACAAAAAAAAAATGGTTTCACTTAAGTCCATGTAAGGTCATTTGTATTTGACTTCTCAACTTACGAGTCCATTTCATTTTCATGGACTAAGAAATTGTACAACTAACCATTCTATCTAACACAACACAGTACCTGGTGATCCCCACTCTGATGATGTCATAAGTACATAAGTAATGCCACACTGGGAAAAGACCAAGGGTACATCGAGCCCAGCATCCTATCCACGATGTCGTTTACAAACACTTGCAAGTTAATTTGCAAAGGAAGTTGTACATTTATTGACAGCTGGGAACAACTATGGAATGCATTACCAAAGGCCATAAAAACAACCCAAGACCACCTCAACTTCCGGAAATCACTGAAGACCGTTTTGTTCGAAAAGGCATACCCTGCGGATCCAACTTAAGTGCCAAACTCAGCTGCACAACAAAACCATAACTTGCAACGAACATTATTTAACTCTTCTTCTCTTGATTTTCTAATGTGTCTGTAACGCATATATCTCATTTCTCTATAACATCACTCTGTATTTGTTTTATCACTGGAGGTGGCTAACGCCTTACAGTACTATGTAAGCCACATTGAGCCTGCAAATAGGTGGGAAAATGTGAGGTACAAATGCAACAAATAAATATAACTTCCTTATCCAGAGGGTTTTTAGTCTCTTTTTGGATAAGCCACACTGTGTAGTGGAGGGACAGAGCATTAGTGTATTCCGGATTGTGGCAATTTTCGGTTGCTATCTAGGTAAGTTATATATTTAGTTTAGTCTACTACTGAATAGCAGACCTAAATTAAAAGGATAGCAACAGTCACCCTTGGACTCTGTTTAGGTCACCCAAAGGTGGGTGCGCAAAGAGACAAGGGCAGTTATACCATACATATACTCTGACACCTTAGCCAATTTCTTTATAACGAAAGTTGACAAGTTAAGGGCCCAGTTACCTAGTATTATAAATACGGTAAATGATATAATCGTGTCAGATCTTTCTGGATCCTGGCACTCATTTGATCTCCCATCTTTTGTGTCATTTCAAAAATTACTATCAAACCTCTCTATCACTTACTGTTCGTTAGACCCTATGCCCTCAGATTGGTTTAAAATTTCCTCCCTGGGTCTATCAGCCCACTTACACTCGATGATAATAAAAACTCCTACAGAAGGAATTATTCCAAAGGTTTTTAAAGAAGCTCTGGTTAAACCATACTTGAAGAAACCCTCACTCGTCCCCCTCTCTCCAAGTAATTACCGTCCCGTTTCCAACCTTCCATTTTTGGCTAAGATATTGGAAACTGTTGTGTTTTCACAATTACAATTGTTCTCAGAATCTATTAATGCATTACACCCTAGACAGTCGGGCTTCAGGCAAGGCTATAGCACAGAGACAGTACTAGCAGCTATCCTAAGTGAATTAAATTCTAGACTTGAACAAAGTCATATTGCTTTGATTATCTGTTTGGACCTATCAGCAGCGTTTGACCTGATTGACCACAGCCTACTACTCAAACATCTGCGGGAACTGGGCGTCTCTGGAACAGTCTACAATTGGTTCTCCTCCTTCCTTAGCAACTGTTCTTTCAAAGTAGTACAGAACTCGTTCACTTCAAAATCCCATTCCATTTCTTGTGGGGTACCACAAGGATCAGTCCTATCACCATTATTGTTTAATTTGTTTGTCAGTCCACTGACGTTACTCATTCAATCTTTGGGAATTAGCTTATATTCTTATGCAGATGACTTCCTCTTAATTCATTATGTAAACCCATTGAATATAGATTTAAAGCCAGTTCAGGACTGTCTCAACGAAGTTGCTAGGTGGCTCTCCAAACACTGTTTGATATTAAATCCTGATAAGACCATAGCGTCCTGGGTAACAGGCCATAGCCCTATGCCATCCTTAATGCTCACATTGTTTAACAATTAGTTCCAGTACAATCATTTTACTAACTAGGTGTGATTATAGCCTCTGCTCTTTCCTTCAATGACCAAATATCTGATGTAGTAAAAAAGTCTTTTTACCATCTAAGGAAATTGTGTTCTATCAGAAATGCTATTGATAAAGACTCCTCATGTATCCTAGCTTACGCCTATATTACAACATGTTTTTGATTACTGTAACATTATTTAGACAGAGATAAGAGAAGTGGGAAAAGTAAACCAGGCTTATCCAAAGAACTGGGACCAAACAAATAATTAATAATAAAATCAACACAGTTTATTAATGTTTCCTTAGAAATGACTCAACGCAACATTGTGTTTCGGCCTGGCGGCCTGCATCAGGAGTCTTATGTCTTAAGGAAAGACTGATGGTCTAATTTTACATTTAGGTTGAAAAACAGAAGGCTTGAAATAGCAACATAAAGTTGATCTTAAAAAAGACCGTTGTGTCAAACCGTAAGGCACTGGAGTATGCACTGATGCAATAGTGAAGCAAATAGCAGATAGCAAACAGCCTTTCAAAATCAACCAGGGAAGAAGAATCATACACTCATTTCCATATATCTCTAAAAATTAATTTTTTTAAAAACTGCTTTTGAAATATGATCTCTTTTGTTGATAAAGAAAACCACACAGGTATGACATAAATTGCTTTATGCAATAAAGAGGGCTATAATTTAGATACCGTATTTTTCGGATTATAAGACGCACTTTTTTCCCCCCAAATTTGGGAGGAAAATGGGGGGTGCGTCTTATAGTCCGAAGGTAGAGATTTCCCTCCCTCCCTCCGAGTTCGGGATCGCCTGCCTGCCTGCCCGCCCTCCCTCCCTCCCTCCAAGTTCGGGATCGCCCTCCTCCCCGGCCCTGTCACCACTTCTCCCTACTCACGCGATCTTCCCTGGTGGTCTAGTGACATCGGGGCAGGAAAGAGCCCCCTCTTTCCTGCCTCTCCATCCTTCTGTATGCAGCCTGATGGTCTCGGTGAGATTCAAAATGGCCGCCGAGACTTCAATTATCGGCGGCCATTTTGAATCTCGCCGAGACCGTCAGGCAGCATACAGGAGGATGGAGAGCAGCGCGCTGGGCAGGAAAGAGGGGGCTCTTTCCTGCCCCGACGTCACTAGACCACCAGGGAAGATCGCGTGATGTGAGTAGGGAGAAGTGGTGACAGGGCCGGGGGGAGGGCGATCCCGAACTCGGAGGGAGGGATTCGGACAAGACGCACCGGAGCACCTAGGTTTTAGAGGAGGGAAAAAGGAAAAAAAAATTTCCTATTTCCCTTCTCTAAAACCTAGGTGCGTCTTATGGTCCGGTGCGTCTTATAGTCCGAAAAATACGGTAATTATGTATGACTGATCTCTTGTTTGGATGTTTCATTTGTGCTATCCTATCAGAAAATGGATTTCCTAGTTTAAATTATATACTTTGTTATTGTATATTTTTAGATGTATAAACTGTTCTGATTTGCAATGCAATAAGTGATGGTATAGTAAACAAATAATAAACTAATCAGGCATTAATCAATAATTGGTGTTAATTGGCAGTCATTAGGAGTTGCACGCAGATCTGCCCTATGCCCTATTCTATAACATATGCACCTAAGTTATATGGTGGGAACTCCAAAAGGGGGCGTGGCCATGGGAGGAGCAGGGGCAGGTCAGGAGCATTCCCAGTATATAGGCGTGATGTTATAGAATAATATCATTTATGCCACTAGTTGAGCGCCAGCTTTTAGCGTGTATAAATGCTCTTTCCAAAGTTAGGTACAAGATGCACGCTAAGCAAGCATTCTGTAAAAGTCGTTCCGCGCAGATCGCCCTTTGCAGAATACTAGCTTAGCACGAATCATCCCAATGTCTAACTTTGGGCTTCGTTTACTGACTTCCTCCCTCAGCATTTACCATATTATATTCAGCTATTTACGTGCTGCATTTGATATTAAAATTAAAATGCTGACCACTACTGCTCATAATTCCTAGCATTTTTTAAGATTCATAGTTCTGTTCTTTAACTGTACCTTGTGATATTTCCACTTGAATTCATGGATTGTTTTAATACAATCTTTTGTTCTCCTTGTATCATATTCATTCTCCTGTTATTACTTTTGTCTTCCTCAGAGCGAAGGAACACTTTTGGCCACGGGCTCATATGATGGTTTTGCCAGAATATGGACAGAAGATGGTGAGTTATGACGTTGATATTTTATCTGAAGGAAGCAAACTTTTTTTTTTTTTTAGATAATTCATTTGGGACTTTATAATTTGTTGCCTGGAAAGACAGATTAAGATGAATGCTTTGTATCCAAAAGGATCCCAGAGGCACATGGACATGAAGTGACTTGACAGTGTCTCACACAGAGTTGGTAGCAAATGGGAATCTTGAACTTATGACTCGTGATTTTTCAGTGTTTCTGTTACAAGACCATGCCTGCATCCTTCAGATGCAACAAAGACCACCTGACTTCAGTAGTTAAAACATATCATCATCCTTGGATAAGTGTTATGTTGGTCAGTTTAAATTTTTCACCGGTATAGCCATTAGAATTCTGTGCTTTCTTACTGAGTAGATACAGTTGACAAGTTGTATTATGATGATAGATTAGAGTGCTACATTGCTGGGACCCCCATTTACTCCTCTCCTTAGGTCTTCTGAAATTTCTGTTGATTGTGGCATGATGAATTCCCACTACATTTTATGCTGAATACCAAACTGAAAGCCATTTGGACCTTGACATAGGACAGGATACCCAAACTCAGTTGTGCAGGTTTATTCAACAGATTGGTTTATTGACCAATGAATAAATTGTGCAAAAGAAATTAGGAGTTCTCCTATTTTTTTCACAAAAGAATACTGAGAGCCCAATTTCACATTGAATGTAGAGATCGGAACTGAGACATCCAGATCAGCATGTTCTCATTTCCAATAGATCGAGAACCTTTTGTAAAATACCTGTAGGAGTGCACATGTATTTGTTGACACATGCAGTGGGATGAGCCATTTTACAAATATATATTTAGGGCCCTGTTTACTAAGCTGCGCCAGAAGTGTGTTAGCATTTTTAGTGCACGCTAAGCATTATCATGCGCTAACCGTGTAAATATCCATAATAATCCTATGGGCGTCTACACAGTTAGCATGTGCTAATTTTAGCATTCGCTAAAAATGCTAGCGCACCTTAGTAAACAGGGGCCTTACTTATTTATCAAATTTATATCCCGCCTATCCAATAGATCTAAACAGGTTACAACTTACACTCATAAAAGTTAACACATAACTTAAAACTAAAACATATCATACAATAAAACATACAGCAACTCATAAAATTAAAAGGAATCAAAATTCAGTATAAAATTAACTTAATCAGCAAGATGCCTCATGAAACAAAAAAGTCTAACGCATTTCCAGAAGAAGCATGTTCCACATTGTTGGTCCCGCTACAAAAAAAATATACAAGCACACTCTTTGTCAAGACGAACTTGACGAATAGAAGGAACATCTAAAAGGCAGTGACCTTGTGATTTCGGATTCCTTGAAGGTCGATAAACTTTCAGGCTTTGAGCAGTGGTTAACTGGGCATCATTATGTGGGGCTTTAAAAACCAACATCAAAATTTTAAACTTAATGCGCCAAAAAATGGGGCAACCATTGAAGCTTCACAAGTTAAGGAGTAACATGATCAACCTTACTCAGCCCTCCAATTAACTGAGCAGCAGAACCCGGCAGCTTCTACGTGGAGCTGACGGCACTTAAACATGGAAGTGGTGCTTCTTCCATACATACTGCCTCATTTTACAAACCTGCACCTGTAAGTGCTGCCAATTTAGGGGCTGTTTTGCAGCATTGTAGTTCCCACCTCCAGCATGCGCCATGTCTAGCGTGACAAAAATATTTTTTATTTTTGTAGGTCCAGCGCAGGAGCCCTTACCATCATCTAAAGAGTGCAGAGCCATTTCTTTTTTGGGGAGCTGAATGCAACCTTTTACCTGCTGCAGTAAAAGGGGGCCCCTTTTACCGCAGCTTGATAAAAGGGGCCCTTAGCGAGGCACAATTTTAAATATGGTTGTGTTTTGGAGGTGGACATAAACTGCATGGGTTTAAGGAAAACAACTCCTTTAATCCCTCATGTAAGCCGTAGGTGAGATGAGCACTTCAAAAAAAAAAATTGGTGCTGCTTTTGAGCTTGTGTAAAAAAACTCGACATGGAAACATTTCCCTATTCATATATATTCCTTTTCTAAAATGGAGAATATACATTTACTGCTTCTTTTACAAAGCCGCGCTAGTGATTTCTGCATGGCAAAGAAGAGAAAGCCAGTTCAATTCCTGTAGGCTTCCTCTCGTTTGCCACGGGGGAATTGCTAGCTCGGCTTTGTACATAAGTATTGCCATACTGGGACAGACCAAAGGTCCATCAAGCCCAGCATCCTGTTTCCAACAGTGGCCAATCCAGGTCACAAATACCTGACAAGATCCCCCAAAAGCACAAAAC
Source organism: Microcaecilia unicolor (assembly GCF_901765095.1). Taxonomy (NCBI): domain Eukaryota; kingdom Metazoa; phylum Chordata; class Amphibia; order Gymnophiona; family Siphonopidae; genus Microcaecilia; species Microcaecilia unicolor. Next base: position 280,186,027 of record NC_044034.1, on the reverse strand, counting down.
ATTTTATACTGCTTATCCCAGAAATAATGGATTTTCCCCAAGTCCAATTTAATAATGGTCTATGGACTTTTTCCTTTAGGAAGCCGTCCAAAGAAGCCCTTAAATTTTAGGGGCCCTTGTACTAAGCCGTAAAAGCATCTACACGCACCCAGTGTGCACCAAAATGGAGTTACCGCCCGGCTATTGCATGGCTCTTGTGGTAATTTTATTTTTGGCATGCATCCAATACGAGCATACAAAAAATAATTTTTATTTTCGGACCTTCATATTGGACATGCGCCAAGTGGCATTTGACGCGCACAGGTCATTACTGCCTGGTTACCATGTGAGACTTTACCGCTAGCTCAATGGATGGCGGTAAGGTCTCAGACCCAAAATGGATGCGCGGCAATTTTCATTTTGCTGCACGTCCATTTTTGGCAAAAATTTTAAAAAGGCATTTTTTACAGGCGCACTGAAAACTGATTCTGCGCGCGCCCAAAACACACGTCTACACAACCGCAGGCCATTTTTCAATGTGCCTTTGTAAAAGGGCCCCTTAGTTTCATCCAACCTCACCTAAACCATTTTCACTTGACATCTCAGTGTAGTATAGATCTCCATGTGTAGACACTGTCTTTCAGAAATATTTACACGTGTATACCCAAGAAAATGCAGCTATTTACACGTGGGTATGTTTCTAAAGTAATGGCCTTATTGTTCAATGTTTCTATTAAATAAATAAATTAAAAATATATCTTTTTTTTTGTGTGTGTTACTTATTCAGTGGAGTTATCTTTCACTCTTACCAGGGTTTAATTTTGATTCTAAACATGCTCTCTGTTTAAATTGTGCTAAAATAGACAATCCTAGGGGACTTGCAAACTTTTCTGAGCACTGTATATAAGAAAAGTAATTAATGAAAAATTGAGTTGCAAGTTTAGTGGTGACTTGGAAGTGCTATGATATATCATACAATCACTGCTTCCCATTAAAATCCACAAATAGAGGACCGACAGCATCAGGCAGGGCAATGGAAAATCAAAAAGCATTTCTGCTTAGTTTGTGGGTGTTCAAATAATTAGTATATTTTTTGTATTAATATTACTACTACTATTAGAATTCCTGGTTGTAAACTGCAGTGGACAAGTTTTAAAACCTGGAGAAGTGGTTTATAAATGAACAAATCAAAGTTAAAGGGTCTGGCCTAGTTTCTTGACCATAGCACTGCAGTTCAGGAGTCATGGGGTAAATTAACCTACAGAATACCTGGCTGAGGTAGCTTATACTCTCAGGAAGAGGTACAGAAGTTAATACTACTGCATCAGCCATCACATCACCCCCCACCCCCAAACCACCAAACTGATGATCCCATGGCACCCACCAAACCCCTTCCCATGATTATGATATTTTAAAACAAAATATTCCCTGGTGTCTAGTTGCACCCCTCCCTCTCTACCCCCCTGACCCAACCTACAACTTAAAAACAAACAAAAAACTCTTCCCTGACATAACTGACTCCTTCACTCTCCTGACTTTACAAATACATCCTGGTGTCTAATGGCATCCTCGTCCCTCTCCCCCCACCCAACCCCTGACTTAAAAAAAACAAATCTTTCCTTGGTGTCTAGTAGCTCCCCCTTATCCCTTCCCCAGGCCTCCCCAGACCCCAGCTCTGAGCATGCACAGAAGTGTCCGTCATCTGTGGCTGAAGCTTCCTGCTGGCTTCCTTGCTTCTGAGGCAGCACAGAGGGTGACTTAGCCAGCAAATCTCTTCAGCTAGCAGGGCTTGGGCCTCCCCGGCAGCAAAGTTGGGAGCTGGGGGGGGGAGAACAGCTGAGAGGAGGTGTTTGGCTCCCTCCCCTCCCCCCCTCGAATCTACCCCTGGCCTCCAAAAATTGAACTTTGGCTACACTTGTGCCACTAATGTGAGCAAAAGAATTTGTATCATCCTAATATGCCATCCGTGGGAAGGGAAACATTACAAAAAAAAAAGACAAAGTATATTTTTTTTCAATAAAACAAATCATTTAAAGAAAATTGACTTCACTTATTTATACTTACTATCATCCCTTTATAGCTGTCACACTGCCAGCAGGACTTTATTTTTAATAATTTATCAGGAAATTGGGATAAATCAAAATTATTAAGAAGTTCTGTTTCCCATCTGGCTTTGTTTCATTTCTGAGATGTAAGAACTGTGGCGTTCGTAGGATGAGGTACAGTGCAACTTGTTATCAGATGCCCATACAGGCATATGCCTGATACATGTAAAATATGAATAATATATAACCAGGTTCAGTTAGAGTGTTTAAGAAGAAGAGGTATGATTGTTTCGACTCATTTTTATTCTTTAAAAAATAATTGTAGTAGCGCTCTCAATTATCCAACTGTCCGTCCTAATTAGGTAGGTAAGTAGATCATTTTTCTCTGGATGGAGAAAAAAGAGCAGCAGAAAATAATTTTGTGATTTACATATTTTCATATTTCAGGGAACCTTGCAAGCACCTTAGGTCAGCACAAAGGGCCCATCTTTGCTCTGAAATGGAACAAGAAGGGAAATTACATTCTGAGCGCCGGTGTTGATAAAGTAAGTATTGGAGAAGAGAAAAGGCAGTGACAGCAGAAATTCTCTAGAAGATTAAATTGTTCCATTTCAGCTCCTGGAAGTGATATTGCTAGTATGAATTTGGGTATCTGGGGAACCCCTCAAGAGCCATGGGGTCTTGGGTCTTGATAGACTATTCTCTCCTCACCATGTGATTCAGCATAACATTTTCAGCATCAACAACAAACCTAAAATTTACATACAGCTAACTGGCAACCTTCCTGGAAGTCCAACTGCAATGTTTGCATTTCTCCACCTACTGGAAATGAACATTTTATAAAGACCACAGAAGGTTATGATTTTGAAATCTGTATATATATTTTTCCTGTGACAGCAAGAATGGGAATGGCTCGTGTTCTCCTGAGAATAGAAATACAGAAAATAGCATAACTAGAGGGTAATTTCATAAGGTAGTTTCCATATGTGAAGCATGTCTTACATATGGAAAAGGGCTCTTCTTAAAATTGTTTAGGGGTTATACATATATAAAATGATTGTGCCTGCATTTACTCGATCTTTGCACAGGCATTCTTGCAGGTGTTTGGGTGGAGCTGAGGCAAAGCTTCAATGTACTCTCTCACTTTATAAAATGGAGGAGTGGCCTAGTGGTTAGGGTGGTTAGGGTGGTGGACTTTGGTCCTGGGGAACTAAGGAACTGAGTTTGATTCCCACTTCAGGCACAGGCAGCTCCTTGTGACTCTGGGCAAGTCACTTAACCCTCCATTGCCCCAGGTACAAATAAGTACCTGTATATAATATGTAAGCCGCATTGAGCCTGCCATGAGTGGGAAAGCGTGGGGTACAAATGTAATAAAAATAAATAAAATATTGGAGCTGTTCTATAACTTGGTTCCAAGTTGTAGGTTCCACAATGGGGCACACTTTAGGGCACATAAATCAGGCCTAAAAAAATGGGTGCTGAAAAAACCCCCCACTTAAGCACTATTCTGAAAGCTGTGCCTAAAGTTAGGCGTGGTTTATAGAATAACATTTTAGTCCTGGGGTTCGCGTGTAAATTTAGGTGCATCCATTTGCACCATCGAAAATATGGTACAAATGCCCCTGCTTAAATTTATGTCCCTTATTCAGTAATTGCACGCATAACCCTAAACCACACCCACAAACCACCCATGACCCTTCCATTTCCAAGCCTTCTTTTTTGTGCCACATGTAAAGTTTTAGGCGTGTACATCTTAATTGATTCCATTTATCACAAATTTCTTGTTAAAAGGCCAATTATTGGCACTAACTGGCTCATTCAATTAAATTGCATGCACACAAATTGGGCACACGTCCAAATTTGCGCATATGTTTTTTGGTGACTTTTATAGAATTAGGGGGTAGGTGCCAGTTCTCTAATGGCTTCAGGGTGCACCTAAACTTATAGAATACTAGCGCTATTCTCTAAAACATAGGCACACCTACTTTTGAGGGGGCTGGTATAAGTTTGCTTGCCTAAGGGGCCCTTTTACAAAGCGGCGGTAGGGCTACCACATGTGTAGCATGCGCACCAAATCGACACTACTGCCCAGTTAGCGTGCCCACCCAACAGTAGTGTCAAAGTTGGCATGCGCTGTTTCCCGTGGTAGAAAATATTTTTCTATTTTCTACCACGGATGCGTTCCCAGTAGTAATCGGCAGTGCGGCTATATTGGTGCATGCTGCATGAGTACCATGAGTGTAGCGCTTGAGCCCTTACCGCTAGGTCAATGGGTGGTGGTAAGGCCTCAATCAGTAAATAGCTACTTTTAATTCTAGGGCATGGCCATTTACTGCCCCCATTAAAACAAGCTTTTCTTCCCATCCGTGGTAAAAAATGGCCCAGCACACGCCAAAAACACGTGCCGATACTACTGCAGGTCACTTTTTACCATGGCTTAGTAAAAGTATCCCTAAGTGTGTCATGCAATACGTGGAACTGATAGTATTCTACTTACATCTATAAGTAGCGCTTATGCACATAACTGGTAATTGGTGCCTCTGATGCGCATAAGTGCTATTATTGTATAACTTATGCATGCACTTTCCCGTGGATTCTATAACTTGCCACCCAAATTTGGGTGCCCAAAATAACATGCAATCCTGAGATCTGCATGCAGTAAACTAGTTAATGAATTAATAATCAATAATTAGCTGTTAATTGGCTCTCATTTGGAATTGCTGGCTCTATATGATTCTGTAAAGATCTGTGCCTAAATCCTTTTGCACACAGCCCAAGAGGGGGCGTGGGTATCGGTGGTGCATGGGCTGGTCAGTGGCGTTCCAAAGAATTGCATGCATGTTACAGAATTTTGGGGGCTATGTGCTCACCAGGATTTACACCAGGTTACAGTTGGTATAAGTCTTTGTTCCCACTGGAATACGTACTAAGGACCTTATTCTATAAAGGTTATGCTCATAAATTTAAGTTCTTAAATGTATGCTAAATCTATGTTGCCCTTTTACTAAGTGGTGGTAAGCCTACCAATCTGGAGTTACCACCGGCCCAACGTGGTCATCGGCAGTAGTTCAACCCCCAGCACACAGCATTTCTGGCGCTAGCAGAAATACTCAAAAATTATTTCCACAAGGGGTTTACCCAGTGGTAATCTGGAAGCGCCATGCGCAACCCAGTTACTGCCAGGTTAGTGTGGGAGCCCTTACCGCCACCTCAGTGGGTGGCGGCAAGTGTTCCCCCACATGGCCACGCGGTAAGAGCAGTCTTACCGCATAGCCATGACTTTTTTTCGGCTTTTTTTACCTGCTGCGGTAAAAAGGGCCTCAGCGAGCGGGAAAAATGCCCCCCCCCCCCCCATTGCTAGCGCAGGGCCCTTTTTACCGCAGCAGTGGCGGCGTGGCCTAGTGGTTAGGGTGGCCTAGTGGTTAGGGTGGTGGACTTTGGTCCTGAGGAACTGAGTTCGATTCCCGGCACAGGCAGCTCCTTGTGACTCTGGGCAAGTCACTTAACCCTTCATTGCCCGCCGCATTGAGCCTGCCATGAGTGGGAAAGCGCGGGGTACAAATGTAACAAAAAATAAAATAAAAGGACCCCAATGAGCATAATAGGCCCTAAATTAGCAGCATAAATTTAAGAGCATAACCTTTATAGAATTAGGACTTAAGCGCTACTTTATAAAAAGCGCTCATTTTTATACTTCATAGAATAGCACTGAGCGGAAATTTTTCCCAGCACCTACTTTTCAGTACCATTTACTGAATCTGGCCCTTAGTGCCTAACATTAGGTGTCAAGTTATAGAACTACCCTTTATATGTATACCTAGAGAGTACAAACACATATTTTTACTTTCTGAACAGGTGAAAATTTGTATGGGAGACCATTGAAGCCTGCTTTATAATGGCACAGTGGCAGGCACTTAATTTTTCACTGCAGTCCGGGTACAATATTAAGTTATGTTTCTTTAATTATTTCTATTCTTAGACAACAATAATCTGGGATGCTCATACAGGAGAAGCCAAACAGCAGTTTCCTTTCCACTCAGGTAATTATAATTGATAAAAATACATTTTTAGTGAATAGCACATTTGAATGAAGCATTCATCAAAGATCTGAATGTTAAGTTTTCCAGCTGTAGACAGGTTGAAGTAAAGATCAACAAGTTGCAAATCATGCCTTTCATTTGCACAACAGCTTATTTACTATCATCTGAAGCCACAAGGTTCACGTTTTCTCCCTTTTCTCTCAACCTCCCTCCATTTTATCCCAAATGATGCCTTTTTTCAGATCAAATACATTGATGAGTCACATTTTTTTTTGCTGGCCCATAAAAAGATGTTACCTACAACCTGTTTGTTGATCCTATATTTCTGTGTATCTTAGTGAACTAACTTGGCAATTATTCTCCTTCATTGACCCACAGACAAAAATATAATTTTGCTATCAAATTGAATAAATAGAGCTTTTTAAGAAGAGCTGTCCTTTCCCAAACACAAATTTGTTGACCTTAGAAGAAGTACAAAAGTGATTGAAAAAGAGAGGTGGTCATAACATATAGGGACTGATAATGCTTATGACTTGAGGTGCTTTGTATAGAGTGGAGGAGTGGCCTAGAGGTTAGAGCGCCGGTCTTACAATCCAGAGGTGGCCGGTTCAAATCCCACTGCTGCTCCTTGTGATCTTGGGCAAGTCACTTAACCCTCCATTGCCTCAGGTACAAACTTAGATTGTGAGCCCTCCAGGGACGGGGAATTACCCAGTGTACCTGAATGTGACTCGCCTTGAGCTACTACTGAAAAAGGTGTGAGCAAAATCTAAATAAAAATAAATAAATATCATTCATGATGGCTAAAGAATTAGAAGAAGGTCTGGTTTTCCTAAATCTATTCCACAGATGAGAGCATCGTCCATTATATTGCCTTCACAGTTGCAGAAGAGAGTTCATGGGTTGGTGTCTACAGTTACAAGCATATTCTATAACAACGTGCGTAACTTAATTGGCAACAAGTCAATCAGCATTGATAACAGCACTTAACAAGCAATAATGAGCACTAATTGGCAGTAATTAGAATTTACACACACAACTCAATAAGCATATTCTGTAATGTAGTGCGCCTAACTTCTCACGTGTGCAGGCAAAAAGTGGCATGGTTATGTGTGGGGAAATAGGCATTTCGTGGGAATTCTGAAATTTACTGGCATATTTATAGAAATCTATGTGCCAGGATTTACAACATGTTTTCATTGGTGTAAATGGTGGCATGTAGTTTTAGGTGCTAGGATATCGACTAAGTTTATTCTATATACCGCGCCTAAATCTAGGCACCACTTATAGAATACACATGGAAATGTTTTCTTAGCTGATTTTTTTTAGGCACCATATATATGTTTTGTGTTTCACATTTACACCTCTAATTAGGGGCGTGAAAACATTTTGATGACAGATATTCTGCACGATGTGTTAGAGACGGTTTTTTATTAACATTTCTTTAAGTTTACATTTGGTAAATACTTCCATATGTCAGGTGCACTGTAACTTTGTCTGCCCTGCACAAATTAATAACATCACTTTTCAGGTGCATTTCTGTCATCCTCTGTGGAATTGTTGTGCTCTGACTCCTAAAAGCCAACATCTGTGCTGTAATGTGATATAACTGCTGAAAGATTTACACCTCCAGAACATCTGAAGTTAGGCTGGTTCAGGTCTGTGTCCATTGCAAACAAACTGCAATTTTCCAGTAATTTGTGCTGCAAAACACACTCCAGGTGGCCTTGTCTTACCTTCTCTTCACATCCATCTTTCAATTTGCAGTGTTGTGTAACAGTTTATATCTGCATTAGTATGATTGGAATGTAGCACATTCACTTTCAATAGGCTGGTGCAAAATGGTGATAATGAATAGTTTTACTGGTTGACATTTACCCAGTGAGCATAGTAGAACGTTTGGTAATTGATGCTCATTCTTACAGATTGCATTGTAGACAGGTCTTTTGATTTGGAATCAGATTTCTTTAGATGATAAGTACCGAAGGAAAATGTTTATGCTGTATTTCTCTCACCAAATTTAAATGCTATGATAATCGGCGAGCAGTACCTTTTAAAACCCATTCTATTTAGGGGGGAAGTTACCAATGTGGGCTACCATTAAGATGGGTTGTTTTATTTTTAACGTGGGTTATTAGTAACTAGGTCTCATTGCATAAAATGGCACCTGTGCTAAAAGCAAGAGTTAGTGGTCAAGTATGAAAAAAAGATTGCGTTGGAGGCAAGGACCTTCTAGGTGGCTGGAGGAGGTCTACACTTCACTTCTTTAAAACAGACCCTGTTTAAATGGTTAGCATCGGACCACATATTAGCTAGAGAGACTGGCTTCACTAAAGAGATGGGCAGTAACTGCCAGATGCACCAAGGTCCTGGTAAAGAATTGATCTGTATTTCCACCTCAGTAAAAATTACTGATTTAGAAACAGAGATTCCCAAAGCGAAAACCATGCAAATGAGCTTCTCACTGCTTTTGTGAACACTTATTTGCATGCGATAGGAAGCCAGTTGGTCAGCTGAGCATGCGCAGAACAGCCAATCGCTAAGCATGGCTGCTCTGTGCATGCTCAGAGTGGCACTTGTATACAGCTTTCATGCATGCAAAGAAGCTGTGTGTATGAAAGCTGATGTAGTTTTTTTTCCCCTGAGCTCAGGGGTGCTTGGTGTCTTCCCTTTGGGCTGGAGCAGTGGCTGACGGACAAACCCATGTTGGGGTCCGGCGTCTTCCCTGCTTCCGGGAAAAAAGTGGCATCTGCCTCCAGGGGTAAAGAAACAGATCAAGGATTTGCATAGCTCGTGTGGAAAAGCTTTGGTGTGTCGTGTTTCTCCCCTTCTCCTACTTGGGACAGTGAAGAACTGTCAGGACCGATAGCTTCAGACCTCCCGTTAAATTTTCCACGGTAAAGGTAGGAGCTGCTTGTGTGCATCGCTCGAAGAACAGCTGTACATCGCTTGAAGAACAGCTGTACATCACTTTGCATGTACATTTGTATAGTTATTAGCTCATTATATTGACTTTGCATACAATTTTCGTTAGCTGCTACCATGACAGGAGGTTGGGAGGCAGGGCTAGTGCTGGGCAGACTTCTACGGTCTATGCCCTGAAAATGGTAGATACAAATCAAGGTCAGGTATACATATAAAGTAGCACATATGAGTTTGTCTTGTTGGGCAGACTGGATGGACCGTACAGGTCTTTTTCTGCCGTCACTTACTATGTTACTATGTTATGTAACCCATCTTAACAGTAGCTTATGCTGATAACTTTCCCCCCTTAGAGTCTTAAACATTCTTCATAGCTCTCATAATATGTTGTTTCGAGGGCTGTACAACTCATGCGATCTCTTCTTGCCATTCTTACCTCACAGCCCCTGCTCTGGATGTGGACTGGCAGAACAACACCACGTTTGCTTCCTGTAGCACTGACATGTGCATCCACGTATGCAGGCTCGGCTGCGATCGCCCAGTCAAAACATTTCAAGGACACACAGTAAGTCACTGTCCCGGCTTCAGGTAGAGCCAGGTCATTGCCAGAACTAAGTTAGTAATGTTAAGCTGTTTGTCATGGTTACAGGATGATTGAAAGGATTTTATCCGTCACCCATAAAAGTTAGTGACTCACTTTAGATAGACTTTTTCGTGGTTATGCATTTAAGGAAAAACTGGTAAATTTATTTAAAAACAGTGTACATCTTCAATGTTAAATACTCTCCAGTGGCTAGAGTAAAATCTTTTGAGATTTAACACATTTTGAACTATCTCATATAGTTCTGGCACTTATAATGTCAGCCATAGTACAATTACAGTATATACACAATATGTTTTCACATTCTGACTAAAAATACAATTCAAAATGCATTCACTGATCTTCTCAATGTGCTCTGCACTTTTATTATGAAAGAACATGTAAATTACGCAGGTAAATCAGAACAAAAAAACAAGTAAAATGAAAATGTCTCGATTATGTAAGTTTTCACATCCCATTACTCAGTACTTAGAGGCATGCCCCCACCCTCACCCCCCTTTTTTTTTTAGCAATAACAGCAATGAGTCATTTATAATAAGTGACTTCCAGCTCTGCACAGCAGGACTGGTACAGTTTTGCTCATTCTTCTTGGCAGAATAGCTGGGATCATCTGCAAACTGCAGTCTTCGAGTCTTGCCTCTGATTTTCTGTTGGATTGAAGATCTGGGGTTTAATTTGGCTGCCTGAGAACATTCACTTTCTTCTTGCTGAGCCACTCCATTGCTACTTTTGCATTGATCTTAGATCACTATTCAACTGAAAGGTGAACCTTCTCCCCAGTCTCAGATCATGGCGGACTGGAACAGGTTAAACTCCAGGTTCTACCTGTACTTTGCCCTATGCATCTTCCCCTCAGTCTTCAAATCCTTCCCATCCCCACTATTGCAACAAATCCCCACAACATAATGCTGCCACCACCAGGCTTCACTGTAGGGATGGTGTTATCAGGATGATGGGCTGTATTTTGTTTTAATGATGCTTATTGCTTAGCAGTGAGACCAAATGTGCCATTTTGATCTCATTAGACCATATAATGTTCTCCTTACACAGTGCTGTGGCCTCTAAATGTTTGCTTGCAAATGCCATGTGGTTTCCTTCTTCCCCTCGTCCTAGACAGGCCATGTGAATGAAGTAATATTGAGATTGTTGAACAGTCAGCAGTTTCCCCAGTCTCAACCAAAAACCACTGTACTTCTAAAGTAATCTTAGGCCTCACAGTTTTTCTTCATGATGCTGTGATGGCTGATTAGGGGTCCGGTTCAAGTCAGCACAGAAGAAAGCCAGTCGACTACATTGAATGAGGTTTATGTGGAGGGGCATAATTGAACGAAAACGTCTATCTCCATGGGCGTTTATCTCCGAGAACGGGTCCGTGAAGGGGCGGACCGAACCGTATTTTCGAAAAAAATAGACGTCCATGTTTTATTCGACAATTTGTGAGCTGGGCGTTTTTGTTTTTCAGTGATAATGGAAAATGAAAGCGCCCAGCTCAAAAATGAATAAATCCAAGGCATTTGTTCGTGGGAGGGGCCAGGAGTCGTAGTGCACTGGTCCCCCTCACATGCCAGGACACCATCCGGGCACCCTAGGGGGCACTTTTACAAAAACAAAAAAAAAGGTAAAAGAGCTCCCAGGTGCATAGCACCCTTCCCTTGTGTGTTGAGCCCCCCAAATCCCCCTCAAAACCCACTGCACACAAGTCTACACCATTACTATAGCCCTAAGGGGTGAAGGGGGGCACCTACATGTGGGTACAGTGGGTTTGGGGGGGGTTGGATGACTAAGCATTAAGCAGCACAATTGTAACAGGTAGGGGGGGGATGGGCCTGGGTCCACCTGCCCGAAGTCCACTGCACCCCCTAACAACTGCTCCAGGGACCGGCATACTGCTGCCAGGGAGGTGGGTATGACATTTGAGGGTGAAAATAATAAAAGGTTGTGAAACATCATTTTTTGTGGTGGGAGGGGGTTAGTGACCACTGGGGGAGTCAGGGGAGATCATCCCCGATTCCCTCTGGTGGTAATCTGGTCATTTAGGGCACTTTTTGGGGCCTTATTCGTGAAAAAACAGGGTCCAGGAAAAGTGCCCTAAATTCTAGCTACAAACGCATACTTGTTTTCCATTATCGGCGAAAGGCGCCCATCTTTGTTCGGGTGATAACCATGCCCCAGTCCCGCCTTCACCACGCCTCTGACACGCCCCCGTCAACTTTGTACGCTTCCGCGATGGAGTGCAGTTGAAAACGTCCAAGTTCGGCTTTCGATTATACCGCGTTATTTGTTTTTGGGAGATAAACGCCTATCTCCCGATTTAGGTCGCAATATAGGCGTTTTTGTCTTTCGATTATAAGCTGGAAAGAGTCCTGGCAAATAAAATTAATAGCAGAAATCCTGGGTATTTCTTTTTTTATTATAACCAACGTCCATTTATTTTTGTTGCTAGTAGAGAATGACAAGGGGATAAAACTTGTCCCTGCCCCCTCCCCGTAGGTTCTGTTTCTGTCCCCACCCCATCCCTGTGTGCTCTGTTCTCATTTGCAGAAGCCTCGAACACTTATGATTTTATATTTAAATCTTTTTATTAAAGTACTCTATTTCTCACTCCGGAATGGCGATTGCCATTACGGCATAATGTAAGCCACATTGAGCCTGCAAATAGGTGGGAAAATGTGGGATACAAATGCTGCAAATAAATAAATAATTAAAAAGAAACGATTTGCAGCTATAATAAACCCTCCCACCACCACCACTCTCTACCCTTCCAACCCCAATCCTAATCCACCCTGTTTAAAATGTCCAGGAGTACAAAATACAACCCATTCTGTATGCCCTGGAGTGAGAAATATGCCCTATGAAGCACTGTTATGATTTTGTAATTTGTGGATGAATAAGAAGTCGTCAACAATATCAGGATTCAGTCTAGCTCTCCTCTCTTCCACAGTCCCTCCTGCAATAGAAGATGTCTTCTTAGAAGATGTGCTGGTAGCAGGATGTACAGGACCCCCCCATGCAAATTTTGCTAGCTGTGACCAGCATGTTTGCTTGTTTTTCCAAAAAATAAAACTATTGTCGTCTACATCAATCAAACAGTCCACTTCATTAACAGGCTTCAAAGTAGAGAATGACATGGGGACAAAAAGTTTGTCCCCGTCCTTACAGGTTCTGTCCCCATCCCTGCCCCATCCCTGTGGAATCTGCTCCCACCCCGTCAGCCCTGTCCCCATCCCCGCAGTTACTGCGGGTCCCCGTCCCCATGTCATTCTCTAGTTACTAGTATTTCTACTTGATCATTTTCTTTTAAGAGAAAAAAATTGAAGCTGCATGAATGAAAATCAAGGAGAACATGTTCAACTGCAAAATGTGTATATTCAAGGATTTAGATTTGTAGTCACTGTAATACTTCAGTTACCGCCGTAATTTTTTCTTACAAATTTATTTGCATATTTTGCCAGTGGCTTTTGCTTCTGGGTGGGAAATTGGTTTCCTTGTATACAGAAGAGTAACCGCTTCTGTTGTTCTTGCTGTCTGTCAAATCTGTCATAACAGAAAAGTAAAATCGGAGTGCCCCCTGCTGGGCACCAGAGATATTGCAAGGGACTCGTATATAAACCTGAATGTAAACAAATCTTTATTTTCAGAATGAAGTTAATGCAATCAAGTGGGACCCCTCTGGTATGCTGCTAGCATCCTGCTCTGATGACATGACATTGAAGGTAATCTACTTTGATCAGATGGCTTGACACTGCAGTCCTGTCTTTTGCACTGAAATGTAATTTATCTGCTTATCAGTCGATTTCAGGTGTAAAGGCCATGTTTTGACTAGTTAGCTTCTGCGTCACCTCTTCAGGGGCCTCTTTTACAAAGCCGTGCTACCGATTTTTGGTGCGGCAAATGAAACCCATTAGGTTCCTATGGGCTTCCTCTCATTTGCCACATGGAAATTGTTAGCTCAACTTTGTAAAAGAGGCCGTATGCTAAACATGTAAGCTGCATTTTTACAGCTCATTGGTGTTCATTTTTTTAATATTAACTTATTAAACATATGCAATAAGAACACAGCAACAGCATTGTGGGTTTACAACGTAAAAGCTAACTGAGCTTTATGGTTCAGTAAAGACTCCCCTCCACATTTCATGCTACCATTTGCTCAGTGGTAAAAGCAGTTAGCTTAGTGGGGTTTAAAAAAGGTTTGGATAGCTTCCTAAAGGAAAAGTCCATAAGCCATTATTAAAATGGACTTGGGAAAATCCACTGCTTATTTCGGGGATAAGCAGCATAAAATGTGTTATACTGATTAGGGATCTTGCCAGGTACTTGTGACCTGGATTGGCTACTGTTGGAAACAGGATACTGTTCTTGATGGACCTTCGGTCTGCCCAGTGTGTCTCAAAATGACTGGTTACTTGCCTGCTGACCAAGGACACAATGGAAAATAGCAAAGGCAGAACTCGCCTTCCTCAGTTTCATGTCCAGCTGAGGCTCTGCATCCCTCTTGCAACTGTGAAGTACTCACTGGTAACAGAGTAATACACAAAGGGAGAGACATACAAGAAATATCTCCACAAGATGGAGGAATAGGAATAAAAAGAGATGAACCAGGAGGGTTGGGGGGCCTTCTGACCGTGGAAGCTGCATACCATACTTGTAACATTGCGGAAGAAGAGAGCCTCAGAAATCCTAAAACAGTATACCCATTCAATATCAGATTGTTTCTTTATGAAGCTTAGTTATTTTCCAAAGGGAGCATTTCAGCCTAATTGATTCAGGAAGGGCTGGTAAGATGAGTTATATTGTGCAAACAACTGTGACTTTCTCATGGTGTCTTCTAACAGACTATCATAGCCCCCTGATGGTCCATATAGGGTTACAGCCACCTAAGCATGAACAAGAACATAAGAGTAGCCATACTGGGTCAGAACAATGGTCCATCTAGCCCAGTATCCTGCTTCCAACAGTGGCCAATCCAGGTCACAAGTACCTGGCAGAAACCTGATTAGCAGCAACATTCTATGCTACAAATCCCGGGGCAAACAGTGGCTTTCCCCATGTCCATCTCAATAACAGACTATGGATTGTACCTCTAGGAACTTGTCCAAACCTTTTTTGACCCCAGAAAGGCTAACCACTGTTCCTTCGGTAGTGAGTTCCAGAGCTTAACTATTCTTTGAGTGAAAAATATTTCCTTCTATTTTAAAACAATTTCCATAGAACTTCATTGAATGTCACCTGGTCTTTGTACTTTTTGAAAGAGTGAAAAATCGATTCACTTCTACCCGTTCTACACAATATTTTATACACCTAAATCATATCCTCCCTCAGCTGTCTCTTTTCCAAGCTGGAGAACCCTAACCTCTTTAGCTTTTCCTCATATGGGAGGAGTTCCATCCTCTTTTATCATTTTGGTTGTCCTTCCTTGAACCTTTTCTAATTCAGCTATATCTTTTTTGAGATATGGCAGCCAGAATTGAATCCAGTACTCAAGGTGAGGTTGCTCCATGGAGCGATACAGAGGCATTATAATATTCTTGGTCTTATTTTGCATCCCTTTCCTAATAATTCCTAGCATCCTGTTCGCTTTTTTGCCCAACACCACCACACACTGGGCAAAATGCTTTCTAATGAGCCTACTATGTTCCAAATTAGTGAAATAATAATTTTTAATTGCAAAGTTCCCTTTCATATACTGTAGGTGTATGGTAGTGTTTTCCTATGGTCCTGTACATGCACAAAAGCAATATTTCAGCTTACCTGACATGATAGTTCAAACCGCTGCTTTGAAACTGAACTCTCTTAACAGTGAACAATCTGTCGCAGAGCTGATAACGTTTGTGGTTTGCTTTTTCTGCACGGATTACGCCCCACCAGTGCTGTCAGCCTCAGGCCAGTTTGTGACCCTTTCATGGGTGATACGGCTTTATGGTATGGTATTGTCAATTAAAGGTATGATTTTGAATTTGAAATATTGGAAGAAAGTCTAGCCATAAAAATATTTTTGATAATGAAGGATGAGGCTTTTTGCCATTAGAGGAAAACTTCAGTAATGAGAAAGGGAAATGCCTCGGCCTCATCCTAAATTTAGAAATGGATTAGATGAAATGACAGAATGTATAACACGATGACTTGGTCTTACCTTTGCAGTACACACAAGGTTTAAAGAGCAGGTTTCCAGATATTAACTTCTATCTTCAGGCTCCCCCTTGTGGTGAATTGTACAAATCACAATGAATAAATACACAGGGCTGTAGAGCTGTCCTCTTCATTCTACACAGTTTAATTTAAATGTGTTGCCTCTTAAGGTGCTGTTGTGGTGCACAAATATGTGAACAACTCCCTTCCTTTGGGGAGTTCGTACTTCTTAATTTAAAAAAAAATAATTTTAATTGATAATAGTGAACTGGTGGTATAGTGGAGACATTGTAAAGTTGAGGGAGGAGGAGGAGGTAACAGAAGCTGTATCCCATTATGCTCTATATAAGGTAGAGGGTATGAGGAATAGCTAGTAAATTCAGCCCATCATGATTTAAGGGTGGAGGCGTAGGAAGAAGGTCTTTCCCTAATTTAGTGAGATTCTGAGGAGACCTGCGAGAAAAGTAGCCCATGTGCCCTAGTAGTAAGCATTTTTCTCCATGGACACAGAATACAGGCCCCTCGATATTCAGACAACCCAGACTTTACCTACCATTAGCGATACCACCACAAAGGTCTTTTTAAAGACCGATCTTTAGTGTCATAAGATTAAAAGACAAGACATTGAAGATTTTGTTCATTTATTTATTCAAAAGACTCCTGAAGCAGGTCCTGTGTTGAGTCCATGATCAATAAATGTTCTTGAGGTATTGAGTTTGTTTTCCTTGTCTCTGGAGTCCCTGGTCCATTTCCCACTTTGTTTACGTTTGTCACTTACCTCATCCATTCTCTCCTTCTCCTTTCCTGTGGCAATGACTGTATTGCTTGTCCAGTGCAGAAGCAATTGAGACTTGCAGCTGGTCAGCAGTCCCTGCCCCACCATTGGTTTAGCAGATGCAAGTGAACTCTTGTGCACAGGAAGCAAGAGCAGCCACTGCTGACTCCCTGGTCACTTATGGGGAGATTCTATATATGCACCTAAAAAAATGTGCTGAAATCAGTGCTGACTAAACATATTCTATAATTGGTGCCTAGATTTAGGCGCCGATTATAGCATACACTTAGTTGATATTTCAGCACCTAAATCTACGCGTATCCATTAACACCAACGAATATGTGGCATAAATCCCAGCGCATAGATTTCGGTGCACTGGGCCAAATTCTGTTAACTATGTGCGTAGATTTCGGAATGCTCACAAAATGCCCATAACCATGCCCCTTTTTGCCTGCGCACGTTAGAAGTTTGGCGCACGTTGTTACAGCATACTCTTGGTGAGTTATGTGCCTAAATTCTAATCAGTGCCCGTTAGTGCTCATTATTGCTTGTTAAGTGCTGTTATCAGCGCTCATTAGCTTAAGTTTGTTAAGTTACATTGTTATAGAATCCGTGCCGAAGGCGCACTATATGGAATCCGGGGGTTAGGGGCTAATTCTTTAAAGAGCTATCTAGTTTTATGCAGCAAGAATGCACGTAAATGCTGGCATTTTAGTCATTTAGGGACCCTTTTACTAAAGCTTAGCGTGTACTAATGGAATTAGAGCGCACCAAACACTAAGGTCGTCTTTTACTAAGGCGCGCTCTGTTTTTAGCGCGCACTAAAATTGCGGGCGCTCTAAACGTTAGAGATGCCAATAGGAATGCATTGGCAAAGACCCTCTTAAGGGCCCGATATTCAGACCATGAGAGTTAATCAGGCTAACTACCGTGGTCGGTGCTAAGCCTGGATATTCAGTCCTGAACCATCTCCAGTGACAGGCATTGATTATCTGGTTTATTTTTGGCCAGTTCAAATTTAACCAACCAACCAAGTTGATATTCAGCACTGGCGAGTTGAATTTGAACCGGCCAAAGGTAGGCCTGGTAGTTACACGGCCAAATATGGCTACCAAACTTGCGCTGATAATCGGCGGATAGCCAGTTATATCAGTGATATAACCGGCTAATTGTGAGCATTTAACCGGACAGGTGCCGAGTCTGGCCAGTTAGTTGCTTTTGAATATCAGGGGGTAAGAAGCCTATATGTATAAAATGGGCTTATTAGCATTTAGCGCATGCTAAGCTGTAGTAAAAGGCCCCCCCTAGGTTCATATATGCATACGCATGCATAAATGACTATTTTCCAGCTAATCAGTGTTCTGGAAGTATGCAGAATGGTACGAACTTTGCATCCGGGAATTCAAATGGGTGGAGCGTGGATGTAAATTATGAAATCTTATATCTTTGTACGTTCTTTTGCAGTCTAGACATGAGCATTTTTACTGGCTCCATGGCTGGTGTAAATATGCATAAAGGACTGGATTCAGTAAATGGCACCTAAAATTTGGGCGCTGGAAAAAAACGGCATGGCGCTATGCTATCAAGAGCACCCCGAGGTGAGGGCACTTCACAGAATAGCACTTAGAGCCCATTCCCACACCCAAATTTGGGTACCAGTATTTATGTCAGCTTAAACCTGGTAACCTAGTGTAACCGCTGGTGCCCAACTTAGGCATTTGGGCATGGGAATAGCGTTATTCTATAACTCTGCATGCAAATTTTTAGAAGCCCCTACCATGCCCCTGGCCACTCCCCTGTTTGAGTTTTACACTAGGGGATTTCGGTGCTCAGGGTTCTAGAATAGCACACAGGAAGATGCACTCACAAAATCGAATTACTGCCAGTTAACTGCAGTGATTGATTGACATCAATTTATTGCTATTTAATGGCTTGTTAGCTAATTAATTTGCACATGCATCTTCAATCCACGCCCAAATTTTGGTGCCCAAGTTAGGTGGGGAGTGACTTAGACTAGTATTCTATACAGAAAAGTAGGTGCATGTTTTTCTTTATAAAATGGGCTCCAAGTTTGTTCTTTCCTAGTGCCTAAATTTTGGTGCTCCTTTATAGAATTAACCTCCTAATGCCCGACATTGCAATCAGTCCACGGTATGGACATCACTAATAGAATTCTGCCATGTTTCTGAATAAATTCAATTCATTGTGGAGAGTGTGTGAAGGAAGAAGTGAGAAAGCTTCATAATGACCAAACCTGCTTATTTTTCTTTCTTGACCTTCCCTAGATTTGGAGTATGAAACAAGACACGTGTGTGCACGACCTTCAGGCTCACAGCAAAGAGATTTATACCATCAAGTGGAGCCCCACAGGACCCGGCACCAATAACCCAAATTCTAACATCATGTTGGCAAGGTATTAAAATAGAATGAGTAGGAAAGCCAATGACGAACACCTGGAAAAGCTTTGTGGGTTTTCAACTCTCCAGAAATAGCTAGTCTTTGGCAACCTTCTCAAAACAGTTGTAATTGTGCTTGATGCATGATAGGGGAGCTGTACAGAGTATCCCTAATCTTAGCTAGAAAAGCAGATGCAATGGCTTGTATCAGCAGCCCCTTTCTCACGCAGGGCCAGTGTTACATGTGAAGGGCCCAAATCCAATTAACAAGCTGTGCCTCCTTCAGCTTCAGGCAGTCTTTCATTTGGCCTCACCTTGACTTAAAAAATGGATTAAATGAAGTGGCAGACTGTATAACTCAGCAACAGAGAAAACCAAAAGAAAGGCCTCAAAACATGAGTAGAGTGACAGTACGCAGTGGGAAATACTAGACAAACAAGCAAATAGTCCAAATGTGGCAGCTCTATATTACAGAAACTTAAAAAAGGAGTCCTTTTTCAAATTTCTACAATAAAGGGCATTTGCTCATTTGTCTGTATTTTCCACTGCTGTTAGTGGCAGAATGTATACTCTCACCTTTGTAGTACACACAAGAGGGTCCTTTTACTAAGGTGCGCCGAAACGTGGCCTGCGCTGGTGTAGATGTGTGTATCGGGCGTGCGCAGGTCCATTTTTCAGCGCACCTGCAAAAAAAGGCCTTTTTTTGACTGAAAATGGATGTGCGGCAAAATGAAAATTGGCGCGCGTCCATTTTGGGCCTAAGACCTTACCGCCATCCATTCACTTAGCGGTAAGGTCTCGTGCGTTAACCAGACAGTAATCGTCAGTGGCGCACGTAAAAAATGAAATTACCTCCCAGGCCACGAGACAGCCGGGCAGTATTTCCGAATTGGTGCACGTTGGGCACATGTGGGCGCCTACGCGGCTTAGTAAAAGGGCCCCAAGGATTTGAGAGCAGGTTCTGAGACCTTGTCTCCTGCCTTCAAGCTCTCCCTTGTGCCCTGATCATGACTGAATAGATATGGATGGGCTGGATTGTAATTTTTAAGGGGCTTCAACGTTAGCTTCAGAACATTTAGTACAGGAACAGTGCTGGGCAGACTTTTACGGTCTGTGCCCTAAGAAATGCAGGGACAAATCAAACTCGGGTATACATATAAAGTATTATATTTATTTATTTATTTATTTATTTATTTGTTACTTATATCCCACATTTTCCCACACATGCAGGCGCAATGTGGCTTACAGAGAATTACATAAGAGTACAAACTTAACAGCTTAGGCAAGCATAAAGAAGTAAACATGGGGGAAGAAACTAACAAAGTGAACTAAGTAGGGTAAGGGACAAGGGATGTTTTAATCAACATGGTAAATTGAGGGATAAGTCTTAGCAAAGAGGAATGTCTTTAACAACTTCTTAAAAAGGGCATGGTCCACTTGAGTTTTAAGGTGGCGTGGTAACGTGTTCCAGTATTTGGGACTCCAGTAACGGAAAGACGAGGCGAAGATTTTCTTATACTTGACTCCCTTACAATTCGGGAAATGGAGGTGAAGATAGGACCGAGCAGCAGGGTTGGCATTTCTAGGCGGAAGGTCAATCAAGGGGAACATGTATTCCGGGGCATCCCCATAGATGATTTTATGTGTTAGGGAGCAGATCTTAAAAGCAATGCGCTCCTGTACAGGTAGCCAATGAAGTTTAAAGCGTAGGGGGTCAGCGTATACCATGTAAAATAAGTTTATCTTGCTGGGCAGACTGGATGGACCGTTCAGGTCTTTATCTGCCGTTATTTACTATGTTACTATGTTATCCACAGATTAAAAAATCATAACAGTGCTTCATTGGGCATATTTCTCCCCCGCTAGGGCATACAGAATGGATTGTATTTTGTACCCCTGGACGTTTTAACAGGGTGGATTAGGATTCCTTAGGGTAGTAGAAGTCAGCTATTATTGGGCTTGAAAGGGTAGAGGGTGATGGTGGTGGGGGGGTTAGTATAGTTGCTCATTGTTATTATTGTTTTCTATTTTGGATTTATAAACAGCACATTGTTCCTTTTTATACTTTAATAAAAAGATTTAAATATAAAATCATAAGACAGATGAGGACAGATCCCACGGGGATGGGATGAGGACAGAACCTGTGGTGACGGGACAGGGATGGATACGGGACCTGCGGGGATGGGATGGGGAAGATACAGGACCCACAGGGATGGGGCGGGGTTGAGGACAATCTTTGTCCCCGTGTCATTCTCTAATAGAGAGTAACCTCTTATGCTTTGACACTGCTACCCTGACTATGAAATTCTCAGCTGTACTTCACAAAGAAATAAAGGTCAGATAACAAGGTGCAAGCAATAACTCTGTTGTAGAAAAGCAAAACAATTTGTGGCACTCATTTCTTGACCCCACATACCAAAATCCGCAGTCTCCTCTCTTGAATGCAGTAGATTAAAGGGATGAAAATCCTCTGTGTCATCTCAAATGGAACAGAGTCTAAGTTGTAATGAAAAAGATAAAAGAACTAGCTAGAAACCAGAGCAAGGAGGAAAAGTGAAAACAAGAAAAATCTTTTTGTTATTGTTCCCATGCAAAGGTTAAACCCAACAAAAGATGAATTGCTTTCATGACTGGATCAAGGCTTCCCTAACATTTCAAGCAAATTGCTGTTTCTCAGAAGGAATGACCCAACAAGTTGATACAATTCCACTGTAGTCTCACTAGAAATCAGATTCCATTTGCCTTCCCCAGGGGTGGATTCAAGCACTGAAAGTGCTATTCAGCATGAAAGGTCCACCATAAAGCCACAAATTACTCCATGAAGCACATTAATAGAGCTTAGATAACCATCAATAGCCTGATACTCATGTACAGTGTCAGAATTAAATGAGTAGAGCCAAAAATCTTTACATAACCATTATCTTTTCTTGCTAACAACAGAGAAGATTGGTTTTACCTTTCTTCTGTCTTTGGTGAGCACCTGGATCATTTATTTTTTTTATTTTTTTTGTTACATTTATACCCTGCGCTTTCCCACTCATGGCAGGCAAAATGCAGCTTACCTGGGGCAATGGAGGGTTAAGTGACTTGCCCAGAGTCACAAGGAGCTGCCTGTGCCCGAAGTGGGAATTGAACTCAGTTCCTCAGTTCCCCAGGACCAAAGTCTACCACCCTAACCACTATGCCACTCCTCCACTGCTTCTTACTTTTTTTTGTGGGTAACGTGGTAGAGTAGCCGTGTTATTTTACTTTTTAAGGTAGTAAATAGAAATAAGGCGACACACAGAAAAGAAAGTAAGATGATACCTTTTTTTATTGTACTAACTTAATACATTTATTTATTAGCTTTTGAAGGTAACCCTTTTTCTGATCAGAAATTCAGAAATGAGCAAATGACATATTTTTGATATTCTGATATATGTCATAATTTGCTCATTTCTGAATTTCTGATCTGAAGAAGAAGGGTTACCTTCGAAAGCTAATCAAATCATCTTACTTTCTTTTCTTTTCTTTGTCTTGTTTATATTTCTATTTATTACCTTATTTTTTATTGGATTAGGCCAGTGGTTCTCAACCCAGTCCTCGGTACACACCCAGGCAGTTGAGTTTTCAGGATTTTCACAATGAATATGCTTGAGTGAGATTTGCATGCATTGCTTCCAGTGTATGCACAGTTGTTTCATGCATATTCATTTTCCATATGCTGAAAAGTAAAACCAGAGTGGCTGGGTATATCTGAGAACTGGGTTGAGAACCCAGCATTAACCTAATACCTTTGAGAGTTAAGTGGAACTTGTAAGCTTTCATCTTTTGCCCTATGTTCCCTATCGGGCTCAGTGTTCCAATCGGCAACATTTTTTGATGGTTCCTTCAGTCCGGGAGGTTCCGTTAGCTACCTTTAGTGTAGTTGGACCAACACTGTGGAATGCCCTCCCATTATCTGGGGTGTCCTTTTACTATGCCGCTGTAAAAGGTGGCCTGCGGTAGTGTGGGCGTATGTATTAGGCGTGCGCCAGTTCAGTTTTTACCACTTCTGGATAAATGGGACAGGAAAAGGGCATGTGGTAAAACTGAATCCAGCGCGTACCTAAAACCGGCCTGAGCCCTTAACGCCACCCATTGATCTAGCGGTAAAGGCTCATGTGCTATGTGTGTGGTGACCGGTCAGCGCACGCCAACTGCCAACTACTGCCGGAAACACCACGCATGGGAGGGAATAAATAGCCTCTCAGGCATTACGGGCGTGCAGCAAATCCAAAATTACCACCAGGGGGCATGCTGGCATGGCTGTAGTCTCGTTTTGGTGCACACTGCACATGCGTAGAGCCTACTGCGGCTTAGTAAAAGGGCCCCTGGGTGCTTAGATGGCGCTCATCCCATGTTTAAAACTAAGTTCAAGACACACTTTTTTAAAATAGCTTTTAAGGTATGAATTTGACCATTTTGCAAGCAGGCTACCTTCTTCCTCGGGACGCTATTGGAATGCAACGATTTGCTGTCTTTTTCTGTAGACTCTTATTTCTTTTCCTTTATTTTGAATATGTAAACAGCTTTGATGGCTTGTCTTTACGCTGAATCAAATAAATGTAACCTTGAATCTTGCATTGATAAAAGCATAAGATGAGGGGTGGAGGCAGTCGGACCTGGGTGGGATATCTTTCTAGACCATTATTTTTGTTAACATCCCATGATAAACCTTGAGAGACTCATGAGAGGTAAGATATGGAAACCAAGTATGACTGACAGTAACAGGAAAGCTTTGATTGGTAGTGGGTGAAGGCACCCTGTCTCTGCAGTCCCTTTGTGCTTGTTTCATAGTATATGGTGGATATCATTAAGCAACTCAGCAGAAAGGCAGCCACCTAACTTAGAGGCAGATGCAGCAACCAAACGTAAAAAAAATCAAAATCGTTAAAGTCCCTAACGATTTTTAAAAAACGAAGAATGCACCAAAAAAAAAAGTCACACATGCTCAGATCGGTATTCAAACGTACAATGTATCAAAGAATCACAATACACATCGGTAATCGGCCCCTAAATCATGCGCAGAGCAGCCAAGCGTTTTGCTGGCTGCTCTGCGCATGCTGCAAACGTAAAAACAAACAAAAAAAAAAGCCACAACACATACACGTGGCTACCCGGTCAGCAAAATCCAAAAACAAAGGATCGGGAGGGGGCAAGGGCGCTCATCAGGAACGTCCTGTATGGACGGCCTTGCCCCCCCCCCCCCCCCCGCTGCTCCCCACTTTCCGCCGCTCCCCCCCCCCCCCCGAAAAAGCAAAATGCTAGCTGCCCCGGTCCCCCTCCCTTCCTGTTCCTGTGTTCTGCAGAGCTAACTCCGCCTACGTCAGAAGGAGGCGGGGCCTGGGCCAGGGAAGAAGAGACGTCATGGAGACTCTACAACCAACACAATAGATCTTCCTGCCCGTGCAGCGCTTCTGAAAAAGGTGAGAGGCGCTGCTCGGGTCGTTAATAGGGAGGGGGGTCTTGGTGGAGGGGGGGAGCGGCGTAGTCGACCTCAGGGGGGGCAGCGGGGGCGGGGCACGGGGCAGAAGAATGACGGGAGGCGGAGTTAGCTCTGCAGAACACAGGAACAGGAAGGGAGGGGGACCGGGGCAGCTAGCATTTTGCTTTTTCGGGGGGGGGGGGGGAGCGGCGGAAAGTGGGGAGCAGCGGGGGGGGGGGCAAGGCCGTCCATACAGGACGCTCCTGATGAGCGCCCTTGCCCCCTCCCGATCCTTTTTTTATTTTTTTTATTTGATGTGTTTTCTGACGTCCTTTGGACCAATCACAGCGCTTTTAGCTCTGCTAATACGCTGGGATTGGCTCAAAGTTTGTTTATTTTTTCACTTAATGATTTTTCCTGGCACAGAGCTGTCCTAACGAGAGGTCCAGACCTCTCGTTAGATTTCCTGCCTTTTTCCTGCGTAAAGGCAATCGGAAAAGGTTAGTGCATGTCGTTTCAATGGGGTTTTCACACTAATTGCTCATCTCCATTCCGTTTTCGTTAGCTGCTGGCTTCCTCGGTAAAAGCCCTTTGATGCATGCAACGGATCAAATTTTCCTCGTTGGAGGGTCATTAAAGGCTCATTTAGCTTTAGTGCATCTGCCTCTTAACTACTAGTGCTGAAAATTTTCATTGGCTGTCTGTTTCCTCCCACCCTGTCCCTCTTCTTCCCTTTTGAGCAATTAAATTGTAAACCTTTGCTCAGCAGGGGAAGACTTTCCAAACATTGGGTCTGGCTGGTTAACTACCAGAATATCAAATGTTTTGCATTCCTGGGTAGTTCTTAGGTTCCTGTTTAGAAACCTGATCTTTTAACACATTCTTCAATTCCAAACTTGAAAAAGGAAGCTATACAGTTGTTTTTATACAAAAAGTACCCTCTGCTGTCAGATGCATTTAGTCTGCAAACTTCCAGTTCCCAACCTTTATATAAAAAAGTATTTGTTGCATCCTGATAACCTACACCATACTATTGCTTATGTTCCCACCAAGTAGACAGACCCCTTAAAATGCCTACCAAATTCCTAAGATAAAGCAGTGTAAAACCTCCAGGGAATAAGTATGTCATCTGTACTTAAAATACCTGGGCTACTGAGTCATTAGTTTGGTTTGATTGTTGAATAAGTTGTGACATAACAATAAAGAAATGTGAACACAAAAGAATAAAAAACAGAAAGAAAACCACTGTACAAGTAGTACTTGTAATAATGTACAACCCATATCTTAAATTTTAAAAAAATGAAAAGCCAATGAGCTTTGTTCTTGAATAATGAATCTCTTAAAGAAATAACTGTCATATGAAAACTGCCCTACCTCGTTCACTGTGCCACAGTGCAAGGACTTTTAGCCACAGGTAGTGGGAGTGGTTCCTGGTTGGGAGTGTGTGATGCTTTCCACGAAAAGCCTATCTGCACGGCAAAATTCTGTGGGTACTTTGAACCTGTGTTTGTATTGTTGTTTAAGTTGTGATATGTTTTGATTATTTCTTATGTTTTAGTGTGTGCTTCACTAGAAATAGGTGGATTATAAATGATTTAAAATGAAATAAGTAGTTTTTGAAGGGAAATTAGGCATGTGCTTTCACTTTGAAATTTGATGCTAAGTCCGCAGATACAAAGTATATGCAGGCTTATCAACAATGGACTAGATTTTATATTTTATTTATTTATATTTGCTCACACATTTTTCAGTATTATTATTATTTGTTGCATTTGTATCCCACATTTTCCCACCTCTGCAGGCTCAATGTGGTTTACAATACATCATGAGTAACAGAAGTACATGAAAAAGTATACATTTCGTGATAACTGAAGGATTTTGGGTAGCATGATAATGATAAAACATGATAGTGTATTAAGCAAACATATTAAGAAGTATTTAAGAAATATATAAGAGTTATATAAGAAAATATACATTTAGTAGTAGCTAAAGGATCTTGTAGCTCAAAGTGAGTTACATTCAGGTACATGGGGTATTTCCATGTCCCTGGAGGGCTCACAATCTAATTTTGTACCTGAGGCAATAGAGAGTCATATGGCACTTGAAAATTCCACATGGAAAAAAACTATGCCTAGTCGTATCCTGTAAAGTACGCCTAAAGATTATAGAATAGGCTTAAATTTCCGCGCAGTATATAGAAAAACTCCCAACGCCTCTCCATGCGACCAAATGTAGTCATGGCCATTTATGCCGTAATTTACTTGGCGTAAATCCTGATGCCTAAATTAGGCACAGAACGGATGTATTCTATAACAACGCGCATAGATTTTAGAAATGCCCATGCCTCACCCTTGGCCACGCTCCCTTTTCAACTATGTGGCTTAGAATTTAGGCATGCCAAATTCCTATGGGCCCTGCTGCAGACAACTTGAGCTAAGCTTTAGTAAACAACCCCTTAGCGAGTTGTAATGCCAGTTGGTTCTGATATTTGCTTTTTAACATCCAATTAACAGTGCTGATTAGCTAGTTAACCAATTCAATTACGCGCATTGTTATAGAATATGCTTCGATATCAGCATGGAAATTAAGGTGCCATATATAGAACCCTGGGGAAAGTGACCAGTTTGTTGATTGGGGGGGGGGGGCGTGAAAATCTATAATATTTTTTTAGCTGACTCAGCACCGACATAGTGAAGGGAGTTTAACCCGACAAGATAACTCTCAGGAATATATCGCTTTGTTCATCTTTATTTCTACTTACCAGCTCATAAAAATTGAGCTGGATGAAAATGATCTGAGCATAGATGTGTGTTCAGTGATCTAATTGCATTTTCTTATGGTGTTTTCATAGTGCTTCGTTTGATTCTACTGTTCGGCTTTGGGATGTGGAACGAGGTGTTTGTATCCATACGTTAACCAAACATCAAGAGCCTGTCTACAGTGTAGCCTTTAGCCCTGATGGAAAATATTTGGCCAGTGGGTCATTTGATAAATGTGTTCATATATGGAACACTCAGGTAAGCTCCAGCCAAATCTCATAAGAAGAGTTTCAGAATAAACACCAAGGATCAACCAAGGAAGAAATCTAAATGCTTAATCATGCTGGGGTTACTGTTTAATAGATATATTCCAGGCTTGAAACAGGCACTGTTTACTTTGACTGCCAGTTGGAAGGAGGTAGGAATTCCTTCAGTACAGCTTTCACAAACTCAGTTGAGTTACATTTACCACATGGAAAAATTGACAGCTATTCGCAGAAAGCCATTGACAAACTAGGAGAAGGTGGAGGGGTTCATTGAAAGTTCACAATTTTCTTTATGTGTGAATCAGCTTGGAGTTCAGATGGGGAGGGGAGGGTTAGGGGTTAGTGCTGGTGATTGGGAAGTTGGGGGAATTTTGCTGTATGAGAATAGTTGGGGGGGCACAGTAGTGGGTGGGGTAAGTAAAATTTGTGTCTAAACTTTGATTTATATAAATATGGAGGTTACAGATGCTGTTATTTGGCTGTTTGTTATTGTTTATACACATCATTTCCATAAGATTGATGGCTTGTACTTTGTTGAGTTATTGTTGTTTTCTTGAAGTATTGCTGTAGTTTTTAAATAAAAGCCTTTATTAAATAAAAAATCAGGCTGGGGGTTGATATTCAGAAGAGTAAATTCTATAACTTTGTGACTAGAACTACATGCGTAAAAAGGCTCCTTTAGTTTGCCTTTATGCGAACAAGTGCACTAGGCACTATTCGGTAAAGTAGCGTCTAAGTGGTATGGCACATAACTTCAAGATGGGCATAAACATGGGTGGACCGTGGGCATGACACCAAGTAGCACATGTAACTTATAGAATGCTATTGGTCACATGAGAAACCTGGTGCACTTAGGGGCCATTTTACTAAGGCGCATAGGTGCCTACGCACGTCCAACACGCATCAATTTGGAACTACCACCCAGCTACCATGTGCCCCGGGTGGTAATTACATTTTTGCTGTGCAGCAGAAAATTTTTTCTATTTTCTACCGCGTGGTGCTAACTGGGCTGTAATCGACAGTGTACGCTCACTGACGATTACCACCCAATTAACGCGTGAGACCTTACCGCTAAGTCAGTGGGTGTTGGTAAGGTCTCAGGCCCAAAATGGACACATTTTGCCGCACATCCATTTTCGGCCAAAAAAAAAAGGGGGGGCCTTTTTTGCAGACATTTTGAAAAATGGACCTGCGCGCATCCAAAACATGCACCTACACTAGCACAAGACATTTTTTGGCACGCCTTAGTAAAAGGACCTCTTAGACTTGACTATTTACACCTGCCATTGACATGGCTAAAAGGGTCGCCCCAGAGTTTGACGCATCAGTGCAGGTTTGTGCTAATATTATAGAATATCTTAGGCACACCTATCAGCCATTATAGAATTGGCGCTAAGCACGCCCCATTGTAACATCTAAACCAAGGCACCAAGTTATAGAATTGCTTCCTTAACTTCAAGAATTAACCAATGCACTTTCTTTTTCAAAAATGTGCTGCCAGTGAGCACTTAAACTTCAACCGCACCCAGTTCATTACTCAGTGGAAATTTAACTGCATCAGGGCTCTTTTTACAAAGCTGTAGTAGAAAGTAGCCTTAGCTTGCCCTTATACGGGTTTTTCCTGCACCCTAAGGCATTTTTACCGGAGTCTAAAAATGGCTGATTTTCCATTTCCTGAATTAATGGCCACGTGCTAAAGGCAACTTTCTATTTTGTAGATGGTAGGGGCTCTCGCGCTAATCGTACACTAATCAGTTAGTACTCTGCAATGTAGATGTGCTAACTGATTAGCGCAGAAACATTGAATCTCTGCCCCCTGAAATGCTCCTTCCCAGAAAAATTGAAAGATATTTTTTAGAGCATGGTTTGCTCATGCACATTCGGAACTTACTGCAGAATGCCTGAACTCATCCCGCGGTAAGCACATAGTAAAAGGAGGCCTAAGTTTTGGAGGAGCAAGGTTTCGGCCTAATGTTATCTAGACAATGCAAGTATTCAATGCTATCCTGTTAAATTTAAGTAGGACCACATAGCTGTCCTAAAGTTGACTAGATAACTTATTTGCTTGCTAACATTCAGCAATCTAACTTAGCTGCATATTTCATCTAAATAATCGCTTAACAAGAACCAAAGAGGTGACTCAATGGGGGAAAAAAATGAAAATGAAACCTCAACCCCTGTTTCCAAACCTCTTCTCTTTCCAGAATGGTGCTCTAGTACATAGCTACCGAGGCACCGGGGGAATCTTTGAGGTCTGTTGGAATGCCAGAGGTGACAAAGTGGGGGCAAGCGCATCAGATGGATCTGTAAGTACTGGCAGTTGAAAATAGATATGTGTTGCCTTATGACATACTATATAAAAGTTACTCTGCCTACAGCACACATTTTTAAACCACTCAGCAATAGATGAGTGGGTCTTTGTCATGTTACCTGCGTAGATACCAACTGGTGCAGGACATATCTCCTTAGCAGTTAATTATCACAGATGAATTCATTCAGAAGGAAAATGGAGGGTTCTCTGTTTAATTTCAGCAGTAGCTGTGTCCTTGGCTTAAAATATGATTATTCTAGCTAGCCTTTAGAGGCACCTGATTTCCATTCCATCAGTATACAGACCAAAGGTTCATCAAGCCCAGTATCCTGTTTCAAAAAGTGGCCAATCCAGGTCACAATTACCTGGCAGGATTCCAAAAGAGTAAAACAGATTTTATGCTGCTTATCCTAGAAATAAGCAGTGGATTTTTCCAAGTCCATCTTAATAACGGCTTATGGACTTTTAGGAAACTACTCAGACCTTTTTTAAACCCTGCTAAGCTAACTGTTTTTACCAAATTCTCTGGCAATGAATTCCAGAGTTTACTTACATGTTGAGTGAAGAAATATTTTCTCTGATTTGTTTTAAATGTACTTTTACTGGATCAGTTTTGTGGACCTGTAAACATTTTTCTTCTCTTCTTCAGGTTTGTGTTCTGGATCTGCGAAAATAAAGGATATTTCCTGTGGACAAAAAAGTTTTAAATGGACCAGTGGTGTTTCTGCCCAGCTAGAAGTGTTCTTAGAATGAAAATAAGAGCATCAAAACTGTATGAATCTGAATCAAGTGTGTAGAAACCGACTGATCCTGGATATGGGATCCAAGTATTTTCTGCAGCCTTCATGAAGGATCCTTTAAAAAAAAGAAAAAAGGAATACACACAGTGTCACATCACAGAGAGAGAGGGGATGGTTCCCACTTTGAGCTTTTCTTTTTTCAGCCTTAGAAGCACGAAGCCCTCTGTTTCAGATGCTGCACTGTTTGATTTCGCATCTGACATCTTACTATGACGGCTGAAGCAGCTGTGCCAAAAAAAAAAAAAAATGGGAAAAGAAAGCAAATGCTGTGCTAAAACCAAAAGGAAAAACAAAACTCCTGCTGTTTGAGTTTGTTTTCCTTCCAATTTGGACACTACAATTGATCTCCCAAAGGACGTTCAAAGACCAGTTTGTAACGATAATGTGCACATTTGTAATCAGTACTTTCTATTTTTCAAAGTATGACTTTTTTTCCTATCAGCTGGACTATAACAGCCTGGAGGATTAAAAAAAACATAGATTTGGAACATTTTCCTTTTCGATTTTTTTTGTGTTTTGTTTTTTTGTTTGTTCTGTTTTGTTTTCTGTCCACAATAGATGCAGCTGGGTGGACTTCACAACCACAGAAACTGACTGCTTCCATATTTTTTTTTTTTCCTCTCTCCTCTTTTCCCTTAATCCCTTCCCCCCCCCCCTTCCCTCAATCCTCATTCCCCTGCTTCTTAGAATCTATAGAGCGCATTTGGTAAATGGCATTAACGAGAAATGCTTTACAGAAGATAATGTGCCGGGGACAATTTTTACAAGAGAAAGATGACTATTAAGAGAGAGAACCCAGTGTATTTTTGGAAAAAAAATATTTTTT
Source organism: Microcaecilia unicolor (assembly GCF_901765095.1). Taxonomy (NCBI): domain Eukaryota; kingdom Metazoa; phylum Chordata; class Amphibia; order Gymnophiona; family Siphonopidae; genus Microcaecilia; species Microcaecilia unicolor. Next base: position 280,154,732 of record NC_044034.1, on the reverse strand, counting down.
ATTTTAGAACACAATTCTAAAAGCCTGTAAAGGCCTGCAAACATAGACTGAATTGTTGGAATTGTGACAGAGGAGTTTGTGAGGTACATTACATTAAAGATGCAGTATCTTTGTTAGTCCTATAAGGGGAGCATGAAGACAGTCAGGAGTGAATGAATGCATCTAACTTGCCCATAAAGCAGAAACTCTATATCCATGATGCATGAACCTGCCCTACTAGATAAATCATTTCAATGCTAGATTCAAGGATTGGGCAATAGATTTCTATACATTTATTTTCACATAACATTTTTCCTGCCTTGGTCCAAATTTATACTGTTGACAAAAGTTCCCAAAGTCAAATATGTGCAGGCTTTGCAGATTTTTTTTTTTTTAATTATAGAAGTACAGCATTTAATGTACATGCAGAATTCTCTGCTTAGGCAAATTACTCAGTACTAAGGGGGGTATTTTAGGGGAGAGGGAGGAGTTGCCTAGTCTTTAAATCATAGCTTTAGTAAGCCAAGTCTATACCATCTTATGCATAAACTCTTCTGGATAAAATACTTGAAAAACTATGTTGGTTTCCTGAGCTGTGAACTTTGCACGGATGACTGTCGCAAATTTCAAGTTTTCAGATTCCTTTGCAGTTCCCATGTTCCGCTGACACAAGGGGGGGGGGGGGGTCTTTGGTGTTCACCATACATTGGCATGCTCAGAGTGAATAATGTAATGGACCCAGGTATTATGAAGCTACTGTTCTTATAGTCAAAAAACGTTCACTCAGGCTTAGGGAAGCTTTGCTGGAACTGGCCTGGGGTGTAGATGCTACATTCTGCCATGCAGAGAGACTGGTTTTGTACCCAGACTGGCTAGAGATTGGGGATACTGCAGAAAGGCATTCAGAGTCCACCGGGAGGGAGGCATTATCTGCTTATGCTTATTGGCAACACACCTGGTGAGAGTCAGAGTCCACATTAACAGGGTTGCAGAAGGGGACACAGTTTTAAACCTTCAGTCAAGGATTGTCGCTATGATGGCTGAGCTGATTTGGCTTATTAAAACCAGCAGGAAATTCCTGGAAGTTACAGTTGAAGGCTCTTGGTACCATAGACCTATAGCAGACTATTCTGATTGAGCTGAAAACACAAAGAGAGGGAAGAAAATATGGGCTTGATATTTAAAATGAGGAAGAGCAAACACAGTGATGTAGGGGGTGGGGGCCCCCACATCAGTGTGTCTGCTCCTGCCTGGCCTCCAAGGGGGACCCACCACCGGGATCTGGTGGCAGCCCAAGATTGAGTGAGGTGCAGCAGCGGTGGCTGCATTCCATGTTGGGCCTAGTGGCTGCATCCCAAGTGGGGGTGGCTGCGTCCACAGGGTGGCCTTAACCCGGGCCTGGCTCTGTTTCTCGGCAGCCCTGGGTGTTAATTGTGCTAATTGATAGTTATGGACGTAATTGCCCTTAGTTGGTACATTATAAGTTGCACGCTCAAATTCCCAGAGTGTGTAAGTCCGGGGGGGGGGGGGTGGAGGGGGTTGGACCTGAGGGGGGTGGATGGGCAGGGCAGGTCAGAGCCATGTCAGGCAGTTATAGAATACATGCATTTATGCACCTAACTGTAGACACAAGCATTTAAGCATAAAAGAAAAGCAGACCCTCATGGTGAAATAAAACAAAATGTATTCATGGCAGATACATAAAATCAGCATAGAACTTTCCTCCAACCACCCAACATGGCCGTGTTTCACCCTCTCAAGAGCTGCATCAGGGGCTTAACATAAAACCAGCAGGAACAGCCCAATGTTTTCTCTGACTGGTTAATGCAGTGCAGCACTAAATATAAGGCTCATAAGCAGTAAGCTGTCTTACCAAGCAAATTGTATTTGTGAACAGCCTGTTTATTAGGCCACAGCTGCTTGGAATAGACAGCTTACTGCTTGTGAACCTTATTCTTTGTGCTGCACTGCACTATGCAAACAGAGAAAAACATTGGACTGTTCCTCCTGGTTTTATGTTAAGCCCCAGATGTAGCCCTTCCGAGGGTGAAACATGGCCATGTTGGGCGGTTGGAGGAAAGTTTTGTGCTGATTTTATGTATCTGCGCTGAATAAATTTTGTTTTATATCATCACAAGGGTCTGCTTTTCCTTTCTGCTGTTCTGGATCTTGCTGACCGCTTACCTGTGTGGTTTGTGGGGCACAAGCATTTAAGCCAGCTATTGAGCTAGTGTAAGTTTTTGCGACTAAAGTTAGGCACATAAATGTTAGACTTTTACTAATATTCTGTAATGGCAGTTGTGTGCATAACATCCACTATAGAATTCAGGCTTAGCACATCAACGCAGCGCCTAACTTTAGGCAGTCCCATAGGGGATAATTCTATAAAGGTTGACCAAACTTCGGGGCCTTTTTACCAAGCTGCGGGAAAAAGGGCCCAGCACTGGTGGGGAGGGGGGGGGGCTGTTTTTCCCTCACGTGAGGGCCCTTTTTACTGCAGCGGGTAAAAAAGCCCCCAGCACACATGGCCATGCGGTAAACAGAACTCTTATCACATGGCCGTGTGACGGGGAGCCCTTACCGCCATCCATTGAGGTGGCAATAAGGGCTCCGGCAGTAACCAGGTTGCACGTGGCGATGTCTGATTACCGCCACGCAAGCCATTTCCAGGGTGGGGGTTCTTTTTCTCCCGGAAATGGCGCATGTTCGGGGTGGGACTACTGCCAGCAGCCGCATTGGGCCAGCGGCAGACCCGAAAGAGGAGCAGTAAGCCTACATTGGGCTTACTGCCACTCTGTAAAAGGGCTCCTTGGGCACTGAGCATGAATTCTGTCATTGTATCTGGGCACCCAGATTTGGTTACAGCAGTGGTTCCCCAAATCGTCAAGTTTTCAGGATATCAGCAATGAATATTCAGGAAATTAATTTGCATACAGATTTCTCTCATGGATATCCAGAAAATGGTTTATGGCAGGGATACCCAAACATTTTTAGATCGCAGCACACACAGCCTCCGACCCCCCCCCCCCCCCCCCTGCAGCCCTCTACTTCCCTGCCTTCCTTCAGGTCCAAAATCGCTGCCGCTTCCTTCTTCTCCTGCCGCCGCTTCAGTGCTTGCAGCTTCCATTTTCGGGCGGCCTGCAATTCGCACAGGCACTGCGGATCCTTCCCAGTCTGCTGCGTCTGGCCCTCTCTGATGCAATGTCCTCTTGTGAGGGCTGGATGCGGCAGAGGGAAGTCCCCGCAGTGCTTGTGTGAATCACAGATGGCCAGAAAGTGTAAGCTGCAAGCACGGCAGCGGGGGAAAAAGCAGGAAGCAAGATCTGTGGGACGGGAAAGTAGGGTGCGATGTGCCGCAGCACCCATGAGAGTTCTTTGCTAGTCCGCCCGTTTATCCGGATTTCTGGACAAACAGGTGGGCAGGCGGCAGACCTATCTTAGCCTTCCCTCCCCTTACATACTATCTACTGCCCTGGTGTTCTAGTGACCTCTTCGGGACAGGAAAGAGCCCCCTCTTTCCTGCCCGGAGCGCTGCCCTTGCCCTGCATTCTGTTGCTGTGTGACGGTCTCAGGATTCAAAATGGCCGCCGACAGTTGAAGCGGCCTCGCAAGACTTCAACTCTCGGCAGCCATTTTGAATCCCGAGACCGTCCGTCACAGCAACAGGATGCAGGGCAAGGGCAGCACTCCGGGCAGGAAAGAGGGGGCTCTTTCCTGCCCCGAAGAGGTCACTAGACCACCAGGGCAGTAGATAGTAAGTAAGGGGAGGGGAGGTGATGGGGGGAGAGGAGGGGAGGAGAATATGTGACCCGGGGGGGGGGGAGGTGACAGGGGGGCAGGGGAATATGTGACAGGGTGGGGTGAGAGCGAGAAAGGGCGGGGCAATGAAAATGGGGCATGGTATGGGCGGGGCAGGGGGCGTGACATGTGTCCTCTTTTTCAGAGGACAAAATATGGTAATCTTACTCAAAGCCCTCATGTGGAGGAGGGTCTGGGGGCCTCTGTGGCTGCAGGGAGACATAGCATTGTGTCACACTAAGTTTGCACTTCACGAATTGTGTAAGCTCCATACTCTTCTGTCTGTCAAGCAAACAGACCCCTTCCTGTTTTTTTTACAGAAACATACCCACTAAAGCAGTCTGTTGTATTTTGAAATAGAAGAGATTCCATTTTCTAGTTTAGGCTTAATTTAGACCAATCATATGTGCACAAAGACTAGACAACTTGTGCCTAAGTGACTATTTTCTTGTCCTCTGGCTAGTCTTTGTACTCTCCATGCACATTTCTGTCCTTCTACCAGTCTTTAAGAATGAAGCCATATGACTGTCCTGGGGGAGGGGGGAATGTAGATTGATGCAACCGATACCAGGAGGAAAGCAGCACTTCTTACCTGTATCTGCCTTTTTATCTGGCTTCAGTCTGAACCATGCAGAGACCTGCAACTGTGAGGAAACCACAAACTTGGCCTGGTTCAGGCTACATGTTGAAGCCAGCACAGGAGACATGAGGTAAGAAGTGTTGATTTCCTTGTGCCAGCAGGTGGGAGGGTTGAAAGGGTAGGGGGAGGACAGTGCTGGATAAATTGATATTTGGGGGGAGGGGCACATCACATTGTAAGATTAACAGCTAAAGTGAGTTGTGGCATTCTACCCCGCCCTTAGCTCTCTCTCTTGTTCTCTAAAAAAAAATCACCTAAAACTACACTGTTTACTTAGATGTTGTGTGCTTGTGACCAGTATACTACAGCTTGATACACTGAGTTTAGTCGGAGGGCCTCAAGTTCCAGCACCTGAACAACATGCTGCTACTGCAGACATCATGTGTCAGTGGCATTTCGCTTATGTCATGTGTCAGAGATCAGTACGTTCTTGCCTGGCTGTTGTGAAGGCCTCCACTGCCTTGTCAGGTGGGTGTAAACAATTAAATGCAGCCTCGTTACTAAAGCTATTGTGTGCCAGCCTCATTGCCCACCTAAGCTGCAAGAATAATAGTCCAAGCCTGACATTTCTCAGAGCATGAAAAGTGAAATTTTTTTGTTACTATAAGTCAGATTTCTCAGCAATTTGCTGACACCTGTCAGTCATAGCATTAACATCATTGCTATCTGTCCAGCCTTCATGTGAATTAAGGGTGCACTACAACTCAATCTGTATGGTACTTGTTGAGGTCAAAAAAACTCTGAATTTATATATATATATATATTCGTTATCTGGGATATTAATTAAAATATATATATATTTCAACAGTACTGACTAGATTCCTCAGAAAATATATTGGTTTGTTGGCCCTACTATATCATCATTGAGTCTCAGTTCTAGGTTTTCTTTGGGATTTTTTTTGTTTTGCTTTTATTTTTGTCTTAACATAGTTTATTTCCAATCTTCCTCTTCTTTTCCCTGTTTATGGGGGGAAAAATTACCTTTCTTAAGGCCGGTGTTCATTTCATAATGCTCCATTTTGGTTGGAATGTGTCCGCGTGATACCTGCACATGGCACTTAAGATCAATGCAGCAACACACCAGTCAACTTAAATGCATACTTCCTAAAATTGAAATGGTAATAACTGCTCAGGAGTTAAATACAGCAAATCAAAATGGAAAAGGTGGTCAGTTAATGGCTGTTGAGATGAACACTGCAGATTAGATTATCTAGAACTTTTTTCTATCCACTGGCATTTACTCCAACATGAGAGCAGTCAACTCTTAGAGGCCTTTTTACAAAAGTGCTTAACACAGTTTTTACATGAATTAACAGGCAGTTACTGTTAGCACATGAGTATGTTGTTACGGCAGTGGCAGGACAGCGTGTGCTAATTCATGAGCTAAGTGCACAGCATGTTAAAGGGACGGGGAATAGGCATGGACTGCGCATTGCAGTTAACGCATGGTACCTTGCGTTGTCATTGCAGCAATTAGCATAGACGCCCTTACCACATCCTAAATTGGAGGCAGAGTGGCTGATATTCAGACTGCGGGAGTTAGCCCGGCTAACTTCCGCAGTCGGCGGTGATGCCGGATATTCAATGCTGGGCCATTTCCGGTGACCGGCATTGAATATCTGGTTTATTTTTGGCCACCAAGAACATAGCCGGCCAAGTCAATATTCAGCACTGGCCAGCTAAGTTCATAGCAGTCAAAGATAGACCTATTGACGTGGCTAGATTTTGTCACCAAACATTGCTGGCACTGAAAATCGGCAGATAGACAGTTTTATCGCGTGATATAACCAGCTAAGCACTAACTGAGAATATTCAGCGGGAGGCAGCTGGCTATCTTCTGCTGAATATCAGCAGATAGCCGGTTAAGTACCATTTAACCAGCCACATGCTGTACCTGGCCAGTTAAATGGTTTTGAATATCAGCCAGAGTGAGTGCATCTGCACTGTGAATACACTTGATGCAGTACAGAATTTCCTCTGTGGTAACTCCCCCCCCCCCCCCCCTTTTCCATACATGACACCTAGATTTGAGGCGCTCCCAGGATACACATGCAAATTAATTGGCTGAGCCAATCAACGTCAAGAACTGGGTGCTAACAACCAATTATTTACATTAATTGGCACCTATTAAAATTTGCATATGCATTTGGCTGCATGCTGTTCTATAAGGAATGATGCCTAACACTGAAAGCACATAATTCAAAAGGGTGAAGTGGCCATGGGAGGGACATGGGCATTTCAGGGGTATTCCAAAAGTTACGTGCATTCATGCAGAATACTGCCTCGGTGCATCCAACTTGAGCACCAGCCAACATGGAGATCCAGGTTTTAGTGGGTGTAAATCTGACGTGGGAATCAGCACTAAGCCTGATTCTATAAAGGGTGAGGCTGGCTTTTTCCAGTGCTGATTTTTTGAGCGCCATTTAAAGACCCCCCCCCCAAAAAAAAAAAAAAAAACTGTTTAGAAGCATGCTGGAAACAACTCCAGCAGTTAGCACACATGTTAATTTTTGCATTGAATGCACAGAAAATGCAAAACTTTCTCAAACCTTTTAGTAAAACGGCCCCTTCAACACACTTTACACAGTGACCATGTACCAGACTGGCTGCTGCAAGCTTTTCTAGTGAATACAATTTTAGTGAATGGCACATATTATATAATGATCTTTTGTTATATCTTGAAAGCTGTTCTCCTTTCCAAAAAATTATGACCCAAAATGTTACATTCTAAAATTTTTGGACACTTCACTTACTTTTTTTTAGCCTTTTTTTTAATTAGTTGTTTTTATTTCGGAATAATAATTATGTTGGAAAGGTGAGACAGGGAATAGCCCCCATGTGAATCAAGTCATTCAACCAAAAAGGGCAGGTTCTGGCTTGAAGAAAGCAGACACACACAAGTACCAGGTCTTAATAAGCAGGATAAATACAGTGATGTAAAAAGTTTTCCCCTCCTGTTCATTTCTCCTATTATTGCATATATGTCACACTGAATAGTTTCCAATCTAAACAAAATGTTATATTAGATAAAGGGAACCTCAGTAAACACATACACACTTAAATTATTAGTTCATTTTTTTAAGGAACATAGGGGCCCTTTCACTAATGCTTTTGAATTTCTCTTTTTGGTGGGATACACTGTGCATGATTTATAAATACGATCATATCATTGCAGAGAGGTCTGGACAACTAGAAAGTCATCTCAAAATTTGAGCAGCCATTAAGGAACATGTTGAGACTGTAGGCTGATTACTTCTATGATTACTGTTTATTGTCTCTTTTACTGCGGGGAGGGGGGAGAGGAGGAGGGGTTGTGCTGTCCTGCATAATTTGTATGTTTCTATTCATGTATTGATGTTTATTTAGGTTTGAAACCCAATAAAAATTATTGAACTTAAAAAAAGCTTAATGTGCCCTTACAGAATTAGCATGCGTTAAATGTTAAGAAGCCCATAGATATAAACGGGCTTCTTAGCATTTAGCGTGTGCTAATTCTGATAGCATGCACTAAGCTTTAGTAAAGGCCCCATTGTTATCCAACACCCATAGACCCCATGTGAATAAATAACTGCCCCTAAACTTAATTACTGGTTGGACCATCTTTAGGAGCAATAATTGCAACCAAACGCTTCCTATTTGATAGCCTTTCAGATTGCTATTGAAGTATCTTAGCTTACTCTTCCTTGCAGAACTGCTTTAATTCAGATGCATTTGTAAGTTTTCATGCATGAACTCATTTCAGGTCCTGCCACATCTCCATTGACTAGGGCACTCCAAAACTTTAATGTGTTTCTCTTCAGCCATTTAGATGTAGACTTGCTGTTATGTTTTGGATCATTTCCTTGCTGCATAACCTAAATACGCTTCAGCTTCAGTCCACAAACCGATGACTGGACATTCTCCTTATGAATTTTCTGGTGCAATGCAGAATTCATGGCTCCTTCAATAATGCAGCAAAAAGGAGTAGGATGGTCTGGCCTTTGCAATAACCCAGGGAGACGTATAAAAATTAAGTCTTTATTAGGAAACATCAAATGACTTGACACAGCAGCTGTGTTTCGGCACTTATGGACCTACCTCAGGAGTCTTAGGAGGTTCCAAGGTTGTATAAAAATGAAAGCAAAACTTTCTTATGTATTCAGGTTATTGGATGTCAAATCACAAATGATGCAAATGAGATATTTTTATGATCTTCACCGACATAAGCGCCAAAACACAGCTGCTGTGTCGAGTCATTTGATGTTTCCTAATAAAGACTTAATTTTTATACGTCTCCCTGGGTTATTGCAAAGGCCAGACCATCCTACTCCTTTTTGCTGTATTACACTGACGTAGGAATTGTGGGTTCCTCCACCTCCTGTGGTCGTTCCTCCTTCAATATTGGCAAATGTTCCAGGTCCTGAAACAACAAAGCATCCCTACACCATCACACTACCACCACCATGTTTGATTGTTGGTATGATGTTCATACATTGGAATGCTATATTTGCTTTATGACAGACATAACAGGACCTGTGTTCTCCAAAGGGTTTCACTTTTAACTTGTCTATCCGTAGAACATTATCCCAAAAAGGCTTGTGTTTTTGCATCTGTTAGATGAGCATTGATGTTACTCTTAGACAAAATCCAGTTTTTGCCTAGTCTCTTTCTTATTGGGGAGTCATGAACACTGAACTTAGCTAGAGAGACCTGCAGTTCTTTGGATAATGTTATGGGATGTTTTTTTTTTTAACTTTCCAGATGAGTTGCTGCATATTTGTGCAGGCTGTACATTCCTGGGAAGATTCACCACTGTTCCAAGTCTTCTCCATTTGGAGAAAATGGTTCTTACTGTGATTCACTGGTGTCCCAGAGCTTTAGAACCTTTTTTCACACTGATACATTTCACCAGTTTTTTTCCCCCATCTCTCTTGGAATTTCCTTTGATCGTTGCATAACATTCTCAGAGAAGCATTATGGTGACTACTTCCATCTCATGGTGGTTCAATATATAGCCAGATTCGGATTCAACAGGGCTGGTTAATCAAGATCGGCTGTGTTCAATCAGCTGTATCTAATTATTGATTAAATTTGGTCAGTTGGTTGATTAAGTAAGGGGCCCTTTTACTAAGTCATGTAAGCGTCTATGCGCGTCCAACGCGTGCCAAAATGGAGTTACCCCCTAGCTACCTTGCGGCTCTTGAGGTAATTTCATTTTTGGTGTGCGTCCGAAAAATAATTTTTATTTTTGGACGTGCATTTTCGGCACGCAGCAAGTGGCATTTGATGCACCTAGGTCATTACCGCCCGGTTATCGCACAAGTCTTTACTGCTAGGTCAATGGCTGGCGGTAAGGTCTCAGACTCAAAATGAATGCGTGGCAATTTTCACTTTGCCGCATGTCCATTTTCAGCAAAAAAAAGGCATTTTTTACAGGTGCGCTGAAAAATGATTCTGCGTGTGCCCAAAACACACGTCCACACTACCACAGGCCATTTTTTCAGTGCATGGTTGTAAAAGGGCCCCTAAGGGTGCACTTACTCTTTCACATGATTATAGGTGTTGGATAAATTTGTTCCTTAAATAAATGACTTAAATTTTTAAAAACTGTGTTAGATGTTTACTGAGGTTCCCTTTATCTAATACTAGAATTTGTTTAAAGGTCAGGAACCATTCAGTGTGACATATATGCAATAATAGGGGAAATCAGGAGGTGGGATTAACTTTTTTTTTCACATCACTGTAGGGTTCATTCTAAACATTTTGGCTCACTACCTTTTGGAAAAGAGAACAGCTTCCAAGAAAAAAACAGCATTATATAAGTTCACCACCAAAAACATTTACATGAACCATTACCATCACAAGCTGACTGAAATTTGTTTCAGAGGCTTTCTGGCAGCAGGATACTGCATCTTTAATTTAATGAGTACCCCATATGGGACGTCAAAGGACCTGACACATACAGGGTTGTACATGTATTAACCCCATACTTCATGTTAGGATTTTCTTTCTTGAATTTTTTATTGCTAATTTTTAGAACCAAGTGAAGTGCACTTTGTCAAACATAAGGATCTGCTTTATTTTATTTTTTGGATGGAGTGGGGGGGCCTTGTATTTTGTCCTTGTTTTGCCTTTTTACTTTAAATTGTGTTTTTTGTTAGTTCAGAAATGTTCTTTCACTGAAGTTATAAATTCTGGCTATTGAAGTTTTTATTGTCTGTGTCAGACTTGCAGCCAGACTTGGTTCATGTGCCCGCATCTCCAAAATTCAGTTTAAGGTTAACATCGGCCTCGCTTTTTTTTATTTTTGTTTGATTTCTCCTCTACTCTCCACCCCTAACCCCCTCTCTTAAATCACTTTGTGCTGTAGCTCATTTGTTTCAAGGAGGGAATCAACAGAACATATTCAGTGTCTTGAATAAATTGCTATATTTTGATATTAGAAAACTCTGAGCATGGTGTGTTCTTTATTCTTTCTTGTCCGTGACCTTTAAAAATAAGGTTAAAACTCCATACCCCAGGGATGCAAAAAAAAAAATCCTTGCATTTGGAGAAGATTAAATATAAAAGAATACCTACTACTACTACTGCTTAGTATTTCTATAGCACTACTAGATGTACACATGGATTCACACAAAACATGTAAGAGACGGTCCCTGACAAAGGGCTTCCTATACAAGTCCAGGTAATCCTGTTGCCAATTGGGTATTCAGACTAGCCACATTTAATATACGTAAGGGAAATTTGTGATACACTGGTTCTCCAATGTAAGAAAGTTTGTCTCATACAAAGGGCCAACCTTAAACAAGGGCAACAGAAGCGGCCACATAGAACCCTGTGCTCATAGGGACCCTACGCTAGCCAAGTCAGCATCTGTTTCCCTCCCCTCCATCCCTAGGTCCAGCATCTCACCCCCTCTCTCGATCCCTCACACCTGAGGTCCAGCATCTCACCCTCTCTCTGAACCCCCTGCAGTCCGGCATCTCTCGCTGTCTCTGCCTCCCCCCCCCCCACACCCATTGTAACTTAAACAGTGTCTCTCTCTGTGTGTACAGCTCACGAGTGGAAGCAGCAATCCACTTGTACTGCTGGGGGCTGGTCCTGGAAATTTCCCTCTGGTATCTTGCCCCTGCAGAAACAGGAAGTTATGTTAGAGGGAGTGGGACACCACAGAAATAGACATGGCTTACCTGTAATGGTAGTTCTCCTTGCACAGATGATCGTGCAGCCACACAAACCCACCCTGCCCTCCTGGAGTTACCACCAGCTTTCAGTTATAACTGATGGGGGTGCGGTTAACTGTAAAGCTACGGTAAGGTGGGAATTCTCGCAGTTTTTCTAGAAACTTTCAATTTTGACACTGGTCTGGGTCAATTCTGTCAGCATGATGAACCGAACTACATCATGCTGACGGCCAATGTCAAAATTGAAAACTTCTAGAAAAACTTTATACACGTGTGGAAATTCCCACCTTACTGTAGCTACTGTATATACAGTTAACCCCATCCCCATCAGTTATATCTGAAAACTGGTGGCAACTCCGAGAGGGCAGGGTGGGTTTGTGTGGCTGCAAGGTCATCTGTCCAAGGAGAACTACAGTTACAGGTAAGCAACTTCTATTTCTCCCTGAATAGAGGAATCAATGTGTGGCAATAGAGTTGCAGAGCCCTGGTGTGAATGTGGAGGCATAGATTCATACTCTGATAGAAGCTCAGCCTCCATGGATTCTGATGTCAACGTGGACCATGAGCATTTGCAATGCTCTGTAGGAGGCCAAGGAAGAGGATCTGGTGCCAATGTGGATGGTTGCTACTGCTGAGTTGGTATCTGCTCCTGGTGGTGCTGCTGCTGAGTGAACTGATGGAGAAGCTGTAGCAGATCAGAGGAGAGCTGGGTTGTATCTTGCTGCTGTTGCTGGGTGTCCTGCGCAGAGAGCTGCAGTGGTGATATGGAGTGAGACTGCAAGGATGAATGAGATCCACTAGTATCTGTTGATGATTGGTGCTGATGAGATGATACATGGTTATGGTGCCGTGAATGAACTGATTAGTGGCTGTGAGAGTGCTTCTGATGATGGCTGGAAGGAGCTTCAGAGGTGTAAGTGCTGACATGTTGGGGTCAACGTGGAATGGCTCCAATGCTTCAAAGTTTGAAATGCACTGCATCAATCTCTCTTAGCTGGTGGGGAAGCAGCCTACGTCAGGTCTAGAGATGTGCATCGGTGCGGGGAAATAACATCAGACTGATGTATGTTGACGTCAGTAATAGAGCTGACTGGGAGCGACTGTAAGGTAGCTCATGAAGTTGAAGGGATCACATTTGCCTGATCTCTGTGCTTGCCCACAATGGATAGATCAGGAACAGAAGCTACTGACACTTGACAAGAGTAAGAAGCAGCATATTTCTTTTTCGAAGATGATTTCTTACCCTCTGTCACATCCTTAGTTATTATTGGCGAGCAGAGGTTTGTAAATATTCCCTCATTTTAAGATCTATTTTAAGGGTGCAAGGCAACATGCTAGCACAGTTGAGACAGTTTGTGCCAAGGTGATCATTGCCGAGGCACCTGATACAATGGTCGTGAGGATCCGTTTTTGACATATTATTATTACAGGTAGAACACCTTTTTAAAAAAGTTGCCTTGCTTCTTAGATGACATGGTGAATAATAAAGATGCCAAATCAAGTTCCATTAATTTAGCTGAGGTTGAAATTATGAAGAAAGTCAAATTCCCTGACAGGAGACACTGGTACAAAGGTCCTACTGCAACTGTGGAAAACAAAAAACTGATGGGGAGCATGTAAAGTTTTTCTAGAAGCTTTTAGCTTTGACACTGGTCTGGGTCGATTCTGTCAGTGTGAAATAATTCAGTTGTGTGGCTACAAGATGCCTCTGTCCAGGGAGGAGGAAGGTTCTGTGACTGGCCCCCGACAACACAGGTGAATCACGACTGCCGCCAGTGAGCTGTACACTCTGAGACATTGTTTGAGGTACAGCATGGGGGTGGGGGAGGGTTCCAAGAGAGGGGAAGAAGCCAGAACTGTGGGGAAGAGAGATTGAGGGAGAGGGACAGACGCCAGACTCTGATGGGGCCCCACCAAACTTGTCCACTAAGGCCAACCCTACTCATTCATATTCACTTTCAGAATCAGGATTATCTGTATTGAGATAATAAAGCCATCAAAACAAATATTGTTATGCATGAGCTTCCAAAATCACTCGGGCCTCTCCTTCAGATACTGTCATCAAGAGGCCATCTCAAGAAAGTATCTGTGAGGTCTTGAAAGCCCATGTGATCATCTTTTTGTTGACTGTTTAAAAAGTTATCAGCGTTAACAATATTCTTTTATTGTACACTGCATAGGTAAACTTTTCTTTTATAGGAGATATCAAATAAACATAGCCATATGTCAGTTTTTCTCCAGAATCAATGTGGCTCCTAGAACTGTTGATACTCACCCTTATTTTTCTTCTAGAGAGACCTGGTTCCTAAAACATGGGTCAATTGGACAAGTGATAAGAGAAATGACATGTAAGATGTGGTTCAAGCTGTGGTCATGTTTATTTTAGACTACAGTAACATAGTTTTATTTTGGGATGGGCAACTAGAAAATTTTCCATTTTTTTTTTGTCTTTTCCCATGTTGTTTCCAGGAATGTTTATTTTATTCATTTTCATTTGGCCATTTGGAGCAAAGTTGATGAGTGTGCACTCTTTTGAAATAGGATGCACTGTGTGCAAAGAGGGTTGCTGAAGGAGGGCACACTATATGCAATGAGGGTGCATTGTTTCTGAAGGAAGGCACACTGTGTGCAACAGGGTGCACTCTTTCTGGAGGAGTGTGCACTATGTGCAAAGAGAGTGCACTAATTCTGGAGGAGTGCACACTATGTGCAAAGAGGATGCACTCTCTGTAGGAGTGCACACTATATACAAGGAGGGTGCACTTTGGAGGAGGGCATACTTATGTGCAAGAGGGTGCACTCTTTCTTAAGAAGGGCGCACTGTGTGCAGAGTGCACTTTTTCTGAAGGAGTGCCCACTATGTGCAAAGAGAGAGCACTCTTTCTGAAAGAGGGTTCACTGTGTGCAGAGAGTGCACTTTTTCTGAAGGAGGGGCATACTATGTTGAAGAGGGTGCACTCTTTCCGAAGGAGGGTGTACTATGTGCAAAGAGGGTGCACTTTTTCTGAAGGAGTGTGCACTATGTGCAAAGAGGTGCACTCTGAGTAATGATGGTGCACTCTTTCTGAAGAAGGGGAGTACTATGTGAAAGAGGATGCACTCTTTCTGAAGGAGTGTGCACTATGCACAAGAGGGTGCACTCTGAAGGAGAGCATATGATATGCAAGAGGGTGCACTTTTCCCCCAAATTCTGTATAGTGTGATTTGAGTTGCACACACAAATCTGGGCATATTCTGATTTGCGTACCCAACTCAATTGGTTAAGAAGCCAATCAGTGCCAATAATTGGATGTTAAGCAATTATCAGCGATAATAGGCATTAATTAGAATTTACTCACACTAATCGCTAAGCATATTCTATAAAGTAGTCTGCATAAATTCTACCACTTGGATGGCCACGGGAGAAGCATGGGTGGATTGTGGCTGTTCCTAAAATTTATGCATAGTGTTACTGAATAACCCATTCCACGCCTAAACTTAGGTGTGGTCATTGGTGTAAATGACTCCACCTAAAGTTTAGTTGCGTGGATGGTGCCATGCATATTTTGTAAACCATGCCTTATTTTAGGTGCAGTTCACAGAATACATGTAGGCACATTTTCCATCAGCGTCAATTTTTTCAGTGCCAAATATAGAATTTGAGGGTGCACTTTCTAGAAGAGGGTGTACTATGTGTGAATGCGCAGTGGTTTGTGCATGTGCGATAATTTGCACATATACAATGTTGCCCAGGTTGCAAATAGTGCACTCTCTCAAAAGAACGATTTGCACTTCTGCTTTTAAGATTTAATATGGTCTTGCTCTAGCTTATATGAATACATGAATAACTCGCTATATTACAACTTATTAGATACATTCAGTGTAATCAACCCTTCCGTCGGTCTGCAGTTTGACTTCAAGCTGTAATGAAAATATGTATTGGCCCTGAAACATAGAACGCACTGCCACTTGAGGTATGAGAATCAACCAAGTATGGGGCCATTTAACAGAGCGGCAGTAAGCCAAAAGCGGGCTTACAGCTGGCTCTTCTGGGACTACTGCTGGCCCAACGTGGCCGCTGGCAGTAGTCCCACCCTGAGCGTATACCATTTCCGGGGTAAAAGAAAACTCTCGGAAATGGCTTGCGCGATGGTAACCTGGCAGTAACTGAGCATTGCCATGTGCTGCCCGTTACCAGCAAGTTAGCACAGGAGCCCTCATCGCCTCCTCAGTGGGTGGCCATAAGGGCTCCCTGTGTGTCTGGGGGCTTTTTACCCACTGCGGTAAAAAGGGCCCTTTTTCCCGCAGCTTGGTAAAAGGGACCCCTGTGTACATTCCATCATTCATTGAAAACATGACTCTTTAGAATGTATTTTAATGTTTGAGGGGTTCTTTGAAAGTTTTTATTATTTCTCTTAGTTTTATATGTATCATTTCCTTCTTTGTACTCTGCCTTAACCCATTATTTGATTAAGCAGAATAGGAATTTGCAAATTAAACCAAGGGCCCAATATCCAGCCCCAGTGTGGTTATTCTGATATTCTTGGACAGTTGTAGTCAGTCATGACTCCATGGTGTTCTGTCATAGTATGTCTTATACCCTGTAATGTCAATTAGTGTTCAGTCTTTTCAACCTGCCTTTCCTTTTGTGCTGTTTGTTTTACTGATTTTTGCTGTGGCCTTTTGATGTTCAGTTGGATAGTTTTGATCTATTTTTACTGTTTGATTTGGGCAGTTTGCCTAAAATTACTACAGTAATATGTAAATTAAAATAAACTAAAGCTGGGCTTCCCAAGTTGGGGACATGAGGACCTAGTTATGGACTTGCAGTCCTGAAAGACCCAAGTCCAGGTCCTTAAGACAGATACTCTGGCTTAGGGGTTATCTTAGCCCACTACTACATACTTGCTATCCATTAAGTCTTAACTCCTTAATGCATCCTGCTCAGCCCATCCACCCATGTAATCCACACATATACCCCCACTTAGTTTACCAACCCAACCCTCTATTGTGTCCCCACCATCAGCCCACCCACTCAGTCCCCAAACCCACCACCATATCATATTGGGGAGTCAGTGAAGTGCATTAATTTGGGGGTTTGAAATTGGTTCATATCAAATTCTGATGGTTTCTCACCTTTCTTTTCCTTCTGTATACAAATTACAGTTGATACCAATATGCAAATGGCTAGCTGAAAAGCTTATTCTTTGTTTTGGTATATTGCTATGAAGTAGCATGTTTGCCTTTGTGTCCGTTTTGCAGATGTTGAACCAAACTTCAAACTGAATGTTAGAAAACTATAAAAAGTTTACTTCTAAGGCACGAGGCAAGGGGGTGGACTTGTATAAATTAGAACAAGAAGTCAGCTGCTTCCATAAATCCTTCTGCCACTCTAACCATTCATTTCACCCGTGCTTTTAGGTCTTTCATAATTTTCCAGAGTTTCGATATCGGCTCCTATGCCAAGTAGGCCATGCAGCTCACTGGAGGTATGGGTTTCGTTTATGCTACCTTCAGAACCTACGAAAGCAAAAGAGAAACAACTTGATGTTAATCTCAGCAGAACCAAAGTCATGGTAAAGCTGCTGGTGGTTTTCAGAACTAGCTGGAACTTTTCAGTTGTCCTCTGTTGCCTAAGTAGGTGTACATTTGAAAAGACTCAATTGGCCAAACTTGCCCATCTGGCTACCTTAGCCTTTTTCAAACCATATATATTTCCCTTTTCATCTCAGCTATTGCCAAAGTAAGATTCACCTCTGTGACACTCTATCAGCTAAATGGCCATGTTTTACTTGCCTGTTTTCTTAAGTTTGTTGTAGTTTTATGTGTGGTATTTTTTGTGCTATCAACAGAATGGACAGCAGCATGATTAATGCAATCTCCTTTCTTCTAAAGGAATGAAGCATGCCCCATCACATGAGAGCTCATGACCAGGCCTTCACCATATGACTTCTCCACACATCTTTTCAAACAATGTTAAACTGTTGAGCATGTTTGAGCACAATGAAAGCAAAATCCTTTATATCAAAACTAAATGATTCTAAGTTATTTAAGTACCAATTTATGTGATTTTGACATAGATTTGTAATTTCTTTTTACAGCTGGACAGTCTTTCTAAAAAAAAAAAAAAACAGATGGGTTATTTCCTCTCTCTGCATAGTTCTTTGCTTTCCATTTTGAGGGGATATAACTACATACAGTTGTTAGACAATAGTCCTGTTGGAATCAGGAAGCACCTTGATTTAAATTAAGCCACTCTCACTACCACTGTGCCTTCTAGTAACTTTCAAATGAAGACTAGTAAACTAAGACCTATATTCAAGGAGTATGTTAAATGGTAGCTGGTTAGTTAATGAAATAAATATATTGAAGGCAGGGCTGGATTTGCTGCACCATCAAGCTTTTCAGTATTTCTTTTCTTCCTCGTTTCTCGTCCTGTTGGTCACTGATATCCAATCTGGTCCAGGCTGATTTCGTGTGTATACTTTTTTGACCAGACACTGAAGGCTGAGGTGAAGGTGGAGTAACATATTCTAAGCTCTATTCTCAGCCTGCTTTTGGATGCTGTTTATTGCCCCTCCCCTCCTTTCCCGAGTCCACCCACTCAAGTGGAAGCGAATTCAATAACAGAGGAATAATGGCAGGCCAGTATGCATTCTTCTGCCACATGCTAAAGAAGTGGCAGATGCCAAGCTGTGTGCAGAAGAAGCTGTTACTGCCAATGGATGGTGTCAGGAAAGCAAGAACATACTGGGTCAGACCAAATGTCTATCCTATCTCTGGCAGTGGCTAATCCAGGTCCTAAGTATTCAGCAGCATTCCAAAGAGTAGATCCATTCTCTACTTTTCATCCCCAGAGATAAACTGTGGCTTTCCCATGCCTAATAATTTCTTATGGACTTTTCTTCCATGAAGTTGACTAAATCTTTGTATGTGTGTTCTTTATTTATATTTCACCTTTTAATCCTAAACAAATTACAATATCAACATTGCCAATTTACCTCTTTCTTCCCTTTAATCCAAGAACTCAGTGGCATACCTACCATATTTGACACCCTTTCCTTAGATCAACCAAATATTTTGTTTCTGTCCCCATGTTAAAATTAATACATTGGCTAGAGGGGATGCCCAAGTCCAGCCAGCAGAAGAAATCATCTGTCCAAGCCCCTCCCCCATGCCATCTGAGCAGCAAAGAAGTCAGCAGCAGGGCTGCCGAGAGACTGGGCTGGGCCAGGGGCAAGGCCGCCCTCGCCCCCCCCCCCCCCCCCGAGGTCATCATCGCCACCCCCCTCCGTCCACCACTGGGCCGGGCCCCCCTGAATTCAAATCATAGCGCCTCACTTCAACCTCGCTCCATGTGAAAGAAGCGCAGCAGCAGCAGTCTGCAGATCGCCTCCCTTCGGGTCTTCCCTCCCTGTGTCCCGCCCTCGTGCAAGTTACGTAAGATAAGGGTGGGACACAGGGAGGAAAGGCCCGAAGGAAGGCAATCTGCAGACTGCTGCTGCTGAGCTTTCACATGGAGCGAGGTGAGGCGCTATGATTTGAATTCAGGGGGGCCCGGTCCGGTGGTGGATGAAGGGGAGCGGGTGGAGGGGACTGCGGCACCGGGCCCGGGGAATTTGGTCCCCCCTGCCCCCCTCTCGGCGGCCCTGCTCAGCAGTGCACTTACAGTCCTGATGCCCATACTCCTCACACATAGGTGGTCAGTGGCTCAACTCTTGGGGAAGCTAAGGTGGGTGGGACAAGGTCAAATCCTTAGGATGAGAAGTCCAATTAAAGGGACAATAGAGGCACTTCTAAATATAGCAGGGAAGGACCCCCCCCCCCCCCCCCAATACATCTTTTATTGATAGAATTATGCACACTGAATCTATTCCAGGGAACTATATGCCAAATAACTCACATCAAAAAATATAATATATTAAACAAGAGTAGTATTTGCAGTATTATACACAGGTACTACACCCCAGTTCAGCATCTTCCTTTTGGCCATGTGAACAAAGGTGTTCATCAGCCCTGTAACAGAAATTTTGTGGTTACTGACATCCATAAAATGATTAGCTTATCACTTTTGACAGGTTGTCAAATGACCACCAGGTTTCAGATCTTGTTGGCCTTAGTTTACTATTGAGTTACTAAACATGTTTGGAATAGGTATTATCTTTATTAGCTGTACCCTACAGCCTGACAACCAGGGAAGCCAGGGTTCAAATCCCACTGTCACGCCTACATCATGGACAAGTCACTTAACTCCCCATTGCCCCAGGTAAAAAAAAGTCAGACTGTAAGCCCTCCAGGGACCTGAATGTAACTCACCTGAATTACTACTGAGAATGCTCCATTTCACTAAACAGAGAGGGCCAGAGACCAGTGCTGGACAACACTTCAGCTGGTGGGGGTTGGGGACCCCCCCCCCCAACCAGCAAAACCAGGGGCCCACAGGAAATTTGGGGAAGCCCAGGCCCCCCGTAGCTATGCCACTTGTACTACCAGCTCAGAAGTAGGAAAAACAATCCTCCCCATTTTTAACAAATCAGTCTGCTGCTAAGGATGTGTATTCATTTGAAAGTTTCATGTCACTGGCAAATGAAAACCAGCAGGAAAAAAAACCCCATGATATTTCTTGGTTTTTCAAGGGCTGTTAATAGCGCACACTCTGCCAAAAGACAACACACTATTCTTTACTCCCGTGACAACATAATGGAAAGAAACCCTAACAACATGAACATCTCTGGAAATGACATGGAAAACAAACACACACCACTTCTGTGCAGTCAAGAAATAATAATTCTCCCTGTCCTTTTGCAGGCAGTGTCTATCAGCAATGGCAAAGCTGAACTCTCCTTCCAGTGCTCCCAGGCAAAAAGGGTACTAAAGACATTGGACTCTATATTCAGACCAGGGGAGTTAGCTGAGCCAACTCCCATGGTCGGCACTGAGCTTGGATATTCATCACAATTCTGGTCACCACATCTCAAAAAATGATTTAGCGGAATTAGAAAAGGTACAGAGAAGGGCGACGAAAATAATAAAGGGGATGGGACGACTTCCCTGTGAGGAAAGGCTAAAGTGGTTAGGGCTCTTCAGCTTGGAGAAAAGACGGCTGAGGGGAGATATGATAGAGGGTCTGTAAAATACCGAGTGGAGTGGAACAGGTAGATGTGAATTGCTTGTTTACACTTTCCAAAAATACTAGGACTAGGGGGACATGCAATGAAGCTGCAAAGTAGTAAATTTAAAACAAATCAGAGAAAATATTTCTTCACTCAACGAGTAATTAAACTCTCGAATTCATTGCCAGAGAATGTGGTAACAGCAGTTAGCTTAGCAGGGTTTAAAAAAAGGTTTGTATACCTTCATAAAATTAAAGTCCACAAACTATTAAGATGGACTTGGGGAAAATCCATTGCTTATTTCTAGGATAAGCAGCATAAAATGTATTATACTGTTTTGGGATCTTGCCAGATACTTGTAACCTGGATTGGCCACTGTTGAAAACAGGATACTGGGCTTGATGGACCTTCCGTCTGACCCAGTATGGCAATGCTTATGTTCTTATCTATGTTCTAATGCGGGGCCTTTTCCAATGAACAGCACTCAATATCTGGTTTATTTTGGGCCGGTTCAAACTTAACTGACTAAGCCGATATTCAGCGCTGCCAGTTAAGTCTGAACTGGCCAAAGATATTCTAGGTATTGATGTAGCCAAATATGGCCACCAAACTCATGGCAAAAATCAGCGGATAGCTGGTTATATTGTGCGATAGAACTGGCCAGCTGCTAACTGTGAATTTTCAGTGGATCATGGCCAGCCATGTCCTGCTCAAAATTCGTGGATAGCCAGTTATGGGGTGTTTAACCGGCCAGATGCCGATCCTGGCCAGTTAAGTGCTTTTGAATATCGAGGGCATTGTCATTCTTAGTTTTTCTGGAGTGTATGAGAAACTTCACTCCCTTATTCTGCCTTAGATCCAAGCCCATTTTCCTATCTGAGACAGTCAAGCCTCTTCCAATCTGGTGAGTCAGAGAAATTGGAGAAGAGGGAAAGAGATGCAAAAGAAGAGACTTAAAGAAGGGAGATGCAAGCGGAGAAGATATGGCAACAGCTAACAGCACATCAAAAAGATTGGAGAAATGTAGAATGAGTGAAAATAAGAGAAAAAGAAATTAGACAAAGAGGGGACAGAAGGAAATCAGAGTTGCAGATCAATTTGGTAGAAACCAGTTTATTACACACTGTTCTTTAAAATTTGCTACATGGTTTTCCACTAGTGCTATACAAAATGGTTCTTGCGAAGCAGATCCTTACATGCAAACTCTGGAGCGTAAAACATTTCTTGCCTGAGGGGTGGATGCTGGCACTTAGCTGGAAAAGCTTCCTCAGATAAAAAGGATCAATGACAATATTACTGAAGTGCACTTTAGTATTAATTTACGCAACATCAGACAGAAAAAAGAACTAGGGCATGAATCCAACATTTTATCCTGACTGTCAGGATCATGATTTAACCATTAGACTACTTAAAGAGATCCAGATTTATGGGAAAGAAGTTACCACAGATGATGTGCCTGGCACAATACTGCACATGAGAGCATGTAATTCATGTCAGCTCTTTCTTTTCCATGAAACTCAAAGGAAGAGGGATATGTACAGAAACAAATTTAAGTTAGTTTACAATCATTTTTGGACTTTTCCCCCAGACATTTGACCATTTGTCCATTGCTTTCATTAACTTTAAGGCATGCTAATGAACCAGAAGTGAATTCCTAGGGACCAGCTGTCACCCTTTTGTTCACAATTTACGGTCATGAGACAAGCAAAATGAATGTTTGGTTGTTTTATGTTTTGTTTTCTTTCGGGAGAGTACGTGTCATGGTGTGGAAGCATTATCCAGCTAGCGCGTTCGCATTAGCGTGCACTAGCTAATGCAGAGTTAACCCGGGAGACCTTACTGCCTCCTAAATAGGAGGAGGTAAGGGCCCCCGTGTTAACTTTTCACCGGTACTGCACGCTAATGTGAACATTGGTGTGCAAGTGGAAAACAATATTTTAAAAACCTACAATTATGTTGTGCTGAATCTGGTCTTAGCATTAACATGTGCTAATGTTTACTCTTTCCAAACATACAAGGACTAGAGGGGCATGCAAAGAAGCTACTTAGTAGTAAATTTAAAGTAAATTAAAGAAAATATTTCTTCATTGAACATGTAATGAAACTGTGGAAATTGTTGCCAGAGAATGTGGTAAAAGCAGTTAGCTCATCAGGGTTTTAAAAAAGATTTGGATAATTTCCTGAAAGAAAAGTCAATAAGCCATTATAAATGAAGTTTAACCTATTACCTTTAGCTCTTATCATAGGACGAACTTTCCTCTTGTAACCTAACCTAATCTGTCCCTTTACCCCAACTATGTATTTCTCCTATCTGCAGTGGCGTCCTAGGGGGGCTGACACCCGGGGCGGATCGCCGATGCGCCCCACCCCCCGGGTGCAGCATCCCCCCGGATGCAGCGTGGACCCCCCCCGACGAAAGGACACCCCCCCCCGGGTGCACGCCGCTGGGGGGGGGGGGGGGGATGCTGCGCGTGCCTGTCCTCCGTTGTTCCATGCTTCTTCTCTGCCCCGGAACAGGAAGTAACCTGTTCCGGGGCAGAGAAGAAGCATGGAACAATGGAGGACAGGTGCGCGCGGCACCCCCCCCCCCCAGCGGCGTGCACCCGGGGCGGACCGCACCCACCGCCCCCCCCTAGGAACGCCACTGCCTATCCGGAACTGGTAATCATCACTTACGCAATTATGTAAGCCACATTGAGCCTGCAAATGGGTGGGAAAATGTGGGATACAAATGTTATAAATAAATAAATAATTAAGATGGGATCTTGCCAGGTACTTGTGATCCGGATTCACCACTGTTGGAAACAGGATACTGGACTTGATGAAATGTTCGGCCTGTCCCACTATGGCAATGCTTATGTTTTAAATCCTATTCATCCACCAATGTTACAACAAATTCAGTTGGCCGGGTTTTGACAGAACAACAGAATCCTGCTGCTATGCTACATAAAGTTAGACATTTCTTTCTTTTTCAGTACCTGATGCTCTTATTCCCCTAAACATTCTCAAGCTACAACGAGAAACCGGGATTACTGAATTCCACAACAAATGGCTGCTTTGTTTGACATGCTCAAAAGTGCTGAGGCGTGAAAGAATTTAGAAAAACCTTTAAAAATGTGACCACCAACCCTTTCATTGCAGTAAATCTGTGAAAGCAGACAGATATACTGCATGTCTGTCTAGCAGAATCACAAATACTGGTGAGGAGGAAGTGGCCATGGGGACGTGGTTAGGACTAGGTTACTCTGTGTCTATTATGACCAAATTTAAGGGAATTTAAGTATTCTGTGTGCAAGAAGGGAAATAAGGAGCAACTCAACACAAACTGCCTGTCTGTCCATATTTATCATATTTAGAAATCACCATTTATTATGACAGATGAAGAGGTCATTGTTGGACACATTTTATGGGCAGAAGGAAGAGGGGGGAGGGATAATACATCCCAAATAGTCTGTGTGTTGGTGCTGAATCATTCCACCCACCCCTGCCAATTGACCTCTCTACTATTAGGCAAGACTAGGAGGGAGGTACAGATCCCTGCAAAGGCCTACTGGGCCCAGGCCCAGGGGCCCAAAGGTCTGGGGAGGGTCTTTCTTGTTACCAAGGCAGGCTTTGCATAACAGCCTAATTGTACAGTCCAGCGGTTGTGTTTTTCAGGAGTGTGATAAATCTATTTATAAACTCTGCTGAAACCCCTATGCTTACTATGTATTAATGCTCATGTCAATACCCTATAACAATAACTTGATGATATACGCATACTTGTATAAATTTAAAACACTTGCACAGTTTCATGTATATTGTGTTCCTTGTGTAATGGAAGGGGGAGGGGGGCAAAAACTTGTGATACATCCTTGTTAGGCAGTCACCTAGGGCAGCAGCTTCATGAGGGCATCAAAAAGAAGGTGCAGTCAAAGCAAAACAATTGATCTTGACAGCCGCACAAACTCAAAGATCCATCAGCACATACTTTAAATTGCATTTTTACAGATCAATGATATGTCTATTCTTTATCCACATCAAACAGGTTTCTGTAATTCCTATAGTACATGGCAGCGATCCTGAGTGAACTTCATTCTACCCTGCATTTCTGCAAAGTCACTCTTCTTCTGTCGCTTGATCTACCTTCGGCATTAAGATCACACTCTTATATCGCCTTGCCTTCTCTAGGACTTTCAGGATGGTTCTTTCATGGTTTCTTTCATTTCTTACTTCTCACTCTTTCACAGTTTTGACAGCATCTTCTGTTTCTGCAGATTTTCATTTGTCATGTGGGGTTCCTCAAGGCTCTATACTTTCCCCTCTTCAATATTTTCCTTAGTATACTTTCTACTTTAATCCAAAGTTTCAGTATAAAACTCTTAATTCATACAGACGATATTCTTTTGCTTTTCCCTATATCCCCCGCTCACCCAAACCATAGCGGTCTTCAATCATGTCTTTCTGCTGTTCTGGTTGGCTTTCTGACAATCATCTGGTTTTGAACACTTGAAAGACTGTCACTTGTTGGGTTTTGGGTCATTTTACTCCTCCTTCACTAGTCCCAGTGTTTTGTTTTTTTTAACTCTCCTGTATCTACTGTTGATTCATTTAAATACCTTGGTGCTTTCTTTGATTCAGATCTTTTCTTTCTCCCCCAAGTCTCCTCTGTTCTTCAGCATGGTTTTTTCTCTCATTAGGTGTCTCCAGTCTATTTCTAAATTTCTTGAGTCTTCTGACTTACATACCTTGATCCATGCTTTTGTGATTTCCTACTTTGACTATGGTAATATAGTCTATGATGGTTTTACCATCTTTACAACTCCGCTGTTTACAGACTTTGTAGAATACTGCCGCCCATCTTCCTTGTAAAGCTTGTAGGTCTGACTCTGTCACCCCTCTCTTGACTTCCCTCCACTGGTTTCCAATCAAATTTCAGCCCTAGTTTAAAATTCTCTGCCTCATTCATAAAACCCTTCACTGTAGTTCTCCAGCCTATTGTTCCTCTCTTATTATTCCTTATACATCTTCACATGCTCTCTGCGCGCTCGATTCTCATCATCTGGTTTTACCGTCACCAAAATGGGTCCACTATGATTCTACTCATCACACTACATTCTGCTTTCTGGCACCAAAACTTTTCAATAACCTCTCTCCTGTTCTTCGCTCTGAATTGTCTTTTCCACCCTTTAAAGTCCTTCTGAAAATTCACTTTTTACTCTTGAATTTGTTTTTTTGCCTCCAGCACGTTGGAACTGGGTGTTGGCCATCGGTTACAGTTGGGCTGTTGAATTTGTATGTCTGTTTGTTTGCTCCTGTATGAATGATTCTGTCCTATCAAAATATGGAGTTCCTTTCTGTTTTAATAATATTTTTATTGTGAACTGCTGAAATCTTTTTCTAGAAGTGGCAGTATATTAAGAATTTTAATAAACATAAATGTGTGTGTGTGTGAGAAGATCATGGTTGTTGAGTTTATCAAAATCAGGGGGAGGGGGCACAGGACCATGGGAACTGTTGACAGCCATTTTGATGGCGGAACCAATGGGGGCAGGAGCAATTGGCCACTAGGCCATCAGAGAAGTTAAAGGTAGGCTAAGGGAGGGCTGGCTCGGTGGCAGCCGCTATCCTCCAAGGGGTGGGGGGGGACAGGGCGGGTGGTTAGCCCAGCCTGTCTTGTCTGGGCTAAGTCTGTGTGGGTGTGTGGGGGGGGGGGTGGATATTGGCACCGCGGGCCAGAGGACTCACTCTGCTGGAGAAGGAGGGGAATTTCAGTTTCAGCCGAAAATGCACTTGGATTTTGGACCAGTTTCAGTGCCAGTACTGAAACTGAACCCTAAATTCAGCTACATTTAGTCGCTGTCTAAATCTAGGCATCTGACCTTTTTGTTTTTGAAGACCAGGTGTTCATGAGCCCTGAAGAACACAAAAGATAGCTTACAGCTTTTATCTTTCTGTCTCGGAATTAGGCTTGTCAGTTAAATAAGGCAAAGATAACAGAACGACAAGGCAGTAACAGCTTGCATCACAAAATATTCTGCATGGATCGAGAAGATTGCAAATGCACTGAAAGGACTTGGTGACCTGTGAGAAGCACAGCAGCAGAAGCATTGACCTATATAATGCATGACACATTTTAAAAATTTGAAAATCATTTATTTCACTAAAGGGAGAGGCAAGGCATTCCACCTGTAATCCTTGCTTATCTTATAGTAAGTAAATACAGTGTTTCCTGGGCCAGAAAGACAGGGTGTTAAATTAATCACTGCCACTTTGACAGTCATTAATGAATGAGGCTGAGGAGCTAGACAGCAGAATTCTGCAAACTACCAGCCCTGGTAAACAGGGCAGTTCCTGCTTACATTCAATGCAGCTATGGCTCTGTTACCTTCAGACAGAATACTTAAGGCCTCATCGTCGGTCTGTTGGCTATTCCCCATCTCTGCCTTCTTGGCATCTTGCATGTAGCTTGGATAGTTAAGGGAAGACACATTTGGTGATGTGTAGACATTTTCAGGAGAGGCTGAGGTGGAAATAGATTCCCATGGGATTTCTCTCCTTCGAAGGTTCAAGTCCACGTCACATCCTCTCCAGCCATAGAAAGCTAACGTAAACAGGAAGCCCTGCATTGGATTGAGTATTCCCTGGAGGGAGAATCAAAGTGATAACATTTTAAATATTTTCCTATATAGAAAAATTGTTCTCTCTGGGAACCATGTTTATTAAGACAATTTTGGCAAGGCTGCTGCTGCTGCTGCCTGGTCTGGGGCAGGGCCGCACCCCCTCGATCGCTGCCGCTGCAGCAACCGGATGCAATTTACCTTGGCTGGCGGGGATCCCGAGGCCCCATCAGCAGAAGACGTCTTCCTCCAGCACTGACTGCCTGCCCCTGAGGCTGCTTTTCCTCTCAGGGCATGCTCGATTTCAAAACCGAGCATGTACGCCTGAGAGGAAAAGCAGCCGCTCAGTAATGGGCAGAAAAGCAGTGCTGGAGGAAGCTCCACGTCTTTCCCCAGCCTCCAAGGGGGGCCCGGCACTGGAGTTTTCTCTCTCCTGCTCCTGTCGGGATGCGATCACTCAGGTCCCACCAGGAGTAGGAGAGAGAGAGACCCCGGCGCCGGAGGCCTGGGCCCAAGGAATTCCCCCCCCCCCCCCCCCCCCCCCCCCCCCGCTCGGCAGCCCTGAATTTGGGGCCTAGTTACTAAGTCTTGTTTGGGGGTTTAACATGGGTTTATGGTTTATTGGGACTTG
Source organism: Microcaecilia unicolor (assembly GCF_901765095.1). Taxonomy (NCBI): domain Eukaryota; kingdom Metazoa; phylum Chordata; class Amphibia; order Gymnophiona; family Siphonopidae; genus Microcaecilia; species Microcaecilia unicolor. Next base: position 280,126,830 of record NC_044034.1, on the reverse strand, counting down.
ATATACTGCTCTTAATCTGTAATGTCAAAGCAGTTTACAAAATAAAAACAGAAGGAGAAACCTCCAGTAAACATAAGGAAAGACCTAAATGCACACATGCAAGATTCAGATCATAGAGTAAATCCATTCACTGCCTACAGGAAGACAAAAGCACAGCTATGCATTCATTAAAATCAAACTAAATCATAGCCCCATGTATATTAAACACTCAGTAATTCCTGTCCAGCAATCTTCTCTTCTAAAGCTCAAAGGCCATAGGCTAACACACACCACCACCACCACCACAACATTAACTGTTAGTGAGCAACAACAGCCACATAAAGCTGTGGAAATCTGATTTGGGAGGAAGATGAAAGGAATGTGCTTTGCATTTGGCATGAGGATCCTTACTACATGTTAAGGAGAAACAGCTACACCTCAGAGGTCTAGTTAACTGCATTCTACACTATCTGCTGTGTCATTCATACACAGTAGTGACCACTGCTCTGCAGGAACTGCATAACTGCCTTCCATAAAGTGCTGGGAACAACCCCTAACAATGCAGAGGTTTTGCATCTAAAGCAGCTTAACTTCAGCTGTTAACATACATCAGGCGTGAAACCATAGCACATATAGTGAATAGGGAGAAAGCAATAAGGGGACAAAACCTTGCTAATATGGACCATATGCATCCAGAATTTTTATGTATGAAAAAAAAATCATTTATAAATCAGATCCTTTTGGGCCAGATGCTGTAGATGGCGTCTAAAATTTAGATGTGCCTGAAAAAAACGCTTGGCGCTATTCTATATAACACGCCTAAAGTTAGGTGAGGTGTACAGAATAGCACATAGGGCCTAATGGTTAGTATAGTGGGCTTTCATCTTAGCGACCTGGGTTCAATTCCCACTGCAGCTCCTTGTGACCTTGGGCAAGTCACTTACCCCTCCATTGCCCCAGTAAAAAAACTTAGATTGTGCGCCCTCTAGGGACAGAGAAAGTACCTGCCTATAATCTGTACAGGTAGCACTATAGAAATGCTTAATAGTAGTAGTACATTTAGGCACGGCCATTTACACCACTGAAAACCTGACCTGCGCCTAAATGTAGGCACATTCTTCCAACAATGTGTAAATTTGAGTAACACCCTTGACATGCCCACATTCCTCCCATGGCTGCACCCCTTTTCAGCTACATGCGTTAGAATTTACACAAACCTCTTTTTAGAATATGCCTACAAAGAAGCATGTGTAAATTACAGATTATTGCCAATTAGTGGTTAATTGGTTATCAGCCAATTATCATCACTGATTGGGTTGTTACTCAAGTAGTGCGTGTAACTTGGCACACACCCAATTTAATATGTGCTACTCGCCACACCTTATATGGAATCCAAGGGTTTGTGTATAGAAGTGTTTTTTGTTTTTGTTACATTTGTACCCCACGCTTTCCCACTCTAAACAGGAAGCCCTGCATTGGATTGAGTATTCCCTGGAGGGAGAATCAAAGTGATAACATTTTAAATATTTTCCTATATAGAAAATTGTTCTCTCTGGGAACCATGTTTATTAAGACAATTTTGGTTGTGCTTTGTAAAAGATGGACCTCATTAAGGCGGTCATTTGGGGAACAAATAGCATGGTTGACTGAAGTACAAGAACACTACTGGCTCTTGCATGTAACCTTTTTCTGAATGCAGAACCACCAACTACAGTACTATGCAAAGCCCCAGATGATTCTTTCAGCCCAGAACCAGAGCTGTGTATTTGTTGCTCATTTTCAAAGTTACGTCATTTTCAATATGATGTCTAAGTCCAAATTCAAGTGGGGACTATAGCCATTTTCAAAACAGAAAATTATCTATCTTTTTATTCAAAATTGGTTATTTACTAGATGTTTTTGTGCTCTGCATATTTATCTTTTTGGTCCATATATTTACCAGTACCTTAGAATTTAGATGCAGGATAAAGATATATAAGTATAAAATGATACATTTACCTATATTATAATATAGTAAGTAGAGCTGTACCAAAAATTCAGATTTCATTCTGCCCGATTAGTGCCCCGAATGCATTATTCGTATTTGGCTAAATAGTGATTTAAATTCAAATACAAATAATCAGGGGCTCTACTGTGCTAAATCCTTCTGAAATAAACACTTAATCTCTGATTTTATGTTGCTTCTTTTGTTATATATGTTAAACCTCAACGGCCCAGTATTCGTATTTGGCCAAATAGTAAAATATGCTATTCAGAAAAGCTCACCCTCCTGTCTCCATGCATATCTCCCTGTCTCTCACCTATCCACTCCCATCCTGTTAGACTGCCACTGAAATGCTTTGATGTTTCACTTATATATACTGTCATCTACCAACATTTGCTTATTTCCGATCTGACAAAGAAGGGCAACCTTCGAAAACTAATCAAGAAATGTATGTTATGTCCAATAAAAAGGGTATCATCTTATTTTATTTTGAAGCTCATTCATCTTACTGACTCCGACCCCCAAATTGCTTCCGATTCTGACCCCATGATACCAACTCCAACTCCATGGCCCTGCCCAGAACACTCAATAGGCAAAGATCCACCGGGGCTAAGGGATCATACTTTCTTGGATGTGTGCACCTGCAAAATATTTTACTGGCTAATATGACAAAAAAATACCTTTTTGATTTCTAGATTTCTTTTGTAGAAAATAACAAATTTTACTCCGATACTGAGCCCACGGTGGTCAGCACTTTTTAAAACGCCAGAACTGTTGTGGTATTCAGTTAGTGGCAGTATTCAGCCTTTTTGTTGTCCTAACTCTTTTCAGACAGCTATCCAGTTATTGGTCTGAATATCTCTAATAATGGATAATCTCATTCTGCCCATGCTCCACCCATGGACTGCCCCGTTATTATCTAAATAATGCCAAGGTAGTGAGAAGGAAATTAAGGGGTCGTTTTACTAAGGTGCGCTGAAAAATGGCCTGCGGTAATGTAGGCATGGGTTTTGGGCATGCGCAGAATCATTTTTCAGCACACCTGTAAAAAAGGCCTTTTTAAAATTTTTGCCAGAAATGGATGTGCGGCAAAATGAAAATTGCCACGCGTCCATTTTGGGTCTGAGACCTTACCGCCAGCCATTGACCTAGTGGTAAAGACTCACGCAGTAACAGGGCGGTAGTGACCTACGCATGTGAAATGCCACTTGGCACACATAGCTGACACGCACCAGAAAAAAAAATATATATATATAATTTTTGGACGCACGTAGCGGACGCGCACCAAAATGAAACTACTGCAAGGGCCAAGCAGTAGCCGGGCAGTAACTCGGAATTGGCGTGTGTAGGCGCTTACGCAGCTTAGTAAAAGGGCCCCTCAGTTAGTGTCACTGAACACCCCTTTCACCAGCTCTTATCCAGGTAGTAGCCACTGAATATCCATCTCACTGGCACATATCCAAGTAGGACCTGCTGAATGTCCCTTTCACTGGCACTTATCAGGGCAGAAGCCAATTAATATCCCTCTCATCGGTGCTTCTCTGAGTAACAGCTTCTGAATATCCCTCTCACTGGCACTTATCCGGAAGCAGCCATTTCGATCCCAATAACTGACTTTTAAATATCAACCTCTCTGTATTTTATGTCTTTGGAGTGTTCAATACGCTGTAGACTAACCTAAGAGAGACTTACAATTTTTTGGATACTAATGACCATATGCAGGAAAACAGAGGTTATCTAGACTGGAAAATATTCAGCAGCAAATGACAGTAGAGTAGAACCAAACATTTGTTCTCTTGTTAAGGAATGCGCTCCCTGGTTCTTTATATTTAGAGAATAATTCTTTCAAATTTTACAAAGGTGTAAAAGCTTATATATTTGTGTATGCTGTATTTTTTTTTATGTATTCTGATTTATTTATATATTTTGGTTTATCTTTTTGCTTTTTATACATTTGCATTACCTGCTCAGCTATATGATGATAAATGAGCTGTAAGCAAGATTTAAATCAATACATGACAGATGACGTACTAAGGTGAGATAGATATTTCTTTGACTTTGCAGTATATCAGCTGTTGCTGCTGCTAGTATGTGAAGCTGTAGGAAATCAGTTCAGCCAGCCCCAATGATGGATGTTGTAGTAGATGTGAATCAGTACATCACTTGCAAAAGCAGTTCAAACTTTAATGTATTTCTTTTGTATCAGTTTGCAACAAAAAAAACATGAGGATCAAGAGGTATATTTAAGAAAGAAAGAACATTTCTCTGTAATTATATTCTGACTTTGCTTCCTGCTTCTGGGTTGAACAGCAGGAACTAACCCTGATTGGTTAGTATATTTCAAGTCTTCCTGCAGCTCGCTGCATGGAGCTAGTCTTATCACTGGTCCCTTTTTTTTTTTTTTTAATATTGAGCGAAGACTTCCTTCCTGAAGCAGCAAAACAGTTTGCGAAACGAGACGTTCTTGTTGAAGGAGTAGAAGAAACAATATCAGCGGGTAAACCTACCGAAGGAGGAATTAGCACCGGGAATTTACCAAGCATGCACCAGCCGGCTGGGAGATGTTAACCAGACTGCAAATGGACATTGCAGTGCAGGGGAACAGAATCAGCGAAAGAGATAAGTACGGGGCCGACGGTGGATAGTTGGAGTGCTGGAATCCTCAGGGAGGCTAACGCTGCTAATAAATGGAGAATTATTACAGTTAGAGTTCACATTTTCTCACAGCAGGTGTTTATGTGCACAGAGACTGATAGTTGGATAACCAATGTTTTTTCTCCTAGCAGGAGTTTTTTACATTGGTATCTGAACTACCTGTCTTGATAAGAAAAAGAAAAAAAGGACCGGTGATAAGACTAGCTCCATGGATATCTCTGGTGTTCTTTTGTAATGAAAGGGCTGTTTTCACTCTGAGGGTGAATTGCCAAGTGTGGATGCATTGAGGTCCATTCAAATTAAGTAAAACTTATTAGTGCAGACACAAGCTGGGAGAGCAATATCTGAGCACCACTTGGTAAGAAGTTATAGAAATTGATTTGGAACCAAGCAGTGGCGTTGCAAGGGCAGGGCGGTGGGGGCGGTCCGCCCCGAGTGCACGCTGCTGGAGGGTGCAGAGAGCAGCCGCATGCCTGTCGGCTCCACTGGTTCCCTAATCCCTCTGCCACAGAACAAGTTACTTCCTGTTCTGGGGCAGAGGGAGCCAGTGGAGCCGACAGGCGCGCGGCTGCTCTCTGCACCCTCCAGCAGCCAAGAATGCACCCGGGGGGGGGGGGGGGGGGGGGGGGGGGGTGCGCAGCGGCAATTCGCCCCGGGTGGCAGCCAACCTAGGATTGCCACTGGAACCAAGAGATCCCATAAGCAAAATAAAGTAGTATACTATACCATACTTATTTGAATATTTTTTACTGCTGTAATTGTCTATTGCTCATGTTTGATTTATTCTTATTGTACACTGCCTTGAGTGAATTCCTTAAAAAAAGCAGTAAATAAATCCCAGTAAATAAAGTAAATAAATAAATAAATATTATTACACATGAGACTTCACGTGAGAATGAACGGCTGGGTTAACAAAGCCCAGGGTCAAACAGGCTCTAGGTTTACACAGATGTTAGAGAATAATGCTTTAGAGAGCTGAGCTAACTGACTTGATCCCTCCAAGCTGCTGTTAACCTTATCCATTCAAAAAAAAAAAAAAAAAACTATGGTTGACCAACCTGACTTACCATTATGAACCATGTAATCAGCACAGCATTCCTGACATTTTTCAGGACTTGATCGCTGATATGTGCCTGCAGCTCAAGGTAGAACAAAAGGATTTCATTGATGATGTTTGAGGACCAGCTGTTGCAGAGGGGACAAATAGATGCAAGGAATTAGACTCCTCTACCAGTAATATCTTCAGATATTATAACAGTAGGGCTTGTTGGTCATTGGACTCTCGATAATAAAAGTAACTCCCTAATTCACAAGCCTTAAGCACATGCCAGAAACAGGGAGAAGCCCTGGGTCCAGTATGTATACTACGTAAGTTTTTGGAGGGCAGAGAACAGTTATAGGGAGTGTATAAGACCATGGAGGCACAAACTCCTCCATTCTGAATTAGTGAAACAGAGGCCGAACTAACACAACACTTAGATCATTGTAGAAGGCCTGTATGACAATTACACATGTAAATAACAATTTTTAGACAGCCAGTGTCTTATGTGAATGGATCCACAGTAAGCACTGTTTTGAATGGGGGAGTTCAGACCAGCCCTAGTGCACATAGGAGAAGAGGGAAAGAGAGATGACGTTTGTCATTTTGTCAGTAAGCGAGCAGACAGTAGACAAACCCGTTGTCTACTAATTTGTTTTAGTGTGAACTGCCTAGAGGACATACCGATAGGGAGTATAAGACGTACCAGTAAACTTGAAAATTGTTATGGATGTGTTTTAGACAGGCCTCCAGAGTATGCACAAGTACCCACTTTTGCAACAGCAGTACATTACAAAACTTAGATATCGGCATTTGCCCCTGTTCCAGGCAAGCATGTCAACTAACTACTTGTTTGGCTTGGGTTTGAAAGAGTGATAGAAAGTGCAATTGTGCTTATCTCTAAAATCCAACATTTTGTATTTTCTAGCTTGGCTCCTTCATTGTGCCCCCTTGAATGTCCAGTTTTGTAACGTCTGGTGCTTACAAGTTGCAAAATGGGTACTGGCACTTACACATTCAAACCTTGAGTGATGTCACTTTCTTTGAACGTGCTCCTTTCTAAAATGGCTATTCCACTATACATCCCACATCTTTATATGTGTCTATCTATATACACACATTGGGTTAGATTCTATATATGGCACCTGAAAATTCCATGGGAAAAAAAACCCGCCTAGGCGTATTCTCTAAAGCACACCTAAGTTTTATAGAATACGCTTAAATTTCTGCACGGTATGTAGAATACGCCGAGTGCCAGTCCAGGTGACTAAATTTAGTAACAGTCAATTACGCCAACTAAAACCTGGTGTAAATCCCGACACCTAAATTAGGCGCAGAGAAGGTGTATTCTATAACAATGCGCATAGATTTTAGAAATGCCCATGATGCCCATAACCACACCCACTTTTCAACAATGCCACTTAGAATTTGTGCATAGCATGTTACAGCATCCATTTGTGCATGTAAATTCTAATTAATGGCAACTTGTCTAAATTGCTTGCTAACATCCAATTATCAGCGCTGATTAGCTTGTTAACTAATTACATTATACGCATTATTATGGAATACACTTAGATTTCTGCGCAGAAGTTTCAGCACGATATATAGAATCCCATGGATTATGCGCAGTCAGCAAGCTCTTTATAAAATACTTGGGAATTCATACACATCCAGACCTGGAAGTTTCTTTTTCTACCTAGATGACTCATGCAAAATTGAGCTTCTAAAATAATACATTTTTCACTGAGCCTATGTGAAGCTTATCAGATTAAACTGAATTTCATTTATAATTTCTACCAAGTGGATTACTAGAGGGCAAATTTTTATAACAGGGCACCTAGGGAAGAAGTCCAAAAAGGTGCCTATTTGAAGCCTATTGTATAAAGACAACAGAGGGCTTATGTGCCTTTACAAAACAGGCTCCCGTATCTTGCCTCAGCAGCGCACACATGCTGACATGCAAATTTACACTTGCTTTATCTTTATGCATATAAGTGCATACTCCCAGATAATGAGCCCCTGGCAGGCAATGTTTAGATTTTTTAAACATCGGCCTCCATGGGCAGAAAACCCCAGCAGCCGTATCTGGATAGTTGTGTCTGCTGAATATCCGGACACAGCAGATATTTTTGTTGTCCTAAATTTACCAGATAGTTATCCAAATAGGAGCACTGAAAATTGCTGCTACCCGGATAACTTGTTCCTCTGCCCCCTAGAATACCCTGGCATTATCCAGATAGTGTCGACACAGTCTATATTCAGTGACACCATCCGGATGGTGCTGCTTCATACCTCTCTCAGCGGCATTCATTCAGGCAGCAGGTGCAGCTACCCACATAAACAGTGTTAACTGGGGCCAACTGGTAAAGCATTTCATAGATAATGCAGCTGAAAACTATGAGTGACTGCCCCGGCGCTATCCAGATAATTCAACAAATGGGAAAATAAGAGAGAATATACAAAGGCAAAACCTGTCTTGTATAAACTGCAAAGTACTTATTGTAATAATATATTCCTCTGGAGTGCAAACAGTATATGAGAAAGGGAAAAGGCCTCTGCACCCAAACCTCCACCCAATATGTGTTAGCAGGGTAAAGAGGATAGAAATCAGGTCAAACGTTCTTCATCGGCATAAAAAACCCTCTCTCTCTCTCTATCTCTCTCTCTCGAAATTTTGCTAAAAACTCCACAGGAAGTTTTAATTTTTCATAGATCCAACCCAAAAACATGGCAAAAAGGCTTTTAAATTAGTAGAAGACACATTGTGTAAAAGAAGTCAGTCACACCGTCTGTGCCCAAAGTTTTGCTACCGTGGGCTGTTTCAAGGCGTGCATGACCAATAAGCAAAACAAAGTACAACATGGTGAAAAGTGGATTCTTTGCAGGTTGTGAGATCTTCTATTGAGCCTGAATCTGTATTATTCAAAGATAATATTGGTATATGAGCTTTGAAAGACAGATGTATTTGAAAATGAATGGATAGGAACATTTTTCTACATGTTCACCAGGTCACAGTGTAAAAGACTGAAAAACACAGTCTCATCTAATCCCATTGTTTACCTTGCTAAATAATCATTTATTCTTCTCCTCTGCCAAAGTATGTGTGTTTCTGTGTATATACACAAGACCAAAATCTTCCTTTTGTTGAGTTTCTCAGGATTTTTCTTTTTATTTCATTTTTTTCTCCATTTTAGGGGCAACGGCATCAATAGAGTGCCCTAGTGAACTTATTAATAAACAATGGGGTCCTTTGACAAAGGCGCCCTGAAAAATGGCCTTTGGTGGTGGTGTAGGCGCAGGTTATGGGTGCCAGAAAATAAAAAATATGTTTCAGACGCGCGTAGTGGACGTGTGCCAAAATTGAAATTACCGCAACAGCCATGCGGTAACTCCAATTTGGCGTGCGTAGGCACCTATGTGGTGGCTTAGTAAAAGGGGCCCGATATGTACTATTCCGCAGTACTGCACTCTATGGATGACCTGTGAGCACCAGAAGCATTGACCTTTATCATGCACGATGCAACATTTTAGAAATTTGTTGGTTTATACAAACACGCTTCCAAGTGAGTTTTCATGTGTGGTACTGTCTACTCTCATACTTCCAAACATGCAACTCAAATACAAGTTACCAAATAAAGAACACCAGCATGATCTTGAAAAAGCGAATTTGGATTTCAGTCCCAAGCCGTCTTTCATTCTCTGTATAGATCCCTTGTCTTCCTTTGAGCAGTGAGGCAACTGAAAAACACAGAATAGACTGGTGAGCAATCATGACCTCCCTTTGCAAGGATAAACTTCATTCCAACGTTTGAGCTAATGAAGCTGGACAAAATGCGAGTCAATGGTGTGTATCATAAACAATATAAAGAGCCTTCTTCATCCCAAAGACTGCAACATAATACCCACTGGGCATTGACCGCCAAACACTGTAGAAATATCTAACTTAACACAGACTATAATCGTACAGAATAACAATCTACAACACTATATCTAATTAATAAGAATGTATTCACCAATGTCTTAATTATAAATCTGAAACTGCTGCCCTACTAATGTTGTAAACCACACTGAACCCTAAACAGGGGATATTAGAAGTATAAAAGACATAAATTGAATTGAATTGAATAGATGTGTTTTCATAGAATGGGTAGTGGATACATGGAATGGCCTCCAAGTGGTGGTAGAGAAAAAAACTAATATAATTCCAGAAAACCTCAGATCAGTACAAAAATTTCTTGCAAGGAAAAGTAGGTAAAAATAGAGCTCAAGCGATTCTGTGATATTGGGCTTGTGGTTTTTGTCTCTCTTCATAGCAGAACAGTGGGCCATGTCAGGTGGTTCTACTGCTCAGGGCCGGAAGAGATTCCATGGTGGGCTTGGCCATGTGCATTTCCATCTGCTACTGCTATCACCTGCTGTGTCTTGGCCTGTTGCCTGATGATAAAGGTTAAAAGCAGGAAGAGCTGTGTGTGTGTGTGTGGGGGGGGGGGGGGGGCAGGGAGAGAAGTGCTGGGCCAGAGGGGTAGGAAGGACAGATGCTGGACATGTGCACTCAGGCACAATCCTCCCGCACTTGTTTGACAGGTCTGGGCTGTCAAAAGCCCAGACCTGTCAAACACAGAGGCTGGAGGCTCATGGGACCACCAGATCCCAAGTACCCCCACCCTGAGCCAAGCGAAACAGGGGCTGGAGGTCCGGTGGACATCCAGTCCCCCTGACCTCCCCCCTTGACACAAGTTCAGGGGGTCTGGAAATCCAGTGGGTCTCCAGCCCCCCCAACCTCCATAGCATCCTCTCAAGTGTCCCTGGTGGCCCTGTGGGCCACAAGTCAATCCCCCCCCCCCCCACCTGGTGGTCTAGCGTCCCTTCCCCACCTCCTACCTTTGTTGGAGGAGGGGGGTGGCCTCCCTCTTTTTCCATTGGCGCCGCCTAGGCGGTGCCCAGCCCTGCCCAATGCATCCTGGGATGCACTGGGGTAGGGCTTCACACCATATAAGCCAGAAATGGCTCTTGGCCGGTTAATTTGCCTGCTTAGGACTAACCAGTCATTTTCAGCGGCACTTAACCAGTTAGCACCAAACTTTGGAGGTGTTCCAGGGGTGGAGGCAGCACTTAACCGGCCACGATAACCGCATAAATAGGATTGCATAAAAGTCAGTCCTATTCTTATGTAGTAACACAGAGCTGGTTAAGTGCTGAATATCGCACTTAGAGGCCCTTTTACCAAGCTGTGGTAAAAAGAGCCCTGCAGTTATGGCAGTGGCTGTTTTTGCTGCTCGCTGAGGCCCTTTTTACCGCAGCAGGTAAAAAGGCTGCAAAAATACACGGCCATGCGGTAAGATTGCTCTCACCGCATGGCCATGCTGGAGGGAGAACTTACTGCCATCCATTGAGGTGGCGGTAAGGGCTCATGCGCTAACCTGTTGGTAATCAGGTAGCGCATGGCGCTGCCAAATTACCGCCGGGTAGCCGCCGTGCAAAAAATTCCAGCCCTATTTTCCCCAGCACAGGAAATGGCATGTACAGGGGCTGGAACTTACCGCCGGTAACCGCTTTGGATCAGCGGGTAGTTCCATATTGGCGCATGGTAAGCCTGCATTGGGCTTACCGTTGCTTTGTAAAAGGGCCCCTTAACCAGATACATGTTGGCCAGCTCTGCAAACCTGGAAATTCAATGTTGGTGCCCTGACATGGTCCGGCGTTAAATTTCCAGGTTTAGTGCCAGTTGCGGTAAGCACAACACTCATTGCCACCGCCTGAATATTGAGCCCAGTGTGTGTATGCTGCAACTCTATCCTGTAGGAACACCCATTGATGGTCTACATAAAAGTATGCTTTCTCTTGTTGGCATGTACACTGGTAAGATCATATATACACATGCAATTTAAAAACCCATTTCCTGCATATAAACACATGTCTTACTGGGAAATGCTATACAAAGTTACCCTAGAAACCACTGGACTATTCTGCAATACACATTTCCTTTGTTTGGTCAGCAATAGAGGGTATAGATAATTTAGGAAGTTTTTCCAATTTGAACGAACTAGGCTGCACATCAGGCCTTGGCTGATTTAAGCAGTTTGTTTACAAACACAAACGTACATAATAATAAAAATAAAACAGATGCATTTTTATGTGTGAAGGTCATTCTTTGTGGTTTCCTATCTTACCTGCTGTTACTGTCCTTCTGAATAGGATTGGATTGACTAACAGGACTAGAAGAAGCGGCGCATAGGTTGTGACGTAATGTGGAATTGCGTGCTCCAGTCCCTCTTCACAGCTAGAACATGAGAAGAAGCACATATAAAGGCATAAAACTATTCAAAGAGAAATATAAAATTCAACTGGTGCTGACCTTAGTGCAATGTTGCTGCTTTGCATCAGGAATTATAGGGAACGGCTTACTTTGAACAAGATGGGACATCATGTTCCATATCAAGGTAGAGTGAGAGATCTTCAGAGGACTAAAGTCTGTCTTAAACTAAATCTTGGACCTATGTTGTTTACTGAGTGGAGAAACACTAGGGTCAGTGTGATTTTGAAATGTCGGCTAAGGTGTTTAAATCTGTTCTATATATTGCCACTATCCAGTGAACAGCACTGAAAATACATATTTAGCAGTGTCTGGTACTGGATAGCAGCAAAGTTCAGCCTTGTGGTTTAAGTGAGGACAGCCTTTTTGCTGGCTTAATTGTATTTGAATAGCTTGCAGATAACGGTTGAGTATCATCACTAACTGTAGAGTTACATGAAATGCCCACAGTACACTCTTGCTCCACCTGGCACTATCCATTCATTCATTCATACAAGTATTTATATACTGCTTAGACCTAAGTGATTTACAGTTTTCATTTTACAGGTACTACATCTGTCTCTAGTACGCTCACAGTCTAAGTAGTACATTGTACTACTGTTGCACCTGGGGCAACAGAAGGTTAAGTGACTTCCCCAAGGTCACACAGAACTGCAGAGGGAATTGAACCTGGCTGCCCAGGATCTCAACCCACTGATGACCATCAGGCAGCAGTGGGAATCGAACCCAGTTACTCAGATCTGCAACCCACTACACTAACCATTAGGCCACTCCTCCACTCCCAGGTCTGTAAGAATATCTGGAGAGTGTCACTGAATATTGGCAGATAGGGCACTTATCCATAATGCTGCTGTACAGATAAGTGCTTTTGAATATCCGGCTCGCCATTTTTTCAAATAGTTATTTTGTGTTATTTCTGCAGGAGCAACATGAGAATGCTCTGCCTTCTGGTTTCCTGTGATAGTTGGTGCCTGCACAGGACAGACTAGTTTAGTTTCCCATATTGTTTGTGGATTCTTTTTTGTTTGTTGTTCATTTAGTTTAGTTTTTTTTATTTAGTTTTCATTTTAGGGCAATTTCATGAACAGCACACAATATTCAAAGTTTTGTGTTTGCCTCACACCTTTGGTTTAATAAAAACAATGTTTAAGACTCAGAACTTATTAGTGTGTGCCTATCAATGGTACATGCATTATTGTTTGAGTGGTCCTTTTACTAAGGTGCGCTGAAAATGGCTTGCGGTAATGTAGGCGCGGCTTTTGGGCGTGTGCAGAATCATTCTTCAGCACGCCTGTAAAAAAAAATGCCTTTTTAAAATTTTTGACGAAAATGGATGCGTGGCGAAATCAAAATTGCCGCGTGTCCATTTTGGGTCTGCGACCTTACCGCCAGCCATTGACCTAGCAGTAAAATCTCATGCGGTAATCGGGCGGTAATGACCTACATGCACCAAATGACACCTGGCACGGGTCCGATACTTGTGGCCAAAAATAAAAATTATTGTTCGGAAGCGTATATCAGACACACGCCAAAAATGAAATTACCGCAAGAGCCACGGGGTAGCCGGGTGGCAACTCCATTTTAGCGTGTGTTGGGCACGCCTAGAGCCTTGCATGGCTTAGTAAATGGGCCCCTCAATCACATAATCACATTTCTCATGCTTTCTACTTACTTGGAAACCGAAGGATAGTAAAGCATAGCAACACCTTCCACACAAAGCAGGATGGCAAGACCCCATGTCATCATGTGATAAAGCACAATGGTACTGAACCAAAAGAATAGAGAGGGTAAAGCATAAACACCTTCAGCAATCTTCAGTCAGAATTTCAACATTAACACCTGCAACATCTGAAGGGGCACCACCCACCCATGCCCACCACAATCTATACCTATGGTGAAACCAATGATGAATGCTCAACAAGCAGTGTGCATGCTTTCTGACTGCATAGTGCATATATGTCCTATTTTAAGGGAGCTGCACTGGTTGCCTATAGAACAAAGGATTCATTTTAACATTTTAAGTTTAAGGGGGTCAATATTCGAAGTGGTTTAACCAGGCAGGAGAGGCTCCTGCCAAGTTAAATTGTCTGTGTAGGCTATTCAGTGGAATTTACTGGATAGTTGACACTGAGGCGTATTTTCAAAGGGCACTTAAACTTACAAAGTTATATTGTAACCTATGAAACTTTAAAGTGCTTTGAAAATAAGCCCCACTGTTGTGGTTAAGTGCTGATATTGATCATTTAACTGGATAAGGCAACCGGACTAATCAGACCACACAGAACACAGTCCTGTCTTTGTCCAGTTTCACTTATCTGGTTAAGGGCTGAATATAGGCCCTTAACTGGAAAAGTGCTGGCCATCTGCATATGAAAGTAGTTACATGAACTTCAGGAACAGTTCAACATGAGCTGTGTTTCAGCGGTAGTGTCTGCTTCAGGAGTCCAAAATACACATATCTGATCCAGAAAAATGAAAACATACATAAGTATGACTCTATGGATGATGAAATAAGTTTTTAACTTGGTTATTATGGGTTTGGATTTTATACTTTCTAGCCTTACAGTTATGTTTTTATTTGCTCATCTTCTTCGCTTGTATTGGCCATCGGAACATACCTGGATATTCAATCCCAGTGCCTAGACATGTTCCGGCATTAAATATCCAGGCATAAAGTCGACGGCAGCTAAAAATTGCTCACCACTGACAACTGAATATTTTACCCCTTCGTTTTTAGGATTTTCCTAAGACTGGCTGTAGAAATTCTAGTGGCCTGTATCACGCAGTATAGACCACTTAAGGCTTTACGCTCTTCTCAAAAAGGATTTGTTGGAAAGACCACAGGGTGTCATATTGAGTGAAACATGGAAGCATGCCTTCTCCTATGTGGCCCCTGTTTTGTGGAATAAATTTCTTAATGAGTTGTAGAATATTACAAGTATCCTACATTTTTGTAAAAACTTTTAAAAGTCTGGATAGTTAAGTCAATCTTTGGGATATGATGGTTAGCAAGGATGGGGGTTATGGTGGGGTTGAGATGAGTATGGGGTAGATTGGGTTTGAATTGTCTCTCATATTTGTATGAAATTGTGTTTTGTAGCTTTTTAAGAAACAGTATACAAAAACACAAATAAATAGATAGATACAAATACTTCATCATACCAGTCAGGTAATGTAACTCTGGATTTATCAGTTTCATTATCGAAGATACTGACAGAGTCATTCTACAAGTTATGTATTTTGAAGGGGCTTTTTCCCTTCCTTTCTGATGACATCAGATTTAGTTCATCTGAATGAAGGTGGTCAGGTGAGTCTGTAAACATTCCAGAGATCTACTTTAGTCCTGTGTATCCCGGTCTCACCACAGTGCATCTTCAGGAGAGCAGAAAGGCTGCCTTGGAAATCCCAGAATGGGGGGTGGCAGGGCAAAAACCAGGACTCAAACAAAACTTCTGGTGTTCAAATGATGATTTTACCACCCTATTCTGTTTCAATGCAGCAGTTTCCTCCCACCCATTTTCTGGGTTCCAACTCAGATGAAACTAGGTCTTGAATCTGGCTCCATGGATCTTCATTCACAACCCGCCCAGGGTGCCCCTTATTTCACACCTCCTACTTTGTTTTGCAACAGCCTTGGTTGAGAGTCCATGTGCCACAGTTCTTCTATGGCAGCCAGACATCTTCATTTCATGTTTTTTTTCTGTCTTTTCATTTCTAAATGAGTGTTGTTAACAGTGAGCACTATGCACCCAATTCTGTAAATGGTGTCCACGTTTGGGCTCTGATAAAAATGCACAATTCTATAAATGGAGCTCCAAGTTGGGTGCTGTTTATAGAATAGCGGTTAGCACCAAGATCCGCACCCAATATTGGGTGCGAGGACTTGGTGTAAACCCTCGTGTCTAAATTAGGCATGGATCTCCCTAATTCTGTAACACTGTGTGCAAATTCCAGGAACGTCCTTGACCCACCCATGCCCCATTTTTGGATCTGCGCATAAATCTTTTCACACACATCTTTACAGAATAGCAACTATGAAGATGCAAGAGTAAATGCTGGCGCCCAACTCTTTGCCATTTGGCTGCGGGAATGGTGGTATTCTATAACTCTGTGTGCAAATTTATAGAACGTCCTCTACCATGCCCCCTGGTCACACCCTTTTTGAATTGATTGCCAGGGGATTTAGGCATATGAGGTTACAAAATAGTGCAAGGAAGATGCGTGCACAAAATCTAATTTATGCCAGTTAACTACAATAATTGATTGTTGACATCAATTTATTGCTAGCTAATGAATTGTTAGCTAATTAATTTGCATGCACATCTTTGATTCACACACAAATTTCAGCACCCAAATTAGGGCACCATATATAGAATCCGGGGGTAAGTGTAAAATTGGGTGAACAAGTTTATAGAATTAGAGGGATAGTGTGCACTTTTCTTAAAGTGCGAGCACTATTTGCAAGACGTGTGCCCGCTTTCCCCAATAGTGTGCACTATAATTAGTGAATGACATTCGTTTCTAATGACAGCCCATCCCTAATGATCACTGCCTCTGCAAAATCTCTAGCCATGGACCACCTTGGGAGCAGAAAAACTGAGCTGGTAATCCAACTCTTCTCCTGGTCATTCTATTCTATGCTGGCTATCCACTGTAGGAATAACATTAAATGAGGGGTTTAGTCTGACAGTGCTGTATAGGACAAAATGTGTGATACACACAGGGGCAGCTCAAGGCAATCTGCTGCCTGAGGCAGGAATCAAATAGTGCCCCCCCCCCCCCAGCATCATGCCCCCCATACCAACTCCTTCCCACCCCCCAGCCACGGTCTAGCATCTCTGTCCCACCCCTCCAAGCCTACCTCCTTTTTTATTGTTGTTTTCAAACGTTGGTGATGGCAGCAACCCCCATGTGCTGCCCTGCCGCCAGCATCAGTGTCCCCTCTGTACTGCAGCTCACCTCTGAGGAAACAGGAAGCTACATCAGAGAGGCGAGTCGCAGTACAGAGGAGATGTTGGTGCCGGCGGCAGGGCAGCGTATGGGGATCGCTGCTACCGCCACTTTTTGAAAAACAAAAAAAGAAGGTAGGCTGTGGAGGGGAGTTGGCCTAATGGTAGGGCCGCCACTGGATACACAGCTTTCCTGGTGAGCAGCTTCAGTTAAGTAATATGGAGTTGATTAATAACCAGTGATTGTTAAAGCACATACCATTCTCAGAAAGGAAAGTGTATGATCAGATCTTATCTGCAGGAAAACTGCATAGATGAAAAAAAAAAAAAAAAAAACAAGAGGCATTTTCAACATTGGTACTGTACCTTAATCCTGCTGATCTTCGAACCACCAAATAGGCATCAATAGCATAACAGAACAACCACCAGAAACTGGCACTATAAAACAACTGGATCCACATCTGCAGAAGAACGAACATTGTTATACCTCAAGCTATTTATCAGTTGATATGTATTAGTGCTACTGTTCCATTTCAATTGTATGTAACAAACAACGTAGCCAAGAACATGAAATATCCATCACACAACTCATTTACATAGGAGGGTAACTGGAAGAGTAGCCTAGTGGATAGAGCACCAGCCTTTGACATCCAGAGGTGGCCGGTTCAAATCCCACTGCTGCTCCTTGTGATCTTGGGCAAGTCACTTAACCCTCCATTGCCTCAGGTACAAAATTAGATTATGAGCCCTCCAGGGACAGAGAAATACCCAGTGTACCTGAATGTAACTCACCTTGAGCTACTACTGAAAAAGGTATGAGCAAACTATAAATAAATAATTCAATAAGTGTGCACTGATATTTAGTTACCCATTCTATAAAGGAAAGCTATGCCTATACACATGCATTTACACACCAGCAGTTACAAAGTTATATGTATCTGTGCCTCAGGGGCATAGCCAGACAGCAGATTTTGGATGGGCCTAGACAAGAAGTGGGTGGGCACAAGTGTTCTCCCCCTCTCCCCCTCCAACTTAAAAAAATATCTCAGCTGGCAAGAAAACACTGCTCTCTACCTTTGCAGGCATGCACTGAAAACTGAGCATGCGCAGTTGCCAGTATCGGCACCTTAGGAAGCTCAGACTTCTGAAGTGGAGAGCAATGTTTTCAGCACCATCAGGAGGAGGTCTTCATCTGTCGGAGCTTGGGATCCCCACCAGCTACCACAAAATGTGTGCTGCTGTTGGGTGGGCCTGAGCCCTAAGTGGGTGGGCCCCAGTCCACCCAGGCCCACCTGTGGCTACGCCACTGCTGTACCTAAATACCAGAGATCTGCAAACAATATATAGTATCCTCTAAGGGGCCCTTTTACTAAAGGGTTGCCACGTGTTAAGCTAATTAAGTTATGTGTCTATTGTGGGATGGGTCCCTCGGTGATCACCCCACCCCATAGGGTGGCCTGGCATTTGAGTATCGGCACCTTTTTCGCTAGAAAAAATGCAGTGCTTATTTTAATAATTTAAGCATGTAGTTGGTGCACAAATGTTAGCACCCATTTTAATATATGGTATATATATATATATATATATTGTCAGCCGCTCCTCCCGGCCGCGTAGTTGTCTCTCTCACTTATCCGTGCTGTCCGCTTCCGACTCCACACTCGTCCGTGCAGTTCGCTCTCACTGCCACACAGTTCCGCTAGCAAGGCGGTGCAACACAGTTCCGCTTGCCAGGCTTCAAACACAGCTCAGCTAGCCAGACTTCCCACAAAGTTCAGCTAGTCAGGCTTTAAACACAGTTCTGCTAGCCAGGCTTCCCAACAACGCCCTCTTCAGCAAGGCCTCAAAACCGTTCAGCTTAGCTAGGCTTTTTCCCCAGCACAGCTTAGCCAGGCTTTTAAAGATCCACCACCCTCACTTGTCAACACTTTACCTCTTGACAACCACCCGCTGGATCTCTCCTGACTATTACTCTTTCCTGATACTTTTGGGCTCCTCCAGAAGTCACTCTTCTTCTCCAGCCACTTCCTCTCCCACCTCCATTTCCTCTTCCACACCTTCTCCTCCTATCTGCTCCAACTCCTCCCATCCCATCCCCCCATTCTCCACCCCCTCCCTCAGGTGTTCCACCCTCTCCTCAGCTGATTCCATCTCCCAATCAGCCCCCTCTCCTTTCCTCTCAGGTGGCTCAGGTACTCGTTTGTCCTCCTCTCTCCTATTCTTCCAGGCAGTCTGAAATCTGTGTTCTCTACGTTCCTGCCTCCGCCCCTCCCGCAATGCATTCTGGGATCTGTAGTTTTTCCACTCTGGCTTTTCTCTCTTCCCCCCTGCATTCTGGGCTCTGTGGCTTCTCTGATTCTCACATACCCCCCTGCTCAAAATATTGCTAGTCCTTTCCCTTTTACCATTTTCTCCATCCAGACTAGCAATCCTGGACAACACACCCACATGTTGCAATAACTTCCCCGCCCGATGCTCAATATAATACTGAAAGGGCTGTAATGCCAAATACCACCTCATGAGTCTCGCATTATTGTTCTTCATTTGCCCTAACCATTTTAAAGGAGCGTGGTCAGTAATCAGTTTAAAAGGGCGTCCCTCCAAATAATACTGACACTCTTGAATAGCCCACTTAATGGCCAGACACTCCCTCTCAATGTTGGCATACCGAGTTTCATGAGGCAGCAGCTTCCGGCTTAAATATAAAATTGGGTGTTCCTCCCCCTCATGTACCTGGGATAATACAGCACCTAACCCCACACCTGAAGCATCTGTATGCAACACAAAAGGTTTCTCAAAGTCCACCGTTCTAAGCAGGGGTTCCTCACACAATGCTAACCGTAAAGCCGAAAAGGCTTGCTTCTCTCTCTCTCCCCATCTAAGCTGATTAGGTCTATTCCCTTTCAACATGTCTGTCAATGGAGCTGCCAGAGAGGCAAAGTGAGGAATGAACCTTCTGTAGTATCCTGTTAACCCCAGAAACCCTCTCAAACCTTTCTTGGTGGTGGGCAAGAGAAATTGACGGATACTCCTCACCTTGTCACACAAGGGTCTTACCTGTCCATTCCCCACTTTATATCCAAGATACTTAACCTCAAAACCGTTCAGCTTAGCTAGGCTTTTTCCCCAGCACAGCTTAGCCAGGCTTTTAAAGATCCACCACCCTCACTTGTCAACACTTTACCTCTTGACAACCACCCGCTGGATCTCTCCTGACTATTACTCTTTCCTGATACTTTTGGACTCCTCCAGAATTCACTCTTCTTCTCCAGCCACTTCCTCTCCCACCTCCATTTCCTCTTCCACACCTTCTCCTCCTATCTGCTCCAACTCCTCCCATCCCATCCCCCCATTCTCCACCCCCTCCCTCAGGTGTTCCACCCTCTCCTCAGCTGATTCCATCTCCCAATCAGCCCCCTCTCCTTTCCTCTCAGGTGGCTCAGGTACTCGTTTGTCCTCCTCTCTCCTATTCTTCCAGGCAGTCTGAAATCTGTGTTCTCTACGTTCCTGCCTCCGCCCCTCCCGCAATGCATTCTGGGATCTGTAGTTTTTCCACTCTGGCTTTTCTCTCTTCCCCCCTGCATTCTGGGCTCTGTGGCTTCTCTGATTCTCACATACCCCCCTGCTCAAAATATTGCTAGTCCTTTCCCTTTTACCATTTTCTCCATCCAGACTAGCAATCCTGGACAACACACCCACATGTTGCAATAACTTCCCCGCCCGATGCTCAATATAATACTGAAAGGGCTGTAATGCCAAATACCACCTCATGAGTCTCGCATTATTGTTCTTCATTTGCCCTAACCATTTTAAAGGAGCGTGGTCAGTAATCAGTTTAAAAGGGCGTCCCTCCAAATAATACTGACACTCTTGAATAGCCCACTTAATGGCCAGACACTCCCTCTCAATGTTGGCATACCGAGTTTCATGAGGCAGCAGCTTCCGGCTTAAATATAAAATTGGGTGTTCCTCCCCCTCATGTACCTGGGATAATACAGCACCTAACCCCACACCTGAAGCATCTGTATGCAACACAAAAGGTTTCTCAAAGTCCACCGTTCTAAGCAGGGGTTCCTCACACAATGCTAACCGTAAAGCCGAAAAGGCTTGCTTCTCTCTCTCTCCCCATCTAAGCTGATTAGGTCTATTCCCTTTCAACATGTCTGTCAATGGAGCTGCCAGAGAGGCAAAGTGAGGAATGAACCTTCTGTAGTATCCTGTTAACCCCAGAAACCCTCTCAAACCTTTCTTGGTGGTGGGCAAGAGAAATTGACGGATACTCCTCACCTTGTCACACAAGGGTCTTACCTGTCCATTCCCCACTTTATATCCAAGATACTTAACCTCAAAACCGTTCAGCTTAGCTAGGCTTTTTCCCCAGCACAGCTTAGCCAGGCTTTTAAAGATCCACCACCCTCACTTGTCAACACTTTACCTCTTGACAACCACCCGCTGGATCTCTCCTGACTATTACTCTTTCCTGATACTTTTGGACTCCTCCAGAATTCACTCTTCTTCTCCAGCCACTTCCTCTCCCACCTCCATTTCCTCTTCCACACCTTCTCCTCCTATCTGCTCCAACTCCTCCCATTCCATCCCCCCATTCTCCACCCCCTCCCTCAGGTGTTCCACCCTCTCCTCAGCTGATTCCATCTCCCAATCAGCCCCCTCTCCTTTCCTCTCAGGTGGCTCAGGTACTCGTTTGTCCTCCTCTCTCCTATTCTTCCAGGCAGTCTGAAATCTGTGTTCTCTACGTTCCTGCCTCCGCCCCTCCCGCAATGCATTCTGGGATCTGTAGTTTTTCCACTCTGGCTTTTCTCTCTTCCCCCCTGCATTCTGGGCTCTGTGGCTTCTCTGATTCTCACAATATATATATATATATATATATATATATATATATATATATACAAACCAAGGAGAGTATTGTCTCCTCTCAGCCTCGTACAAGCCATAGACATCTAGCAACGCATAAAGCTTTGCCTTGATGGACAAAAGTGAAGGAATTTGCATTTAGGATTAGTGGTGTGCAAGCCAAAACTGTTTAACCCTTTAGTATCCAATGTTCCTGTAATAAGCCATATGGGAACAGATTGATGGGAACATTGGACACTAAAGGGTTAATTTTGTATAGTCTCCTGTGTCACCTATGGGATTTTTAAATTTTATTCATTTAATTTACATATATATATATATATACAGATGACGTTTAATGTGAGCAAGTGCAAAGTGATACATATGGGAAAGAGGAACTCAGATTATAGCTACATGATACAAGGTTCCACATTAGGAGTCACCAACCAGGAAAAGGATCTAAGTGTCATTGTTGAAACCCTCTGCTCAGTGTGCAGCGGTGGCTAAGAAAGCAAATAGAATGTTAGGAATTATTAGGAAACGAATAGAAAACAAAAAATGAGGATGTTATAATGCCTTTGTATCGCTCCATGGTGCGACCACACCATGAATACTTTGGGCGATTCTGGGCACCGCATCTCAAAAAAGATATAGTGGAATTAGAAAAGATACAGAGAAAGGTCACAAAAATGATGAAGGGGATGGGGCGACTTCCCTTTGAGGAAAGGCAAAAGCGGCTAGGGCTCCTCAGCTTGGAGAAGTGATAGATGAGGGGAGATTTGATAGAGGTCTATAGAATACTGAGTGGAGTGGAACTGGATAGACATGAATCGCTTGGTTACTCTTTCCAAAAATACTAGGACTAGGTGGCACTCTGAGGTTTGTTTTAAATTTACTACTTGGTAGCCTCAGAGCAGAGGACTATGGTTGCCCACTTCTGAGCTACAGAGATCCTGAGGAGCCACTATCATCCCAGCTGAACCTGTACTCTGCATTGGGGCCCCTGAATTTCTTTGAAGCTGTCACCTAACTGTAAGTGGACATTGTACTGAACTGCATTGTTCTCGCATTGTCCTTGTGAAAAAGTATATGTGGGAAAGACAACCCGCTCCTTAATACAGCGCCTTAGTGACCATAAATTCAACCTATGCCATCAAAGATTAAAGGCTCCTTTGGTTGCTCATAGTAAAAGCATTCCTCATGTATTTGAAGACTTTAAATGCTTGGCTATTGATCATGTATTACAATCCATTAGGGGAGGGGATAGAGATCGTAAACTTCATCAGATTGAACAGCGCTGGATATACAGGCTGAAATCTCTTACACCGTCAGGACTAAACAATCGGATTGAATGGAATGCCTTTATCTAATAGGCTCCATTTGTTTCTTTACTCTGATTTCCTTTTTTCTGATTAATATAACTGATGGGATACTATAGCTTTAAGAACTGAAGCTAGATGATGATAGGCTCAGGATAAAAGCGTTTAAAAACCAGCGGCCATTTTCAAAACTGCGGTCTTTGATAAGGAAGGCAGGAGATAAAGTGGTAAGCGAGATCCCACAAGATTAAGCTGCCAGGTACCATATATCACTCTATAATTCAATATTGTATGTATTTATGATTCTAGGGCTACATGATGGTTATGAAATTCGCTCCTTAAGAAGCTTAGAATGTAACAGGAATTTTCTGTAGAGCGTTCCTAACCACAGTTACCACTAAAGCCCAGATAAGTACCGCTGAAAAAGCAGCAGTATAATATAAAAATTGTACTTATTAGCATAAGCAGAACAAAGGCAATACTTATGGAGGGTTTTTTTTAGACTAATGAGGAGCTCATGCACTTTCCACATCAGAAAGTTTTGCTGATAGAAGTGGAATAGAGGCATTCAATCATTCACTGTTCAAATTGAGGCAACAGAGAATATTGAGCATCTGAAGTCTTTTTCCTCCTATATACCAACCAATAGATGAATCAGAGAGATATGCTTGCACATTTAGAAATAAAACTGCAGTTTATTAGCAAGTGCCATATATAGTTTGATTTGTCTTGCAGTACTATGGCAATTCACTAAAGAGATAAAGGAGCTTGGACTTTCTCTGAGTTAAGGGGTAAAGCATCAGAGACATTGTAAATACTACAGTTGCCACTTGCATTTGAATGGGCCTCTGCTACATTGTATTTTGCTAGAAGTGACTTTATTTGAGTAAACGGTTCAGAACACCATCCTTGAGAGAGCGGACAACTATGGATAAAGAGTGAAGTTGCTTATCGGCCTCCCGGAGGGTTCCGATCCCAGCCCTGGTCCCAACCTACAAATATTGTTTATGTACAGGTGTTATCCATATTCCAGGTACATTTAGGCCACTGGTTCCCAAACCTGGTCCTGGAGGCACCCCATCCAGTCAGGTTTTCAGGATATTCACAGCTGATATTCAAGTGGAGGCAGTGTATTTAAATCGCTCTCATATAATATTCATTGTGGATATTCTGAAAACCTGACTGGATGGGGTGCCTCCAGGACCAGGTTTGGGAACCACTGCATTAGGCGATTGCCTAGGCTAAACACCAACTCCAGGTTACAATTTTATGATTTTAAGGGATCGGAGGATACAGTCTGCCTGGTGGCATGGTAACACATCCAAAAAAAACTGTGGTCAGCTCTGGTAATGCTTTTTCTTTTTACCACCTTCAAGCATATTCCTATTTTGGTTTTCCTGTCAAGTAAAAAAATATTAGACTCCAAAATGCTGCATGAACAGAGTGTTAATTAACTGATAAACCCTACAGTAGCCGGAACTGGGTTTCCCAAGTGACAAACAAGTAAAAGCAAGCATCAGGTAGAGCACCCTAACAAGGGGAACTACAGATTTAAAGAATTTGATACTAAAAATTAGAAAACTTGTTCATGACTGAAACATCCTCCTTTATAAATAGATCATTAAGATATTTGGAAAAGCTCAGGTCACAGTTCTGCCCTGCAATGGCAAAAGGAAGCAAGTGCTTCAGTAAAAATAGGAACTTGCTTCTTTTTCTCATTGCAGGGCAGAGTTGCTCAGGCCTTCTGGTTTTGTATTACATGGCAATGAATTTTTATGCGATGAAGAGGGAACAAAAGAGAAAAGAAAAGTGGAAGGACACGCTATACCTACCGCACTTCCCACACAAAACACGGCAGGCCACACATCTGTCCCATTCAAAGCCGAGATGTTGCTGGTGAAGCCTGGGGCTCCTAGCCACACAGAAGATCGTGTAATTATACCTAGAGGGAACAAATACAGTCTTACATGGCACCACTCTACTGCAGTCTTGTCCTATGAAAATTTGCACAATAAGAAAAAGGAGGGTATCAAAGTATTAGCCACACTTTTTTGTACACAAATCTGTTGATGGTTAAGCCAAGTCAAAAATAGCTTAATATCTCCTCTTTATGCTTTCTAACCAATGCAACATTGAATAAACTATGTAAAAGGTACTGATGTCCATCTGTCTAGGCATGATTGCAAAGCTGCCATATTAGTCAGTTCCAGGAGGGAGACCTTTTGGCCAGTCCTGACTTAAAGTTTTATCTTGAAGAAGTACCTCCATTCTACCCATTGAAATCAATGCTGCACGTCCCATAATGCAGCAGGATGAGGTTGTCAGAAATCCAGGACTGGTCTAGAAAATCTCCTGGAACTGGATAACTTGGCAGCTCTGGGATTGGAAATTCACCAAATTTGGCATGCAGGATGAAAATGTGACTAACGCAGATAAGTTCAAGAACCAGAAACATTGGGTCAATATTTTCAGAGAACCAAGCCTCTGAAAAAAAAAATCATACTGCTTTCTCCAGAAATAGCTATTAGAACTGTTATAAAGCTGACCTTGGGGAAAGAAATGTATCAGCACTGTGTTTTTTTTTTGTTTTTTTTGCGTGACAGGCATGTATGACCGAGTCAATCAAATCTTTCTCATGACTCATATGTATGCTTGTATACATCTGCTGGTTGCAGTATCCAGACAGTCTCGAACCCAGACACAGACAATTTTTGCTGAAACACAGCTATGTCGGGTTATTGAAACTATTTATGGCTTTGGTAACTAATAAAGTCGGTGCCACTGGTGGAATTCCTGACTCCTCAGTCGCATACTTTGGGTCATCTCTGTTCCTATTGACCATGGAGACTAGTTTTCCTTTTTCTTGTCTCTGTCTCCTTTTAATTTGTAGCTCAAGGTGAGTTACATTTGAGTACAAAAGGTATTGTTCTGTCCCCAGAGGGCTTACAATCTGTTTGGAAGGGTAAAGTGACTTGCCCAAGATCACAGGGAGCCACTGTAGGATTTAAATTGGGATTCCTTGGTTCTCAGCAGGGATGTCCCCAGCCCGGTGTGACATGCCCCCTAGTGCTCCCATCCTGTCCACTGCATCAAGGACAAGCAGGGGAGACAATGGATGAGGCACAATTTTGGTGCCCCACCTCCCTTGCACCCTGTTTGGTTGTTCCGCCTGCAAATAGCTAGCTATGATCCTGGTACTCAACTTACTGCTCCAACCACTGGGTTACCATCCATATGGCAAAGCCCACCCACTCCCCATACACTTCCACAACTTTGTTACAAATGACACAGGCAGACAGCAACAGGGGGAAATACCTGAAGCAGTTGACAAAGGATGGCACCAACAGGTGTACACACACTTCTACAGCCTTATTTCCCCTCCACCCACCTGCTCCCACATTCGTGCACACCCAGCACAAAAAGCTCACAATCTAAACTCACCAGGAATGAATATTTGGTTCATTTGGGCACCTACAAATTTACCATGCACACAAATTGCTTCTATGTGCACACACAACTGCACAAATTTTTAAGTTCTTACATGCAAATGATTGAATGCATTTGTAAGTTCTTGCATGCAAACTTTTGCACACATTTTTTCAGTTCTTGCATGCAAATAGTGCAAATGTATAGAACAGGGTTGGTCCCACCAACATTTTGCCTAACACAGCATCAGCAACTAGAGAGCTTGGGGACGGAAGTAGAGATTGGTTTTACTGGCCCCTCCAACCAATAAGATGTTCCACTGTCCATGCAGGAAAAAATGAATAGGTCAATCAAACATGAAAACATGGCCAAGAATCAGGAATAGCCTACTGGTTAGTGCAGTGGCTTTGGAACCAGGGAAACTGGGTTTAACTCCTACTGCAGCTCCTTGTGACTCTGGGCAAGTCACTCCATTGCCCAAGGTACAAAATAAGTACCGATATGTAAACCACTTTTGACTGTAACCACAGAAAGATAGTATATCAAATCCCATCCCCCCCCCCCCATTTCATTTCAAACCAGCACAAACTAAACTTTTTTGGCAGTGTATAACCCTAATCCTCACAAACCCAGGCCAGATCCCTTTCACTTCCTTTATCTTCACATCTATGCAGAAGTCATGCTTCCTCATTCTTTCCCTGACTAGTTTGTTCTGACTTTTAGTTCATTCCTGAGGAGACAGTATTGATAATAAACACTCCTGCTGAACCACACCTGCCACCCTACAGAGAAGTATGTTGGGAGTTTCAGCAACATACAATGGAGAGGGTCAAAGTACACAGCACAAGCTGTCCAGAAAAATACAATACCTTATGGTAAAATGAACTATGTATTACAATAATGAGCCTGTCTGCTTCAACTAATATGTACATGAGGTACTATTCTATTGTACCTCATGTACACTGACACAGTCCATTCAAAGTGAATGGGCTGCCACCCACCGCTAGCGTGGCAAATGACAGGAAGCCCATAGGAATTGAATGAGCTTCCTCTCATTTGCCACACTGGGAATCGATAGCGCAGCTTGGTAAAAGAGGCCCTGAGATAGGACTGGAATTGTTTAAAAAAGGATTGAAAAGTTAGGGCCCTGCTTACAAAGGTGCGCTAACTTTTTTAGCGTGTGCTGTGTAGATGCCCGTAATATTCCTATGGGGATCTACATGGTTAGCACGTGTTAATTTTTAGTGCACCTTTGTAAACAGGGCTCTTATTTTTTTAGGATACCTTTTTTCAGGATCGTAATGGGTTTCAAGAAATACGGGTGTGATTATTGGAAAATTTGTGTATGTTTTATATTTATCTATATGTACTGCTTTTATATTTAAAGCTGGATCATTTGTGTAAACTGCTTTGATGTGGGTTGGTAGGGAGAAGGGCAGTATAGAATGAACAAATAAAAATAAACAGGTTGCACCAGGCCAAGAAAGCGGACTTTTTTTTTATTCAATATAAAATAAAGTTTTAATCTTGCAACCCACAATTTTTGCCTTGTATAGGAATATCATTTCTTTGTTACATTTCTACCCCAATGTGGCTTACATATTGTATACAGGTCCTTATTTGTACCTGGAGCAATGGAGGGTTAAGTGACTTGCCCAGAGTCACAAGGAGCTGCCTGTGCCTGAAGTGGGAATCGAACTCAGTTCCTCATGACCAAAGTCCACCACCCTAA
The DNA here is from genome assembly GCF_901765095.1 of Microcaecilia unicolor. NCBI lineage: Eukaryota > Metazoa > Chordata > Amphibia > Gymnophiona > Siphonopidae > Microcaecilia > Microcaecilia unicolor. The sequence continues at coordinate 280,098,586 of NC_044034.1, read as the reverse complement.
CCACTAGGACACTCCACTTCTCTTTTTGAGAGTCACTATTTTTTTTTTTTTTTAATAAATGCACCAAACTGAAGATTTGCAAAAATCATCATTTTTTCTTTTCTAATATCTTGCTCAAGAACCGATGAAACAGAAACCCAAAATGATACCCTGCACCATCAAGGTCTGGGTTCTCCACGGCGCTCCCTCCTCACAATAGATTTAAGAGCTGATCTGGTTGGTTTCATGGCTGGAAGTTCAGGAAGAGTGAAAACCACGCTGCTAATTCCCCCAAATCGTAATATCATTTTTTTCAAGTTGATTTCTTTTTTTTTGTTTTGTTTCGGTTTGTTTTATTTCTATACAAATCGGTCTAACTTTAACCAAAGTTAAGCTTAGTCGCCCTTCCCTAGTTCTAAACCCCGATTAGGAGGGAGCTCTGCTTCTTACCCAGGCAGCCCAGGAGGTCGCAGGCACTGATCATGAGCAGGATCCGAGAGGAGGAAGAAGGTTTCGGGAAAAGGCTGGGCCCCACTTTCCTGTAGCTCTCTCTCTTCTTGGGCGACAGCTGCAGGACGGTGAGCAGCAGGCTGAGCGAGGCGCTGCCTAGGCAAAGGGCGCTGAAGAGCCGCGGCTGGAAGCTGAGCACCAAGTGGGTGGCTGCGTCCCTGTTGGGGCAGCAGAAGGTCTCCAGCCTCGGCGAAGCCATGCCCGGGCTGGGAAGGAGACAGGGGGAGCCTGCATCAGAGTCACATTTTGCTCTGCCTTTTTTTCCACATTCTTTTAGGTCTCCTAGTGTGATCACGGGGAGGCCACTGATCATGTGCCTAGAAATCCCCTCCAGCTAAATTGTCCCTGCCCTACATCTAAGTACAGAGAAGGGAGCGCACGGAGCAAAAGAAGAGTGAATATAATTTTCTCTTATCAGGCAAGAGTCTCCTCACCCCTGAAACATCTTTCATTCACGTTCAGATCGAAGGAGAAGGCATGTGGCAGAATTGCATCTACAACCCCAAATGCAGAGAGATCAATTCCTTTTCCAGTGTCAAAATGTAAGATGCAAATCCACCGCGTTATTTTCTATTTTGGAGAGGGAGAAAGTTCATGTGTGCAAGAGATACATTCTGAGAGGTTCATGACTGAGTGACTGTCTGGGTGGGTGGATGCTTTGGACTTGGACAGAAGAATAAAGGACAAAAAAACATGAACATAAATTTGGAAAGAACCCATAACAATGCTTATGACTCTTTTTGAGGTCCTTGACCCCATGATTGCGGCCAAATAAAATTGTGAGACACCCATTCCCCTCCCCAGAGGTGCACCTATGGAAAGCCCATACAAGTCCCACCCTAAACACGGGTTTTGAAACCCTCTTTTGGGGTCCCCACCCACAACTTGGAAAGCTCTGACCTTTTTCCTCTGATTTGTACCTGTAATTTATGGACCAATTTATAACTGAGATAAGGAAAAACTGTTTTTCAGGGTGTTGCCCCAGTCTTCAAGGAGGTTGTTTTCAGAATAATTTGAAAAGTAGACAAAGCAAATTAAAAAAATGTTTGTAATTTTGCAGATTATGAAACCAAAGGTTAATTTCATTAACTCACTGTTCCCCAGCCAGTGTGACATGAAAAAAAGTCACCTCTGCCTGATGCTCAGGTCAAGGCCACCTAATGAACTCTGCTCTTAACACATTCAGCAACAATAGATACCAGTGGTCAGGGCCGGCATAAGCATTAGGCAACCTAGATGGTTGCCTAGGGTGGCAGCTAGGGGGAGGCCAGCAAACAGCAGCAGCAGTCAAAGGAAAAGAGGCACTCAATGAACCATCAGCCTGCAGGGGTAGCTGCAATTATGAAACACCCATTTACCCAGGCAAACTATACTATATTATACAAGGTCTTATATTCTGCAGTTATCACTAGGAATCAAAGCAAATTACATCAAAAGAGTCCTCCAATAATAGAGGAGAATTACAAATTTAGAATTCCATTCATAAAATAGCATGTAAAGCTAACTCGAGAACAGATACGTCTTAAGGGATTTGCAAAAATGATAGTAAGAAGAAAGGGCAATTCCAAATCTTTGCTCTTTGATAAGAGAAGGAACGCTCAATGTTTTGCAACATTTTTTAAAGTAGGGAAATTCAGCTTCTGCGAATTTTGGGAGGAAAACCAGTTACCAGGTAAATTGATGATTAAAACTAATCCCACAGAATTTAAACCGTATAAAGATTTAACAATTAAACAAGCAATTTTAAACTCAATACATGAACTGGAAGCCAATGGAGGTTTTCCAAAAGGGGCGAAACCCTATCAAATTTAACTGATTTAAAAATCAACCTAGTGGCTGTGTTCTAACGAAGCTGGAGCCTTCCTACAACTTAAAGGACAACATTCCATACAAAGAGTTGCAATAAGCCATTTGTGGAAGAAGTATTGATTGGGTTATTTTATTGGTAAATTTTAAACAATGGGCTCTCTCTCTCAGAAAAAAAAAAAAAAGCATGGTGCACCCAGAGCCTTGCTGTCCTTCCTTTACCGTGCTCAGTAGGAAGGAAACTAGTTCAGAGGCTCCCAAACTTTTTCAGTTCACAGCACCCATAATGTCCAAGCAATTTTTCGCGCCCTCCCCCCAGCAGGGCCGTAGCCAGACCTCACCGGGAGGGGGGGCCAGAGCCCGAGGTGGGGGGCACTGTTTAGCCGCCGCCCCGCCGAGCTGCCACCGCTGCCACATTGGACCCCCCTGTCGGCCTGCTGACGACCCCCTTGAACCCCCCCTCCCGCCACCAACCCTCCCCCGCCGCAAGCCCCACCGCTGCAACAGATACCTTGTTTCTGGCAGGGGTCCCCGAACCCCACCAGCTGAAGTCTTCTTCAGCACTGGAGTAGCGCCTTTGTTCAACAAAGTTCCTGGTGTAATCAGTTGTTTCTGACGCCTTATGTCCTGCACGGGGCTACATGCATGGTGCAGGACGTAAGGCGTCAAAACAGCTGATCGCACCAGGAACTTCATTGAACGAAGGTGTTACTCCGGCGCTGAAGAAGACTCTCTTCGGCTGGCGGGGTTCGGGGACCCCCACCAGCAAACAAGGTATCTGATGCGGCGGCAGGGCAGGCGGCGATGGCGGGGGAGGGTTGGTGGCGGGAGGGGGTTCAAGGGGATCATCGGCAGGGGGGCCAGGGCCAAATCTACGGGGGGCCAGGCCCCCTCAGGCCCCACATAGCTATACCACTGCCCCCCACCCCAGCCACATGGATCTCCCTTCCCCCCACCACATAGGTCTCCCTTCCCTGCAGCCTCCTCTTCCCAGAAAGTCCAGCACAACTCTCCCTTCCCTGCAGGTCCCCTCCTCCCATAAGTCCAGCACACCTCTGCCTTCCCCAAATCCAGCATTGCTTGGTATCTTCCTTCTCGCAGGTCCAGGATCGCTGTTGCTTTGTTCTCCTTCCCCCGCCGCCGCGGCAGTGCTTGCAGCTTACATTTTTGGGCTGTTTGCGATTCACACAGGCACTCTGTCACGTCCAGCCCTTTCTAATGCAACTTCCTGTTACAAGGGCCGGACGTGGCTGAGGGAAGTCTCTGCAGTGCCTGTGTGAATCCCGGACGGCCCAAAAATGTAAGCTGCAAGCACTGTAGCAGCAGCGAGGGAAGAAGGAGGAAGCGGCAGATTCTGGACCTACGGGAGGGGAAAATAGGGAGCAATGTTGGATTGTAGGCGGTAGGAGGGAGGTCAGAATTTGCCACAGCACCCCAGAGAGTTTGCTGCGGCGGCACCAGGGCTTTTTTTGAGGGGGTACTAAGTACCGGCACCTTTTCCATTGTCTGCTAAAATTGACCTATGGTCCCCGAGTTTTAATGAAAGAGCTCAGGCTCTACACACCAATTCTGCATTGTCATAGATTCTGTGACTGGTTGCAAGGTCCTGGCTATTGTGGGATGGGTACCTCAGTGATCACCCCACCCCTGAAGGGTGGCCTAGCATTTGAGTACCGGCACCTTTTTTGCTAGAAAAAATGCACTGTGCGGCACACTGTGGGAACCACTATTGTAACAATGTCAGAGAGACTATGAAAGGACCTTTCCCTGAGATAGCCCACTACGAAACATGGCACATGCCGGTACCATTAATAGTTTTGTGTATTATATATATATATATATATATATATATATATATATAAAATCTTGACTGCCCCAACTTGACATTTCGTCCTTTAGATTGTAAGCTCCTTCAAGCAGGGACTGTCCTTCTTTGTTAAACTGTACAGCGCTGCGTAACCCTAGTAGCGCTCTAGAAATGTTAAGTAGTAGTATCAAACATATAAATAGCGAGTGACCGACTCACTCGCAAATGCGCAGTAGAGACTTCCCTCTCTGTCCCGCCCCCGCGTCAATACGTGATGACGGGGGGGGGGGGGGCGGGACAGAGAGGGAAACTGCGCCGCCGAGGTTGCTGCCGCCACCCCTCCACCCGGCCCGGGCCCTCTCTTTCCTTCTGAACTTACACATCCATTCGCCGAACGCAGCAACGCACATCAGCTGAGCTGCACTGAGCCCTTCCTTCTTTGCCTGTGGCCCCGCCCTCCTGTGACGTAATGTCAGCGAGGGCGGGACACACACAGGCAGAAAAGGAAGGGGCAGCTCAGCTGATGTGCGTTGCTGCGTTCGGCGAATGGATGTGTAAGTTCAAAAGTAAAGAGAGGGCCCGGGCCAGGTGGAAGGGTGGCGGCGGCGACGTCGAGGGGGGGGAAGCGGTGGCGACTTCGCGGGGGGAGGAAAACCTCAATACCAGCCCGTTTTTATGGGCTCAACGGCTAGTATATATATATATAGTCAACTGCTCCTCTCGCTCGAGTTATCGGCTCTCGCTCCCACACTTGTCCGTGCTGTCTGCTTCCAACTCCACACTCATCAGTGCTGTTCACTCTCACATCCACACAGTTCAGCTAGCCAGGCTTTTCTACACAGTTCAGCTAGCCAGGCTTCTCAACACAGTTCCTCAGTAAGGCCTCAGAAATCAGCAAGGCCTCAAAATTCACTTCAGCAAGCCCAGCTTAAACACAGTTCAACAAGTCAGGCTGGAAATGATCCACCACCACCCACAACTGTCAACAACTTATCTCTTGACATCCACCCACCGGATCCTCCTGATTTCACTGCCTCCTCATGAATTTCAGCTTATCTGGAAGTTACTCCCCTTCTTCCATCTCTCCCTCCAACACCTCCATCCTTTCCTCTCCTACTGCTTCCTCTTTTGTCTCCCCCAACTCCTCCCATTCCATCCCCTCATTCTCCACAACCCCACTCATATGTTCCACACCCTCCCCAGCTGACTTCATTTCCCAATCGGCCCCATCTCTTTCCTTCTCCTGCAACTCAGGTTCTCATTTGTCATCACCCCTCTTATTCTTCCAGGCAGTCTGGAATCTGTGTTCTCTATGCTCCTGCCTCCTCCCCTCCCCTCCCGCAATGCATTCTGGGTTCTGTAGTTGTTCTGGGCTTGTCTGTCCCTCTCCCGCAATGCATTCTGGGATCTGTAGTTTTTCTGCTCTGGTTTTCCCTCTCCTGCAGTGCATTCTGGGATCTGTGGTTTCTCTGATTCTCACACTAGATAGATAGATTAAAAAGACCGACATGTTTGTGAAACTTGTCAGTGCTGGTTTTATTTAATATTATTGACAATCTTGACAGGCAATTAAAAACTGACTTCACAAAGTGCGATGCTGTAAGTTTGACTTAGATGAGAATGCTGATACAAATGATATCTCACATTTAATGCTAATTGCATAGTTTTATTCCTCAACACAGTTATGGAGGAGGCGTGTGCTGTTTCACCTATGACTGGAACCACAACAGGCCAAGATATTATGAAGGTCGTTGCTCAGTTTATTGGTCTGGAAAATGATGAAGGAGGCACTTGTATTAAAAACAAATGCTTTTCTATTACAACTGACGAAGCACCAGCAATGGTGGGTAAGAACATCAGATTTGTTAGCCTTCTGCAGAAACAGCTAAGCAGGCCCTTGTTAGTTTTCCACTGCGTTATTCATCAGGAGAACTTATGTTTGGAAATTTAATCAAGAGCCTTCAGAAATGGGACACAGTTCTTTTATTCTAAAAACTGATATTCCAAAATAGACCCGACATGGGTCATGTTTCTGCGCAAAGCACCTGCCTCAGGGCTCTGTGTTAAAAATAAAGAACACTGAATTATAAATGAAACAATATAAACGTTGTAAGTCTATGTGCTTTGAAAATGAGCCTCTATGTAACTTTGTTTGCAATAATAATCATTTTTAATTTTTGGTGCATTTTTAGATACCATCAATATCATAGCAGGATATTGCCTTGGTGTATTTAATCCATAGTCTTTTTAAAGGTAAGACCCGCATTTTCCACACACTCATTCCGTTATGTCTGTACCCTCACTGCGCCAACACCAATGTGCTCTATTTATGTTCATGTTGCTTATTATACTTTCTCTATTTTCATAGATTATTAATCAAGGGGCCCTTTTACTAAGCCGCGGTAGGCTCTATGTGCATGCAGTGTGAGCCCAAATTAGACTACCATCAGGCCAGTGTGCCCTCCTGGCAGTAATTTCAGATATGGTACGAGCCTATCACGTGTGAACAAATTATTTATTTATTTTCTCCTACGAGTTCCAGTTCCTGCGGTAATCGGCACTTGGAGTGCGCCGACCGGTCACCCTGCGTGTAGCATGTGAGCCTTTACCGCTACATCGATGGGTGGCATTAAGGGCTCAGGTCGGTTTTGGGCGTGCGCTGATTTCATTTTTACCGCAGGCCCTTTTCTCGTCCCATGTTCAAAAAGCCATTTTTTGTAGTTGCGGTAAAAACTGCCCTGGCGCAAGCCCAATACATGCGCCTACCCTACTGCAGGCCACTTTTTACTGTGGCTTAGTAAAAGGACCCCCAAGTCACTGTTTATTTTGTTTTCACATTCTTTTTTCACGCTTTTGCCATTTTTTATGTAATGCTCATATTATTGGCTGTATTCAACATTTTCTCTGTGCACCTCTGCTTGTCCATCTACACAGTATTCTTTATGTGCACCTGATCAGCACTGTCTTACTGATCTTGTTATATGCACCATCACAATTACCATGTCCTCTTTGTTACATATTTTTTTTATTATGTACTTTTTCAGAATTATGTATGTTTTTTTGTTCTCCCTTTCATCTGTATGGGGTCTTTTTACTAAGGTGCACAAAAAAATGGGCTGTGCTAGTGTAGGCTCGTGTTTTGGGCGTGCACAGATCCATTTTTCTGCGCACCTGTAAAACAAGGCCTTTTTAAAATTTTTGCCAAAAATGGATGTACGGCAAAATAAAAATTGGCGTGCATCCATTTTGGGTCTGAGACCTTACCACCAGCCATTGACTTTATTATTATTATTATTAGCTTTTGTATAGCGCTACCAGACGCACTTAGTGGTAAGGTCTCACGTGGTAACCATGCGGTAATCATCTATGTGCGTAGAATGATAATTACCACCTGGTTTCCGCTGAACACAGGAAAAGAAAAATTATTTTCCGGTGCATGTAGCGAATACATGTAAAAAAATAAAAATTACCACCCTGGCCTCGTGGTAGCTGAGTGCTAACTGCAAATTGATGCACGTTGGGCACACATGGAGGGGCATAATTGAACGGGGCACCCAAGTTTTCCTGGGGCCGTCCTTGCAGGACGTCCCCACGAAGGGGCGGGGAAACCCGTATTATTGAAACAAGATGGGTGGCCATCTTTCGTTTCAATAATACGGTCAGGGATGCCCAAATCTCCACATTTAGGTAGAACTTAGAAATGATCGTTCCCGATTTTCGGCGATAATGGAAACCAAGGACGCCCATCTCAGAAACGACCAAATCCAAGCCATTTGGTCATGGGAGGAGCCAGCATTCGTAGTGCACTGGTCCCCCTCATATGCCAGGACATCAACCGGGCACCCTAGGGGGCACTGCAGTGGATTTCATAAATTGCTCCCAGGTGCATAGCACCCTTACCTTGTGTGCTGAGCCCCCCAACCCCCCCAAAAACAAAAATCCACTCCCCACAACTGTACACCACTACCATAGCCCTAAGGGGTGAAGGGGGACACCTACATGTGGGTACAGTGGGTTTGTGGTGGATTTTGAAGGGCTCACATTTACCACCACACGTGGGTCCACCTGCCTGAAGTGCACTGCAGTACTCACTAAAACTGCTCCAGGGACCTGCATACTGCTGTCATAGAGCTGGGTATAACATTTGAGGCTGGCATAGAGGCCAGCAAAAAAAAAATTTAAGTTTTTTTTTAGGGTGGGAGGGGGTTGGTGACCACTGGGGGAGTAAGGGGAGGTCATCCCCTCTGTCTGGTCAGTTCGGGCACCTTTTTGAGGCTTAGTCGCAAGGAAAAATGGACCAAGTAAAGTCGGCCAAGTGCTCATCAGGGACGACCTTCTTTTTTCCATTATCGGCCGAGGACGCCCATGTGTTAGGCACGTCCAAGTCCTGCCTTCGCTACGCTGCCGACACCCCCCGTGAACTTTGGTCATCCCCGCGATGGAAAGCAGTTGAGGGCGCCCAAAATTGGCTTTCGATTATGGCGATTTGGGCACCCCTAAGAGAAGGACGCCTATCTCCCGATTTGTGCCGGAAGATGGGCGTCCTTATCATTTGAAAATAAGCCTGCTAGGCACCTACATGGCTTAGTAAAAGGGCCAATATATGTATATTATTTTATAGATAAGCAATTACAGTTATTAATATATTTCTCTCTATTATAGAATGATTTATATTTAGTACCTCTTTGAATCAATCACTACTACATTTGGGTGTAGTAACCTAAATACAGGTTAGTTCTCTTATTTTGGAATTATTTGTACATGGTCATCTTTTTGTAAACATGCATATACTTCTTAATTACATAGACGTGCGTTTTATGGAATGCGTACATCTTCACTTTGTATGTAAATTTTGTTGAATTTTGAATCAAATATTTTAGCTATTCCTCTTTGCTCCTTGTTTTCTGCATATTTGTTTGATCTGTCTATTTATGATTGACACTTTATTTATTTATTGTATTACAGTGTGTGCATATATGTTGATATGTTTGTAAATTTTAGACTCCTGAGGCAGGCACTATTGCTGAAACATGGTGCCATGTCGAGTTTATCCTATTACTTGTGAAATCAAACCTGCTCATGTTTGATCTATTCTTACTGTACACTGCCTTGAGTGAATTCCTTCAAAAGGGCGGTAAATAAATCCTAATAAATAAATATTATACTTTCTTCGTCTCATGGGTTTCATTGGAAGAGTTTTGTTGGTCGTGCTACTCCCTCTTTCACCTTACCTTGTTCATAGCAGATCCTGTTTCTCCACTTTGGTGGTTGTTTCTCATTCAGCCTCTAGATCTAGAAATTTGTGTCCCATGCTACAGGCATTGGTATACAAGGCTCTCCAGATGTTATTCTTTTTTCCCTTTACTGGAAGAGTATAATATTTATGCTTTGAAAATGAGCCCCAAACTTGGTGTCTTATCTTCCAGAGGGTTGTTAATGACTTTGGGCTTTTCTCACCCTTCCCCAGTGAATCTAGTTTAAAGCCCTCTTTAATACTTTAGCCAGTCTGTTGCTGAAGACACTTTGTCCCTTCCTTGTAAGATGGACACGTGTCACCGCTCAGTAGCTCTTGGAAAATCATCCCATGATCAAGGAAACTGAAGCGCTCTCGTTGCCACCATCCATGCAACCACACATTTAACTCCAGGATGTGAGTTTCCCTCATTTGCCCTTTACTTTCAACAGGAAAGATTGATGAAAACACCACCTGTGCACCTAGATGCTTCACCTTCTGACCCAGAGCCATGAAATCACGTTTGATATGTTCAGTAGGATACCTAGCAGTATCATTTGTACTTCTACCATATATAGCCGGTACATACATGTACATTCCTGGAGGTATTTTAAAATAGACTCTACGTAAGTAGATACTGTTCTAAAATACTAGTGGTACTTGACATGTCCTGAGCAGGTTGTCTGGAAGAATAAAGATTTTGGATTATCATATTCCTCATCCTTCTGTTCTTTTGTGGACGAGCCCTGCTGATTACACTGCTCCTTTAGCTGGTTTCTTCTGACATAGTGATACCCGGTCCTCCGCTTCTGCAGTGTTCCCTCAATTCAAATCTGGACATTCTTTCTAAAATGTGCCTCCATAGTACTACCCTCCAGTAAAACCTAAGCTCACATGGAAAAATGTAGAAATATGGAAATAAGCCAATGAACAAAGTACATCTTGGAGAACAGTTCTATAGAGTCTTTGCAAAATCTGGAAGCTGCGTATTTCATTTTGCATGTTTCCTTATTGGATTTATTTTGAACAAAACGACTTCTGGTAATCTTCAGTTGTGCTTCTCAGCCCTCTCCTGGAGGCACACCAGTCAGGTTTTCGGAACACCACACTGAGGGGCCCTTTTACTAAGGCGCGTAGCTGCCTACATGCATCCAACGCGTGTCAAATTGGAACTACCACCCGGCTACCGTGTGCCCTGGGCAGTAATTCCATTTTTGACGCGTGTCAAAACACGAGGTAGAAAATATTTTCTACTTTCTACCACGTGGCGCTTACCCAGCAGTAATTGTCAGTTTACATGCATTGACGCTTACCGCCTGTTTAGCGTGCGAGACCTTATAGCCGAGTCAATGGGTGGCAGTAAGGTCTCAGGCCGAAAATGGATGCACGCTGGTTTTAATTTTGTCGCATGTCCATTTTCAGCCACTAAAAAAATGTCTTTTTTCCATGAGCGCTGAAAAAATGCACCTGCGGGCATCCAAAACACGAGCCCACACCAGCGCAGGCCACTTTTCAGTGTGTCTTAGTAAAAGGGCCCCTAAATCTGCAGGATATTACTTTGCAGACATGGGAGACCTATTGTGTGAAAATCTATCTCATGCATATTCAGTGTGGTAATCCAGTAAACCTGGCCAGTAAGGTGTACCTCCAGGAGAGGTTTCAGAAACACTGCTCTAAGGTTTGTAATAAAATTACTACTACTACTACTATTTATGATTTCTATAGCGCTACAAGGCATACGCAGCGCTGTACACCATACACAAAAAAGACAGTCCCTGCTCAAAGAGCTTACAATCTAGATAAGAAAGGTAAACAGACAGAACAAATAAGGGTAAAGGAATAATAGGTGAGGTTAAAGGACAGGGTAAGTGAGAAGTGGTTAGGAGTCAAAAGCAGTGGTAAAGAAGTGGGCTTTAAGTTTGGACTTGAAAACGACCAAGGACGGGGCTAGACGCACTGGCTCGGGAAGTCTGTTCCAGGCGTGGGGTGCAGCAAGACAAAAGGAACGGAGTCTAGAATTGGCAGTAGAGGAGAAGGGGACGGATAAGAGAGATTTATCTACAAAATTGAGTACTCGGGGGGGGGGGGGGCGTAGGGAGAGACGAGAGTGGAGAGGTATTGGGGAGCAGCAGAGTGAATACACTTCTAGGTCAATAAGAGAAGCTTGAATACGGAAACGGATAGGGAGCCAATTAATGTATCTTAGATCTTTGAAATCCCTGGCGGAGGACTGTCGCTGTAATGACTGAGCTGGGTGCATTGGGAGTTGTGAAAGTAGGCTCAGAACATGAGATTCCAGCTCCAGAGCCAAAAGCCTTAAAAAGCAAGAGGAAACTACCGGGGGACTCCCTACTCTCCCAAAATAAATGAGACCCTACTACAGTGTTTTCCAAGTTCGGTCCTGCAGTACCTCTTGCCAGTCAGGTTTTCAGGACATCCACAATGAATATGCATAAAAGAGATTTGCATATAATGGAGACATTATATTCAAATCAAGTTCATGCATATTCATTGTGGATATTGTGGATAACCTGAAAACCTGACAGGTAAGGGGTATTCCAGGACTGGACTTGGGAAACACTGCCGCACTACATCCCAATAGGAAATTCTTACAGGACGTCCATGAGGTCTTTTAAGTGTGAAAGGGCAGATTCTGAAAGTGCAAAATAAATAGCCATAGAATTATAATATAATTTTTTAAAAGTTGGAAACTATTTAATATATGTTAGTATAGTAGAAGTATATTATTTACTACCAAAGCACTTCTCTCCCCCTCCCTTACCCCCCATCCCCCAACTGTGATACTAAGGTCAGTCATTTTGGGAACTCCTAACAACAACAACAACAACAACAACTGAAAAGTTCCATACTTGGCCTTAGGCAGTTGGAATCACTTATTCAAATGCAGGAATAATCACCAGATTTTAGTAGTCAATGAAAAGCAAAAGCACAGTTTAATGAACATTATGGTTATTATTTACTTTTGCACTCTTATACTCATTAGCAAAAAGGATAAAATATATCTGACCACATAGAGGTAATAGCTGGGAGCCTTGAATGCAAGTAGAGGACTCAGTCCAAGCCTTCGCGTTCATTGTCCAGCAGATGGCGCTTTATTCGAATTATGACTGTGAATCAGTATTTTCACTTCTGACTTTCTGAACTTACACATGATTTATATGGGTTATAGATTAAACATTTTCTCCCATTTCCTGGTGATGAGGAAAATGCTTAGTACATGGGACCTGATTACACATTCATAAATGTGAACTTTTGGGTTTTTTTTTCTTAGTCATTGCAATGACACGGGTATGATTTTGTGGCGTAGTTGCCAATAACTTAACTCATTTTGGAAGTTTCCTTTATCTGAAATATTAGTCTAATACATAATAATGTAAATCATGCACACTAATTGTTCCTCTTTTCTTAGCTGCTTGGTTTTCAGTCATCTAATGCTGGTCAGTTCCCTTTTGTGTATTCTTTTCAAAGAACTTCTGTTTTGTAAAAGTCTTCACACCTTACCCAATTTTCACATTCTACTGTCTTAAAAACAATTCAAATTGCATTAAAGCAAAAGCTTGTTGCACTGATCTACACAACATTGGGGTCCTTTTGCTAAACTAGTGGTTCCCAAACCTGGTCCTTGAGGCACCCCAGCCAGTCAGGTTTTGGGGGAGCCCACAAAGAATATTCATGAGAGAGATTTGCATGCACTACTTCTACTGCATGCAAATCTCTCTCATGAATATTCATTGTGGGTATCCTGAACAACCTGACTGGCTGGAGTTGCTCCAGGACCAGATTTGGGAACTACTGGCCTAAACTACTTTAAGCACCAATGCGCGTTTACCGCAGGTTAAAAAGCGCTCAGGCGTCCTGAGGTAGTTTTGGGATGGATGGATGCATGCTACCCATGCGCTAAAAATTGAATTTATATTTTAGTGCGGGGGAGTGTTTCTGGGGACAGAGAGTAGGCGTGTTCTGCGCTAATTGGTTAGCACAGCTACATCGCCAAGCACTAACTGATCAGTGAATAATTAGCACATGAGCCCTTCTGACAAAAAATAGGTGGTGATAAGGTCTTACACACTAATGGCCACACACTAATAGGGAAATAAACATGTGACCATTAATAGGAAAAATAGAAAATGGGGCCATTTTACCACGGCACTAAAGGTGACCTCAGTGCACAGGAAAGACCTAGGCTGGGGATAGCGCAAGATACTTTTTAGTATGGCTTGGTAAAAAGGTCTCATAGCCTACAGCAGCATTCTTGTGCCATGGCTGCTCCCCAGGAGTTTTCTGTCACTCCTGCCTCATCCCCAGCCAAAGGCCTAGCATTATTAGATTTATTCTGTAGCGGTTGGCGGCAACAGACAGTGATTCTGTTAGCGCCAACCCCCAAGTCTTCACTCTGACGTAACTGATAACACATATTGTTTACCACAGAGCCCAAGAACTAATGTTATTTGATGGTAAATGACTGCCAAGATGTTGTCCCCTGAATATCATGCGCTAATACTGTTACTGCACATTGCTGCGCCCTATGTTATATAACATGTCTTAATAGTGTTAACATGCTAACTGGATGTTGTAAAGGGGGTACACTTCTACTGCGTGGGGGAACGGAGCCTGCTTGGAATCCCTCCCGCGGGAGGTGGTGGAGATCAAAACGGTAACGGAATTTAAAAAATGAGTGGGATAAACATAAAGGAATCCTGCTCAGAAGGAATGGATCCTCAGAAGCATAGCGGAGATTGGGTGGTAGAGCTGGTGGGGGGAGGCAGGGCTAGTGGGTGGGAAGCAGGGCTGGTGGTGGGCAGACTTCTAAGGTCTGTGCCCTGAAAATGGCAGATACAAATCAAAGTCAGGTATACACATAAAGTAGCACATATGAGTTTAGCTTGTTTGGCAGACTGGATGGACCGTGCAGGTCTTTCTCTGCCGTCATCTACTATGTTACTATGTTACTGTATACATGCATGTCTTTATAGAATAGCACTTAGCAAGCTGCACATGTTAAATCCTAATTGGAGCCAATTAACTGCAATAATTGGTTTTTAGCGCCCAATTATTGCTAGTTATCGGCTCATTACTCAATTAAATCGCGCCCACGCAATTTTGTGCACGATATGTAGAATCTGGGCATACTTCTTCCTGAGATGGCACTAATGTGCGATGGTTAGTGCAAGTGTACTAGTAGTTTATGCATGCACACCCTTCGGGAAAGATATTTGTTTTAGACCACTGCCCATCCTAGTCCTCTCCTGCTCCAGAGCTGTCAAGTTTTCCAGTCCACGTGGGATACTTTTTGGCCAGTCTTGATTTTGAATGTCCATCCCAAAGCAGTGAGAGATCTGTGTTTGCTGGTTCTACTGACTGAACTCAGCGCAGCAGGTCCCATAGTGCAACAGGAGGGGTTTGTCAGAAATCCAGGACTGGCTTTTCATGTTTCTCCTGGAACTGGGCAACTTGGCAGCCTTGCTTCTCCAGGAAAAAACAAAGAGGGGAGTGTGAAGTGAGTAACCTACCTTGCCGGGCAAGGAAGAAACTGCTGGCAGCTTTCTCCTCACACCTACATCTCAAATCCCTGAGCACGACCGAACAAACACAGGGCAGAGAGGGAAAAGGAGAGGCCCCTCCTCCACCTGGAGTCTCTGTCTCTTAGGGAAATAAGACACCGCCCCGGAGAGGGAGAAAGGAAAGCGGCTGGCAACGACGAGGTGTCACTTGTTCCTGGTGTTTGTGGGCGGCTGGAGCTCTTCCCCAGCCTTTCCCTCGGAATTATTTTATTTATTTATTTATGGGGCTCTTTTTTCCTTTACATTTTTAAGGGAGTTCTTCTTTTGGGGAAAAAAAGCCACAAGGTTTCGCCCCGATCGTGGCCATTGCCTAGGGGGTGGTGAAAAGCCGGTGGAAGTGGAAGGACTGTTCCAACCAAGACCTCCTCCGGGTCAGACACCTTTAGAGCGGTCTCTGCAGGGATCGGCCCGGGCAGACCCGATCCCCTCCGCATGGGACCGGCACAGGCTGCGGCTCTTAGCATGCGGGTCCTCGGATCGGACTGAAAGGACAGGGATCATGGAGCATGTGGAGATCCGAGGAAGTCAGGAGAGATCTCAGGATTCAGCGCAGCTCCCGGGGAGGGGGGCTGACGGCTGGAAGCTGGTGCAAGTGCTGCTGAGTGGAGGGGCTCCCTGGGGGTTCACCCTCAAGGGGGGCAGGGAGCATGGGGAGTCCCTCATCATCAGTAAGGTAAGAGTACATTGCTAACTTTGGAAAGGTGTGTTGGGTGCTAGTTTGGGAAAGATTGTTAGCCTTCCTTTTCTCCCTTTAAATTAAAGCCAGAACTGTCGTTGCAGTGTTAGTCGACTTGGGGTATGTGGATTGCTTGACCTTTATTCACAGAACTACAGCCTGTTTAACTCTTTAAACATAACATTGCTAAACCTTAAAAGATCTGAAACGTCTGGTTATTTCACTAAGTTTTGGTGTGCACACTGAAGGGGGATGTGTTCCTGTGTTGAGGCTGAAGAGCAAGTTATAAAGAGGATTATTATAGAAACAGAGGAAATGAAGGCAGATAAAAACCATAATGGATGCCAGAAAGATCTGCCCTAAACTTATATTCTATAATGGGTGCTGGGCGCTAAGCGCCCCTTTATAAAATAGGGTTTAAAGTAGGTTCCTGTGCCCAGCTTTGGATGTGAGGACTTAGGCCTGATGAAACCTGGTGTAAATCCTGGTGCATAAATTGGGTGAGTAGCCCTGGTATTCTGTAATCAGGGGCAGCCCGACAATTAGGCCACCTGAAGTGGGGGGGGGGGGGGGGCCTCAGGCGGCACTCTTCAGGGGTGGCATCTCTCCACTCTTCAGGGAGCGGCCACCCCGTTCGCGGCGTTTCCCTGTTTTGTCACGTTTGATGTAACTTCCTGCTTCATAAGAGGCTCAGGCAGCCGCAGTAAAGGGAAGAGGAGTGCCAGCGGCAGGGCAGCCTATGTTTGGAACGTGACGAAACAGGTGAACTCCGTGAATTGGGGGCGGCATCTCAGCCTGGATGGGTGGGGGTGGGGGGCGGCATCTTAGCTCCATTTCAGGCGGCATCTTGCTTTAGGCTGGCACTGTCTATAACTTTGCTCCCAAATGTTTGGAACACCCCTGACCTGCCCATGCCCCTCCCATGGACGTGCATCCTTTTTAGGTTGCGTGTGGAAAAACTTTGGGTGCACAGTGTTATGTGCAGATGTGCGAGTCTGTAAGTCCAAATAGAGCCAATTAACATGAATAATTGTTAGTGGCTTCCCAAGTAATTAGTTTGTGGATCTGAGCTCTGCACCCAAATTTGGGCACCGTATGTAGAATCCGGGGGGCATATGTGCTCGTCTCTGCGAAAAGGTGCTTAAAGTTATCAGAACAAAAAAAAATGAGGTTTTAATGAATTCTAGGGTCCTTCTACAAAGGCACGTTAGGGTTTCTAGTGTGCGCTAAACGCAAGAGATGCCCATATATTCCTATGGGTGTCTCTAGTGTTTAGTGTGCACTAATCAGCGTGCATTAGGGGCGTAGCCAGACTTCAGCAGGAGGGAGGTCCAGAGCCCAAGATGAGGGGGCACATTTTAGCCTCCCCCCCCCCCATCTTGGGCTTTGTTCTGTTTCTGTGAGTCTGACCGCACGTACTACGTGCGGACGTCAGAAACAGAACAAATCCTTCGCGGGAAGAAGATGGCCTCGGCTGGCGGGGATTGGGGTTCCCTGCCAGCAAAGGTAGCCAACGGCGGCAGCGGGGGAGGGTTGGCGGTGGGGGGGGGTCGAGAGGGTCGTCAGCAGGGGGGTCCAGGGCCAAAGCTGTGGGGGCCCAACCCCCCGTGGCCCCACATAGCTACGCCACTGGCGCGCACTAAAAACGCTATCACACCTTTGTAAAAAGACCCCTGTGTTAGAGCAAACAATTTATAATATAACAGTCCAAACCCCATCCTTTCAGGTGAAAAAGAAAAAAAAGTTACAGAAGTTCAAACATGTAACTTTTGCAGACTGTTTATGAACCCATGACATCAAAAACTAGCCATCCTGAACATTTTGGATCTATTTTATTCATCTTTTCCCAGAGAGTGTCAGATATGTCCTATTCAGTCTACCCCACCAATACCATCTACTATCCTTTCTTCTGCCTTAGACATCCTTTGTACTTATCCCAAGCTTTCTTGAATTCAGATAGTCTTCGTTTCCACCACCTTCTATTCCAGCATTCACCAGCCTTTCCATGAAGAAATATTTCCTTAGTCAACTCCTGAATCTATCCCCTTTCACCTTCATCCTCTGCCCCCTCATTCCATAGCTTCCTTTCAGTTGAAAGAGACTCACTTCCTGCCACAGAGGTATTTAAATCTCTATCCTATCTCCCCTCCCCTGTCTTTCTTTCAAAGTATACATAGTGAGGTCTTTAAGTCTGCCCCCAAACATTTTATAAGGAAGACTGCTGATTGTTTTAGTAGCTGCCCTCTGGACCGACTTCATCCAGTTTATTTTCAAAAGTTTTTAGCGCAAGTTCTCAAAATCACTCTAGCTGTCTTTGAAAATGTTCCAATGTTCTCAGGCACAGAAAGACTTAGTAAAACACTGGAACAAATTTCTCTAGAGGAACATTCTAAGAAAACCTGATAAACCCTCCGCTTATATTTTCTCTCCTCTTACAGTTGGATCATGGATGGACACATTTTCAAATCCATAATTCTTCAGAAATGTACAGTATTTCCTTAGCGAGCCTTAACCTTTGACAATTCCTTTGTGGCACTGATGGGTTTTTAGGAATGTGCATGTGGTACTTGGCTGTGATGCTGTAGTTGGGATTTAAGCAATGTGGTAATGTCTGCTTTTAAAGTGCAAGATGTAGTAGAGCCACTGGTCAGGGTTGCCAACAGTCAGTAAATTTTACTGAGGGTCAGTAAAAACAGAAAAAAAAAGAATCATCCTTTGTGTAATTTCATGGTAGCAAAAATGTTGCCACAGTATGTTAAATGCAGTGGTTTACATGTTGGTTGCAGATATTGTTTGGTTGTTACTAATTAACCCATTAGTGCCCAACGTTCCCACATGGGATTTTATTATGGGGACATTGGGCACTAATGGGTTGATGCAGAAAGTCTACTGTTTTAATTAATGCAGAAAGCGTAGTGTTTTAATGTGTTTTATTGTTGCTTTTACTATGTTATTATAGTACTGATAACGAAAGCGATTCCTGGCACATAAAAGTCAATAGGTTTATGGTGAGAATATGTGATGCTATGGAAAGATCAACTGTACAACCAGAGCTAAATGGGGGGGGGGGGGGGGGGGGGGGGGGGGAAGAGTATTTGTATTATGCACACTCTTCACATAATGTAAATCATGTCTGTCCATAGAGAGGTTAGGTTGACAGGAAAAGAAAGTTCTGGAGCTTTTCCTTGTGTTGGATTCAATTCGTAATGCACTTTTTTTAGGCATCCCTGGGCGGCTGCACTGTAGGTTTCGCACAGAATGCTCAATTTAACAGCTCACCATGATCAAATGCTGGGAGTTAGTGTCTTCCTGCTCTTACTTGCCTCATTAAAATATTTGGGCTACCATATAAGGCCATACAGAGCCCCTGCTTTGTGTCTTCCAAGTAACATTTGGGGGTACCAAGTCAAACTACTTTCCACTTTGTTCCTTGTTTCTGGGCAATATAAAATGATTTCCGGCAACAAAGATGCATTTTTCCACTGCTTCCAAAGAAACAAGAGACAGCAGATTTATCTCTCTGGTGCCTTTTCCTACTGCTTTTCCTCACACTTTTACCTGATCATGGGTTTATTCTCCCTCTTCTACCACTTAGGATGGTCCGGAATCATCTCATTCTTCATCTAGTTCTTCTTGAACTCTTTTACTATTGCCTAAGGCAGTGACGACGCCAGACACCTGATTTTGAGGAGAGGCCTGAGCCCAGCTTTCTCCTTGTCCTCCTGGCACCTTACCTGAAAGCAAAATATAAATACCTAAGCTAGTGGGGATCCACAGTCCCTGCCAGCTGAAGATCTCATCCTCCTGTTTAGCTGGTGGTAGTGCTGCTGAGCTGCTGCCACCACCACCACTTCAAATACCAAGCATGCATTTTGGGGGGGGGGGGGGGGGGGGGTAACGACACCAGCAGTGGTGGCAGAAGCCCAGGGACACTGTCACCCCTCTAGAGCTTGGAGAATTCTGGCTGTTGGACCGGAGGAGGAGGTCTTCACAGGCTGGGGTTTGGGGATTCCTGACAGCCATAGCATAGGAGATGGCTAATTTGGGGGGGGGGGGGGGGGGGGGGGGAGGAGCAGCTGAGCCTAAATAGTGTGTTTGTAGGGGGGGTCCCCATGGCCCCTCCCCCTGTGATGACGCCATTGACCTAAAGCAGTTGTTCCCAAACCTGGTCCTGGAGGCACCCCACCAGTCAGGTTTTTAGGATACCCTCAATGAATATTCACGAGAGAAATTTGCATGCACTCTCTACTGCATGTAAATCTCTCTCATGAATATTCATTGTGGGTATCCTGAAAACCTGACTGGCTGGGGTGCCTCAAGGACCAGTTTTGGGAACCACTAGCCTAAGAATTGTTTCTCAGATCCAAACCTCTCTCTCTTCCTGACTTTTCATTGTCTTCTGAATTTACGTCTTGCACCATCATCAATTGAGTAATGATAGGATAGTCAGGGCTTAATTTATGGGGGAACAGCCTGGAACACAGCTCCACCTTTTCTTTTTAAACTGAGCCAGAGCATCTGGGGGTGTTCTGATCTGTTCCAGGCAGGGAGGGGATGAATCTAGATCAGAGGACAGTCATTCTGCTCCCCAACCCAGCCCCTCTTCTGGTGTTGTTGCTGCTCAACACTTCCACTTCCTTTTTGTCTACAAATTAAGCCCTGTTGGTATGTATATAATGTTTCTAACACTTGTAAATCTGTATCCAAAAGCTTGTCATCTTAGTTAACCCAGTCTAATATTCAACTTTCTCATGATGTTGCCGGAACAACTGGGTGTCTTCCCTTCACTATCTTAAACTAGGCCAAAAGCTGTGTTTTCAACATTTTCTTATTTTGTACAGGGGTACAGCCATCTGGTACAGGGCTGGATGGCTCAAGGCATGAGGTTGTAGAACCCTAGTTCAAATCCAGCTAAGACCAAAAGCCATTACCATCTGAAAGAAAATTGGCAGCCTATGTGAAATGACAACTTGCAGTGATGTGTCACTCATTGGCATTCTTGATCAATGTTTGCAGAAGAGTCAAAACCGAATTACTGGAGGAGTAGCCTAGTGGTTAGTGCTGTGGACTTTGATCCTGGGGAACTGAGTTTGGTTCCCACTGCAGCTCCTTAGACACTGGGCAAGTCACTTAACCCTGCATTGCCCCTGGTACAATGTAAGTACCATATGTTAACCGCTTTGTATGTAGTTGCAAAAACCTCACAATGGTGGTATATCATGTCCCATTTCCCTTCCCTCCCTTCCCTTCTTAGACATGGATTGAGGGGTATTGACACAGGGCAGCATGGAGCAACTACCTGACAGTCATCATTTCTGTGGATAAATTGGGAACGGTGGTTGGTTTCTAGAACGATCCATCAAGCCCCTTTCACAAACAGAGGTAAAGGGCTAGATTCTATATATGGCGCCTCAAAAATCGACACAGAAATAAGCACTATTCTATGAGCCATGCTTTAAAGTTAGGTGCGGTTTATAGAATAGCGCTTATGGCCGGGAATTGCACCAAAATTTAGGCGTGGCCATTTACACCAACTGAACCGTGGTGCAAATGTATGCGCCTACATTAGGTTTGTTTCCCTGTTATTCTGTAACAATGCACATTTATTTTAAGAATGTCCCCTATCTGCCCATTCCCCTCCCATTCCCCCCCTTTTTCAAATAGCACGTAAAGTTCAATTAAATTAGTGCCAATAATTGCTTGTTACAAAGCTAGTCATTGGTGCTAATTAGCTTGTTTAATTGGGCGTGCACCCAAATTTGTGCATGCAATATTTGGTGACTTTTACACAATTAGGGGGGAAGGGGAAGCTTTTTTTAAAAAAAGGCTTTTTACACACAACACTCGGGGTAGTTTCTGTATAGATTGCCATGTCAGGTGTTCAGCACTGTGTGCGTCTGGTTGCGCTATACAGATTCTATTAATAATAATAATAATACTGAGTATCAATTCTATAATGGCAGTTGCATGTACGATTGCTGTTAATAAATACTAGCATGGGGACCTCCGGGATGCCAGGGAGCTGAACAGATGCATGTGACTGGTGCTTCTGCTGCCTGCCCCCCCCCCCCCCCCCCTCAGATTTCAACTTTATAATCTTGCCTTTTTTTTTTTTTTTTTAAATTTTGGACTGGATTTTTCTATAGCTCCCTTTGCAGTATTTGCTGATATCAGTTGCCAGTATGCTGGTGCAGTTTGGGTAATGCCACTAAAAATGCCCAAACCACAGAGAGAGAGAAAAAGGCAGGTTAGAGTCACCCAAGATGTCCTCCTTGGAAGGGCCCCCTCTAACTGGAGATTGTGTCCATGAGATCTCTAAGCCGGTGTCAGCCATGTTGGAGGACAAATTGAATAAACTATACACTTCTATCGAGGAGTTCCGAGAGTGTTTTGACTCGCACACCCATCACCTGGATGAGACAGAAGCACAGATTTCAGCCCAAGAGGACCTCTCTGCCCGCTTGGAAGAATGGATAGTACATCTCGAAGCTGAGAATGCTCGACTCCTGGAGCATGTAGAAGATCATGAAAATAGAAGCCGGTGGAATAATGTATGGTTAGTGGGCAGCCAGTTTCTGCTGAGGAAGGATGCTGGTTCCAGGCACAGGAGAGACACTCGTGGTCAGACTGCAGCTGCCAATCGTGGAGAGAGCACATCTTTCCAGAAATCAGGCTCGCTGCCATCATTGTGTTGTAAAGCTTGTGCCTTGTGCCACTATGTTTGAAAAAAAAAAAAGAAAGCTACACACGGCTTTCATACACACAACTTGTATGCGTGTATGAAAGCCGTAGTACCAGGCACTGCTCTGAGCATGTGCACAGCAGTCACGCTTGGCGTTTGGCTGTTCTGCGCATGCTCAGCTGACCAATTGGCTTTCCTTCTACCAAGCTTTGCTTGCTGTTTTTGTGAGCAGCTTATTTGCATCTGTTTTTTTTGGGGGGGGGGGGGGAGGGGCATCACTCGTTATTTCCACCTTGGTAATTTTTTAACCGAGGTGGAAATAGCGATTGGTGCTTTACTGGGACTTTGGTGCATCTGCCTCTAAATGGCAGTGAAGACTTTGTCCATTATCTTCCTCAGGGAACCAGGCATGCAAGTGAAGAAAGAGCAAAAACCAGGTGACTAGTTGACTGACTTTAGTCACAAGGGATAGGCAGGTGTCATCGAGTCATCTCTTACCTCATTCACCTTTAGGTCACTTCATTGTAAGAGGTGGTAGTTGGCTTATGTGTATTTTGTCTGTCCTGCCAAGGTATTCTGTATCATGATGCAAATAAGTTCCTAGTCTGTTCCTCATGGCTTTAGACATTGTGCATGTAGCGATTGACTGGAGTTCAGTTGATTTCTTCATCACATTACGTGGGAGGCATTTTCAACCTTAAAATTGCTTTCCTTATTCTAAAAGCTAAATTGTGTGGCTAGAGAATAGTATTGACACTCTCTGCTCTGGTAAAAGTTATAATTAAGGTTTAAGGTTTCACAATACTCAAACATGTGCATGTCCATTGAGATTCTTTCTTGTAATGGCTCCTCTTTGCAATATAGTTAATTTCTGAGGGGGGGAAACATGACTTTAGTCCAGTGGCGTAGCCAAGGGTGGGCCCAGGCCCACCCAGTAGCAACACACCTATGAAGTGTCTGGCAGGGATTCCCAAGCCCCACCAGCCGAAAATTCCTGTCCTTCCTGCATACCAGTCTTCCCTCTGATGTATTCCTGCCTATGCGGAAACAGGAAGTTGCATCAGAGGGAAGGCTGTGGAGCCAACATGAGCAGTGTGTATTATTTGCTGCTTGCTGCCAGTGAAAATCTGCTATTTAAAAGGTATGGGAGAAGGGGGATGTTTGAGAGACCATATGGCATGCAGGCGAGAGAGGGAGAGACCAAATCACTTGTGGGACAGGGCGGAGTTCTTCTGCCCACCCATCTTGGGCTCAGGCCCACTCAAAATTGGGTGTCTGGCTACACCCCTGCTTTAGTCCCTTTTCATAAGATTCATAGTATCTTAGGAGAATTGCAGTAAAAATGCTGAAAATCTTGTTATATTTTGAAGGCAGATTTTTAAAATTGCAGATGGGTTTACTTTGGATGTAATAAGGTAATTGTGAGCTGAATCTGAAGTTAAAAGGTACATTAAAAAATTTTTTTTCTGCTTTTGACGTTAAACTTAACTCCCACCTCTAATGATTGAATTGGAGGCTTTCTGTTCGTGGCTTGGATGCTCCAAGACCCCTGAGTCAGAGAGATTTATGCCCCCATATACTAACAGACACACTAAGCACCACCCCTACCCTTAGGGCTCTGTCTACTAAAGTGCGCTAGAAAACGGGCTTATCATGTGGTAACACAGGACTTTCTTGCACGCTATGTCCATTTCTAGCATGCCTAGGAAATAAAGGGGCCCTTTTACTAAGTTGCGGTAAAGGGGGGCCTGCGCTAGCATCGGTGCGTCATTTCAACATGCACGTTGAGGCCCCCTTTTACTGCAGTGAGTGAAAGGCTGCCCTTTTTCTGGAAAAGAAATGGCCGTGCGGTAAGTGAACCACTTGCTGCTCAGCCATTTCAAGGGGGGGGGGGGGGGGGCTTACCGTCATCCATTGATGTGGTAAGGCTTCCCGTGCTAATCCAGCGGTAACCGATTACTGCCTGGTAAGCACCGGCGCTAGAAAAATAGAAAATATTTTTGTAGTGCCGGAAATGGCGCGTGCTGGGGGATGGGAACTACTTCTGGGGTCCTGCAGGAGCCCAGCTACAGTTCTGGTTGGCGCGTGGGCAAACCTCTTGCCGCTCATCAACCCTTTAGTAAAAGGGCCCCCAAGTGCTTTCCAGTCCTTTTTTTTTTTTCAGGTCTTGTGCTAATGTTCCCATTATCGCTTGTAACCTGAAAACAAAATTTACGAGAAGCATTTACTGCCTCCTTTTTTTAGGAGGTGCTAAAGGCTCCCTCATTATGGATATGCTAACCAGTTAGAACGCGGTAATCGGAACGCTTTAGCTGGATAGCGTGTCCATGCCCGTTCTGCACCCCCTGACGTGCCCCCTTCAGAAAATAAATACAACCAAATAAATACCGTGCACTTGGCGCACGCCAACAGGTTACTTACCACAAAATGCTTTCATGCGCTTTGTGGTAAGCGTTTTAACTTGCTCTGTGCATGTATTAGGGCTTAACGCTCTTTAGTAGACATTCCCCTTAAAGCTGTTAAGTGCGGGCTTTCATATCCAGTTCACCACAGATGCCTCCAAAGACCCTGGACACATCACTTGATCTCTTCTTTATCTCATCTTCCTTACCTGTCTACTAGAGTTGCTCATTTGCACTGCCATATTAGCATGTGCTAGAGAATTGTTAATGTGTGTTGTTTTACGGCAGGTTAAATTTTTATGTAATGGAATGTACTTACTAATAATGTATGCTTAATGGTGTTAGCCATGTTAGTAACTGTATAATTTTTTTTTTTTTTGGGGGGGGGGGTTGCCCTGATCATACACAACATGTAAAACTCCAGCGATAAAAGTATCCAAAGCATGAAACAGTCTAAAAATACTTTTCATAAAGGAAAGCAAAAGCCTCAGACTCCTCGCCAATGATTGTTAATCATGGACATGGAGGATAGTAACATAGTAGATGACGGCAGAGAAAGACCTGCATGGTCCATCCAGTCTGCCCAACAAGATAAACTCATATGTGCTACCTTTTTGTGTATACCTGACCTTGATTAGTATCTGCCATCCTCACGGCACAGACCGTAGAAGTCTGCCCAGCACTAGCCCCAACCCCCCACGGCTCTGCCACCCAATCTCCGCTAAACTTCTGAGGATCCCTTCTTTCTGAACAGGATTCCTGTATGTTTATCCCACGCATTTTTGAATTCCGTTACCGTTTTCATGTCCACCACCTCCCGCGGGAGGGAATTCCAAGCATCCACCACTCTGTCCGTGAAAAAATACTTCCTGACATTTTTCTTGTCTGCCCCCCTTCAGTCTCATGTCATGTCCTCTAGTTCTACCGCCTTCCCATCTCCGGAACAGGTTCGTTTATGGATTAATGCCTTTCAAATATTTGAAGGTCTGTATCATATCACCCCTGTTTCTCCTTTCCTCCAGGGTATACATGTTCAGGTCAGCAAGTCTCTCCTCATACCGCTTGTAACGCAAATCCCATACTGTTCATGTCACAGGTTCAAAAACCTTTCCAAATGCCAAAATCAATTTTAATAAATATTTTTATAAAAAATGTTAAATGAAAAATGTGAAGAAACTTATTGGAACAATCATCATGGTCCTACTGAAGGTGGTCAGCATTTCGCAGCTCACTGCTTCAGGGACTCGGGACCACCACAGTTTGCATTTCTATATGGTTCAGATATTTTAGTAAACAAGAAGCTGGTTTTGAAGCTACGTGCTGTTTTTCACATTTTTCATTTAACATGTAGTGTTTTTATTTTAATGCCAGGCAGATGTGGCCTAAGCATAAGAATAACCATACTGGGGGTCAGACTAATGGTCCATCTAACCCAGTAACCTGTTTCCAACAGTGGCCAATCCAGGTCACAGGTACCTGACAAAATCCCAAATAGTAGCAATATTCCATACTACCAATCCCAGGGTAACCAGTGGCTTCGCCATGTCTGTCTCAATAGCAGACTATGGCCTTTTCCTCCAGGAACTTGTCTAAACCTTTTTTTTAAACCCAAATATGTTAACCACTGATACCACATCCTCTGGCAATGAGTTCAAGAGCTTAACTATTAGTTGAGTGAAAAAATTTCTTCCTGTTCATTTTTAAAGTTGTACCATGTAACTTCTTTCAGTGTCCCCTAGTTTGTAGTTTTTGAAACAGTGAAAAATCGATTCACTTCTCGCTCTGCACCACTCGGGATTTTGTAGACCTCAATCATATCTCCTCTTAGCCATCTCTTTTCCAAGCTGAAGAGCCCTAAACTCTTTAGCCTTTCCTTTTATGAGAGCAGTTCCATTCGTTTTATCATTTTGGTTGCTCTTTGAACAAGATTATACAAAGGCATGTATTTGGGAGAGAGAGGGGTACAAGCCAAAACATTTTGCTTTTAGCTTCTTTTATTTTTATGTGACCTTTTTTTCCCCCCCATTTTATTATAAGTTTCTTTCCATTTCAGAGTGATGTGGTCAGTAGTTTGCAGTATTGACAATATGGGAATAGAATGATATTTCTGGGGGGTTGTCTTGTCATTATGGGTTGAAATGACACATATCCCTACCAACTTTTGCGGTGGATACGTGATCCCTGCAGCGCCTCGGCCTACCTCCTCACTGCTATTCTGTCACACCCAGGCCCAATTTTTATTGTATTATAGGAGTGTTGTGTTATTTTTGAGTAGATGCATTTATATTGTAACCTGCTTCGATGCCCAAAGAAAACAAGGAGTAATTGAAGCTTAATAATAAATAGAATAAGGTTACTACCTCGCCAAAATCAACCGAAACAGGTTGATTCAGGCCTGACATTGCTGAATTGTATGCAGGGAAATGCAGTTCTGTTTTTTCTTAGGGAAATCAAAACTAAACTCTGAATATTCAGAGTATCAAAACCAGATCCAGGTCAGCTGGATGAGGAGGCAACAGCAACTCTAAGCCAGACGTGCTTCTGGGCCCTTATTACCTAGAGATGACTGTGCACTGTTCTACTGTTGGATTTTCCTTTTCTTTTATGGGCCTGGTAGCTGCTCTTTTTTTTTACTTTTTACTTCCAGCTCTGTGCTCTGTCGAATCCTGTACTATCAGCCTTTATTCCCAACTGTCTAGGATATCTTCCTAAATTTTTTTAATATCTCGCACCCTCCTTAGACTGGCTCCACGGCTGGCTTGCAGTTGTGTTCCCTGAGCTTGGCTGCTGGGTGTCACTGTTGAGGCTCTGAATACTGTCTCAGCAGCAGCTCCAGATGGCCGGGGGGTAGAATGCAGCATTAAAATATTGAATTAACTAGTAGTCCTCTTGGTGGTATCTTCTACAATTAGACCTTTGCATTGTGTTTGTACACGCATTGTCTTTATTCCTTGAAGTTTAGCTGTGGATCCACTAAAGTGTGCGCTGATTTGGAGTTACCGCCCAGCTACCACATGGCCTGGGTGGTAATTTCATTTTTTACACGTGTCCGCTGTGCACGTCTGAAAAATAATTTTTATTTTCTGATGCGTGGCAAAAACGGGCAGTAATCAGCATTTGGCATGCGTAGACCATTACCTCCCGGTTACAGCGTGAGACCTTACTGCTAAGTCAATGGGTGGCGGTAAGGTTTCAGACCCAAAATGGACGCGCACCAATTTATATTTTGCCGCGTGTCTATTTTCAGCAAAAAATTTTTTAAAAAAGCAATTTTTTTACAGACTCGCTGAAAAATAGATGCACGCACACCCAAAATACGCACCTACACTAGCACATGCCATTTTTCAGCACACCTTAGTAAAACGACCCCTTACGTTGGTAGTGTTTGCTGCCATGGGGACTACTGTTTTTAAGGAAAGTACAAATAACCAGGTTAATATTCAGCTGCCATGGTCGGCATTTCTTTTAAATGCCATATGCAGTGGTCAAAATGATCCTGATACTGAGCACCACTGTCCTCCGGATTCTGTATAGGTCACCCAAATTTGGATGTGGACCCCAGATCCATTCATAAACTAACTAGTCAGTTAGGCATTAGCAGTCAATTACTGGAGTTAATAAGCATTTAACTGACAATAATTAAGAGTTACGCGCGCATATGCCATATGCCTTATTCTATAACATGCGTGCCTCAAATTCTATAGCACACATCTCCAAAGGGGGCGTTGCCAGTTGATTGCCTGCCCCAGGTATAGGGTAATATTAATGCCAACATGGTGAGGTGGTGCTCGGTTACTGATCATGCAAATACATTGGTAGTCGGCAGTTTATGTAAATATGCTGCAAGTCTTCATTTTGTACAGTTATCATTCGAGCTAGCTTCAGGAAAGCCTGGACTCTGGGGCAAATGTTCAGCTGGCAATGGTCAGTGATTCTTTTGTTTTATTATTATTTTTATTAACACTGCCAGCTTTGTCCTATGTCCAGATATTCAGTGCCAGGCCATGTCCGAGCACCAGCATTGAATATCTGGGAATGTGCAGCCGGCCAAGTGCCGATATTCATCTTTAACCAATTAAGTTAAAATCGGCCAAATATAAGGACTGTGTTTTATGTGGTCCTGTTTGGTTGACTAACTTAACCAGTTAAATACCAACTCCACCCCTGGACCGCCCACTGAGTAGCCGGTTTCAGCTTAGGCAGATAGTGCTGATATTCAGCGGCAGTATCCAGTTAAGCCCCACACAGACGATTTAACCGGGCAGGAGCCTCTCCTTCCCAGTTAAATCACTTTGAATATTGACTCCTCTGTCTTTATTTTAGCTCCAGTTTTAGCAAAACTAACTGAAAAGAGCAGGGCATGTGGAGACAGCGGGATTACTTATGAGAATAAATAACCTGTAGTTTGGTTTTAGACCATGAAGATTTTTGGTTAGGTGGTTAAAGCTGAGTGTTGAGACACTCCCCTATCTTGAAGTCTCTTTGTGCTTCTTTTGACTATCTGCTTTCACTCTTGCGCCTTTGGATTTCCTCTCCTCCATTGTCCGTGTCGGGTCTGATCAATAAAGTACAGTTGAAACGCATCCTATCTTGAAGGCTCCTTGTGCTTCTTTTGGTTAAAGTTGAGGGAGTATAATATCCCAGAGTGCTTCAAAGCCCAATACTTGAGAAACATTCATCTGGTCTTGGATCACTTTGGGGAGGGTAATTCTATAAAGTGGTGCTTAAATACAGATGTGACAAAGAAGCATGCTTAGTACCAATTCTGCAATGGCATTAAGGTGAGCCTAACCCATTATAGAGTAGTACCACAAAGCTAATTTGGTGTGCCAGAACTTAGCTGCAACAGTTTTGGTCGGGTCGGTCAATGGCAAGTATAAGCTGGCATGTCTAAGCATGCACATCTGGTACTATTCTACAAGGGGTACACATGGTTAGTCGCAATGCCCATGACACACTCATGCGCCACCCACTGGTACAACCCTTATGATGTTGAGCCTCATACGACTAGCAGGCTAATTTTATAGAATACGTAAATGCGCCTAGTCAATAAATTTGTGCATGCAATTGGCATATGTAAGCCGCATTGAACCTGCAATGTGTGGGAAAGCGCAGGGTACAAATGTAATAAATAAAATATACATTTAGGTAGATGCCAATTTGAGTCCAGACAGCATGGAAGTTCCCAAAGGAAGGAGAAAGGAATGGTATTTCTATGACTTGATTGAATGAAGATAAGACTGACATTGTTCAACCTCAAGCATGTTGAGATCTCTCTGTAAACTGTAATGCTCTGCGACGGGCAGTATAGAAAGTCTCGAATAAACATAAGCATTCTGTTGACCCAAACTTTTTTTTTTGTTCAATCCGCTATTGCAGCTGTGAGTTGCAGTAGTGACTTTTTAAATTGTCAAATAATTTCTTCTAACATTGTGTGACCCCCCCCCCCCCGCCAAATGGTGATTATTAATAACTTTGGTGATGGGGGGGTTCACTGATTTAGATATAGACGTCTGCTTAGTACATCATGGGATCCCCCGTTTGACAGGTAACTTCTATTGGATCTTGCGGATGGGTATATTACTTTGAATACCTACCTAGATGGACCTGTAAATGTAATATGATGGTATAATAGTGAGGGAATTTATGAGCTGCAGTGTGTAGGGGATGAGAAGCACCATCTCAAGTGTATCTGTATAGGGTAGATGCAAAAAGGCAAGCAGCAGAGCCGTACACTGATGTCTGAACACACACATTTTCTACCGTGAGGTTAGCAAAAAAAATATTCTGTGGCAATATAGTAAGCTAATGAGATGCAAATTCAGGACCCTGTTTACTAAGGTGCACTAGTGTTTTTAGCGCATGCTAAAAATTAGCATGCACTAACCGCGTTTAGATGCCCATAAGAATATTATGTGTGGTGGTTTGCACAGAAATGTTTTGTTAGTCTCCCAAAAATTTCTTGCACACATAGTTTTTGTGAAAACACAAGCAGATGTGTGCAGCTACTTTTCTTTTCTTCAGACATGCATGTATGAATCTGCTGTTACCTCCGAGTAAAATCGTTTCTTCTGTTCTGTCTCTTAAAGTCGCAGGAATTTGTTGCCGGAGAATGTGGTAAAGGCAGTTAGCTTAGCGGAGTTTAAAAAAGGTTTGGACGGCTTCCTAGAGAAAAAGTCCATAGACCATTATTAAATGGACTTGGGGAAAATCCACTATTTCTGGGATAAGCAGTATGGAATGTTTTGTGCTTTTTTGGGATCTTGCCAGGTTCTTGTGACCTGGATTGGCCACTGTTGGAAACAGGATGCTGGGCTTGATGAACCTTTGGTCTTTCCCAGTATGGCAATACTTATGTAGGTATATATGGTCGCAGAAAAAAAAAGTAGTGCAGAAATTAGACCTGGTGGTAAATTTTCAAACGCAAGTTAAAATCTTCTGTTTACCTTTTGTCTCTTGCAGAGGAATAGATAATGACCTCATTAGTATTCATTTTAATATGTGTGCCCATGCGTACTGTGTGATAATTGCCACGGTGAACCTTATTCTGCATCGTACAGCCAGTAATGTGTACTCGAACCTCTCGTTAACTGAGCTGTTCTGTCCACAGCTTTTTGCATTGGCCCCTGCTTGTTTACTGGGGATAGAGGGGTAGAAGTTTGTTTCACTTTTTGTTATAGTGTATCGGAACTTTTTGTGCTTCTTTAGAAATGTTTGACTTGGTTCAGATGTTTGATGGGTTAATAAGTGACTACATTTAAAAAAAAATCTGCACCAGTATTAATGAAATCTTTATCTAAATTACCATGTGGCTATAAATTTATCTAGCACACATCTTAACACTTGAGTAGGTCTGAGTTTGATCATGTCAAGAATGAATGTTTTTAATGGGGGTGGCATGGAGGAGTGTTTCAAATCTACTTTGAAAACCAACATCGTGCTCCTCAGCTCATATCCCTCTTGCTTGAAGGCCTACCTGGACACATTGCACTTTCCTTAGACAGGAAGTGTCCAAGGGCGAGGCAGAGCTAGGTTTCTCTAGACTGCACCCGGCACTCGGTGTACTTTTTTTTTTTTTTAACTTTTTTCAGACTGTACAGCCTGTAATGGGTGGTGGGGGAGGGGGAAGCTGCATGCCGTGCTTGCTAACAAATGTAAATAAGTGTAGTATACTGTAGTCCTGGTTGTGGGGGAAATCTTTGGCTCCCCCCCCCCCCCCCCCTCCAGCCCCACTGTTGACAATCCTGATCCTCCACTGAAGTTTAGGTTCTGTTACATTTCATTGAGAGCTCTTTCCCTCGCAGAATCCTATATTTATATGCATTGGTGTAATAAAGATATTTAATTTCATTGCTGAGGTTCTGCAGGTCTCTGCTAGTACAGAATTTTTTTTTTTTTATAGCAGATTCCTGTTGCTAGTTTGGACTTGGTTCAGTTGGAGCCTCCCTCTTCTGGGACTGCAGTGCCAGACAGCAGACAGCCTGCAATAGTCCTTTTCAAACCTCACCTTCTGAGCACGTGAAAGGAGAAAAACACTAAAGGGATCCTCTACTACCAGTATCTGCTAATGCCATTAGTGTGTGTTTATGTACTGCAGGCGTCACTGTATAAAATGAGGCCTGTACAGGGCTGAGCCAAGAGTATTCAGTGCCCACCTAGGCAAACATTTATCCATGTTCTTCATCTCTTCCCCCCCTCCCCTTTTCAGGCTCAGTCAGCAGTCTCTTACTTCTTCTCCCTCCCATGTCTCCCCCATCCATATTTCTGTCAGGCACAGCTAGCCACAGCCTCCTTTCACCCAAAAACCCTGTTCTGCCTAATATGGCTGCCTCAGCTTCACAGACTTTGGTGATATGAGCTTCTTTTTCCTCTTCCTCCTCTTCTGTTGAGTGGTTTGTGGGAGTGGTCTGTAGTCACATGCAGCCATTCTCCTGCCATTTCCATATAGTACCATGGTGGCTTGCTTGTAACATTTTCTGTAAAGGTTGGGTGGAAGATGCTAAAGAGAGGCCACCACTCAGAGGATATGGTGGCTTGCACATAGAGTCGGAGGCAGCTGAGAGTGGCAGCTATGTTCTCAAATATGGTTTGGTTGCATTAGAGTCCAGGGAGAGAGGATCAGTTCAGCAATGCTGTCAGCTCTGCTCCCAACTGTCCACTTTTTCTCTCTCCTGGATTGTACAGTGAGGCCCCAAAGCCATGCCAAACAGATGCCTAGTTAACCTAGTGCAATGGTCGGCCCTGGCTCTGAGGTAAATAATGTGCATTAATGGATGCTGGTGTGCACTGTTAGTACAAGACTCCTATAATTTTTGTTGTTGTTGCTTTCGAAGAGACACATGTCCCAATGAACATGCATGTGAGTGGAGAGGATGACCCGTTTGCTTTCTGGAATGATGCAGGACACATCTGTGTAGGTGATAAATTTAATTGCTTGGTAGTGCTGAGATTCTCTGAGCTCCTGGTAAGGCAGTGAAAAGCCTGCTGGGTATTTGTATGCAAATGATTCTGATGTTGCTGCTAGGAATTCTGTATCTGCCTGCAGCACAATAAAGCAATTTGTCTTTTCATTAGAGACCTAAGGGAGCACACAGTTTATCCCATTCATGGGTTGGTGAAGCTGAGGTTGTAGACTCTCAGGGTATTTTCCTGCTGAGTAGGGCAAAGCTGCCTCAGTTTTTATGCTTCCTAATCTCATCTGTGCAATAGGTACAAATTCTGCAATTAAGAAGTAATTGTTGATGTGCTTATTTGCATAACAGCTTCAAGAAAACTCTACAGAAATTAAATGGTTGTGCTGTGCCCTGTTTAATATGCATTTCAGGCACGTCAATGCTTATGCATGCATTCTAGACATGGCGTTTTAGGGATGCTGAGTAACCAGCAGACTTACAAATGTATGAGGTCAAATCATTTGTTGCTGAACCTTGTGTTGCTACCTCTTAGAGCAGTGATTCCCAAACCAGTCCTGGGGAACCTCAGCTAGTCAGGTTTTCAGGCTATCCACAATAAATATGCATGAGACAGATTTTCATACCAAGGAGGCAGTGTTTGCAAATTGATCTCATGGATATTCCATAGCGTCCCCAGATCAATCCAGAGACTTGTGGGTTATGTCCCTCCACTAGCAGGTTAGATAGAGAGAACACCAAAGTTCGCCCACAAGAGGGCATGTGCAGCCAGCCTCACTTCAGTATTCTCTCTATCTAGAAGGTGAGGAGACATGCTGTGCAGCTCTGAAGTGATTTGGCTCCTATCCCGTTCCCTCGGGGGTTGTTGAGCTTGATTTGGGGTTGAGGTGCTTTGCGCACGTTGGGGTTACACCTGGTGGTGCCAGGTCCCTACCCGTCTCCCCCCACCAGCAGCAAATTTGGAGTTGAGGTGCTTTGCGCACGTTGGGGTTACACCTGGTGGTGCCAGGTCCCTACCCGTCTCCCCCCACCAGCCTACTGCTGCTTAGGGATTCGTCTGTTGGTGTTTCTCTCCTGCCTCTTAAAAAAAAAAAACTTCACAGAGACACAAACACAGATCCCTGCAGGCTAAGCAGTGTTTTCTCAGTCCTCAGAGTTCTAGGCTTCAGAGGTACATGAGCGCTGGGCTGGGAGCCGGTCTTAGGGCCGATGTCGGCGTCAGAGTTTGTCAAAAGGTGTTCGCGCTGCGGGGCGCGTTGGATGGTCATATCTGTGCAGCTCTAGATTGATTGGCTCCTGGCTTGGTCCCCTGGGTCTAGTTGAGTGGCTGGGGTCTGAGGTGTCCCGGTTATGGGACTTGGGTGCACACCTGGTAGTGCCAGGTCCCTCCCCCTTCAACCCCTTTTCTCTGCCTGATTGGGGTTTGGGGTTCTCGCTGTCCTGACTTTAAAATGAATCTGAGGTTTCTTTTGCTCCGGCGTCCTCTCCTACCTTTAAAAAAAAAAAAATCTTCTCAGTCTGACATTTGTCCAGCATGGCAAGCTCATGCCAGCTTGCAGTACCAGCTGGATGGTGTGAGGACCGACTTGGCATGTGACAGCGATTCCCCAGAGAGTGAGTACTCAATATCCTATCTGCGCCAGTGGGCAGAGCAAAAGCGGCTCCTAGTGTGGGAGCCACTGGGCTGCTGCTGTTTCCCATGCTGGTGTTCCACTGTACAGCCCAACTCCGTGGAGCGGTATGCTCCTTCCCTCCCAGCTCATTTTGGGGGGCGCAGGGCAGTTGTTTTCTTGGGTGTGCGTGCGCACGTGATGGCACCATCTTTCTTGCCACTCCACATGGCAATGCTGAAGCCCCAGTGCTCCCCTGGGCCCTGATATGCTTGCAATTCAGGCAGTTTTATATGTAGATTTTTCAGAAATGTGACTGGGGAACTGGTGTGGATCACTCCCAGTTTCTTCAGATTGGTTATTTAAGGGCTTCTAAGAAAGGAGGCCTGGGGAAGTTTGCAGGCTCCTGTGGGAGTACTCAGGTCTCCCATAGCTTTGAGTCTTCCACAGCTTTCCAGGGGCGAGGTCAGAGATTCATTAGTCCCCTGCAGCTGTGCTGTGGCAGTGAGAGCCTTTAGCTGCAGCTTGGAAAGTACTGACTATCTGAAAGTCTTCTGGTAGAGATGTCTGTGCTTCATTAGGTGATTATTATTATTATTATTTTCATTTGTATAGCGCTACCAGACGCACACAGCGCTGAACATCCAACATAGAGAGAGACAATCCCTGCTCAAAAGAGCTTACAATCTAAAATTTACAGTAAGAATATTTCTGGACCCTCCTTAATGAGGTTCAGGGTGTGTGTACATCATTAATGGAAGGGACAAAGGGATCAGGATTAGGGATCCTACTCTAGTTTTTTTCACTCTTTCCCTCTTCCCCTTTCTCAGAGCATGGCAGTACAGTTTGTTTAGTTAGTCAGGCTTAGGGCTGTTGACTCCATGTTTCTGTGAGAAATGTTACATTTTGAGGCTAGTGCAGGCCTCTCAGGTTTCTCTCTGTTTCCATGGTAATCTTGCACTCTCTGTGCTCAGTGTTGCCAGGTGGGCGGTTTTACCGCCCAATTGGGCGGTTTTCCGCGACCCGCCGCGGGAAATTTTTGCCCGCGGCGGGTTGCGGTTTTTTGGGCGGTTTTTTAGGCTTCCGGGCGGCTTTTTGGGCGGCTTTTTGATTTTTTTCGGCCGCGGGGGGCGGGGTTAGTGACGTTTTTGGGCGGGGTTAGTGACGTTTTGGGCGGGGCCGATGACGGGGAGGCGGGGCTGATGACGGGGAGGCGGGGCTGATGACGGGGAGGCGGGCCCGATGACGTGGGAGGCGGGGCTGATGACGGGGAGGCGGGCCCGATGACGTGGGAGGCGGGGCCGGTGACGGCGGGGGGCGGGGCCGGTGACGCGGGGGTGGGGGTATCAGGGGCGGGGTTTGTGTTTGGGCGGGTTTTGGGCTGGTTTCTGGCCCGGATTGGGCTGGAAAAAAAATTTCTACCTGGCAACCCTGTCTGTGCTCCCCTGGTGGCATTTGGTGTGTGTTTATTGTTTACATCAAACTAGTTTGATTGAGGAGGGTGGCTGGCCTTTCAGCCTGAAGGTTACAGGTTCAAGGCTGGTTTTATCCATCCTATTAGAGACTGGGCTCAGCTAGATTTCCAGTGGGGCATATTTTGTTTCATTCTCTTATTGCTTGCCTGGCCAAGTAGTTCTTACATGACTGGAACAGTTTTCAGAACTCTTCAGTACTAAAGATTGCCCTTCTCTCTCTCTTTCTCTCTCTCTCTCTCTGGACACTGATACTGGCCACACCTTTGCATATTAGCCTCAGCTACCTGGTATCTGCAGCGTACCCGGTACCTCTAATTGCTTCTATGGTGTTTTTGGCATCTTTTCATGGTATGGGGTACCTAAATTTCATGGGGAGTGGTCCAGGAGCTACTTCAGTGTAGAGGTAGCTTAATAGTTGTTGCAATCAGCTGAGAGTAAGCACAGAGCTCTAGGGCTGCTGTTTCATGACCCACTGCAGCTTGCTTTTTGTAGCATGCAATGGTGCAACAGCCATATTCTGCTACATCATCTGTCTCTGGTTCTCAGCCATACTTGTTAGCTCCAATGCACAGCAGTTATAGGGCACAGTCACACCAGCCAATTCTTGTCTCTATCTGTAAGAAGTTAGCCCTGGCTTAGGCATCAGACCACTGATGTGGCTTCCAAGTCACATTTGGCAACCTGCCTTTTGGAAGTAATCTTGGGACAGGAGAAGATGTAGGGCAGTTGGGTAAAGACCTGAGGGACTTCCAAGTCTCGGAGATTGCCAGGGAATGAGTTTAAGGCTGATTTTTAATCCACTTGGTTTTGTCATAGGTTTTGTGGGGCCAGGAAAACCACTTTCAGGGTTTCCACTTCCGACAAACCACCTGTCTGCTGGTAGAATGAGCTCTGTTTCAATCTCAGGTCAGCCTGTGCTTGCTGCATCTTCCAATGCTGGAGTCTCAGTTCACTCCTCAGGCAGGACTCCTGTGCTGGTTTCAGGAGGAGTGGACCAAGATTACCTCAGTTCAGATGTGTCTTAGTTTTTCTATTGCACAGTTACAACCTGGACTTCACTACAGATTTTTCTTGGAGTCTACATGCAAGCTCAAATGCTGTCAGGCAGTTCTTGCCACCTTGCCAACATTTCTTCCTTTAGGCACAGTCGAGTCTGTCCCCAGTTGCAATTGGGGAATGGGAATTTGTTCCCTTTGTTTTGTAGTTCCAACCTGCTTCATCAGAGTCCATCGGAGGCTCGGTTGTCAATCAATCTTCTGGAATTGCAGGCGATTCGGCTGTCACTGCAAGCCTTTGAGACTTTGGTGCTGAACCAGTCGGTACGAGCCCTTTGCGACAATGTGACAGCGGTAGCTTATGTCAATTGTCAAGGGGGCACTCGGAGCGCTCAGTTGTCAACGGAGGTGCTTGCCTTTTGCCGCTGGGCGGAAACGTGGCTATTTATTTTGTCAGCAGCTCTCATCGCGGGAGTCCTGAATGTGCAGGCGAATTTCCTCAGCCGGAAATAGTTGAATGTGGGGGAGTGGGAGCTCTCTCCAGTAATGTTCGACAGGATCACGTCTCGTTGGGGGATGCCAGTACTGGATCTAATGGCCCGCTATTCCAATGCCAAAGTGCCTCGCTTTTCAGCAGGGGCAGGGAATTCGGGTCCAAATTCCTATTGCAAAGGTGGCCGCAGGATCTCCTGTATGTCTTTCCTCCATGGCCCATGCTCAGTTGGGTGATCGGCAGGATCGCGCAGCATTCAGGAGTGGTTATTCTGGTGGCTCCAGATTGGCCCAGGCGTCCTTGGTATGCGAATTTGGTGTGTCTGTTGATAGACGACCCGTTGCGGCTGTCGGACGTTCCCAATCTTCTGATTCAGGGGTCAGTGATCATGCAGGATTCCATTCCGTTTGGTCTTACAGCTTGGCTATTGAGAGGTCGCAGCTCAGACGCAGAGGGTTTTTGGAGTCGGTGATTGGGACGTGCAAGCGATCTACTTCTTCAGCGTACACTAGAGTCTGACGAACTTTTGTTGCTTGGTGCTCATCCTGAGCCATTTCGCCAGAGTCGGCTCCTCTCGCATCCATCTTAGCCTTCTTGCAAGAGGGGCTTGAGAAGGCCCTCTCTTTGAGCTCTCCTAAGGTACAGGTGGCAGCATTGGCCTGTTTCTGAGGCCAGTTAGGTGGTCGATCGTTGGCCGCTCATCCGGATGTGGTTTGTTTTCTCCGGGTCGTTAGTCATGTTCGATCCCCTCAGATGCCGGTGGTACCGGAATGGAGTTTGAACCTAGTACTGAGGGCGTTACAGTGGGCCCCATTTGAGCCTCTGAGTAAGACGTCTTTGAAGGATGTCATGTTGAAGACGGTGGTTTTGGTGGCCATGTCTTTGGCCAGAAGGGTATCGGAGCTGCAGACTGTCGTGCAGGGATCCCTTTCTGCGTTTTTTGGAAGCTGGAGTCTTGGTCCGTACGGTTCCGTCGTTTCTGCTGAAGGTGATTTCGCGTTTTCACCTTTAATCAGGAAGTGCATTTACCAACCTTCAAGCAGGAAGATTACCCAGAGGATTTTCGCCAGTTGCGTTGTTTGGATGT
The DNA here is from genome assembly GCF_901765095.1 of Microcaecilia unicolor. Taxonomy (NCBI): domain Eukaryota; kingdom Metazoa; phylum Chordata; class Amphibia; order Gymnophiona; family Siphonopidae; genus Microcaecilia; species Microcaecilia unicolor. Next base: position 280,059,838 of record NC_044034.1, on the reverse strand, counting down.
CAAAGGGCTCTTCTCGCATATTTAGAGGTTACTAATTCCTTCCGGAAGTCAGTTCAGCTCTTTGTCCTGTTTGCGGGACACACAAAAGGGACAGATAGCTTCTAAGGCTACGATCGCTCGATGGCTATGGGAAGCGATCGGCTCTGCGTATCTTCCACGGGGAAGCCGATTCCTCTTCAGGTTTGCGCGCATTCGACTAGAGCTCAGGCCACGTCCGTTGCGGAGTACCCGCTGGTGCCGTTGGACGAGGTTTCTAGAGCGGCTACTTGGGCGTCGGTACACACTTTTGCTAGACATTACCGACCTTATGTCGCGGCGTGTCAGGATGCGTTTTTCAGTGCTTCGGTGCTGTCTTCAGGGAGTATGCGGTCCCACCCTTCTTGAGGACTGCTTTGGTACATCCCACAAATCTCTGGATTGATCTGGGGACGCTATGGAAGGTAAAATTATGTCTTACCTGATAATTTTCTTTCCATTAGTCCCTCAGATCAATCCAGAGGCCCTCCTTGGGGTGCATAATTAGCTGATTCTGTATGATGTATATATGGCAGAGTTTGGTATAGTTCATGTGGTTTAGGTTCGCGTTCTTCTGTTGGTCTGGAAGTTTGGATTCAACAAGTTCTTGGAAAACAGTTGTTACTGTGAAGCAGCTGGAGGGTTTTCCTTCAGATTTGCTCTTTTTGAGAGGCAGGAGAGTGAACTATGGTTCAAATGATTTCTTACTGCTTTGGTATCGTATACTGAAGTGAGGCTGGCTGCACATGCCCTCTTGTGGGCGAACTTCGGTGTTCTCTCTATCTAACCTGCTAGTGGAGGGACATAACCCACAAGTCTCTGGATTGATCTGAGGAACTAATGGAAAGAAAATTATCAGGTAAGACATAATTTTACCTTCATTGTGGATGTCCTGAAAGCCTGACTGGCTGGGGTTCCCCCAGGACAGGTTTGGGAATCACAGTCCCTAGAAGGTAATTGAATAACATGGTGATTATGAATAGGCACTATTTTGCTCACTTAAAAAAAAAATGTAATAGTAGCCTAAGTTTACTGCCATGCTCCTACATTTTGCAAGTATGCATGTAAATAATTTTATTTATTTATTTGTTGCATTTGTATCCCACATTTTCCCACCTATTTGCAGGCTCAATGTGGCTTACATAGTACCGGAGAGGCGTTTGCAGACTCCTAGGCATGGAAATAACAAGTGAGGTCATTAAATTTGCTGAAGACACAAAGCTATTCAAAGTTGTTAAACTGCAAGAGGATTGTGAAAAATTGTAAAAGGACCTTATGAGACTGGGCATCCAAATGGCAGATGACATTTAATATGAGCAAGTGCAAAGTGATGCATGTGGAAAAAAGGAACCCAAACTGTAGCTACGTGATGCAAGGTTCCACATTAGGAGTCACCGCCCAGGAAAGGGATCTAGGTGTCGTTAATGATGAAACCCTCTGCTCAATGTGCAGCAGTGGCTAAGAAAGCAAATAGAATATTAGGTATTATTAGGAAAGAAATGGAAAACAAAAATGAGAATGTGTTATGTCTTCCTAATTGTTCCATGGTGCGACCGCCCCTCAAATACTGTGTGCAATTCTGGTCACCGCATCTCAATAAAGATATAGCGGAATTAGAAAAGGTACAGAAAAGGACAATGAAAACAATAGAGTGGATGGCATGACTTCTCTATGAGGAAAGGCTAAGTCGGCTAGGGCTCTTCAGCTTGGAGAAGAGAGAGAGGATAGAGGACTAGGGAGTACGCAATGAAGCTACTAAGTAGTAAATTTAAAACCGGAGAAAATATTTCTTCACTTGGTGTGTAATTAAACTCTGGAATTTGTTGCCAGAGAATGTGGTAAAAGCCGTTAGCTTAGCAGGGATGAAAAAAAAAGGTTTGGATAGCTTCCTAAAAGAGAAGTCCATAAGCCATTATTAAGATGGACTTGAGAAAATCCACTGCTTATTTCTAGGATAAGCAGCATAAAATGTATTGTACTCTTTTGGGATCTTGCCAGGTACTTGTGACCTGGATTGGCCACTGTTGGAAACAGGATGCTGGGCTTGATGGACCTTTGGTCTGTCCCAGTATGGCAACATTTATGTAGGTGTGTACAGCGTCCATGCACTGCCAAAACTGCCCATGTGTGCTTACATGGGCACAGTAAGCAACTTGATGCCAAAATGTTTACTTTTAAATGGTTGGTATTCTATAACAGGTCATTTTATGGAATTACTTCCTTAATAGAATCTTTTGCAGTAGAGAGTGCTGTGAATAGAGTTATTTTCCTTTAGCTGTAGTTATTTTATCAATCATGCTGTTTTCGTGGGAAGTGACTATTTGCTTTTGAAATGCAGGGTACAGAAATATAGGGGTAGATTCAAGAAAGTGCGTCAAAAATTAGATGTGGAAAAAATTACACATGAAGTTGCTATTATAGAAGACTGTAGGTCGGCATGCACGCATCCAACTCTAGGCGCAGGCATTTCTGTCCTGGGCTGTGGAGTTTGAGTTGGAAGCAGTTTTGGGAGGAATCGGAATCCGAGTCACAGTTGGTAAAAATATACCGACTCTAACTCCTGCTTCAAAATAAATTTACCATATAATTTTTTATCATTTTATACTTTATATAATATAATGTCTGACTTTGATATTAGACTTTAAAATTTTTAACCTGGATCTAAAGTACTGGTAAATATAAGTGACATCTGATAAAGTTTTACTTTCCAGTACTCTTTCCAGTACTTTAGATCCTTTTGTCCAGGATTTAAAGTACTGGTAAATATCATAAGTTATATTTTCCAGTACTTTAGATCCAGGACAAAATATTTAAAGCCTAATATCAATCGGAGTCTGATGTTTGTGTACCAACTCCATAGCCCTGCTTACATGATGTCAAAGGCCGATGTACATGGTCTTGACTGGCAATTATGTGCAGTGGTGTACCTACTTTGGTTGTCACCTGGGCAGAGCACCCCCTCCTCTGTTTCCTCTGCCGGAACAGAAGTTGGTGTCAGAAATTCATCACCTGGTTTCAGCCCAAACTGAGTTTGGTTGTATGACTGTGGACCAGTGAGCTCCGCTAGAGATGGTCAGATCTTGCAGTCTGCATCCCTCTGCTAAACTCACGCTATCCAAGCCAGAATATAATAATTTAAATAATGAAAGAACATATTTTACCTCCAAGCAAAATAGCCTCCACACACACACATGGACCTCAGCTAGTGAAAACTAAAACCAAATGCCACAGTGCTTTTATAGTGACTGATTTTGCATCACACTCGGGGCCCTGTTTACTAAGCCGCACTGTAGGCGCGCAAACGTTTTAACGTGCGCTAAAGATAGATGCCCGTTATATTCCTATGGGTGTCTCTAGCATTAGTGCACGCTATTTTTAGCGTGTGCTGAAAAGTTTGAGCGCCTACAGCATGGTTTAGTAAACAGGGCTTTCGACGTGATAGCTGATTTCATTTCTCAGCAAGGCTAATTCCTAAGGAGTTTATCCCAAATTTTCAGGTTTAAATTCCACTGCACTAACCACTAGGCTGACCCTCTGCATGGACATCTGTGTGGCCATTTTCTAAGAATGCTGCTATACAGGTGTCTTTGTCCCATGTTTTCCCCTGTTCAAAACTTGGACATTTCAGTTTGTAAAATGGATGTTCATGCTGGACGTTTCCAGCACATGGCTGTCCTGCTCCCACGTAATAGATGGACATCAGTTTGGGATGTTCTGACTTTGCTGTCTTTCGAAAATACCCCTCCAAATTATCAAAAATGCTCCAAAAAGCTTACATTAAACTTTCCCCTCCCCCACAGCAATTCAAATGAGGAAGTACATTGGTATTCGAGCTGCAATGCTTTATTTTATTAAGTGGTTGTCTTTTCACACATACCAAAAGCACACATCAGTAGCTGTCTGTGACATTATTTTAAACAAACATTTTTATTTTTGAAAAGACAATTTATGAAAGCCGCACAGGGTGGATGACTGACTTTTGCTATGTATCAATGGCAGCCACCTCATGAGGCAAAATATTCCAGCTCTCATACCCAGTGTTTCCTCATTTTGAACTGTTGTGGAGACTTTCTTGGTTGTGTTTTGATTTCATTGCTTTTGATATTTCAGTTTCTGCATTTTTTTTTAAATGTTTGTATTTGGTGTGGAGTGTTTCAATTCCTTGTTGATTATTTTAATAGCTATGACAGGAAAAGGTCACAGGGTGCTGTAGAAATGACATAATAAACATTTCAGCAAAGATGAACTGGCTCATGAAGTAATTTATCATGGTACTTTTCTTGAAATGCCATTTTCAGAGACACTGATGTGCTTCCTCTTTGCCAAAATACGTACTAAGCCACACCTGACTGAATTTCTTTTCCCTGTGTGCCTGCTACCAAAAGTACAGAGATCTTTGACAGACTCCAAAATGAAAAGTTCCCACCTTTTGTCAAGCAAAAGTCCAAATATTTTAGATGGTGGCTGTTTGTGGTAGATGATGAATATTTTCAGACTCGATACGTTGGCAGTTTTGAGCTGTTCCCCTTTTCTGTTGATGGCAGCATCACTGTTAATGGGTGGGGCAGGGAATTGAAATGACCAAGGAGTTTGGTTCTCAGGGATCCATGATCCAAAAGTTGAAGAACCACTGGGATTTCTCGTAAAATACATTTTGTTTAACAGTGCAGCAGTTATATATGGACTGTGGACTGAAGCATTACATAATGTCTAGAAAATAAAGATCGTTTTCAACTTGATGGCAGAATAAGTTTCACATTGCTTTTCAGGGCACACAATTACAGCCTGTGTTGGTAGCAGTCTTCCTACAAAAAGAAGTATGTGAGAACAAAAGTATAGGTGTATACTTTTAACTTCCTCACTCCACCCCCTCCCTCCCTGAAAGAGACTTAATGAGACATAAAGAATGAGAGAAAAGGAAGAGACCTTGAAATGAGGAAACAGTAGAAACCAGGAACAGGAGAGAATGACCTCCCAGTGAATGAATATATATATATATAAATAAATAAATAAATAAATAATATATATATATATTTTTTTTTTTTTTGTAATTGCTGTTCTCTTCACTTTGGCCACTGCAGTATTACTGGGAAATATCTGATTTAGGGGCCCTTTTACTAAGTCTTGCTAAAAAGTGGCCGACGCTGTCATCACGTGGGTTTTCCACGTGCTGCGGCCACTTTTAGTGCGACGGTAAAATGGCAGCATTTCCATATTTTTATTTAATGGCCATACTTGAAGTTCCCAATTAGCACATGGCCATTACTGCGGGAGCCCTTACCAACACCTATTTGGTAGGCGCTAAGAGTACCCACACTAACTCTGTGGTAATTTGGGCGGTGCACAGCAATGTGCTTGCTCTCCACACTTAGATACATCTCCCGTGCTGAAATGAAAAAATACTTTTCAGCACAGGATTAGCGTGCACTGATGGGTATACTCAGGGCTTTTTTTGAGGGGGGTACTTGGGGGTACTGAGTACTGGCACCTTTTCCATTGTCTGCTAAAATTGATCTATGATTCTCATATTTTAGTGAAAGAGCTCAGGCTCTACATACAAATTCTGCCGTCATAGATTCTGTGAGTGGTTATGTACCCCTTGTGCACGCAGGGTGGGATTGTATAAATTGTGCTAAAAATGGGCACCAGAAAAGATCGATTAAGTGCTATTCTATGAAGGACGCACACCCTTTTATAGAAAGCGCTCAGCGCCACTTCCCGTGCCCAGCTCTGGGTCCAGACTTGAGTTTGCTGAACCTGGTGTAATCTCGGCACCCAAATTAGGTGTGAAAACCCAATATTCTAGAACACTGCGCTTAACTCTTTGGAACACCTCTGACTAGCCTATGGCCATGCCCCTGTATGGGATGGGTGCCAATTGTTACAGAATAGTGTGTAGCCAGATGTGTGTGCAAATCCTAATTGGTGCTAATTAATGTCAATAATTGGTTTTTAGCATCCAATTGTTAATTAAATTAAATTTCACGTGCATCATGGAATCGTGCCAGATTTGAGCACCTAATATATAGCATCTGGGAGAGGGGTATAGTGTACGCTTAACTGTGAAAGTTTGAGCAAGGTGCTCATCACTATTCTGTAAGGGTGTGCATAAATGACATAGGGCTAGATTCTTTAGGCATATTCTCTAAAGTAAGCCTAAATTTTATAGAATAGGCTTAAATTACCATGTATGCCAAGCACCTCTCCACATGACTAAATTTGGTCATGTCTATTTAGGCCATCTTTTACTTGGTATAAATCCCGACGCCTAAATTGGGTGCAGAGCAGGTGTATCCTATAATAATAATAATGCGCATAGATTGCCTTTTCAACTACAGTGAAACCTCGGTTTTCGTTGACTTCGGGTTTTGTCGTTTTCGGTTTTCGTTGAATTTATTAGCAAAAAATTTGTCTCGGTTTTCATTGGTTGCTTCGGATTTCGTTGGTGTGCCCATACTGCTAATTTTGTGTTCTCCTGCGGCGTTCTTCTGGGGCGTTGTTTCTCGTTGTGTGATCACTGCCAGCTCTCAGACAACAGATAGCAAATAAGAATTTTGTTGTATGTCCCACACTGCGTTGTTTCTCGTTGTGTGATCACTGCCAGCTCTCAGACAACAGATAGCAAATAAGAATTTTGTTGTATGTCCCACACTGCGTTGTTTCTCGTTGTGTGATCACTGCCAGCTCTCAGACAACAGATAGCAAATAAGAATTTTGTTGTATGTCCCACACTGCGTTGTTTCTAGTTGTGTGATCACTGCCTGCTCTCAGACAACAGATAGCAAATAAGAATTTCGTCATTTGTCCCACACTGCGTTGTTTCTCGTGTGATCACTGCCTGCTCTCGTTTTGCCCACACTGCTGCTTTGGTTTAGTGCCTCTTCATAAATGACTGTGGCTTGATGATAGAAATGTTGTCATCATGGGACCAAAAAAAGTTTCAAGAGCCAGCAGCCCTTCAAAGAAGAAGGACAGGAACATGATCGAGTTGAAGAAGGAAATCATTGAAAAATACGAGAGCCTCGGTTTTTGTCGGTTTCGGTTTTCGCCGATTATTTTCGGACTGATTATCGACAAAAACCGAGGTTTCACTGTATGCGACTTGGACTTTACGTGCACCACATTACAGAATACTTATCGAGTTGTGCGTGTAAATTTTAATACCAATCAGTGCTGATAATTGCTTAACATCCAATCGACAGCGCTGATTAGCAAGTTAACCAATTAAGTTATGTACATTGTTGTAGAATATGCTTTGATTTCCACACAGAAATTAAGGTGCGATAGGTAGAATCCCGGGGATAGTGTATAAATTGAAGAGAGGCGTACACATGAGTGGAGCATGGGCAGAGCTTCCTTTTCCCACATGTAACCTGCAGAAAGTGGAGAAGTGGCCTGTTAGTGCACTGGTCTTAACATCCAGAGGTGGTCAGTTCAAATCTCACTGCTGCTTCTTGTGACCTTGAGGAAGTCACTTAATCCTCCATTGCCTTGTACCATCTTAGATTGTGAGGCTTCCTGGGATAGGGAACTACCTTGTGTCTGAATGTAATTCACCCTGAGCTACTACTGTGAAAAGGTGTGAGCAAAATCCAAATAAGTAAATAAATAAATAAATAAATAAATAAGTTACGCATGTCCCTGCTGCTTTTATGCAACTAGAATATCCATCAAATTCTATGTATGGCGCCTAGATTCAGCATGGACATGCGTACGTAACTTAATTTGTGTAACAAGGTAATCGGTGTTTATAACAGCACTTAACAAGCAATAATGAGCACTAATTGGCAATTACAGTTTATGCATGGAAATTGCTAAGCATGTTCTATAAAGGACTGCGCCTAAGTTGAAAAGCATGCATCTTAAAATAAACGTGCATAGTTTAAACGTGGTGTAGTTCTGGGCCGTTCCAAAATTTCTGCACATAATTTCAAAATACGGGTCAGTGCGCCTAAATCTACTTGCATGGATTTACATCAGGTTTTTATTGGTGTAAATGGACGCGTAGATTTAGGCGCTACAGTATCAATTAAGCATATTTTTATACACAGCGCCTAAATCTTACAGAATATGCTTAATTGATTTTTTTAGGCGCCATATATAGAATCTGGCCTTATATGGCTGGTATAGCTGCTGTTGTGTAAATGTTAGTTATTACTACTAATTATTTCTGTAGCACTACTAGACATACGCAGCGCTGTACACTAAACATCTAAGAGACAGTCCCTGCTCGACAGAGCTTATAATCTAATCAAGACAGACAAAGGATTAGGTCATTTATTTAGGGGCTCTTTTACTGTGCCGTGTAAGCGTCTACACGCTCCCAATGCATGCCAAAATGGAGTTACCACACAGCTACTGCCTGGCCCTTGCGGTAATTTCATTTTTGGCACGCTTCCGCTAGGCACGCCCAAAAAATATTATTTTTAATTTTCCAGCACGTGTCAGCTACACACGCCAAGTGGATTTGCACCTTAAACTGTTGGATACTGTCTGTGATGGTACTATGTGTAGGGGGAACTGAGCAGACTACCTGGGCTAAAAGATGTCTGAAATGTCTTTTAATTGCAACATTATTGTGTTTAAGTACTGAGATTCTAGAAAACATAAGAAGCTGAGCTGTTACTCCTTCCCAGGGATTATTCTGTTGCAATGGTAGCATATAAGGCTTATATTTCACTTGTCCAAGAACTTTTCAATGGTGAAAGGTGGAATTGTGAACCACTTTCCTTTAATTTGTCACATGAGGATATTACTCCATGATGCATTCCTTAAGGGGGTGAATAGTGGCACATCTAACTGTCTTATAATGCCATGTGGTTACTTAAAGCCTTCTTTTATTTAATGTCTTTTAACAGGAAGTGCAGTTCACAATTTATTTTATTTATTAAGCGTAGGGTGCTTTCCATGGAATGTCCTTTTTTAAAAATTATGTTTCTTAACTAAAGCTCTATGCTTGCTTATAAAGTCAGTCCATTTTTCTGAAGACCAACCATGCAGAAGAGGGACCTTGCAAGCTTTTCTGGAATTCTATGTGTAAACCTCTGAATATGGTCGTCTTATTCCTTCTTGGATCAGTAGTATTTGCCTTAGTGGGATGCTTTATCTAAGCGCGATCTTAGAATAGCCCGTGTGATGAATTAGATTTTAATTTGAGGCACCTGCTGTAGAATCAACTTGTACTGAACAGAAAAGTTGTAATGTCTACTGTGTATTTCTCCATGAAGATTAGAATAGAGCACAGGTTGAGTCTGTTTGCTCTGAAACTCCCCCTTATGTTATTACGTGTGGTGCAATAGTCCATTTGAAGGTAAATATATTGGTAGTAGCATATTTATTTATTTAGGTTTTGCTCACACCTTTTTCAGTAGTAGCTCAAAGTGAGTTACATTCAGGTACACTGGATATTTCTCTGTCCCAGGAAGGCTCACAATCTAAGTTTGTACCTGAGGCAATGGAGGATTAAGTGACTTGCCCAAGATCACAAGGGATTTGAACCGGCCACCTCTGGATTGCAAGACCGGTGCTCTAACCACTAGGCCACTCCTCCACACCATATGACAGCAGGACAAGACCAGACTGCTCTGTCCACTCTTTCTGGTTGTGATGCTTCCATTGTCTGTTCAACTATCTATTTAAAATGTATATACTGCCTACCTGGAATAATCATTTAAAGTGGTTTGGAGAAACAGTAGAACAAATTTTAAAAAAGTTAGAAACCAAAACAAAAATTAGGGCCAAAAATAAAAAATGTGACAACAAAATACTCAGGGCGTCTTTTACTAAGGCGTGTGCTAAAATTGGGTGCGTGCTAAACGTTAGAGACGCCCACAGGAATGCATTGGCGTCTAACATTTAGCGCATGCCCAATTTTAGCGTGCGCTAAAAAACGTGGGCGCTCCTTAGTAAAAGGGGGTCTCAATTAAGAAAACAGCTAAAGAGTTCTGGAGAAAATGGACAATTATTTCCCACTTTGTGAGGTATCTTAGCGCCTGATTGTAAGGCCCAGGATAAAGGTAAGCTTTTAAGAATCTCAAAAAGATTGACCTCTGATCAGATCCCAAGATGAACCTTGCTATTCCTATTTGCAACTGAACATTTGCTCCGCCTACTCCTCCTCCTTGTCGTTTACCTGCACTTTTCAACCTGTTTCCTAGTACTGTCCTCTGTAACATTTCTGGCTCGCTAACAGTGTGGTGAGCACACTGTACAGAGACACGGAAAAGAGATCCAACTTGTTGGAGCAGAGTAGGTGAGCATGACACACAGACAAATAAGAACCTCTACATTTTAAAATAGGGAGGCTAGCTGGGGGTTATTGGATCAGACCCATTCATGCTCAGGATATGTTAAAATACTACCCTACCTCCATTGGTAGGCTATGTGAAATTTTGTCACCTTTCCCTTAGTTTCTTGGAAGACTTAACACTAAATTCAACAGCAAGGCATCTTCCATGGTTTTCTAATAGCATGTAAGTTAAATGGTCTTTATGTGCCATTATGTTTCCATCTGGTCTGCACATCATGCCATTTGCACAGCTCTACAGTTCCTTCCTGTACTTCAGAGATCCTCTCTGTTTGTCCCATGCTTTCTTGAATTCAGATATTGCTTTTGTTTCCTCCACTGGGAGGCTGTTCCATGCATCTACCATCTTTTCTGTAAAGTAATATTTCGTTAGATTACTAAGGGGTCTTGTACACAAAAAATATAGGGACAGGCTTATGAACCTCAACATGTATATGCTGGAATAGAGGTGGGAGAGAGGAGGTATGATAGAGACGTTTAAATATCTCAGGGGCATTAATGTACAGGAAGTGAACCTTTTTCAACTGAAGGAAAACTCTGGAACGAGGGGGCATACGATGAAGTTAAGGGAGTAGGCTTAGGAGTAATCTAAGAAAGTATTATTTCACGGAAAGGTGGGTGGAAGAGTGGAATGGCCTCCCGGTGGAGGTTGTGGAGTCGAGAACTGTGTCAGAATTTAAGAAGGCATGGGATCGCTTCAGAAAAGGAAGAGTAGGGGTTCCAGAGGATGGGCAGACTGGATGGGCCATTTGGCCTTTATCTGCCGTCATGTTTCTATGTTTTTCACCTTCCTCCTTTGAACCCTTGTCCCAGAGTTTACATACCTTGTGTATATTCATACCATGCAGTCTTTAAATGTCTCTCTCATGTAAGCCCTGGAAGAAAGTTGGACATGGGAGACATGTTTATATTGTTTAGTCCGTTCTCATATGCTTTGTGACAAAGACCATTGTAGTCTGTTCAGAAGGTGGCTACTAGACTAATCATTTGTCAAACGCAGCTATCTAAACTAACAAAGTCACTGTCCAAAATATGTGGCCTCTGTATTCTCATTGATTTCTGGGTTTTAACCATGGCTCCTCTGTGCAGATTACCCCAGTGCTGTCTTGAAAGCCAGGTGTGGTCTTGTCACTGCTGACTGGTTCATAAACTTCATGTGGGTTATTCCAGTGCTGCCTTGGAATCATAGGCTGTTACCTGATTTCTTGGGAACACGTTGCAGTCATGCCACTACTGTTAGGGTCGTTATCATATCAAGCAGTGTTCTCTTTTTCTTGAATTTTCACCTTGGCGAGTTCAAGCAAGCATAGTGAAAATTAAGAATGTGATTTAATTGAGAGAGACTACTACTTATGTAGATGGTTATCAATCAGAGCCCAGTTATTCTGTCACTTTGCAAGGTACAGTACTTTAAGGCACTGTAGCTGAGAAGTGTTTGGCATTGCTTTTGAAAGCCCAAAATTCTGTCCAGCATATTTATTTGTCCATCAGGATGAGGATTAGGAGTTTTGGGCTTGACCATTGTATTATATGGCCTAGGCTAGTTCAGAATTGAACAACTGGTCCCTGAGAATCACTGGATTCCAGGAAATACCTACTGAATGCTCATATATGAGTTGGCATTGTTTGATCTGAGAGCCCAGCTGAGACAAATGAACACACACCAGGATGTGACATTAGCCTTCAGAATTAGAAAGTGATTCATGTTTATATGTTTTGGTCTTGAGGACATTTTTGTAAGCATAGTAATATACTCAAGGGTGTGCAGTGAAAAATTTCGACACACTTCCTGCGTGTCTGCTATTATGTCTCATCGTTGTGCTTTGCAGTGCAACATAGGTGTGTTTTGAAATCTTTGCGCTGCATGTCTCGTGTGCTTTTGCTGCCTCAGGGTATCCATCATCAGCTCTGTGTAACATTTTGCCTTAGCAAAGAATCCTAGAAAATGAAATGAAATTATATCATAATTACAGTATTCTGAAAATGCCTGATAAAGTAATTGCTAAGACTTAGCTTCCATCTGACAGCAGCACTTGTCAGTGAGTTACACCTTGTCCATTCCAAAGTGCTCACCTAATAGGGTGCTATTGCATTTGTGTTAAAACTGGATTTCCACAATAACTTTAATTTCCCACTAGAAATTCTATAATCATTTAATTGAAACTTTTTTCTTTTATAAAGTATGTTTCAAACTAGTTTGAATGAGTGCTACATAGAGCATAAGGGTAGGAAGTTTTAGGCTTTAACTATACTAGTTCCCCTCTCCATCCAATTCTTAGATATCATTTACTAGACTTGTAATTTAGTGGATTAACCGGGTAGAGCAATCAGCCTCATTTTGTAGCCCAGAGCCACCTGTGGGTGACATCTGCCTCCATGTGAGGTACATTACTGTAAGTGTGAATTTTTGGCATGCTGAAAATTGTTTACTCCCTGCTGTCTTTCTCTCTGTTGTCCTTCATTCTTCTTGTCCCTTGGCAGTATCTCATAGCAACAGCCAATCTTCTTGTGCCCCCTCTTCCTCTCGTATGCAAAATCTTTCTTTTGTACTTCTAGCAGTGCAGTTCTCTGGATTCTTCTGCTCCCTGTCTCCCTATGGTTACTCTGCATTTTCTTTTCTCCCTCTTTGCAATCTCTCTTGTGGTAAGGTATGAAGACTGTCATATAAGGGAAGGGGGAAAGAGAAATGATTTTGGATTTAGCTCATGTGCAAGGCAAGTTACATTCAGGTGCAGCAGATATATTTTTCCTGTCCCTGGAGGCTTTTTTTCTGTTTGTACCTGGAGCAATGGAGGGTTAAGAGTCTTGCTGACAATCACAGGAGCTGTGGTAGGATTTGAATTAAGCTTCCCTGTTTCTCAGCCAGCTGCTCTAACCATTAGGCTAGGCCTCCACTCCAGGGAAGGAAGTATTGTTCAGAGGGTTTGCATTGCCTATAGTAAATGAACACATTATCAAAACTGCTGCCATATGTATGTCCTATGGGGGTGTCAAACATATGGGCCATTTGAAGTTCACTGACGGGCCCTTTTACTAAGCTGTGCAAGGCTCTACACGTACCCAATGCATGCCAAAATGTTCATTAAAGACCAAACTCCTTGCTTTAGGTGAAGGATCCTGAATTTATGTTTTCCATATGGTCCAGAACCATTTCTTTCCTCCCTGAGAGTCAGGCATCTGTAGGTTCCATTATCATAAGGTATGAAAGGCACTTCTCCAGTGCCAGTATGATGGAGATTGCTGTAACCAGTACTGTAAAAGGCATTTCCCCCGCCACTATGCTAGCTTTTCATAATAAAACATGATGGTCCTTCTCAAAAAGGCCCAAATAACTTACTATAAAATTCAAGAAATATTTAACACACGAATAAATGACAGGCCCAATGTTCATCTCCTAACTTTGAGTTATGCTCCTAAATTGACCTCTTTAAAAATTTACTAGAGCTGAGTTTCTAAATTTATAGACAAAAGTACATTAAACTGCTAAATTTAGGAGCATAAGAAGTGATTAGCAACAGGAGAAACCTTTTTGAAGGAAGTCAGGGCTTGGCTTCACTGATGTCACTGTCTTCAGAACGTTGAGGGTGAGTTTTATATATATATAGATATGAAGATCTTTATGTAGAATCCAAATCGGAACTTGTTGGAAGACATACCACCATTTAGGAAATAAGGTCATATGAAAAAGGTTAATTCTACCAAGTAATGAAAGTAGCAAGGGGGGACCATACTGCCAATTGCTGTCGTGTCGACTCAAGCAGATATGTAATATTACAGGGATATAAACATTTAGGATCAGCAGAAAGTTGAATACCTAAGTATTTAAATGAATCTGATACTGATGATAAAGAGAAGTCTCCCACCTCTGAGTTTCTCAATTGTGGCATTGTTGCAATAGCTTTAGATTTGCTCGTATTTAAAGACTGAGAAATCCCCATATTCTTTGAGGCACTCCAATAATGTTGGAAGTGACTTAATTCGATTGGTAAGATGGATCAGTAAGTCATCGGCGTAAGTTGAGATTTTAAACTCATATTTGCCTACCTGGACTCCCAAAATATCAGCGGTAACCAATGTTTCTGATAAATGGATCTAAAGTAAGTACAAATAATAAAGGGGATAAGGGTCATCCCTGTTGAGTGCTCTGCTGGATATGAAAGGCATCCAATACTATTCCGTTAACATAGACAGTTACCATAGGACTCCCATAGAAAGCTTTAATTGCATCTCCAGATTTCCCAACAATACTGGATTTATTGAGTATGCTATGCATATTTCCCCAGTTTACGCGATCAAACGCATTTTCTGTATCAAAGCTAATCAGTAAAGATTGTTCCCCCTGAGAGTGTACAAATTCTAAAGAAGATAAAATCTGTCTAATGTTTTTAACTGCTCTGTGGTCCCTGGCAAAGCCCAACTGGGGAGCTGTGATGAGTTGGGGCAGGATCTGAACCAGACTGTTTACAAGGATGGTTGCTAATAATTTGGCTTTATAGTATGTTAGTGGTATAAGTTGATGTGATTCAGGTAAGTATGGGTCTTTACTGGGTTTTGGAAAAACTATAATTTGAGCCATACGCAGTGATACCAGCAGAGTTTTTGAAGCTATGATTTTATTAAACATAGTGGCCAGTGGTAAAGCAACGTCATCTCCAAGTAGCTCATACAATTTGGCTCTATAGCCGTCTGATCTAGGTGCTTTAAAAGCTGACTGGTATGAATTGCCCAAACTACCTCTTTTGCTCAGATGGGAGCATTAAGAGCCAGAGTTTTCTGCGGTGATAAATGGGTTATCTCAATGTTATCTAGATACAATAAAGGTTATACAGCACCTCCATTATCTGAAGTATAAAGCTTCATGAAGAATTAAGTATGTCATTAATGTGTTTATCAGCATGAACTTGAGGACCCATTGGTGTTTTAAGCATTAAGATTTTCTGAGGGCCCTGCAACCTTTTAGAAAGTCTGGCTAAAAGTTTCCCAGTCTTGTTCTCATATTGATAAAATTGATATTGGTAATACTTTGCTGACTTTTTAGCATGCTGGTGCAAGTTTATTTAGGGAAGATTGCATGGTTAATAATTGATTCTTATTAAAACCTGTAGGATTGTTTCTAAATTGCTGTCACACCTGTACTAGGTTATGTTCTAGTCTGATTAGAGCGTGGTCCAACATTTTATGCTTAGTACTGCGATAAGCTACGATCTCTCTATGTAATATGGCCATAGCTGCCTCCAAAAACAGGATTTCATCCTGTACGTGCTGCCAATTAAAATGTTTGTAATCATTCCATTAGTTCCTAATATACTCACCAAAATGTGAGTCGGTACGTAAATTAAGTGGGAATCGCCATTGTTTGTGACCCCCTGATTCACCAGGTGTCTGAAACTCAAACCATACAGGGGCCTAATAGCAGCAGCCTAAACAGCATTAAGCCATTAGTGCCCAACGTTCCCATATGGGATTTTATTATGGGAACGTTGGGCACTAATGGGTTAAATAGATCTCTGAGAGTATATAATCTATAAATGATTGGGTCATGTGGGCCCAAAAAAGATGGGTAAAATCATTTCCTGTGGGGTGAAGAATTCTCCACATATCTATTAGATCTAAAGTTTCACATAAAAGGGAAATTCCTTTTTGTCGTATTATCTTTTCACCATGGGGATCATAAGTCTTATCTAATGTTGGGTCTGCTACACAATTAGTCACCTCCTATGATACAGGACTTTCCTGAAAATGATTGTAATTTAGTAATTAATCTGTGAAACAATTGCTTATTATAAACATTAGGTGCATAAATGTTGCATAGCAGTATTGTTTTCTGGTTTATTATGACCTGTGCTATGATGAAACATTCCTCTGGATCAGCTATTAATGTGTTTCTCAATTGTTAAATGTTTTTTTTTTTTTTTTAATGGAAAAGTACTAGGACCCCTGATTGATTGATTTTATTTGTATCCCACAATTATCCAAAAACAAGTTTTGATTCAGTGGCTTTTAACAGTTGTTAGAGATTACATTGATTCAGTTATGTACCGCCAGAGCTTCAATATAGTCCACAACCCATCAGATCTTTAGTTTTTTATGTTCTTTTGAACCTAAATGTCTCTTTCAAAAATGCTATAGAAGGGTTATATATATATATATATATATATATATATATATATATATATATATATAGGCTCTGGAGTATCTTCATCTTTTAACAGGGGATGGTACACCCCCACATTCTAAGTAATAATTTTGAATGTCGTTCAAGTAATACCCAGGGAATATGGTAATAATCTAAAATCCAGTAATTTATTTATTTAGATTTTGTTCACACTTTTTTCAGTAGTAGCTCAAGGTGAGTTACATTCAGGTACACTTGGTATTTCCCAGTAGCAACAAAAGAGGAGGTCATCCCAGCCTCGAACCCCCTCCAATTCTTGTGAGAGTATATATGGGACCAGAGAAAAGGTATTTGATTTATAATCATTTGTTAAAGTGATAACCATCCAGATTATAACACCAACAATGATGCAAAAGGAAGGACCAAGCAGAGAGAGAGAGAAAAAAATATATCCTAGTGTCACATATCCAATCTTGTTAGTCAATCACAGGAAAGAATGTATGTGTCGCAAAACTCCAAGGATTCTCTTGTTAGTTTCATGGAAGGATGTTTAGAGTCCAACAGGCTCTAGAATTAATAATAAAGCATGGTGCTTATTCCTCATAGCCTCAGCAATGTACCATTAGAAATTCCAGCTTGGGAAAAATTAGTTGAATATGGATCCAGGTTTATTCATGAAAAAAAGTCACATTTCAGCATAACTGCTTCCAAAACATAGCTGGTTTAAATTGTAAGAATTATAGAATCTGTGGTTTAGAAATGTTCAGCGGAGACTGTATAAATGTGATCACACTTAGGATCTCACAGAAAAACAAAACAAAATAAAAAACAAACAAACCAATTGCATAATCAGTGGAAGGTCAGTATGAGGAACTGCCTTATACAGTTTATAATCCAGCCCAACAACAATGAAGCTGATCACGTGGAGGGGCATAATTGAACGAAAACGTCTATCTCCATGGGCGTTTATCTCCGAGAATGGGTCAGTGAAGGGGCGGACCGAACCGTATTTTAGAAAAAAATAGACGTCCATGTTTTATTCGACAATTTGTGAGCTGGGCGTTTTTGTTTTTCAGTGATAATGGAAAATGAAAGCGCCCAGCTCAAAAATGAATAAATCCAAGGCATTTGTTCGTGGGAGGGGCCAGGAGTCGTAGTGCACTGGTCCCCCTCACATGCCAGGACACCAACCGGGCACCCTAGGGGGCACTTTTACAAAAACAAAAAAAAAAGGTAAAAGAGCTCCCAGGTGCATAGCACCCTTCCCTTGTGTGTTGAGCCCCCCAAATCCCCCTCAAAACCCACTGCCCACAAGTCTACACCATTACTATAGCCCTAAGGGGTGAAGGGGGGCACCTACATGTGGGTACAGTGGGTTTGGGGGGGTTGGACGACTAAGCATTAAGCAGCACACTTGTAACAGGTAGGGGGGGATGGGCCTGGGTCCACCTGCCTGAAGTCCACTGCACCCCCTAACAACTGCTCCAGGGACCTGCATACTGCTGCCAGGGAGGTGGGTATGACATTTGAGGGTGAAAATAAAAAGTTGTGAAACATCATGTTTTGTAGTGGGAGGGGGTTAGTGACCACTGGAGGAGTCAGGGGAGGTCATCCCCGATTCCCTCTGGTGGTAATCTGGTCATTTAGGGCACATTTTGGGGCCTTATTCGTGAAAAAACAGGGTCCAGGAAAAGTGCCCTAAATTCTAGCTACAAACGCATACTTTGTTTCCATTATCGGCGAAAGGCGCCCATCTCTCCTCAGCCGATAACCACGCCCCAGTTCCACCTTCGCCACGCCTCCGACACGCCCCCGTCAACTTTGTACGCTTCCGCGATGGAGTGCAGTTGAAAACGTCCAAAATCGGCTTTCCATTATACCGATTTATTCGTTTTTGTGAGATAAACGTCTATCTCCCGATTTGGGTCGAAATCTAGGCGTTTTTCTCTTTCAGTTATAAGGTGGATAGTCTTCATCCAGGCAGTCACCTGGATGAAGACAGGCTAAACTGCAGGAAGCACATGGCAAAGTACCGCCAAGCCATAACAGCAACCAAAAAAACAGTATTTCTCTCAGTGCATTGCACAGGCTGCCAATTCAACCAAGCAGCTGTTCAGTATAGTAAACAGCCTACTGCAACCCCCACAACAAAACCAGCTTGCCCAGTCTAAACTGAACTGCAATGCTATGATTTTGCTGCATACTTTGCCAACAAAATTAAGTCTCCACCAGGATTTACAGGCAGTCCCACCCAGTGCCCAACCAGCCAACCAGGGGTGCACAAACTCACCCCCTCCTAACAGAGACAAATGGAACACTTTTAACCTAATGACAGAGGAGAGCCTTGACAAAATCCTAAGAGACCTTCGACCAACTTACTACCTGCTCCCTCGATCCCTGCCCATCAAAGATAGTGCAGCAGGCAAGTATGGGCCTTATAGAAGGTGCCACAAAAATTGTGAACACCTCTCTTTCTAATGGGCAACTACCAACAGCATTAAAAAGGGCAGTGGTTCGCCTTCTGCTGAAGAAAAACAACCTTGACCAGGACAAACTTGAAAGTTAAAGGCCAGTATCCAACATCCCGTTTCTAGGTGAAACTCATAGAACAAACAGTCTGTGTTCAACTTAATGAATTGCTAGAAAAGAGTAAATGGCTAGATCCATGTCAATCTGGATTCAGACCCGGTTATGGAACAGAAACAGTCCTCGTATCCCTGCTAGATGATCTTCACAGAAACCGAGACAAGGGATTCGCCTCGATGTTAGTACTGCTAGATTTCTCAGCAGCCTTTGACACTGTGGATCATGATATCTTGCTAGCACGACTGACAGAAATGGGTATTAATGGAACAGTACTTGCCTGGTTCAGATCCTATCTATCAGACAAGCAACAATCCATAATGCTTGGCAGCAACTCATCACCACCATGGACACTGACCTACGGGGTACCACAAGGATCGATACTGTCACCTATTCTGTTCAATATCTACCTCAAGCCACTAGCTGAGCTGATTCGGTCAATGGACACTCATTTCTACATGTGTACGGATGATGTGCAGCTACTCATACCCATTGAACCTGACTTACCTACAGCCTTGAATAAACTGATTACTTGTCTAACATCAATTCAAGAATGGGCTAAACACAACAAACTTTGCCTGAACCCAAGTAAAACTGAACTTCTCTGGGTCCCTAACACAAGTGGGTACATACCTGACATCAAAATCCCTTTTGGGAAGTATGAACTCTCCCTCAAATCACAAGTCAGGAACCTTGGAATACAATTAGATTCAACACTTACTCTGATTCCCCCAATCCAAGCAACCTTCAAGAGCTGCTTCTACTATTTGCGACAGCTACGCTGCCTCTCTCCTTACATCGAGAAGGTAAATCTTATCCCAGTTGTGCATGCCACGGTAACATCAAGACTGGATTACTGCAATGCACTATACAATGGTCTGACCACAAAGGGCCTGCACCAGCTCCAGCTGATTCAGAATGCAGCAGCAAGACTCATAGAAGGTTGCAAGCGACGTGACCACATCACGCCATTTTTGCAAAAACTTCATTGGCTACCAGTACAAAACAGGGCTAAATTTAAAACTTTGTCTAATTTTCAAGGCCCTGAAAGGAAATGGTCCCGAGTATCTGAGGAATAGGATGATCCTTCACACACTGCCAAGGACACTAAGGTCCTCCCAAGGACTTTCACTAACTACATCCTCTCTAAAAGACATTACACGATGTGATACCCGTAAGCGAGCCTTCTCTGGAGTAGCCCCCACACTCTGGAATGCATTGCCTGAAAGGCTCCGCTTAAAACAAGACTATCTGTACTTCAGGAAGCAAGTGAAAGCTTGGCTCTTCAACCAAGCCTTTAATGGAAGAAGTAACTAACTTGTTAGTCTTACTCACATACACAAGGATTGACTCGGGCTGCAAATACTGCAGTGGGACATGTTTATCCACTCCTACCCTAGCTGAGATGATATTTAACCATCTCTCTGACCTCGTGCAACTTTCTTCAAATCAGTCACCTTACTTTCTAATTCTTCCTACTTTCTTACTCATCTATATGTTACAACTTTGCCTTACCCTTCATTACCAATTATAATGTTCTGTTATGAATTGTGTAGTCATTGCAAGTAGTATACCATGCCATACTTTGTATTGTTACTTGAATATTTTTACTGCTGTAATTGCCTATTGTTCATGTTAGATCTGTTCTTACTGTACACCACCTTGAGTGAATTCCTTCAAAAAGGTGGTAAATAAATCATAATAAATAAATAGTGTTGGATATAAGAATTGATAGAAGTGTATATACATGAAGGGAATCTCATGTTGACAAAGAAGCAAAAAGAAGTTTTGGCGACATCCATGTATCCCTCATGTGTTAACCAAGTTGAAATCGAGTCTCAAACAGGCTCAAAATAATCATGAATTCAAGGTTGCAGTAACTGCATCATTGAAATATGTGGTGTGGCCCTCGTGAATTATGCAAAGTTTTGCAGGGCACAGTAGTGCGAATTTAATTCATTTTTGCATTAGAGTGGTATTTGCACACAGTACGAATAATCCTGAAAGCAAAGCACCTTCTGATTCTGATTATGTCAAAGCTTTCCCTCCATGGACAGCCTGTAATATTTGTTTATGGGCAAAGTTAAGAATTTTAAATATAAACGCATGCGCCTTAACATGCTCCAGTTTCCTGGTGTCCAATCTGTGTGCCCGTTCTCTCTGGAAAGAAAGCAACTGCTCACTTAATTGTAAAGTTTGTGGTTTCCATGTCTCCAGAAAACTAATTAGATCTTTGTCCAGCAGCGATTCTGAGAGACCCATCAGCTGCAGATTGTTGCAGTATAACCTGTTTTCCAGGTCTGCCACTATCTTTCTAAGATCAGTCTGAGTTTGTTCCATAGTTTGCCTCTGGTCTTCTAATTCAGAGGTGTGGTGTAGACCCGCATCTAATTCTGAGCCCGAGCCGTCATGCCTTTCATGTGCCACTTATACTCATCATAAATCTGTTGAAGCTTCTTATCCAATGCAGCTTCAAACGCAGGTGTGACCTCCATTGCTTATCTTTTATTTTTCTCACAGATTTGGAAGTCATATCACTCGAATACAATCATTTAGATTGCCAAATTCACTTCCCGGAATCCTCCCAACTTTCACAGAGTAGTCAGGGGAAGGAAACAAGTGAGTAAGATTGTATAAAAGCCAATATGATCAAGGAAATGGGAAAAGCTCAACAATTCAGCTGTGTTGCACCTTCCTATGGCACACTTGTTCTCCCCCTCTCCCCAATTTCAGCTTGTTAGAAAGTGGAGGACAGCGATGGTGCTATACCCATGGTCATGTTCTCATCTACTACTCTGGTCCATTGTGTCATTTGAACATCACAACACCATGGTATTTTGCATGGTTCAAAATATGTTGTGAGGGCCAGGGCAGCAGATAAGGGCATAGGCTGAATCACTGCACTATTACTGTCTTTCTCTTAACAAGCAGAAAAGAGCATGAGCGAGGGGATCAGGCGGAGGAGGTAGAGGGAAGGGGATGGGGAATAAGTGGGGGACATGAGAACGATGGAATCAGATGGACTATGGGTGGTGTGGGGGAAGGGGCACGAAAGTAGGAGGGGTTAGAGTGGCATTCTCCTCATTCAGGTATCAGCAATTATACACAGAAATGTTGATTTCCAACAATACAAATGAAGGCAACCACTCATGTGGAGAGTATTTTCATAATAGGACACTTATGTGTGAAGGCCAAGTAGGTTCCTATTTCAAGCTTATTTTATAAAGACACCAGCACCTATGTATTACCACACCAAACCTGCAGAAATTGCAGCTAACCAGAAGTCACAAACAGTTACACCTGCTCAAAAGTAAATGTTCATGTCTATTTTATAAACATCACACATAAATTGTGACTGCCCAAAATCCACCCATGAACATGTGTACACCTGAGTCGCATAAGAGTATGCTTGTTACTATCTCTGCATGCAAAGAAGTCAGCTCTATGGGTTTCAGAGGGTGCTGAGCACCCCCAATATTGAGCAAGCTCCTTCATTGTGGCCAGGGAAGCGTAACTTGTATTGTGTCCGGCACCTTCAATCATATGAAATGTTGGCGCTTGTGGCTTAGTGTAATACATGGAGTAATTTTCTAAAAGCCAATGCCCACCAAAAAACAAGGAAAAATCCCCTACGAAGAAGCAAGAAGAACTGAAGTAGTAGGGAAGGGATGTAGGCCAACCAACCAACCAAATCTCCAAATGTTGATTGCAGTAAGACTTTTATTGAAAAACCAGATACAATTGACTAGAAATGGTCCGTGTTTTGGCAATAAAATTGCTTGCCTTAGGGGTCAAGTATCTGTTATAAATATATGTCTTATTCAACATGTTAAGAAAAATCAAACCAAGAAACACTGTTAGCTTTAAAATTGTCACAATCGCTATCTTTGCACCGGTCAGTGCAGGGAAAAAGTGAAAAAGTAATTTTCTGAAAGGCCTTTAAAAAAAAAAACACCTCGTTGATTATAACGACAATTCAGATGGGCCATATTCCAAACATTATATATTTGTTCCTGCTTCTCCCCACCCCCATGTCCCTCAATTTAAACGCTTAGATCTGCTTTACTTTTCCTTTCCTCATCCCTCCAACCTTCCCCTCATAACCAATCTCTCAAAGCGCTCCACTCTCCCCTCACTCTGTCCTTACCCTAGACATTCTCTGAGTGCTCAAGGCCTAGGCTGTTATGACCCCTTACACCCCTATATTCTGCAGCTTCCAGACACTACTAGCTATTGTCTACCCTTTCCCATCCCTCATCCTTTCCCATCCCCTCACCCTTCCAAGCTAAAAAGCCTTTTGTGTGAGAAATCCTTTGTTTACTCTGAAAATTGGAGTCAATTAGAAAGCAAAGCCCCAAAGGGTGATTTTTCATAGCCAAAAAAATCCCCTCAGGGGGCTCGTTTCAAGTCCTGGCTGAATTAAGTAGGTTTGTAAAATGTATGCATGTGTTGTAGGTAGAGCAGAAGCCAACTGGAAAAATTTTAAAATGTACATATATTCCTATTGTAAGATGGGAAATCTTTTGGCTTACTCAAAGCATGCTCAAAAATGCAGGGACTTTGTACATATGTAAATAGTAGCATTACACATGTAGCAGTATAAGGCTTCTAAAATGACCTCCATTCATACAAGTAAATCTGAGAATTGGGAAGACCAATGGTAGACCTGAAAGATTCAGGAGCTCATTTTCAAGAGAGAAAAACATCTAAAAAATGGCATAAAGTGGCATTTGGATTTCAGATGTTTTTCTCTGCAGTGCGTCCAAATCACATAGAGTGTGTTGGGGGTAGGATTTGGTTGTTCCCAAAACTTGAGCGGTTTTCTGCCGTAATGGAACAAAGCAAAAACGTCCAGGGTAAACTTTAGACATTTTGGTCTAGACCTGTTCCAATCATGTCCAATCATGTCTAAGTCACAAAAAGGTGCTCTAAATGACAAGAGGACCACTGGAGGGATTAAGGCATAACCCTCCCTTAATCCTCTAGTGGTCATTGACCCCCTCCCACCTCCCAACGATGTGAATGAAATGGTACATACCAGCCCTGTGACAGCTTCAGATGTTATGGCCAGTCCTCTTAGAGCAGCGAGCAGGTTTTTGGAGTAGCCTAGTGATCAGTGCAGTGGACTGTAGTGAAGGGAGCCCAGGCCCAGATCCCACTGTAACTGTTACACTTCTGGTGGAAAATGTGAGCCCTCCAAAATCTACTGCACTTACATATAGGTAACAGCAGTAGGCATAAGGGCTATTGTATCATGTACAATTGGTAAGTAGGTTTTTGGCGGGTTTTGGAGGGTTCACCGTACAGTATAAGGGGGTAACAGTGAGATATGTAGCTGGGACCTTTTATGTGAAGTCCACTGCAGTGCCCCCTAGGATTCCCCACTGCTCTGCTGGGGGATGTCTGTGTGGTCAGCCTACTAATAATACTGCCCCCCCCCCCCCCAATACATCCCAATGGCTTATTTTTGTGCGGTTTTTTCCCTTTGGAATTTTTTATTTTTTAATGAAAATGGTCCTTAGGTGCTCTGAGCACAAAAACGTCTATGAAATGGCCATTTTTAAAGCAAAAAGTTGAACGTTTTTTGGTTTGAAAATGGCCATGTTCACTACTGCATTTTTTATGTTTTTCACAAAATATCCAAAATCAGATTTAGACATATTGAAAATGTTCCTCAAAGAGTAGAAAGATAGAAGAAATGTTTAGCTGATTGTGTGTGTTGTATTATTTTGGTGGTCTGGAGAGTAGATTGAGGATTGAAAAAGTCAAAGGAGAACTGGTGCCTGAGAGGTGTGGAAATGAACAGTCCAGGTATGAGCGACAAGAACCAAACCTAAAAAAAACAGAAGGTGAATGGAATAGATATGCCAGTAAGAGGGATCAATGGCAGTACAACTAGAAAATATTAAAAACATGGTACCAGACTATGAAGTGAATTATTAAATCTAACACCATATATGGGAAGGAATACTTACGGAAACTAATCGCATGTAGTCAGCTGCATTCCAGTCTTGCCATCTCACTTGTTTTGGACATATTTCTGCACATGTCCTTTCCCATTCTTGTAAACATCCATTTTTTCATTTAATCCCACTCACCCATTTTAACAAGCATGCTCTATAAATGAACCATTTCTTATAATCATATCCCTAAATCAGTTCCACACCATTCTGAATTGAAAACATATAAAAACATTTATGCAACCCATCTCAAATCTCAGCACTTTGGTTCAATATTTAACTTAATCAGGGGCAGAAGAACAGTTTGTCTGTGTTTGGTTGTTTTTTGTTTTTTTTTTGTCTTGGGTGAGCCCCACTTCCCCCATCTCCTTGGTTGTTGATGCTGTGTGGAGCAAAAGGTTGGTAGGGCTGTAGCCCCTGAGGCTGTTCCCATTCTATTACCCATGAACTTACTACATTCAATTTAGGGAAAGGGAATGGGACTTGATATGCCGCCTTTCTGTGGTTTTTGCAACTACATTCAAAGCGGTTTACATAGTATATACAGGTACTTATTTGTACCTGGGGCAATGGAAGGTTAAGTGACTTGTCCAGAGTCAAAAGGAACTGCAGTGGGAATCGAACCCAGTTTCCCAGGATCAAAATCCACTGGACTAACCACTAGGCTACTCTTCCACTCTATAAACGTTACTCTACTTTATTAAACATTAGATATTTCATTATGCTTCTCTGGGAATGTTCTAGATCAGTGATTCTCAACCCAGTCCTTGGGACACACAGCCAATTGGTTTTTCAAGATACCAACAATTAATATGAATGATATGAATGAGAGATTTGCATACAATGGAGATAGTGCATGCAAATTTATCTCATGTATATTCACTGTGGATATCCTGAAAACCTGACTGGCTGGGTGTGTCCCGAGGACATGGTTGACCATTCTAGATTGAAGTTGTTTGACTCTCCCCGCTGTACCTCTTAATTTTAACTTTTTAAGGCCCAAACATATGTTCTGCATTTTAAGCCTTTTCCTCCAAATTTGCAAAGCTGTGTGTGTTGGTAAATCTCAGTGCATTGCATTTATTTAAAGCTAAGAGATGTGTTTAACTAGCAGTTGCATTGGGGGGGGGGGGGGGGGGGAAAGAGGATTTTGTACTTTCCTCCCTCCTTTTCAGTAGTACCTAAAGGTGTGCCACACTCGGGGTAATTCTTTAAAGAAAGCCCTAACATTTAAATGCGCTATGCACCAAAATCCAGCAACATGCAAATCTAACTACACTCATATCTTCAACACAGCACGTGGTTTGCAGGTGGGCACATATATATGAGCGGGGCTCACACACACATGTAACTTATTGAATTCTATGAGAAGTTATGTGCATATCTCTGCAATCTAGGTGCAAGCATTTACACTGGCTGTGTGGGTGGCATAAGTGATTTATTGTGCCTACCCATATAAATGTGTACATAGTTGACTGTGCTAGTATTCTGTAAAGGAAAGTATGCACTATTCTTGATAGACTAGGCTCCCAATAGGTGTCCTTGAAAGAATTGCCCTCTGTGTTTCTGGTTGGATTCTTTGGAAGTGTTTTTGCTCTTCAAACCAATGCCCCCAATGATCAGAAGCCAATGCAGGCACTAGAGGCGCTCACATTTGCTCCTGCCTGATGATTGGAGCCAGTGAGCATGTGTAACAACTCTCTTGCCTGCTCTGAACGCAATGAACATACAAATGCATGCTAAACAGGGCATTACTATTCATCCCCAATGCTCAGCGGGCAGTGCGCCAAATATTAGCGCTGCTCCTGCAGCAAACCGTACACCAGCTCAGAGCTGGCATTAGGATTTGCGGAGCATTGGGAGAAATGGGGAGCCCTGTCTTGCTTGCATTTGCATGCTTGCAAGTCCTCCAACCCCGCCCCCCAACCAGTAAAGACCATGGTGCCCTACTGCCCCCAAACTGCAACACCCCCCCACCGGGAGAGCAACTCGGAGAGGAGGAGGTCCAGCAGACCTCCAAGTTCCCAACACTCCCACCGACACAAGGGCCGGGGGGGGGGGGGGGGAGGGAGGGGAGCTGGAGGTTCGGTGGATCTCCAGCCCCCCCCAGACCCTCGTATCAGGAGGAGGAGTTGGAGGTCTATTACACAAACACTCCAGTATTTATTTCAGTATCACAAAAAATTTTTATTATATTGCAATGCCCCACTAACCCTTCTGGCACTGCTACCTAATATTAAAACCTCACTCATTCATTCATCCACTCACCTTGCACCACCTGTATTTGAATACAAATCAACCATTATTATATTCTGAACTGCATATATATGCTGTTTCTTATTTTACATATGTTTTGCACTAATTATACATTATATCATACAAAAAGGATCACAAATCAGTCCTGCCAGCTCGATAGTCCTTTTCCTGCAGACGCCACACTTTCCGCTTGGCCGCTGTAAACGTATTGCACGTAAACGCTGGATGACCGATCTTCGATGGGAAAACACTGTATATCTGTTAACCCTCCGTTGGCTGATTAAATACAACACCTCCAATCATCTGTATGCATCAAAATACAAGTGCTGTGTGCTCGGTGACTAACTCAACAGTCCACCATGTCTGTCTCATATTTGTGCCGGAGTTGGAGGTCTGCCAGACCTCAAGCTTCTGTGTCACTGTCTGGGGGGTGGGCTTGGGGTGGTAGCTGATGGAGTTCTGAGGGTCTCACGGACTTCCATCTCCCTCGTTTGTCAGGCCCAGGCTTTTGACAGCCTGGACATGTCAAACTAGTGTGGGAGAATTCAGGCACAATCCTACCACACTTTTCCCCTACGATCAGAGCTAATAGTGTGCCTATATTTGCATGCTATTAGCTCTGATCATGGGGTGGTATATGCCCGTGCTATTACGGTGCTATTTTTAGAGCGCTCTTTGGAACAGCTCTGGTCTTCTGATTATCTGACTGCAATTGTCTCGGTTTTCCATGGTTAGACTCTTGATTATGTCTTGTTGTAATAATCATACAAATAAATCTACCTCAGCTCTCTTAGCTAGAGTTACAGTGTATAAAACTCACTGTCTCACCTTAGTACACTCTGTTTCATCCTGCTTATTTGAATCACCTGAGTCTCTCTCTTTTATTTTTTGAAAGGGAATCAATGTAACCAGTGGCGTACCAAGGGGGGGGGGGCGGTGGGGGCGGTCCGCCCCAGGTGCAAGTTGCTGGGGGGTGCCGCACCCCTGTTGGCTCTTCGTTTTCATGCTCCCTTTGCCCTGGAACAGGTTACTTCCTGTTCCGGCGCAGAGGGAGCATGAAAACGAAGAGCCAGCAGGCGCGCGGCACCCCCCCCCAGCGGCGTGCACCCCGGGGGGTTCTTTCGCCGGGGGATCAGGGGTTCTTTCGCCAGGGTGGGTGTCGCGCTGTTCCGGTGGGGCGCTGCACCCGGGGGATGTGGCACATCGGCGATCCGCCCTGGGTGTCAGCCCCCCTAGGAACGCCACTGAATGTAACATTGTAAGTCTTCCAGATCGTCAGATGCTTGGTTTTTTACACTGTGTGTGATGATATCTGTGACATCTGTAGCCAAAGTGGATCAAAGTTTGATACTTAAGGACATTTTTTTTGTAATATTTCTGCTGCTGATAAATATTTAGGAGACAGATCTAAGCTGATACCAATGGGACAGACTGGATGTTGCTCTCACCAGCTTATACAAGCAGTCTAATGATATGCAGGGAATTTGTTACATTTGTATCCCACATTTTCTCACCTATTTGTGTGGCTTACATAGTACCGTAAAGGCGTTCGCCAAGTCCGGTAGAGGAACAAATACATGTTTTAGTCCTTTATATGCTAAGGGCCCCTTTTATTAAAATACATTAGAAAATGGGCTTAGCACGTCTTAACACAGGACTTTCCTGCATGTTAAGCCCATTTCTAACACAGCAGTAACTAAGGCTTTTTTTTCCATTACATTTTTTTTTTTTCAGGTGGTGGTAACCAGTTAGCACATGCTAATTCAAACACACTAGCTGCTTAATCAGTCTACATCCATTCTCTGCCCGTGGCATGGCTCTTCACAAAAGAATTTTGAAAATACCTAATGCACGGGTTAGTGCATGCAAACGGGCAAAATATCACGAAACACTTTAACGTATTTTTCAGTAGCCCTGTTTTTTGCATGTTTGTTTATTTACTTATTTGTTGCATTTGTATCCCACATTTTCCCACCTATTTGCAGACTCATTGTGGCTTACATTGTTCCAATATGGCAATCGCCATTCCAGAATGAGAGATACAAGTGGTATTACATAGAGAACATGAATGACAAAATAAAATTGAACAAACAGGTATAAAGAGAACACATTCAGGATAATAGGTAAAGAGGTAATGCGTTAAAGTTCATATGAAGGATCATTGCAGTATGCCTTGTTAAAGAGGCAGGCTTTCAGTAATTTCCGAAAGTTGGTTAGGTCGCTTTGTTTTTTCATGTCAAGTGGTAATGCATTCCACAGCTGCGTACCTATGTAGGAAAAGCTGGATGCATGTGTTAATTTTGTGTTTTAGACCTTTGCAGCTGGGGAAATGAAGATTTAGGAATGTGCATGCTGATCTTTTAGTATTTCTGGGTGGCAAGTCTATGAGGTCTGTCATGTTAAGTATGCATTAGGGCTTAATGCCATTTACTAAGAGGGCCCCTGAGTTATTTATAGTATTTGCATTTTAAATTAAATTGTATGCCCCTGATGCAAGTGTAAGCTGAAATGTGGTCACTTTGGTCTGCTCTACAATAAAATAACCTGTACCATACTGTTGCTGTTTGCTCCTGTTTTGCTCCTGGTCTCCAGCTCTCTTCTTCTGCTTTCCACCTGTTGGAGTTTGCCTCTATTTTGATTTCTTGTATTTGTTAGAGAGATCCTGAAAACCTGACTTGATGGCAGCTGTTCAGGACTGGGAATGAAATCCAAGGATATTCAGGGTTTCTGTTCTTAGGTGTTTAATTTTACAGCTGCTGTGGAGCTCTCTGACTATGTGAAAATTAGTTACTTATCAGCATTTTTGTGCCATACATACTGTTCCTGGGTACCTTTCCCAGTGGAATCAAATGTGTACATTTGGGTCACTTAGAAGCCAATAGAGTAAATAAAACACAAAATGAGTGGAAGACACCGGGGGGGGGGGGGGGGGGGGGGAGGCAAGGCAGGGGGTGAGAGAGAATGAGGGATGTGGTGTTTTTCTGATGTTTATCTAGTATAGATTCTATTTTAACTTTTTTCATCGGGGTGTTTTATCAGCGTTTTATTAGTTAAACCCTAAAATTAGAAGCCCTAATCATATTCCAGAAGAGGCACTGAAGGCACGATTCTATATATGGTGCCTAAAATTAATGTGAGGTAGGCAATTACGCCTAAGCGTATTCTATATAATCTATGCACAGTAATTAGAATATGCTTAGACGTAGTTTATGCGACAATCTACGTGCATCCATTTATGCCAACGAAAAGCTGGTGTAAATCCCTGCACGTAGCTTTACACGCACTACCCATATTTTATAATAATGTGCGAAGATTTTGGAACACCCACGAAACGCCCTTAACCACGCCCCTTTTTGCCTGTGCACGTTAGAATTTAGGTGCAGTACATTACAGAATACGCTTAGCAATGTATGCGCATAAATTCTAATTTTTCCCAATTAGTGCTCATTGTTGTTTGTTAAGAGCTGATAACGCTTAACAGCTTGTTAAAACAATGAATCTACACGTGTAGACATAAACAAAGTCCTCTGTAAATTCAGTGAGTCATTTATATAGAACCCACATACTTGTTTTAGATCCTTTTTTTAAGGTTTTGTAAAAATCTTTGTTGCATATGCCTATTCTCTTTCTGTCTCGTGCCCCGATTTATTATTTTCTCTTCATTATTCTCACCCCAGTCCTCCCCCACCTCCACACAACAGTTTCCAATCACTTTTGTGGATTCAAGATACCAGATCATGACAGCTCAAGCCAATAGATGTGAATCACATGTCTTCTAGGTTATTGGTTCTCAGACCTGTCCTGGAGGACCACTAACCAGTCAGGTTTTCAGAATATCCCTTATAAATATGCATATACTAACATCAATTGAGTAAATCTACTTCCCTAGTTACACAATATACTATAAAATAGTAACGATGGCTAATCAAAATCCTTTTTATTCAAAAACTTAAATATATAAGAAAAATCTTCTTACAATCTTAGCCATGCACTCCTCTCATACACACATAAAAACCAAAACTTATATTGAATAATACAATCCCTCTATCCCCAGAGTTTACACACCATCTAGTATGATAAATACATGTATTTATGAAGCCCTATGATGAAAATCAGAAGTATAGATTGTTCATATAGAAAATGATTACAATAATCCAAGGCTCCTCCTTCTTTAGTATATGTCACCAGAAATATCCAATCAAAATGTTCATACAGCATTACTTTGTAAAACTCCAGCTGATGAGAGCGTATTTTCTTGCAATTGCTATATCATCCATGGGCAAACCTAGTTGCCTCCAAAATATGGGGGGGGGGGGCTTTATGGTCCACTGGGACTACCAGGGATATTTTTGAGGGGGGGGTCAAGAGACATGGGAGGATCAGGGTCCACTGGATCACTGGGACCTTTTGTGCTGGGGTTGGAGGACATGGGAGCGGTCAGCATCAGCCACCCTCGGCATCGTCCGCCAATCTGCACCGCATCCAAGTGCCTCGCATACAGAAATGTAACCCTGGCAGCACTACCACTACCTCGCATAAAAATTTCCTCATTTAAGGTAAGGGTTGCTATTTGTGCATCGCACGTTAACCGCTTTGCATCCCACGGAATGCACATTTAAATACTGATTTGCTCATTTAAATACATTTGCCTAGGATTTTCATTGTTCACTGGTGTGGACATTAATAAAGCCCGCAATGGCCATTTGTGCATTGCCCTCACTAAACTGGCTGGATCTGGTCAAAAACGCATGGTGGTAGCCCGGAAACGTTTGTGCATCGGGACCTTAGTCATTTCCTCCCTTCATTCCAGTTGTCCCCTCTCTCAAGCAACCTTCTCTCCCCTCCCCCCACCACTCCTGCCCCTTCCTTCCTTCATTCCTTTTCAGTTTTGAGCCAACTTTTGACTGTTAGCACATATGGCTTTGCTTATTCCGAGCAGCATAGATCTGGCTGCATCTCCAGGAACACAGTTAGGGCTGGCCAGTAAAGCCAAGATCTTCTGGCTGGTTTATTTTCATGCTGTATTACATTATACTATGTTAATTTGTTGTTTTAAGAGTGTTGAACCAGCCAAATGTCCTAAAGATTATACTTCAGTATAAATTCATCCAGTTTGAATAGTTTTTAAAAAAATTGTTTTACTCTGCTTAGAGTATCTGGTTCATGTTTCATTTAGTTATTTTTTTAATGAATGTGTTTCAGTTTACTATTTGTGTTATTCCTTTTATGTCTTTGTATTTTACATTTCTATGAATCTGTAGATATTTTTTTGTTTTTACTTATTAATTATGCTTATATATTTTAATGTGTTTCTGTAACCTACCAGGCTCCTTCTGGTATGGAGTTGGCTTTAAATATTGAATAAAATTAAATTTTAAAATGTGTGTGTATGTTTGTGCGGGGTGTCGTGGAAAGGGACCAGCAGAGGAAGAAGTGCCTGGGTTGTTCAGTGAGAGGAGAGGGGAAGAGGCATTAGCTGGAGCATCAGCTGGGTTGTAGCAAACTGAGCAGTGGCATGAGCAATAACCCAAATCTGGGGAGGGTGGGAGAAATAGGATTTTGAGGATTTATCACTGAAACACTGCCAGCATCAGTCTGCACAGGAAGGGCTGTAGTTGTTAAATACCGACTACATACACTGTGTCGGTTTGAAACTAATGAAACACAAAAATTGGTATTGAGTTCTTTTATGAATTTGGCATTTACTTTAAAGTTTACACATTGTGCTAGTTCAGTGGGCATGCTAAACCCCCAAAATGAAAAAAAAAATAACAAGTGCATGACTTTAAAGAGTACTTTTTCCATGCGCATGCCACTGCATGAAGTTACTTACTACTACTTAACATTTATAGAGCACTACTAGGGTTACACAGCGCTGTACAGTTTAACAAAGGACAGTCCCTGCTCGAAGGAGCTTACAATCTAAAGGACGAAATGTCAAGTTGTACTCACTCTGCTGCTCCCCAGTATCTCTCCACATTCGTCCTTCCCTACACCCCTTCCCGTGCACTCCGCTCCATGGATAAATCCTTCTTATCTGTTCCCTTCTCCACTACTGCCAACTCCAGACTTCGCGCCTTTTGTCTCGCTGCACCCTATGCCTGGAATAAACTTCCTGAGCCCCTACATCTTGCCCCATCCTTGGCCACCTTTAAATCTAGACTGAAAGCCCACCTCTTTAACATTGCTTTTGACTCGTAACCACTTGTAACCACTCGCCTCCACCTACCCTCCTCTCTTCCTTCCCGTTCACATTAATTGATTTGATTTGCTTACTTTATTTTTTGTCTATTAGATTGTAAGCTCTTTGAGCAGGGACTGTCTTTCTTCTATGTTTGTGCAGCACTGCGTATGCTTTGTAGCGCTATAGAAATGCTAAATAGTAGTAGTAGTAGTAGTAGTAGTAGTAGTAGTGTAGTGGTTAGGTGCTGAAGGTGACATTGAAGAGGTGGGCTTTGAGCAAGGATTTGAAGATGGACAGGGAGGGGGCCTGGCGTATGGGCTCAGGGAGTTTATTCCAAGCATGGGATGAGGCGAGGCAGAAAGGGCAGAGCCTGGAGTTGGCGGTGGTGGAGAAGGGTACTGAGAGGAGGGATTTGTCTTGAGAGCGGAGGTTACAGGTAGGAACGTAAGGGGAGATGAGGGTAGAGAGGTGAGTAGGGGCTGCAGATCGAGTGCATTTGTAGGTTAGTAGGAGAAGCTTGAACTTGCATGCACTGTGGATCAGGGGTGTAGCCAGACACCCAATTTTGGGTGGGCCTGGGCCCAAGATAGGTGGGCAGAAGAATCTGCCATGTCCCACAAGTGACTTGGTCTCTCCCTCTCTCGCCTGCATACCATATGGTCTCTCAAACATCCCCCCCCACATACCTTTTAAATAGATTTTCACTGGCAGCGAGCAGCAACTAATACACACTGCTCATGTTGGCCCTACAGCATGTATCAGTCACAATTTGCTGCAGGTGATGATCTATTTGCAAGGTATGCAGGAGGGACAGTTGTTGGGAGTTTTCGGCTGGTGGGACTTGGGAAAAATGCCTGCCAGCCACATCATAGGTATGCTGCTACTGGATGGGCCTGAGCCCAAAGTGGGTGGGCCTGGGCCCACCCTTGGCTACGCCACTGCTGTGGATTAGAACCAACACGATCTGCAGAGGTTCTTTTTACAAAGCAGTACTCAAAGGTGGCTTTAGAGTGCCCCCGATGCGGGTCCTTTGTGCGCTAAGGCCATTTTTTTTAGTGCAACAGTAAAATATCTGATTTGATTTTCAAAGTTTTGATATGAACGACCACATGCTAATGTTGCAGCAAAGCAAACCGCAGACTACCAAGTCCAAAAAGGAGTACAAGGACTTTAATAACACAAGTAAAATATAATGCCTGATGTTGCTATTAGCGTGTGGCCATTAATAAAGATTGGCGCGTGAGCCCTTACCATCATCTGTTTTGTAGACGGTAAGGGCTCGCATGCATCATGTGCTAATCAGTTAGTGCATGTCAATGAGGCTACGCTGATTACCGCAGAAATGCCCACTCTGCCCCCTCCCTAGTAAAAATAATTTTTTAGTACATGCTACCAGATTTTATATATCGTGCCTAGGGATCTGCGCCAAAATCCAAGCATATTCTATAACTATGTGTGTAACTTAATTGGCTTAAAAAGCTAATCAGCGTTCATAACCAGTCTTAAGCAATAATGAGCACTAATTGGCAAGAATTAGAATTTAGGCGCACAGATCCTTGAGCATATTCTGTAACGCACTACGCCTAGATTCTAATGAATGCAAGCAAAATGGGGTGTGGTTATAGGCAGGGAAATGGGCATTTCGTGGACATTCCAAAATCTGCACGCCTACTTACAGATTATGGTCCAGTGTGTATGGATTTATGCCACGTTTTTCTTGGTGTAAATGGATGCACATACTTTTAGGTACTAGAATATCAACTGTGTATTCTATATACTGCGCCTAAATTATGGCGCAGCTTATAGAATACGCCTAGTTGGAACTGT
This sequence comes from Microcaecilia unicolor, assembly GCF_901765095.1. Taxonomy (NCBI): domain Eukaryota; kingdom Metazoa; phylum Chordata; class Amphibia; order Gymnophiona; family Siphonopidae; genus Microcaecilia; species Microcaecilia unicolor. The sequence continues at coordinate 280,024,592 of NC_044034.1, read as the reverse complement.
TTACCGCGCGGATTTTTTAGGTGCCATATATAGAATCTAGCCCATAGTGTGCACACGCTAACCTGGAACTTACCACAGGACACCTGATCGTGCCTGAGGTAAGGCTTATTAAACAGCAATAAGCATGCATTAATGCTTACTGCAACTTGATAAAAGGACCCCATAGTGAGAACAGGACTAGAATAGCGTCTGTAGGCATGTGGAAGCCATTTCTGGGTGATTCCACATCAAACATCAACTGGAAAGAGTTTCCATGGCTGCAGCTATAGAATACATTGAAATTGAGGGCCACCCTTACAGCCCCTCACAGTTGTTAGGAAGAAAATAAGTTAAAACTGAGAAATATTTGTGAACACATCAGGAACAATACCCCTTCTATGTAGTGTTTATAACTTACCATAATCTCATTTTTAAAAAAAAGCGTTTCAACTAAAATTAGTTCCAGATTTTCATGGTGCTGAGGAGTGGATTGCAAATTACATTTCTACTTGCTTTGATTTTGAAAGCATCAACAAATTCAGACACAGACACACATATGACCATCACTGCCATGCACTTGTGTTTATTTAAGCTCCATTAACTTTAGGTCAAAGCAACCAACAAAAGCAAAGTTCGCTTTTACAGGCAAATTCTTGACCTTGAAGTTGATGGGGGGAGGGGGGAGTGGAATGAATCACAGCCAAGATCTCCAGAACAAAACACAGAGAAAATTAAAGATAAACTTTCCTACGAATGCATTTTCACTACCACCACTACTGTCCTCTGCTGGTTCCACCGAATCTGGGATAAGGCACATATGATCAGAAATGCACCTGGACACGCTGTAATTGGATCAACGCATTTGGACTGAAAATTCTTACTTGAAAATGAATTTGTTGCACGTTAAAATAAACCATGGAGTCCTGTTGTTGGTGTTTCAACAATCTGAAATGAGAATCCATAAAATTAGTATGCAAATACACCTTTTAATTATTCATAATCACTGGACAGGGAGTTTTCAGTGTCCAAATTCCTGCAAAATGAAAAAAATACTTATTACCCACACTTTGTACCAATTTTCAAACTGAAAGCATGCAGTCACATGTGTTTTTTTTTTCTGTGTATACAGAACAAAAAAAGCATAAAGGGCCTTCAAGGCTGGGAGAACAGGAAATGATCCCGACGCTGGCCGTGTTTCGTCGAGAGTCCGCCTGTGTCAGGGGTCTGTATGGTGTATGTAAAACTCTTCAGCACCATAAATATACAAAAACACTTCTTGACTGATAGCAAAATAGTTCAAACACTCTCCAGAAAATGGCAAGAGTGTTCGTTAACAAGCAGCAATGTCGCTGTGCATAAACACACGCAGTTTTCAAAATACAAAAACAGTCGCCTTTGTAGTAAAGTATGTTAAGCAGTGTAGGGCTCACACGCTAACGACCGCACACTAACGGGAAAATTAGCATATGACCATTATTTTTAAAATAGCAAACATGCCATTTTACAGCGATGCTGAAAGTGGCCTCAGCGTGCGGGAAACCCACACACTGGTCATAGTGCAGGCCACTTTTTAGCGCAGCTTAATAAAAGGGCCCTTAAGTCCTTAAAGTGAGAATTATTGCATACAGTGTTATCTATTAGGTTTCAGGTTTATTAAAACTTAATATACCACCTTGAGTTATACTTTCAGAGCAGTTTACATAGTAAAATATAAAATCAAGCTTAGGAAGTTTAGAAAATAAGGAACTCCATCATATATATATGATAGTTTTGGAAGGTTAAAAAAACATGTTAAAATCATTTATTGTTTATTAGGTTTCATATACTGTTTCTCATTGAATGACAAATCAAAGCAGTTTACAAAATAAGTAAATATACATTTAGATAAGGAAATGAATGCTAGGAATGCCATAATATGGTAGAAAAGCAGTCAGGCACTCGAGACCAAGCTGGCAATAATTGGACTTCCAAGGGCAATCAAACCATTAAGTTAGAAAAGAGACAAAAACACTCCAAGATTATTCACTGTTTTAACAGTAGTTGCTATAACACCATATGTTAGATTTGCTAGATATGCTGTAATGTAACACATGCTAGTTCCAGTGTTAACTAAGGATTGGGTGGGGACAGCACTTACAGTTAATGTGTCACCATCACATGTTAACTGTTAACAAAGCAGATAAAGCAGAACAATTAACTTATATACCAACTATAAGACCGCTTTTCTAAGCGGTGTCACCACCTCAGTAGGTAACATTATGTTCAGTCTGTGTTATTTGCAGGGCAGTTATGACAAGTGTATTATCTTCTGGTCATATTCTGCAATTGCGCCCACAGTTTAATTACTTATCAAGCCAGTCGGCGCTGATAATTGCTATTTAATGAGCAATTATTGATAATAATTGGCATTAGAATTTACACGCACAACTTGCTAGGCGTACTCTGTAAAGCGGTGTTCATAAATTTGAATGAGTCCTGCCAAAAAGTGGACGTGGAATGGGCGTTCTAAACATCTATGTGCAAGGTTATAGAATGCACCTGCTCCGTGCCTAACTTAGGCGCCAGTATTTACACCAAGTTTTATTTGGCATAAAAGGACACACCTATAGAGTTAGGTGCAGGCATGGCAGCTAGGCGTAAATCTAGGCATGGTTTACAGAATATACCTAGGCAGAAATATTTTTTGCACTGTTTTTTTTTTCAGGCATCATATCTAGAATCTAGTCCTATCTCTGTTAACTGTATTGTAGATGGACTAAGGGAAGATGTTAGAACCCCCCCCCCCCCAAAAAAAAAAAATAAAAAAAATAAAAAATAAATAAAAAATTTACATAGCAGTTATCACTGTAAAAGTTAAACACAGTTTAGTAAAATGGGGCCAAGATGTGTGGTTGCAATTCCCTCCTCCCCCAGGAAAGCCTTCACTCATTGTGTACTGTGACCAGTGTAGTGGAAACTGTCTCACAGAAAATACTGGTTTATGTATTTTACAAGGGAAACTCCAGCCCTTGAGAGCCAATAGCATGACATATAAGTTTACACACAACTGAAGCAGTATCAATGCAAACCTTTCTCATACATATTCATTATGGATTGTCTGAACCGCAGGCTAGGGGATCTCTACCCCTGCTGCTCTGCAATTTATGAGCCAATAGCATGAGCCCCCTACTAGCTAAAGACAGAGCAATCCTGAGGGCTGTTCAAGCAACAGTAGTTCCAGCAAGGAAGCACATTTAACTCATTTCCTCCTTTTAATCCTCTGATATAGACATTCATGCCTGAACACGTATATCCTTGAAAAAGAGAAACATTCAAAAAGTTCACAAAAGGTATTAATAGTGCTTGAGAAGCAGCAGGCACACCGATGGACACACAGCAAGGTGTCAAAGAAGGTGGAGTCGGGGGAAAAAACACTTTCAGCAGAAAGGATGGTGGGTACGCAGAACAAGCGCCAAATGGAGGCAAAAGGTTAATAAAACTCAGGGATCTTAGGATGCCAAGATAGTTTGAGATTGGGCAGACCTTGTGGTACTGCCTAGGGGAAGGGGCAGACAAGATGGCCTGCGTGTTTTTTATCTGCTAGAATTTTCTGCCTCTAAATTTCTATTTATGGTTTTCAGTGGTTCCATGACTCACTTCAGCATTTTTTTCTCTCGCTGTTATGAGTATTCAGTGTCGGATATTATTTCTCCACCATTCAATAAGAAAATGAGCACGGAAGTTGGTATGAACGAGCTGACTGAATATGTGGTATTTCAAAAGTCCACTTGAACCCTCTACTGATTTGTTAACGTAAACATTTTCAACTATTTTTGAAATTCCTGCAGAAAGGCTCCTTCTGCCCTTCCATCCCAGTCTGGAAGTGCTTACCCAGTAAGGCATCTAGCAGCCAGGTAACCTGATGAACGTTTGCCTTAATTATTTAGCCATGGAAGTAATAAAGCACAGATATTAGGTGTCCTGTGGTCCAGAAGAGGAAAAATGGATATAGGTAAAGCTGTTAGTATTTTGGCAGTTAATATTTTGCCACAAATAAAGGTGACAGAAGACTCACTATTATGGGAATAATTTGATCATTCCTCTATAGAAATCCCATATAGTAATACCATGTTTCATAATTTACAAAAATTATTTCAGTCTACAGTAATCGAATTGTTTTAAAAATGTGCTCATCTGTTTTCATTAGGACCCTCACAGACCTATCGGTCTTTCACTGTGTCCAAAGTTTTTAGTCATCGCACATCTTCTATATATATAAAAGGCAAGACCAACGTTCTATGAAGCCTCCAGCCGGAAGTGTGAAGTGCCAGAGATATCCGGTTTCCCCATGAGTGAAGGAAAACTGCACAGCACGAAATCCCTCTCTCTGTAACAGTGAAGGACTCGGGGGGGGGGGGGGGGGGGGGGGGGGGGGGGGGGGGGGGAGAGGAGAGGAGAGGAGAGAGATGCCCTCACTCTCTCTGTAACACAGAACAGCAGGAAACTTAACACTGAAGGACTGGACTCCAAGGGGGGAGGGGGAGGGAGAGAGGGCAGAGGGCAGGGGGACACACTCCCACATGCACACTCTGAAGAAAACCTTGCTAGCCCCCATTTCATTTGCATCAGAAACGGGGCTTTTTTACTAGTTTCTTATATTTTTCAAATGTCAATGCGTACCATGTAGTGTGTTTTTATAAAGAAAATAACATTGAAAATACTTAGGGCCCTGTTTACTAAGGAGCGTTAGCGTTTTTAACATGCCTATAGTTAGCTCTCATGCTAACCGTGTAGGCGCCTATAGGGATATTATAGGCGCGTATACAGTTAATGTGTGTATATGGTTAACGCGTGTTAAAACGCTAATGTGCCTATAATGCAGCTTAGTAAACAGGGCCCATAGAGTCACATAGCAGCAAAGTATTTAGAGATAGAGTGGGACATGGGCCTGGGTCCCCTTCTCTACAGTACCAATCACTAGGGACCTGCTTGCTGCTCTAAGAGGACTATCCATAACATCTGAACCTGTTATACAGGTTGGTATGGTTTGTTTTTTTTCACATTTTTGGGGGTGGGTAGGAGGGGGGGGGGGGTCAATGACCGTTGGGGGAAGTAAGTGGGGACTTAGTTGTGATTGAAACAGGTCTAGATCAAAATGTCTAAATTTTAGCCCTGGACGTTTTTGCTTTGTTCCATTATGGCAGAAAGACATCCAAGTTTTGGTAACACCCAAATTCCACCCCCCAACATGCCCCCTTGTGATTTAGACACACTGCATATGAACTGCATAGGAAAATGTCTTAAAAATAGGTTTCAAAAATAGGAATTTGGACGTTTTGGCAAAAAATAAAATAAAAAGGCCATCTACTGTTTTGTGCCACTTATTGGATGTTTTTCTGTTTCAAAAATAAGTCCCATGGTCATTTTTAGTGGACTTTCAAGAAAGGGCCAATATCTAGGTGAAGGTCATATCTGAGGATTCCTTTTATTTATATAACTAGTAAAGAAGGCCCGTGCTAGCTTGTTTTGGGGGGGGGGGGGGTGACGTACATACGGAGAGCAGGAGCATGGCCATCAAAATGGATTTCTTGTGTCAGCGCTGTGAGCGGTTCTGTCTTCATTGCTGCTGGCGCTCCGTTTCGTCCAGTGTCAGTGCTCCGCCCTCGTCATCACGTAGTGACGTGAGGGCGGGGCACACACTGATGGGGAAAGCGGCTATCTCGACACCTCAACTTCCGGTGGGGAAAGCTGATCTCGACGCTTCAACTTCCGGTGGTGGCGAATTATATAGATAATTTTTCAAGTTTCTATGTATAGCCTGGCTGTTTACACTGGTCTTATTTGGTATATGGTTTTGTAATTGTCTAGTGCAAGGGACATTTTGTTGTGCTATTTAACTGCTATCCAGACAGTGGTGCTAAATATATTTATTTATTTATTTATTACATTTGTATCCCACATTTTCCCACCTATTTGCAGGCTCAATGTGGCTTACATAGTACCGTGAGGTGTTAGCCACCTCCGGGGTTGTTGACCGGGGGGGGGGGGGGGGGCGCATTTGAATATAGACCTATGTATGTTTTGTTTTTTTTTTACACCTCCTCCTGATCACCACAAAGCAAACATTTTCAGGGGTTATTTTTTTACAAGTTTTTCAGCCCAGCAGGAGCTCCAAGTTCTTGGCAAGGCCAACTTCCTTCTGCTAAGGCACATCAAAAAAAATATAAGTCCCCACTTTTATCCTCATTCAAACTGCCTGTTTTTGCAACCACTGTACAGCCCATGCCTCTTACAAGAACATCCCCAGGACAAGGAAAACAAACAGTTTGTGTGTAAGAAGAACATTGCACTTACAGGAACTTGTACAAGCAAAACAGCAAAGACATAAATTGGACGGATACACTGCTGGTCCTTAAAACAATAACCAGACTCTCACTCTTTCACAATAGGGAAAGCAGCTGACTCACAGCCTAACTGTTAAATCTGGCTGCACGCACTCAATTAAGTCAATCCACTGCCCAAGCCAGATGGCACATTCTACTTTCCCAACAGACTGAACGCTATCACGGGGAGGGGGAGGGGGTAACAACTTAGACATTCCTTCATGGTTCCTGGCACCTTGGATTTTTCTCTCCTTCCACCCCTCACCTCTTCCTCCCAGCCGCCTTTTATCCTTCCCCAGGACACCAAATGAAAGAGGGACCAGATCTTCCAGTTGCTCCTGCATTAATTGGCCCAGTGCGTCTGGTATGCAGAGGGTTGGGGAGGCATTCCTGCACAGCTGGTAGGCCCCCAGGTTCCCTTCTCTGAAAACATCCAGCTGCATACTAAACCCTGAGCAGCATTCTCCCACCCTTCCTCTGATCATAGACTTCATTTCTCCTCTGTAAAAAAAAAAATAAAGGGAAACTCGCCCATTCTGAAGACTCTGGATGACGGTTTTTATACTCTGAATAATGTAGAATAAGATCCCAAAGTCACTGGATAAGAACATAATAACATAACTCTTAGCTTGTGCTGCTGATATAATTTAAACCAGCTACATTAGGTATCTAACAGGCCCAGAGAAATACAAATTTGGGGACCCTTTTACTAGGCCGCGTAGGCACCTACGTGCGCCCAACGCATGCCAATTTGGAATTACTGCCCAGCTACCGCGCAGCCCAGGTGGTAATTTCATTTTTTCCACGCGTCCACTATGTGCGCCGGAAAATAATTTTTATTTTCCAGCACTAACCGGGTGGTAAATGGCATTCTACACGCATAGACCATTACCGCCGGTTAACATGTGAGACCTTACCACTAAGTCAATGGATGACGGTAAGGTCACAGACCCAAAATGGGCACGCGCCAATTTTCATTTTGCCGCATGTCCATTTTTGGCCAAAATTTAAAAAATTGATTTTTTTTACAGGTGCACTGAAAAATGGATCTGCGTGTGTCCAAAACACGCACTTACACTAGCGCAGGCCATTTTTTGGTGCACCTTAGTAACAGGACTCCATAATTAGGTAGAACAGACAGGCCAAAACCACTAAGCAGGGCTCCTCCTGTCTTCTCTATGCTGCTACAGATATCAAGGATAGTCTGACTGGGGACTCTTGTTAAAATTTCAAACAGTTATAAGAACATAAGCATTGCCATACTGGGACAGACTGAAGGTCCATCAAGTCCAGTATCCTGTTTCCAACAGTGGTTAATTCAGGTCACAAGAACCTGGCAAGATTCTTAAGAAAGAACACAACAGACCACAGTTGTACATCCCATCAAGAGTAATCATTGTCTGTCCTTTCCAAAAGCTGTCTCCTTGGCAAAGGAGGATCATAGATTTGGAAGGCAAACCAGCAATGCGGACAACTGACTTCGGAAGGAGTTTTTTTTTTCCTACCTTGTTGCTTTTTGTCTTACATCTGTTAATGGGGAAAGTTGAAGAGATTTTCTGTCTAAAGACAGGTAACATCTCTCCTGTCAAAACCATGTATTTCTGCACCAAAAAACTACATGCATAATCATTTAAAAACAAGTCATACTACAAAGAACAATATTAAAAAGCCAAAGTATCAACTTCATGCAATAAGGGATGATTTTCCATGGAGGCAATTCTCTAAAACGGTAGGTGATGCTGAGGGTAGGGTAGAGGCAACTATTCATTTGAGCCACATAGCTACAAAGATGCTGGCATGGTCCAAATCAATGGCTGGGCTGAAGCCAGCAGAGAAGGATGCAGCCCGCAGGGAGGGGGGGGGGAGAGGCAAGGGGTAAACCAAGCTCAAGTACAGTAAGTAGCACACAGGGGCAAGGGTCACTGGAGCATGCTGGGGGTTGTACCATGGGTATGCAAGGGAAAGGAGAGGCAGAGGAAGGTTATGTGTGTATTCCATAGGGATGGGGGAGGGTCAGAGTAAGCCGAAAGTATATGTGATTAGTTTGTGGGGGATCAAGCATGAGGGTGTGCCATGGGAAAAGGGGGGGGAGGACGATGAAAGCTGAGGCAGGAAGGAGAAAGAAAGAGATGGAATGCCTGGGGGGAGGAAGAATGAGAAGTTGAGGGTATTGCATGCAGGGGGCACACAGAATTAGGGGCCCAATCTATTTTACGGCTGCCTCTGTAAAATTTAGCGACTCACACAAAGGGGATTGCTTGCAAATGGGCTGCATCACTCGCTGTTTTAGTCCAAGCTGTCATGTAATTGACGGCTCTGATACTCCGGACCCTGACATCACCCGTTCCTCCCGACAGCTTGCTTACTGAACCCCACCCCTGCGACTCGCCTCCCGGCCTCTTGATCCACCTGTGACTCGTCTGCCTCTCGACCTTTCTTTCCCCCCCCCCCCTTCCCCACAACCCTCCCTGTTTTTTTTTTTAATTTTCCCTGGTTGTCTAGTGAACCAGACTCCTTACCCGTGCGCACCCCTCCCTGTATCTTTACACGATGGAGGCAGGAGAGCAGGAGCAACAACTCCTGCCTCTGGCCTACCCATAACAAAATGGTGGCACCCAGGCTCTGCCCAGTGCATTGTGGAATGCATTGGATGGGGCTAAACACCATATAAGGAGATTTTTCCTTATATGGTGGTTAGCCCCACCCAGTACATCCCAGAATGCACTGGGCAGGGCCTGGGTGCCACCATTTTGTTATGTGTAGGCCAGAGAGAGAGTTGTTGCTCCTGCTCTCCTACCTCCATCGTGTAAAGATACAGGGAGGGGTGCGCACAGGTAAAGGGTCTGGTTCACTAGACAACCAGGGAAAATTTAAAAAACAGGGAGGGTTGCGGGGGGGGGGGGGAGAAAGGTCGAGAGGCAGACGAGTCACAGGTGGGTCAAGAGGCCGGGAGGCGAGTCGCAGGGGTGGGGTTCAGTAAGCAAGCTGTCAGGAGGCACGGGTGAGGTCAGGGTCTGGTTGTTACCATTTCCGGGTGGCTGTTGTCGAAACAAAAACATAAAGATATTTTTCTAGTTTGAAAATCGCTATGTTTGCCGCTTGATTTTTGGACATTTTCAGCAAAATATTCAAAATCAGATTTAAATGTCATATCGAAAATGCCATCTACATGAGTTATCTCTCACTGCGTCCTTTTGTAGCACAGCTTGGCTATTAATACTGGTCTTATTTGGTATACAGCTGTCTTGATAGCAAGCAGCACTGAGTAGACGTGGAAAGTAGTGACTAACGCCAACTCTATGGGTAACAGCTCAAATGTTCATGTCATTTTCCATATTTCTGGGAATATTTTTTGTTTTGTCTCATTTTTTTCATTTATGGGAGCAATGTTGTAAAGAGTGCTCAGTTTTGGCAGAGAGTTCACATTCTTTCCAGATAATGCACTCATGTGCACACTGTTGAGAATGAATGCACGCTCTTGGGGAAAAAGGACACCCTCATTTGGAAGACTGCACAGTATCAATGGTCCATGAAAAAACATGAAATTTCATGGTGTTTGTTTGAAAATGATGGGAAACGACATGGGAAATGTTTCAAATGAATGCATATCCCTAATAGCTATGAGGTTGAAGTTATGACAACCTTATTGTCCTATATTAAACTACGTGGCTTCAGCCATTATCCATACAGCTAATTATCTGGCATAAGTGCGCACATATAATTCTAGGTGCATTTATCCAGTTAGGCTAGTATTCTAGAACAGAATGTAGATGACTACTTTCGTGCACACGTGGGTAAGAAAGGGAGTGCACATGGCTAGCAACTGCGTGCACATAACTTTTGCTGGCTTTCTTTATTGTGAGTTTTTCTTTACTCAGCGCGTGGTTAGACTCTGGAACTCATTGCCGGAGAAGGTAGTGACGGCAGCTGGCCTTGCTGAGTTTAAAGGGGGTCTGGACAGATTCCTGAAGAAAAAGTCCATTGATCTTTATTAAATTTTGGGGATTTGCCGCTGTCAGAGACGGAGTGCTGGGCTTGATGGACCTTTGGTCTTTTCTTAGCGTGGCAGTGCTTATGTACTTACAGTGGGGGAAATAAGTATTTGATCCCTTGCTGATTTTGTAAGTTTGCCCACTGACAAAGACATGAGCAGCCCATAATTGAAGGGTAGGTTATTGGTAACAGTGAGAGATAGCACATCACAAATTAAATCCGGAAAATCACATTGTGGAAAGTATATGAATTTATTTGCATTCTGCAGAGGGAAATAAGTATTTGATCCCTCTGGCAAACAAGACCTAATACTTGGTGACAAAACCATTGTTGGCAAGCACAGCGGTCAGACGTCTTCTGTAGTTGATGATGAGGTTTGCACACATGTCAGGAGGAATTTTGGTCCACTCCTCTTTGCAGATCATCTCTAAATCATTAAGAGTTCTGGGCTGTCGCTTGGCAACTCGCAGCTTCAGCTCCCTCCATAAGTTTTCAATGGGATTAAGGTCTGGTGACTGGCTAGGCCACTCCATGACCCTAATGTGCTTCTTCCTGAGCCACTCCTTTGTTGCCTTGGCTGTATGTTTTGGGTCATTGTCGTGCTGGAAGACCCAGCCACGACCCATTTTTAAGGCCCTGGCGGAGGGAAGGAGGTTGTCACTCAGAATTGTACGGTACATGGCCCCATCCATTCTCCCATTGATGCGGTGAAGTAGTCCTGTGCCCTTAGCAGAGAAACACCCCCAAAACATAACATTTCCACCTCCATGCTTGACAGTGGGGACGGTGTTCTTTGGGTCATAGGCAGCATTTCTCTTCCTCCAAACACGGCGAGTTGAGTTCATGCCAAAGAGCTCAATTTTTGTCTCATCTGACCACAGCACCTTCTCCCAATCACTCTCGGCATCATCCAGGTGTTCACTGGCAAACTTCAGACGGGCCGTCACATGTGCCTTCCGGAGCAGGGGGACCTTGCGGGCACTGCAGGATTGCAATCCGTTATGTCGTAATGTGTTACCAATGGTTTTCGTGGTGACAGTGGTCCCAGCTGCCTTGAGATCATTGACAAGTTCCCCCCTTGTAGTTGTAGGCTGATTTCTAACCTTCCTCATGATCAAGGATACCCCACGAGGTGAGATTCTGCGTGGAGCCCCAGATCTTTGTCGATTGACAGTCATTTTGTACTTCTTCCATTTTCTTACTATGGCACCAACAGTTGTCTCCTTCTCGCCCAGCGTCTTACTGATGGTTTTGTAGCCCATTCCAGCCTTGTGCAGGTGTATGATCTTGTCCCTGACATCCTTAGACAGCTCCTTGCTCTTGGCCATTTTGTAGAGGTTAGAGTCTGACTGATTCACTGAGTCTGTGGACAGGTGTCTTTCATACAGGTGACCATTGCCGACAGCTGTCTGTCATGCAGGTAACGAGTTGATTTGGAGCATCTACCTGGTCTGTAGGGGCCAGATCTCTTACTGGTTGGTGGGGGATCAAATACTTATTTCCCTCTGCAGAATGCAAATAAATTCATATACTTTCCACAATGTGATTTTCCGGATTTAATTTGTGATGTGCTATCTCTCACTGTTACCAATAACCTACCCTTCAATTATGGGCTGCTCATGTCTTTGTCAGTGGGCAAACTTACAAAATCAGCAAGGGATCAAATACTTATTTCCCCCACTGTATATGTACTTATGAGCATAGGCTGTACCGCACACATCGAGTTGAGGCTGAAAACCTGCACACAAAATGTTTTTTATGCACACTCGTGGGCCAGAAGAATTTTGTGAGAACATTGGTTGTAATCAGTGGTAATAAAAATGATGGGTGAAAATTGATCAATCGGCACACCTAGCCAGTCGGGTTTTCAGGATATCCCAATTATTTATTCATTTATTTATGACATTTATATTCCACATTATTCCAAATAAGTTTGGGTTCTGTGTGGTTCATATTGAACAAAATCATTTGATAACCACGTCTAGTTACATTGAATGTATAGTATCTAAACTCAATAGTATCAAAACTTTTACAAACAATTTAAGTGAAAAACATTATAGTAACAGGCATAGAATAAGATGAAATCATGAGTTTTGCAGTCTCTCGATTAGATACAAGGTTGGTTGCTTCCATCATTAATAAACGATCTTACCAAGTATGTTTTTGGAAATTTGTGTGATGTAGTTGTTTAGAGAGTGAGTTAAATCTCTTGGGACAATAATATGAAAAACCAGCAGTGTAAATTGTTTTATATTTAATTTTATTGCATTGTGAGACATGTAAGGCAAGGAAATCTCTAGAATATTTCTTAATTATTATTAACATTTGTACAGCACTACCAGACGCACGCAGCGCTGAACACCTGACATAGAGAGACAGTCCCTGCTCAATAGAGCTTACAACTCAATAAGGTTTTGCATATAAGATGGTGATAAACCATAGATTATTTGATAAATGAGTACACAAAATTTGAATGTGATGCGTGCATTTATTGGAAGTCAGTGTAATTTTAATAATAGTGGGATTGCTTTGGGAGTAGCGGGGAGCTCTGAGTACCAGGCGAGCAGCCCTGTTCTGGGCAGTTTGTAGTTTTCTGATTAATGAAGTTTTTAGACCTGCGTAGATGTCATTGCAATAATCAAATTTAGATAATACTAGTGATTTGAGTTAGGGATTTGAAAACTGACTCCCCCCTCCCCCCCAGTTTACTAAAGCTTAGCTCGAGTTAGGGTCCATTTTATTCCAATGGACCCTGTTGCAGATAACTCAATTTAAGCTTTAGTAAACAACCTCATGAATTTGGAAAGTAAGGTCTCAATCTTTTTAATTTCCATAATGATTTGAAGATGTTGGACACTACTTTGGCTACTTATGGCTCAAATGATAATTGTTGATCAATTGTTAACTCCTAGGATTTTCAGATTGGAGTCCAATGGGTATGTTATATTGTCAGTAGAAAAATTTTTGGAGTGTGTTAGTTGATAAGAATTTGTTATAATTGGGAATTTAGTTTTTTTTTCTCCATTAAGTTTAGCCGGTGGTGGGAGGCAGGGCTGGTGGTTGGGAGGTGGGGATAGTGCTGGGCAGATTTATACGGTCTATGCCAGAGCCGGTGGTGGGAAGCGGGGCTGGTAGTTGGGAGGCGGGGATAGTGCTGGGCAGACTTATACGGTCTGTGCCCTGAAAAAGACAGGTACAAGTCTAAGACAAGATATAAAATTTTTTTCCTTTTTTATATATATAAGAATACATTCTTATGTAAATGTTTTCTTTCTGAATTTCCTACTCAAGTGTTTGATGCTTGTGATGTGATTAAAAATCATAAATAAAGATATAATAAAATAAGACAGGTACAAATCAAGGTAAGGTATACACAAAAAATGGCACATGTGAGTTTATCTTATTGGGCAGACTGGGTGGACCGTGCAGGTCTTTTTCTGCCGTCATCTACTATGTTACTGTCCAGCTCATAATCGAAAGTGATCGCTGGCCATTTCCCGACACAAATCGGGAGATGGCCGGTGATCTCGGAAAAGCGGCGAATTCGGTATAATCGAAAGCTGCTTTTTTTGACAGCATTGCCGCTTTCCCGTCGCTTTGCCGGTGAAAGTTCAAAGGGGCGTGTCAGCGGCGAAGCGAAGGCGGGACATGGGTGGGTATGGGTGTGGCTACCAGATAGCCGGCTTTCGCCGATAATGGAAAAAAGTGTTAAGCAGTATTTCGCCGGGTTTACTTGGTCCTTTTATGTTCATGACCACGCCTCAAAAATGTGCCCAAACTGACCACATGACCACCGGAAGGAAGCGGAGATGACCTCCCCGTACTCCCCCAGTGGTCACTAACCCCCTCCCACCAAAAAAACCCCACTTTAAACACTTTATTTCCAGCCTGTATGCCAGCCTCAAATGCCGTACCCACCTCCATGACAGCAGAATGTGTTCTGTCCTCCGACAGCCTTTTCCTGCTTGTGATGTGGCTCTGGGGTGAGTGTGACACGTTTTCTGTTATTTGCACTGCAGAGTCACATCAGCAATGCATTATGGTGGGTGTAGGTATTGGTAGTTGGTAGGCTCTACTTCCCTGGTGCTTTCCCCCTGCTTACTGGGTCAGAGTGTGCCCTGTTTTGTTTCCTGTTGTAGTCCATGCGGTAGTGGCCATTTTTGTAAGCCAGTTTTAGTTCCCTTTCCTGTGTTACCTACATTAGAGAACGTAGTTCTTACCTTGAATGGTGCTGAAAGAGGGCATTGTACACCATTGTGCCAGCTCTGACCTACTGCTAACCTTAGTACCAGGGGACTCTTTGCCAGTGGGGCACAACCTCTGATCTGCAGTTAACTGTGAGTAAACGTGCTTATTCAAATAAAGGACTTTTTCAAAGAGATTAGTCTTCAGGTGTCACTGGTGTGCCAAAGTTATACAGCAGCAATAAGTCCTAGAGGCTGTATGCAGGTCCCTGGAGCAGTTTTAGTGGGTGCAGTACATTTGTGGGTAGTGGATTTGGGGGGGGGGGGCGCTCAGCTCCCAAAGTAAGGGAGCTATGCATGTGGGAGCTTTTCTGAAGTCCACCGCAGTGACCCCTAGGGAGCCCGGTTGGTGTCCTGCCATGTCAGGGGGGCCAGTGCACTAAAAATGCTGGCTCCTCCCACTTGGATTTGGCCGGGGTTTGAGATGACCGACAACTTTCCATTATTGCTAAAAAACGATGCCGGTCATCTCAAACCCCGGCCAAATCCAAGGCATTTGGCTGGCCGGAACCGTATTGAAACAAAAGATGGCCGGCCATCTTTTTTGAAAATACGGGTCTGGCCAGCTGTTTGCGGCACCGCCAAAATACATTGCCGGCCATGTATTTCGCCAGCGCCGTTCGATTATTCCCCTCTATATGTAGGTTTCAGTTTGAAGTTGGCCCAGGTTTCCATTAGGTCTAGACCAGATTTGATTTTTGTTACTATTGTTATTAATAAAAGGAATATAAATAGTGGCATCACAGGCATACATAAAAGAGTGAAATCTGTTTGAATCAAGTAAGTTGCTTAACAGGGCCATCATTATATTAAATAGAATGGGAGAAAGAGGTGATCCCTGGGTACGCCACAGTTGGGAGACCAAGGGGAAGAGATAAGACCTGATTGTTTTACTTGGTAGTGTCTTTGAGACGAGAAATCCTTTATATCATTGAAGTACATTGCCACAAATTCCAAAGTGATCCAGTAGATTAAGTAGAATGTCATGATTCACAGAATCAAAAATCAGTGGACATATCAAACTGTAGAATAATAATTTTTCTTCCCTTGCTCAGTTCTGCTCTGAAGTTTGCTATTAGTGTAGTTAGGATTGTTTCAGTGCTGATAAAGGGCCTGAAACCAGATTGGCAAGCATGTAGAATCGAGAAGGAGTTTAGATAGTCCATAAATTGGTGAGCGACAAGGCCCTCCATCACGTTTACCAGTAGTGGGATTGAAGCTACAGGCCTGTAGTTTGAGACCTCACTCTACTGGATTGGGGATTTTTAGGAATAGGAGTTAAGATTATTTTGCCATTATTTGTGGGGAATTCAATGAGGATATCCTGAAAACCCTGACTGGCTAGGTGTGCCCTGAGGACTGGGTTGAAAACCTCTAAGTAGTGCAGATTATATTTATTTTTTAATTGTGTTTGGTAATTTCCTTCAAATATTTAGCACATTCTTTCTTTACAGTGTATTAAATAAAAAAAAACGATTAACCCTTAATGTGGTAAACTAATGGTATACTAATGCATTGGCAATTCGAAAGTCTTGGCCTCTCTGTAACCCAGAATCAGCTTTTGGTTGGTTTTTGTTCTGTAATGCAGCATTCTGTGATCAATGCATATCTGGTAAGTCTTGAGATATTTAGAGAAATATCTTCAGAGATGTCGTCATACCTTGGTCATCTTGCCTTTAAGTGGAAAACTCTACTGTTGTTTGAACATGATTCCTGTCAGTACAGTAATGAATAAAGTCTGTTTATACTGTTGTTACTGGTCAGGGCAAATATTTGCACATTCTGCATTGCTAAATCCTTTCTGGCTTTTTCTTTTAACTTTTTTTTTAAGGGGGTGGGTGGGATATTTTCCAGCCATTGTTTGGAAGTGCAGTTTGATGCTGTGACTGAAAAAGAACTTAAGTGATGCACAGATCATTAAGAGGACCCTTTTACTAAAGCTTAGCACGCACTAACGGAATTAGCATGTGCTTACCTCCGGATTCTATTAAAGGGTGCCTGAATATGGGTGCGATCCCACAACTAAATTAGTTAGGGGGCCTGCGCTGAAATCGGTGCATATTTTTGACACGTTCCGAGGCCCCCTTTTATCGCTGCAGGTAAAAGATAGGTCTTGCTTTTCTGCAGGAAATGGCCGTGCGGCAAGTAAAGCACTTGCTGCATGCCATTTCGGGAAGGGGGGGCCAATGGGGGAACCCACTGTGGTGGTGGTAATGGCTCCTGCACTAACCCAGTGGTAACCAGGTAGTACTGCGCGGTACACACCGGCACTATAAAAATAAATATATTTTTGTAGCGCCTGATATGATGGCGCGCTGGGGGTGGGAAGTACCGCTGGGCTGCTGCAGTAGCCCGGCGGTACTTCCTTTCTAGTGATTGGTAAGCCTGCGTTGGGCTTACCGCTGCTTTGTAAAAGGGACCCTAAATGAGCCTTTAACGTGTAATAATTGGCTGCTAACAATCAGTTATTGGGGTTAATTGGCACTAATTTGGAGTTGCACGTGCGCAACTGCCTGTGCATGATTCTATAAAGCAGGGGCATAGCTATGTGGGGCCACGGGGGCCGCCTGGGCCCCCATAGATTTGCCCCTGGACCTCCCTGCTGACAACCCTCTTGACCCCCCTCCCGCCGCCAACCAGCCCCCGCCTACCTTTGCTGGCGGGGGATCCCAACCCTCGCCAGCTGAGGTCTTCTTCTTCCCAATCCCGCTGTCCTGTGCAGGTGAAATGTGGACCACTTTGGGTGATATTTTAATATAGACCTTTTTAGACCAATTGCGTTGGATTCACTGATTATTATCTGCTAAAGGTGCAGATCAAGAGAGCCTCTCCATTGTTGCTTAGCCCTTGTTTAGCGGTTGCAGACTAATTTGCTAGATTAATGTTCCACCTCATATTGCTTGATTTGGCAAGGAGCGGAATGGCATAGCCTAGTGGTTAAAGAGTAGGCCAAGATCCAAGAAAACCAAGGTTCAGATTCCGCTTTTCCTTGTGACCATGGGCAAGTCACTCCACCCTGCATTGCCTCAGATACAGAGTCTATCACCCAACTAATGCTGAGTAATTTCCTTATCACAATGAGTTCAGGGGCTCTCTGTTTTGTTTACATGGGTTTTTGTAGTATGCTGCTGTTGAGGATTTCTGAACCTACAATACTTGAATATCTATTATGCATGTGGTAACCTACTGAGTGATTTTAATGAATGATGACATCCCAGAGTTGTGCTTCAATCATAATACTGAGAATCTAGTAAGCAATTATAGATCTGATTAGCTTGGATATTAAAAAGTAGCCTATCTGTTAGGGATGTTTTGTTTTAATTTAATTTTCAAATCTATAAGCTGTCTTTCCCTAAAGCTTTAAGTGGAAAGAAAGCATACAACTTTCATATATAACATAAATACATGATACCATACTAGCACCCTCAGCGTGACAAAATGGCAGGTTTCCTCTTCCTCCATTTGCAAACTCATGAATGTCTGTCTGGAGACTGGATGTGAAAATAAATGGTAAAATATCTCATTAGGGTGACAGGGGCTGTTTGAGGTGTGTGTCTGTGTGTGTCTTTATGCCTATGTGTTCAAACAGACCTATGGATGGAGTTTTCCCCACTAGGCACTGTCACTTGAGCGAAGCATGCTTAAAGAAATAAAAAATAACATCTAATGAAAGAATCTTCAGTAGAAACCTTTGAGTATAGCACTACCTAAAAGCAGTCTGGAAACCTTATCTAAAACTCTACTACTGACAAGAAATTGGCTGTACCTTAGCTGGATATCTGCAACTGATTAAAAACACAAATCATGATTAGAGCCACATTCAAAACAAGAAGCTTAGGTCTTGAAAGCCAGTCTAAACAGCGAGTAGTCTCCTAGGATATGAAAAAAAAAAAAAAGCCCAACCCAGCCCTTGTATGCGTAGCAGGCAGGAAGGGAATATACAGAAAACCTTCTGGAGCAGATTTTAATGCTTGCACTGATACCTGGCATTGTAGGTTGTTCTTCAAATAGGTACCACTTACATCCTACAGAAGAGGGGTTAGAGATTTGAAATGGGGATGGGATGCCCCAGTTGCTTAACATCTTAGTCTAATTCTTCCTCCTCCTGTCCTACCAGGCACCACTTTGGACAGCTGTGTTTTCTAGTAGTTGAAGTTCATGGATTTTCTTACCATAAAGAGAAGCCTGTGTTACTACAAGTTTTTCAGATAAGATTGTAATTGACGTACCAGTCTAAGATTAGCAAAAGTGTTTTTGACCTGTTCTAAAACATGTGCATCTATTTTTAAAGTAACTCCCCCAACTTATGCACTGCAGGCTTCTCTATCAGAGTGAGATTGGCTAACTCCCGTGTGTCCAAGTATCATATCCACAATATTTCTGTCTCGTTTGGGTTTAATTTAAGTTACCAGAAGCTCCTAACACAGCCCCACACGTGCTGCGTTCTTCAATTTATAGATGAACTAACTGTCACCCTTACTTTAACTTATCAGTACACTTCGTGGTGGAGAAAAAAAGCCTCAGTATCGCCACCCAGCCAGCCAAAGAATTACAGGCTATAAGGTGTAGGCCCGGCGCTCCATCATATGACTCAAAAAAACTCCACAATTACTCAGTGTCTTAAGGTGTCTCACAGCTTATACTGTGACAAACAAGTCCATATATTTCTTAGAACACAGAATATCTATGAACTCATTATCAGTTCCATTCTGTTCATACAATATACTATCTTTACAGTCTTGCTAGTTATCAGCCCTGGTGATTACAGCTCCCAATCACTTAGCTTCAATCCAGTATTTTCCAGACCATTTTTGATAATCTTTCCAATAGGGGTGTATATTTACTTGAAACAGGAAAAATATCCAAATGCTATTGATGATCTTGTCTCTGAAACAAACAAAAAACATTGAAAAAAAAATCAAACAAAATGTAAAAATACCATAAATGACATGGGAAAGTAAACAAAATAAACATTTTTAGCCTGCACATCCCTCCAGTCCAATAAAATCAAATGGTTGTTTACTCTTTCCAACAATACTAGGACTAGGGGAGGGGGCACACAATGAAGCTACAAATTAGTAAATTTAAATCAAATCGGAGAAAATATTTCTTCACTCAACATGTAATTATATTCTGGAATTCATTGCCAGAGAATGTGGCAAAAGCAGTTAGCTTAATGGGGTTTAAAAAAGGTTTGGATAACTTCTTAAAAGAAAAGTCCATAAGCCATTATTAAAATGGACTTGAGGAAAATCCACTGCTTTATTTCTAGGATAAGCAGCATAAACCAGGATTGGCCACTAGAACAGGATTCTGGGCTTGATGGACCTTCGGTCAGTCCCAGTATGGCAGCGCTTATGTTCTTATAGTTGGAGGTATTGAATATTGCTGAGAGGTTTATCCTGCAAAAGAGCCTCCTGTGTAAAATGCAGAGTACATGATCCATTAAAGTGACTGAAGCTATCTCAGTGCTTTGCCCATTCCTGAATCCAGGATCCATCAGGTCTGATTTATTTAAAAGTCTTGCAGTTGACCAACTGCTGCGCATTCAGTAAACCTTTCCTAAAGTCTGAAATTTTCACAGTAGTCTTGAGAGTTTCTTCAAAATGGATGAGTAAGCTAATGTACAAATCTACCACCCTCCAATTTAATTAACCTTGTTGGATCAGTGATCAAAGTATTGATAATTGACACTTCTTTCAATCATGTTTTGATGTGCAGCAGAAAAGGAGTTATGAGAGCAATATCCCACCAACCAAACCTACTGCCTTATGTAAGACCAAGTGGTAAGATTTTGAAAAACATTTTTTTTAATTTATGAGTTGTAAGATTATTTAGATGTTGTATGTCCTTGCCATATGATAAAAGTGTCTGCTTAGGTATCCCTAGTTTCTCCAAAATTATCCATGATGCAGCCATAAAAGAGAACATTCATAGTTTGTGTTTTGAACATATCATTAATATCTTTATCTCCTTGAAATATCTAGTGTCCTTCAGAAAGCTATGCAGGCTCACAACTTTATCGGAAAAAATTGACAACATTCCTCTGGTTTCTGGGCAGTTCTGGAATCTTCCCCAGTTCCCCTTATTGTCCTGGATAATAATTTTCTACGTGAACTTTGCTGCATTTTGAAGCAGAGCAGAAAGGATCCTGTGCGTGACCTCTGTTATTAATTTCCTTCTCATGTCTGCAGTGGTTGCAGAGTTTGCTTGTAAGTGATATCTTACCCAGGTGCATTCAGCGTGATCTCTTAGTTAACTCCAACTTCAGGCTTTTCATTTAGAAAAGGTCATAATTTCCTGGCATAACTTATCCCTACATAGGGTACTCATTCTTTTACTATTTTTTGGCAGCTTTAAGGTAGAATTTTTGTTTAAACCAGTGGGGAATTAGCTTACATTCCTTTATTCATAGCCCATCTAAAGGGGGAGGGGAAACCTTTTTTTTTATTAGCTCTCTGCTTCAGGATAAATAAGTTAATGAATCTTTTCTAGTGGCCAACCTAAAATGAACAAATTATTTTACCTATCAAGTGCTGATCCCAAGATGTTCCATTGATTGCTAAGTTCCACAAAAGACTGTACTGTCAGAATTACAGTTTGGGGGGGGGGGATTATGAAGCTGCATTAGGGCAATAATCTTATTAGCCTCTTAATGTGACTTAAAGGACTGTAACACTGGGTGTCTTTCCCTAATGCAGGTTTCTTGGGCTTCAGTGACACAGGGTTTCATTATCCTGTGGTTTTGAGACCAGTCTTCATATTTTGATTATTATTGGGATACATGTGAGACATAGTTTTACTACTTGGAGGCTACAGGATCATTGTTTATACCCCTGATGTAGGTGCAAGTCAAAATGTGGCCATGTTGAGCTGGTTGAATAAAAGTGACTTTTACCATACTGCATTGGACTGTGTGCTGTATCACACTCTTTTTTTTCATACCTCTATGGTGGTGGTGTCTTTTTTTTTTTTTTTTTGCATTGTGGGTTTTTTTTTTTTTTTTACTTGAACCCATCCCCTGTTCAGCTAGTGACTCCCTTCTGATTTCAGGTTGTATCCAGGAGTAGTTGACCTCCAGTGCTATGGGCACTAGTCCGCTGGGGTTTTCACATTGTCCATAAGTGGCTTGGTGTCCATGGAGATCGGAAGTTACCTTCCACTGGCTGTCGTTAGATGTGATCTTTTTGGGGCACGTATTGAGGTTGTGATTTAATACAAAAAAGCATCCTAACATAGTAGAAGTTTAAGAGTAATTTTTTAAGTACCTTGGAAGGGGTCTGAGATGAGTGAAGAGAGCAAAACCGAGAGGAAGAAAAGTGGCTACAGAAACATAATTCAGTACTGCTTACCTTCCAAGGTTCTTTACAGTAACCACTGATCTTCTAGTGGCTCTATGTAAGGGGTTCTTTTACTAAGGTACACCAAAAAAAATGGCCTGCACAGTTGTAGGTGTGTATATTGGATGCGCGCAGGTCCATTTTTCAGTGTGCCTTCAAAAAAAAGGCTTTTTTTTGGGGGGGGGTGGACTTGCGGCAAAATAAAAATTGGCGCGCATCCATTTTAGGCCTGAGACCGAACTGCAATCCATTGACAGCGGTACAGTCTCATGCATTACCAGTAATTGTCAGCGCACGTACACTACCGATTACCGCCCGGATAATGACACGCGGAAGAAAATAAAAGATATTTTCGGACACACGTAAAAAATGGAATTACCACGTGGGACTTGCTGTAGCCGGGCGGTAGTTCCAAATTGATGCGCGTAGGTGCCTACACGCCTTAGGAAAAGGACCCCTTAATTTCTTACATAATATAAGGGTCTCCTACCCAACTGTACTTTATTGTTGTCATATCACTTGTATATAGACAAGCTTTCTCTGTATTACTTGGATTGGATAGTACTAAATAATTGACACTAATTAATATTTAAATGCATCGTTGCTGCTGCTGCTTTCATTTTGTGAGGCATTCGGTTACAACCTGCTGGATAGAGTTTTTGCTTTAGTAGGCAGTATTCAGCACCACAGAGTTTGTTCATTATTCCAGAGTCTCCCATGTGTTGCTTGGGTTTCAAGAGTTCCACTGGTGTAAGTGAAGATAATTTACTGGTATGACCCTTTTTCTTGTAATCTAATAAAGATGTGCAGGTTATTTTGTTCTTGGCTCAAGAAAGGAGTAGATAGATTCAGATAGGCTGCAGTGGACTTCGACGGCATCTGAGTAGTCAGAACATAAGGACAGTGCCAGGCAGATTTCTACGGTCTAAGTCCCAGAAACACCAAAGAAAGACCACGGGTCAAGTATTTTATATCACATTCTCAGTAATCGGAACATAAGGACAGTGCCGGGCATATTTCTACAGTGTATGTCCCAGAAACACTAAAGAAAGACCACGGTCAAGTTTTGTTTATATCTCATTCTCAGTAGTTGGAACATAAGGATAATGCCGGATGGATTTCAATTTGTGTCCCAGAAACGCCAAAGAAAGACCGTAGTCAAGTATTTTATATCACATTCATTGTTGGTTTAATCATAAAATGATGATGAGTGTAATTGTTGAGCAGGCTGGATGGACCATTCAGGTCTTTATCTGTCATCATTTACTATTATGTTACTACATCTTTTTAAAGGAGCTCTTTTCAAGTTGTGTAGCTATGATCAGAAATAAGGAGGTGGTGTATCTGCAACATGCAAAGTGTTTGTGCATTCCAGTGATGCTTCCAAGAACATGAGAGAGCCAAAGATGTCATACACAGAATTTATTCAGCCTGTTATTCCAAAATCTAGACTCGACATAGTACCGTGTTTTGGCGCAAAATGCGCCTGACTCAGAAGTCTAAAGGATATACATTAAAAACATATATTTAAACCAAAATGAAATAACTGTCATGCTATTAAAACATATTACAGAACATCAAAAATTAAAACAAAAAGATAAAAGGATTGCAAAAACAATAAGCAATACAAATTGGAAATTAAAAATCATAGTGTACCATATTTAAAAATATAATAAAATAAGTTCAGGCACATTGACATACTCCAAGGATAATATATAACTGTAAAAAAATGCATTACATGAAGTCTTAATACATAAAAATAAATTATAAATATGTAATAAACAATATTGCTCCTATTTTGAAATAGTGAACATATTGTTTAAAAATGCATGTTAAGGGCCCTGTTTACTAAGCTGTGTTGTAGATGCTCCGCGCTAATGCTAGAGACACCCATATATTCCTATGGGTGTCTCTAGCATTAGCGCACCCTAGTAAACAGGGCCGTAAATCTTAATAGTACTGACAAGGATGGGTAATAATACAGTGCTCATTTTGAAGGTTAAAAAGAAAAATGACAGGCGGACAAAGCTCTGTTATTGAATTGGCTAATGTTACAGAAAAAACACATACGCTCTATTATTGAGGAATATTATCACCTAACATCATGAATGCACAGCAAGTGATCTCCAATTAAAATGAAACCACGTTTGCAATAAGGAATCTGTGAATATTAATTTAAGGAGTGCAATAAATAGAACATTGCTAAAACAGAGATACCTGAATAGATGCATAACGACTTGAGATATTGTGTTTGTATTAGAAGTGCAGTGATCTGTAGAGAAATGTAAAAATATGAGAAGCAAAGAGTGTGCACATAGTGCTTCGAAAATTTGCCAAGCTTTTAAAAATTGCATAGGAAGCAATGATACAGTATGAGGGAAAATGAAATGGTAAAGAGGAATGCAACATTACAAAAAATAAATGTGACTGCAGGGGGGAGATGTGCAGACAATGTGGTAAAAGTCATAGAGTGCTCTGTGTAATAAGAGATTACAAATACAGCAAAAAACATATGGAGTGCAATGAGCAACAGGGAACTATAGATATAGCAAGCGTAAATATTATAATGCAATAGTGCTTTTTTTTTTTTGTAGGAAAAAGGTACTGGTACTCATTATGGGTAACCTTAGGGGTGGGGTCATCTATGGCTCCACTCCTATGGTAGCCACACACCTTTTACCAGCTATGGCACATATAAACAGATGGATTGGACAATGCTCTTGAATACAGAGTTTATTGATCAGTCTACAGGCTCGACATGGCTGTGTTTCGGCCTAAGGGCCTGCCTCAGGAGTCTTGGACTGCTGCGATTAATAACTATATCCAGTGGTGTGCGGGAGCTGGCTTGCACCAGCTCGCAAGAGCCGGTTGTTACATTTTTAAAGATCTTGTGAGCCGGTTGTTCTGCACAGCGAGCTGGCTCCAGTAAACGAGGTAAGCATGGCAGGAGGGCACCACAAGCCATGCTTACCTCACCTCCCACAGCCCACGTTTGCCTGCGCCTGCCCCGCACCGTCCTGGGGGGGGGGGTTTAAATCTTTTTTTTTATTACCTCAGTTGAAGCGGCCACATCATTGGAAGTCCTGCCCGTCTCTAGCCTTCCCTTTGTGAGTTCGTTCCCACATAGTCCCGCCTTCTGACGTCATTTCCTCTTTCCATGAAGGCGGGACTCTGAGGGAACAAACTCATGAAAGGAAGGCTAGAGACGGGCAGGGCTTTCAATGACGCAGCCGCTTTGACGGAGGTAATACAAGAGATTTAAACCCTGCAGGGTGGCTCAGTGGCAGGAAGAAAAAGGGGGATGTTGGGGGGAGAAGAGGGCGGGCAGGTGGATATGAATGGGAGGGGAGGATGGGGGTGAAGGAGAATCACGACATGGATGGGAGCGGGATGGGAGAGCAGGGGAGAGAGGAGAATTGCTGGGGATGGGTGGGTGGATGGAGGGGGCAGGGGAGAGAAAAGAATTGCTGGGTATGGATGGATGGAGGGGGCAGGGGAGAGAAGAGAATTGCTGGGGATGGATGGAGGGGAGGGCAGGGAGAGAGGAGAATTGTTGGACATGGATGGAGGGGAGGGAAGACAGGAAGGAGATGCACATGGATGGAGGGAAAGGGAGAGAGAAGAAATGCTGGACATGGATGGAAGAGAGAGGAATGAGATGAGGGAAAAGGAAGAGAGGAGAATAACTGCACATGGATGGAGAAAATAGGCAGAAGCTGGATCTGTAGTTACAGATCCACTGGGCATGCAAGTCTGCGGAGGACCCAGCTTTTACTTACGGATGTAGGGCAAGAAATGAAGAAGAAAGGTGGAAAGTAAAGAAATAAATGGAAAGGAAGCCCTGGAAACGGAGTTAAGAGGACAGATAGCAGCAGAATCAGATACTGGGCCAGCATGATCAGAAAAACAAAGTCACCAGACAACAAAGGTAGAAAAAATTCATTTTATTTTCATTATAGAGTTTGGAATATGTCCACTTTGAGAATCAGGTGTTCATAATTAAAAGTTTATATTTATTTACTTATTTATGGCATTTTATAGCACATTTTCCTGGAGAGAGTAATGCATTCCCCCCCCCCCCCCAGGCTCTCTCCACGGCTATAGCCAGCTCTGCAATTTTGAGGGGGGCGCAGAGGTGGACCGGGGAGAGAGCCTGTTGTTGTTAAACATTTACCAGCACACCACTGACTATATCTCAACTCAGGATAATCTGTCAAAGCTAGTAGTGAGTCTTGGCGGGAAATCAAAAAACTGCTGTTACTGTAAGAACTGGAATGCTCAGTCAGGATGCACAATGGAATCTATGAGTAGGAATGAACTGCCTCTCAGGTCCGCATCTGAGCCGCAGTTTACTCCAGCACTTCACCTTAAGTTATCTTCATCGCCTATAGGAATCGGGTATTCTCTAGACAATAGTGCCCCTGTTTAAACTACCAGAGCCAGCACAGATGAGACAACCTGAGCGTCTTAAAAGTTGGTAGATACTGTCAATGAAATTGGTTACAATTATTTTCTTACATCTTTATCCTAACCACAGGATGCACAGTAGCCTGCAAACCATGGGGATAATATTTAGCCATCAGTAATAGTGTTTCTTAAATGCTGCCTGCTGCTGGCTAAATTACACCTGGATATTTCATGCTGGCCTGTGAGGGAGTGGGTGGTACTTTGCTGGGTTCCAATAGGATCACTCCCTCACTGAGACAGTGAGGGACCTTATGGTAGGTGTAGTTACATCTGCTGAGTCTGATGGGTGGAGGCAGGGAAGTGGTTAAATGACCTGAGATAGTATAGACCATGGAAGCCCTGAGGCAAGAGGTCTCCCAGGGAGAAGGGAACAGCACTGAGGGAGGACCACCCAGCAAAAATTGCACTCAGTTGTGTGCTTGTGACACACACACTCTAGAATACTCCTGAGCTTGCGCAGTGCACTAACATTTGAATATAACATTCATGCATGTAAGTTGATAGTTCTACAGTCTTCACTTGCAAATGGTGCTTTCATTTAGGCACTAAGGGGCCCTTTTACAAAGCTCCCTAAGTGCCTACGTACCCCAGTTTGGAACTGTTGCCCGGTTGTTGCATGGCCCGGGCGGTAATTTCATTTTGTATGCGTGTCCATTAGGCACGCCGGAAAGTTTCTGGTGCTCGGCACTAACCAGGCGGTAATCGGCATTGTACATGCGCTGGCAATTACCGCCTGGTTTAATGCGTCAGACCTTACCTCTAGTTCAGTGGGTGGCGGTAAGGTCTCAGGCCCAAAATGGACGCGCGCCAATTTTCATTTTGCCACATTTCCATTTTCTGCCCCCCAAAAAGGCCATTTTTTTGCAGGTGCACTGAAAAATGAACCTGTGCACATCCAATACAGGCTCCTACACCAGTGCAGGCCACTTTTCGGCGCAACTTAGTAAAAGGACCCCTAAGATTAAGAGTGATGGGGATAATGTGCAGCATTAAGTCAATGAAACTGAGGTTTATGAAATTTCTCTATAGGGAGAGAGTGGAAAAAGAAGTTACTGCAATAACTGTCCTTCTTCTCATAGGGCTGGAATACAAGAGGATAGGCTTATACTCAAGTTTTCACCAAAGAATATGTGTGTTCTCATGGGATCTAAAAGAAGACATTATTGGGAAAACAAGCTGTGTTTCTATTGAGTAACTCTTCAAACCGCCTACCAGCTCTGTTTTTATAGGAAGGGTCCATAAATTAGGGTCTGCAATAAAAATTAACCATCCGGATAAAATAAATTGAGAGAGAATTCTGGATGTACTCTTTGTGAAGAATCTTTGTGGCTAGTGGTCTTTCTTTTTTTTTTTTTTTCCTTCTCAAGCTGGGGAGAATAAGTAAAACCAGAAGAGAAAAACAACATTCCATTTGTCTGCATTCCTTCTTGTGATCGACCTTTTACTGCTGCACCTTGCCTGTCAAGGTTAGGGGATAACTGACCCATTTTGCAGCTTTATTTCAGTATTCTTAAATGTGGTCATGGAGGGTAAGCAGGGAAGGGGATTAATAGAGTTTTTTTTTTTTTTTTCAAAGAGTGTCTTCTGTTAAAATCAGTAATGTGCTGGGAAGGATTTCCTGTTGTGTTATTTTCTCCAAATGATACATCACTGCATAAGACTCGTTTTCCATTTCTGGTCAACAGCAGATCTGCAACGAAGCTGGTAAACTTGTTTTTAACCAAACGCATACGGAAATGAAAATTCACCGTGAATCTGGCAATTTAGCACGTGAAAATGGCTCTATTAAAATTATCCCCAAACAGGTTTTCATTGAAAGGCAGCAGATGAAGAACCATTCTTAAGATGTTATTGACTATTTTTGTTTCAAAATAAAAGAAACGTTAACCGCCCTTGCTTTCCTGTTTGGGACACATAAAATGTTCCAAAAACAAGTTGTAAATAAATGTCTTAGTATTGGGCTAATTTAATATATTTGTAACTAGCTCTTGAAAGCCAATCACAAATAATATTTAGTAGTTAGACCAAAAATTAAGTGGAGGAGTAGCCTAGTGGTTAGTGCAGCGGACTCTGATCCTGGGGAACTGGGTTCGATTCCCACTGCAGCTCCTTTTGTGACTCTGGGCAAGTCACTTAACCCTCCATTGTCCAAGGTACAAATAAGTACCTGTATATAAGATGTAAACCGCTTTGAATGTAGTTGGGAAAAACCACAGAAAGGCGGTATGTAAGTCCCAATTCCTTTCCCCCTAAGTTAGTTTTTTCAATATCCAAGTTGTGTATCATAGTAGTCACTCTTCTTCATTCTAATGAACATATAGAGGGGCATAATCGAACAAAAACATCTATCTCCGAGAACGGGTCCGTGAAGGGGCGGACCGAACCGTATGTTCGAAAAAAATAGACGTCCATGTTTTATTCAACAATTTGTGAGCTGGGCGTTTTTGTTTTTCAGCAATAATGGAAAATGAAAGCGCCCAGCTCAAAAACGAATAAATACAAGGCATTTGTTCGTGGGAGGGGCCAGGATTCGTAGTGCACTGGTCCCCCTCACATGCCAGGACACCAACCGGGCACCCTAGGGGGCACTTTTACAAAAACAAAAAATAAAAGGTAAAAGAGCTCCCAGGTGCATAGCACCCTTCCCTTGTGTGTTGAGCCCCCCAAATCCCCCTCAAAACCCACTGCCCACAAGTCTACACCATTACTATAGTCCTAAGGGGTGAAGGGGGGCACCTACATGTGGGTACAGTGGGTTTGGGGGGTTGGACGACTAATAAGCATTAAGCAGCACACTTGTAACAGGTAGGGGGGGATGGGCTTGGGTCCACCTGCCTGAAGTCCACTGCACCCCCTAACAACTGCTCCAGGGACCTGCATACTGCTGCCAGGGAGGTGGGTATGACATTTGATGGTGAAAATAAAAAGTTGTGAAACATAATTTTTTGTGGTGGGAGGGGGTTAGTGACCACTGGGGGAGTCAGGGGAGGTCATCCCCGATTCCCTCTGGGGGTAATCTGGTCATTTAGGGCACTTTTTGGGGCCTTATTTGTGAAAAAACAGGGTCCAGGAAAAGTGCTCTAAATTCTAGCTACAAACGCATACTTTTTTCCATTATCGGCGAAAGGCGCCCATCTCTGTTCGGGTGATAACCATGCCCCAGTCCTGCCTTCACCACGCCTCCGACACGCCCCCGTCAACTTTGTACGCTTCCGCGATGGAGTGCAGTTGAAAACGTCCAAGTTCGGCTTTCGATTATACCGCATTATTCATTTTTGTGAGATAAACGTCCATCTCCCGATTTAGGTCGGAACTTGGGCATTTTTCTCGTTCGATTATAAGCAGGATAGTGGCCTCTAGTCAGCTATATAGAGTAGTTACAAACTGAAGGACCCTTTTACTAAGCCACGGCAAAAGGTTGCTTGTGGCAGTGCAAGTGCATCTTTTGTGCGTTCCAGGCCAGTTTTTACTGCATCCTGGAAAAAGGGCCTTTTTCAAGGGGCCAGAAAATGGACATGCAGCAAAAACAGCGCGTGTCCATTTTCGATCTGATAGCTTACTGCCACCCATTGACTTAGCGGTAAGGTCTCATGCGCTACCCGGGCAGTAGGCGTGCAACGCGTGCACACTGCCATCTACCGCCGGGTAAGCGGCACATGGTAGAAAATGGAAAATATTTTCTACCGTGTCTTTTCAGCACGTGCCAAATTCAGAATTACCACATGGGGCACGCGGTAGCTAGGCAATAATGCCGATCTGGCGCATGCTGGATGCGCATAGTCCCTTACATGCCTTTGTAAAAGGTCCCTTAATGGTATTTAGAAGTTTTTTGCTTGCATACTAAAACAGTTTTAAAAAAATGTGGGCCCTGCAGTCTGAATGCCAAACAAGTGCATAACAGGCCTTTTGTAAACATGCCAGCAATTTACCATTTGTCCTGGTCTGCCAGTTGCTGTAAACAGAGATAAAAGGGTGCAGGTGTTACCCTCTCCCCTACAAAAAGCTATAAACATGACATTAAAACTGAAAAGTACAAGCCTGACCTTCACTTCTGTAACAAGGATGTTTGTGTACAGGATTTGTTTCAGCTGTTACACACTGGTATGGTGTACTGGCACCTTTTTTCCTGCTTTCCAAAAATGTCCTATCTATTCATTGCGTTTCTCACTCAAAATCTCCCAGCTTGTTTTCTTTTTTTCCTACATGGGTGCACCAGCCAGCCTCAAACCTGTGACCCTCAGATTCAGAGGCAGCCACCTTCCAGGTTATGCTGGGTCATATGACTGCATACACAAACTTCAGACAGCCCAGAACAAGGCAGCTAGACTCATATTCTGCAAAACAAAATATGAGAGTGCTAAACCACTACGAGAAAAGTTGCACTGGCTCCCTCTCAAAGAACGCATCACGTTCAAAATCTGCACCCTACTCCACAAAATCATTCACGGAGATGCCCCAGCCTACATGTTAGACCTGATAGAACTACCATCCAGGAATGCTAAACAATCATCCCACACATTCCTCAATCTTCACTTCCCTAACTGCAAAGGTCTAAAATATAAACTAATGCACGCGTCAACCTTTTCCTACTTGAGCACACAATTCTGGAACGCGCTGTCGCGCAACTTAATATCGATCTATGAACTAGCTGACTTTCGCAAACTATTGAAGACCCATCTCTTTAACAAGGCATACAACAAAGACCACATATATCCTGCACTACCTTGAATATTTGCTTGCTATACTAATAGCATGCTTTATCATGTTACTCAAAATCCTCTGTAATACTAAATGTTTATTTCTTTTACGTCTTCACCATTCATGATGTATTGTAAGCCACATTGAGCCTGCAAAGAGGTTGGAAAATGTGGGATACAAATGCAATAAATAAATAAATAAAACAGGCTGAAAAAACAACCCTGGTTACACCACCCCCTAAAGTTGGCTCTAGATGAGTACCACCTCCTTTTTTTTTCCCTACAAAAAAAGCACTGTATACCAAATCCTTTTATTTTTTTTAATTCAAATTACAGCAATACTTTTAATTAATAATTCAATAGAATTGTTAAATAAGGCAAGTTATTATGCCTGTTTTTTTTTTAAAGGCTGCTTCTATAAGCCTTTTTTAAAAATGCTTTTCAACATTTGTAAAGAGCATTCATTCAGATGCATACTAACCTTCCCAAGCATACATTGGGCACAAACTTGAGGTGGAAGGATATTTATTTATTACATTTGTATCCCACCTTTTCCCACTTATTAGTACGTCTACGATGGTTCTACACAATTTGCTATTGAAACATCCAGAACCAACAGGGTGCGTTGAAAGCCACTAGAAAACATTTGGTACTGAATGGATTTATGTACTCCTCCCTTTTTTTTTAAATTAAATTTCCTTCATTCAATCTAAATAAAATGAAAAATGGCTGGAAACTAGGAATACTACACTAAGGGCCCTGTTTACTAAGACGTGTTACAGGCGTGTTAGCGTAATGCGTATTAACCATGTACGCGCATTAACCATGTACAAACCTACAATATCCCTATAGGCACCTACACGGTTAGCGTGCGCTAATTGTAGGCACGTTAAAAACTTGAATGCACTTTAGTAAACAGGGTCCTAACTTATTTCTAAGTTGCAGTACAAATAAGCCTTACCACACACATACGTGGGTCTTTCCCATGTACTAAGACCACTTTTACTGTAAAAACCCAGATTTTCTAATTTCTGCATTAATGGACATGCGCTAATGTTGTCATTAGCGTGCAGCCATTTTTTAAATTGCCACATGAGCACTTAGTGCCACCTATTTTGTAGCTGAGTTAGATGGACCTGTTTTTTCTTCCTATATTCTTAAATCTCAAATACTTCCTTTGACATAGGTAATGTATTGCTGTAGCTATAGGGGAGAGGAGATGGGTTGATCCTTGATTCACTTGTTCAATATAATCAAAACGGTTGTACAAAACTGAGCCCAGTCACACACCATGGTCTCTACCATCCTTAAATGCAGGAATGCTCATTATAATAGTGATGATGTTAATCCACACAAAGGGTCTAAAGCAGTGGTTCCAAAACCTGGTACTGAAGGCATCCTAGCCACTCAGGTTTTCAGGATACCCACAATGAATATTCATGAGAGAGATTTGCATGCACTACCTCTACTGCATGCAGATCTGTCTCATGAATATTCATGGTTGATATCCTGAAAACCTGACTGGCTGGAGTGCCTCCAGGACCAGGTTTGGGACCCACTGGTCTAAAGAAAGAAATAGTTAAACCATCCCCCAATGTAAAGACTTATACTCCACCCTCAAATTTTACTATTTCACTGTTAGTATTAATTTGTGTGTATATGTATGTATCTGCATAAAATTATATATATATATATATATATATATATATATATATATATATATATATATATATATACACACACACACATACATATACACAGTGTAGTAACTAAGTAAATGTAACTAATTACTATACTTAAGTAAAAGTTTTTGTCACTTGTAAAGAAGAACAGTATAACATTTATTTCTACTTTTACTGAAGTAATAAATTTACCAAATTTTGCTACTTTTACTCAGTTACATCTGATGTTTGCAGTTAAAAGTAAAAGTGGAAGCAAGATGTAAATGACAATTTTTGATTGATGGCCGCGGACGAAGACAGTTGTCCACAAAGTTGTAAAAACATGATCTTTTAATGTTCTACAGAAAACCCATCAGGTCCTGGTGCCATACCCCTGTAAAGGGATTTAATCACCCGCTGAATCTCTTTTGCTCGGAGAGATGCATTAAGCTGGGCCTGAGCCTCAGAGGAAAGTTGCAGCAAACCGGAATCCTCTAGGTAATCCAGAATAGATTGACCAGACAGTAACTCAGGTGTCAAATATAAGGAGGAATAGGATTCATAAAAGAGATTGGCAATATTGGCCAAATGGTGGACTTGTGTGCCATTGAGGGCAAGCAGAGATGGGATAAAACGATTACATGCCCATGTACTGTAGTATGTTTTATGTCTGTTTTAATTGCTACTGTGGATGTTAGATATGTAAGATGCCTAGAACATTTTCTGATAGTTCGGCATAGAAATTTTGAAATAAATAAACAATTTCACTACAGTCCACAATATCAAGGGAGATCTAGTAAAGATTATTATCAAGAAAATCAGTTTTACAACCCCCACCCCCCCAAAAAGATAAAAACATAGCTGAAGCCACTAACCCATAGCTATACAGTATGTCATGAAAAGTAAAAACTGTTGAAATTTCTAACCGTTTAGATGCCAGAAAAGAAGACAGTTGTGAGGGAAGGAAACAATATATACTTGACTGATCTATACTTAATAACACATTTGCAGGGAAACTTTAAAAAGAAAATTACCCCAACTGAAAAGAGATTATACCTTTTAGAGCAACTCATAGGCATCCAGTCCTACTTAACAGCATCATCTGATCCAAATATGCAAAAGGTGTGGAAATCTGAAAGTAGACCTTCCGGAATCCGTTTCCATCATTAAACTTGGATAGGCATTCTGATCAGTAGAAAGAATGAGTTAGAATCCACCAGCATATATGGGGAAGAAAGCAACAGAATTGGCAAAACTGGATATTCAATGTTGGGCTGTATCCAGCGACCGGTATTGAATATCCGGGTTTACTTTGGCTGCTAAAAAGTGGATTGGCTATGCTGATATTCATTTCTAACTCTCTAGCGGTAAATATGGGCCCACTATTTAAGTGGCCTGTTTTGACCGCTCAGCATAGCCAGTTATGTGCTGAATATCCGTGCCTAACTGGCTGTGTTGCACAATATAACCAGTTAGTGGCTACCTGCTAACTGGGATATTCAGCGGGAGATAACCGGTTATCTCCTGCTGAATATCTGTGGTTAGGCGCTTAAGTTCTATTTAACCTGCTAGGAGCCATTCTGGCCAGTTAAATAGTTTTGAATATCGGTGGAAGTAGATTTTTAGTAGGTTTTGGATGGCTCATACTTGCCACCACAAGTGTAACAGTTAGAGTGGGATATGGGCCTCGGTTCTCTTCTCGATAGTGCACTGCGCGTATCACTAGGCTACTCCAGGGACCTGCTTGCTACTCTAATAGGGCTGGCCATAACATCTGAAGCTGTCATAGAGGCTGATATTTACTGTTTCTTTCACATCTTTGGAGGGTGGGAGGGAGTCAGTGACCACTGGGGGCGTAAGGGGGGTCATTTAAGGCACCTTTTGTGACTTAGTTGTGATTGAAACAGGTCTAGACCAAAATGTCATTTTTAGCCCTGGACATTTTCCTTTGTTTCATTATAGCAGAAAAAACATCCAAGATTTGGGAACACCCCAATCCTACCCTCCAACACGCCTCCAACATGCCCCCTTGTGATTTGAATGTATTACATATGAACTGCATAGAAAAATGTCTTTAAAATGTTTTTCAAAAACATCGATTTGGACCTTTTGGCAAAGAAAAAAGCATCCATCTGTTGCTTTGTGCCATTTTCTTTTAGATGTTTTGTTTCGAAAATGACCTTTTATTTGTCCTTGTCTAATGTAAGCCTTGTCTTAAAAGATTATTCCCCTTCATGGGAAGTTAATCACTAAATATTTTAAGGTGTATCATTTTGTGATGGCTGGACTATTGTTTTTCAAAGCAAAACATGAAAATAGAAGTGAAAGTTATTTGTATGTTAAAGAATAACAGTGTTGGTTAGAATCGCACTCTATCTGTGTGAATCGCTGAAATAATGTGGTTCAAATGTAATTTGAAGTTCATTATTAAGTAAATATTTCAATTTTTACTTACAAATTGCATTTCAGAGGTAGTCTACTGGCTGCCTCAAAGCTCCCATCCGATTTGCCCTGTTTGCCCCTTGTCAGTAGCAATTGAAGCTCAAATTTCTCTTTCTTGTCATTTTGCTGGTTCTCCTAACCCCCTCCCCCCTTCCCCTTCACTTAGCCCTCTCTCTCTTCTCTGTATCCAGCTGCAATGTCCTTCCACTAACGTCCTTCAGGCTCTTTTCCTGCTTTCTCCTTCTCTTGGCTGCCTCTAACTGTCAAATCTCCCCCTCAAACTCCTACCCTTCTAACTTTTCTAGTCCCTTGAATGTAGTTGTTGGGGGTGGTGCTCAGCCCCTCCCTCTTCCTGAGCTTTGCTCAGGGATTCCCTTTTGTACTTAGAGTTCTTTTTCATTCTTTTGTCAGTCTTTTTATTGGCAGCCTCTCATCTCACTGCCAGTTGGATAGTCCATCTTTTCTTCATTTTGGATGTATATTCTGTACATTCCATCGTAGGTAGCATCACTTTTTATTTCAATAACCAAATACATTTTTAAAATGCAGCATAGCTTGTTCTGAAATATACAGTTGAAGTTTGGATGAATGAGGCTTTGTCTGGTTTGGTTTAGATTGGGGTTACAGATGAAATGTGATGCAGATTGAGGGTTTTCTCTTTTGGAACAGCAACGTCATCTTAACTTTCAGTTCTTGGTTAGCAGAAAGGCTTGCCAACTGGGGCTACAACTCACAACCATGTGATACTGTATATCTTGTATGCACTCATTTGGTTTTTAAGAGTTGTAGTAACTGGAGGTGTCTGTGAAATGCAAGATCACTGATTTAAGGGACAACAGCAGTAAAAATTACCAATTACAGGTCTAAATTGAGGGAAACCAGAGGTAAAAAAAAAAAATAAATGCCTGATCTCTGCAACACAACAAAACTAAAATACGTAATGGACATAACACAACTCTTCCGTTGTACGATTCCCTTATGTGGCTGTACCACAACATCACTTTGTATTTGTTTACACCGGAGTCTGTAAACGCCTCTCCGGTACTATGTAAGCCACATTGAGCCTACAAATAGGTGGGAAAATGTGGGATACAAATGAAAAAACAACAACAAAAAAACTAGTTTCCTGCATTATGGAATTCCCATGCTACCAGTGACTATGATGCTGCTCGGGAGATGGTCAGCCCACAGGTAGAAAGGAACGTTAATCATCAAACAGTTTGGCTAATGCAAAGCTTTATCCTCGGTTGTGATGGGAGTCCTGGTCTTTTGTGATGGGAATCCTGGTCTGTGACCCCAGGCCAGTGGATTTTCAGTAGTTGAGTCTTATGCTCCCTATCTGATGTTATATTCTGTGTTTGTAACAATGTACCCTGTTGCTACCACCTTGGTTTCTCCTTATGTATGTCTGTTGCTGTTTCTCTTGATGGTAGGCCTCCTCTCAGGATCTGCTTGACAAGCTGATCTGTTTCAGCCTTGATAGATACGGTCGGTTGGTACCTGAACGCTGAAGCATCATGTGATTATCTGCCTGTTTCCCTTGGGGATGGCCGAGTGTTCTTTTGTTTACCTTATGAATAATTGAAATGGCTTCTTGCTGTCTCTCTCTTTATGTGCTGAGAAGAATAGAAAACACATTTTTTTTTCACTTGAGAAAAGAATGAAAGGTCCAGCTGTAATATAATGCCAGCTCGGAAAAATAACATTTCTAATTAGTACCTGAGCAACTGGCAGAAATGAGCCTTTGCTGCATGTTGTTTGTTAACTTGATGTTGTATATACTTTTACAAAATGGTTTGCTCGTGAGCAAGCATAATGTAGGAGATTTGGAGGTTGTTGCTTCGTCATGAAAAGTAGAGACTTTAATGACCTTGAGAGAGGTTCCTAGTGGTCCTGACCAGGATTTGTTTCTACTTGTTCTAGTTCAGTTCTGCTTATGCTCTACCCCATGTTTTGAGGATAGTGCTACCAAGCTGCTGGTGGTCAACATTTCAGGCTGTACAAAGCAGACTAAAGAAAGTAGGCAAGCATGTACCCTGACTGACCTCCATTTTTTTTGTTTCCAGTCTGGTTTGTTGGTCCTGATTTGTCAAAATGCACACAGAGATTCTACAGAGGTGACATGCCATTTAGGACATACCTGACTCTAGACTGATTCATCCAAAATGAACTTTTAATTTCAACTTTTCTCCTTCTCCTAGGAGTTGAAAACATTGGCATGCATTTGGAAAAGACTTTTACATGTGCTGTCTCTGGGAACTTTTCTGAGTTTATAGATGTTCTTGGACGATCAAAATTAAGGGGACCATGCAGCTCAGTGTTGGTGGTGGGGGGTGTGGAGTGAAACTAACTTGAATGAGTTGTGGTTTCACCCCATTGAAAGCAAGGAGTTGTAGCTATTTTTCTGTTCAAGTTTCTTCCAAGGCACACCTACGTTCATGAAAATCTGTGGCACACCAGCTTCCATGGAGCAAGCAGGGCAGACGGGTGGGGGGTGAAAAAGAACCAGGAAAATACGGAAAATCTCCAGTCTCTGCAAACGTTTAGGGAAAAATGGACCTATCATAATGGAGTAGCTTTCAGTTGCTTTTGAAATTAACATATGGCCATGTCAAGAGTGGAGGCTCCAGTGGCTCCCCTATTTATTATTGTTAATAATTATAATAATCTTAATAATAAAATTATAGTACTACTGGTTGCACACATTGCTGTACAATACTGCTAAGTATTCAGGTACAATATGTACCTTCCCCATTTAAGTGGGTGTCTGAGACAATGGGAGTTAATGACTTGCTCAAGGTCACAAGGAGTGGCAATGGAAGAAGCAGGCCTGGGAACCAAGGCACCCCTGGTTCTCAGCCCATTACTCTAACCATTGGGCCATTTCTCCTATGCTGCCAGCTGTAAACAGATATGTATTGTAAGCAATGTCTTGTAAGGCTGTACGTTCTTGTTCATTTTTGACATTCTTCTGTTTAGAAAATACAATTCAAAATGCAGTAAAGTAGGAGTTTGTTTTGCTGATCTAAATATCATACTTCACACCGAAAGATCTTGATTGCAATGGTCCTTCACTCTTTTGTCATTGCAAACCCACATTAGCTCTGGTTCCAAATATTGCCTTAAATAGAGTCCTTCTGTGTCCAGTCACACTAGTTGACCTGATATGAATATTCTTGGATAAAGAATCGAGCAACTTCTGATGTATAAACTGAATTTGAAGCAAAATTCTAAACATGCCGAATACAGAGCTGCTGAAACAACTCTGGGATAATATTATTTGAAGCTACAGCTTGTGATGTAGGTCTGTCTTTTATAGGAAGTCCACATCCATCTAGCAGGGAAGGTCAGTTGTCCAAGCAACCAGTTGGATAAGTTCAGAGCTATATAGTAGTTAGGGATAATCTCCCCCCCTCAAAAAAAAATTGATAACCTTAGTGTGAAAAGGAGAGATGCATGGAAAGCAAAGCAAAATGATTTTGGACGCTGATTGCAAGTCACAGTGTTCTCTGAACAAACAAGCTAGCTTGCCCTAACCTTACTAATATATGATAATTTGATATTCATTTATGTCCTATGAAGAAAACGGTGACGTATATTTATTTCTGATCAGTGCTCAAGGTACAAGCATTTTTAATTTCCTCCTTCTACTCTTCTTTGTTTTGAAGATTCTACCTTTCTCTTGAGGTTGTCTCTGTGTGATAAGTTCCTCTCTGGTGTTCCACTAACATCTCCAGATGGGTGGATGAAGTTTTACTAGAAAAGTCCCACATGAAAGCTCAGGACAAGAAGATTGCGACAGAGAATGCCCACCATTATAAACTCTCTGAATGAGGATAATCCAGCCCAGGGTTTTGAACCTGTCCTGGTAGAAGAAAGGTTTGGCGTGGTACAGTAGGGAACATGTTACCCAGGTGTAGGAAATTAAAATTGGGGATGTCTAAATGCCCTAGATATGAGATAAAATGGTAAATTGCTCTTCAGAAGCAAGATTCTGTTCCTGAGACTGTGGAACTTATTTTGTGGAAACATCCAAGTTATGGTTTGTGGTTGAATGGATGCTTCCACAAAATGAGTTCCACAGTGATTGAATGGTTCTCCTAATTTTTCAGCTGCTGGAATGATTATTTTTTCTGCTGCCAACCGATGCTGGTACCACAGAGACTATCCACTTTTTCAGCCATAACGAACCTTTGGAAACTGTTTATTATTGTATGGTATTCTGCACTCACCCTTTATCTTATTTATTGGGATTTATTTAACCGCCTTTATGAAGAGATTCATCCAAGGCAGTGTACAGGAGTTACAGTTTAACATAAAACTTACAATTTTGTTACCAGCATAACAATAGTAAAATAACCAAGAATGAACATAAACACAGTAAGAGGGTCTTTTACTAAAGATTAGCTCGAGTTATCTGCAGCAGAGCCCATAGGAATAAAATGGGCTCTACTGCAGATAACTCGAGCTAATCTTTAGTAAAAGACCCTCTAAATGAGGTAAACTTGGAAAACAGTAAATTGAAACCTAATAATAGAACTACTGTGAAACAGTATCTAAAATATACACATTTTAACATCACTGGAATTTAAATACCAGAGATATAATACAATGTTAGCATAATATCAATGAGTCTTGCTTTTTTACAAAGACATGAGTAAATGGAT
Source organism: Microcaecilia unicolor (assembly GCF_901765095.1). Classification (NCBI taxonomy): domain Eukaryota; kingdom Metazoa; phylum Chordata; class Amphibia; order Gymnophiona; family Siphonopidae; genus Microcaecilia; species Microcaecilia unicolor. The sequence goes on along the minus strand of NC_044034.1, from coordinate 279,984,740 downwards.
TAAAAGGCCAAAGTATTTTTGAGAGGTTTAGATTCAGCAGTAAATGCCATCATTTGTCATTCTTAGATCCGTCCTACTCCATACACAGGAGCTTTTAGTGCTAATTGCACGCACAAGGTTATGGGCTCGAGGGACATTTGACCAAGTTAGATGTTCATTATGATCCATAGTGTTTTATTATTGGCAATGTACAACACAGCTCCTCCATTTTATTTTCTTATAAATGAATTGGAAACGTTGCCACTTTTGAATTTCAAACACATTTTTCTATAAGGAACTTGGAAGCTCAGTCTAAAAATATTTAAAGCTCATGTTCAGGATAGTTAAGAGAGCTGCTCAGTACGCCATACTAATACCGGATAACAGAGCTGTTTAACCTGCTAGGTCATTCCATATTAAATATGTCTCCTCTATGTGAAAGAAACGAGGGCAGGAAAAGCCTATTTTCATCTTAATTTTGAGAATTAAAATAAGGTAAGCATTTATCCTTTCTGTAGACTGCTATTAAGATATACAGCCTCAGAGTTCAAAAGCTAACTAAAACATATACTGCGGAGTTGAAAAGCTGAAGTTATTTGCCTGTCAAATACTGTTCCAAGAATAACATTAGCAACTCTGTACTTACTGTGTGGCCAATAGAGCACTTGATGAAGTAACCAGAAGAATGTTTGGAAAATCAGTCCACGGAGGCTGCTTGTGTCACATTTCTCATTCGTGTCTGTCTGTGAAAGCCTGGCTGGCCTACAGGTTAGGTGCTGGGTTAGTTAACCCTAAGGTTGTAGGTTCAAGTCCCACAGTCTCCAATTGATGTGAAGCAGGTAGTTTGGACAAATGAAACTCGGGTATACATATAAAGTATCACATACCATGTAAAATGAGTTTATCTTGTTGGGCAGACTGGATGGGCTGTAAGGGTCTTTATCTGCTGTTATTTACTATGTTAAGTTTTCCAAACACACGTGGCTAACCTATGGCAGTCTGCAAATCGATCTAAGCCATTCAGTCAATATGAACGTGACTTTTCAATACAGTAAAGAAATTCCAGAGCATGAATATACATGAGAGATTTGAATACACTAAGGACATTCCAGAACAGGGAAATGCATGAGAGATTCCGTATAATGTAGGTAGTGTGCATGCTAATTGATCTCATGCATATTCATTAGAGGTGGTGGAGACTAGGATTGTATATGAATTTAAGAGAGCATGGGACAAGAATAGAGGATCTCTAAGGGAGAGGAAAGGATTATAGCCTGAGTAATTGGTATGGATGGGCTGACTGGATAGATCATAAGATCTTTTTCTACTGTCATTTAATATCTTAGGATATGCTGAAGATCCTATTTGCAGACCTTGATAAGTCTGTTCTAGAACATTTGATGCCCAGTGACTAATAAATTCATCAGATTTTGCACATTTCTTCCTAAAATTACTGTTAGCCATATTAAACTTGAGTATGTTCCGGATAATGTGGGGTATAAATGTCAAAAATAAATAAATAAAGATTAGTAGTTAGATCAACAGGCTGGGGACTGGGGAAACCAGGGTTCCAATCCCGCTTCCCTCACTGACACTCCTTGTGATCTGATATCTCCCATTGGCTCAGGTACCCTCTTATATTGTAGGTTCTTTGAAGGAGGGACCTGTGACTGGATTCTGATAATGCTGAAAGCCTGTTTGCACACTATTTGCAAAGGTTGTCTAAAGAGCCAGAACTTGATTTATGATCATCTATATGAGGTTGAATAGGGGCAGAAGAGTAGCCTAATGATTAGGACAGTGGGCTTGGGAACTGCAGGGCCCAGGTTAAAACTCCACAGAAGCTCCTTCTGGCCTTGGGCAAATTACTTACCCCTCCACTCGAATTGCCTTGGATCTGATGCTGGACTTGTTCTGGCAGCACTGCCAGTCCAGGTCATGACCTCTGCTGTGTTAGGCAGCAGCCATATAATGGTGACTCACACTGTCAAGAGAAGGCAATGACAAACCACTTCCATATCATGTCAAGAAAACTACAAAGGGGGTGTCTCTTATTGTGTGGTCTCTAGGAATTGGTTTGATTCAAGACACATCTGGATCTGGAGGTTGTATAGTGACTTTGATCTGTGGAATATGTTTAGATAGCCTATTCCTATGGCCTTCACACTAAGTTCCAAAAGATAGAAAGTGTGTTGAAAGTAACAGTACAGACAATTTTTTGTTTACTGATTTCCATTTATTTAAAGTAAAGCTAAGTGATGGAAAGAGCAGATATTATACTTCATGAGTCTTTTGGCATGGGGGGGTGGGGGTGGTGGTGGTGGTGATTGTGATCGGCTGATCATGTGGAAACCAAAAGACTCCTAATTCCCTCTGCCAGTGGAAAAGGTAGTGAGTCAGCCGGATTGAATACCTTCTCATGCACACACAGAGGCATGCTCTCTTGGATCACATTTGGGTTGGTTTCAGATTGTATAAAACCAGCTTTCCTCTATTGTATAGGACTTGAATTAGCTTACAAACACTGACTCAGTTTTATACAGAACATGAAGTAGTATGACAGTGATGCAGGAGGATAGTCCAGCTGAGCAAAATTCTTCATCTTGCTGGCCTTCATTTCCACAGCATCTGGGTGATACTGCACCTTAGAAATGGGACAACCAATACGTTTAATCAATAAGCCAAGCTAGAGCCAAACACAACCAAGCTAGTTTAATTAACACAGAAGCTTCTCTTTAGAGAATTGGCTCATTTGTTGCTTCAGGTATCACAGGTATGGTTGGGCAGATTAGAACATCTTGAATGGCATTAATATTTGTTTATAGTTGTAGTAGTTAGATGCATTACTCCTACTGTTTACTGCATGCTTTGAGTGATTTCATCGGTGTGTATGTGTATGCTCCTGGGAATAAGAAATGCCTATGCTGTTAACCCTTTGGAACGTATGAAAATTTCATAGCAATGACACATAAGTATATTGTTGGACATAAAAGGATTAACATCTACAAGTGGAGTCTTGTAGATTCTCATCTGCAGGTTTTTCATCACCGTAGGTGTTTTGGGCAAGATTATGGGAACATTTCATAATTGCATGTCATGGGCGTGAACTGGGCATGAAAATGATTTGTAACTCCACACAAGAAGTCCGAGGGTGAAAGGGTTATTAATAAAGTTTGAATTGATTTACAAGTCCTGTGCCTGCTGCATTATTCATGAGTTCAGCTAAGATATAAATCTTATTTTCCTCTCTCCTTTAATCCCAGTGGCTGCTTGTATGGTGGACGGGTCAATGATGGGAAGGGCAATGGAGGAAGAAGGGTGGGGTGGAGTCCTAGGTGGATATGTTGGGGATTGGAGAGGTTGGGAGATGTGGTGTTAGCTGGACTGTGCCTCTTTTGAACCATTTGCCTTTGGACTTTAAATATGAAGGGCTGTTATTTGTAATTTCAAAAGTTAGTGAAGGCTTGATTACTTGAGCATGTGTTTGGGCTGTGATCTGTAAATAGATTATAAAAGATATACTGAGAGTGGGGTGGGGAGTGTAAGGGGTCTTTGGATGAAAGTTAGAAAATGTGCACTACCATGATGGGGTCTTGGGACAGAGATTTGTTGTTTTTGTGAATTTTATATCATGATTTAAATTGTAAACTGCATTTATACAAATTTGGGGTATTAAGTTTTGTAAATGAGTAAACCGTATTGTAACCAGGGGTTAAGAAAAATAAGAGAAAAATAAATAATACTTACCTGGAGGGGCTCAGGAGATCCGGGAGGTTGCTGTCTGGGGCCCATTGTGGGGTCTGGAGTAGCAGGTGGCGAGGTTTGGTTTTTTTTATTAAAGAAAAAAAGAAGAGAGGAATTCCCGGCGGTGTGGGACCGTGGGGGACGCTGCTTGAGGCAGCATCGATGTTTTTCGGAGCCCGGGGACGGTGGGACACGTCCCCGGGTGCAGAAGGAAGCAGCTGGGTTTATTCACCCCGTTTCGGGGTCGAATGGGGCCGGTTATGGCTTTGGCGCTAGGCGCTAAAGTGAAGGGGAGCACTGCAAAGAGTCAGCGGGGTTTTTTTAGATGGCCGGCGATTAGCAGACGTTGGCGCGAGTGTGCATGAGGCGGCGCGCCTCATGCACGAATCGCGAACGCGCGTCTTCGCGTGTAGGCCGAAGCCGGGGCCTAAATTTTGGGCCGGCTTCGGAGCTTTTTTATTTTTGGCTCCGATTTTGAACACGGACGTCGAGGACCAGAACGGAGGGGAGCGGAAACGTGAGGGGAAAATCAGGAATCAGGTAAGGAGGTTTTGTTTTAAAATTTTAATTAGTTTATTTTAAAATTAGGAAAATACGGTTTTTTATTTTTAAAAAATCAGGATTTTGTTTAATTTAAATTCTGTTTTCAGTTTTGGGGTCGGGGGATTTTTTGGGATTTTTTGGGTGATTTAGTTTTTGAATTTTTATATTTTTGAGGGGTGTTTTGGGAAGGGGCTGATTTTATGAGGTCAGGAAAGAGTTAATTTAATTTATTCGACGGGGTATGTGAAGGAAGGGTTAATTTAATTTTTGATTGGGTTTTTAGGGAATTTGGGATTTTTAAAAAGGGATTTAAGTGGAATAAGGGTAGGCGGATAGTAAAAAGGGGTATTTTTAAATTTTAAAAACATGATTTGATAGGGGACGGGAAGTTTTATTAGTGTGGAAATTTTGGTGTAAATTAATTAAGGTTAAGAGGGGATTTAGATTAATGAAAGAATTTTCCATTAATTCCTATGGGGTTTAACTAAACAAAATGGAGATTTAGCACTGCTGGCCAACATTCCGTTGGTCAGCAGTGAATCTTGGAATCTTGGAAGTGGTGACGGATTGGCTCAGGGTCTTCGGAACTGCCAGCGGAAGTTCCGTAACCTAGGATACGGAGTCGCTGGCAGTTATCAGAAGGAGTTGGGAGTGCGGTGAGTGTGGATGTGTGTAGGAGAGGTTGGTGCTATTGGAGAGAAAGGAGGATAATTGAGAAAATAGGGGAATAAGGGAGGATTTTTTGGAAAGGAGTATAAAGTAAGGGAATGAAAGAGGGGAAGGAGTGATTGTCTTATTATTTAGGAATAAAGTTTTTTTTAATAGTTAATAGAAATAGGGATTACAATTTCATTAGTGATTAATTGGGTTCAGAAGGGGTGAGAGGAGTGTTAGTGGGTGTTTCGGGGAAGGGATTATATTATATTATTAAAAGATAAGAAATAGTAATAAGGATAGAAATAAGAGTGTAAGTGTCTTGTGTGGTTGGGTTCCGGTACCGCTGAAGGCACTCCTTCAGTAGCACAGGGAATGCAAAATAAAAGCTTAGGCTTCAAAGAAAGGGTGATTGTATTATTTTAATTTTGAGTTAGCGCTGGCCACAGTGTGATAATTAAAATCTCACCAAGAAACAGGGAAAATTTAAACGCAGACAGGCAGCTAGGGTTTTGCTCCCTTTTATGTTTATTAAGAGAGGTGAAGGGAGAAGTTAAACCTGCGAAGAATTCTGACAGCCGTGTGTGAAGAAGGAGTTTAAGGGCCCCGACGCAAGAAAGAATACGAGGAACGATTTGGAAGTGAAGCTTCAGCTAAGTGACAGTGACACAAATAAAATAAAAGAAAGAACTCATACTTACCTGAGAAGGGACAGAAACACTTGGAAATCCTGAGAGAGATAAAAAGGAAACACAAAGAATCAATTCATTTTTTAGTAGTAAAATTCTATAAATTGAATCTGGGGTATACTATAAGAAATAGATAAAAATCAAATACTTATCTGATATCTTTAGTGAAAGTCGTTGCTGATAAGGAGGTTCTGTAAACAAAGGGAAAGGTAATTACTATATTATAGGTAGTGTTTGTCTAGAATGAAAATACATTAAAATGTTAACCATTAGAAAGGTTGAGTAATACAAATGGTACCATTATAGGACAAAAGAATTTACAAGTTTTATTTGTTCACATTTTGTACTTAAATAAACATTGTTTGGTTTGCTTTAAAAGTCTGGTGTCCTTTCAGTTCAAGAATTATCCAAATTTAGTTTTTATTCCTCTCCTGTTCTTTGAGAACAGGAGACGAGGTTAGTGTATTTGATACCCCTCTCCCTGTGTGGCCAAAGAGTCCTGAGCGTGGTCATGACTACAAATAACTAACACTCAGAGACACTATAGCTGCCATCGCAGGCCTTATCAGGGAGGGTCGGTAACAGTATGTTAAGTGTAACCTGACAGTCAACATTGGTCCTGTAGTGTCTATTTGGCTAAGGTTATCATTGCTGTTAAGTGCCGTCATTGATATGAAGGTCAACAGTTATGGTGATCCAGTTCTTTGTGATCAGCTTTCCTCTGTTTCACTGATATGTTCAGAACTTAACTATTTTAAGAACTTGCAGAACTGAACTTGGGATGGCAACATGTTTGGGCTTGGTAGTGGCATGTGTTATCATCCCAGTACAGATACTATTCATGAACTTGGTTTCAAAAAGTGTTAAATGTCAAATTTGTTGTTGCACATTGACACATCGTTGCAGTATAGTAAATAGGCCTCAAAATATAGCACCATGCAAAACTCTTCACACCTTTGTACATTTTTCACATAGGGGTCCTTTTACCAAGCTGCGGTAAGAGGAGGCCTGTGCTTGCATCAGCACGTGTTTTTGATGCGCGCTGAGGCCCCCTTTTACTTCAGTGGGTAAAAGGCTGTCTTTTTAAAAAAAAAAAAGAAATGGCCATGTGGTAAATGAACCACTTGCCATGTGGCCATTTCAGAGGGGGGGGGGGGGAGCACTTACCGCCACCCATTGAGGTGGTGGTAAGGGCTCCCGCACTATCCTAGCAGTAACTGGGCAGTGTGCAGCACTTCCCGACTACTGCTTGGTAAATACCGACATTACAAAAAAAAAATTTTTATAGCGCCAAATGTTGCGCGTGCTGGGGTTGGGAACTACTGCTGGGCTGGAAGCGATAAGATCCTTATAGTGAGGTATGTCTTTGGTATATGGTATGGTATGTGATGTTGGTATTTTTTTATGATTGTTTTTATTGTGATCCACCTAGTTTTAGGTGTAATATAAATGGAGGAGAAATAAATTAAGTTGTTACGCTTAATGTATACTAACCTGCATCACTTTTTGTACTGTTAATCACAACAAGTTGTTAGCCACATTGAACCTGATTTATTGGGATAATATGGGATATAAATGAAATAAATAAATAAATTCTGCTGTCTAAAAGAATACAGTTTAAGGACTGATCTGCATAACATACTCAACTTTTTCAATGAGAGAGAGCAATTCTGAGTAAGAAATCAAAGCCTTAATTATAGAAATCTTCACACTCAGTGACCCAATACTTGTTGAAGCTCCTTCAGTATCACTAACAGCCTTGAGTTGTTGAGGATAAGTGTCTACAACCTTGCACAGTGCAGTTTTTGCCCATTTTTCTTGTCAAAATAGCTCAAATCTTTCAAGTTGGCTAGAGATGGTAGACTGCAGTCTTCTAGTTATCTCAGATTTTCTATTGGATTTAGTTCTGGGCTTTGTGCTTAGGATCAGTTTTTTGCTGAATGGTGAATCTTTTCTCCCCTTGGGAGATGCTAAAAAATTACCTCAGAGAAATTCTAGAGATAGAAGATAAAGATATGCCACCCTTTTCACAGGTTTTTTTATATACCTGTGAAGGGTTTGGATCCTTTACAAAGGAATAATATTCAGAATGTGCAACCATTGGATGTTTCTGCCTTTCTTGAAATGTCGGATTCAGAACAGATAACACCAACTACTATGTTGGCCACAGTAGCGTTACCTTCAGACAAGATCTGGATTTTAAAGAAATTTTTTCAGAATAAAGAAAAAACCTTTCGTGGTTTGCAAACTTGTGTTTTTCCAGATCTAGCGAGGGAAACGCAAAGGCGACGACAAAAGTTTTTACAGATGAGACAGGAGACACTTCAACTTGGCGCAACTTTTTACCTTAAATATCCTTGCAAATGTTTAATCTCCTATCAAGCCGTGAAATATGTTTATTTTGATCCTGACCAATTGTCATCTTTTTTAACATTTAAGAGAGCTCCTAGTTAAAAGTTGAATAGAAACTCGTCTGTATCTCAAAATTTGATATATAAAGTTTATTACCTGTTTTCTCCTATTTAGGAATCTTGGACTCCTGTTGTGGACTTTAAATGAAGCTATAATATTTAATTTGTGTTATGAATAATATCTTTAGATTTAATTGTAATAGTGGATTTTTCTTTACAAGTTTATACTTGTTTACTATGTATAAAAACGATAAATAAAATATTTTTAAAAAAAAGGTGAATCTTTTATCTCTAATCCGAGTTCTACCGAGCTCTATGAAAGGCTTTTTCAGGATTTGCCTGTACTTTGCACCATCCATCTTTCCCTCAATCTTTACAGACCTCCCTATTTCTGCTGCTACAAAAACATCCACAACTATCTAATGCTGACATTACTATGCAGTACTGTAGAAATAGTGATAGCCAGTATTAATACTTTGCCATGTGTATTGATAGCATTGACCCAAAAAGTTCCTCTCTGGTTTTATCAGATTACAAAACCTCCCACATACATGTTCCCTGAAGGATTGATGCAGAAAGCTACCGCATGCAGAAGCATGCAGTTAACAGAAGTATATTATTCACAACGCAGTAAGGGGTTCTTCGCTGCAGTTAACTCATGTGGCACATAAGTGCACAGTATATTAAAATGCATGGTAATATAAGGCCTTTAGCTATTCTACTGCAATGCACAGGGGATTTTAACATGCTCACAATACGAGAAATTCACTGCCAGGTCTGACGCAGTGTAGAAGGGATAGCAGAGAGGATATATTGCCAGGTATTTTTCCTTTCTGTGACCAGGCCATGTGCCTGCAGCTCCAAAAGACAGAATGGGAGATTTGTGTGCATTCGAAGAAACTGAAAGTACCAGCATAAATTTGCACATGCTGTCCTGCATAAATATAAGCCTTGCAAAAATAGTGTGTGCTGGAAATTTGTGCAAGGCTAATATTTATGTAATCCCCCATTATAATGGGGATTACTAAAGATCATGAAGTTCCTGGGTAATTTGCAGAGGGAAATGTTTCTGGTTGTTAAATGACAGTAGGGGAGGAGTTGGGAGTTAATAAATGTTAGTGTTGGACTTTAAACAGGTCTTTGGTTGCCTCTACCCCCCCCCCCCCCCCCCCCCCCCCCCGCCAGGACCTGTGGGAAGAAGGGGGTGTCTTGGAAAAGGGAAGAGCCTGTTCAAGGCCAGAGGGTGCAGCTCAGGGAAGTGCATCTTTGGAAGTAAGGACAGACTGGGAGGTCTGAGCCTGCAGGAATTTGCTTGTGACAACCAATGCTACAAGCACAGCCTTTGATTGTTCAGCCCGAAGGAATGGGTAATGGAAGGAGGAGCTGTAAATATTTGCATACTGTAAGACTATAAATTGCAATTAAGAAGATACACCATATCCCTAAATTGGCGTTAGATTTATATTTTGCATCCACTACCAAGTTGGATTACATTTTACTGGGTTTGTTTCAAAGAAGATTCAAACTGCCTGTTGCAGAGTTCAGTAAAGTTGTTATTGCATAAAATACAAATCCTTGATGTGGAGAGTATTCTTGGAAGTGAGAGTGAAGTGCTTGCTTCTGGACTGATCAAGAGTACTCAGGTAAAGTCCAACTTAACATCCTATAGCCTACCAGTGTTAAGTCTGGCCCTGGCCTGTGCCCAGCTCAGTGTGTATGAAGAAACTATTAACTGCAACTATTTGCAAAACTATTAACTTTTGTGGCCTGGATCAAGGGTGCCTGACCCTGAGAGCTACTCGGTGCCCAGGATGCTGTTGAGGGAGTGTGAGACCCAGGTTATATTTATGCGCAAATTAATATATGCAGATGTGTGCTGGTATTTTTGTTTTGTTTAGGCATACTCCCTTACTGTAGAACTTTTATGCACATGTGTCTGGCAGGTTTTTCCTTAGCGTACGAATTCTGTGTGCTTCACATTTGCATATGATTTGTTTACTGCATTGCTGCAAAATTTTCATTACATCTCATGGTAGAAGCCACACACTCAGCCATCGGCTCATGGCTGTATTGCAAGGCTTCTGCATCGACTCCTGAGTATTTTGTTGCAAACATTCTGCGGTACCTCATATGGCTTTTTTTTGTAGTGTCTTCCTTCTACTACCCTCCCCATGCAGACCATGTTTGTAGAGTAATTTCAAAATTGTTGAAATGTCAAGATTTTCTCCAGTTTCGGCTAAAGACCTCTGCAGTTCTTTTCAATCAATCTAAGGCCTCATAGTGACATTCCTCAGCAGTTTTCTTAACCCACTGCTGCAGACTGGAAGGACAGCTGGATCAAATTAGTGTTTCGTGGTTTCAAATTATTTCACTTTACATTGATGGATCTGGCAGACCCCAGAGAATATTCAAATACATTGAAATTTTCTTAGTCTTCCCCCACTCTGTATCTTTTAATAACTTTATCCCGTGTTCTTTTGGCATGTCCTTGGAAAGCCTATTTAGGCCTTTGTGTCAGCTTTTGTGTTTTACAAACTACAATATCTGTCTGCGCCTTTAATAAAATAGGCCACCAGAAAGTTGCCTCACAAAGATACAGCAGTTCCAAAGTAGAAATAACTTTGTAAGTATGTATGTGTGTCTTTTGTATGACAGAAGCCTCCAACAAAAAGGAAGTGAAGTGCAAACCGGTCACCAAAACAGTAATATTACACTGTGTTCAGTCTTACATACTTCAAAAGGTTATATATGTTTATATGTGAAAAATATATTAAATTTCATTGTATCCCCTGAGAAGCTAAGTACAATTTAAATGAAATTGTTTTGGGACCATGTTAATTAAAAATAAAGTTTGAGTGAAAGTATGGAGGTTGGAAGGTTTTTATGCCTTTGATGGATATATGAATGTGTAGAAAAGCATAAAGGCACCCGTCAGAAGTCTGAGGCTTTTCCTTCTTATTTTTCCTATATGAACATATGTAACTTTTTGGAGTATGTAAGACTGAGCACAGTGTTTACAGTGAAGTATTACTGTTTTGGTGATTTGTATTTTGTGTGATACACGCTAGATTTAGGTGACAAGAATACATGTAAATGCTGGTATTCTGTCATTTGCGTGCATATGTGAACCCATCTGTAATTATGTGACTGTATTCGACTACACAAGCTTTGCAGGTGGGTGTTCCCATAGACACAAACTTTGCAGTTAGGCGTCCCCCTAATTCTATAACACTTGCCAAAAATTACGTGCAAAAATTTGGGCTTGTGTCCAATTTGAGTAATGAGCTAATTAGTGCCAACAATTGGCTTTTGAACAATTATTGGCACTAATTATTTTATACTGTGTATGTAAATAAGGTATATCTGATGTATATGTCCTTTATCTATGTTTTATATTATTTATAGGTGTGTGTTGATTAAAACTATGTACATTCTGCCTCTGATGCAGGCATTATGATGCCAAAAACGTGTTGGGTGTTTTATTACCATCTAAAGTCTGGACTGTATTGACATTTGTAAATTGGATTATTCAAGTTGCCAGTCCTTGAATGTTATTTTGAATATATACTGTGCAGTGGAAAGTGCGTTTTTGGACTGAATGATGATTAGAATCGGTGGTACATTGGGATATATGTGCAAACATTTTGGATAATATCTAGCTGTCGGGTCTGGGTAGTGGTGAGCCCTTAGGTTCCCTGAGGCCTGGAGGACCTCAGAGGACTGCCGCGCACCCCGGATCTTCACCCGAGGCGACAGCCGTTCACCGAGGGTTGAGCCCCCAGCTGCAGGCGGCCAGCGGGACTGCTGGAACCGCGGGGTGATGGTCGGCCTGGCTGGACGCCAGCAACACAGTCTCTAGAGGTGGCTAGCAAGGACGGCTAGCTGAAGGGAACACAGTCTCTGGAGGTGGCTAGCAAGGACGGCTAGCTGAAGGGAACACAGTTTCTGGAGGTGGCTAGCAAGGATGGCTAGCTGAAGACAGTCACTGGAGGTGGCTAGCAAGGACGGCTAGCTGAAGACAGTCACTGGAGGTGGCTAGCACGGATGGCTAGCTGAAGGGAACACAGTCTCTGCACTCCACGACGTCGGCTTCTGACACACGAAACGGAAGCGCTGGGCCCTTCTTGCTTCGGGGTTTAAATCCCCCGCCCATCTCTCCTCTTCCGGGAAAGGAGCCAATCCCGCCGGCCCTGATAGGCAAGGAGCACCCGGATTGGCGGTCCTGCCTACCAGGCGGAGACTCTCCTACCACGCGCCAATCCAGCGCGAGTGGGCGGAACTTGTCTGCTGCTGCTCGGCCCGGGGAGACGACGACGCCGGCGCCGCCATCTTGGCCGGCGTCTCCCCTTTCCCGAGGTCGGCGTCCGCTCCCGCCGGTCGCCGGCCTCGGAGCGACCCACGGTAGCGCTGGTCCCGTCAGCGGCTGGTCCCTGCCGCCCTGGAGCCCGCGGCCCCCGGCGACCCCCGCTCCCCGCCGCGGGAGCACCGGTAAGGGCCCGAAATGGGACACTAGCTGTATATATGGTATTCTTTAGTTTGTAGATTCTTTGTCGATACTTCAGAGCAAAGCATATTTTATTGGCTTTGAAGGATTTGAGATCTGTAGACCTCTACTGTAGTTTGGGAGAGTCTAAAGTTTTTCTCAGTATATTACGTTTCCCACAACACATTACTTATTAAATTGGGTGCTAAGTTTTTCTGATTGTGACCTTCTAATGCTCATCTACTATAATAAAACTCACCCTCAACGTTCTGAGCACACTGACGTCAGTGAAGCCAAGCTCTGACTTCCTTCAAAAAGGTTCGAAGGTTCGTGGTGGTGAAGCCACCAAAATTGCTCCGGGCCCTGCCCTCGAGGGCGGAGCAATGGCAGAACAATGAAGGGGTTGGCAGGGAGGGAGGCAGGGAGGTGGGGGGGTGGGAAATCGCTCCAGGCCCCGTCCTCATGGGCGGAGCAATGGCAGAACAACGAAGGGGTTGGCAGGGAGGGAGGCGGGGGGGGGCAAATCGCTCCGGGCCCCGCCCTCGAGGGCGGAGCAATGGCAGAACAACGAAGGGGTTGGCAGGGAGGGAGAGTGGGAAATTGCTCGGGCCCCGCCCTCACGTCAAACGTCATGACGTTGGGGCGGAGCAATGCCAGAACAACGAAGGGGTTGCCCAGGGAGGGGGCCAGGGGGTGTTGGCGACGAAAACCTTGCTAGCGCCCGTTTCATTTGCTCTGAAACGGGCTTCTTTTACTAGTTAGATTTATAAAAGCCACATGTAGAGGTGCAGAGGAATATCCATTGTAAGGATTGGGCGAGAATCTCTGTGGCTTTCACACACCGCTTGGTGTGTGCAATTTGTTTCATACCAAGGATTTGTCTTAAGCCAAATTTATGCCTTGAGCATAACTTGAAACCTTAAATTGTAGCATTCTGTGCATTCTTGCTGCAGTTTTGTGACTGCAGTTATGCCAGGCCTACGTCTGGGCATATAAATGTTAGGCACCTCCTATTTAAAGAATTGCCTGCTTACCCTCTTGTTCTATAATCTTCGTGAACATTCTGGCACTTACCCCTGGATTTCTATGCACTGGTATTGCACCCAACTTTGTGTGCATATTAGAGATGTGCGTGCAAATAGATTGACTGAGTAATGAGCTCAAATGTCAATAATTGGGTGCTAACCACCAATTAGTGATTGGCACTCTTAAATATTTGCCTGTGTATCTCACTGCATGCTATTCAATAAAGCATGGCGCCTAATTTCATTTGCACATATCTGAAAAGGGGACATGGCCAGGAGCATGTTTGAGAATTCCAAAACATTGTGCACAGATTTTCAGAATTCACCCGAAATGCACCTAAGCTGGGTGCCGGCATTTACACCTGCTTTTAGCACTTGGCTCTCAGTTTTTTTTCAGCACTGAATTTTTGGTGTAATTGTATTGAATTTCTTCCTTAGGGTTGGTGCACGGTAATAAACTCGGTGGTAGTTCCCGCCCCAGCATGCACTCAAAAATATTTTCTATTTTTGTAGCGCTGGTGCTTACACGACAGTAATTGGACAGCGCCATGCGCTGCCCGTTTACCAGTAGGTTAGTGCAGGAACCCTTACCGCTGCCTTAGTGGGTGGTGCTAAGTTCTCCCCCCTCCACACCCCAAAATGACCATGTGGTAAGTGGTTCACTTACCGCACAGCCATTTTTTGTGGTAAAAGGGGGCCTCAGTGTGCATCAAAAATAAGTTCTGATGCTAGCATATCCTCCTTTTACCACAGCTTATTAAAAGGACCCCTTAGTGTGCAAAATTGCACACACAATTTCTAGAATAGTGTCAGTTGTTATGTGTATAAATTAATTGTTAAAAAGTAGGTGCTAACAACCAGCCGTTGGCTATAATTGGAGTTAAATGGCGTTCATTGGTACTGATGGGCACTAATTTGCAGTTACGTGCATAAATGCACTCGAGTGCTATTCTGTAATGTTTGTGCCTAAATTTTATAGCGTGTAGCTGTGAGAGAGGTATGGCTGTGGGAGGGAGAAGAGCAGATCAGTACTGTAGTTACGTATGAACATTTATGCCTGCCATTGAGCTAGCGTAAGTGCTCCTGCCCTAAATGTGGTCTTACGATAAGGTGCTATAACAGTTGTGTGCATAATTACTATGTTAGAATTCATGCCTAGTGTATTTACTCCCCCCCCCTAATTCTATAAAAGTTGCCAAAAATTGCATGCACACCCAATCAATTAAGATTCATGCCTAAAACTTTATGCATGTGATCCGCGCCTAAATTTTTACGTGGGTCCCGAAAAGGGGGCATGGAAATGGGAGGCTCATGGGCAGATTGTGGGTGTGGTTTTGGGTTACGCATGCAATTATAGAATAAGGGGGTTCCGTGCGTTAATTTAGATGGGACCATTTGCACCATGTTTTCTTGGGTGCAAATGGATGCACCTAAACTTATGCGTGACCCCCGGGACTTAAGCGCTATTTTATAAACCACAGCTAACTTTAGGCGCAGCTTGTAGAATAGCACTTAAGTGGGGGGTTTTTGGTGCTGAATTTTTTTAGGTGTAATTTATAGAATTCATCCTTTTAGTCACTTTAACTCTAGGCAACCTTTAGAGAGCTATCTCCCTAGAGCATTTCTTCTCAATCCAGTCCGCAGGGCACACTCAGGCATTCAGTTTTCAGGATATCCACAATACATATGCATTTTATAAATATGAATATGCATGAGATTTAGATTTGCATGCACTGCCTTCTTGGTATGCAAATGTATCTCATGCATATTCATTGTAGATATCCTGAAAACCCTGACTGGCTGAGTGTGCCCCGAGGACTGGGTTGAGAACCATTTCCCTAGAGGATGGATATATAATGGCCTGTCTAACCTACATATGCATACTTTAAACATTTCAAATTACCCCATGGAAAGTACATGCCCACATTCTTGAGACATGTAGAAAGATCTTGATGCATTTTGTGCACCTACAGGTGTATTTGATAAAGTCTAGATATCAATTCAAACTCTGCCCCAACCCTGCCCTTTGCAAAACTTATGTATAAGCATAGTGTATACACACAAATGTATATGCTTACAGCCTGGGAGATTTTGTAAACAGCCATTTTTGCACATAAAGTGCCATTTTCAGTGCAGAAATGCTTTATAAAATTACCCCCTTCATGTGTCTTTTAGAATTTAAGTAGAAATGCGGTCAACAAACAAGCGAGCGCACCACAGATTATAAAGACAAAATAGAAAGCAGGAAATGACTTGTAAAATCAAGGTTCCAATCAATTAGACTTTGAGTATCCAAGAGATCCATTTTGGGACTCAACACGGACCGTGTTCGACAACCTATGCCTGCATCAGGAGTCCAAAGGTCTTGATAGGCATTGGACACATATGAGAACAGCACATCTCTTGATTCCTCTTGATAAATTCACATTGGGGGATAAAGTGAAGTGTCAGTGTCAGCAGTGAGGAGAGATCTCAGAGTATGTGATTTTAGATGCTCTGTTTCTGTCATGTCCTGACATGTTTCACAATTTGTTTACGTTTTAACTGGTCTGAATATTTGTGTATCCTCTTCAGATTTGATCACCTCATTCATTGCTTTTTTTCCAGAGTATTAATGAATAGATTATACACTGATCCTGGTATAGATCTCTAGGGAATCCTCTCTCCATTGGAAAAGTTAACCAATTAGTCCTCTTCGCAAGACATTTCTGCATATTCCATGACTTCTTTAATTTAATGAAGAGTTTCTCCTAAGGTTCTTTATCAAACAGTGTATTTGAATGTTTAGAATATTATCAGCTGGCTGTTCCCTATCCTTGCACCTATGTATATATTTTGGCCTTAGATTTTGGAAATTGTGAACTGCTTTGATTAGTTTTCTCAAAAGCATTATATCGGATCTAAATGAAACTTGAAATTTAAAAGCTTGAAGTGTAAAGATGCAGGCAGATTATTTCTAGTAAAATAAAATCATGCTGAACCCTAGATAATATAATTAAGTGATTGGTTTGCTGAGAAACATTCTTCTTAGAATCCTAAAAAATTCTAACTGTTTTGGGTCCCAAAAAGCATAACTTTGTCCTCCACTTTAATCAAATATTTAACAGGAAAACCTAAGAGCTGTCCTCCCGTGGATAATACTTCTGATGTTAATGCCTCTCTGTCCCTTCAGTTCCTCTTGATTTCTTCAGTATCCAGATTCACCCTTCAAATTCTTTCTGCTACTTTAGAATTACTCTGGATTCCCAGTTGACCTTCTCTCCTCAGGTGTCTCATCTGTGCAGAACGAGCTTCCTCATCCTTTGCCAGTTGTGCTACATCCATAGATATTTTGATGATTGATCAGGATACTTTTCATTCATTAATTCTATCCCTACTTGTTACATGACTTGATTATTGTAATATAGTTTACTTAGGCAGTTCCCAATCTAATTTGAAAAGGTTTTAATCAATAAAAAATTCAGCTATTAAACTAATTTGTCACACTCGCAAGTACGACCATGTCTCCCCCTAATTCCAAAAATTTCAGTGGCTCCCCATTGAGAAGCTCCTCATATTCAAGCTACTCAGTCTCACTTTCAAGGCTCATAGATTGTCTTCCTGCTTATCTACCAAAAGCCGTGAAAACCACGTATAACCACCTAAACTTCCGGAAATCACTAAAAACTTACCTGTTCAAAAAGGCATACCCTACTGACCCTACTTAAATACCTGAACCCTGCAACACTACGAAACCAAAGAACGTAATGGACATAACGTAACTGTTCCTCTATATGATTCCCTAATATGTTCTACCTGAAACTGATTCTACCATAACATCACCGTGTAACTGTTTATACCGGAATTGGTGAACGCCTTTACAGTACTATGTAAGCCACATTGAGCCTGCAAATAGGTGGGGAAAATGTGGGATACAAATGTAACAATAAATTATCTCACCACATTGACCATCCCATATTCCCCCTGTTCGACTCCTCCAATCAATCAATGATCACCGCCTGGTCCTTCCCAAGCCAAAAACTGCACAATTGGAATTCACTCGTCACCATGCTTTCTTTTTCATGGCACCTTTTTTACTGGAATTTGCTCTCGCTTGCTATCTGCTCTGAATTGTCCTTCATAAATTTTAAAACCCGCCTTAAAAACCTGGATGTTAGACAAACTTTTAATTTAACCGACTAAGGGGTTGGGAGACCTGCAGCCAGTCTTGGTTTTCTTTCTTGTTTACCACACCTAATGTAATCCCCTTCCTTTCTTATCCCCCTTTGAGGCATATTTTCAAAGCACTTAGCCTTCCAAAGTTCCATAGAAACCTATGGAACTTTGGAAGGCTGAGTGCTTTGAAAATATGCCTCATTTGTGTCCTAACTCCCCCCCCCCCCCCCCTTTTCTTAAATTGTGGTAGTTGTAAGGTTTGAATGAGCAGGTATGACTGGACATCCTTTCCTATCAAATTTTTGTAGTTCCTTTTCCTGTTTTTGGGTGTTTTTATTTTAAAATTGTAAACTGCCCAGATCTGCGAGTCAGCTTGGGCGGTATAGCAAATTTTAATGAAATATAAACTATAAAAATCGTATAAAATACGATCAGATGTACACGTTAATTGACAGATCTAGGCGTGCCCTCCTATGCCTGCTATTGACTTGGCATAAATGGGTGCACAAATGCAGATTTGTGCTAATCCTATATAATAATTTGCACCTCCAACCTTCCATGTCTGGCTGCCTGGGTTCGTAACATCTCCTGATGTCAGCCAGCCTCCAGTGTTCCATTCCCCCTCATTGTCCCGCCCTCGCGTCAAGACATAATGACGTCAGAGGGCAGAACAGTAAGAGGGAAGGGAATGTTGGAGGCCAGCTGACGTCAGGAGGGATGTTACGAACGGAACGGAAGCCAGCGCCAGCCAGCCAGAGAGCGTTCAGGAATAAATCGAGGTGAGGAGAGAATCATGGGACATCGAGGGGAGGGAGGGAGAGGAGGGCAGGGTAGAGGAGAATTGATAGATATGGATTGGATGGGAGGACTGTAGAGGAGAGAATCGTGGGACACAGATGGGAGGTCAGGGAAGAGGAGAATCGCTGGACATGGAGGGGAGGGAAGAATTGCTGGACATGGAGGGGTGAGGGCAGGGGAGAGAGAAGAAAAAAGCTTGCATGACAGCGTTCCTAGGGCCCGTTTCATTGTTGAGGCATCAAGGTGCAGCCCGTGCTGCATCGAGGCATCAAAATGAAGGTGCCAACTTACAGAATTGCCGCCACAGTATATTTCCATTTAGCATGGATACACTTAACTGCTTACTCTTGAGAAGGTGGAAAAATGTGCCTGTGTTAATTGCAGTGTGCGGGAAGTACTGCGCACCGACTTCAGCAAGCAGCCTGTACCCATTCTCAGCCCATAACTTGCTCACTTCTTGTCCCCTAGTATGGCATTCGGTTAATGTATGCTGTCATGCCAGTGTGGCAACAGCGACTGTGTTTGTATATTAACAGGTGTTAATTTACCCATTGTAGGCCCAATTCTATATATGGTGCGTAAAATTAATGTGCATTAGGCAATCGCGCCTGAGCATTTTACATGTGGTATTTAGAATACACTTTTAGTTCATGCGACAATCTACGCGTGCCCATTTATGCCAACGAAAAGCTGGTGTAAATCTCTGCGCATAGATTTATGTGCACTGGCCCATATTTTATGACATTGCATGTAGATTTTGGAATGCCCATGAAATGCCCATTTCCACTCCTTTAACCACACCCCTTTTGGGCTGTGCGCATTAGAATTTAGGCGCAGTACATTATAAAATACGCTTAGCAATGAATATGTGTAAATTCTAATTTTTGCCAATTAGTGCTCGTTATTGCTTGTTATGAGCTATTAACGCTTAACACTGTTAAAAACAATTAATCTACGCGCGTAGTTATAAAATACGCCTGGATTTACGAGCACGCAAATCTAGGTGCGCTATGTAGGGGGTATGTGCATACTACACTTTAGTAAACAGGCCCCTTATTTTTTCTGCTGTCAGTTTATCCATGAACAGTTTTTTTATAGGGCTCATTGAACTGGTTCACCTGTCTCTCCTTAAAGGTTCTTTGTCTCAATCCTTAGCCATAGATATTGGCAGGGAAGAGATTTTGGTTTGTTTGTAGCTGGCTTGGCCTTTATTCCTGAATTTTGGAATTTTTTTTTTTTTCACATATTTGTGTTCATTAAGATGAACATGCATTAGAACTTTTTAACATACATAAATTAACTCTGTGTGCATTAATTCAGTTTTACAAACACTGGATATGTGCATGCATGAACCATTACACATGGCATGAACCATCATGCATGTGTGTACTATTGGGAAAGAGTGCACACTATATACAAACAGAGCACAATCTTTACGAAAACTGCACATTCTTGATGGCGAACAACTGATTGGCTACAGCTGTTCTTTGCTGCCCCTTCCATAGGAAGCTGCTGCCCTAGGCAGTGTCCTAGTCCATCTGATGATTAGCCCTGCCCTGGGTGCAGTGAATGCCCCTACACAGTCCTTGGGAAGCCCTAGCCAGTTTGGTTTGCGGGATATTCGTAATGAACATGCATGAAACATATTTGCATACAGTAGAGGAAGTGCATGCAGATCTGTCTCATGCATATTCATTGTGTCTCATGCATATTCATTGTGGATATCCTGAAACTTGGTGTGCCTTCAGGGCTCTGTTAAGAATCACTGTTCTATGCTGTAGAAATTGTACATGCTTGTAAATAGTATGCTTGACTGGGCAAGCTGATTCATATAGCACTTGTCCACCGCAGGCTCATTATGCAATATATTTTATTAACCAGATTAACTGCTTTTTTCCTGTAGAGAATTGAAAGCTATGTTAAGTTCTAGACCTGGTTACCTCATTTGCCAAACAAAATTTTTTAAATAACTCTGCCTTCTTGTGCCAGTAATTTTTAGTACAGTTGTGCTCTGAACAGATTTCTAAAAATACCATCTTGTTTCATTGTCTCTGCTCTGTTGCTTCATTTATAGATGTCACAGGTCGTTTGGATTTACACAAGGCTTAATTTGTGGTGGAAGAGGGTGGAACGGTGTTCCACCACTTTACTGTTGTTGAAATTGATGTCACCATCCCTTTCTCCCTGCCCACCCCGTGGTTTGACTTTTCTCCCTCCTGTTCCCTCCCCAGCCAGCAACCCTGCATCTTTCCTTGACTCTTAACACCCTTAGTATCCCTACCCCCCTCCACTGACCAGCATTTTGTTTTCTTCCCCCTCCTCCTCCTCCATGGAGCAGAATTTTTTTTCTCCTCCCTCCTCTCCACGGACCAACAATTTTTCTTCCTCCCTTCCCTGCCAGCAATCCAGTATCTCCTCTTGCTTCTCAGCCCTCCCCTTTGTACCTTTTAAAGGTGGTCTTTCTGACGCACTTCCTGTTTCCGCAGAGGCTATAAGTATCAGAGACGTAGACTCTGTAGTAGGCGTAAGCAGCGCGTCAGAATCGCTGTTCACTGCTGGCTTCCTCAAGCGGCGAAGACCACCTTTAAAAGGTACACAGGGGAGGGCTGAGAGGCAAGTGGAGATGCTGCATTGCTGGCAGGGGAGGGCTGAAGAAAAGTTGGTCCATAGAGGAGGAGGGGAAGAAAAAATGCTGGTCAATGGAGGGGGGAGGAAGTAAAGGAGATATGCTGGTTTATGGAGTGAGGGGAGGAGAGAAGGAGAAATGCTGGGCCATTTGGGGAAGGAAAAGGAGAGGATAGGAAAACTACTGGACTATTGGGCAGGGGAGAGAGGGAGAAAGAGAAATGCTGGACCAGTGAGGGGGGAGGGAAGGGAAGAGACGGTGGGATTCTAGATATGAAGTGAGACAGAGTGAAGAGTTGCTCTATGTGGTAGGAAAGAAAATAATGGAATGGAGAAAGGGATAGAGAGGAGGATGATTATGGGTGTGAAAGGGGAGAAGCTGCACTGTTGGGAAGGGAGGGAAAAGAACATGGTACGCTACAAATGTAGGGGGAGAGAGGGAAGGTTTGGCTACAAGAGTGGGGAGTGGAGAGAGAGGGAAGATGTTAGGCTATAAGGGTGGGGTGGTGATAGGGAGACAAAATGTTGGACTGTGGAGAGAAGGATAAAGAAAGAAGAGATGCTGAGCTAGTAAAGTGAAGGAAGGGGACATGTCCACTATGATGGAACTCTGGGACAGAACCCATAGGGGATTGTCAAGGAGATTAGGATGGGAGAACTAGGGACTGAGAAATGCAGATGGAAAGTGTATAAGTAGGTGAAAAGTAAAAAGGAGGTGGAAAACTGAAGGGTGAGAAAGAGGATGAAATTTGAGAGAGGACAAAGAAAAGAAAAGGAGGAGAGAGCTAACAAGGAAAGATCAATATGATAGAGACAGATGTGAGGGAATAGAAGACTCACTAGGACCAACATGATTAGTTTGGATTGACTACTCTGATTTAACAGCTTTGCAGAGAGTCACTGTTGGTTTTAACTGCACTGCTTGGACTATAGTTACTTGTTAATTGTAACATAGTGGAGTGTTTTTTTTTTCCTCCTATGATGTTTTGCTTTGCTTTAAGCTCATTTAAGCTGACATAGCTATATAAGAGCTAGTTGAATTAAGCAAATGCTGAGGTTTTTTTCTCCACTGTAGTCTTTTAAGAATATGGATAATTAAAGGGCAGTTCTTACCTCATTGGCTATTATAACAGAAACTATTTATATTTTTTTATTTTCTTTGATATTGTCTCACTCCAGTTTGACTCATTTTTGTAATTCTACAGTGTGACCATAACACAGGCAAAATTAGCTTCTGTCCTCCTGCACTGGCCATGGACCTAATTCTGTCTATACCATTAGGTTACAACTCATTTCTTGGGATACACCTAGCTAGTCAGGTATTCAGGATACCCATAATGAATATGCATGAGATAAATTTGCATTCCCTACCTCCATTGTATGCAAATCTATCTCATGCATATTAGAAGCATGATGGCAGATAAAGGCCAAATGGCCCATCCAGTCTGCCCATCCTTAGTGATCAGTAATTCCTTTTTTTTCCTAAGGGATCCCATGTGCCTGCCCCATACTTTTTAAAATTCTGACACAGTCTTCATCTCCACGACCTCCACCAGGAGGCCATTCCATGCATCCACTGCACTTTCCGTGAAAGAGTATTTTGTTTTAGATTCCTCTTAAGCTTATTTCCTCTTAACTTCATCCTATGCTCTTTCATTCCAGAGGGCATTCATTGTGGATATCCTGGAAACCTGACTGGTTAGGTGTGTCCGAGGACTGGGTTGAGAACCCATGATTTATATTGAGTTTATGTCTAGACAAGGAGGAGGAGATTTGTTTTATTGAAATATTTTTCCTCCATAAGTATATACCACCATCTGCATAAAACCTTACTTGATTTAGACACCCTTTCTGTAAACTCTCAACTGGTACGTTTAAGTGTTTTCAATTCCTGCTTGGCCTCATTAAGTACTTCTTACCATCTGACTTGAGATGTCCTGCGCATATCCAGCAGATAGCCAAGACCTGTCGCTTCTTCCTCTTTAACATCAGCAAGATTCGCCCTTTCCTCTCTGAACACACCACCCGAACTCTCGTCCACGCTCTCATTACCTCTCGCCTGGACTACTGCAACTTACTCCTCACCGGCCTCCCACTTAGCCATCCATCCCCCCCTTCAATCTGTTCAGAAACTCTGCTGCACGTCTCATATTCCGCCAGAACCGATATACTCATATCACCCCTCTCCTCAGGTCACTTCACTGGCTTCCGATCAGATACCGCATTCAATTCAAGCTTCTCCTTCTTACCTACAAATGCACTCAGTCTGCTGCCCCTCACTATCTTTCTACCCTCATCTCCCCTTACGTTCCCGCCCGTAACCTCCGTTCACAGGATAAATCCCTCCTCTCAGTACCCTTCTCCACCACCGCCAACTCCAGGCTCCGCTCATTCTGCCTCGCCTCACCCTATGCTTGGAACAACCTTCCTGAACCCTTACGCCAAGCCCCCTCCCTGCCCGTCTTCAAGTCTTTGCTTAAAGCCCACCTCTTCAATGCTGCGTTCGGCACCTAACCCTTACCGTTCAGTGAATCCAGACTGCCCCAATTTGACTGCCCCTATCAGACCGACCGTTCACTTGTCTATTAGATTGTAAGCTCTTTGAGCAGGGACTGTCTCTCTTTGTTAAATTGTACAGCGCTGCGTAACCCTAGTAGCACTCTAGAAATGTTAAGTAGTAGTAGTAAGCATAGAATGATTCAGGGGCAATGGCTTTGCTTCAGGGAAGTATTGCTGGTATATCCATTAAAGAGGCTAGGAGCCAGGGAGCCTGAGTCAGTAACAGGATCCATTTAAGTTACAATTTGTACAGTCTTACTACATGGATAATGTTGAAAATGAATACATCCAAATCAGAACCACTGGGTTGCTAGACGTTCCTTTTCTGGTTGATGCCCCCTTCCTACCATTGATGCTTACCACTCATGTGTTAGGTATTCACCTAGACATCTTTACAGAATAGGGTACAAGTTCTAAGCCATGTTTCAATGCCAAGTAAATGATAAAATTCATAAAAATCCTGCAAGTTCCTTCTCAGCAGTGTTCATCCATCTTAGGTATGGACATCACTGGGATCCAATGAAGTCCCTCTCTAATATGTCTGAACATTTCTAGCTAATTCAGATTGCTATTCTGTTATTGGCCCAAGGGCTGTCTATATGGTATTGGGTGGTCCCTCAGGACCTACAGCTTGCTAATGTCTCCACTTACTAGCCAAATGAATTTTTGTAGCACTTTGCATTTACACCTGATCTATCAACATCCTGAGCAAGCAGTTCTTTCCTTGTGTTGATCTCCACTACTCTTTATCCTTCCAGATCGAAGAAGGGAGCAAAGCTGCAGCTGCCGATGGACTGTTGGCTGGGGATGAGATCATTAGCATCAATGATGTGGACCTTTCTGGGTTCAGGCAGGAAGCCATCTGTCTGGTGAAGGGCTCACACAAAACTCTAAAGCTGATAGTGAAAAGGTAAGTGGTGACCATCTTTAACTTTTATGCTTTCAAAGCTTTTGTATAGGGTAGGCAATAGTCAAATTCCAAATTCCATTTATTTATTTAATATACTGCAAATCATAGTAAAAATGTCTAAGTGGGTTTCAAAATCTGGAGGGGTAAATAAGATATAGATCCATTTAAGTTCAATAAGTTGTATTGGCTTAACAAGGCATGGATACCAGACCTGTGTCCTGCAGTTTACAGGTCTTCCTTTTTCTTTTTAAGTTTTCTCAAGCAGTGAAACTTTGGAAATATTGGAATAAATTTGGCAAGCTGGCTAGATAGACTATGCGCAAAGTTAGGCGCAACATAATTAATTGTCACTAAATTGGCCATAAATACCAATAATTGATGTTGACAAACCCCAATTGGCACTAATTTGCTGTTGCATACATAAGTCATGCCCCTATTCTATATACAGCGCGCCTAACTTCTCTTGCATGTAAATGCAAAGTGGGCATTAACGTGGGGAGGGGTATGGGTGTTCCAACTATTCTTGCACGCACTTTATAGAATAGCTGTATTTATGTGCCCAAGTGCCACGTTAAGGTGCCACCATTTACGCCTACATGGCACAAGTAGTCTCTCCTAAATTTTGGCACACAACTGCGGACTCATGGTAGTATTCTATAACAGATTTGACATGCCACTATAGAATACTAGCTTAGTGCCCAGTCTTTTGGCAACCTATGCAGAATTTACCCCCAAATTTATATGCACATCTACCCAAAGTGCATAAACCAATACTGGGCATACTGGATGGGCCATTTTGAACTTTTTTTGTTGTCCTTCACTATTTAACCGTGTTACTACATGTGGATTCTGCATGTTTTAGTCCCTGAATTTTAGTGCTCAGGTAGAAAATGCTTCAGGTGAATAACAGACCTGGGAAACATTTATGCAAATTTCATAGGGTTAAATCTCAATTTAGAGTTCTTAATTGAGCCTCCCAAAGGGTTAATACATTTTAAAACTCTGACAAATAGGGTCCCATATGATCTTTAATGGCAGAGGAAAACCAAGAGGAGGAAGTAAGAAGTGCTGCTCACTGACTTCCTCTTTAGACTGGAGGACAACACCCTGGGGTTGGGGAGAATAGACCAAGGAGGTTTTATGACAGGAGTCAGCAAGAGCCTATCTCACCCACTTTTGTGGGTTGATCACAGTGGGTGGAGCTTGCTGCCATATTGTGTGACCCCAAACGTGCAGATTCTATGGAAAACAAGAGCAAACTTGGAGTTTTATGACTATTTTTTTTTTTTAAATTTGAAAGCTTCCTATACGTAACTAGAGGAGTTTTAACCTCTGGGGGGGGGGGGGGCTCTGGGGTGCGGGTGCTCTGGAACGGCAGACTTGTTTTTGGAGCTGCAGGAGGCTCTCTTTTTGTATGGAGCAACTTTAAGAAAAGCCCCGGCTCTGCCTGAGCCTCAGGGCCTAGTTGTGAGGAACCCCCTACCCAAGGTTAAAAAAAACCCCAATCCCTTGGGTTATATGGGAACTTTCAAGTAAATAAAAAGACTGTCAAATTAAAAACAAAAACAAAGGTAGTCCATAAACCTCACATGTTTTCTATTGTTTTCAATAGAGTCTTCAAATGTTTGGGGTCACACAGTATGGTGGCTGCGTGGGGGAGATTTCAACTTTTTGATGTCATGTCATCTCCTGTCATAAAACCTCCTTGGAACAGACAGATTTGTAAGGGTAGAGGTGTTTCTAGTTCCTCCTCATTTCCCCACTCATGCACTCCTCCTTTCTGCTAGATGCTGACTTCTGGGGCGAAAATTTGCCTTGGAGGCTGCTAAATTACACATTTGAGAGGGTCCCTCCTAAGTACCATATGGGCCTAGGCACGGGTTTAGTTTGCCTGTGCCTTAATCCTGCCCTGGTTTGCACTTTTAAAGAGTTATACATGGAGGGGTCCTCTATGGTGGATATGTGGCAGATATTCAGTTGTGAACACTGCATGGCAATGTGTGTGTGTTGGAGGGGGAGGGGCAGAGGAGAGGTGCAAGCTAGAAACTGTAATATATGTTTATTGCTGTTATTTATGGTTTAGTAAATTGCAAGCAAATCCTTCTGTGTGGCCAGAATTTAATTCTTACGCTCATCTGTATTATTTTCCGGCCTAAGCAGCACATGCCACAAATGAAGTGGAGTGTTTATCTGATTGTATAGTAAAACAGATGCATTGGGTTAGAATTCTAAATTAGGATGCTTCATTAATGGGTGTGTATGTAACAGGGTACTGTAGAGAATGAAACTTTATAGAAACCATCCCAGCTACAAATGCCTTGTCATTCTCCACGTAAAGCATGTGTGGCCTGATTTTTCAGGAGCTGATGAATTCTGAAACACAGATAGGTACAGAAACTCATGTTGATTAGGTGATTTTTCTTTTTTTTGGTGGGAACTGATACATAGTAACATGGTAGATGACGGCAGAAAAAGACCTGCACGGTCCATCCAGTCTGCCCAACAAGATAAACTCATATGTGCTAGTTTTTGTGTATACCTTACCTTGATTTATACCTGTGTTTTTCAGGGCACAGACCGTATAAGTCCGCCCAGCACTAGCCCCGCCTTCCAACCACTGGCTCTGCCACCCATTCTAGGCTAAGCTCCTGAGGATCCCTTCCTTCTGAACAGGATTCTTTATGTTTATCCCACGTATGTTTGAATTCGGTTACCGTTTTCATCTCCACCACCTCCCGCGGGAGGGCATTCCAAGCAGCCACCACCCTGTCCGTGAAAAAATACTTCCTGACATTTTTCTTGAGTCTGCCCCCCTTCAATCTCATTTCATGCCCTCTCGTTCTACCGCCTTCCCATCTCCGGAAAAAATGTATCTGGTGAGCTGTGCATCTCTCATTTGGATAATTTGCAGGTGAACATGCTTTTTACTGGATCTACATAAGTTTCAAGTTTAATAAGTCTTGATATACGCCCAATGAGGAGCCTTTCTGGGTGGTTTACAATAGCACGTTATCTAAATAGTTTAATAGTTTAAAACTCTCATATACCACCCTTTCAAAAAAAAAAAAAAAAAAACGAAAATGGGCAGCAAGAATGTGCACAGCATCCAGAAATCACTCAAAAACACTAGCTTAAATAGTTCCATATTATAGCTCATTTGCATGGTTTAAATAATCTCTTCCTTTTGTTGAAGTCATTCTGTAGAGATGAGAAACCCCAGGATCCCACGCTGTCACTTGCAGGTCAGAGGTGCTGTGTATTCAGGTTCCAAACGGCTTTATGCTCTCAGTCAAAATAAAATTTCCAGCTCCACTTCTGCTCTTCCTGCTGCTGAGTTATGTTCTCTGTAAGTCGGATGGTTTCTGTGAGAATCTCTAGCAGGCCCAGGGTTTTTATTTTTTAAAGGATATCCATAATGACTTTCCAGGAGATCTGCATACGTTTGATCTACGATCACAATTAGTATATTTTTCGTACCCTGATAACCAGGCCTTGACACCCAGATTTGAAAACTGCTGGTTTAGGATAACCGCTTGGAGAGACAGTCCATAAGTTTGGTAAAACTAGGACTGTGTTTTGTTTCGCTCTATATTGCAGAACTCCTCACCTGCCCCCTCCAAATCCAGTTCCATACTTTTCTCTGGAGTGACTTGTCGTCCATGAGTTTGCATAGATGGTCACTTCCCTACAGTTTTCCTGCTTGGAATGCCCTCCCGCAGGAGGTGGTGGAGATGAAAACGGTAACGGAATTCAAACATGCGTGGGATATGCATAAAGGAATCCTGTGCAGCAGGAATGGATCCTCAGAAGCTTAGCTGAAATTGGGTGGCGGAGCAGGTGGGGGGAAGAGGGGGTTGGTGGTTGGGAGGCGAGGATAGGGGAGGGCAGACTTATACGGTCTGTACCAGAGCCGGTGATGGGAGACGGGACTGGTGGTTGGGAGGCGGGAAATACTGCTGGGCAGACTTATACGGTCTGTGCCCTGAAAAAGACAGGTACAAATTCAAGATATGAGTTTATCTTGGGCAGACTAGATGGACCATGCAGGTCTTTTTCTGCCGTCATCTACTATGTTACTTTGACCCCCCCTCCCATTCCTCTTTAGTTACTGCCTTTTCCTTTTTTGCTTTCTTTGTTTTGCTACAATTATTTTGGTATAACTTTGTATTCTCTTTCCTATCATATTTTATAGTTCCTTTCCACGCTGCTGCCTGTATGTTTTTTATTGTTTGTAAACCACCCAGTTTTGCAAGTCAGCTTGGGCGGTAAAATGTCCCTCAGTATGTATGTAGAAGCTGGCTAGCTTAAGCTGAGCTTTGTGCTGAGCCATGCTGAATCTTCACTGTTCATGAAAACAGTTTGTGAGTGGAAAGGGAAATGGGACTTGATATACCGCCTTTCTGAGGTTTTTGCAACTACATTCAAAGTGGTTTACATATATTCAGGTACAGGAAAATGATACTAAGATAGGTACTGAACACAAAGAGAATATCACTATCGGTCTCACAAAAAGACTTTTGAAAGTGTATAGAGAGGATAGTCACTGAACAGTAGGCCGCTCCAGAGAATAGATGTCATCGTGTGGCTAGCTGGCTGGCTCACACTCCTACATTTGGGATGAGTGGGCCTTAAGGAGCATGCATGTATTCATGTCTGGGAGCAGGGTACAAAGGAGATGGAAGGGGGCTGTAAGGGTATGGTTCACTCTGATTTTTATCCCATGTTTGGCATCTCCTCAATGCTGGCATACCACGTGGGCCCCACTTATAGCCATAGAAATATTTAAAGGTGCTTTGAAAAAGTCTGTTCATCAGCATTCTGAGTTGTATGGATGCTAGGAAAGTGAAGCCAGTTCTGATCAGAGTGTTTGCATAGTAGCTGGGACCTCAGGACAGCTTTAGTAGAGAGTTATATTGGTTTAAGGAGGAAAAGAATCATTAAGCATCGGAGTAGAAGGATGAGAAAGAAGTAAGCATATATTTGACAATGATATTTTAAAATACAATCCCAGAGCATACTCAAATAATGCCTCCTGTATGCAAACCTAGGACTAGGGGGTACACAATGAAGCTACTAAGTAGTAAATTTAAAACAAACCGGAGAAAATATTTCTTCACTTAATGGAAGTTATTGCCAGAGAATGTGGTAAAAGCAGTTAGCCTAGCAGGATTTTAAAAAAAGTTTGGATAATTTCCTAAAAGTCTGCACGTCGTTATTTAGATGGACTTGGGAAAATCCACTGCTTATTTCCGGGATCTTGCCAGGTACTTGTGACCTGGATTGGCCACTATTGGAAACAGGATACTGTGCTTGATGGACCTTCAATCGATCCCAGTATGGTAATGCTTATTTTCTTATGATGTCATAATTTTCTTTTGGCGCAATTTCATGACAGTTTGGACCTCATCAAGTTAATGGATTACGGCTCTGAGAGCGGATTGATCACCCTCTGATTATTATTAGTTGTGCTGTCCTGTTGAACCGACCCCTGAGGCAGGTGTTGTTTTACACCGAAACACAGCCTGTGTTGGGTATTTTCTTGAGAGACCACTATGTTTTTTTTCCTGGATTGCTTTGTTCTGTACTTTGACCCTCTCCGTTGTATGCTGTCATAATTTGGTTGCAATGGAAGAAGCATCCTGATAGGCTGTGAGGCACTTGCCCATGAATTGTTAAGATGACCTAGTTGAGATCACATTTTAACCCATTACATTCTGTTTTAAAAATCCAGGAATGCAACGTGTTGCTAGGTCAAAGCAGACCTCCCTCAAAAGGCTATCTCAAAAGTTTGTGTTTGCTCTGCAGCTTTATGAAGAACTGAAAAAAGGAAAATAATGTTTTAGAGGGAATCTTACTGATGAGTAATCTTTTCTTTACCAGCCTGTTGTTCCTATAATAGTTGAACCAAAAAGGAATTGTATGCTTGCAACCAAACAGGCACAGGATTGAGAAAGTACTTCTTTGAATTAATGTCTTAATGCACTGTCTTTGGATGACTGAGAGTTTTCCTGTACATCTCTCCCCTTTTGTGTTTATAGAATGGTTTGGCTCTAGGCTGTATAATGCCTGTTGCCATAACACTCAAATTGTATGACGCTGAAAGAACAGCTTTATAAAAATTCTCTAACCCGAAAGGAGAAACAGGAAGAAAATTGAATTCATATCTATTAGAAATTAACATCAGTGCCTAAGAAAGCTTGTTGTTCAAAGGCTGCACCTCCATCCCGCACTCCCCCAGTCATGGGGTTGTGTCTTGTCACATGTAGCATTGTTGAATTTATGTCACAGGTTCTGCCTGTGACATACTACATGAAGGGAAACCTATGTCCAACAAAAGAGACACAATCTTTCTTACTTGGTACTATTTTTGAAAGCTAAAATAGTTTCTTGGAAGCTGGTGTTTCTCCCCCTTCCTTTTCAACGTCTCCGATACCAAATCTGAGTAAGTCAGCACTGGATAAGCCTTCTTCCTTCCTTGTGCAGTGGCTCATTTTGCACTCTTAATTCTGCAGCTGATGAAAAACACATGAAATCTGGCATCTAGGGAATACAGGAACCTTGACATTTCCTCAGAAATTTGGCAGAACAAGTCTGTTTCTGCTTTGGTTATGGTGCCAGGCATTGAAACGATACAGGTCCCCTAGTGCTGCTTGCACAAGCAAAACAGTAGCTAGCCGAACCGGTTTCTTCACATACCTGTCCTTTACGTGAGATGTTAAACTTTTCTCATGGGGAGAGAAATTAAGTATAGAATAGTGTTGTATTACTACTGGAATGTTATCAGTTAGGTTTTCCTTTTGAGCCGGAGAGAGAGGGTTTATGATATTGCTAGGTCTGTGCGTATGGAGGAGTGGCCTAATGGTTAGTGCAGCGGGCTTTGATCCTGGTTCAATTCCCATTGCAGCTCCTTATAACCTTGGGCAAGTCACTTAACCCTCCATTGCCCCAGGTACCAAAACACAGATTGTGAGCTCTCTAGGGACAGAGAAAGTACCTGTCTATAATGTGTACAGCGCTGCGTACGTCTAGTAGCGCTATAGAAATGATTAGTAGTAGTAATGTGTGTCCTTCTAATAACTTCTCTGTTTTGGTGACACAGCCACCCCAGATTCTTAGGTCACCTCAGGGGAGGGGAGGGGAAATCAGGGATCCTGATGGGATGCTATTTTGTTTTTTGAATTCACGCATCTGCTGACTGAATAGTAAGTAAGCTCTTTTTAGTTTTGCTTGGAAAATACCAGTAGTTATTTAGAAAGTTCTCTGGTATTTTGCCACCTTTTGTAGTATTTTATGATTAAAAAAAAAATAGATTCCATACATTTTACAGAACAGAAAATGATTAACAGATCTAACAGTTGTGATTTCTCCATCAAAGGTGTGTTTATCATTGGATTTGAGTTTTACATTTTCTTTGCTTTTACAAATCCAAGCTCAAGGCAAGCGACAGGGTATATTCTGTACAGAATGGTAGTACAACCCTAAATATAGACATCGAAGAGTGGAATCTGCACAGAATGACAGGATTTGAATTCTGCTGACTGCTCCTTGTGACCTTGAACAAGAAACTTAACTCTTCATTTCTTCAGCTACAGATTTAGATTGTAAGCCTTCTGCAGACGGGGAAATACCTACTGTGTGCCTGAATATAGCTTGTCTTGAACTACCAATGTAAAGGCATGGTATAAATAATAATAATACTAATAATAATGAGTTGACAGATATAGGTAACAGTTGTTCTCAAACCTTTGTGTTGCCTTTGATAGTGACTAGTACAAGATCTGCAAGCTTTCTCTTAACTCTGTCTTCTTGTTGAACCCTACTTTTGCAGTAATCAAAGTTTCTAGTGGATGCCAGAGATGGAATATTCTTTTTGATTTATAATCAACCACAGGAGGGAGCAGCAAGTACTAACTTGGTTCCTTTCCCAGCTCATCTGCACTGGCATTTCTCATGTTGCTGTGTTCCTGGAAGAGGCTGCTGCTCTTCCCAGGTTGCACAGCTTTTTTTTGTAGAGTGTCATATATAATGCAAAAGTTATAATGCTTGATTTGTATGAACCACAGAACCGGCTTTTAAGTGGTACTGTAATTTTCAGTGTTGACATTGTATAATTGGAGCTTTATAATTTAGGTTTGCCATTTTTATATGAAGAGAAAGACGGCTTATTAGATCGGTAGATCTGCAGGTGTCCCACTAATAACTTTTTTTTTGTAATTTAATCTTTATTTTATGCGTCATGTACAAGACAATTTCAAAACAAACGGTATTAGTCTGTACGTAATATTTTTCCGTAGAAGTGTGTTTTGTTCCTGCTCTCCCAGATGAGCCCCCTCCCCTTCCCCTGCCTCCCATCAAATCTAACTTTTGTAACTATAACAATGAGAACAGTGCAACATTCCAAATTAAGCTAAGAGGAAAGCTCAAATGGTCAAAGACATGTCTCCAAGATGAAAATGAACACGTTGGTCATGCAGCTAGTGAAAAATGTACAAGCTGCATGCCAGAATGAAGATCCAAAAGATAAAAATAGAGTGTTAAAGAACATCACTTGGGAAGGGTGCCCATTTAGCGTAAAATAAAGATTTACACCTCTTAGGGAAAACGTTATTTTCTCAAACTTATAAAGGTCCATATAGATGGCAAGCCATTCTGACCTCGACACTGTACTTTTCCAAAATCAAACTATGCTGCCAAAATCAAAGATGCAGCTAAAGAATGATTGTCACCAGAAATGAGTCCTAGCAAACATTTCCTCTAATAACTTTTGTAGATTAGGGACATGTTCGTACCAAGGTTCTTTCTTGTGGATGATTTTATCTTCTAAACTGGGCTTCAAAAAGTCCAAATTTTATTTGCTGGATTGTATCCAAGTCAGACCCCCACTGTGATTTGTTGAAGCTTAGTACCACATATGCTCTGTGATTGAAAAGAGTATGTTTTCTCCATGTTTTGGAACTGGCTCTAGATGCTGAAAAACGATCCTTCCTTTTCTGCCCCTCCCCCACCCCTGATCTCCTCAAACCTTGGTCTTTCATAAACAGCAGGTACCCCGACAGCAGACATGCCTATTCAGGGCCCAAGTGCATATGTTGCACGCATTCGGGCCCTTTCTCCAGCTCACATGCTTAAGGGGTCCAATCTCATGCATTGGCATCCCGTCCTGTCCTTCCCTTCCCTCCTGAGGGTTAGACATTTCTCTACACTGCCCTGCTCAAGTGCAGCACCTCTTTGTCCTCCTACCCCCGCATTCTGGTACCTTTCTTTCCTTGCCGTGATTATTCTTGATGTGCACTACCGGCACCCTCGGCAATAGCAGGCTACTTCAACCAAGCCGGTGCCTTCCTTCAGCTGTGTCCCACCCCTTCTAAGGCAACTTCTGTTCCTTGAAGGCAGGATGTGGCTTAAGGAAGGCCTCTGGCTTGGTTGAAGCAGCCTGCTATTACTGAGGGTGCTGGCAGTGCACAGAAAGATTAATCACAGCAGGGAAAGAGGTACCGGATTTTGGGCGGGAGGGCAAGGAGGTAGAGAGGTGCTGCATTGTGAGGGGGGAAGGAATGAGAGAGAGGTGCTGGAGGACAATAAAGGAAAGATGTGTCAGGACCTGTGGGGAAAGCAGAGGAAGAGGTGCTGTTCCTGCAAAGAGGAAACAGAACAGGAGTGAGGGAAGAGAGAGGAACCCTTGCTGGACCGCCGGGGGAGGGGGCAGAGGTAGGGAAGAGAGAGGGAGGGATGCTGGCACATGTGGAGGAGGGGCATAGGCACACAAAAGAGTTATGTTGGGCAGGGCAAGAATAGGGACACAGAGATGGGAGATTGTCAAATTGGTGGGAAGACAAGGGTGATGCTGGGTCAGATAGGTAGGGATGCAGAGAGAAGATACATGGTGGGCATGAAGAGAAAAGAAGTACCAAATGGATATGACAAGACAGTTAAGAGAGAATAAAGAGGAAACCAGAGATCGAGACCAACACAATAAGAAAAATGACCAGATAATAAAGGTAGAAAAAAGAATTTTATTTTCTTTTTATTGATTAGAATGTGCTTCTGTCAAAACCGGTTTTAGATATGGCTGGGGCCCATGAGAAAAACCTAACTCATTGATCTTCAATCTTCAGCATAGTGGTGGTATCTCCAGCTTTGGGATGGGCCACCCTTGGTGTCACTGCGACAGTGTCTAGCAGAGTAATACAGAACTGCAGGAAGGGACAGAAAATTGGTGCCTTCTACCTTTGCAAATACAGAAAAATTAATGTGTGTTTTTATTAAAATGTTATTTTCCCTGTGCGAGTTCCAGTTTGCTAATCGGCTGCATTAGCATATATTGCCGAGGGGAAGAGTGCTGCTTTTCAGTTTCAGCAGCCGTAAATTGTTTCCTATGTTTTTGTGCAGCAAGGCATTGCACAGTGCATACTGTTCATTTCAAGAGGCTTTTAGGTGTAGGCTTGAAAATCCCAAGTGTCATTTTGAATCACTTTCAAACTGCTTCTGTTGGTATATAAAGGTCTTCTCCCTTCTGTCCCTGACTACATTTCAGGACTACTTGTACCCTGTCACTCCCCTCACACATTATGTTCTTCTGAGCAACATTTTCTACATCTTCCCCCTCTCTCTGTTATATGTTTGGATATAGCAAAACAGCAAAAGTAGAGGCTGACAAATGCGCAAACCAATAGGGAGATAATATAAAAAAAGTTTATTCAGAATATTCATATCAAGGACCCGACACGGTCCGTGTTTCAGCGCTAAAGCGCCTGCCTCAGGGGTCACAATCAACTTTCTACAAAAAAACAGGACAAATTAAAAACATAATATTAAGAGATTTCAAATAAAATATATCCGCCTTAATAAAATATGTAGCCAAACGTATACGGACATTCATAATAGTATTGCACATTTGTAAATGTATAATGATAAATTATGTAAAAAAATGTTAATATATTATAATTATGTGAGCAGATATTGTGGACAGAGAAACACCAAACAATGAAAAGTGATGCTATTATGAATGTCCGTATATGTTTGGCTACATATTTTATTAAGGCGGATATATTTTATTTGAAATCTCTTAATATTATGTTTTTAATTTGTCCTGTTTTTTTGTAGAAAGTTGATTGTGACCCCTGAGGCAGTTGGTTCCGAAACACGGACCATGTCAGATCCTTGATATGAATATTCTGAATAAACTGGTTTTTGATATTATCTCCCTATTGGTTTGCGCATTTGTCAGCCTCTACTTTTGCTGTTTTGCTTTGACTTTCCGTGGAGGCTCCTCCTGTCTTCTTGGAAATGTTTGGATATCACACGAACCACTGCTTTTGCCTATGCTGGTCACCAATTTTTGAATTTTCTACCATTTCATCTTGTCTGAATCATCACATCTTACTTTCAAGAAACTCCTGAAAACTTGGTTATTCAATCAAGCCTTTCCAACATAGTTTTTTTTTTCCTTTTGTCTTTCTCAAGCCTACCTTTTCCTCTCTACACCTCTTCTTTCTCTTTATTTTATCATTACTAATTTCATGCTCTCTGAGCTTTTATTGTAAACCACCCAGATACTACTTAGCGATTGGCAGTATTATCAAGTATGAATACATAAATATATTGATTTCTTATAATCCTCTTTGAACTTTTTTGGGAGTTGGCAGAATATAAATACTAATATATCATATTCATTTTGAGTGGGCTGTGTCCGCATTGCTGCGTGGCTTTGTAGACAGGGGGGTAAGACGGTTCACTCTGCACACTTTAGATACAAGCAGGGGTATGCTGGTAAATTTTTAACAACAGGCTCTTTCTCCAGACGTAGCCAGCTCTGCAGCTGGAAGGGCCAGGGGTGGCCGGGGGGGGGGGGGGGGGAGCAACACTTGCCTCTCTCTCCTCCTTCCCTTCGTGCTGGCAGCCAATAAATGGACTGCCACCACTCCCAAAGTCTTGCTCTGAGCAGCATGCTGGAACTTCTCTCACAAGCTTGAGAAGTCCCAGCCTGCTGCCCAGAGCTGGAAACAAGGAGCGGGAGCAGCAACAGTCTATTTACTTGGCTGGCAGGGCTCAGCATCTCCACCAGCAAAGTAAAAGATAATTCAGCAGGGGGCCCAAGCCCACATTCTGGGAGCCAGTTGTTAAAGTAGCCATGGAGGGCCCTACTTTAACAACCAGCTCCCAAAATTCTTAAAAACGTAACAACCGGCTCTTGCGAGCCTGTGAGAGCCTGCTCCAGCACACCACTGGATACAAGGGTACTAAGTGGTGGAACTTGCAATCAAGGGTCAGCCTGATTACTTGGTATTTCACAAAAGACTGAAAACGTTCCTGTTTGACAGCTTTCCCATTGATGGAGTGTGCTAGAATGTAACTGGCCATCAATGGTTTATTATTTAGCTCTTATTTGTATCTTATTTGTGGTACTCTGCTCTTACTTGATATTTTGTTTATGGTATTGTAAACCTTGCTTGTAATTTTATTTATTGTAAGCCACATTGAACTTGAGTATGTTTGAGATAATGTGGGTATAAATGTCAAAATAAATAAATCTGTTCCTGGGCTGAAGCTCCAAAGACAGCTTCCCCTCCCTCCCAGACAGATACACCCCTCTAATTTCTGTTAAAATGTTTTCTTCTGTGTTGGTTTTGGCATGGCAGACAGTAATAACAGCCCTGCCAGCATACTGTTTCACTTCACACATGGAATTTCTATCCATAAGGATTTCACATTACTGTTTTCTGCAGAATTTTTATTTTGTTTGACTCGGTTCCCTCTTTAACATGTAGCATAACCCTCCTTCCAATTTGATCCACCCTATCATTGCAATATAATTTATACCCTGGTAACAGTGTCCCACCTACTGTCCTCCTTCCACCAGGTCTCTGAGATACCTGTTATATCTACCTCTTCATTTATAGCCCCTTTTACCAAGCTGCAGTAGAAGAGGGCCTGTGGTGGCATTGGTGCATGGATTTGCTGTGCGCCGAGGCCCCCCCAAAAAAGAAATGGCCCTGTGCTAATCACAGGGATTGGCACGCGGCCATTTCTAGGGGGAACCCTTTCTGCCACCTATTTTAGGTGATGGTAGGATAGCCAAGTGGTAGTCCCAATTTGATGTGTGACAACACCACACTAGCTCTACTACTGCATTGTAAAAATGCCCCTTAATGCTATATACTCTAATTCTCCTATCTTATTTTTTAGGCTTCTAGGATTTGTATACAGACACTTCAAACTGTGGTTTCTCCTTGTATCTACAAGCTGCTTACAAGATAACAGGAATCATTTGCAACCTTTACTCTTTCCTCTCCCCTCTCCCCTTAAACACTCCTGGCTTTCTTTTACCTTTATTAAAACCTCTCTATCAGGATTCCCTAAATCCTGTTTTGATAGTATCCTTCAAAGATACCTCACTCCGAACCATGCACCCTTGAGCAACTGTTGGCTCTCCCCCTCATTCTTGCTTAAAGCTGCTCTATCTTCTTTTGAAATGTTAGCGCCAGCAGCCTGGTTCCATCCTGGTTAAGGTGGAGTCTGTCCTTTCAGAATAGGCTTCCCTTTTCCCAGAATGTTGCCCAGGTCCTAACAAATCTAAATCTGTGATCCCTACTCCATTGTCTCAAGCACTCATTGAGACTTCGGAGCTCTGTCTGCCTCTTGGGTCCTCTGCGTGGAACAGGGAGAACTTCTGAAACTCTATATCAGTGTATCTAAAGATCCAATGATATAAAACAGGTCATGAGAAAGGTCAGAGATGGTAAGCCTCTGACAGGACCATGGAAAATAGCCCCTCCTTCCAAATGGTTCTAATGGCATTCATGAAATCTAGCTCAAATGATGGCCCAGTGAGGCTGGCAGTTGCAAACCTGATAATCCCAGATTGATTCTTTATGGTTGCTAATTGTTTTAGGGGTAGAAGATATCGAATCAATAATAATAATAAAACAAAAAACGAGCAACTGTATAGGCATAACCTGGGAATATGAAAAAGGATTTTTGTTTGTTTTCCTTTCCAATGATGAGATTCACCAGCAGTTGGTATTGCAGTAATCCAACTTTTGATTGGCTAAATGGAGTCACTGCTTTAAAACAGCTTCTCAGCAAGGCTGCTTGAGGTTTGAAATGCTTCCTCATGGCTGTGTAGAACTATGTGTTGCCAGAAAGTGAGAGATGGAGAGGCCCAGTCTGATGGAGGCAGCAAGATTGTTAGTGCATACTTGTACTTTTAACTGTTTTTCAAAAAATAAGCCTTAAAAACAGTACTTAAAAAGAAAGCTGTATCGTTTTAGAATTATATAACTGTAAAGGAGAATTTCACCATAGCTGTCTTGAAATGCTGTTTTAAAGTATCTTAGATACTCATGGAAGATGATGTATAATTCAAACCATCCTAAGGGCCTTCACTTTAATCTTATTTCCTACATTGCTGCATTGATGAGAGTGTCATGATCCTTAAGGAATGCAATCTTAAAAATAGGAAAAGTTGGGGTCTGGAGGCATTCCAAGGGTAGTCAAGAGGTCCGGGCATCTTCTGGGCCATTTTGAACCTGATTCCAGGTGGCATTGGTGGCTAGTGGCCAGAGGAGGGCTTCAGGAGGGTCCGGGGATGGGATGTTGCAAAAACACAACTAGCCACGAAGAAGCGCTGGCCACGAATGAGGGGAAACAGGAGGCAGTCCACAGGAAAATGGACGGCTTTGGGCCTAGCCTGCCGGGTGGGAGCGGTCTGAGCATGTGCAAGAGTTCACACATGCTCAGTGCATCTTTGGAGCTCCGACTAGGCCCAATTTGAAGCTGGGGACTCGATTTTTGAGCCTGCCCGGCCAGAGTTCTGCAAAATTCGCAGTTCTCCATGGTTAGTGTTCAGGGTTGCTGGGGTCCAATGGGACCCAGTTTGAAGGTGGTCGCCACATAGGGAGCCCATGGGAAGCAAGGTAAGAGGTCTGGTGGCCTGAAAAATAACTTTTTTTTATTGTGGTTTTGTTAGCGAGTAGGCTAGTGCCTGAGGGGATAATTTATTTTAAATTCTGGTTGTAGTTATGGGTTCCTGAGAATCTCTTCAGATAAACAGATGAGGTGGTTTTTGTTATAAAATCCTTTTAGGTAAGGAAGTCCAGGGTTGGACGTTTGGGGTGATTTTAGGGTTCAGGATG
Source organism: Microcaecilia unicolor (assembly GCF_901765095.1). Classification (NCBI taxonomy): domain Eukaryota; kingdom Metazoa; phylum Chordata; class Amphibia; order Gymnophiona; family Siphonopidae; genus Microcaecilia; species Microcaecilia unicolor. The sequence continues at coordinate 279,945,031 of NC_044034.1, read as the reverse complement.
GGTTGGTTTTTTTGGTTGTTTGTTTTGGGCGGGTAAAATCCTCGATGGAGGACATTTAGGGGATTTTTTAAATTAATTTTCTAAAAGTGGTTTCAGTGGATTTTGAGAAATTTAGAATGATTTTATTAAGAAAAATTGGGTGACGTCTTTAAATAAATGGGACTTTTAAAAACTGAAAACATTGGTTTGTGGGTATAGATGTGCATGAATTGCACAGTGAATTTGAACTTGTTTGACTGTGATTTACCTTAAAAATTTTGAAATATGTCATTTTTTTACGTTCTTTCCTATGGGGAAGTTTGAAACCAAAATGGAGAATGGAATGTGAGTGTGTGATGCCTACTGTTGTCACAACCTTGGTCTAAAAGTGAGAGGTGAGTGATTGAGGTGATTGACAACCAATACTAGAAAACAGTTAACAAAAGTTAGGGGTTTTGTTAGTGCAAAAGTTAATATATTTTTGATGGGTGATTGGTATTAAAGTGCAATAGAAGTTGTTTGGAAAGAGTGACATTAAAGTATGGCCACAAGTTTGATATGGTGAAAGACTCAGTGAGTGAGTTGGATGCAGTGGCATAGCGGGGGCGGCTGCCACCCGGGGCGGATCGCCGCTGCACTCCCCCCGGGTGCAGACCAACACGACACCCCCCCCCACCGGCATAGCGCCACCCCGACACGGTCCCCACCTGTCTACGAGCTCCATCCATCTGCAGCGCTGCTGTAAAAATCGCTTCGTCGGCCCTTCCCTCACTCACTGTGTCCCGCCCTCTGACGTAACTTCCTATTTCCTCAAGGGCAGGACACAGTGAGTGAGGGAAGGGCCGACGAAACGATTTTTACATCAGCGCTGCAGATGGATGGAGCTCGTAGACAGGTGGGGGACCGTGTCGGGGGGGGGGGGAGGCGCTGCGCTGGGGGGGGGGACGGATGCACCCCCCCCACCCGTTGACACCCGGGGTGTACCACCCCCACCGCCCCGCCCTTGCTACGCCACTGGTTGGATGTAGACTTTTATGGAAATAGAATTTTGATTAAATGTGATTGCTAGTTCAAAATGTGTTTCTGAGTGACATGAGAAAGAACTGAATGGAAATTCTGGGTGCAGTAAGAGCAGACACTGATATCTACGCGAGTTGAGTGGGTTCCCGAGGAAATCAAGGAGAACATCATCAAGGTTCTTCATTAGAGGAAGGGAAAAGTGATTATAGAATAGGGCCTGGAAGTATAGGGTTTGTCCCTATTTAAACTGGCTACAGTTATAAGTTTCTGATAGGTATCCACTGTTGGCAGGAAAGGTCTATAAAGCTTGCAGTTCAACCGTAATTGAGAAGATCATCGATGCTATGTACAGAGGATACTACTGATCTTGAGCTCCAATATTAAAGAAAGACCAAAGTCTACAAGCCAAGTACCAAAGACGACAACTAAGATAGATAAAGGGATACTTTAGTGATACACTTACCTGCTGCCAGGTGTGAGCTATTAATACCTGTAAGAAAACACAAAGAATCAATTCTTATGATAAAGAGAGGGTTTGAATTTGTTAAAATTTGGTTAAAATTGAGAAGTTAAAAGTAGTATTAACCTATACTTCTCTGATAGATTGCAGTGTTCATGGGTTCAGTGTCTGTAGGATTCACAAATAATCTGTAAAAGAAAAAGAAACCAGATCCTTTTTGCAACGTTCAGCTGTATTAGTTTCAGATCTTACGTGTTTTCAATTATTGTTTCCACTTAAGAGGTATTCTTATATTTCTAAAGAAAAATTGAAACATCAACTACAGTTACAAATTAAAGCATATTTTTATGACAACTTATCTTATTCATGTGGTTTATCATTTAGAGGAAAAAAAATCCTAACTTTTAGGCGTTTTTTTCCCCCTCCTTAAAGCTTTGAGCTTTAAGGTCGAGGTTAGTTTATATTGTGTAACCTTTTCCTGAATCACAGCTTGAGGTATTCTTCACGGCTACTTCCAGGTACAGTAGGGCTGTGCTTTTAGGTAGACGCTGGCCAATTTGTCCACCATACATGCTCCAAAGATTAGAGGTACGCTTATTACTATAAACTTTTCAAGAGCTGTAAACACTATTGAATCAGATAAACAGAACCCATTCTGAGGTGCATTTGAGAAGTAGAGAACAGCTATGAAGAAATGTTTGGGAGTTGACTAGAAAGGCTCTATCTTAAGATTGAAGTGGTTTTGTGTAGGTGTTTGTTTTTGAATCTGGTTTGGTGAGCTTTAAAGCCAGTTTGCATCCTGTTAATTGCATAATCTTTATTTTGGTTAGGCACCAAGACTGGCCCATTGTCTGACACTTGCATAAGTGTGTGGTGGTGTTGTTTTTGTTCACTTTCTGTTTCTTGAGAGGTTTTGTGTGCCTTTGCACTTTTCACTTGCACTATTCCATCTTGTACAGTCATGCTTAAAATCTTTCCTACTTAATATTTGGGAAAACCAAGTAGGTAAGGCAGAGATAGTATCATCTGAGACTTGACATCTCCCATCCCAAGCTGATTGTATATTTATTTGTGAGAGATCTTACAAAACAGTTCGTATGAGAGAGAAAGTTCAGGAGGATTAAATAACAGGGGGCATTACAGGAGGGTAGTACTGGGAGCAGTGACTAATTAGGGGGAAGGCATCTTGCTAAGTACCATTCCCCACTACCCCATCCTATCTCTCCATTAGGGTAGTTTTCTATCCTTAGAGAAAGGTACTATATAAGGTAAGAAAGCAGAAAAGACAGAGTTTGAAAGTGGTAGAGATGTTGGTATTGGACCCAAAAGCATGAAACCAATATACACAATGTGAAGTGTCATTCGTAAAAATGTCCTAATGCTCCTGTGAGCCAGATACAGATATAGGTGGGGGAAATGCTGCTAAAGGTTTTCTTGCCTTCATAAGTTTGTTTAAAATGTATTAAAACAAAATGTTTTAGGTGGTTGAATAACACGGTCAAGTGAAATGCATGGCATGACACCTCCCCCATCATCCCAGAAAGAGCAGACCTATTCTGCATCACATCAAGGACAGCTAGCTGATAATCTGTGGTCAACTTGGTGAATATTTACATTCCTGCTCCAAGCAGGCATGATTGCTAGAGCAACAGAGTAGGAGCTGTTTGGGACAAATATCTGCAGCATTCACATTTTTGTTTCTCTGGGGAAAATGCTTTGTGCATCTGGCACTTGGTGTTACAAGAAGGTTTTGGCAGCAGTAGTGTAAGCACACTTCTTCGTAACTGGCTTGTGAAGTTTCCTTTTCCCACTAAAAAAAAAAATCTTGAGCGGGCGTGATTGAGTCGAGCTCCCAGATGCTAGACCTAGAGTGGTAATATTCAAACTGCTTAATTATGTGCACAAAACTGAAATATCGTTGAAAACTTATCTCTTCACCAAAGCTTACCACGAAAATCCATAACTAACTACATACAACACACCACTACGCGTCCCTGATTATGAATGTCTTTTTTTTTTCTTTTTCTATTCAACTGTCTGATCAGATCGATATGTTAAGTTTACTACTCTTGTCATCTTTTTAACACCAAATGTATTTCTGTAACCTGGAATGGCATTGCCATTACAAGTATTGTAAGCCACATTGAGCCTGCAAATAGGTGGGAAAATGTGGGATACAAGTGCAATACATAAATAAATAAAAATATTGCGGGCCAGTAGGTCTCGTGCTCCCCTTATCTATGAAAATAAAAATATACTCTGCTTTCAAGACTTTTCATCCAGGGTATCATCCATGCGGAAGGCCTACTCGCCAATCTGCACTGACTTACATCAATGTCACATTCAATTTGCTCTGTTGTATCTGGCCCATTTGAAAGTATTTATGGAAGGTAAATCTCATTTTTTTTGACACCCTGGAGACAGCGAGGGATTTTCTGCACCAGCTTCCGTCTTCTTCAGCAGGTCCATCCTGAATTAGCCTAATGGGAGTACGCATTGAATGGTTTCTGCCTTCTCTTTAGACGTAAGGCTGATTTATTGACATATTCTCCATGAAGTTGGAAATATCACTGAAATGCTGGACATGCTGGTTTCATTTCAAATTTGCTTTCTTGAGTTTGTGATGTTCTTTATTTTCCCTGCCTCCCCCCCCCCCCTTTTTTTTTTTCCAAAAGAACTGCTCTACAATATAGACCATAGTTTGGAGTTGCTATGATCTGCAGATCCTTTTATTGGTGAGCTGTTTGGTGGAGATCTGAGACTTTTTAAAATGTTTTTGAGAACACTGCAGAGTCATGTCGCACTGCCTTAGAGCATGTATTCCTCCACAGAATGACTGATTGGTGGGGCTTTGGGACTTCTTTAGAGGTTAACAAAAGCAGTGATTGTTGTGTGCTGTTTTGTGTTTTGATTTTTTTTTTTTCAGAGGTGAGGGAGAGACTATATGAGGGGGGAGGAGGGAGAGATGCCAACTCCACAGGAAGAGCGGGGGGAGAGGTGCTGCCAAATCAAGTTAATTCAGGGCACCACTATCCCTTGAGCTGACCCTGTTGGGAATTGCTGCCTTATGAGTTACATTTTCAGTAGTATGTGTAGCTGCAGATTTATGCATGCAATTTCAATAATGCATAAAACTCCCTGATTTTCCAACATGAAGTAGATACACATGTTGACTTTTGAAAAATGAATCATTCCTTTACATCCTGCCACTTGACTCCAGACAAGTGGGTTGTGCTCCCCTACCAGCAGGTGAGGAAAGAGAAACACTTCTAGCCAGTCTGAAACCCTTGGCATAGTAGGTGCAGCATAGCTGGCCAGCCAGCCAGCATCTCTCTGCCTCCAGCAGGTGGGGGAAAGGACTGGCTGGTGCAGCAGGATCTGAAGGACTGAGGCACTTAACGACTACTATGATATGCAGGAAAGATTAGAGAGCAAGAGTTTAGTCTCTCTCAGGGCTACCATGCTGGACAGGCCTGAGTAAGCCCATTCCATCAGGCTCTTCCCTCTACTGCCTTCACTTCTTCCCCAGGTAGGAAGATACTCCCATGGTAACAGAACATACTGCAGGAGCAGGAGAAATGAGGGAGAACAGGAATTGAATCATCCGCAGGTTTTGAAAGCCCAGTAATGCCAAGTGAGAGGTGTTTTTGATCCCTGTGGTTCCTGTTGGTGGATTGCAGTTAGCAGTGTGCAGATTGCAGAAGTTAGCACCTTTAGCAGCATGGGCCTACTACTCCTGTGATAGACCAGAATGCAGAATACAGTGTCGGGCCAAGCAGACGCCAGTATTGATTTTCTGGCCGCACACAAGGAAAACACATTGAACCCCAAGGAAAGTCTAAATTGAAGGGCTTATTTTTAAAACCTGCTAAAGCCATTGGACTTAGAGGGTTTTGGAAATGAGTCCTTCAGTTGTGTGCCTACACATTCATATGCCCACATATTTTATAAAATAAGTGGGTCCATCTCAGCTCTGTCTCCACTCCGCCCAGACTGTGTTTCCAAGAATAGTTATGTGAATCATGCATGGACTAGGACTAGAGGGCATGAGTTGAAGCTACAGTGTGGTAAATTTAAAACGAATCGGAGAAAATTTTTCTTCACCCAACGTGTAATTAGACTCTGGAATTCGTTGCCGGAGAACGTGGTACGGGCGGTTAGCTTGACGGAGTTTAAAAAGGGGTTAGATAGATTCCTAAAGGACAAGTCCATAGACCGCTATTAAATGGACTTGGAAAAATTCCGCATTTTTAGGTATAACTTGTCTGGAATGTTTTTACGTTTGGGGAGCGTGCCAGGTGCCCTTGACCTGGATTGGCCACTGTCGGTGACAGGATGCTGGGCTAGATGGACCTTTGGTCTTTCCCAGTATGGCACTACTTATGTACTTATGTACTTAGTTTTTCAGCTCACATACTTACTGTGTAAATATGACCACACAATTTTATAAGAGCTCTTTTGCTTATATAAAATGGCGTTTATGCACTTATAAAGTTACCCCACACTGGATTGTGCCAGCAGTAATGTTAGCAGATACATGAAGGGGCATTTTTGGAAAAAAAAAAAAACCCAAAAGACATCTAAGTCAGAAATGGGACATTTAGCTCAGTACGTCCAAAAAAAAAAAAAAAGTTCAACTTAGAGCTATTTTCAAACAGGAAAACTCTGGGTTTCCCTTTTGAAAATGGCTCAAAGACGGATGATTTTGCACAGAAGACATCTGAAAAGAAGAGCCATTTTCCAAACTGACATGTCCAACTTATAAATGCCAATAAATGACAAAAAACCAGGCAGAAGAACATCTGTCTGGCATCATTTTCAGAGAAATGTCCACCCAGACATCCCTGCAGGTCAGAGGGGCAGTCTTGTGATCAGTACAATGGACTTAGGCCCAGATGCACTAAACGTTTTTCATCGTTAAATGAGCCCTTAAGGAAGAATTTCCAATCCTTTCCATGCACTAAAGCCTATTTTTCGACGGTAGTAGCAGCTAACGAAAACGGAATGGAGATGAGCAATTAGTGTGAAAACCCCATTGAAACGACATGCACTAACCTTTTCCGATTGCCTTTACGCAGGAAAAAGGCAGGAAAACTAACGAGAGGTCTGGACCTCTCGTTAGGACAGCTCTGTGCCAGGAAAAAGTGTTAAGTGAAAAATAAACAAACTTTGAGCCAATCCCAGCGCATTAGCAGAGCTAAAAGCGCTGTGATTGGTCCAAAGGACCTCAGAAAACACATAAAAAAATAAAAATAAAAAAAGGATCGGGAGGGGGCAAGGGCGCTCATCAGGAGCGTCCTGTACGGACGGCCTTGCCCCCCCCCCCCGCTGCTCCCCACTTTCCTCCGCTCCCCCCACCCCGAAAAAGCAAACTTCTAGAAGCCCCTGCCCCCCTCCCTTCCTCACTACTCTCTCACCTCAGCTCCGCCTCCCCACATCCTCCGTCCGTGCCCCGCCCCCTTTTGGGGTCGTCGCCGCCATTCCCCTCCTCCATCGGGCCCCCCTTCCTCTTACCGGGCCCGTGCAGCGCCTCTCTCCTCTGTCCGAAGGCGCTGCACGGGCAAGAAGAAAGCTGAAATAGCTGATGCCTGCCTTCGCGATGGCGCGTCTTTCTCCTGCTGCGCCCGCCCCTGTCTGACGTCAGTAACCTACGTAGGTTACTGACGTCAGACAGGGGCGGGCCCAGGAGGAGAAAGACGCTCTATCGAAGCTAGGCGAAGGCAGGCATCAGCTGATTCAGCTTTCTTCTTGCCCGTGCAGCGCCTTCGGACAGAGGAGAGAGGCGCTGCACGGGCCCGGTAAGAGGAAGGGGGGCCCGATGGAGGAGGGGAATGGCGGCGACGACCCCAAAAGGGGGCGGGGCACAGGGCGGAGGATGTCGGAAGGCGGAGCTGAGGTGAGACAGAGTAGTGAGGAAGGGAGGGGGGCAGGGGCTGCTAGAATTTTGCTTTTTCGGGGGGGGGGGGGAGCGGCGGAAAGTGGGGAGCAGCTAGGGGGGGGCAAGGCCGTCCGTACAGGACGCTCCTGATGAGCGCCCTTGCCCCCTCCCGATCCTTTTTTTATTTTTATTTTTATTTGGGAGCCATGTGCTTGCGATTTGACTGTGTTTTGAACGTTTCTGGCATGCGCAGAGCAGCCAGCATAACGCTTGGCTGCTTTGCGCATGCTTTACGAGCCGATTACCGACGGGGATTGGTGCATCGTTCTTTCCAATACCGCACCAAACTTTTTGGGGCTGTGTTTTTGGAGCATGCTTCGTTATTTGAAATTCGGTAAAGGTTTTAACGTTTCTGATTTTTTTACGTTTGCTTGATGCATCTACCCCTTAAACCAGTGGTTCCCAAGATTTCTCAGTTCAAGGCACCCTTGGTGTGTCAGTAATTTTTTCATTGTGCCTCTTAAGTCAAAAGAAATACTGTAACACAGAGTAACAGTTCTGCTTATTTAAGTAGTTAGGTCCAAACAATATTAAATTGAATGAAAAATATTTTATTCTTAAATAACTATAATTACTTATGAATGAGATGATTGTGTCTGTTTAGCAGTGCACAAATTCTCAAACCTCACCCCATCCACCTTTTCATCAGCCATCTCCTTCCCATGGCACACACCTCACCCAACTTTGTTCAAACGGCACATGCCACCCCATGTGTAAAATTTGCATTGCACAGAATTCCCCCCAGGAGTAATAACAGTACAGATACACAAAATATAAAGAACAAAATTCCATTTTAGTTTTGTTGGATCACAACTTTTTATAGTAATGCCAAGGGGGGGGGGGGGGGGGGGGGGACCTGTCTTATATCTAAATTTAAACACAGCTAAAGCATTTTATTGGTTTTAATTTAAGACAGTGTTGTTGGGGGGGGGGGGGGGGGTAAAAATTTGTATTCTGACAACAATAACAACGCTATCAGGCCTATCTAGATTCGAACAACAGAGCCAAAAATACTTTGTTGTTTTTAAATATATAAGAGTAAGAAATACATGTTTGAAGGTTTTTTTGTTTGTTTTTTTAAACTGGGCAGGGCTGGGCTATAAAAAAACTCCACGGGGCTTACAAATGGACAGGCAGCCCTCCAGGCTCCAGCAGCTTTTTGGCGGGTGGGCTGGGGTCCGCACTACACATGGCCGCAGGACAGTCATGAAAGCTGCAGCTGCAATGTTGCACTACAAAATCGCTGTCTCCAATGGAGGACCGCTGTTTTCCTGCTACACCAGTAATAGGCACTGTCTGGGCTTGCACTCATTGTTTTCAAGCTACGGATCACTCCTTGCTTCTCAATCAGGATTGCCCTTTTAGGTGCCAGACAGATTCTGTGAAGTAGCTTGCCTCAGCCATGTAGAGAGAAAATTGTGTTTGGGGGGGGGGGGGGACGTGGGGGAGTGCGCTCCTGGAGTGGTGCATGGCACTTGATGTATGAACTCCCGTCTGCCCCCTGTCACCCCTGTGAGTTTGCCACAATGCACTGGGGGTGCCGTGCTGCACAGTTTGGGAAACGCTGACTGAAACAGTTGCACCCAAGTACAGTTACTACTATTATTAATCATTTCTATAGCACTACAAGATGTATGCAGCATTGTACACATTATATGCAAGTGCTTTTTCTGACTCAGAGGGCTCATAATCTAAGTTTTGTACCTGGGGCAATGGAGGGTTAAGTGACTTGCCCAAGGTCACAAGAAGCTGCAGTGGGAATCGAACCCAGGTCGCCAGGATCAAAGCCTGCTACACTAACCATTAGGCCACTCCTCCATAGTTCCTTTGTTTTGTATTATGAGCCCTCCAGGAATAGAATAAAACCTATAGTACCTAACTATACATTATTACAATCATCTTCTACCCTTCGGGTGTCTCCTATATTTAGGTACAGTGGGTAATTTGGTAGTTTTGGAGGGCTCACAATGTCCACCACAAGAACTCCGCTCTCTGAACAAATCTCTCTTGTCGTCCCTCTTCTCCTCCACCGCTAACTCCAGACTTCGTTCCTTTTATCTTGCGGCACCTTATGCCTGGAACCGTCTTTCCGAACCCATACGTCTAGCTCCATCTCTACCTGTTTTTAAATCTATGCTGAAAGCTCACCTTTTCACTACTGCCTTTGGCTCCTAACCGCTACTCATTTGCCCTCCTCCTCCCCTGTTCCTCTTTACCCTGTAATTCCCTTGCTCGTAATGTCTTGTCTGTCTGTTTTACCTAGATTGTAAGCTCTTTGAGCAGGGACTGTCTCTCTATGTCAAATGTTCAGCGCTGCGTGCGTCTGGTAGCGCTATATAAATGCTATTAGTAGTAATAGTGGACCTGGATCCCCTTGTTCACAGTCCACTGCACTGACCACTAGGCTACTCCTGGAAGTTGCTTTCTGCTCTGTGGTGATATGCCCACAATACCTGATGCTATCATACTGCCTGGTATTCCCATTCAGTTTCAGTTCTTAGGGGGGTGGGGTGGGGACAGCATCCACTGGGAGATTAAGGAGAGCTCAAGCCTTAATCCATCCACTGGTTAACTGATTATTCAGAGCGTACTTTCTTAACTTGGACATGATTGAAACAGGCCAAGATATAAACATGAACAGTACTTCTTTTTAGATTTGGACGTGTCTTCCTGTTCCATTATCGCTGAAAGACGTCCTAATTTTGAGCCCGCCCTATTCCTGCCTTGAACATGTCCACAATATGTTCTCTTGCTTGGACGAATTCGATAGAAAACATCCAGATTCTACCTTTTCGAAAATTACGATTGGGATGTTTTCGGCAGATGGTCGTGGTTTTGGCATTTCGAGACATCTGGCTGCTCAGATATGTCCAGTTAATTATTTTATATATTTGGATTTAACTCGCAACTTTTTTTCAGTAGCAGCCCATTATTATATTCAGACACAGTAGGCATTTTCCTGTCTCTGGAGGGCTTACAGTCTAAGTTTTGTATCTGAGACAATGGAAGTGATTTCCTCAAGATCACAAGGAGCAGCAGCAGGTTTTGATCCTATCTTTGCTTTATCTAACCACTGGACTTCCTCCATTTGCACAGATCTCTTTCCATACAATAAGTCGCTTTAGTTTTATGTTTATGAGGATTACAGAAAACGATTCTCTTTAATTTTGCTTCCTTTGCTAAGCTAATTGCTTTCCATTTTTCAGAGCTAGGATAATGACAGGTTCATGCAAAACATAAATAAGAGCCTGTGTAATAAAGGTTTTCCTCATTTTGCACCTAAAGATAGACTGTATATGATAGCAAATATTTGTTCTGGAGCTGTATTTTACTCTGGCAAAGAGTAGGAAGAAGTTTCCTCTGCAGTTTACCTGTTGAAACAGTTTGCATCCTGCTGGAACATGCTTGGCTGCCACCTAGTGGCTGGAGCTGTTGGAACATACAATATGCTTAATAGAAATCCAGATGTTTTGTTCAAGGGACCTCAGGGAGAAAACCCTGAATAATTTAATTTTAAAACTGTAATCCACTGTGTTGGATCGTGTTTTTTTTTTCCAGTTATGTTGACATTGCTGTGTTTTGTGTCCTGTGGAATGTTTAGTCTATTTGATTTAAGGCCCTCGTTAACATATAATGCTACCCCTCCACCAATTCGATCTGCCCTATCACTGTGATATAATTTGTATCCTGGTATGACAGTGTCCCACTGGATTTTCTCCTTCCACCAGGTCTCAGAAATGCCTATTATATCTAATTTTTTCATTTAGTACAATATATTCTGTCTCATCTTATTTCTTAGGCTTTTGGCATTTGCATATAGACATTTCAAACTGTTTGTTGTTCCTATTTACATCTTGCTCAGCAGTAGACAATGATAATGTGCAATCTTGAAAATCTGTCTGCTTTTTATTTTTATTTAAAGACACCTTGTCTGCTATGGTTTCTGCTGCAACCTCGCTATTGGGATGTCCTATCTTCCCTGTTTTGGTGATATCTTTGAAAGATACCTTATTCTGAACCATGCACTTTTGAGCGACTGTCAGCCATCCCCCAGTTTCTAGTTTAAAAGCTGCTCTGTCTGCGTTTTAAATGCCGATGCCAGCAGCCTGGCCCCACCCTGGGAAAAATGACAGTATGAGTGCAGATTCTTTACCACTTTTTAATGAACATTTTAAAGAGAAGCAGCATCTTAATAACTGTGTAGTTATTTGGTGATAATATTCCTGCCAGTGGTTTTCTGGGAGAGCAGAAATACTACACCGAGGACTTGAAATTTCAATTTCCAGTGTGTTAGCCAGAAAAAGTATATTTGCCAGCTGACCTTCCACTGGCAGGGTTGGGGCAGATAGAAGGCTGGTGCCGGCAGATTCTCTCTTCCACAGCCATTTTCTAATTTTTCTCCATAGTCTCCTACCCATTTTCTGAACACTTCCACAATTGGCATTTTTGTGCTGCCCTTCTTACTGTTTATACATCAAAGCAGTATAGCGTTTCCTTGCCTTTTATTTACAACAACGTATTTCTATTTTCCTTGTTCTTTTTCTTCCCACTCTGAGCCCACTTGCCATCATATGTCACTTGTGTGGAAAGGGGAGGGAGAGATTGCTTTGCCATCAGTTCTCCGTAGAGAAAAGATCTCCCAAACCCTATGTTACCACTTTTCCTTCTCTGCTGCCAACTACTGGCGTAAAAACCACATTGATTATTATAATGAGATGCTTCCTATGGGGCCCTTTTACTAAGCAGTGGTAAGCCCAACGTGGGCTTACCGCTCACCATTCTGGAACTACCACTGTCCCAATGCAGGCACTGGTGGTAGTTCCACCCCTCGTGTGTGGCACTTCCGTCACTAGCGGAAATATTTTTAAAATAGTTCTGTAGAAGGTTACCGCTGGTTTAGCACGGGAGCCATTACCTCCATATCAATGAGTGGTGGCAAGTGCTCCCTCCCCCACACATACACACACATGGACATATGGTAAGAGCAATCTTACTGCATGGCCATGTCTTTTTTTTTTTTTTTCAGCCTTTTTACCTTCTGTGGTAAAAAGGGCCTCAGCGCACAGCAAAAATAGCCCCCTCTGCTTGCACAGGGCCCTTTTTACCACAGCTTCGTAAAAGGGTCCATTTATAGTGTAGTCACTGACTGACTGAATCCTTATAGGACCACTGTTCTTCCTTTATTCTGAAGGGCTTATGGGAGGGCATAGCAACTGTATTGGTGAAAATAGTGAATGTATCCCTTAGAGAAGGGTGTTTTCCAGGACCATTGAAAATGGCTACAGGCAGGCCTTTGTTGATGAAGGAGACCTTGAATCCTACAGTGGTGATGAATTAATAGACCAATCTATTTTTTGCCTTGTTTAGCATAGATTCTGGAAAAGGTGGTTTTATCCCACCTTTTCTTTGATATGGAACATTTGTTTGTGTCAGCTTAGATAATAGATAGACTAGAAATGAGAGAGATAAATAAACACATGCTCCCTACCTATGTAAGTAATGATCAGTATTTTATTATTATTTTTTTTTTGGTTTAGTGGTAGTCTACCGATACAAAGTTTTTTGTCGCTGTAATCCTGTGGATAATGCTTTTTTCTGTGGTTACAGGTCTTCCTTATTCTGAACTTCCTCTGTAACGCTTAAGTTCCTAGAGTTCAACTTTGGTACTGAATCTGGACCTCTCTTCCTAAATAATATGCTTTCTTATGCTTTCCTACAACCCAAGTGCAGCTGACAGAAATCATAATTTCAGCTTCACCTTGCACTATCAGAACTCTGCCTGAAATAATGGAGGAGTCATAATCATTGATGGTGTTTCTGTTCTGTTTCTGTACGGCTTTTCATATATTTAGATTAGTAGTTTTCAGCTTTTTTTTCCTCCTATGATATACCTGACAGATGGGGCTCACATGTCTGGTGCACTGCATGGGGGACCCTCACAGGGGGATTAGGGCCAGGGGTGCCTGGTACTCCGATGAAGCAGCAGAAAAGTCCTCTGTCACACATACTCATTCTTAAAATCACACTTGGTTCACTTCTTCTCTCTTTCTCCTCTCAAATCTCACCCACCCTTTGCTAGTCCCCTTTTTAAAACTCACCCTCTGCACCCAGTGATCAGAGATGGAGGAAAGCGGAGCGAAGGAGCAAGCAGGACCCCACATTTCCAGCCAGAGCTATCTGAGTTTGTAAAAAAAGAGTTGTCTTTTTTTTAATTTTTTTGATATCTGTTTACACAAAGCAACCTAGAATGTTTTTGCCCATCAGCCACAGCTTTGAGGGCTTTCAAAGGGATGCTGTTCCTGCTGACACACCTCATCCTCATTTCTATAATGCTGCTAGACATGTGGAAACAAAAAAATCTGGTTTTGGAAGGCATTGTTATCAATGTGCTCATTGAGGTTTCCAGTTCTGACTGGCATGGATAAGTCAGTTATTGCTCCCTCACTCCATTACAGACCTGCAGATTTGTTTCAGAAGTCAGTGTGATTAAGTCCTACTCTTTTGAGGATCTTCAGAGAGTGCAGGCAATGGGTCCTGTCACAAGAGAATTCGATTTTTTTTTAAACATTGCATTTTGTATACACTACAGTAATGTTAAAGGAACCAGGGAAATTACTCATTTTTTTCAATGACGACATAAAAAATACAAATCGTACATTACAATTTAATAGTCTAAATGTATCCTTACAGATGTTAAGGTCTTTTACTTGTGCTGACAGCATCCCTCCCTGTTTCTCAGAATACAGTAATTATCTTCATGGTAGGCTGACTGCTTCTCTTACACCTTGGTGCAATTCAGATTTATTTATACTCCCAATTAAAATCATGTCTTGCTTCTTATCCCTATATGAGAGTAAAACTTCTTTGTGAATCTAATTATTTTCACTAAGCTTGCATAAAAGGCAAGGATTAAGCCCAGGAGGTTCCTTGTTCACAAGCCGGCGGGGGTTGAAACTCTTTTACTCTATAGCTTTCAGCTTCCTTGTTAGCATCCCCCGATAATGTTTTGCTTCAGAATAATGCTATGCTGTCATTGTCAAAGTAGACATGTCCCATTGTTTCTTCCATAGCTTTGAATGTGTCATTCCAAAGGAACATATTCCCCTTCCCTCCCAGTTCTTCCCCTCTGGGGATGCTATTTGGAGCATTCCGTTGGCAAGGTAGCCCCCAAAGCCAAAGCTACATTAGCAGAGATGCACTGGAAGCCATATTGGATTCAGAGGTGTTGGGGAAAAAGATTCAGGAAGTGAGTAATCTTGTGTGTGCTTATATATGGGTGGCTGCAGAGTGGTAGGAATGAGATCAGGATGGAGATACAGTATGTGCTGCTGTGCTAAACGTATGGTACTTTAAATTAAAAAAATAAATAAATAAAACCACGCATTCAGAGAGCTTTAGTAATGTTGAGAAGTAGAGACGGAGCCACTTAATCCCTGTTAAGTACTAATGCATGTCATTTTGCACAGTGTTGTTCCCAGAATTTTTCACCAGCTGAATGGCATGAAGGAGTAGCCAGGTGGGTGCAGGGGAGTACTGCGCAGTATTATAATGTTTTCTGTTAGCCGAGTGGTACACTCAGAAGGTTCTGGAGAACACTGTTGCTTCTAGTGTCCTGGGCTAACTCATGAAATTATAGCTGTGCAGGATTATATAGGTTCTTACTGACAGTGACCCTGTTCAAAGGAGAATGAAAAGGAGAGCATATTGCGAAATGGACGTTCAGTTACCCATGGACTTGGCTTGTGTTTAATTTCAAATGCATTTCTTGGTGTAGGCCGAGTGGTTGGAAGTGAGGCAAACTATATGTCCAAATTCATATGTAAAAGTATGTGTTGGAGATTTATATCAAAGGGTGGCCACTGAAATCAGCTTTGAAAGATTTTAGCCGTAGCAGGTGGATAAGTTTGAACCTGCTCTAATGGACATTCTCTGTAAAGTGCTCTGATTAACACTGTGAAGTACAGACGTCTGCAGACTGAAAGAGTACTTGTGCATCGGCTTCACACAGCTGGTAATGGGTCTCAAATATTTCTGAGGATAGCAGTGTGATAAAAATAAGGTAGCAGGTACGTCCCACAGGTGGCACAAGATACTGATTCTCTGCAGCCATTAGCTTCTTTCCTCTTGCAAATAATGACTGAAATGGTTTAGAAGGGACAAGTTTTTAGAGGAAAAAGTCCATAAACAATTATTAGCAATCTAGACCTGGGAAGGTAGACCCTGGGACTTAGCAACAAGGAATGGATCTGTTTTTTGGGGTCTGTTGGTTACTTCCTCATGAGTCCAAATTGGTCACTGTGAGAAAGAGGATGCTGACTTGATAAACTTCTTCAGAAGTTGATATGGAATGTTTTCTTCAGATTCTGGATATAATGCTGTACTGGAAACAGGAACTAGCGTTATCTTGACAGAATCAGGCCAGTCAGATAGGCAGTACTCACTGAATTCCAGTGTCTGAATGCATCCACATTGTGTGGGAACAGTTCATTTGAGCAAGAGATAAAAAACAAACTGTAATAAGGAAGACATTCTGCTCATTTCCAAAAGGAGCTGATAAAAATAAAACAAAAAAGGAAGATAAAACAATACCCTTTTTGATTGGACTAACAGTAAATGTTTTGACTAGCTTTCGAAGGCAATACCTTCCACGGATCAGAAAGGAGTTGAAATAATGTGAGCAAGACTCAAAATCTGCAGGGAGCTTGCTGTTCTATGACCTGTTTTACCTGCAGTCCTGCAAGCAGTTTTGTAAAGGGAAATGCCTCAACAAGTTACCCTTTGGAAACTTGGGTCTGACAGGGGCCACTGATAATTTGTATTCACATGCTTTGCTACTGTTCCCGCAAGCACACTTTGCTTTTCCTGCTCACAGCCTTATCGTTTTTCCATGCAGGAGAGAAAGTATGTATCCTGTGAAGAAAACTAGGGTTGCACTGCAATTAATCATGGTGTCCAGCCTGCCGGTATCTTCTTTCGTCATGTGTCCATCTCTCCCTTCCTTCCCTCTTCCCCCCCCCCCCCCCCGTCCAACATCGCTACCTCTCCTCCCCTGCCCCACCCATGGCCAACTTCACTTCCTCCCCTTTGCCCCACCCCTGTCAACAGCACAGCATCTCTGCCTGCACTTTTTTCCATTTCCAGCTCTCCTGAACCTTCATAGGTTGCTTAGACAGCAGCAGCTGTGCAGCAGTGTCTACACACTGCCTGCTCTGGAACCTCCCTCTGACCCATCCCGCGATTAACATGCAGCCCTAGAAAAAATACTGGCACCGTGGATGGAGGACAGAAGAGAGCTGTTTTTGAAAACCATTTTCGTATGGGTACATATAGGTTGACCAGTGTAAAAATCTTTCAGATGTGTTCTCAATATATATATATAAATGCAAGTAGAAAAGAAACGATGACATAATTCAAAAAGCGAATAGATATTACTGTGGCTGTATATTTTTAAAACATGATTAGACTTTCATATGAATTGCTTGTTTTCTCCCCCTAGTGGATGCAAGTATCTGCTCCCCAGTTTTATGGCTTAGTCTTTTCTTCCATCCCCCACACCCTCCTTAACTACATCTTCCCAGTTGTGCTGATAATGTTCTGTTGCTGCTGTATTTATAGGGTTGCATTAATATGTATCATATTTAATTGATGTATTTTACAATTTGTTTTGATTATTGAATTTATTACCTGGTGTAAATTGCTTTGGTTTGAACTTGTAAAAGTTTAATGTACCTGGTAGTGTGTTGATTTAGGATGTTGAACTACTGTACAGAATTTCTCCCGAAGGCAGTTCCCTCATTGAGATTCAGTTTTAATATTTCTCTCTGTGCATAATAATGGGTTCCATCTTCCTTGCATAGAGAAAGTAAACTCGGCAGACTGGTTTGTTTTTTGATGTTGAATTTAAAAAGGGTTTCTCCAGCTGACACAGAAATGAATGGTTTCTGCTTTAGCTGAATTTTTTAATACTCATTAAGGTCTGCTTCATCAAGGTCTTTGTCCCTAAAACCTTAGTAAACCAGGCCCTAAATTATTAAGGGGCCCTTTTACTCAAATTTATTTATTTATTTTCAGTATTTATATACCACCTAGACCTAATTTTCATTTTCAGGCATTGGTACTGTTCCTAATGGTCTCACAATCTAGTATTATATTGTACCTGGGGCAATGGAGGGCTAAGTGACATGCCTAGCGTCACATGGAGCTGCAGAGGGAATTGAACCTGCTTCACCAGGATCTGAACCCACTGCTGACCATTAGGCAGCAGTAGGAATCAAACCTGGTTCCTCAGGTCCGCAGACCCGCTGCATTCCCCCACTCTGAAATCTGGGCTTAACGTTTGGTAACGCGGGATTTAATTGAGCAGTAAGCCAACCAGGTTTAATGCAGCGCTTGAGGGATTTTTTAAATATATTTTATTGTAGGTCATTTGCTAATGTTGGCATTAGTGTGTTGTACCTGCATTGAGTTGCAAGAGCACTTACTGCCTCCTGTTTAGGACATGCTAAATGCTCCTGTGTTGACTCTGTATTAGCCAGTTACCACACATTAAGTATAATGTGCTAACTCAGCGGTTCCCAAACTGTGCACTGTGGCATCCTGATGCACCGCAGCGAACTCTCAGGGGTGCTGCGGTGCATTGGTCCTACTTTCTCCTTCCGCAGGTTCAGCATCTGCCGCTTCCTGCTTCTTTCCCCGCCGCCCCTGCAGTCCTTGCGGCTTACATTTCCGGGCGTCCGCGATTCACACAGGCACTATGAGGATTTCCCTCTGCCGCATCCAGCCCTCGCAACAGGATGTTGCATCAGAGAGGGCTAGACACACTACTACGTACTACTAGCATTTATATAGCGCTACCAGAGACACAGCAGATTGGAAGGCACAGGAGTGCCTGTGTGAATTGCGGACAGCCCGAAAATGTAAGCTGCAAGCACTGCAGCGGTGGCGGGGGAAGGAGAAGAAAGCAGCAGAGATCCTGGACCTGCAGGAAGAAAGGTAGGAGCCATGCTGGATTTGGGGAAGGTGTGCTGGTGTGAGAGAAGGAAGCTGCAGGGAAAGGGAGACCTATTTGGCTGGGTGGGGGGGGGGGAGTGCGGAGATCCATGTGGCTGGGCCAGGAGGGGTTAGGAAACTCATGTAGCGGGGGGAGGGGCGGTTGCTGCAGAGACCCATATGGCCGAGGGGTGCCATTAACCAAAAACGTTTGAGAACCCCTGTGCTACTCTCTGCCCATGATATTCCCCCTTTCCAAAATATTTTTTAAAATTCACTAACACCTGGGTTAGCGTGTGTGTGCTGTGTATTAAGGGCTAGATTCTATATGTGGCACCAAAAAAAGCCGTGCTTAAAGGGGTCCTTTTACCAAGCTGCGGTAAAAAGGGCCCTGCGGTAGCAGTTGGGGCCGTTTTTCCCATTCACCAGGGCCCTTTTTACTGCAGTGGGTAAAAAGTCCCCCTCACCCCCCCCCCCCCAAAAAAAAAATGGCCATGTTGTAAGATTATTCTTATCACGTGGCCATGTGGGGGGAGAACTGAGGTAGCAGTAAGGGCCCATGTGGTAACCTCTGGCGGATTATTGAGCAATCACTCGAGCCAGAACTATCGCCGGCAACCCTTTCATGAAAGGGCCCCAAAGTTAGGCATGATTTATAAAATACTGCTTATGCGACGGTGTTGTCTCCATCACTCTGGCGAGCACAGATGATATCTTTGTTGACAATGGAGCGTCTTGGCATAAAGGATGTCACTTCAAATAAAGGTGTTAGATTCCAGCATGTTTGGGAGCGGTTTTGGGCCACTTTATTGCCGGTGGCACGGGGCCACATCCTTAACCAGTAAGCCCAGATCCTCTAAGCCTTAATGATTGTAATTTTGGGGAATAGGAAGGTGGAAGGGGTGTGGGGGAGGGGAGGGGGTGTAGCAAAAGATTCATAAATAGCAAGATTTGTTTATGGATAGGATTGAGAGTGGGATAGGAATAGGATGTTATTAGAATAAGTGTGATGACATTGTATCTACACTGTTGTATTGTTTGTTCTATGTGTGTCATCAATAAAAATGATTTACACATAAAATAGTGCTTATGCTTGGGAATAGGCTTGGCCATTTGCACCAATTGAAACGTGGCGCAAATCCTCCTTATTCAATAACAATGCATGTTAATTTTAGGAGCAACTCGTAACGCCCAGGATCCTCCCATTTCTGCGTCCCCTTTTTCAGATCGCATGTAAATTTTAGGCATATAAATGCCAATTAAATCTAATTAGTGCAAATAATTGCTTGTTAAAAAGCCTATTGGTGCTAATTAGCTTGTTCAATTAAATTGCACATGCAAATTGGGTATGAACCCAAATTTGTGTGTAGTTTTTGGCAAATTTTTATAAAATTATAGAGTAAAAGCTTAATGCCCCTTAGGAAAAGGGCCCCTAAAATCTGTTACAGAAGTTAATCAGGAATTTCAGAAATCCTGGGCTTCTGGCTGACTGGCGCCCTCTAGGACAGGTTTGGGAACTACTGCTTTAGATAATAATAGTGATGAGGTCTAGAAAAGGTTTCCTTCTGTCGTCCCCTCCCAAGCAGAATTATTATTGTGTAAGAAACCCTGTACTGTGGATCTGTAGACAGCTACTCATGTCAGCTAAAGCTTACAGGAGGTTATTTGCAGTGATGTGTAGATTTTATTTTGTAATTTTGGGCCTTCCTTTCTCCTCCAGATCTTGCCTTGACTTCAACAATTCCATGAAACTTCCATTCTTAACAATATTTCTGACAGTAGAAATAGCTGGCTGGAAGCATTAGAGATTTGTTTTTATAGTTTTCATTTTCATATGCTTATGGAGCCTAGGGTTTGATTAAAGTAGGTGGAACAACAGTTACAAGCTGAGAGATTAGAAAGGTTAGAGTAATTTGTTCAAATGTGGAATTGTCTGCACTTGGCAGTACATGGAGGATTCCCAGGATGATGTAATCACTATTATAGTGACACAGCCACTATGAATCTGTGTCCTCTGCCAAAACAAGAGAGGAGTCATGTATTGTCCGTCAAGGGTTAGAGAAGTCCTCTAGAACAAGCATTCCAGTATGTACACTGCGGAGTGTAGTGAGTAAAAGTGCAGCTGAAATTATATAAGTACATAAGTAGTGCCATACTGGGAAAGACCAAAGGTCCATCTAGCCCAGCATCCTGTCACCGACAGTGGCCAATCCAGGTCAAGGGCACCTGGCACGCTCCCCAAACGTAAAAACATTCCAGACAAGTTATACCTAAAAATGCGGAATTTTTCCAAGTCCAAGTCCATTGTTTCTAGTTGCAAGTTTTGCAGGCTGTGGGCTATTGCTCTCTAAGAGTGGAATGCTGTGCAGTACCACAGAAAGCAAGTATTTGAGGCTGGATTGCAAAAGTTGCTGCAGAAGTTGCCAAATGTGCCAATTCTCTCCTTGCAAGTTGAGGAAGTCATGCACAGAGTAGAATGAGCAAGAATCCGTTGAAGGCAAGGCCATGCATAAGCCATAATATGTTGTTTGGTTTAATTTACATTATTCGGGGGTCCTTTTACTAAGGTGCGATGAAAAATGGCCTACGGTAGTGTAGGCGTGGGTTTTGGGCGAACGCAGATCCATTTTTCAGCGCGCCTGTAAAAAATGCCTTTTAAACATTTTTGCTGAAAATGGACATGCGGCAAAATAAAAATTGCTGCGCGTCCATTTTGGGTCTGAGACCTTACCGCCAGCCATTGACTTAGTGGGAAGGTTTCACGTGTTAACCCAGTGGTAATGACCTACATGCGTAGAATGCCACGTGACGTGCGTCAGAAAATAAAAATTATTTTTCGAACGGGTGTTGTTGATGTGCATTAAAAATGAAATTACCAAATGGGCCATGCGGTAGATGGACAGTAACTCCAAATTGGCGTGCGTTGTGCACACGTAGGCGCATATGTGACTTAGTAAAAGGGCCCCTCATTTATTTATGATACCGCTTTCAACTTTTCCAGGGTGCACAAAGCGGTTTATTCTACATACAACAGATAATAGGAAAAAGCAGTATTGTACCAAATTAACTATAAGAATAGAAGGGGGAAAAAACAGATCAATTGCAATGCATTAAATCCTAGTAGAAAAGAATAGAAAGGAAGTGTTGGATACCAACTCCTAAACTTCCTAAGCAATCCCTAAGGTTCTCCAAAAGCTATGGTGAACAGGTGGGTTTTAGCACTTCCTTGAAAGCAGTATGATTCCCCTCTTAAGAGTTCCAGTGTTATAGGCTAAAAGAAGAAAAGGTGAAATTGCCTAGTTTAGGGCAATGACTAGGAGGAGGGGGAATATGTTGGGAATGCGTTGGACGTATAGAACCAAGAGGTATTTCAAAACTAGAAAGATTCTGGACTACCTCTATGAAGGATTTTATAAATCAATAACAGTTTTATTACGTATTCTGAATTCAGTCGGGAGAGAATGAAGACTTAAAAAGTGTTGAGGTGATATTTACCACCCAGCTTACAAGATAACGCGACAGAGCGAATATGTCGGAATCTGCTGTAAAGGTGTTGTGGGAAGATTGTGGATAACAAGTACAGGTTTTACATCTTGACAGTCAGAACCCGGTGTATGGGACTTTCCTGAATATTCTATCAATGAAGCTTTTAGAGCAGCTTCAATCTAAAGAATGACCTGCCTGTCTCCCCTTTCTGTGTGCTTCTGTTTTCTTTGTAAGTTTCATTTCCCTGGAGGAATTCTTGGAATTCCAGTCTCACAGCTCAGAGAGATTACTGCCAGAGAGAACCGGCTGCAGATGGATTCCAGTAGACAGTTTTGTAATTTGCTGATCTCTGAAGTTACGTTTCTGTGGACTTTGCTTATCTTTTTTTCATCTTCCCTCTTTGTGTGATTTCTTTCATAGTTGGTATGATCCACAGGAACCCTACAAGGATGGCACTGAGATAAATAGTTTGTTAGCACTAATGAGTGACCACACATGAATGTCATTTCACTGGGTGATCAGCACGGAAGTATTACCTGGGTGAATGTCTCTTTCTGAGTGCAGCACTATAATTAGGCCTCATTTTGTAAGTGATTTCAAGGATGCATTACTGTTTGTTGTCGTGGAGACAGTCTGTGAAAACGGAGCCAAAGGTACCAGCTGATACATTAAGCTGTGTTTATGGTAAACCCCTAACATACCAGATATCATTCTTTTCTATTGAGTAAGCTTTTCAAAAAGGGAAGAAAATACCCTTAATTATGAGTAATTTTTCCATGACTCGTTAGATATATAATATTGCTGAGCCGTGCCAGTGCCTGTGCGTTAATTATAGTGGATGACATCATTCTCCATTCGTCGAAACAAATTATTGTATGTATTTCCTTTGTTCATGTTGAAGGGTGACCAAGAACATCTTAAGGTGTGGGCCAAGGGGCCTAGTGTTCCCATATTCCTATGTGTTCTCATATTCCTTTCTTTGTCCCAGTGGCGTAGCTACGTGAGGCCGGGGGGGCCTGGGCCCCCATAGATTTGGCCCTGGACCCTCCTGCCAACAACCTTCTCGACCCCCCCCCCACTCCCGCCGCCAACCCTCCCGCACCGTCACCTACCTTTGCTGGCGGGGGACCCCAATCCCCGCCAGCTGAGGAGGTCCTCTTCTTCCCGCGAAGGCTTCGTTCTGTTTCTGACGTCCTGCAGCAAAGGTAGGCGACAGCGGGGGAGGGTTGGCGGCAGGAGGGGGGGGCGAGAGGGTCGTCGGCAGGGGTCGTCAAGGCTGGTGGCAGGGGGGGGTGTTGGCGGTGCCGGGTGGGGCTAAAATGTGCCCCTCACCTCAGGCTCTGGACCCCCCTCCCACCGAAGTCTGGCTGCGCCCCTGCTTTGTTCCTTAATCTCTGCCAAGGATGCCAATGTTCCTTGATTTGAGGGTAGCCAGTACCGCCTCTCCGGTACTATGTAAGCCACATTGAGCCTGCAAATAGGTGGGAAAATGTGGGATACAAATGTAACAAATAAATAAGTAAAAAAAAAAAATAGTTTGGAGTCAACAAGCTGGAGAACACTCCTAGGCCCTGTGGAACTCAGCCCTTCACACATATTTTCTAAGTAAAAGAAATCTTGTATGTGAGAAGGGATCTGAATGTGTGACTCCAGATGCCCACCAGCTTTCAGGCCTTGTGTGTGTATGGTTTTTTTTTTCTATTACCAATACCCCTTATTTGGCAAGGGCATTTTGGCACCCATAGTTATATCACCTCACCCCTACTCAGATCTCTTGGCGATTTCCTCCCTCCCCTCCCCTCCCTTCGCTTCTGACAGGAGCCCTTTTCTGTGTCAGCATCAAGGTGTGTTCCTCAGTGTGACACTAGAGTTCATGACAGGTTAAGAAGGGAAAAATGTAGAGTGTAACACCCTCTTTATTATTCACTAGTAAAAAAGGCCCGTTTCTGTTGTGAAGGAAACAGGCGCTAGCAATGCTTCCTCGCCCCCCCCCCCCCCGGGCACATGAACCCCCCCCTCCCGCCACCCACAACCCCCAATAGTAACGGTGTGTGTCCGCTGCTGCTTCTCCTGTTGAGCAGCAGCGGCGGAAAAAAAGGACAAAAACTGGGGGGAAAAAACCAGCCTGAAAAACGCGGCTCCGTAGACAGCCATCTGCCATTGGCTGTCGTCTCTGCAGCCGGTCCTCCTCTCCCCTCTGACGTCGCAGCGCTCCTCCGGGGTCTTCCTCCAGGGGCAGTGACGTGCAGGGGAGAGGAGGAGCGGCTGCACAGACGACAGCCAATGGCAGGTGGCTGTCTACAGAGCCACGTTTTGCAGTTTGTTTTTTGTTTTGGGTTTCTTCTTTCTTTTTGTACCGGCCGGTGGGGATTGTGGGTGGCGAGGGCCGGACTTGGAGAGGACAGGGAGGGTGGTGGCGGGTTTTCCAGGGCGGTTAGGGTGCACGGGTGGTTGGGAACTCCGAGGTTGGCAGCCAATGAGGAGCGATTCCTAGGCAGGGGGAGGAGTAGGGAAACACGCTCTGTGTGTTTCCCTACTTCTCCCCCTGGCTGCTGCTCCTCCTCCTGGCTGTGTCGCTGTTTGCTGCTGACGTCAGTTTGATCTACTTCATGAAGCAGACCACATCCGGCGGAATCCACGGTTCCAGGCAGCCTCAGAACGTTGGAGGTGAGAATTATTATATAGGATAGGTGAAGAGTGTGTCGCTTGTTTGGGGAGACAGCAGCAGTCCTGCAATTTCATCCTGCTTCCCCTTCCCTCTCCTCCCTGCTGAAGGGAAGCTCTTGATGGTGCTCTTCCCACTGCTGAAGATTGCGTGACCCGACAGGCTGTGAGAATATCTTTTAAAACTAACGGTCAGCTATGCTAATCATGGGTTGTGCGAGCGATTCTGAGCAAAAATCTTAAAATGTACAAGCTATTTCAACAAGAGACACTGTAGAATGAGTTCTATCGCCTGATTAACTGCTCTGTTCATGATGCTGCTGCTCTTTAGTGTTTGTGTATGTGTTTGGAGGGGGAGAGACGGAATTCTGAGGTATGAGCTCCACTACCTACCCCATTCCTGCCTTCAGTGGTTGCTGGCATGGGTTCTGTCTGTACTGCTGCTGCTCTTCAGTTACAGACACTGTGTGATGCACTCTGTCAGTTACAATGTCTGCACCTTGTCTTTTATCTGGTGGCTGTCAGCTTTCCTCTTTGTTTCTTAATTACTAGGCCCCGCTCACTCTCCAGTCTCATCACCCTATGTTGGGATTCTCAGACTATTTTAGGCAAATTATTTTGTGACAGCTTAGTTTCCTCATTTATCATACGCTAGCCACGGAAATGTTTTCCAGTTCATTTCCTTTCGCATGCCTATTTTGGTATATTCTCCCCTTTAAGGGGTGTAAGAACACACTCTGTGAGTGAGTGAGTCTGTATATGTAAGTTTGCTTTTGGATTGAGATGTAGTCAAATCTGCTGGATGCTAAGGACCGGTGGAGGGGCATAATCGAACGGAAACGCCTATCTCCATGGACGTTTATCTCCGAGAACGGGTCCGTGAAGGGGCGGGCCGAACCGTATTTTTGAAAAAATGGACGTTTTTGAGCTGGGCGTTTGTTTGTTTTTTGGCGATAATGGAAACTAAAAACGCCCACCTCAAATACGTCCTAATCCGAGCCATTTGGTCATGGGAGGAGCCAGGATTCATAGTACACTGGCCCCCCTGATATGCCAGGACACCAACTGGGCACCCTAGGTCAGTGCGGTGGACTTCAGAAAAAGCTCCCACATGCATAGCTCCCTTACCACGGGTGCTGAGCTCCCAACCCCCCCCCCCCCCCAAAAAAAACCCACTACCCACAAATGTACAACACTACCATAGCTCTTAGGGGTGAAGGGGGCACCTACATGTGGGTACAGTGGGTTTTGGAGGCCTCCCATTTACCAGCACAAGTGTTACAGGTAGGGGGGGATGGGCCTGGGTCCACCTGCCTGAAGTGCACTGCGGTACCCACTAAAAGTGCTCCAGGGACCTGCATACACGCAGGCCTCTAGGACTTGTTACTTGGCACACCAGTTTACACCTGAAGACTAATCTCTCCGAAAATGTCCTTTATTGGAATAAGCACGTTTACTCACAGTTAATTGCAGATCAGAGGTTGTGCCCCACTGGCACCGAGTCTCCCTGGTTCTGAGATTAGCAGTAGGTCAGAGCTGGCAGAATGCTGTACAATGCCCTCTTTCAGCCACATTCAAGGTAAGAACTAAGCTCTGTAACGTGGCTAACACATGGAAGGGATCTAAAACTGGCTTACAAAAATGGCCACTACCTCATGGACTACCAGAAACAAAACTGGACACACTCTGACCCAGTAGACAGGGGGGAAAGCACCATGGGAGAAGAGCCTACCAACATCTTGTTACTGTAACACAAGCTAATGAAATCACGGAGCCCAATACCCTACACCCACCATAGTGCAATGCTGATGTGACCCTGTAGTGCACCCGAGAGCCACATCTGACCCAGGGAAAGGCTCTCAGAGGATCGAACACATTCTGCTGTCATGGAGGTGGGTACAGCATTTGAGGCTGGGAAAAAGTTTTTAAAGTGGGTTTTTTTTTGGTGGGAGGGGGTTAGTGACCACTGGGGGAGTCCGGGGAGGTTATCTCCGATTCTCTCCAGTGGTCATCTGGGCAGTTGGGGCACTTTTTTGGGACTTGTTCGTGAAAAAAAAAGGGTCCAAAAAAAGTGACCCAAAATCGCGGTAAAAACGCCTTTTTTTTCGATTATCAGCTAAAGATGCCCATCTCTCCTCGGCTGATAACCATGCCCCAGTTCCGCCTCCACCACGCCTCCGACACGCCCTGTCAACTTTATTCGTTTCCACGACAGAGTGCAGTTGGAAACGCCCAAAATCGGCTTTTGATTATACCGATTTGGGCGCCTTTGCGAGATAAACGTCTATCTCCCGATTTAGGTCGCACTATAGGCGTTTTTCTCTTTCGAAAATAATCAGGATAGTCTCCTTACCATCATCTGCTTTATGGACATAGAGAAGATAATTTTCAGAAGCATTTCTGGGGGTAAAGCAGTGCTTTGTGTGTTGAAAGGAACTTTTATAAAATTGGCTATGTGGGGAAAGTAATGCGTATACAGCTTGAATATACCTAAACTGAGCGGAGGTATTCTGGGAGCAAGATTAGGAAAGTGTTTGAATTAATGCATAGACCTCTGAAAATATGCACATGTGTGTAAATTAACTCTGAAAATGTTTATATAGTAAGAGCAGGTGTTCATGTTGAAGCATGTATTCCCAAGGGTAACATTCAGAGAGGAAGCATGTGTATATTTTCACTGGAAATTCACCAGAGTGTGCACAGGGAAAAGTATATATGTATGTTGTGTGTGTGTGTGCAGTTATAAAATTTAAATGCAAGCAGTATCAAAGGCGTGGAAGTGAATGGAATAACTGAGATCATAAAAAGCTAGAGTAGACCAGGAAGGCAGGATTCAAATTTATTTATTTATTTGAATTTTGCTCACACCTTTTTCAGTAGTAGCTCAAGATGAGTTACATTCAGGTACACTGGGTATTTCTCTGTCCCTGGAGGGCTTAAAATCTAATTTTGTACCTGAGGCAGTGGAGGGTTAAGTGACTTCCCCAAGATCACAAGGAGCAGCAGTGGGATTTGAACCGGCCATATCTGGTGCTTTAACCACTAGGCTACTCCTTCACTCCATTTCAACAACTTTATTGGTTGAACAATTACAGGCCACATTTTGCCTTAAATAGTCTGTATCAGGGGTCGATAGACATAAAAACACAGCTTGCTCCAAGATCATATGTTTAAAACGCAGCTTTAATTCCCAGGTAAAGCAGCTTGCTCCAACATTATAAATTCAAAACTCGGCTGTGACTTTCTCAAAGGTGAATATTGTCAACGTTGTTTGATAGATGCAAAGCTGCTGCAGTGCATATAAGCTGGAGTTTGAGTTGCTAGTTCTGTACATATATAGAGCTTTCCATTGCAAAGAGTAAATCCTTATATCTAATGAAGGAAATACTTCAGTAATGGCCATAACCTGTTAAAATTAGTGGCCTGAATACATCAAAGGTTAACAACCTAAATAAGTAAGTAGAAAATGGCATTCTCTTCTATGTATTCTAAATATATCTTCATTAGCCACTTCCATATATCAAATACGTTTTTTTATATTTACATTTCAATGAATTAACTTGATGTGTCCAAATATTTGTGCCAGCGCTTTACATCAGATTACACTGATGTTAGATAATGTCGTACATATTTGATTTTTCCGTACCCTGGCCTGAAGCAGCCAAGATTGATGAAACAGCTGTTGTTGGTGTGCTAGAAATTCATGATGCAACAAAACTTCATTGAGCACATCAAGGTATTTTGTATATATAAATTAGAAATAATTTGTTATGTGGAGATTGCTAATGAAGATATAATGCACTGCTACTTCTGAAGGTTTTTGACCACTCGTGTTTGAGCCACTAGTTTTAATATTTAAAGGTCATGGCCATTACCGAGGTCTTTTCCTCCATTAAGTATAAAGATTGACTCTTCGCAGGGAAAGATTGTATAAGTTCTAGATTATTGCAGTCATAAAATTACTCTCATAATAACAATCTGTCACAATGTCTAAATAATCAGAAAGGTATTAGAAGAAAGTTTTATTATCTATTTATGCAGCGCAGATAATTAAATATCAATGCAATAGTGCATGGACACAATGAATGATTCATGTAAGTCACTCAGATATAGTAAGTTCAAGGGGCCCTTACTAAGAACATGAGTAGCCATACTGGGTCAGACCAATGATCCATCTAGCCCAGTATCCTGTTTTCCAAACAGTGGCCAAACCAGGTCACAAGTACCTGGCAGAACCCAAATCTTGGCAACACTCCATACTACAAATCCCAGGGCAAGCAGTTTCTTCCTATGCCTATCTTAATAGCAGACTATGGACTTTTCCTCCAGGAATTTGTCCTTTTATTAAGGTGTGTTAACAATTAGCATGCACTAAATGCTAAGAAGCCCATTTTACTCCTATGTTTTTAAAATTTTTTTAATGCTTTGCTAACAAAGCCACTTAAATTAATGTGGGTGTAATTTTGGAACTCTTTTACAAAGGCGTGCTAGCATTTTTAGTGCACGCTAAAATTTAGCATGTGCTAAGACGCCCTTTATGGGGAGATTCTATATATGGCACCAAAAAAATGGCACCAATTATGAATACACTTAGTTGATATTTCAGCGCCTAAATCTGTATACCTTGGAGGAAAGGAAAAACAGGGGTGATATGATACAGACGTTCAAATATTTGAAAGGTATTAATCCGCAAACGAACCTTTTCCTGAAAGGTATTAATCCGCAAACGAACCTTTTCCAGAGATGGGAAGGCAGTAGAACTAGAGGACATGAATTGAGGTCGAAGGGGGGCAGGCTCAGGACTAATGTCAGAAAGTATTTTTTCACGGAGAGGGTGGTGGATATGTGGAATGCCCTCCCGCGGGAGGTGGTGGAGATGAAAAGGTAATGGAATTCAAACATTCATGGGATAAACACAAAAGAATCCTGTTTAGAAGGAGTGGTTCAGTGGAATCTTAGCGGAGATTGGGTGGCGACGCCGGTAATTGGAAACAAAACGGGAGCTGGGCAGACTTCTACGGTCTACGCCCTGATCATGACTGAATAGATATGGATGAGCTGGAGTGTAAATTTTAAGGGGCTTCGATGCTAGCTTCAGAACTTAGTACAGGAATAGTACTGGGCAGACTTCTACGGTCTGAGAAAGGCAAGGACAAGTCAAACTCGGGTATACATTTAAAGTATCACATACCATGTAAAATGAGTTTATCTTGTTGGGCAGACTGGATGGACTGTACAGGTCTTTATCTGCTTTATCTATAATTGCACGTGTAAATTTCAGATCGCCCACGAAATACACATTTCCCTGCCCATAACCATGCCCGTTTTTACCTGCGCACATTTAGAAGTTTGATGTACTTCATTACAGAATACATTTATTGAGTTGTGTGCCTAAATTCTAATCAGTGCCAATTAGTGCTTGTTATTGCTTAAGTGCTGTTATCAGCACTTATTAGCTTGTTAAGTTACACGCATTGTTACAGAATCTATGCTGATGTCAGTGTGGATCTCTAGGTGCGCTATTTTGTAGGTATATTCCTTTGAGCATCTTAGCGTTTAGTGCATGTGAATTTTTAGCATGCGCTAAAATCTCTAGCGTGCCTTTGTAAAAGACCCCCTCTGTCTGATAGTAGATTGACTTATGATGAAAATATATGGGTGTAGATTACCATTATATGGAGGAGGTATATCTTAGTGGCTAGAACAATGGACTGAGAAGGAAGTCAGGGTTCAAATCCCAGTGATTCCCCTTATGGTCTTGGATAAATCACTTTGGGGTCCCTTTACTAAGCTGTGGTAAACTTGAGATTTACAAAAATTAGAAGAATGATCTAAGGATGTGCTATTTTGTAGGTATATTCCTTTGAGCATCTTAGCGTTTAGTGCATGTGAATTTTTAGCATGCGCTAAAATCTCTAGCGTGCCTTTGTAAAAGACCCCCTCTGTCTGATAGTAGATTGACTTATGATGAAAATATATGGGTGTAGATTACCATTATATGGAGGAGGTATATCTTAGTGGCTAGAACAATGGACTGAGAAGGAAGTCAGGGTTCAAATCCCAGTGATTCCCCTTATGGTCTTGGATAAATCACTTTGGGGTCCCTTTACTAAGCTGTGGTAAACTTGAGATTTACAAAAATTAGAAGAATGA
Organism: Microcaecilia unicolor; assembly: GCF_901765095.1. NCBI lineage: Eukaryota > Metazoa > Chordata > Amphibia > Gymnophiona > Siphonopidae > Microcaecilia > Microcaecilia unicolor. The sequence goes on along the minus strand of NC_044034.1, from coordinate 279,914,342 downwards.
TCTAAGGATTGGCAGTGCGCAAAATGATGTGCATGGGATGCAAAAATCCAGAGGAGACATACCATATTAGAAGTGAAAGACTGATAAGCGCAACTCAGGAGAGGGACTTTGGGGTGATTGTGTCAAGGCGAAACAATGTGACAAGGCGGTGGCCGTAGCCAGAAGGCTGCTAGGCTGCATAGAAAGAGGTATAGTCAGCAGAAGAAAAGAGGTGTTGATGCCCCTGTATAAGTCATCGGTAAGACCCGACTTGCTAAGGATGTAAAAAGGCTTAAAGTGATTCAAAGGAAAGCAACAAAAGTGATAAGAGATTTGGACTAAAAGATGTGTGAGAAGAGACTCGAGGAACTGAATATGTATATCCTAGAGGATATGATACAGATTTCAGTGGTATTAATATGCAAACAAATCTTTTCCAGAGAAGAGAAAGCGGAACCTAGAGGACATGAATGGGGGTCGACTTAGGAATAATTCAGGAAGTACTTCTTTATGGAGAGGGTGATGGATGCCTGGAATGCCCTCCTGCAGGAGGTGGTGGAGACAAAACAAAAAAGAATGAAGGGACTGATTTAGTTCCTAACGTGCCAAGCGATTCTCTCCTTAAGTGCATAGGAGGAAGTTTTGTTGCTGCACATGAAATCCATCCTATATTAGCACACATTTGACTCCTAGCGCTCTGCGCCGAAACACGGCCCGTGTAGGGTCATAACTGAAGATTGATTTTCAAGTTTTACCATTAAAAGAACTGTGTCCCATTTTTGAAGGCTCTTGGTGCTTCTTTTTTGCGCTAGAGACAAAACAATAACAGAATTCAAAAATGTGTGGGATAAACACAAAGGATTGCTATGTGGAAAGAAAATGGAAGCAAAACAAAACTTAGCGGTGCTTAGATGGTAACTTCAGTAATTGGGAAATAAGGCTAGTGCCGGGCAGACTTCTACGGTCTGTGCCCGAATTATGGCTAGACACATATTGATCAGCAAGATTGGGCTTGACGGCAACTCCAGTAATTGGGTAGTATGTCCAGTGACAGGCAGGCTTCTACGGTCTGTGCCCTGAAAATGGCAAGGACCAAACTTCTTAATATTTGCAGGTGACATGGCAAAGTAATTAAAGCAACAATGTCTCGCTTATCCACAAGAAATAGACCATTAGAATACTCATTTTTTGGAATGAATGCCCCATTGTGTATTGTATTATGTAAAGGTCCTCCTGTAGACAGCGTGTAGGAACTCTGAAGAATACAGAAGGATCTTGCTTGAGGCCATGGCTTGCAGGCCTTAAAAAAAAAATGAGGCTTGTTTGTCAGGTAAGAAAAGGTCAAAGATTTCTGAGAGTCCCATTGACTCCCTAAGTAGTAAGCACTTTGTATAGGACAATGAAGCTTTTCTGTCCGCAAGATAATGCAAAGAGGAGGGAGAGACCCCTTCCAATTCGATTTTGCACAACCTGGAGTGTGTTGTCCATACAGTTTGCCCATAGCTGTTCTTATAGGTGAGCCTCTGACAATAAAAGCAGGACTTAAAATGGTAGGTGAAAGGTCCTTGGGATGGGAAGGGGGAAGCACTTCAGTGAAACCATGGTCGTCTTCAAGCTATCTGGCAGAGGTTTTTGTTCACATCTTGAATTTAGCAGAGCAAAGAATGTATAGTCCCATGTATTTATAGAGCTGCAGAATGTAAAATAATGATATATATCCTGCTGGAATATTTTTTTCTAGGTCATCTGATATGCCAGCTTATCTGATGCATGTACAGATCTATGGGTTAGGCTAAAGGTTTCAGTCTAGTTTGTATCTACTGTTAATCACGCTTAATGAAAATTTAAGCGTTTTACAAGTCTTAGCTACTTCTGCTTATCTATCTTTGCCATTATAGGAGCAATTCAGTAAAGCATTTTCATTGTGTAAAGTCTGTTTTACACGTGTGCAAGGACTTGAGAACAGGGGTAAATGTCTGCCCTACGATGCAGATGTGATGTCTGCCGCATATACTAAGAAAAGTTGGAGCCTTATCTTTGAAAATTGACTTAGGGCCCCGTTTACTAAGCTGCGCTGTAGGCGTGCTAGCATTAGTGCGTGCTAACAGCAGAGACACCCTTAGTAAACAGGGCCCTTAAAATAGGTGCCTGAAAACCCACTTAGCCTAGGTACCTCCTTATAAAATTAGGCTCTGAAAGCAACTCAAGTGCTGAATAAGACCGACGAAGGACATAAAACGATGGATCTGTAATGAACATTGTTAGTAGTTAACTCCCCTCCCCCCCCTCCCAGTGTGTTATATGCATTTTGGGCTGTCTGTATTATTAGATTTTAAGCTTAAAAAAAGCAAGGTTTCTGTATTATGTATGTCTGTAAAGCAGTACACACATTTGATAGTACTACAGAAATTATAATAGTAAACAGAGTTCGAAACCAAAAGCTCCTGGGATGCTGTTGCTAGTTTTGTAAATCTTAACGTACTCCTAGGAGAATTCCTCTCATGTAGTGTAGCTGTACTTGGGTAATTCAAGCTGACATGAAATTATCAAGGCATCACATATTTTCATTCTCAATTTTGTTAAATTCCTGAGCAGGTATCAGATTTAGACATTCTGAAAGCTCCTTCTTTCCCACAGCCTCACCCGTTAAGGTCTACCGAGGTGCAACAGTGTTAGCCATAATCAAAACCGCACAGAGGTATGCAAAGTATGAACTCGGCTCAAATAACTGAAGAGTGGGGGGGTCAAAGAAAGAGGTTTTTATTTTAAATAGGGACTATGGCTTAATAAAGGGTGTGCATGTTATGGTCCAAAGAGTCTTAAATTTGGCCTTTGCGTTACCAACTGAACAAGGGTGATTACAATATGAAGCATAAAGCAGAATTATAACACCAAAGCAAAAGATGGGACAGTCCACAAAAAAAAAAGCATAAAATGTACAAATTCAACTCAAGTGGGTGGAGAAGTAGTTTAATGGTTAGAGCAGCAGGCTAAGAACCAGAGAAGACTGGGCTCAAATTCCACTGGGGCTCCTTGTGATCTTGGGCAAGTCACTTAACCAGTGATGTGCTGGTAAGTTTTAACAACAGTTCTCTCTCCGGGTGTAGTCAGCCCTGCAATTTGGGAGGGGGCCTAAGGTGGACTTGGGGGGGCAACACATTCCTCTCTCCCCCACCCCAGTGTGGGCACGCTAGGCATACCTTTGCTGGCAGGGATGCCGAGCCCCGACAGCCAAATAAATGGACTGCCGCTGCTCCCTGCTGCTTGTTTCTGGCTCTGAGCAGCACACCAGGACTTCTCGTGCATGCTGAGAGCTGGAAACACACAGCGGGGAGTGGCGGCAGTGTATTTATTTGGCTGGCGGGCTTCAGCATCCCCGCCAGCGATGTGATTCGGCATCCCCGGCGGAGTACGGTATCCCCAACAGCAAAGTGAAAAGGAGTTAAAGTAGCCACAGAGGGCCTACTTTAACAACCAGCTCCCAAAATTAGAGACCTGCATGGGAACAGGGTTTGCGGGAATCCCCTCTGGGGCTGTGGGGTTCTCACGGGGACAGAAGCAGTTCCTACGGGGTTCTCGTGGAAGTGTATGCTGCACCTGTTCCAGCCTCTCATCTACCAAGTTCTTTGAGTGCCGCCTCCTCCTCTTCCTTTCTTTAACTGCACAGATGCGGAAAGTCTTCCATTAATCCTCTCTGCTCCTAGGCTGATGTGCAGGCCTCAGCTCTGACTCGGGCACGAGCATCAGAGTTCACTTTGACCTACTGGCGTGTGCATGTGGCGACCTCTCATCGCACTGTGCCAGCGAATCAGAGATGAGTCTTACATGTTCACACCACCAAGGTTTAACTTCTTCTTACCCGCAGTGCTGCAGCTCAAACCCAGAGAGACACGGAGAGCTGACTGGAATTTATTTTTAGGTACCATTAAATTCTTGTGGGGACGGGTTAGATATCTGGCCCCATGCAAAACTCTACCAAAAATTCATAAAAACTTAGCTGTGTCTCTTGCGAGCTGGTGTGAGCCAGCTCCAACACACCACTGCACTTAACCCTTCATTGCCTCAGGTACAAACTTAATATGTAAGCCTTCCAGGGACAGACAATACCTACTGTACCTGAATTTAATACACCTTGAACTGCTACTGAAAAGGAATGAGCTAAATCTCATCCCATCCCAGCATAATTTTTATGTTGTTTGATTTATATTTAATGAAACCAAACAATGTACTATAAACATTACTTAGCTAAATCTTAAAATCTCAAAATCAGCGGTTGAAGCTCCTGAAAGTAGAATACATTCTATGATAAAACTATTGTAAAACCAGTCTCACTTGTGTGATAGCTCTGGCCCTGGGCCACAAAATAAAATCATTACACAAACTTCAGTCCGCTCACACTCAGGCCACTCTTACCATACACTTCATTTCCAGTCCACTTACAGTTGATTTGTGGTGGGTCAGTGGTCCGGAATAGGAATCTGGGGGTTTGGGAGACACGTTTCCGGTTCTGGGTTCTACTCAGCTCTTCAGTGCAGGAACCACACTGTACTCCAGAAGGCGTAATAACAAACTTAACTTTTATTGCAACCTCTGCAACTCTCAGACTTTTAACTTTAATCATCTTACAGTCACTTAATAAAACTCCAACTCAATTCAATTCCAGACTTCTTTTATTCCTGGAGGGAACACCTTTTCTACTATTCTCCTTAGGTTTATTTACAGAGACACTTTCTTTCAGAGACTATATACTTATTCACAAGACTGCTGCCAATGCCTATCCCAGAGAATATTGTCCCAAAGGCTAAAGGTTCTGACCCTCCTGGCCTGACCTTCCTCCTTTGCTTTGGCTCACCCTGGTCCTGGGATGGGCACTCCCCGATTCCAGTCCCACACTCCCGGGCTGGGTCTCTCCTCTTCCCAACCGTAGCTCTCCTCTGTCACAGTTACCGCTTTGCTGAGCCACAACTCCTCTTTACAGCCATGGTCTGCTTCTCTGAAAAATGGGATTCCCCTTTACTCCTCCAGGTCAGTGGCAGGGGACCATCAGACAACCAAAGACACCTGCAGGCAACCAAAGGCCCCTCTATAAAGGGCAAACACTTCTCTTTATCTCCTTCTAACTCCTCCTTCTCTTGTCAATCTTCCTTTCAGTACATTTTCTCTCTGCATTTTATTTCAAATCTACTCCCCTTCTTGGGCTGGGTTTCCTCCCATCCAGGGACCTCCCAGTCATCCCCCCCAGTGAATTTCAACTGCGAAACTGGGCTATTTCCCGCTCCTCTCTGCAGGTTTTTTTTCTGAACACCTGCGAGTCACGGCTTTTTGGGCTGGGTTTGGGCGATTTTTTAATTGCCGTGGCCCATGGGTTGGCTGCTCCTTTACTTCTTGCCTTCCTATTGGTTCTAATTGGACAAATAAGAGGCGAGATCTGGCCCTGTTTAAAATGCTGTGCCGTGCACCTTTTTCCTCTCTCTCTGTCTCTCTCTGATATGACCTGTGCCCTGGCTACGGTGGCTGCGCTTCTCAGCCAGATGCGAGGTGATTGCGAGGCCCGAGGCAGGAGATAGATGTCGGTCAGGATGGTGTTGGCTCAGGTATTGGGTCCCCTCCTGACTCAGAGAGCAGATCATCAGGAGAGGGGGACCCGCGGCCGCCACCAGAGAGGAGTATGGAGGCAGAAGACAGGACAGTGCAGTGAATGAGTCCGGGAGGAGGGGGAGGGAGCCCAGCCCTGAGCTGCTGCATCCACATTGTCGTGCTTTATTGTTGGTAGCATTTTTATTTAATCTCACTTATATTTTCAAACATGCCGGCTTGTGCAACATATGGACGTACAGAGAAAGTATAACAACGGAATAACTTTTCATAGGTAGAGTAGTAATTTGTTATAAATCGTAATCAGTGTGTAATTTGGAGGGGCTGGTTATAGGGACACCCTAGCACACGTTGTATCATGACTGGGTCTTCTAATTGAGGGAATCAGCCTGTTGCCGTGGTTTAGGAAGAAAGAGCCTGGTAGGAAGACAAGACTAAAATCTCTCCTTCATGTATGACAAAGGGCTGCTTTTTCAGTGCACAGTTAACCAAAGAGCGCGGAGTTACCTGGAAAGGGGGGGGGGGGGGGGGGGGGGGAGAGGAGAGGAGAGGATTGCAGCTTGACCCTCTCCTAGAAGTAATTGTGAAGTCATTTTGAGCTTCTGCTTGGATGAGGGGCACCCCCCCCCTCATTCTTTTAGTGTTTTGTATCAGGTGTGATGTCAGTGGCAGTGGTGCAGTTAGTGCTGAAGAGTAAAGGACAGCCTAGAAGAGGCACTGATGGGCTTTGCCACTTCTTTAAAATCTGCTTAGAAGAATCCAAGATGTTTATTAGTGTTTGCTTTAAATAGGGATTGTCATTTTGTTTAGCTGGTTTTGTGTGATACAGCTCTAGCTCAAGCAGTAGTGGACAGTTCTGTTGCACTACTTCACTCCGGGCCCCCACCCCTTTTCCAGTTTGTTGGCTGACTAGCACCTCCTCTTTTTGTGTATGTGTTTGTGCATATATGTGTGTAAACGCTTGGGAGTCCTTTTGTGTTCTCACTCCTAGCCAGCTTCTTTTGTTACTGAACCAGTAGGTACAGGCAGCAGAGGGGGAGAGGGTTTTTAATTCTATGGAACAGAATTCAGAGTGGAAGAGCAGTCAGCAGAGACAGTGAAAAATTGGTGAGTATGTGGTGTCAAGGTCTTTTTTTTTTATTTTTCTTAAGTATAGCAATTAAGGAATATGATTTTGTAGCTCATATCTGAGATGTGTGTTCCGTTTTCTCCTTAGCAAAATATTTGTAATTGAAAAGCAGCTTCTGACAGTGGAGCACTATATAGTAAGTCCAGTAGCTGGACCTTGGAGAGAGAGTTATTTTTGGATTTTTCTCCAAGGCCCAGGCTCCGTTTGTTTTTCTTTCTGCAAGATACTTTGATAGAACTCTGCTTTCAGTTTGCTTTTGCTGATGAGAGTAGAGACATACATTTTAGCTGTGCTGAGTAGTCTGAAACCTGCCTGTGAGCTGTGCACCCCTGATGCACACAGCTCTTGCCCTGTAATCCCTCAGGGTTTGCTCTTCTGCACCCTGCTGTATCCCTGAGCAAAAACTTTTAAAAAGTTATGATGAGGTCTACTGAACTTTGGCAATACTTTCTTTTTTCTAAGAGGAAACTTGGGGTGTGACTTTTCGAGCAGTTTCACATACTGTAGTTGGTCATAGCCACATGCCAAGCAGAATATTGCTGCTATTCCCATTACATTCGAGAAGGTACCATCAAAAGATCTTTTTTTTTAATGTGCTTTGTCCAAAGCCCTCCTTCCTTTCTCATTTCACAGAAAAAAGAGGGTAGAGTTGAAGGAGATGTAATGCATTCTGTTAATTTTAATGTATTTTCTGTTTAATAGTGACTGAAGAGGTAAATCAGCTTTGCATGATATCACAGAAAAAAGGGAACATATATTAGATATATGGTAACAAGCACAGAGGGGTTGAATCGACACAAGTTTGAGACTTGTGAGCAGAGTCATCAAAGTTTCAACCCTGATTATTCCTCATGTGCACATCTTTCATACTACATTCAGGGGTAGATATTCAACGGGGTTTAAGTAGGCAGAAGAGGCTCCCGTCTGCTTAAATTACTACTGCTACTTATTTCTACTACTACTAGATGTACACAGCGCTGTACTTGAACATGAAAAGAATCTCTGCTCGACAGAGCTTACAATCTATTCAGGACAAACAGGACTAATAAGGGATAAGGACAAAGAGTAGCAAGATTCCGGAATCCCAAAGAGTAGTAAGATTCTGGAATCCCAATGAGTAGTAAGATTCTGGAATCCCAACGAGTAGCAAGATTCCAGAATCCCAAAGATTTCTACTACTTATAATTTCTGTAGCACTACTAGACATATGCAGCGCTGTACACTTGACACAAAGAGACAGTCCCTGCTTAACAGAGCTTACAATCTAATCAGGACAGACTAAGAGGACAATTAAGGGATAAGGGAATTACTAAGGTGAGAATGATAAAACAAGTCTGTTCTCAGATATTTAGCTCCACTTAACCATACAGTGCCACTGAATATCTCCTCTGATCATGGCACTGGACGGTTGGTACTGGGGTGGTCTGTGAGTGAGTTGGAGAGGAGCCGGCAGTTATATGGGCACTGGCCATCTTCAGTACTGGTGCCCGTATAGCTAACTGGGTAGATAGGACTTAGCTGTGTGGATGCTGGCACCCATATAACCTCTGGGTCGGCAGCTGACTCTGATATTCAGTGCTAGGGTCCAGACGTGGTCCTGGCATTGAATTTCCAGGTTAAATTCAGTCCTTGGTAGTCAGCTGCTTTTAAAACCAGCAGTAGGCTGAATATTGAGGGGGGGGGGTCAGAAATCAGTCATCTTTAACAAAAGAAAGAGAGCAAGAATGATAAATCTGTCTAAAATATAGAGGATATCTCATTGAAACATAGAAACATGAAGGCAGAGAAAGGCCAAATTGCCCATCTAGCCTGCCCTTCTTCAGCATCTCCTTCTCTCCCTAAGTGATACCATCTACCTGTCCCATGCTTTCTTAAATTCAGATACAGTCCTCGTCTCCACCACCTCCACCGGGAGGCTGTTCCATGCATCCACCACCCTTTCCATAAAAAAGTATTTCCTTAGATTACTTCTGAACCTATAATCTCTTAACTTAATTTTATGCCCTCTCATTCCACAGTTTTCCTTCATTTGAAAAAGGCTCACCTCCTGTACATTAATGCCATGGAGATATTTAAACATCTCAATCATATTCCCTCTCTCCCACCTTTCTTTCAGAGTATACATATTGAGGTCTATACGTCTGTCCCCATACACATTATGACAGAGACCACTGACCAGTTTTGAGCTGCCCTCTGGACCAATGTCATCCTATTTATATCTTTCTGTAGGTGTGGTCTTCAGAATTGCACACAGTATTCTAAATGGGACCTCACCAGAGTCTTATACAAGGGTACTTATCGCCTCGTTTTTTTCTGCTGACCATTCCTCTCCCTATGCACCCAAGCATCCTTCTGACTGTGACCATCGCCTTTTCTACCTGTTTAGCACTTTAAGATCATCAGATATGATCACCCCCAAGTTCCGCTCTTCTTTCGTACACAGTACTACTTCACCCCTTATACTATACCATTCCTTTGGATTTTTGCAGCCCAAGTACATGACCCTGCATTTGTTTAGCATTAAGTCTTGCCAATTTCTGGTTCTTCAAGCTTCACTAGATCCCTCCTCATGCTATCCACACTCCCTGGAGTGTTTACCCTATTACAGAGTTTGGTATCATCCGCAAAGAGACAAATCTTACCAGTCCTTCTGCAATATCACTCACAAAGATGTTAAAAAGAGCCGACCCAAGGACAAATCCCTGCGGCACACCACTGATAACATCCTTTTCCTTCAAAGCAAACTCCATTTACCACTATCCTCTGTCTCCTTACATTTAACTAGTTTTTAAATCCAATCAGTTACTTTAGAGTCCTATGCTGAACTTTCTTACATTCATTCGTTTTATGCTTGGATTAAAAATAGCTGTTAGGCATTTATACTGTAAACTTTTAAGACGTTTACTTGGGAAACTAAAGTTTTGCAGCTATGTTAATTAGATTGAGAATAGGTAATCATCGAAACACAAAAAAGCTATAAGACCTTCACCTGTAATATGTAGAGGTTTTTAGGTACCTTCAAATAAACATATGTTGCACCTGGTTGTAGAAGTAGGAATTGGGATGTACAGCTCAGGGCATGTCAATTTTCACCTGTATTTTAGAACAGAATCTGCTGACGTAGAGCCGGTTCTAAAATACAAGGAAATGGACGTTTATGTGCCAGATGCCTGTAGCATAAACCAATTTAAAAAACAAAACAAAAAAAAACACCTTATAGAATATCAAACATATAAATGGCAAGTGACCGACTCACCTGCAAATGCGCAGTAGAGACTTCCCTCTTTGTCCCGCCCTCGCGTCAAGATGTGATGATGTCAGAGGGCGGAACAGAGAGGGAAATGGAGTCGGACTGTTGGACGTTGCCGCTGGAGCCTGGAAACTAACATCGCGCGCACCACCCTGCCCCCCATCCCCGCCGTCGCTCCCGCCCCTCTCCGTATCGGTACCCCCTGCACTGACCTGACAGCACCTCTCACCTCCGTGTGGAAGCGCTGCAGGCAGCAGCAGAGCTGTCACACGGAGGTTAGAGGCACTGTCAGGTCAGTGCAGGGGGCCCGGCATGGAGGGGGGCGGGAGCGGCAGCGAGGAGGGTAGCTGGAAATCTCGCCCGTTTTAACAGGCTTAACGGCTAGTAGATGTAATAAGCCAGCACATAACCGGTTATGTTCCCGATGCAGTCACAATGGCCTGTTAACTTTGCCAGCTTGGCATTTTTGGGGCCCAAAACTACTGTGGGATTAAGGGACAACACCCCCCCCCCCCCCCCCACACACACACACACACATCCCTCCCATGGAGTGCTGCTCAATAGCAACTGTTCACTAAATCCTAAATGTGCTTGTGAGCAGGTATAACTCCTGACATCTCTTTCAGAATATGTTTCTTCCCCTTCTGAAATGGGTACAGAACATCTATGAACTTGCCATGCCCCACTCAGAACACGACCAGGCCATGCCCCCTTGAGAAGTATATGCACGATATATATTTATGTGCTGGTTTATGCCTGTATTATACCCATTTGTATTTTATGGAATTGTATGTGAAGCCATTACACACTCTGAACTTTAAACATGACTATTATAGTCAGACTGCGTAAGGTGCTTAACTGTTATTTAACTGCCCTCTGTTTGGAGTGTGTGCTGCCCCACACACTTGAAATGCCTGCCTAAGTGTCATATGATTGTATCTTGTAACAATTTTCTCATGTCACCTAGCACATCTTTTTTTTTCTTCTACCACTACTTATTCTTATTGCACTATTAGAGCTGCGCAGCGCTGTATACAAACAACATAAGAGACAAACCCTGCTAGACAAAGCCTGTGGTCTGTTCAAGACAGACAAACAGGACAAATAAAGGGATTAGTGAGTTAAATTTATTGTGGTAATGATTAAAACAACATGGGTTTAAATAAAAAAACACGGGTTCTGTCCTCTGGATTCTGTTATGGTGCCAAAATTTGGGTGCCGATTCAAGATGCACGCACAACCAAATTGGTTTAATGAAACGTAAACTATCAATTAATTGACCTTATCAATCAATTATTGGTTAATTGGCACTAGTTTGGTTTTGCACACACATCTGCCTGCATGCTATTCTGTATCCCTGGGCGCCTAAATCCCAAAGTGCACAACATAAAAGGGGGGCTGGCAAGGAGAGGAGAATGGCTGGGTCAGGAGCGAGCCAAAAAGTTTCACGCAGTGTTATAGAATACATAAGTACATAAGTAATGCCACACTGGGAAAGACCAAGGGTCCATCGAGCCCAGCATCCTGTCCACGACAGCGGCCAATCCAGGCCAAGGGCACCTGGCAAGCTTCCCAAACGCACAAACATTCTATACATGTTGTTCCTGCAATTGTGGATTTTTCCCAAGTCCATTTAGTAGTGGTTTATGGACTTGTCCTTTAGGAAACCGTCTAACCCCTTTTTAAACTCTGCTAAGCTAACCGCCTTCACCACGTTCTCTGGCAACAAATTCCAGAGTTTAATTACACATTGGGTGAAGAAATATTTTCTCCGATTTTGTTTTAAATTTACTACACTGTAGTTTCATCACATGCCCCCTAGTCCTAGTATTTTTGGAAAGCGTGAACAGACGCTTCACATCCACCTGTTCCATTCTACTCATTATTTTATATACCTCTATCATGTCTCCCCTCAGCCGTCTCTTCTCCAAGCTGAAAAGCCCTAGCCTCCTTAGTCTTTCTTCATAGGGAAGTCGTCCCATCCCTGCTATCATTTTAGTCGCCCTTCGCTGCACCTTTTCCAATTCTACTATATCTTTCTTGAGATGCGGCCATTTACGCGCCCAAATTCCATGAATTGAATGTGGAAAGAACAGAAGACGGTTGGATCTGGCTGCATAAGGGGGTTCCATGATACATCAACTGCGAAACATGCACCATGTCAGATCAGTATCCCCCATCCAATGACTTCTTTGAATCAGATGAGTACTATTTTTGATGAAGTTTTTTTTGGAATGTAGTAATTTATAAAGATAAAAATATTGACCAGCGATGACTAAAGTGCGTAATGCTCTAAAGTAAAGTGCAAGACCGTATGAGTTGAGCACTGGCATTACAGTAGGTTTCACCTTGCGTAAATATCAGTGCTCAACTTTGGGAGCAAGAAATAGCTCTAAGTGCTAGCTAGTCTATAAGCTGCACTCATCCCGAAGCGATCTGCATAGAATAGTGCTTAGTACCGATTATTCAGTGCCATGTATAGTGAGTACAGCCTAGGTTGCTTCTGGTTCTTCTATATTGTTAATGCCACTAAAAATCGGGATCATTCCTCCTTCAATAACTCCAATATCAACCCCTATGTCTCTGTTGTAAAAGTAAGGGCAGAGTTTTTCAGACTGCAAGAATAATATTGGAGACCTATTTGGCAGTAAATTGTATCATTCTTTAACATGCTTTCAGACTAAACCCTTGTATGCCTTTGAAAAGAGAGGTTTTTGAGGCAGCTTTGAATTTGAGGTAAGATGAATCCAGTTCCATGGAGAGAGTCTTAAAAAAAAAAGAAAGAAAGAATGCTGTCCATTACAGAATTCACCGATGACATCTTGGGACCAGCAGAGGGCAAAATGACATTGAAGAAATCTACTAGAGACTGGAGTTATATAGAAAGTGGAAACTAAAGATGTATTCAAGGACTTTCTGAAAGCATTTTTTTCAAGAAATCACATGAATTTTTTGTAAGATTTGGAGTGAGTATTGGGGAAAATGCACATACAAAGCAAAATGATTGTAGGATTTTTAGTGTATCATTCATATAGATCAAAAAAGTGACTGACACATCCAGTTTCTCCGTTATATGACACATCTATGGAGCTTTGTGGGATAGTCAAATTCCTTTAATTTTCTTGCCAGGTTAACAATATAGAGGAGACAACCCAACCGGTCAGGTGTTCAGGATACCCACAATGAATATTAATGAGAGAGAGATTTGTATGCACTACCTTCACTGCAGTTAATATTTGTTAATAACTTCAACACAGATTAAAGAATTAAAACTACTGTTTCTACAATTATTAATGAAAGAACTGTGAAAATTATAATCGCAGACTGAATTTATGGGTACTTAATTTTCCTAAGTCAGTCAGCTTAGATCCTTTTGAATACTTATGCCACTTTATGGGCGTCTTTCTGTTTTGAAAGTGAGCACCGAAATAGTACATGAAAAATATTTTTCAATGACCACCTCTGAAACGAACTGCTTTTCACTTTTAGTGGTACTATGTTCAGTCTATTTATTATCTGTCACACATGTGTTCCCTAAACCCTTTCTCATCACATGTAAGGCACAGTAAAAGTAAAGGAACTGATCAAAATTGATCAGATGAGGCTAAAATGGTCACATAGGCAAGAGGCAACAGGAAACATCTTTAGATGAGATTGAAAAGGGTAGGAAATAAAGTAGAGGGACAGTCATGGGTGCTTTCAGAGAGAGGTTTGCTACCGCAAGTGGACTGATTATGTGTTTAGATGAAAAAGAAACTACAACAGCAGAAGCAAGGAGGAGCAAGGTGAGGAGAGACAAGCTCAGTTTATATGCCATGCCCATCAAAAATTCCAAAAACATGGTGAAATTGCATTCAAGAAGTAAAAGCATGCATAAGAATATCACTTTCACAAAATCAAGAGCATAGTAAAGACAAACATTAAATCATAAAATGATATTCAGTTATTAGAGTAATGAAGCATAAAAGATAATTTGGCTCACAGATAACACCAAAATTACAGGCAGAGGAGACAAGTAATCAGAGCCAAGGAGAAAGACAAATGATTGATCGTCCCTTACTGTTCTCTTCCCTATTATCTTAAATTTCCTGTCATTAATTGTAGTTCCTTTCACTTGCCTTCGTTATGATTTTAAATTATTGTAAACTGCTTGTAAAAAGGGCCCTACGCCAGCAGCAGCCCTTATTTTTGCTGTGTGCAGAATCCACTTTTACTTTAGTGGGTAAAAAGGTGGAAAAAAAGAAATGGCTGTGCAGTAAGTCCGTACTTGCCGCGCAGCCATTTCGGGGGAGCACATATCGCCACTGATTGAGGTGGTGGTAAGATCTTCCACGCTAACCCAGTGGTAACCTGACAGCATGTGGCGCAGCCCGATTACCACTGGGTAACTGCTGTAGTAAAAAGTACGTAATAATGATCCACAGTGCAGGAAATGATGCGCGGGGGGGGGGGGGGCAGGGCCGGTCAAATCCAGTACGCAGGGGGCACCTGCCTTCAAGGGCGCCGCTGCCCTTGGGGGGTTTAAATCTTTTATTTACCTCCGTCCCATTGGCCGCGTCATTTCAAAGCCCTGCCTGTCTCTAGCCTTCCCTCCCTTCATGAGTTCGTTCCTGCAGAGTCCAGCCTTCTGATGTCATTTCCTCGAGGGCGGGACTCTGCGGGAACAAACTCATGAAGGGAGGGAAGGCTAGAGACAGGCAGGGCTTTGAAATGATGCGGCCGCTGGGACGGAGGTAAATTAAAAAAGACTTAAACCACGCAGGGTAGCAAGAAGGAAAAGGGGGATGTTGGGGGGAGAAGAGGGCGGGCAGGTGGCCATAAAGGGGATAGGGGCAAAGGAGAATCGCTGGACAGGGGCAGGGTGGGAGAAGAGAGAAAGGAGATGGGGGGGGGCGCAAACTGATAGTCTGCAGGGGGGCGCCAGAGACCCTAGGACCGGCCCTGGGGGGGGGGGGGGGTGGAACTACAGCTGGCATTCATGTTGGGCTGACAGTAGTTCAGGTTGCCACACGGCAACCATTTAGTAAATGAGCCCCATAGTGCACTCCAGGGCAGTATATGAAGATTTAATGAAACTTGAAACATTTAGGCACATGGATGGCTTCTGAAATACAAAATTAAGAGACATGGGGGGGGGGGTGTCATTAGCATGTAACCGTAGCTAACTCTGAATAATAAAAAGAGTTGTCCAGTAGGAAGGGAGGTAAGTAGAGGAGTTTCAAGCTAAGTCTAGGGCTTTTGGACGCATCACTGAGAAATAGAAGAGCATGCATCTCAAGTCCTAGTAAACAGGTCCAGGCATTATATTCAAGTCTTTTAGGGATAGTCTCTGTAAGAAGTTTGAGGGACCAAGAAACTTAAATAGTATAGATTAGGCTCATTAATCATTTGCATCAGAACTATGTCCCTGCTGTGTCTTCTGTAGAAGTCACATTGAAGCAATCAATAATATTCTTAGTTGAGAGCTGATGAGAAAGGTGGGAGCAAGGTAGGGTCAGGATGATGATAACAGAGCATGTCTCCCTCTCTCTTTTAAAGAAAAGGTTTCTGTGATAACTGACATTTGACAATGATTTGAAAAAGAACAATTAAGAATATTGACCTAGTCTAATAAAAGTCTAAATTATATCAGCAACCTTTGAGGAATCTGCTAGGAAAGACCTAATGCAAAATTTTACCCTGCAATATTTCATGTGCTTCAGAAGTGTATGATTAAACTATAATCTGGCTTGTAGATGCAGAAGATGCATGAACCTGGAAATTAAGGTTATGATGTGTTTCACTGGATGTTAAGGTTCCATTGCCTGCCTTCTGCTGCAGCTCTCAACATTTAGGGCTCCTTTTACCAAGTGGTGGTAAAAGGGGCCCTGCGGTGGCATCGGCATGCGGGTTTGCTGCGTGCTGAGGCTGCCTTTTACTGCCACTGGTAAAAGGTGCTTTCCAGTAAAGGGAAGGAAATGCCCATTTGCTAAGCAGTGGCACTGTGGCACATAGCCATTTCCTGGGCGAGCCCTTACCGCCTCCTATTTAAGAGGTAGTAAGGGCTCCGACAGTAGTCTGGTGGTAACCAGGCAATGCGTAGCACTGCCCATTTACCACTGGGCACAGCCCTGTCACTAGAAATACAAAATTATTGTCTAGCACCAGAAATGGCACCTGGTGAGAGCCGGAACTACTGCCGGGCTCTCCCAGAAGCCTAGCGGTAGAGCTGAATCGCTGCGCAGCAAGCCAGCAGTAGGCCCACTGTGCTTTGATAATGTTGCATTTAATATATTTGTTTCTTTCCTTGTATTTTATCTTTCCTTTTTCCATCGCCAAGCATGATAAGTCAGGCACACAAATTAATGATCATGTCTGATGGTATGAGACAAACCTGCTCTCCCATATCTTAGAACACATCTTGGTTGTGATGTATGTGGCCCTTCCTACACACATTGGTCTCTTTCCACCCCCCCCCCCCCCTTTCATGCGAACAGGCACAATTTCAAGTTCAATTTTTTTTTCTCTCTATATATATACTGTATATTCTGGCATTATGTTTTGCCTTTTTCTTCTCAAGGAGATACATTTGTTGTTTTATTTAACTTCATTGTATTTAATTTTATTTAAAAAATGTTACTGAAGTCAAAATTTCAACCTTCCCCAAAATGCAACAACAAAATCCAGAACCTCAACACACATTTCAAATATCTCCTTGTCTGGATCCTGACCATGCTGGAAGACTTGCAAGTATTGCACCTGAATGCCTCCTAGGATGAGCTGAGGTGTTCTGAATTTACTTTGTGACCATTTAAAGTGAAAAAGCATCATCTGCAGGAGAAATATCAGAAGAGAATTAGTTCTGCATAGCAGTTAGTAACCCTTGCATATAGAAGTTGAGTATCTTCCATGGAGCAGCCTTCAACCTGCTGATATTCAAATTTATGCTTCCCAAGAGGATCACAAATTTTCTGTGAACAGAAAAGCTAACTATGCAATCCTTCAGGTCTGTAGTACGGCTGTCATCAGAGTGCCTGCCAAAGCCATAAAGGAATGTAACGGTTTCTGTCCCTTCATTGTACCCAGGGGAGTGTAAGTGTGTCAGCACAATCTACAAATTGAAAAGATACTACATTTGATCTTGTCTGGACTACTGTCAAGAAGCAGCACTTGGATTTCTCTATGGAACTGGTTTATTTCCCACCTGCGTAGAACCCCTGGACACAGCGTGAGAGCGATTCAGTTCCACAGCCTTCCAGGCAATAGATTTCCTTCTACTCTGGTGTGGCACAATTGTTGATGAATCCTTCTTATCTGAGTCCATTCCATTCTGGAACAACCACACTCATTCCTACAAAGAATGTTCAGATCAACCACCAAGGTGGAGAAATAAGATCTGCTACGAACAAGGAGGGTCAGGGAAGAAGTAGTAGCGTGATCAACAGGACTCTTCCAAAAAGACTAGGGAGACGGAGTAGGGAATATATACTTTATTCCTTAATACAAACTGACTCAACATGGCACTGTGTTTTGGCAACAGTGCCTGCCTCAGGAGTCTGTATTGTTGTTATGGAACCCAGATATAGTAGTAGGTGTTTCAAAAAAATGTAAAACATAGGTTAAGTCTTTAAAAAGACTTTAAAAACGTGTTCTGCACTGCTGCTCCTATTGTCAGCATTTCCAAACAGTTCAACATTAGAGCCCCATTAAAACATTAAAAACATTAAAACTATGGTGCACGTAACCAACAGTCCTTTTTAAAGCCCCAGCTGAGAACGCTCTGGCACATGCAACCAACAGTCTTTTTAAAGAATGAACCTATGGTTTACATTTATTTGAAACACCTACTACTATATCTGGGTACCATAACAACAATACAAACTCCTGAGACAGGCACTATTGCCAAAACACAGTGCTGTGTCAAGTCAATTTGTATTACGGAATAAAGTATATACTCCCTACTCCATCTCCCTGGTCTTTTTGGAAGAGTCCTGTTGATCACGCTACTACTTCTTCACTGCAAAGAATGTTCAACATAATTGTCAAAGGTTACTGTAAAGACTTTCCTAATATTGCTTATCAGGAGCCTTCGGAGGTACCTTCTCAAAGTTAACCCTGTGCAGAGAAAGGAAGATCTTCTCAAGATCTTTACTATCTACTGTAATCTGATTCAAAGCAGGATCCAGCACATTCATTATCGCTGTCATCTCCAGACTGTATTGTTTATCACACTGTTAGAACTCTGATACTCAACCTCCATAAAGGATTCTACAAACATTTTATCTGACCTGTCTTCTCTGCCGGTCAAGAATAAATCCCCAAGCTTCTTGCAGAAAATGGCCAAGGAGGTACTTTTTCTCCCTGTAACAGGATGTAGAGCCAAGAGCAGACTTTTTTGTCCTCTTAAAATATATTTAGACACCAAAAGCAACTGTTGCTGTTCCTATCCATGGCCTGCTGCAAAATGGCAGAATTCATTCGTTCAACCAGTTTCCAAAAATTCGAACATGAAGTACTAAGTTCAGCCAGCTCAAAGATTCAACGAGGTCCTCTTTCCTGTACTTCTGCAGTAGTTGAGGCAACAATGCCAAGAAATTTATTTATGTGTTTTAAAGCTTTATATGCTGCATATCCTGCAGTTCTGAGCTGCTTAAAAATAAACATGACAAAACAGTAAGAACACAAGCCATGAAAATATATCCAAAACTATGCCAGCATTTTCAACGCAAACATTTAAATTACCTTCCCTCATGTGGAAATGCTTGAGAAAATATGCCTTAACTTTTTTACAAAAGGACAAAAAAAAATCAGACATAGACTCCAGGAAGAGAATTCTAGATTCCTGATGCAGTGACCAAGAAGGCTCTGACCCAGGTAGTCTGCTTAACCACTTGCCTTATATATGGCATCATGAAGATATTGAGATTACAAGTATGAATACAATGAGTGGAAGTATACTGCTGCATAAGTATATAAGTATTGCCAAACTGGGACAGACCAAAGGTCCATCAAGCCCAGCATCCTGTTTCCAACCGTGGCCAATCCAGGTCACAAATACCTGGCAAGATCCCAAAAAAGTACAAAACATTTTATGCTGCTTATCCCAGAAATATTTTCCCCAAGTCCAATTTAATAATGGTCTATGGACTTTTCCTTTAGGAAGCCGTCCAAACTTTTTTTAAGCTCTGCTAAGCTAACCGCATTGGCAACAAATTCCAGAATTGAATTGCATGTTGAGAAAAGAAACATTTTCTCAGATTCGTTTTAAATTTACTACTTTGTAGGTTCATCGCATGCCCCCTAGCCCTAGTATTTTTGGAAAGCATAAACAGACGTGGCAACCCATTCCACTCCTCATTATTTTATATACCTGCAAAATCAGTGCTAAATAATCTGAAGACATGCCATGTAACAGCTTAATTATTTAATTGTAAATTCTGCAAGCACAGCCAATGCAGCACCATAGGGTGTGGCATAATGTGCTCAAATCTATTTTTATTTAACATTATCTTTGCGGCTACATGTGCCTACTAAGACAATATTACAAAAAAATTGAAAAATGGACAAATCATGGATTGGAATAAAGTGTGAAAATCAGAATGTTCCAAAAGGATTGTAATCAACGCAGAACATACATTTTATAAAACACTGATCTCACAATTTCATTACTGTGAAAGTGCATCATCAATTGGGAATCTAATTTTACAGGAACAAAGTTGAGCTATGTATTTTTAGAGTCCCTGGAAATGATTAGTGCCTTAGTCTTATGGACCCTAATCGCCAATCCATGCCTTGCTGACCAATCAGTTACTGTTTAAACTACCTGAGAGAGATCCATGTGGTTTTTCATGGGGTGATGTTGTCAGCCCATATACCAGCGCACCAATTCTATGTGGTCCAATGCATGCATATTGTTTTCTGGAAGTCCAGGTTTTTTCATTGAGCCTGTCTTTCAGGTCTCAAAAACAGTTAACTGTCATACTGGCAGAGGCAGATGAATTCAAGTCAGAGTCTTCTGATAATATAAAGGATGATTGTTCACTTTGCAGCATCTCTCAGCTGTTCTGGCCAATCTACTCCTTTGATTTGTCTGGGTGAGCTGCTCTCAAAATTGTGGAAGGTACAGAGTTTGAGCATCCCTAAGCTTGGGAGTCACCCACTTATGTGTCTGACTCAATCCTTCTAGTCAATGGAGGAAAGCAGTGTTGCTCATCCATACATTTCCTCTGCTATAGGCTGATCATCTTCTTACTGTTACTAATCTAGTCATAACTCCTCCATCTTTACCTCATCCTTCTCCCGTGCTAACCCGCCATCTCTCTGAATCTACTTTGGAGCGCATT
This sequence comes from Microcaecilia unicolor, assembly GCF_901765095.1. Lineage (NCBI taxonomy): Eukaryota > Metazoa > Chordata > Amphibia > Gymnophiona > Siphonopidae > Microcaecilia > Microcaecilia unicolor. Next base: position 279,894,067 of record NC_044034.1, on the reverse strand, counting down.
TCCTACTCCCTTTCTGCTCTAAGTCTACCCTTGGATAATTCAACTCGGGAATATACCGAAACCTTAGATTCAGCTCTTAAAGATCTCCTTGATTGCTGTGCTCCACTCCTCCCTTCCCCCCACCCGCTCCCATTCCCCTTGGCTCTCTGCCGCACTTCAACTTTTGCGGACTCAGCTCCATCACACAAAATGTCTGTAGCATAGATATCGATCTCCTACCCTTCTTACAGTTTATTGTACTAGACTTCACGAATATCGTATAGCTATTAAGCTGGGCAAGCGTAGTTACTTAATAGCTCTTGCAGTCGATCGCCCCCCAGGCACTATTTTGAATCTTTAATTGCTTCTCGCATTCTGATAATCTGCTTTCCTCATATGATCCTTCTGTGCTGTCCTTTGTGGCTCTTGCCGAGGTGAGGTGTGGTACTCTGTGCGCCTCCCTTCCTTCCCCCCCTTTCTCCGCCATCCTAGTGAGGTTTATCACTCCCAACTCTTTCATTTGCTTCCCGTACTACTACATCTTGGTCCTCATTTAACATGCACACAGCACCTGAGGTACTCAAGGTTATTCAGTCTCTTATCCCCTACTTTGTCTTCATTGGATCCTTGGCCACCCCACCTGGTTAAACATATATGGCTCAGTCCCTTCTTCTGAACCTTCTATCTCTCCTTTGTTGCTGCCTTTCCACAGGATACATTCTCTCCTCCTGGAAGCATTCACTGGTCACCTCTTTTCTGAAGAAGCCCCACTCAGAGCCTTCTCTACCTTCCAATTTTTGACCTGTTTTCAACCTCCATTTTTTCAGCAAAATTTTAGGCAAACTGGTTCTTCATCAGCTAGAGAATTTCCTTGATCAATCCAAGATTCTACATCTATACCAGGCTGGTTTTCTTGCAGACCATAACAGGGAAACCCTCCTGGTTTCACTTTATGACACTATCCATGTGACTCTTGACAATGTTTTGCAGTGATTATTGTTTCCCTAGCTCTGTCATCTGCCTTTGAATAAACTGCTGATCCCATATTCACCCTCGCGGATCCTCCAATCCTCTTCAGACAACCTTTTCTCTGTACCCGTCACCTGCTGCCCTTCATCTCATGCTCTCTCGGGATACGACATTTAGTTATTTGGGACCTAAGATGTGGAGTGCTCTCCTCTCGTCTTTGAGTCCCCTATGTCTTCTCAGGCCTTTAAGGTCTTATTGAAGACCTTTTTGTTCTCCTCTACTTTCCCCTCCTCCAGTTAGCAACCCCTCCTCCTCTTTCTTTTCTCTTTTCCCCCTACTAGTCTGCCTATTCTGACCCTCTCCCGCCCCTATCCTCCCAGTGTTGTGTTTTATTATTAAATTATTGTAAACCTCTTAGTTTGCCTGTATAGGATTAATTTGCAGCATATCAAATACCTGGAAATAAATAAATAAGCCTCTCCCACCACTTAGTTGCCTAATACCTTAAGGTTTGGAACTAACTGAGGAGATGAGGAGACTCTTGCATGTGGGAGGGATTACTTTTGTTCAGAACTCTGAATTGTATGGTCTACAGTAGTTCTGAGCTGTGGGAGAGCAGTTCCATCCCTGTGGCATCAGATGACAAACACCAGTTTGTGTGCCTGATTATTTCAGTTGTCTGCAGAAAACACCTATTACAGATGAGCAACACTGCTGTTTTTTGCTGGATATCAGAGCATAGTAGAGATCATGTTATTGAGTTCAAGTGTCCAAGCCTGAGCCTGCCAATAATTTGTATGGCGTATTTTGTCTAAAGTATTTCCTTGTAAACAAACATATAGCAGGCCAAGATACATTAGTATGTATCTGGGAAACATGGGTAACACATAAGCATTATGCCATTGTTCACTAGTCCAGATTCAGGTCATCATAGGCCTAGTGGCTGGTAACTGCAGGTCTGCTGTACAGTGAAAACTCAGTCGTAAAACCATCACGTTTTCCGGTAGCTCTTCTTCCCTTCAGTCCCAACTCAGTTTGGTTTATTCCTCTCATTACTTGGCTGTTCAGGAAGATGAAAGTGGTGGTGATGGATATTGTAGCACAGAAAATGCCGTCTGAAAATGATGTTCATGGGGCCAGGAGATTTCTTACGAAGATCTTGAGAAATTCCATGAGGTACAGTACTGATTTGTAGCATGTCATTTTGCTCCTTCCTTTGGTGTACTGTATTGTCATATCCATTTCATCCAATGTAGTCTCCCTCACATTCTTTCTTTTGTTAAATGTTTGTGCTGTGGTAGTTTTTTAGTTTACTGTGGGATGTGTTTGTACTTTTTGTGTGAGGGTTGTTGGGAATATATCATGATAGAAATAGTCATCCAATATGTTTCTATAATAGTATCAACTGTGTTGCCTCTATTGAAGTTAAGCAGATAATTCAGACTTAATTTCGTATTACAAAAGTGTGTTTGTGTATATACATGATTACACATGCAGTCCTATTTAGCAATAATTCTCTGCTCAACAATACACGTGAATGTGTATGGCTTCTTTTCATCAAATCAGTTTGAATCAGGTCTTAATCATGTTTTGTTGACAAGATTATTTAAAATGTTTGGTACATGAAGTAGTTTAAGGGACTCTGATTTTTGTCTTAGAAACAGATGGGAGAGAAACTGCTAATGGAATATGACTTCACTTCAGTTTTAATGCTGCTACTTTTCAACTAATATCTGAACATACAACTTGTTTTGTGATTTAAAGGGACATTGGTTTAAATATTTTGGTACTTGCCCATTAATGTCATAATTTTGTAACAGTTGTTTTATTGTATGTCTCTATTACTTATGTAGTCACTAGGAAAAAATGTCCGTTTCTGAGCGCAATGAAACGGGCGCTAGCAAGGGGCCCCCTCCCTCCGTCCCTCCGAGCTACTTGCCTTGTTCGCTGTGGCGTTTCCGTTTCGGCCCTCGTCGAGTGTCATAGCTCCGGCCTCGATGTCATGACGTTTTGACGCGAGGGCGGTGCAGACACTCCAGTGCACACCAGATATCTCGGGCGCCTCAACTTCCGTGGAGGCTTCAGAACGCTCGACGTCATGACGTTTTGACGCGACGGCGGTGCAGACACTCCAGTGCACACCGGATATCTCGGGCGCCTCAACTTCCGTGGAGGCTTCAGAACGTTGGGGTTGCCTTTTATATAGAGAGATTATTCAAAGAGATTGATGAGCTCAGTAGAGGGTATTCTGCTTTCTAGACTGCAGAGCCAGGGTTGCTCATTGTGCCATTATGAGGTGTTAAACTTTACCAATGTTGAAGACATCCATGATACTTTTCAAAAACTAGGTGGTGGCATGGCTAAATTCTGGAAAATATGCTCTTTGGGGCTTTGATTTCTTTTTTTTGTCTTTCTGTTCTTCTCAAATGTGCTCACCACTGGTATAAGTTTTATTTATTTATTAACCTTTCATGGTTTGGATAACAGCACAGAGGATAGGCCTGGTAATAAGGACATCAAACTAGGTGGAACCTCTTCCATTTTTTAACTCTTTATTTTAACCTAGCAACAGAAAAACACTGTGGTTCTTCAGTACACTCAAAACCAGAAACCAGTAACATTCTCCCTCCCCTAATACTTTACACCATCGGCAAGAACTCCACCATTTTCCACGTGACTTTGGAGCACGTTGCTTAACTTACTCCTCCTGTTACTTTAGAATGTCCCACTGTATTTAAGAGGTAATAGTATTGTTTGTTTTCCAGAAAATACCATATGCTACCTTTAGTGCTAAAATTGGTTGGGTTTTTTTGTATTTATTTATTAGTATTTACTTTTAGCCGAAATTCACCCAAGGCAGTATAGACATTCGCTCCAATGGTCACTGCCTCTGTTTTTCTGAACTGTGATTTTACAATACTATGGGATATATATATATTTTTTTTTTGGGGGGGGAGGGAGGTGGTGATGGAGAATTCAAGATGCCGAGTTTAAATCAAAATGTGGAATTTAAAATGAGCGTGGTCCTAAACATTTACTGCAAGTATTGCTGCTCTAAGTAATGTTTTTGATGCTGATTTGTACAAACGTTACCAGAAACAAGTGGAGGAGAACAGAAGGAAATGTTTGTGTTAAAATCCAGGGGATATAAAATGAGAGGTAGCTATTTGCCTATAAGAAACAGGGGTTCATGTACAAGAGTAGGGAACTGTATGTTTAAATGCACACAGACCACTTTCTCTCAGTCTTTCCCACTTGTGGCCTGGGAGAAGATCAAAGACAAAGGATAGGGAAGGGGAGGGGTTGTCTGTGATTACCAATACAGAAACTTACCTTTACAGCTTTCGAGGTTAGGTCTGTGATTTAAGGTCTACATTTGAGAATGCCTGGGGGGGGGGGGTTCCCCTTTTTTCCTTTGTTTTGCATGTGGTCAAAAGACATATCCTATCATTGTTAGTCTTTCATCATTTTCTGTTATGTTAGTCTTTCTAATTTTGTGATCCACAGAGAGCAGTGCAAGCTGTCAGTTTGAAGAAAGACAAACTTTTCTTAACCAGTTTCAGCACGGTTTGGGTTACCTGTTTAGTCTTGTGCTAATATTGTTCAATATCATTTTCTCTAAGTAATAAACTTATTGTGTATTTATGTTTTTGTCCTAGAAAAAATGACCTAGCATGCAGGCCTCACTCCTGGCATTCAACCAAATTCACAGAGAGTCCATTCGAAACTTCTTCATCCCAGCCGTCTTCGGCCAGTGTCAAAACTTCGTGGCACTCCTGCTACCATTCCGGGTGGGTTTTACTTAAATTGTTTCTCTCTTTGAACAAGAAGTCTATCGTCAGCTATGCCACATTGAACTTACCAGTTAATGTTAGGTTCAAATTGTCTATGTTCCATTACTCTTGTAATGTTTTTAGGGGCCTTTTTACTAAGCTGCATAAGCGTCTACGCACGCCAAAATGGAGTTACCGCGTGGCTCTTATGGTAATTTCATTTTTGGTGTGCGTCCGATATGTGCAACCGAAAAATAATTTTTATTTTCTGTCGCGCGCCAAGTGACATTTGGCGCGCGTAGGTCATTACTGCCTGGTTACTGCTTGAGACTTTACCGCTAGGTCAATGGCTGGTGGTAAGATCTCAGACCCAAAATGGATGTGCTGCAATTTTGATTTTGCCACATGTCCATTTTCGGCAAAAATTTGAAAAAGGCCTTTTTTACAGGTGCTCTGAAAAATGATTCAATGCCCAAAACCCATGCCTACACTACCGCAGGTCATTTTTCAACGCACCTTAGTAAAAGCACCCCCTAGTTTTATTTCACATGATATTTAGTATCTGTGACTTGCTCCAGGCCAAACGAAGACTTAGGTCATCACTATATCCAGGTAAATATAGTATTTCCCCATCTGGATTAGTAATGTCCATGTGCAGGTGTCATAGAGGCTGCATACTCTCCAAAATGTACACCACACTCTTGATGTTAATCCTACATGTGTTATTGTTTGTACCAAATAATAATAGACCCTCCACACTCTCAGGGATCCCAGGGTACAGGTTCTCTGGCTCAAGTTACCTAGGATAAACCAAAAAGCCTCCGGATTAAATATGAAAATATTGATACAGTTGGTGGACTTTTCAGTTTTATATACTACACTATGTAAAAATGTGTACTAAACGTAGTACCCATATTTGCTTGGCTTTTAGCATGGATTTTTTTCGTTCTTGATGCATTTACATATCATTTTCTCACACAGTGAAAGAACAAGTTAACACCTGATTCTATAATCTAATTTCACTCGGGTACAATTGTACAAATCAGGTCATGCACAGTTCCCTTGTGTGAAAAGTGTTCAATTTCGGAGAATTCTCTATTTCATGCTTTATGGGCCTGCCCCAAAATTAAGCAATTTTGGACCACCATTGTGCAATATATTTCTGGTTTGATAGGTAAAACCCTGCTGTTTTGCCTGGTTAAACTTCTGCTGGATAAGCCAGGCACCAACAGCGACAGCAATAGAGGAGATACCCTTCTTACTTGTAAATTATGTCTGCTGCCCCGCAAATGTATTGTACAATCATGGACAGTTGCTGACTGGAGAAATCAGGTTCATCAGCTGCTTACTTGGGAGGCCTGGGAGGCATGTGGTTCTTTTAAATACAAATAACACTTTCCGAGGATATAGGACAGTTACATTCAGCATATTTATTTATTTATTTATTACACTTGTATCCCACATTTTCCCACCTATTTGCAGGCTCAATGTGGCTTACATAGTACCTTAAAGGCGTGAATGACACCACGAGCTAGAAGTCTTCTCTTAAACTCAGTATAATAACACATAGACACATGGGTATCCTTTCTCCAAATATTTATTTGACATTTTGTCTTCCTAAGCTTGAACGTTTTCATGTACATCACTGGCAGCCATAAGAAAACAAGCTGCAGTGATTTTGCTGATTTGGGTTTGGGTGGGGAGGCTGGCGGGAGGCTTTAAATAAAAAGGGTAAGACATATCTGGCTTGTACTAATTTCTTGATCTTAGGGGACACTGGCCCCTCTTTTTATCTTTTTGCTGTTCCTTTGCTTCATTTTTATCTTGATCTATATTGTATTCATGTTTGCCTGTTGTCTTACCAATAAAATTGCTTTAAAGTAAAAGTTAACACTGGTTTTAATTCACACCTTATAGAGCCGAAAGCCAGGTTCCGGGTTTTCCCGAAAATGCCAGCACATTTTTGGCAGAAACCGAAACTCTGCCCCACTCCGTGATCACTTTCCACCCCCCCCCCCCCCCACTTCGGGCCATCTGACGGCAGAAGACGTATTTCCCCCCTCCCCCTGCCACAGCACACCTGTAAAAAAATGCCTTTTTAAAATTTTTGCCGAAAATGGACGTGCAGCAAAATAAAAATTGCCGCGTGTCCATTTGGATCTGAAACCTTACTACCAGCCATTGACCTAGAGGTAAAGTCTCATTCGGTAACCATAAGGTAATGACCTACTTGCATAAAATGCCACTTGGCGCGTGTCTGAAAAAAAAAATTACCAGGCAGTAACTCCATTTTGGTGCACATTGGTTGTGCATAGACACTTACACGGCTTAGTAAAAGGGCCCCTTAGTTTGCACATTTGATGCTTTCCGAGTTAAAGTATGTTTTTTTTGTTCTTTATTCTTTTACTAGTAAAAAAGGCCCGTTTCTGGTTTTAATTAAACTGGCACTAGCAAGGTTTTCCACTGAGTGTGTATGTTCGAGAGAGAGAGTGAATGTGCAAATGTGTGTGTGTGTGACAGAATGAGGCTGGGTGCGACTGTCTGTGTGAGTGGGTGTATGTGAGAATGAGTGTTTGCAAGTGTTTATGTGAGACAGTGAGTGTCCTCTCCTCTCCCCCCTCTCATGTCTCTGTCTTATGTAGTTGTGTATCCATATGCCTGTGTGTCTTTCAAGTGTACATGAGCATCCATCAGAATGAGAGAGAATTAATATGTTCCATGTACTTTGCTGTGCTGATGCTAGTTAGACATTATTCTGGCTAAAAATAATTTCACAGCTTTTATGGTTTCATTTCTTTTAATAAATTGACAGCATGTTGATCCCTATTCATATTGTCGCTGTAACTAAGAAAATATTTACTCAAGGAGGGTTGACTTTGTTTCGTTTTTCTCATAGTATTTGAAAATAGGTCAAAGTAAACATTTTAAAAAGAACAATGATATGCATCTTGAATCAGCTAACTATTTTTCTAGTAAGTCACCATTTCTGAAATTCTTTAAGCTGCTTCATTCCGGTCTTCAAGTAATCCCGGGAGTGGCAATGTGAGCAAAAGACTCAAAGATGACCTCACACAAAGATTTGATTAATCCTCTTTAACTTGATGCCAGCAATACCACTTTATACTGTGTGCACCAATCACACAGCAGTATGTGTAAGACTTCCAAAAAGCACTGCAACCAGGTCTGCAGGGGGTAGGAGAAAGAGTTTAAATACAAACAATGATGATAATAACATTTTAATTGAAGCTGGTGTATATCATTGTTGAAGGGTATTTATGAAATTCAGCATAATATACAGTGGTAGAATATATGGTTTGGAAAGCCTGGTATTTTCTAAGGAATTTATGCCCTGTGTTTCAGTGAATCAGACTTCTTGATATTATATTGATAGTTGTCTTGTTTATAACCAATGTAAATGGCTGTTACTGTGTAATAACCCAGGACGAGGGCCCAATCCTGAGCTCACCACATTACAGGGGGCGGCACTGCGCATGCCCCGACTTGGCTGTAGGGGGCAGGGGCAAAGGGGTCATACCCTAATGGAGGGTGTTTTTCAAACTTGTGCCTGGTGCAAATTTTATGTGTCCTGATAAGGACGCCTTACCTTTAGGGGTTGACTTTACTTTGGGCAGTAAAAACTGAGGCCCAAGGTATTTCCTTTGTTCCACAGAGGTGGGCTGTCTTCCAAGTAAAAACATATGTTTGCCTGCCACAAGTTTTCTGACCAGCTATGTGGATGTCCTCCATGGGCTGTGGAACCCATGAGCAGAAACTAGAATGCTTAATTTCCAGGCCATGAGGTCTAGGGACTTCAGGTTTGGATGAAGACAGCCCTCCTGGGAATTGGAGGAGCTTACAAAGAGGTAGTTGGTAATACTTGCACACAGGGCTTATGTCTATTAAAATGTCTTATTGTGCATTGTGTTGGCATTATAATGTAGCATACTATGCCATACTTTGTATTGTTATTTGAATATTTTTACTACTGTGATTGTCTGTGTTTGACTTATTCTTGCTGTACACGGACTTGAGTGAATTCCTTCAAAAAGGCGGTAAATAAATCCAAATAAATAAATAATGACACGTGCTGAGCAAAGCCTTAAAATCATTTGCAGTTGATAGGATGGTTATTTTGACGCTGGCTAGAACTCATTGGGAGCCAGCTAGAGAGAATGTGTGTTTTTCTGGTTAGCACTCTTATTATCAAAAAAAAATCCGCACTCAAGTGGAGAACTCAAACGCCCCACGGGAAAACACAGATATAGGTAAAAAGTGGGATGTTTGACCACGGAAATACAAATCCTGGAGACATTATCATAAAAACTTCTTTATTGAAGAAAAGACTCGACACAACTGTTGTGTTTTGGCCTATAGGCCTGCATCAGGAGTCTATAAAAACATAAATCAAATAAATCTTTCAAACAAATACATATACAGAATAATCAAATAATCAAATAAAACATTCAAATAAGTAATAAATATACAATAAGAGGTCAACAATAAAATACAACAATAAAAATAATGATAATAAATAATGATGAACGTACAGTCTCTAAGTGACGTATGCACAGATTATGCATATGTGGGATGTTATAATATCACCAAAAAATTACACAAAATGGTCGTGTAAGTAAATAAATAATTGTAAGAGGGACTAATTATAGGAAGGACTAAACATTCAAAACATGTAAAAATAGATCATACTATCTTAAAATACATGCATATATGAAGGACAATAGATAAAATATCCATGAGGCATTATATGGAAACCTATATATAATAAAGCATATCATAAAAGCAGCATCATACAAATACGCGCACAGCTTATGTTGAAACAAGGAAGACATACAGAAGTAAAACATGCTGTCTTCAAAATGCAAATATATAAGACTGTATATGGTGTGCACAGGTATACACTAGTTGACACCACATTCCTTTTTCATGCATATTATTTTATTTGTTTTTTCTTCTTTTGTTTATATATGATGTTGGTCTTACGTTTTCTCCTGTATACATGATGTTGGTTGTATGATTTTTACTTGGTTTTTTTATTCAAAGTCTTTTATATTTGCATTTTGAAGACAGCATGAAGCAAAGATGAAGGTGGACATAGTATTGTGGAGAGTTTGGGAATGTTGATCCCATTGAGTCCATCATGTTTTCAAATGAGTTAGAGTGATGACATAGCTGTAGTCATGTGCCCCAGCATTTTTAAGGACATATCCATGACCTTTAGCACTGTCTGTATAGTACGAACATAGGCAATGAGCACTTGGATTCTGTTCTATGGAATAAATACTTTGGACTGAACAGTGTCTAAGACTACTATGAATGAATTGATATTGGTTGATTGAAATTTAGACTTCTCAAAGTTGATGAGGAGTCCCAGAGATTGAGAAAGTGGAAATATTTTCTTTAGTGGAATTAAGACCTCAGATTCTGACAGCCACTACGAGCTAGTCATCCATACCAAGTGGCCTGCTTGTGAAAGTGTACTACAGCCATTACAAGGCACTTTGAGAACCTTCTAGGGGGCCAGTGAAAGACCAGTTAGAAGGACCTTGTACTAGAAATCGTTGGTTTGAAGGGTAAATCTGAGGTACTTTTCATAAGATGGGTAGATTGGAATTTGTGTATATGTATCTCTAAGGTCCAGAGTGCACATCTAATTTCTTCATGAGAAGAGGAAGAATAGAAAGGATAGTGGTCGTTCTCAACTTCTAATCTTTAAGTAGGAAACAGTTGGAATAACTGTCTCATATTTATGAATGGAATCATCCTATCAGTTTCAAATCCAGTTTAAAAATGTATTATTATTTTTGATTTGTTTTAGAAATCATAGGGACCAATTTAATTTACACCAATCTGGGCTCTGATGGCAAGGTGCAGGCAGGATGTGTGGCACGCAGAGAAATCTCCCTGACTGACAAATCAATTCTAAATTTCTTTCCTCTCATTTTTCTTGATACTCATTTGCTGTAAACTTCTTATATGATCTTCTAATATGTGGTATATTTTTTTTTTTTATATTTTTATTGAAGTTTTTACATATATAACACAAATGTTACTAATCATATCTTAATCATACTTCTAGTACATTCCCTCCCTCCCCCCCCATTGTCCCTTATTACAGTTGCTGACCAGTATAGGTTTATGATATGTCTTTATTTCATGTCCAGATCATGGGGCCGTCATTAGTCTGGGGGCGTCCAAGTCCACCCCATCCTTCAGCCTCCAGATCGAATATTGGTCCCATTGTTTGTAGAATTGTGTAATCCTTCCTGCCTTTATTGCTGTCAACTTAGACATTTGATACACATAGTCCATTTTATGCACCACTCGTACCACCGGTGGTAAAAAAGATTGTTTCCATGCTGATGCTAATACAATTTTTCCTGCTACCAACCACATCGACGCCAAGCGATGTGTTATTGATTTTATGCCTGCCGGTTGGAATTGCAATAGGCATATCTCCATCTTCATTGGATACCGGCTCCCCAAAAATTTCTCCAATGTCTTAATTAGTTCTAGCCAGTATGTCTGTGCTTTGGGGCATGTCCACCATATATGTGCCATATCTCCAGTCTCTTTACATCCTCTCCAACACTGGCTACTTTCTTTGTTATACATTCTCGCTATCTTATTAGGCGTCAAATACCACTGGTATAGCATTTTGTATCCGTTCTCAACCAAAGAGCTAGAAATAGATATTTTAAGCAGATAGTTCAATGCTTTTTCCCATTCTTTACTATCATACTTCTGCTGCATATCCTTTTCCCATCTCTGAATGTATCGTTCTATTGGGTTTGTGTGGGAACTCATCGCTCTATATAAACGGGAAATACATCCCCTCTGACTTCCCCCTCCTATAGCCTGTTCTAGGGCTGTTTCGTCAAGGGTTAGTTCTTTCTTAGCTTTTCGTTGTATGTAATCCTTAACCCTCTGGTAGTGATATAAGTGGGATATAGGGAGTTCAAATTCCTCTTGGAGTTCTGCAAATGGGATCATATTCCCCTCTTCCCATATCTGATGTATTGTTACCAGCCCTTTTTGTTTCCAGAGTCGAAATACATTGTCTGTCATCTCTATCGGACTTCCCATAGCTGTCTGTATTTTCATTCGTTTAAAGTGTTTCCTGCCTGGGAGGTGTTTCTGTCGTAACCTATTCCAAGTCTGGAGGGGAAATCTTATTGCGGGTGGTGCCCGCCGAATGCTTGTTAATAATTGATCTTGTGGAGCCCATAGTATGGCTTCTGGTTGCTCTATCTTCAACCAGTGTTTTTCGATTTGTAGCCAAGGAGGTGAGAGATGGGATCCCCACCCCGCCAATACTCTCAATTGGGCTGCTTGATAATACTGTTTAAAGTGTGGTACCCCCATGCCCCCTCTATCCTTTGGTTGATACATAATGTCTGCCCTCACCCTGGGTGGCTTATGCTGCCAGATATATGCGAAAACTTTACGCTGTAGTTGACGAAAAAAATGGTTCGGAATAGGTAGGGGCAATGCTATGAATAAATATAAAATCTTTGGTAAGAGCATCATTTTTACTGCCGATATCCTTCCCAGCCATGATAATTCTAACCCTTCCCATCTTTCCAGTTCCTTCAATAGTTCCTTGATTTTTTGTGGGAAGTTAGCTTCATATAAATCTTCTAATTTGGGTGTAAGATTAATTCCTAGGTATCGCAGGCTTCGACTGACCCACCGAAAGGGATATCTTCGACTCAACGCTAATGTCATCTCATTGGCGAGACCTACCCCCATAATCTCTGACTTGTCCATGTTCACCCGGAATCCCGCCATCCTCCCATATGTTTGCAAACACTGCATTACCTCTGGTAGTGATTCCTGTGGGGATGTCAGTGTAAGCAGGATGTCATCTGCAAATAGCATAATCTTATGTGTCTCCTCTCCTATGGTTAAACCCTGTATGTCCACATGTTGTCTAATATGTTGGGCTAGCGGTTCCATTGTAAGTGCGAATAGTAATGGAGATAACGCACATCCCTGTCGAGTCCCCCTCTCAAGCTGGATCAAATCGGATCTGGATCCATTAACTCGCAAAAAGGCTATTGGGTTCAAATATATTAATGTCAGCCATGAGATGAATCTTCCTGTAATACCTATTTTTTCTAATACTGAAAACAGGAATTTCCATTGCACCCGATCGAACGCTTTTTCAGCGTCGAGGGACAATACCAACATCGGCTGTTCTGTATCTCTTGCCTCATATATCAGATGTATGGCTCTTCGGATATTATCGAAGGTCTGTCTACCATTTATGAAACCCGTTTGGTCTCCATGTATTAGTTTCGGCATGACCTGTTGCAGTCGATGGGCTAGGATTTTTGTGAAAATCTTGTAGTCCGTCCCCAGTAGGGAAATCGGACGGTATGACTCACATCTCTGGGGATTTTTACCTGGTTTCAGAATAAGTGTTATGCCTGCTAGTCGCCATGAATATGGCAGTTCCATATGGGGTTCCATTTCATTAAATATTCGGACTAACAGCGGTGCCAGAATGTTACTATATTTTTTATAGAATTTATTTGTGTAGCCATCGGGTCCCGGGGCTTTCCCACTTGGTAGGTCTCCGATAGCCCATTGTACCTCTTCTAAGGTGATTGCATCAGATAACACCTTTACCTCCCCAGTTGTCAATTTTGGGAGTGTTACCTGTGCCAAGTATTCCCGGGTGGCTTGTGGGGTCGCTAGTTCTTCCGCCTGGTATAACCGTTGATAGTATTTGTAAAAAGTGTCTTTTATGTCTTCCAATTTAGTGCCCATTGCGCCCCCTTCCATTTGAATCGTATGTATGTATGAATTTAGGCTACGTTTTTTAAGTTTGTGTGCTAACAGTCTCGAGGGCCTATTACCAAATTCAAAGTAAGTTTGTCTGGCTTGTTGTAGTTGTTCTGCCACTTCTACTAGTTGTAGCTCTCTAAGCGCTAATCGAATACTATGTATCCTATCTTGTGACTGTTGTGATAAGGGATATTGCTGGGCTTGTATGGTTAGCCTTAACAGTTCCTCATGTAGTGTTTGTGTCTGGGCCTTTGCTTTCTTTTTCATATGTATTTGTATTGTTATTATTTTCCCCCTGATCACTGCTTTCAATCCTTCCCAAAGTATCTGTGAGGTTACTTCTCCATTGTCATTATGATCTAAGTACTCCTTTATCTCCCCTTCCAATTGCAAAAGCATCTTAGGGTCCGCCAATAATCCATCCGGGAATCTCCAAGCTGGGATCTCCAGAGATCTGACTGTCCATTCTATTTCCAATAGAACGGGTGCATGATCTGACCATGTTCTTGGAAGTATCTGTATCTCTATTACTTTAGAGAATATATCTGGTGGCCCCAACCACATATCTATACGAGACTGGGAATCATGGACCGCCGAATAGTATGTATAACCTCTGGATTTCGGATGCATCTGTCTCCAGATGTCCATTACCTGCCACTTATCTAAAAATTTATGCAGTTGTGCTCTTTCAGATTGGGCATATCGTACCCCTCCTGTTGTGTTATCTAATATTGGGTGTAGTGTCAGATTGAAGTCCCCTCCTATTAGTAAAATGCCTTTAACATGTTTACTCAGGGTCTTAGATATTTCTTTATAAAAGGCTCCCTGTTGAGTGTTAGGTGCGTAAATGTTTAAAAGGGACAGTGTTTCATTTCCCAACTGAACTATTAGCAATAGGTATCGTCCCTCTCTATCTCTTATTATCTCTTGTACCTGCCATGGGAGCCTATTGGTCATTATTATAAGGACTCCCTTTTTCTTATTCTCTTTGTGGTTGGATGCAAAATATATGGAATTACTCCTCCCCCCTTGGCACAGGTGTTCTTTAGTTGGCTGCAGATGTGTTTCCTGTATGAAAGACACATCTGCTTTTAGGCGTTGCATTTCTCTAAACATCAACTGTCTCTTCGTGGGAGAATTTAATCCCTTAACATTAAGGGTCATGCAGGTCATATTATGCATTGTTTTTTGTTACACATTCATCTTCTAAGTTTATATGTGGGCTGCTCCCCCATTTCCCTATTTTTCTTCCACCCATTCCGGACATCCGTATTTTCTGCTTTTCCCTTCTATTACCCACCCCTTCCTCCCTCCCCCCCTTCTCCCTCCCTGGTATTATACACATCTGTTATTATTACACAGGTGTGTTTTCGGGGAAGGGACCTCACCCCCATTATTTATTCTTGCATGTCTTTGATATTTTTCCACCTTCAAGTGTTAACCTATTAATCCCCTCCTAGGGCCTTCCTTATCACATTCTTTTCATAGAATAACAGTATATAACTTTTCATAACTTATAACATGTCAAATCTACTAAACAGTTCCTAAACAGTGTGTCTCACTCTTCCATGGATCCTCTCGTTTCAGGTTCTGGTCTGCTTTTAATTCCAACGCTGTCTTTCTGAGGTTTTGTTCAAGACCCATGTGCCTCTAAATCGTGTCGAAGTCTGGGGTCTGATTGCTGTCGAGAGAGTCGACCCTTGCCTCTAGTCACTCTCTGCCATCGTGGTTTTGGTAGATTAGTCTTAGTAGCTTGCTGCGTTGTGCCCTCAAAAGCTTTTGGTAGTTGTTCTTTTGCGTCTTCCAGTTGTCGTATTTGATGAAGTTTCCCCTCTTTATAGAAGCGTAGAGCAAAAGGGTAGCTCCATCGGTAACGAATACCTTCTGCCTGCAAAAATTGAGTTAAGGGTTTCAACTCCGCTCTTCTTTTCAAAGTGGCGGCTGCCAGGTCTTGGTAGCAAGCAATTTTGTAGGATTCCCATTGAAAATCTGGGGCTTCCCTAGCCGCCTGCATAATCTGTTCTTTTATTTTAAAGTCACCAAAACAGGCTATTATGTCTCGTGGTGTATTAGCTCTGGGCGTTCCCAACGCCCGATGAGCCCGCACTATTTGTATATCCAAGGGGCTTTTATTGACTTTCATTGTTGCCAGCCATGCGCTCGCTATTTTTTGCACCACAGTCTCACTATCTGAGTATAATGGTACTTCTGGCAGTCCTCTGAACCTCAGATTATTTCTTCGATTGCGATTCTCGAGATCCTCTAATTTGTCCCATATTTGCTGAAGTTCTTGTTTAGATTTGCTTGCCTGCTCATTTAAGCTCTGTACGGCCTCCGCTTGTTCTTCTAGCCTGTCTTCAGTCTCTGCCACGCGGACTCCCAAGGCCCCAATCTCACCTTTCAGATCCGTCCCCAGTAACGTGAGATCAGATCGCATGGCTTTGAGATCTGACTGAATCTCCTTTATCCAGGATCCGATATCCTGTAGCGTGGTTTCCTCAGGTTCCGGGACATCTCCTGTTTCGAATAGAGGTGGGGAGTCATGCAGTTGCTGCTCCGGTGATAGATTGGGCCGCTGTTCCGTCGGAGCGCCGCCATGTTTTTTTTTCCCTGCTGATGCGCTCTCGAACGCGAACGCCGACAGAGCCAGCATAGCTGTTTGCGATGTCGATGTCATTCTCTCCGCTCTTCTTTTATCTCGCTGCTCCGTATTTTCTGCTGCAGATTGAAGCTCTTTCTTAGGATTAATGTGCTTTAGTTGCTCGGGGTGTGACGGAGCTTTCAGCTCAAGCTGCCATCTCCGTCGATGACGTCACTTCCTCTCCATATGTGGTATATTAAGTGCTAAATAAACTTGGAATCTTGAGGTTTCTTGGGATCTTGACTAGGGCATAAGCCTCCTGTCTATTTCGGAATGAGAAAGTATCTTAAGTAGAAACTGTGATTTTTTTTTTTCTCCTGTGGAGGGACAGGTTCTATAGCTTTGATTTGGAGAAGGTGGACTTTCTGCTGCAGCAAACTCAGATGATGGAAGAAGGTTGGGTCCACAGTAGGCTATGATCCAGGGTATGACCAGTGAATCTGAGACAATATCCCTCTCATATTTTAGAGGACCCATACGTCTTGTCATAATTTCCAGCCAAAACAGTAGGAAAAATTGAATTCTGCCCCACCCCCCCTCGCAGAATAAATGTTTTGTAGAGACAAGAGGTCTGTAGTAAAATCAAAAGGAAGGTTGCCATGTAAATTAAGGAGGAACAATCTGCTTAGGCCGAGTTCTTTCTCTTTTCCTTGGCCTAGTGAGCATGAGCCTGCCTAGGTTTTTGGTAATAAAATGTTGTGGTAAAAATAGCCATGTTGATACTGATTTGAGACTAGTGTGTCTAGCAGAAGCAAATCTGTTTTTCAAAATAACTGTACTGAATATGCATGAGATAAATTTGCATGAATTGCCTCCATTTTCTAATGTAGATATTCTGAAAAGCTGACTGGATTGAGAACCCGTAATATAGAGGGCTGAACTCCTGAGAGATGATGAAGAGTAGAACAATGATTTTTATTCCTGTCAACAGTCTCTTTCACTTTATAGCTGAATAGCGAGTCTCTAATACAAGGAGCACCCACTAACTTAAAGTAGACATCGTTACACAGTTTGGATGCCTGCAGCCATGACAGGTGTCTGGCTGCAATTGAAGGATTTATTTTGAAAACCTGCTACGGCCATATTGGTTGCATTGGACTTAAAGGGTTTTGGAAAACAAGCCTTTCAATTGCAGAAATAGAGACCCTGTCCAAAGTCTCAAAGACATCATAGGGTGATCTGATACACTTTTATCAGGTTCCTGTAGTACAGAAGCTAGCTGTCCTTGAGCTTGTGTATAAAGAGCAGGCTGCGTGCGTCTGGTAGCGCTATATAAATGCTATTAGTAGTAGTATTAGTGAGAAAACTTGCACTTTGTGAAAAATAGAATGCATGTAGTGTACCATATGTAGAGTTGGTGAGTGGCTATATAGGTAATATAACATAGCTCCCTGAAAAATGTTTTTCCTCAAGTGATCAGCAATTGAGCCATTCCGTGAAGGAGTAGTATAGAAATTTCTGCATTTGTAGCTTTTCTTTTAGCTGCTTCCACAGCTAAGAGTGAGATTAGCTAGACCTTATTAAATCCTGGAGTTGGTTGATAGTCCAGGTCTGAAAAACATACTTTGTCTGAGATATATGTGTATTGCCATTGTAAAATATACTTTTCCTGTGTTTAAATCCCAGCATTGTACTCGCGTATATATAAGTAGCACCTTTGCTAAAATTGCTATTTACATGTGTTTGCTAATTTACATATACAACTCTGTTTTTTTATGCATGTAAATGGTGCTTGAGGGTTCTCAGATTAGCCCCTGAGTGTACTGTGAATTATGTACTGAAAACTAAAAGCTAGTACTTATATGAATATGTTAGTGCAAGCAGAATTCTCTAAAAGACAATCCTTGTTGACATGGTCTGGTCAGTTACTAGATTAGAATGTATTGTCAGTTTCATTAGTGAAATTTCTGCCTACTAGTGCTACTAGACAGACCCAGCTAAGACTTCTGATTATTTCTGTGCTTGCAGCTAGTTAATCATGCAGGCACACCCTGTTTGGCTTTGGTAGCCTTTGCGTGTACCATCTCTAGTCAATATCCTTGCAGAACTGGACACAGTTCTTCAATTGAGATTTCAGCAACAGCCTGTAAAATGGCATAATCCTCCTTTTAAAAAAAAACATTATGTGGACCCTAGCATCTCCCAGGCTGTTGCCATTGTCTTTTTCCAGTGTTCTGCTGCCTTGAAATCAGCCATTTTGAAGGCAGATGAGGACCTTATTGCCTATCCAGTCTGCCTGTACATTACCATCTTCTATCGCTTCATCTCCCTCAGAGATCCCATGTGCTTGTCCCAAGCTTGCTTGAAGTCGGACACAGTCTTCGTCTCCACTACCTCCACCGGGAGGCTGTTCCATGAATTCTTCACCCTTTCTGAGAAGAAGTCTATGTCCAGTCCCTTTTTTCAGTAAATACCATACAGTATTTTATTACTTTTGCTTTCCTTATCTCCCTCCACTTATTTTTCTCTCTTTTTTTTTTTTTAACTGCATTTCAGTCCTACTTGTGACATCTCCTCTCAATGTCATAACTGAAAATGTTTTGAATAGTTAATAATGATTAACAGCAGCCAAATTGTAGCGTAGTGATCTATCTTTCGTTTCCTTTCTCCTTCCCCCAACTGCAGCTTGCTTATGGCATGAGACCTGTCATTCGTTTCCTTTCTCCTTAAGCCCTTTTCTTTCCTCTCCTTCCCTGGCTTTCCAATTACCCTTTCCTGGAAAGGAAACATTTGGGATAGCGTTTCTCCTCCTCCTGTTGACTCTCCTCTTTTTTTACTTTGAGAAAGGGTAGACACAACCCCTCTACTCCTTTTAGGCAGGACCAATCCCTTCCCAACACCAGATCATATGGAAGCCTTCCTGCGATCCTTCCTGCTGCTTCTGCAATTGAGTGGCCATCCAATGGAACACCTCCTTGGGATCCATAGCGCCAAGCCACCTGCAATCAAACTCAAACACACTCGCATGCACTCACACACTCTTCCTTTAAGCCATGTTAGGGTAGCTTATACTAATTGGCACTGGAATCACTCCCCCCCCCCCCCCCCATAAACCCTTAGCCTCCTTACAGTGTCAGCCAGGTCCCACACTAGGTACGCTTACCTGGCATGGCTGCTGACAATCGCCTGACTAAGGGTGTTGGGGTTCTTGCACCAACCAGGTCAGCAGCAGGGAAGTTCCAACGATCCCATCCTTGTTGCCATTGTAGCATAGTGCAAGGGCGTGGTGCAGTCCTGATCACCTGTCTTAGCCGCTTCAATTTCAGGATTGGAAAAGAAGAGAAAAACAAATCCAGATCCTAATCTGGTCTGGTACTTTCAATTCACCAGTCAGTGTTCAAAAACAACAACATCCAAAATAGCTGGAGGCTATAGGAGATCACATAGCCAGTCTACTTTGGTTTATGATACCTCAGCCCTGAGGGGAAAAAGAACATAAGAGTAGCCAGACCAATCTAGCCCAGTATCCTGTTTCCAATAGTGGCCAAGCCAGGTCAAAAGTACGTGGCAGAAACCCAAATCGTTAATTAATTAAAACAGCAAAATGGAGTATTTTTATGAGTATCAATGGTGAAAAAAAATCAAATAGGACTATTCAAATGGTAGACAACAATTGTATATCACGTATCAAGTCCACAAAGTAAAATCAGTGTTGAGGCATCATAAACCAAAGTAGAACCTGCTTCGGGGGTGATGGCAAACCAGGTTGCTGGATAAAGATTCAGCCGTGGTACTCTAACTGTCAAAAATTCAACTGGGAACCCCAAGAAGTTAAACTCAACATATACAAAAACATGGACTGATGAGACAAAGTCAGCACGGATTTAGTGAAGGGAAGTCTTGCCTCACCAATCTAATGCATTTTTTTGAGGGGGTAAGCAAACATGTGGACAATGGGGAGCCGGTTGATATTGTATATCTGGATTTTCAGAAGGCGTTTGACAAAGTGCCGCACGAAAGACTCCTGAAGAAATTGCAGAGTCATGGAATCGGAGGTAGGGTATTATTATGGATTAAGAACTGGTTGAAAGATAGGAAGCAGAGAGTAGGATTGCGTGGCCAGTATTCTCAGTGGAGGAGGGTAGTTAGTGGGGTCCCGCAGGGGTCTGTGCTGGGTCCGTTGCTTTTTAATGTATTTATAAATGACCTAGAGATGGGAATAACTAGTGAGGTAATTAAATTCGCCGATGACACAAAATTATTCAGGGTCATCAAGTCGCAGGAGGAATGTGAACGATTACAGGAGGACCTTGCGAGACTGGGAGAATGGGCGTGCAAGTGGCAGATGAAGTTCAATGTTGACAAGTGCAAAGTGATGCATGTGGGTAAGAGGAACCCGAATTATAGCTACGTCTTGCAAGGTTCCGCGTTAGGAGTTACGGATCAAGAAAGGGATCTGGGTGTCGTCGTCGATGATACGCTGAAACCTTCTGCTCAGTGTGCTGCTGCGGCTAGGAAAGCGAATAGAATGTTGGGTGTTATTAGGAAGGGTATGGAGTCCAGGTGTGCGGATGTTATAATGCCGTTGTATCGCTCCATGGTGCGACCGCACCTGGAGTATTGTGTTCAGTACTGGTCTCCGTATCTCAAAAAAGATATAGTAGAATTGGAAAAGGTACAGCGAAGGGCGACGAAAATGATAGTGGGGATGGGACGACTTTCCTATGAAGAGAGGCTGAGAAGGCTAGGACTTTTCAGCTTGGAGAAGAGACGGCTGAGGGGAGATATGATAGAAGTGTATAAAATAATGAGTGGAATGGATCGGGTGGATGTGAAGCGACTGTTCACGCTATCCAAAAATACTAGGACTAGAGGGCATGAGTTGAAGCTACAGTGTGGTAAATTTAAAACAAATCGGAGAAAATGTTTCTTCACCCAACGTGTAATTAGACTCTGGAATTCGTTGCCGGAGAACGTGGTACGGGCGGTTAGCTTGACGGAGTTTAAAAAGGGGTTAGATAGATTCCTAAAGGACAAGTCCATAGACCGCTATTAAATGGACTTGGAAAAATTCCGCATTTTTAGGTATAACTTGTCTGGAATGTTTTTACGTTTGGGGAGCGTGCCAGGTGCCCTTGACCTGGATTGGCCACTGTCGGTGACAGGATGCTGGGCTAGATGGACCTTTGGTCTTTCCCAGTATGGCACTACTTATGTACTTATGTACTTTAACACTGGAGAAATAAAAACATAAATGAATCTACTTTTTTACTGAACATAATGCAAAGACATCTGTGATGCACATTTTCCAAATCTAGCATATTACAGTTAATTTAAAATTAAACACTTTTTTGTACCTTTGTTGTCTGGATGTTTTATTTTTCAATAATATTGGTCCCAGTTTTCTTTTCTGCTTTCCTGTCTTCTGTTGATTCTGTGTCCAGTGGCTGCTGTCTATTTGTCATTTGTGCTGTCTCCTTTTGTCTTATTCCATTCCCTCACTACATTTGTCTCTGACATATTGATCTTTCCTGTTTAGCTCTTTCCTCCTTTTTTCTTTTCTGCCTCTGTCCACTCAAATTTCACCCTCTCTCATTCTACCTTTCCTTTTTATTTTTCAGCTACTAAACTTTGCATCTCTTTCCTTCACCCCTCAGCTCTCCCATTTTTTATTTGTTTTTTCCCAGCCTCCTATTCCCTTTTATCTTTTATCTATTCCCCGTTACTTCATTTCTACCCTCTGTACTTACTATCCTCTTCGCACTTATCTTCTTGACAACCCTCCCATGGCCTTTCTGGCACGGTTTAGCCATTCCTAGCATTTCCAGCCTTGTAGCCCTGCATCTCCTCCCTCTCTGTCCCTGCTTCTCGCCCTCCTCCACACACTTACTACTACTATTTAACATTTTTAAAGCGCTACCAGGGTTACGCAGCGCTGTACAATCTAACAAAGAAGGACAGTCCCTGCTCAAAGGAGCTTACAATCTAAAGGACAAAAAAGTGCAGACAATCAAATTGGGGGCAGTCTAGATTTCCTGGATAGAGGTACAATGGTTAGGTGCCGAAAGCGACATTGAAGAGGTGGGCTTTGAGCAAGGATTTGAAGAGGGGCAGGGAGGGGGCTTGGCGTATGGGCTCAGGGAGTTTATTCCAAGCATGGGGTGAGGCGAGGCAGAAAGGCCGGAGCCTGGAGTTGGCGGTGGTGGAGAAGGGTACTGAGAGGAGGGATTTGTCCTATGAGCGGAGGTTACGGGTAGGAGAGTAAGGGGAGATGAGGGTAGAGAGGTAATGAGGGGCTGCAGATTGAGTGCATTTGTAGGTTAGTAGGAGAAGCTTGAACTGTATGCGGCACCTGATCGGAAGCCAGTGAAGTGACTTGAGGAGAGGGGTGATATGAGCATATCGTCTAGGCGGAAGATAAGACGTGCAGCAGAGTTCTGAACGGATTGAAGGGGGGGATAGGTGGTTAAGAGGGAGGCCAGTGAGGAGTAGGTTGCAGTAGTCAAGGCGAGAGGTGATGAGGGAGTGGATGAGAGTTTGGGTGGTGTGCTCGGAGAGGAAGGAGCCTGGCATCTCTGTTCCTTCCCCTTCACCCCTCCCTCCAGCAACTCCCTGTCCCATCTCTCTCCATTCTTGTTCCCCTGTGGTCCAGCATCTCTCCCTCTCTCTTCCACACTGTCCTCCCATCCTCCTACTGTCCAGCACCTCTTCCTCTTTCTTCCCCCACCCATTGTCCTGCATCTCTCCCTCTGTATCATTCCCTCCTTCCATCTCCCATTGTACAGCACTCTCACTTCCTCTTCCTCCATCCCACTGTCCAGCATCTATCCCTCCCCTTCTGCCCCCAAGTTCAACATCTCTCTGTCTCTTCCTTTTGTCCCGCTGTCAACATCTCTACCTTCCTCCCCTCCCAATCCAACATCTCTCTCTCCCTTTGTCCAGCATCTCTACCTTCCTCCCCTCCACCAAAAATCTAACATCTCTCACTCTTCCTCCATCCCCAGGTCCAACATCTCTCCCTCTCTCTTCCTTCTCCCTCCCTCCCATTATCCAACATCTCTCTCTCCCTTCACTACCCCCATCCATGGTTCAGCATCTTTTTACATCCCCCTTCCACAGTCCAGCAGCTCACCTCCATGGTCTAACTTAGTTTACCTTCCAAAAGTCGCTGGCAGTGGTGAGCATTCACAAATACTGCTTGTTGCCAGCCCTGAAGCTGCACTACATTCGGCCCCTGAGGAAACAGCAAGTTATGTCAGAGAGAGAGGGTGGGACATTGTTGAGAGAAGGTGTCGGGGCCAGCAGCAGGCAGTGTTTGTAAATTGCCCCCACCATAGGCATCTTCTGAAAATTAAATTAAGATAGACCAGGGAGGAGGGAAATCTGGAAGAGGAGATTCAAGAAGAGATGCTGGACAATGGACAGGGAAGGGGATGCAAGAAGAGATGCTGGACCATGTACAGGTGGGGGGAGGGGGCGGGAAATCAAGACAAGATGCCAGATGAGCAGACGAGAGTGAAGGTAATGGAAGTTTCAGATGCTGGTCTGGAGCAAGGAGGGATGGGAAGCATGCTTTGAGGAAGACAGTGACATAAGTATTCAATCAGGCAGCAAGAAGGCAGCAGGCCCCAGATTCTGTTGGTGGCAGCTACAGCAGCAGTCACTGAAGTAAGGGAGCAGGAAAGGCACAAAGTGCAGCATGTATAGCACACTGTGCCTCTGCTTCCTGTGCTCTGTTCCACTGCTCTTCAGCAGCAGAGAATTCAAATTCTATATTTCTTTTTATTGGCTGTCTCCCTGTGATGCTGCACCTTGAAAAGTGTCATCTGAGGCCCCTGCCTCAGCTGGCCTAATGGTAGAGCCATCCCTGGGAGCAGAGGAGTAGCCTAAGGGTTATAGCAATGGAAAGAGAATTAGGGAAGCCATGTTCAAACCTCACATACACTCCTTGTGATCTTGGAAACTCATTTAACCCTCCGTTACCTCCGGTACAAGCTTAGATTGTAAGTCCTCTGTGAATAGGGAAATACCTACTGTGCTTTAATGTAATGCACCTTAAGCTGCTACTGAAAGAGATGTGAGCTAATTAAAAAAAAATCAGGAGCTATATTGTCATACATTTGGTCTAAGAGTCATGTTAATTTGCATAGCTAGTTATTTAAATGGGTTGGCAGGCTTTCCATTAGTGGAGGGCTACAGATAATGAAACTTTTCGTGCAAGCACATGGCAATTTTAGGATATTAAAATGTCTAATAAGCAGGGAAAGAAGCCTTGAGCATGATCATATAGGTTATAATCATGGACTGGAGAAATTACTTTTATCACCTTGCACCTGGCTATCCTGTTTCTAATTCCAATAATAATCATTTTGCCTTTCCTCTTTCAGAGATACCATGAGCTGTCTTTTGCAGAAATTAGTTTTTTGCACCTCCTGAAAAATGGAGGTGTTGACACTTGAATTTCTGAAATCCTACTACATAATAACATTGTTTTAGAATCTTATTTTAATGGACAATACAGAATAAGTACCATATTGATGATATCTTATGTTCACCTGTTTTTCCAGTAAATTCATTCTCTTTGCGTGTGTTGAAGTATGATATTGTATCTTTTGTTGGTATTGGAAGATATGCACACAGTACAGTTTATATGAAAATGCCATAGAAAACTCCTTTTCTTATTGGTAAATAGCCTTCATTGTAATCTATTCCTTTGTTTTTCTTTTCCTGCAGCTCTTCCTCTCATGATTTGTCGAACTCTTGGGATCAGATAAACCTACAACACACTTATGATCATTTTGGTTCTCAAGGGAGTATGGACAGTTTAGACCACTCTTCTCAAACTTATCATGGGAGACTAACTTCTGCCAGGTCCAATCATAGCATCGATCGTCTAGGCAACCAAAGTGCACACGATTCAGCTTATGGCTCTTTTTCTACAAGTTCTAGCACCCCTGATCATACTTTATCTAGAAATGATGCTGCTTCAACAGAAACCATGATCTACAAAGTTGGCCGCTGGGACACTACAAAGCATGGGGATAATCTGCACAGCCAGTTACCAACTGATAATAAGCTGGAGGGAAAACAGGGATATTCACCATCCCCTATACCTTATGAGAGCAACAGGAATCCAAGACCAGAGGATCATTCTGATGCTAAGCTCTCTGGTAGTGGAAGATCGAACTTTGGGCCTGTCTGGCATGTTCCTGACAAGAAAAAGGCATCATATTCTCCACCTCCCCCTATTCCTCCTCTTCGCAGTGATAGTTTTGCTGCTACTAAAGGTCACGAGAAAAACCATGGCCATATGCACCCAGAGAGCACTAGCACCCAGCACTTTACAGTCCTAAGCAAGTCTCAGCCTAAGAGTGAATGGAGCTCAGGGACTTCTGATTATCAGCAGACATACATTCGAGCAAATAAGGGCTCAGCAGAAATGAAGCGGATGCCCTCCTCTGCTGATAAGTACAACAATAATGTATCAAACACCAATAGACTGCAGTCCTCTTTGTCTAGTACCGATGTTCGATTTGCACAGTCTGCATATGGTTACCATCACCAGCGCCAGCATAGTGATGAAAGTACTTTCTTCCACAACGCTAGAGTTTCTGCTTCACCTAAATCGCAACAAGATGTGACCTTTCACAGTAGCATTAAAGATCAACCTTCTAATCGTCTTCACTTATACAGTTCATCAAAAGTTGGAGTGCCTGGTGCCTTGTCCTCTGCCAACATTGCTACTACTGAACAAAACACAGAGAACATTGGACCAAGCCGCTACTACTGTGTGACCGCAAAACAGCAAATGCAAGGAATTGCCGAACCAGCACACACAAAGGCAGGTATTAGAAAGGCAGGTGATGGTGATGACATCCCTTCTGCATTACCTGAAAATTCTTCCACATCCACTGTGATCCAAACTCCAACATGCTACCTACCTCAACAACATGACAAATCTTCACTTGAAGCCTATGAGAAGAATGGTTATCTCAAACTGGAAGGAAGGAGTGGTAGATCTGCTGCAGTGGAAGACCTCAGAAACTCCAATTATATTGAAAGAACCAGCACAAGGAATGAAAAGCAAAGGGCCATGGCTGCAGAAAATAGATGTCACCAGAAAGATTTGAGCAGTGATGAAGAGAGTATTAAAATCTCCCCTCAGAGTACACCAATGTTGCACTCTTTAGCTCAAGAAGGTAAGAGCTGTCTTGTATCTGGAAAGGAAAGATGGCCTTCGGTTGATGCCCTGATGTCAAAACAGCCACGCAGGAATGATCGTTATGCAACAGCTCTGAGAAATGAAATCCAGGTAAGGCGAGCGCGGCTGCAGAAGAGCCAAAGCACAGTAACTTTGTTTGGGCCAAGTGAATTGGAAGAGCACACTGGAAATTGGAAGTCTGAGTCAACAATGAATCTCGTTTCACCATCAGAGAGCTCTTTAACCAACACCTATAAAGACCACTTAAAGGAAGCCCAGGCCAGGGTCCTCAAAGCTACTTCTTTCAAACGCCGGGACCTGGAGCCTGGGCCATCTGATCATCCCTCAGATTACAGGACTCATAACCACAGATTCTCTACATCACCTTTTCTTTCTGAAGATGCCTCAGGACTTTCTGAGTCTACTCAGATGAAACTAAATCTATCAGGAAGCAGATCTCAACATGTTTTGCGCATAGGAGGTAGAAAACGGTTTACAGCTGAACAAAAATTAAAGTCCTATTCTGAACCTGAGAAGATGAATGAAGTAGGGATTTCAGAAAACCATCGTCATCACTGTCCAGACACTTCTGAAAATGTGCTTGCTTCATTTGCTGACAGGTGGAAGTTTTTTGAAGAGACCAGCAAATCCACACACAAAAAGCCTGTACAGAAACCAACTCCAGCTAGCATACGTGAGGAACGTCCCGAAAGACTTCTTAAGAAATCTCACGGAAATGATACAAGGGAATCGTGGCAGGAGAGGAGGGTCCGGGCTGCTTCCTTGGGATCTGAAAATATACTTGACCCAGAGGAAAGAGCTAGGAATCGCTTGTATTGCAGTGGCCACCTGGCCTCTGCCAAATCATTAAAACCTGAACAGTCCAGAAGGTTAGGAACTTTTGCAGAATATCAAGCATCCTGGAAAGACGGGCAAAAACTTTTAGAAACCAAGAGTTGTGGGCGATACCATTCAGCTGACAATATCCTTGATGCAGGCCTTGAACAGTATGAGAAGCCTCAGTATAGACATGAGAGGTCCCAGTCATCACCTTCCACAGATTATCATGCATCAGTAAGATGTCTTTCATTTTTATTTATTTTATAATTACTAATTCTCTGCACATACAAAGCTTAAATATCTCCAGTAAGATGTCTTGCTTTCTTTAACATTTATTTATATTATATTTACTAATTCTCTGCACATACAAAGCTAAAATACCTCAAGTTCAAGTATATATTAATATAAAATGCCAATGTAATTATGTTCTACTTTCTCAATAGACATATGCTACACAATGTTCCATTAGCAAAAGACCTGTGCCTTGGAAAGAGAATGTTTCCTATTTAAATGGCCTAGATGGTTGCCTTAAAACATATAAGGGTTTTTTTTTACTAAACCGCAGTAAAAGTGGCCTGCGGTATTGTGGGTGCGTGTTTTTGGTGCACACTGGGCCATTTTTTTTACCGTGGTTAGGAAAAAAGGCTTTTTATAAATGGGGCAGTAAATGGCTATGCGCTGAAATTTAAAATAGCGCAGGGCTATTTACTGCCTGACCCTTCACACCACCCATTGACCTAGTGGTAAGGGCTCATGCGCTACAAATGTGGTATTCATGCAGTGTGTGTCAATGTGGCCACCCTGCCGATTACTACCGGGAATGCTCCAGCGGTAGAAAATAGAAAAATATTTTCTACCTTGGAAAAACAGCACAAGCCAGCTTCGAAATTACTGACGGGTGGGCACGCTAACTGAGTGGTAGTGTCGATTTGGATTGTGATACATGCGTTGTGGCTCTACCTGCCGCTTTGTAAAAGGGCTCCCTAATGCTGAGCACTTTTTTTGCCTTGAAAAGGCCAAGCAGAGCTCATGAAATTCCAAGAAAGGTTTAGTCAGAGGTGCTTGGGGGGTGGAGGGGGGGGGGGGGGGGGGGGGGGGAGACAACCCCAATTTTAATTTTGTTTAATACTGGGCTTTGGATTGCACTTGTGGTGGGCTTGTTCACTGTGCACCAGATTGACAGCTGGACCAAATGTATCGTATGTGAGGCTGATGTTATGAAGGCATGTGAAAGAAAAATATGTAATTCAATTACTGGCAATTCTGTTGTATACTTTCCTTCAGTAATTTATCACATCGATAAGTCATTTTTGAACAATATTGGCACGGTTTTTGGATATTTTGGGATAGATGGACAGCCAGTAATGTGACATTAATTTTAGTGTTGGACCTTATACTATTATGTGTATTTGGTGCTCAATATATGGATTGTGGAGCCACCGTGCCAGCACTATCCATTTAGTTTAGGCCTGATATTCAGCAGGCTTAACTAAACACACAAGCTATCCAGATAGCGAAGATATTTAGCCACTATCCGGATGATTTTTTGGTCCATCCTCATTCCGTCTCAAACCAGGCCCCTTATTACACAGATAGTATTGGGCTGTTCAGTCATAGCATCGGCCTGATGCTGTCTGTATAAGTTCTAAAGATACAAAGGTACTGGAGTTATATGTTCACTGGTTGCCAGTATAATGTCTTTTTTGCTTATCTAGTTCTGTTCACACTGTTTTTCCTGTGGCTGTGAGGAGGTGCCATCAGCTGTGAGCTATTTGTGTACAACATGCAAAAGCTCTGTGCAATGCTCTATGGCCCCAGGAAGCGCAGGTGCATGGTTGTAGAGAGGCAGTGGCATGGGCAAAATGAAAGAAAAATGGTGGTGCTCTAGTACTGTTCCAAGCCCATGGCTTCTGAAGTAAGACTGATGGAGGAGAGTTGTGAACTTTCTGAAGTTAGGCCATGGTGATGTTGAGCTAGGAAATAGGGAGCTGGAGTATTGTGGTTACAGTGAGGTTGGGGGGAAGGAGAATAGGGACTGCTGGAGTTATGATATTGGAAGAGTGGAAAACAGAGTGCCATGTTGAGTAATGGGATCAATAGCTTTGGAAGTTAACCAGAGAAGTATTTTCTTTTGATGCCACTGGAATTTGCTCCAGGGAATGCCTCCAGAGTCCACAGATGATAGCGTAAGTGTTCTTGAGCATATTCATACTTATACCCACAGAAAGGTTGGCCATCATCCAAAGCCCCAACTTCTTTGTGTAAAATGTACTCTCCCCATGCAAAGAACTTTAAATATTGCCGTCCCTGAGACTTGTGAATTGGGACAGGGCATAGGCTTTTGAAGGGTTCTGCCATAATATCTACCAGTGCCATCTACTGCTGGCTAAGTACCTGGGAATTTTTTCTTTTGTGAGTTCCTAGTAAGATGAGTATCTGCCATTTTTAAAAATAAAATGAAGCTTGTTCTGAGCCCAGGTTATAGAGATTAGACAGTGCTACTGGCCATGAAAGAGCTAGTTATAAGTTTCTGTTAGTCATGGTTGTATGGGCTATACACAGTGTTGTACACAGAAGAGACGGTCGCGGTTTGCGGACCTTGCAATCAAATGAAAAGAGACAGATGAGACAGAGCAAATGAACAACAGGCTTGGGGTGAAAGTGCATGAATGGGAAGAACAAACTGTGGTAAATAAACACGCTTGGTTCTTGCATTTCAAGCAGCTAGATACTGGAATGCTCTTTCTTTATTCATTAGACATGAACAATTTAGGAAAATTTTGAAAACTTTTTTTTTTTTTGTTTAGTAGGTTGTATTTGTGCATTCACTACTAGTTGTGTTTCTGAGAAAGTGTTATGAGTTTATGCTTATGGCTTGTTCCTAATAATAATAATAAAAATGATTTAAACATAAATTAGTTTTTAACTCTGGATTTGCTGTATGTTCACTAGAAATGGCTAGTGTTCTTTTATGTTATCCACACTGAGCCTAACTGGTGTGTAGCAGAATATAAATATTGTAAAAACATTTTAACAGAGTAGTTCTAGAGGAAAGCAGACTTCGGCCTTCCTTGAGTCTATATAAGAAAACCAGGAGGTTGGGAGGGTGGAACAGAATAGCTAGTCAGAGTTAAAGACCTTTGCCCTTATTCCAGTAGCAAAGAAATAGATATGAAGGTGCTTATCCTGGTAAGCCGTATTGTAGAAAATCTTTAGCATCATATCTATGTTAATTGAATGTTCTGTTGCATGCTTATTAGGTGTATAATTAGTATTATGCTAACATTGTATTATATCTCTGGTATTTGAATTCCAGTGCTGTTAAATGTGTACATTTTTGATACTGTTTCACGGTAATTCTATTATTAGGTTTCCATTAACTCATTTCAAGTTTACCTCATTTATTGTACTTATGTTTATTCTTGGTTATTTTACTATTGTTATGCTGTTAACAAATTTAAGTTTTATGTTAAACTGTAGGGCGCCTTGGGTGAATCTCTTCATAAAAGGGGTTAATAAATCCCAATAAATAAATTTAATTAATTAAAAATATAGCTTACAAGGTCAGAAAATATGAATGTTTCAGGGCACATGCTTTTTAACATAAATGCAAGAGAGCGTGGACAAACAGGCGACCAAGTTTGTAAAGTTACTCACCTTTACTTGAAGAACAGAGAATAAGTACATAAGTAATGCCACACTGGGAAAAGACCATAGGTCCATCGAGCCCAGCATCCTGTCCATGACAGCGGCCAACCCAGGCCAAGGGCACCTGGCAAGCTTCCCAAACATACAAACATTCTATACATGTTATTCCTGGAATTGTGGATTTTTCACAAGTCCATTTAGTAGTGGTTTATGGACTTGTCCTTTAGGAAACAGTCTAACCCTTTTTAAACTCTGCCAAGCTAACCACCTTCACCACGTTCTCTGGCAATGAATTCCAGAGTTTAATTAAGCGTTGGGTGAAGAAAGATTTTCTCCGATTTGTTTTAAATGTACTACACTGTAGTTTCATCACATGCCCCCTAGTCCTAGTATTTTTGGAAAGCGTGAACAGACGCTTCACATCCACCTGTTCCACTCCACTCATTATTTTATATACAAAGAGGTGGGAAAATGTGGGATACAAATGCAATAAATAAATAAATTAATTAAATATACCTCTATCATGTCTCCCCTCAGCTGTCTCTTCTCCAAGCTGAAAAGACCTAGCTTCCTTAGTCTTTCTTCATAGGGAAGTCGTCCCATCCCCGCTATCATTTTAGTCGCCCTTTGCTGCACCTTTTCCAATTCTACTATATCTTTCTTGAGATGCGAGGAACCAAAGACAAGCCTTTTAGGGGAAAATTTTATAAACGACCCAGGCATATAGAACAGTGTCTTACACACTCGAAAGGGCATTTATAGAACTGCCTTGGCATATGCATGCATAGAAGCAGGCACTAGTAAATCATAGCACCTATTTGTATGCAGTATACAAGCTGTGTACAGCGGCAGCTAAGAAAGCAAATAGAATTTTAGGAATAATTAGGAAAGGAATGGAGAACAAAAATGAGAATGTTATAATGACTTTGTATCGTTCCATGATGCGACTGCACCTCGAATACTGTGTGCAGTTCTGGTCACTGCATTTCCAAAAAAATATAGCGGAATTAGAAAAGGTACAGAGAAGGGTGATGAAAAAGATAAAGGGAATGGGACGACTTCCCTAAAGGTTAAAGCAGCTAGGGCTTTTCAGTTTGGAGAAGAGATGGCTGAGAGGGGGAGATATGATAGAGGTCTATAAAACACTGAATGGAGTGGAATGGGTAGACGTGAATCACTTGTTTACTGTTTCCAAAAATACTAGGACTAGGGGGCACACAATGAAGCTACTAAGTAGCAAATTTAAAACAAATCAGAGAAAGTACTTCTTCACTCAGGCCCTCATGATCAAAAGCAAACTCTGGCGCTAGAGGCTGTTAACGCCATACTAGCGCCAGAGTTTGCAGCCGACCCATGATCAGAGCCCTCGAGCGCTTGAAACAGCGCACTCGAGGGCTCTCAGCGCAAGTAGCATGCAAATGCATGCTAAACAGGGCTTCTAGCGCAATTAGCTTGCAAATGCATGCAAATTGGCGCTTAATGCATTCATCCTCAATGATCAGCGACCAGCGCGCCAAAGATTGGGTTGCTGGCCGCAGCAAAATCAACGCCAGCTCCGAGCTGGCGTTAGATTTTGCGGATCATTGGGGAGGAATGGTGAGTCCTGTCCAGCATGCAGTTGCATGCTGGCAGGCCCCCCTTCCCCCCCAAGGCAAACGCGAATGGGGGGCTGGAGGTCCGGTGGGTCTCCAGCCCCCGAAACCCCCAGAAATCGTCGATCCATCAACGGGGGTGGGTCTCCAGCCCTCGAAACCCCCAGAAATCATTGCTCCATTGACGGGGGGGGGGGGGGGGCTGGAGGCCCACCCCAAATCCTCCCCCCAGCGTTGTCTTTAAATTCCCTGGTGGTCCGTGGTGTCGTGACACCCCTCTGGCCCCGTCCCGGCCCCCTCCTGGCCCCCCTACCTTGTGTTGGAAGAGGGACGCAGCCTGCCTGTCTCCCTTCTCTTCCAGTCAGTCGATGCCCAAAATGGCGGCGCCCAGCACCGCCCACTGTATCCTGGGATGCACTGGGCGGGGCTACAGACCATGTAAGGGAATCGCTCTTAAATCGACACTACGGACCACCAGGGAATCTAAGGACAACGCTGGGGGGAGGATTTGGGGTGGGCTGGAGGTCCAGCCCCCCCCCCCCCCCCCCCCCCCCCCGTCGATGGAGCAACGATTTCTGGGGGTTTCAGGGGCTGGAGACCCACCGATCCTCCAGCCCCCACCCCACCCCCCGTCGCTGTGTGGGAGGGTGGGGGAGGGTTTGGCCGGCGGTGGCCACAACATTTTCTGGGGGTTTGGGGGTGGCCTCATTGTTCGGGCCTCGGGGCAGGCTGTTTGACAGGTTTGGGCTTTTGACAGCCCAGACCTGTCAAACAAGTGCGGGAGGATTGTGCTGAGCGCATGCTTGGCACAATTCTCCCACACTTTAAACATGATGATCAAAGATAATAGCGCTGCTTAGATTTGCATGCATTATCTTTGATCATCGATGCAGAAAAGCCCTGCACTGTCCCGGCGCTATTTTTAGGGCGCTGTTTGGAACAGCGCAGGGCTTTTGATCATCTGGGCCTCAGTAAGTAATTAAACTCTGGAATTTGTTGCAAGAGAATGTGGTAACAGCAGCGCAGAAGGGTTTTAAAAATATTTGGATAATTTCTTAAAAGGAAAGTCCATATGCCATTATTAAGATGGACTTGGGAAAATCCACTGTTTATTTCTAGGATAAACAGCATAAAAAGTATTTTACTGTTTTGGGATCTTGCCAGGTACTTGTTACCTGGATTGGCCACTGTTGGAGTCAGTATACTGGGCTTGATGGACCTTCGTTCTCTCCCAGTATGGCAACACTTTAGGAGCATTTTTAGGGGTGGAGAACGGGCGGAGCAGCAGCGGAATTGGTACTGATGTGAATATCTTATAAAATACACACAAACATGCTGATTCTTAATGGCTTGCACAAAGTTACTCCTACCGTGAAGCAGGTGTAGCTTTAGGAGCTTTTGGGAAAACAAAACATGTTCCTTTATGGATAGGTGACACATGCTCTTGCATGCCTTCCCTGCCTTAAAGTTACAGAAAATTAGCAGGAACACAGTATGTTCTTCCATGTAGATTAGGGTTTATTTTAATGTTTCTTATATTTCTGGAGTTCCAAGTGATAAGAAGTTAATTATCAACAGTTAATTAACAACTGCCAGGTATGTGCAATTCACTGGATCACATGGTTATGATGAGAAGTAAATATGAAATTTCAGACAGGGTAGAGAAGCAGTGTGCAGATAATAATCTGACATTTCAACCTGCTGGAAACCATTTTCGTAACAGTAAAGTGATGCACTTAGGGAATAGAAAACCACGGGAGACGTATGTGTTAGGCGGTGAGAGTCTGATAGGTATGGACGGGGAGAGGGATCTTGGGGTGATAGTATCTGAGGACCTGAAGGCGACAAAACAGTGTGACAAGGCGGTGGCTGTAGCTAGAAGGTTGCTAGGCTGTATAGAGAGAGGTGTGACCAGCAGAAGAAAAGAGGTTTTAATACCCCTGTATAAGACGTTGGTGAGGCCCCACCTGGAGTATTGTGTTCAGTTTTGGAGGCCGTATCTTGTGAAGGATGTTAAAAAAATGGAAGCGGTGCAAAGAAAAGCTACGAGAATGGTATGGGATTGCGTTACAAGACGTATGAGGAGAGACTTGTTGACCTGAACATGTATACCCTGGAGGAAAGAAGAAACGGGTGATATGATACAGACGTTCAAATATTTGAAAGGTATTAATCTGCAAACGAACCTTTTCCGGAGAGGGGAAGGCGGTAGAACTAGAGGACATGAAATGAGACTGAAGGGGGGCAGACTCAAGAAAAATGTCAGGAAGTATTTTTTCACAGAGAGAGTGGTGGATGCTTGGAATGCCGTCCCGCGGGAGGTGGTGGAGATGAAAACGGTAACAGAATTCAAACATGCGTGGGATAAACATAAAGGAATCCTGCTCAGAAGGAAGGGATCCCCAGAAGCTTAGCCAGTGGTGGGAGGCAGGGCTGGTGGTTGGGAGGTGGGGATAGTGCTGGGCAGACTTATACGGTCTGTGCCAGAGCCGGTGGTGGAAGGCGGGGCTGGTGGTTGGGAGGCGGGGATAGTGCTGGGTAGACTTATATGGTCTGTGCCCTGAAAAAGACAGGTACAAATCAAGGTAAGGTATACACAAAAAATGGCACATTTGAGTTTATCTTGTTGGGCAGACTGGGTGGACCGTGCAGGTCTTTTTCTGCCATCATCTATATATGAGGCTCTAAACAGAATATTTTCTGCTATGGAGAATCCTTGTAGACAATGGGTCAGAGCCTGAAATATTTTCCCTGTAGACACAAACCCCCTATTCTGTAAACTTGCGTGCACAATTTCACGCTTAGTGCACAAAGTTGTGCTTACGCGAGTTATAGAATAGCATAAATTATGAATGTAACTATGTTATAATTCATGTTGTTATGTAATAATTAGCTGATAATTGATATTCATTGGTGATAGTTTGCAGTTATGTGCATAGAGGTGCCCTTAGTCAAGATTCTACAAATTGTGCACGCAAAATCCATAGTGCATAACTGCAAGGGGGTTATTGACCTGAGAGGGCCATGCCTAGCACTCACCTGTGTAAGTTATAAAATGCTATTAGTTACGTGCCTGACAGCAGTTAGGCACAAACTTTTACACCTGCTTTTAAGCTAGCGCAAGTACTCATGTCTAAGTTATAGATATGGCTTAGCACTTAAGCTAATATTCTAAAATGGCAATTACACACTCGGGCAACAATTTGGATTTGTTTGTGCATCTTGCTAGGTGCTCTTCTATAAAGATGTGCGTGCAACTGGAAAGGGGGCGTGGCCATGGGAGGGACATGGGCAAGTCAGGGGTGTTCAGTATGGATGCATGCAGTATTATAGAATTCAGGCGATCCGCGCCTAACTTATGTGTGGAAATTTACACAAGGCTTCAGTTGGTGTAAATCCTTTGGGCGCGGATGCTGGTGCTATGTGCTATTCGACGCCCAACTTGGAGCACCATTTATAGAGTAGCACACGGCATGCATCATTTTCAGTGCCCAAATTTGAGTGCCATTTACTGAATCTAGTCCTTAGTGCACATCATTCCAGTATCTAACTTTAAGTGGCTTTTTGAAAATTACCCCCAAAAGTGGCAGTTCTGTAACTTGGTACCTCCATTCTGGTACACTGGTGATTCACACTGAGTGCTAATTCTGTAGTGGCACATGTGCGCCATGATGCCGTTATAGAATTCTAACATAAACCTAAATGGAAGGCCTAAATTTAGGCACATCCATTTATGAACGCACTTAAACGCAGCATGCAAACTGCATAATTGATATTGTTCTATAAATTGGGAGCATATGTTGGAGACGTGCCCATGCCCCTCCCAGGGCCGCCGAGAGGGGGGGGGGGCAGGGAGGACAAAATTCCCAGGACCTGGGCCTCCAATGGGGGCCCAGCACCGGGGCAGGCCGCTGGTGCTGCAGTCCCCGGTCTCACCTGACTGCCCTCGCCTCCATTGACAGCCCCCCTCCATCCGCCACCAGGCCCCCTGCATTAAAATCAGCAGCGCCTCAGCTCCATGTGGAAAGGCAGATCGCCTCCCTTCGGGCCCTCCCTGTGTTCCGCCTTCGCGGAAACTGGAAGTTTAAATCAGACGAGGGCGGGGCACAGTGAGGGAAGGCCCGAAGGGAGGCGATCTGCCTTTCTACACAGAGGTGATGCGCTGCCGATTTTAATGCAGGGGGCCCAGTGGCGGACAGAGGGGGGGCTGTCGACGGAGGCGAGGGCAGGCCGGTGAGACCGGGGAGTGCAGCGCTGGCAGCCTGGGAGCAGGGGGAGCGGCGGCAGGGGGCGGCCTTGCCCCGGGCCCGGCTTAGTCTCTCGGTGGCCCTGGCCCCTCCCATGGCAATTATACAAGCTGTCTTATAGTGCACATATGTGTGTAAGTGATGATGGAAGATCAAGTGTTGTTATTGATCTGTTTTTATTGTATGTAAAAATTGTAGACCACCTAGGAAGTTTGATAGCACGGTATAGAAACTGTGTGATAAATAAATAGTGACTGACATGGAGCTGCTGCTTTTAAAATCTCAAGATGTTTGGGTTTTAGCAGTTTGATGCTGTTCAGCACAGACATCAGTCAGTAATTTACAATTTTGTCAGTAAGTATTTTGACAGTAGAGAAATGGACCAGGTTATAAGGTTCTGGGGCACCCAAGTAGAGCCAGAGATTTTATGCACAGCTGAAGGAGGAGATTTAGACGTTGCACCCCATTTTCTCCCTTCCCATAATAGGTGAACTGTAAACGGGAATAAATGGTACAAAGCTGTCAGTTCCCACATTACTGTCATGCGGGTTATACAGTAAACTGGTACTTCCCAAACTGACCTGAGGGACCCCACAGCCAATCAGATTTTCAGGATACCTAGAATTAATAAATGTGCATGAGATAAATTACCAGGCACTGTATGCAAATTTATCTGGTGGTGACTATACTGAAAACCAGCTGGCTCTAAGGGTTCCCTGACAAGTGGACACTGCTGTGGTTGCTTGTTTTATAGCTGAACCATATCAGACAAGTGAGAAGGTTTTCAGCAGAATTTTTGTGGTCGTCATCTTCATCTTATTCTTTTGAAGTTCGTTCCTTTTCCTTTTTTTTAAATTGTGTTTTGCATTTATCTAGCATCGTAAATGCTGTTAAACATAATATATATGAATGTTATTCAGAGGGTTGGCATGTTTCACACATGAAACAGTTGGCAAGTTGAGACTTTCCTAGTGATGTGATAGCCCCTCCTGTTCAGGCTGACTTCAAGTATTTTGCTGTTTGGTGTTCTGTAGGGGGGTTGGACTACGTTGCTGGTCTATTATAAATGTAAATAATGTCAAGTGGCTCTCAACAAATTTTTCCTGCAAGTCCAGCATTGAATTAATCATGTACATTTACTCTGGCAACGCATATGAGAGAGAGTCACATGGCAAGCTGCTCTTCTGTAAGCCAAGCCCACTTGATAAGGCACAGCATATTATCAACTTCATTTACATTCAGGGAAACCAAACCCACAAATAAAGCGTTTCCATAATAATAGATTTCTGAGGGCTGGAACTTGGTGTCTGAGTGTGCTGTAAAATCTTTTGCTGCAGGATGACTCTGCTGGGACCGGGAGGAGGCAAACTGGAGATGCGAGGGAAGACCAGGAGAGCGTCATCTCGGAAAACAGCAGCCCTGACACACGGAGCTCCCCTCTGAGGTAAGGTGCATGGTGCATGTTTGAGAGGGAAAATTCAAGCATCTGACACAGTTTAAGTAAATCAGATTGAGTGTTTCAGCTGCAGTGTGTGTGTGAATATCAGACATGCATGGTATTCATTGGAATGTTACTGTCCTATCTGATCATTTCTTTTATATGTAAAGGTATCCCTTGATGGCATGTATGTACCAGCTGTACACCACCTTGGGTGAATTTCTTCTGAAAGGTGGTTAATAAATTCCTATAAAAAATAAGTAAATGTGTGTGTGTATGAAGGTATTTTGTTCTGAAAATTCAAGGGTGGCAGATAAAACCAGTGTTTAGTTACAGTAATTCACTGCAATATGAGAACAGAGGGAGGATTATAAGGGCACAGCGGAACGTACCCTGATTGTAATGTTCACATTGATTTTTTTTTTCTGGGTGGAGAGGGAAGAGAGGTTTCCAAAAAAAAAAAAAAACCATTGGCATTCCTCTCTATCCTTTTGTAAAACATCTCAGTATTCATAAGTTCCGCACTGTGGGCTATAATTGCAGCAGCATACTGTAATAACAAGAGATTTCCATTAGAGGTGAAATTGCTGAATGCAGTGGAAATGAATATCAGGTCATCATTTTTTTCTCCTTTACCATTGGTAACTTCAGAGCCAGAGGTGCAATATAAATGTATTTTTTCCTATCCCCTGCAATATGCAGCATCATGAGTAATCAAAGTTGTTTCTTAGAAATGATCGCATCCCATCTGTTAAGTCAGGTTAACTCCATTTTAATACAGTTCTTCTTGCTTGTGGACTCCCCCCCCCCCCCCCCCCCCCCCCCACCGTTTAAAATCAAAACAAAGCAACTTGTTCACTATAACTATGTGGAGACACAATTTTAAAGAACAAAGAGAGAAATGATAGCTGCCTTTTGTCTGCCAGCGCTCTCAGCTCCTAGATCAAGGCATTATTATCTGTTTCAGCTGTTATTGTAGCTTCATGGAGACGGAAGGGGGCAGATTCAGTGTGTGTGTGGTTTGTGGACATCTTTGTAGCAGAAATGTTCAGCGGCAGCTAGCTGTAGTGCCGACCCATGCTAGCCAGTGCCAGAATACGAGGAATAATCCGACGTTGGCGTTCTAGCAGCGTCTGTCCGTCTGCTGCACAGTCCTTGCTCTCTGACTATGCAGTCTGTGTTTAAATCACATGACTGTCTTCCTGCTCTAATAGATTTTTTTTTTAATTATTATGGGCTGCTTGTTTTCACATGCAGCTGCAGCAGATGTATCATTTGGGTTCTGCAGCATATCACTATACATGCTGCTGAACACATATCCCAAATGTTTTTGATTTTTGTCTTTTCCTCAACTTGTGAAGTGCTAGATTTGTTAAAATGCATGGCCTTTGTACAGAATTTTCACTCCTTGGGTTGTGTGCACGGCATGATGGTGGAAAACAGTTAATCCCTGGCACCATGTATTTGTAGGAGTTGTGTGCTGTAATATAATTTGTTGAAACTTATTCTTTGTTATGAGTATTTTCTTCTTGTTCTAGGCTTTGTAAACTTGCAAAACCCATAATTTTCAAGGTCAGAGTGTATTTTGGGAAATAAAAATATGTTATTTTGCTGGCAAGCTAAACAATTTGTATAATTCTAGAGGGAGATGATGCATTGATCTTGGTACAGTTGGAATGGCCTAACTTCAAAGTATTTTGGTTTTCTTTTTAATTGTTGTAAACTGCTGTTTTCTTCATAAAAGCCAAGTGGTATGGCAAACTTAATAAATGTAAATGTCAATGCACAGCTTCATGACTGTGGTGTAAATCAAGACTTGCAATAAAATAGTGCCTGACCAAACAAAAAATTTTAGTTTCTGCCGAAATCGAATCTGTGACTGAAATTGGTGCTGGGTTTTGGCAGAAACCTAAAATAAAAATACCCTCCCCACACAACCAGCCCTTAGCCACCCTCCCGCCACACCTGATACTGATAGGCCCTCCCTGGGCCTCCCTTAGGAAGCATTGGGGGTCTTGTGGCCTCTTCTGGGGCAGAAACAAAGCCCACTCATTCCTGTACCATGCACTTCTCCAATGGAAATGACTGCCGAGACTTCCGTGGGAGATACAGGCAGCCATTTTGTGATTGGAATAGATCTAACCACAAAGTGGCTGTCAGTACCTCCCGCGGCAATCTTAGCAGCCATTTCCATTGGAGCATCGTACGGGGCAGGAACAAGTGGGCTTCGTTCCTGCCCCGCAGGGTACTAGACCACCAGGGCTTCCTAAGGAGCCAGTTTCGAGCGGGGATGGGCAGGGACTTTCAGCCAAAACTCGAAATTGGATTTCAGGTCTGTTTCAGTTCCAAAACCGAAGTTCGGCCGCCTCTATAATAAATACCTTGGGTTAATAAGGTTTCTAATTTTCCATTGACATTCCAATCTAGGTGCGAGATGATGTTTTTCATGAAAATGTGAACGTGTTTGAGTAAATCCTTCAGGATGTGATTGAGGGGAAAACAGCTCCTTCATCCTGCCTGTGAGGGTGGTTTGGGACATCAGTGTTCGATAAGCATGTATTTTCGATTTGCTTTTATTCTGGGGAATTCTATAAATGGCACTTAATGCTAGGCGCTAATTAGGCACCCAGCCTTTGGCACAGAAATACATTCTAATGGATGCAAGGTGCTGAAATTGGACTGAAATGGCAAATCAGTGCGCAAATACACCTAAGTGTTTTTGCATGTAACTGCAAAGGGTGCTTGGCCATGGGAGGGGGCATGGGTGGGTCAGAAGTGTTCAGGGAAATTGCATGCAGTTTTATAGAATACTGCAGATGCATGTCCAACTTGCACGCCAAGATTTACACCAAGTTTTAACTGCGCTCATCCCAAAGCTCCATTTATAGAATTGCACTGGTCACTTGTTTTTTTTTCTGGCGCCCAAATTTGGGTGCCATTTATTAAATCCAGCCCATGGTTCGGAAGATTTTATGCACATAGAGAATTGCGCTAAATCAACCTTATGTCCTATTCAATTAGGGGTGGGCAACAATAAAAATTTGTAATCAAAATTAATTGTGGTATTAAATTTTTAAATTATATGATTAGTCGTACTTCTGGGCTGGATGGCTTGGAACTAGTGTGGAAATTTTTTAAAACTGCTGAATGTAATGGAAAGTTGCATACACACATTTCCTTCCCATAGCACATTGCTCCCCCTCCCCTCCATGCAGGTACCGACTTCTCTCCAGTGTCTCCCCTTCTGCTATTAAACCTTTTACCCCTCACACAGACACCCATTTCTATCCTCTTTTGCTGCTGCCCCCCAAGCATACAGGTCGTGCACCCCCCCTCCCCCACGCATACACACACATTTATCTTAACATTTATCTGGCTCTTCCTAGGGTCTCCAGGAGCGATTCCCACATGCTACTTGCAACCAATGCCGATGCCTTTCCTCTGCTACATTATGGCAAGATGAAATAGGATAGGCAGGAGAGAAAAGCAATGCTGGACAACAGACAGGAGTTAAAAATTTTGTTCACAATTTTTAAAAAATGTAATCGGCGTTAAAATAAAAAAACTTTAAGCACAGTGATAGTGCACTAAATGCCCACCCCTAATTTTTATATGATTTTAATCAAATGTTTACACTTACTCATTTCTGAAATGAGGCAATAAGAACAGGTCACAAAATCCTCCCAAATGATCCAAAACAAACTAAAAATATATTCCATACCTGTCGCTAACAATCAATAAATATCTGGACTACAGGTTCACTCTAGCACTACCAGACTGCCAGTACATCCCGTCCACACATGGTACATGAGTTAATCTGACTGTTAATGCCCATGTACACAAGCAAGGGCTGAGGAGAGGGCATGCCTTGTTCAAATGTGACAGTAGACTAGTGCTCCAGGAGGAATTCATAGTATAGAGAAGCAAGGCAACAATAGACACTAACATATTGCTACACATTTTTGCAATTAATAAAGGAGGGCGGGAACCTTTAAATGCATCCCAAGCAGTGCAGGATTAACCCTTTCCCGTGCCCTAGGGAAACAAATATAAAGGTGCCCCTGGCCCTACCTTGCCTGGCCCCCCCTTCCTAGTCCAGTATCCATTTTTTGTCTTCTCTTCCTTCCTTCTCATTCCCCAGGCCCACATCTCTTTTCTCTTATCCCCCACTTTCCAGTCCAATATCTCCATGTTGTCTTCTCTCCCATCCATCATCTCCCTTTTCTCTACTCTTCCCTCTTCTCCCCCTGGTCTATCATCACCCTTGTAGTAACGCTTACTAGCTTTGTTTCTCACTAGCTATC
This sequence comes from Microcaecilia unicolor, assembly GCF_901765095.1. Lineage (NCBI taxonomy): Eukaryota > Metazoa > Chordata > Amphibia > Gymnophiona > Siphonopidae > Microcaecilia > Microcaecilia unicolor. The sequence goes on along the minus strand of NC_044034.1, from coordinate 279,851,687 downwards.
TCTGTCTTGAGTGGGAAGAAGGAGAGAAGGCAAAAAAAAAATGTTACAGCACATATACCCCCTGCTCCGGTGACCGTGAATGAGGGAGTATTAGCCAGCCTAGAGCAACAGCTACCTACCTTGCTCCTAATGCAGTAGCTCCAGCAGTTGCCACCTCATGTTGGGTAAGTTTTGCGTGCACTGGATGATGTCACATTGTAGTAACACTGACAGCCTACCACTTCAATAAGACCTCATTAGCATGTGCATATTAAAGAGATCACATTGCTACATCTGGCTGTTTGCATCACTACATTGTGATGTCATTAATCATGCGTATAACTTACCCTACATGAGCCAGCAAACACCAGAGCTGTTGCATTGGTGGGAGTAAAGAAGGTAGCTATTGCCCTGGGCTAGCTGGGTCACACAGCTCTTGGAGGCAGAAAATATTTAAAAAAGGAAAAACAGTACTGGATTAAGGCATTGAGCCAGGCCCCTTCAACTTTTCTGGCCATAGGCATGAGCCTAGTTTGCCTGTGCTTTATTCCGGCCCTAATTCCAAGATCTGAATTGGAGAACCCCTTTGGAATAGATGTGTTTTAATATAGACTTTCCAGTGGTAGGGTATTTAAGATGCTTGTGTTGGCAGGCAGTCTTTCATTTCCCACTAGATAGAACATTATTTTTTCTGCTCAAATTCATGAGAGCATAACTTTTTAATATTCAAATATCTGAACTGATGGCTGGTAAAAATCCATCTGGCTCATCCAGTCTGCCCCTTAGCACATGCTCTGTTTGAAGTGCAGCTTTCCAGTTGCTATGGATACTCACTGGCTGTCTCATATGGATTCCAGCAAAACCTTTTAGACTCACCATCACCACCTTTGCTGGGAGGTTTTCATTTAGCACCTTTTCTACCAAAACTATTTGTTTGCATTACCCTTGAATGTCTCCCTTATTTCAGTATCACACTAAGCCAGGTGCACTAGCATTTTCCCTATAGATATGAAGGAGACAATTCTATAACATGGTGCAGTGCAGTAACTTAGGTGAATTCATTTGGTGCCAGTGCATGGAATACCACTCAGCAATGGGAGTTTGTTTCATTTTCCCAATTCCACGTGAAAATAGTAATTGATGCAATATTATACTTCATGGACACCAGTTACTGTGATTCACATTCCACAATGTTTTGGACCCCTGATGCAGGCCTTTTAGGCCAAAACATGGCCCATGTTGGGTCTGCTGGCATTGCAATAAAGAACTTTTTAACATATTGGTACACCACATCACATGGTTTGCCAATAAAAAGATTCAGTTCCTATTTATTAACTGCCCTTTTTTCACCACTGCTTGTTTCTTTGTATAACCCAGCTTCTCTTTGAATCCAGTGTCAGTCTTACTTCACCAAAAGAAAGCAGTCAGGCTGAGTTACCTCAGAACTTAACACTAGCTTCAAAGGAGTCAGGCCAAATAAAATTAACCTCACCTGTATGTCTCAATGTCATGCAGGGGAAAAGAAAGTAATTCCAAATGCAGAGTCAGATAGTGTTACAATAATAATAAAAATGTATTTATTAACAATAATTGATGTCAACTGTGCATGTTGTTAAAAAAACCTGTGGGGCCCTTTTACTAAGGCGTACTGAAAGGTAGCCTGCGCTGGTGTAGGCGTGTGTTTTGGATGCGCACAAGTCAATTTTTCAGCATGTCTGGAAAAAGGGCGCTTTTTTGTGGCACAAAAATGGATGTGCAACAAAATTAAAACCAGCACGTGTCCATTTTCGGCCTGAGAACTTACTGCCACCCATTGTCTTAGCAGTAAGGTCTCACGCGCTAACTGGGCGGTAAAGGGCCAGCGCACGTAAACTGCCAATTTCTGTTGGACTCGCAAAAGGGCCCCTCTGTGTTCTTATAGATTACTAGCTTAAGTCAGCATTGGCGTGCCTGAATTTAGGATGAACATTTACACTGTCTATGGCTAGCATAAATAGGTGCACCTAAGTACAGCACTTACATGAGTGCTTTACAGAATTCTTTAAGTTCTGCTCTTAAATGTCCTCCCCACCCCCTGACGATTATGCACTAAGGGCCAGATCCAGTAAATAGCGCTCAAAATTTGGCACTGAAAAAAAATAAGCACTCAACGGTATTCTATAATGAACATTTTGGGATTGGCGCCCTTTATAGAATGGCACATAGCGCCGGGATCCACACCCGATGTTCAGCACGAGGATTTACACCAAATGAAGCAGGTGTAAATTCCAGTGTGCATTTTAAGGCAACACCCCTGACCCACCCATGCCCCTCTTATGGTCACACCCCCTTTGCAGATCTGCGCAGAACCATTTAGGTGGAGGAGTAGCCTAATGGTGAATACAGCAGGCTTTGATCCTGGCAACCTGGGTTCGATTCCAACTGCAGCTCCTTGTGGCTTTGGGCAAGTCAGTTAACTCTCCATTACCCCAGGTACAAAAGACTTAGATTGTGAGGCCTCTAGGGACTGAGAAAGTACCTGCATATAATGTGTACAGTGCTGCGTACATCTAGTAGTGCTATAGAAATGATTAGTAGTAGTAGTGTTATCCTATAAATGTGTGCATAAGTGTGTTTTTGTGCGACTCTGCCGTTTCTGCCCCATTTTGGCGCCTTGAGTCCATTAGAATGCTTTTCCATGGTGAGAATTTGGCACAGAAGTAGTGCTTAACCTTCGGCACCGTATGTAGAATTCCCGTTTAAGCCATTTTAACATGTAATTGTAGAATACTGATTATGGGTGGTACTGTGTTTACATGCATAAGTGTGAATGGCAATGTTTATAAATATAAGCATGCAAATGGCACTTAAAAATTAGGTGATTTGGGTTAGAATTACCGCACCCATTCTATAAAGGAAGGTCAATACTACTTTCCTTTATAGAACATAGTAACATAGTAGATGATGGCAGATAAAGACCTGTATAGTCCATCCAGTCTGCACAACAAGATAAACTCATTACATAAGGTATGATGCGTTACTTCATATGTATATCTGGTCTTGATTTGTCCTTGCCATTTTCAGGGCATAGACTGTAGAAATATGCCCAGCACTATCCCTGTTCTAAAACTTATGAAGTTCTCATCAAAACCCCTGTAAAGCTCTACTCCAGCCCATCCATATCTAATCAGCCACACTCAGGGCACAGACCGTAAAAGTCCTCCCAGCACTGGTTTTGTTTCCCAGTTACTGGTGTTGCCATCTAATCTCCCCTAACCTTCTTTGGAAGACTAACACAACTGGGTAGGTCTGTTTAAGCAAATAATAAAGCTGATGTGTGTGCACCTAAAGTTCTGTTGATGTGCGTAACAAGCTATGCACTCCACCCATGCTCCGACCACACTACACCTTGTGTGTATAACTACTTGTAAAATACATGCAATGTATTTTACACACATTTGGGATTCACAGAATGCACACACAAATGCATATAAGCCATTCTAATCATTTAGGTGTGTAAATGTTAACATGTATTTTATTGAATTACCCCCCCCCCCCCAAAAAAAAAAAAAAAAACAAAACCAAAACACTGATATATCTGGCCCATTAATGATCTTTTTTGCCTTCTACCAAAAATATCTGCTACCGATTCATTACTTAAACTCTGGTCATGTTATCTTTTCTAGCATGAGCAGTCCAGAAAAATGCACGAAGGCTCTCAAGAATGGAAGAAGTATGCTTTATTAGTGTTTCAACATAACAAACGCCTGCCTCAGTGGTCTGTTCCATCAAACACTACTAGGTGCATAAGTTGTAGCTCAGAGTACATATGTGGTGGTACAACACAATAATAGTAGTCCGCTCTTGTGGGAAAACAGAGAAATTAGAAACCAGTAACTGGAGCAAAATAGAATGCCAATATGTCGTGCCATGCCAAATGCCGTTTTGGTCCGCTCCAGTTATTAGGACAGACAAACAGGACAAATAATTTTATGATCATCTCCTTCTTGAAAGTTAAATGCTAGTATTGTAGTAGCTGAGATCTCACCAGTTGTTTTGTAAAAAGATTATTACTTCCATTTTTCTACTTATTATATCTCCCCTTTTTGTAGCCTGGTATGCCTCTGGTTTTTCCCCACTGTCTTTTTAGATAGAATAAAGCCTCTGTCCATCTCTTAATTGAGAGTAGTTGATACTTCACCCTCCTTCCTTGTAATGTGCTAGTCTTCTTAGGTTTCTGCACACCATATTTAGGACTGCATTCTTTTGCATTAAATCTTAGCTTCCATACTTTTGATCGCTCCTCAAGCTGTTTTGAATCCCTTCTTATATTTGTGCCGTCTGCGTACAGAAGGAGCCTTCTATCCCCTGTGTCACATCCCTCAGGGAAGGAAGAGCAATTGTATATATCTGAAGTTGGGATTGACCGCTTTTACTCTGTTGATCACTGATCTCAGAGTTGAACTCTCTGTATACCAGTGCCTTCTGTTGCCAATCACTAGTCTCTAATCTGTGTTTGAAAAGGTCTAATGGTAGGCTGATCAGCTTGTTTGATGTTCAGTTATAAAGAGTTTCAGAAGCAAGGTTTATATATATACTAGTAAAAAAAAGCCCCGTTTCTGATGCAAATGAAACGGGGGCTAGCAATGTTTTCTTCTGTGTGCATGTGGGAGTGTGTGTGTCCCTGCCCTCTGGCCTCTCTCCCCTCCCCCCCTGAGTCCTTCACTGTTACAGAGCCAGCGATTTGATTTCGTGCTCTGCTGTTTTCCTTCACTGACTGTGTTTCAGAGAGGGCGGGGCAGACACTCATAGGGAAACCGGATATCTCGCCCCCTTCACACTTCCGGCTGGAGGCTTCATAGAACGTTGGTGTTGCCTTTTATATAGAGAGATGAGTGGAGGAGTGGCCTAATGGTTAGAACACCTGCCTTGACATCCAGAGGTGGCCGGTTCAAATCCCACTACTACTCCTTGTGATCTTGCCTCTATTTCCTCAGATACATAATTAGATTGTGAGCCCAGGAAATAGAATAAGGCCCTCAGTGTACAAGGGAAAAGAAAGCTTAGTAAATTGGGGCCTGTAATGCATCCTTGCAGGCCACTGGCAGAAATATAGAGCCAAATTTGAGAGTGGAAGACACCAAAATAAGTTCTCTGGATAGCCAACCAGGCTTAGTTTAGTCAAAATAGCCAAATTATATATACAAAACAGTGTAAAAATGTCATATACAGGATGTGCTTGACATACAAATCCCAACACTAGCCATGGGCTCCCCAGTGATGTCTTGATGGGTTTCTCTGTGGTCATATTTGCCTTTGTTTAATGATATTTATTTGTTTATGTATTCATTCATTCACTTTTTACTCATATTTATTTCATGTTTTATAATTTGATAATATAGTTTTATTCTCCAGATTTGATCATTCTCTTAATAATATTTTTAGACTTATTTTGTTTTCATATAATTGATATTTGCTATCATTTTACTTACTTTTATTCAATTGATACCAACATTTATTTATTCTGCTTATTAATTATCCATACATCATTTCATTCATTGAACCATGTATCCCTTGTTTAAGGTCTCCACTTGGTTTTTAGTCCATTACCAGATTACATTATATTTTGTTTACTTCAATAGCTTAATTTGCCTATTTTTAATGACCATGCACTATAGTTTTTATATTCTAGCCCATTATGTTCATATATTATCAATTTTGAACTAGACAGCTCTCTCAAATTAATTTGCCTGCCCTTAACAGCTGTATACTGCTCGTTTCACTCCTTTCATCTTTTGCACACATTTTCCTGCACTCCATTATTACTCATGTGGGTGTAATATTCATTTTGCAGCTCCACATGTTTTGTTATCACATACCTTTTCCAGATACTCATATTTAGTTTTTTTGATATAGGTTTTTTCATATAGGTTTGATTTCTTTTTTATCATTCACTGTTCTCTCTTTGTATTTTTGTTTTGATCTTCTGGTTACTCACAGGTTGCCTTTTATCTATTTATCTTTTTTTTTTTTTTTTTTTTTTTTACTTTGTACACTTCTGCATGGGCCAGTATGATTCTCAGTTATACATATTCATTAGGAAAGTGTATGACATAGAGCATGTCATGTCTAATTGCGATGACTCAAACTTTGCGCCTTTTCTTGGAAGAGGATGCCACTTGATTTTTCATTAAACTCGCAGCATTATTTGTTTAAGGCACATTACTTATGGTAATTATTCTTATACTGGTTTTAAATAATTTCTTACTCAGAAACGATTGATTTTAGTTTTCACTTGAGATAAATATTATTTTTAAATGGCACATTATTTTTATTTTTTTACTTTATTACTTTTAATTACAAATATCCAATCAAATATAACCATAGCAGGATAAGGAAAATCTCAATAATGTGAAGAAAAATCATCAACGTTGCAATACAAATTCCAGAATTTCATCCAGAAATTAGGAAATGGGATTCAAGATGATAAGGAAATAAATATTAAAAGAAAAGAAACCATTTAGGACATTCAGTCTCTCTCCCCTGTTACCTCATCCCCCCCCCCCCCCCAACATTATTTAATCTCCTTCCTGGCATTCAAAACATCTAGAAGCTGTTTTGTTTCAAATAACTGAATTTTTTACCCTCAAGAATTACGAAACATATACAAGGAAATCATAACACAAAGTTAGCACCCAAAGCCTGCACCCTGGTCGGAAGGGCCAGGACGGCTTTGCGTCTTGCCTGCATTGCTCTTGCCAAATCAGGAAATATTCTTATTTTTGAACCCATAAACAACGTATCCAAATATCAAAAAGAAAGCTTGAGTACAGTGTTACGATCAGGCTGAAAAGCAAAAGTCACAACTAGTGTAGTCCTTCGGGTAATAACTTCCAAAGAAGATTTCAAAAATGAAGTGAAATTCAATTCAGCTTCACCCGCATGCTGAGCATTCAGGCCATGAGAGCTCAAAGTGCCCAGAATATACTGAGAAGTAGCATTTTCTTTTCTGACTGGAATTGATTTAACCATAGTTTCATACGTGCTGGAGTAATGTCACCAGTTGGACGCTGCACTTTTGTTAGGTATTTCCACTTGAGCACAGGTCATTTATTGCATTTTTTATGGTTTTACTTTCACTTTTATTGTACAGCGCATTTACAGTTTTGGTTCGGCCCACACTTCACTGTTGTTTGTTGTTCACAATTTTTTATATACCGGTCACAGCTTTATATTCATGGTTTACTGGCATTAATGTCAAGCACATCCTGTATGTGACATTTTTAGATGTTTGTATATGTAATTTGGCTATTTTGAATAAACTGAGGCAGGTTGGCTATTCTGAGAACTTGTCTTGGTGCCTTCCACTCTCTTCTTTTGCTTTGTGACCATTTGTGGAAAGATTGCTTTCCTTTTTGTTGTTGAGAAATAGTCATCAGCTCCCCTCCCCTCCCCTCCCCTCCCATGTAGTTGCTTGGCCTCCCTTTGAATCTCCCCCATCCTGTTGCCACCCAACCTCCCTCTTTCTCTCCCCACCTGTCATCATCCAATCTTGCTGTCTTTCCCCACCCCATCATCACCCAGTCTCTCTTTTAGCCCATTCCCTTCTCCACTAAATCAGTCACCTCTCCAGCTAGCACTCACCACCTAGCAAGCTGATCAGTGCCCCCTCTAGCCAGTCAGCCACCCAGCCCCTATCCCCACCTCAGCCAATCAGCTGCTCAGTAAGCTCTCCGTCCAGCCTCCCCCCACAAATTAAGCCAGTTAGCCAGTTCCCCCAACACCTATTCCCACCCAGCAGAATAGTCAGCCACTCCTCCAGCAAGCCAGCCAGACTCACCCTTTTCCCCCCTAGCTCCACCACTGATCCTTATTCTGCTGTCCATGAATCAAGAGCTTTCTCCTGTGTTGAGGTTACTCCCTGCACCATGCAACTCGGAGCAATGCAGTGCAGGAACTCTCATGCTCTGGTTCTCAAATCTTGCATGTCCAGCACAAGAATTCCTGCACTACGTTGCTCAGATTCCCATAGAGCCACGCCACAAACATTTCTGCTCTGTTGCTGGCTGCAAACTTACTACTACTACTACTACTAATCATTTCTGTAGCGCTACTAGATGTACGCAGCACTGTACACATTATATACAGGTTCTTTCTCTGTCCCTAGAGGGCTCACAATCTAAGTTTTTGTACCTGGGTCAGTGGAGGGTTAAGTGATTTGCCTAGGGTCACAAGGAATTGAACCCAGGTCACCAGGATCAAAGCCCACTGCACTAACCATTAGGCTACTCATACTACTGAAATCCCAGGTGCCAGATGGCAATTTCTAGTTGCCATGGTGACCTGGTGCCTGGGATTTGTTGAGCCATGTTATATGTACAGACTTGTGATTCCTTCGAGTTTATTCTTAGGAACTAAGCCTTTCCAGTTCAGATCTGACACTTTTAAGCCCACTGCTCGAAAATGCAGGCAGCCCAGCAGATATCTCTACTCATGTTGGCTTGTGGCTGTGTCTTCCAGACAAGTTCTTATGAGACATCTGGATGTTAAACATGTACATGAGTGAATTTTGCCAATGTCTGGTCTGCAACAGATGTAAAATTAACTGATGTTTTAAAATAATAGTGGTTAAGTGAGGAATTTGGTAACTCTGAGAAAACCTACCTAGACATTGCTCCATACTAGAGATCCCTGAATGATTAGCTAGTGTGAATTTTTCAACTTCTCAGAACTGTAAAGCCCATCTGTCTACCCAGTTACATTCCTGTTGCTGTGCCAGAGACCACAGTTGATATTTGGCCTTTTCCTTGATGCTTTGTCACTAGGGATGCTTATCTATCCCTGCGGAATTCTGTTACTATTTTTGTCTCTATCACCTCCACTGTGGTTCATTCTCTAGGCACTGAAGCCTAAATTGCACTTGTGCGACCTGATTTATCTGAAATGCAGACTCTTGCGTATAATGGATTAGTAATAGGAGTTTTTATAGTTAGAAAACAATGATTAACAACAGGCAGAAATCTTGTCTTTCAGTTTACCAAACTGTTTCTACATGAAACTGTGTATCTCCAGCAAATCTTAAATGCTGATTAAATTCAGATCAGCCAGCAGCGCTTCCCAGTCTTTTTGTGCCTCTAACCCCATGATTGTGGCCAAATAGAATTGTATGACCCCCCTGGATGTACAGAACAATGAGGTACCTATGGAGAGCCTGCCTAGGTTGTGACCCCAAAAGTAGATTTTATGACACCATGGGGTCCCGACCCAGATCTTAGGAAGCTCTAAGCTAGAACGTGTGCCTTTAAAGAGAAAATTTGTGAACTAAATAACCCAATATAAAAGAATAAATGAGAATAGCCTTACTGATACTTAGCAGCCTGGCTGAGTCTCTCTGTGTGTAAACTTGCAGCCAGACCCATCATTCTAGTGCTATAGTCTTTTAGAAGAAACACTACCAAGCCACTTTGATGCCTTAGGTACAGAAGGACTTATGGAGGCTTATTTTCAAAGCACTTAGACTTACAAAGTTGCATAGTAACCTATGAAACTTTGTAAGTCTAAGTGCTTTGAAAATGAGCCCCATGGTATCCATAGCTCTCAGCAATTCAAAAAGAAGACACCAGGAGGCGCACATACTCAGCTCACTACTGACACCAGGACCTCACTGTAAGTCCAGTAAAAATTTAGATCTCAGTTTAAAAGTCATAGTAGAGGTCCCCATAAAAGTTTTATACTTTCAACTTTTAAAAATTTTCACCTCATTAGTTCTTAGTATGTCTAGTAGCAAATGATATGATTGGATATGCCATGGTGCATGGATATTAGCCCTCTGCCTTCCAAGAAGGTTGTGCTTCAGGATGGTCTATATAGGCTATTCTTCATTGCTCAGCTGAAATATCATAGGATGACACTGTGTTTAAATAATGTCTTGAGAATGCTGCCAAGTTTATTTGTCAAGTTCTTCACTTGTTCAGAAAAATGTACTGTTTACTGCACCATAAGCATAGTAAAACTGTACGCAGGTGTGACAGTTTCTGAATCCTTTGCTGGAAAATCCATTTTTTAGCCCTTACTGTGACCTAGGCTGGTTACTACAAACATCCATTACCCTTTCCATGAAGAAATGTTTTCTGATGCTATGTCTGAGATCTCCTTGAAGCCTCTTATACCCTCTTGTTGTAATGATTTCTCTCAGAAAGGTTTGCTGCTTGTGTGTTTCTATCTCTGAAATATTTGAATGTGTCCATCATATTTCCTTAATTTTTCTCTCCTCTCTTATCGAGTACGCATAGTTAGGTCCTTACATCTCATCTCATTTGGTTGTGAGTTCAGACTGTTCACCATTTCATAGACTTTCTCTAGACCACTTCCACTCTGTGTTTTTCTTTTCAGAGGTGTATAGCTTTTAGGTAGGCTTTAACTTAAGATATTTCAAGCTATCAATAATTTTAAGTCAATATGGAATCAGTATTCAAAGGAGGTAAACCTCTCTGAGTTGTCTGGCCACCGATATTCAGTGACAGTTGCTAATATCAGCTGTAGCCGGCCATTCCCTAAACAGCTTGGTTAGGAGCAGTCCAATAGCAGAGTTTGGGCACAGCTGCTGGTTAGTGGTGATATTCAGTCTACCAACTGGCTAAGTATGCAGATAAATTAGAACAGGAAAAACGCTGTCCTAACTTTATCTGTAAAGTTAACTTGGTACTGGTCTGATTAATAGCTGGTGCCTGGTATCAATGCTGTTATCGAAGCATTGTTGCACTAACATGGATATTCAAAGATGGACACGCACTGGAATTGAATATCTGGGGTTAATTCAGTTCATAGCTGCAATTGGCTTTACAAGCCTTTTACTACTGTGGGGTGAATATTGGGTCCAGAGTTTTTTTTTAATTGACATTCATTATCCAAATTGGGTTTGTTTCAGCTTTAAGACTCCAAATATCTCTCAGCAGGTCTACTTTGGTTCACTGATCCTGTGAGACTTGACAAGATGATATCAGCAGGAAGAATGCAAGGGACTTCTCCTGTATATATATTATTACAAAATAATGATCTGTACCTTAAATGGAAAACCTTATAGAAATCATTTTATATTGGAGATGATAAAGAGGCTCATTTTCAAAGCACTTAGCCTCCCAAAGTTCCATAGAAACCTATGGAACTTAGCCTCCCAAAGTGCTTTGAAAATATGCCTCAAAGCAAACTAAAGTTTTATAAATAGAACTACGTGGATTCTAAATGTTATTGGATTCTCAAGGAGATGGTGACAGAAAAGGGATATAAATGTCAAGGTTTGGGCATCCCCGACCGTATTATCGAAATGAAAGATGGACACCCATCTTGTTTCGATAATATGGGTTTCCCTGCCCCTCCACCAGGACGTTTTGCGAGGACGTCCTCAGCAAAACTTGGGCGTCCCTTTTGATTATGCCCCTCTTTGTCTCTTTAATCCATGCTTTTGAATATGCTCTGTAATTTTGTTCTTAATAATAGTCTCTACCATTTTGCCCGGCACCAACGTCAGACTGACCAGTCTATAATTTCCTGGATCTCTTCTGGAACATTTTTTAAAAATCGGCGTTGCATTGGCCATCCTCCAGTCTTCCGGTACCACGCTCGATTTTAAGGATAAATTACATATTTCTAACAGTAGCTCTGGATGAATACCATTCGGTCCAGGAGATTTGCTACTCTTCAGTTTGTAGAACTGCCCCATTACACCCTCCAGGTTTACAAGAGAGTTCATTAAGTTTCTCCGACTCGTCAGCTTCGAATACCATTTCCAGCACCGGTATGCCACCCAAATCTTCCTCGGTGAAGAACGAAGCAAGTAATTCATTTAATCCCTCCACTACGGCTTTGTCTTCCCTGATTGCCCCTTTTACTCCTCGGTCATCTAGCAGTCCAACCGATTCTTCTGCCGGCTTCCTGCTTTTAATATACCTAAAAAAAAATTTTACTATGTGTTTTTGCCTCCAACGCAATCTTTTTTTCGAAGTCCCTCTTAGCCTTCCTTATCAGCGCTTTGCATTTGACTTGACATTCCTTATGCCGTTTCTTATTATTTTCAGTCAGTTCCTTCTTCCATTTTCTGAAGGATTTTTTTTTTTTATTTAGCTCTAATAGCTTCCTTCACCTCACTTTTTAACCACGCCGGCTGTCGTTTGGTCTTCTGTCCTCCTTTTTTAATACGAGGAATATATTTAGCCTGGGCTTCCAGGATGATGTTTTTGAACTGCATCCACGCCTGATGTAAATTTTTGACCCTCGCAATCGTTCATTTAAGTTTTTTTTTTCACCGTTCTTCTTATTTTATCATAGTCTCCTTTTTTAAAGTTAAACGCTAACATATTTGATTTCCGCTAATATCAAATCCGATCATATTATGATCACTTTTATCAAGCAGTCCCAGCACCATTACCTCTCACACCAGATCATGCGCTCCACTAAGGACTAGGTCTAGAATTTTTCCTTCTCTCGTCAGCTCCTGTACCAGCTGCTCCATAAACTGTCCTTGATTTCATCAAGGAATTTTACCTCCTTAGCATGCCCTGATGTTACATTTACCCAGTCAGTATCGGGGTAATTGAAATCACCCATTATTATCGTGTTGCCCAGTTTGTTTGCGTCCCTAATTTCCTTTAACATTTCTGCATCCGTCTATTCATCCTGGCCAGGCGGACGATAGTACACTCCTATCACTGTCTTTTCCCCCTTTACACATGGAATTTCAATCCACAGTGATTCCAAGAAGTGTTTTGTTTCCTGCAGAATTTTCAATCCATTTGATTCAAGGCCCTCGTTAATATACAATGCTACTCCTCCACTAATTCGATCCATCCTATCACAACGATATAATTTGTACCCCGGTATGACAGTGTCCCATTGGTTATCCTCCTTCCACCAGGTCTCAGAGGTGACTATTATATCTAATTTTTCATTTAGTGCAATATATTCTAACTCTCCCATCTTATTTCTTAGGCTCCTGGCATTAGCATATAGACATTTCAAAGTATGTTTGTTGTTCCTATTTACATGATGCTTAGTACTTGACAGTATTAATTTGCAATCTTTTGTCTGATTTTTATTTTTATTTAAGGACACCTGATCTATTACGGTCTTTTTTGCAACCTCACTATCAGGATACCCTATCTTCCCTGTTTTGGTGATAACTTTGAAAGATACCTTATCCCAAACCATGCGCTTTTGAGCAACTGTCGGCCTTCCCCCCATTTCTAGTTTAAAAGCTGCTCTATCTCCTTTTTAAATGCCGATGCCAGCAGCGTGGCCCCACCCTGGTTAAGGTGGAGCCAATCCTTTCAGAATAGGCTCCCCCTTCCCCAGAATGTTGCCCAGTTCCTAACAAATCTAAAACCCTCCTCCCTGCACCATCGTCTCATCCACACATTGAGGCTCCGGAGCTCTGCCTATCTCTTGGGCCCTGCGCGTGGAACGGGTAGCATTTCAGAAAATGTTACCCTAGAGGATCTGGATTTGAGTTTTCTACCTAAGAGCTGGAGAGGAGTGTGGTAGCCGTGTAAGAGCCTAAATTTGGCTTCCAGAACCTCTCTCCCACATTTTCCTATGTCGTTGGTACCCACATGTACCAAGACAGCCGGCTCCTCCCCAGCACTATCTAAAATCCTATCTATGTGACGCATGGGGTCCGCCAACTTCGCACCAGGCAGGTAAGTCACCAGGCGATTCTCACGTCCACCAGCCGCCCAGCTATCTATATGCCTAATGATCGAATCACCAACTACAACAGCTGTCCTAACCTTTCCCTCCCGGGCAGCACTTAGAGACATATCCTCGGTGCGAGAGGATAGTACATCCCCTGGTGGGCATGTCCTGGCTACAGGAGTACTTCCTACTTCACCAGGGTGATTCTCTCCTTTCTCCTTCAAGGTAGCACAGGGGCTACCAGACTGGAGGTGGGACTTCTCTACAACATCCCTGTAGGTCTCCTCTATGTACCTCTCTGTCTCCCTCAGCTCCACCAAGTCTGCTGCTCTAGCCTCAAGAGAACGGACACGTTCTCTGAGAGCTAGGAGCTCTTTGCATCGGGTACACACATATGACATTTCACCAACTGGGAGATAATCATACATGTGACACTCAATGCAAAAGACTGGATAGCACCCCTCTCGCTGCTGGACTGCTGACTCCATCTTAGTGTTTTTTAGTTTTTCAATAATTTAAAACTTGCTACAGTATTAAGGATATTAGCCTAATATAAAAGTGTCTTTTAGTTTGTATAGTATATTGTATGATTTATTTAGTGCATGCAATTCATGTCAGCTCTTTCTTTTCCATGAAACTCAAAGGAAGAGGGATGTGCACAGAAACAAATTTAAGTTCGTTTACAATCATTTTTAGACTTTCTCGCCAGACATTTGACTAGATCCTGCAGTGCCTGCTAGATTCTGTTAATGCTGTGGTACAAAGTTTTTAAAACTTAGTGGAAAAGACTATGGAGATTAGTTGATAAAATTTGTTTTTATATTTTTATTTTGCCTAACACTAACCTACAATTCCTCCTTTAAATCCCAATCTTTAAGTTCCCAAAGCACAAAGCAAAATAACGTTCACTTACCAGAGAAATGTCCTCTTCTCTCAGAACTTCTCAGAAAGTTCAGTGGGACCTTTCCTCTTTATATAATTTTGAATCTAAGGGGCCTTTTTCAAACAGGCTCTTTGAAGCTGACTCAGCAACCTATGCAAGTATTCTACTTCTCCACACCTTAATTAACACTTAATTGAGGTCGCTGGATGAGCTACCTCTCCAGCAGCCAAGGAACAGAAAATAAGTGCCTTTTAGAACAAGAATTTTTATCTGTTTAGTTTTTGCCTCTAGAAAAGGTTTCAGTTTAAAACTATGGGAAAAGGGTTTGTACACCATGAGGCATATTTTCAAAGCACTTTGGGAGGCTAAGTTCCATAGGTTATATAGTTTTCTATGGAACTTTGGGAGGCTAAGTGCTTTGAAAATGAGCCTCCATGGCAACTAGTTAATGATGCTTGTTTCTCTCTCTCTCTCTCTCTTCATTCCCCCCTTAATACTAAACTAGGTCCTGCTTGCTTCCCCCCCCCCCCCCTCTCTCTCATTTTATCCCCCCTTAATACTAAACTAGATACTGCAGTTCATGCTAGATTCTATCTGTTAATGCAGTGGTACATAGTTTTTAAAACTAAGTGGAAAAGACTATGGAGATTAGTTCATAAAATTTGCTTTTTATATTTTTATTTTGCCTAACACTAACCTACAATTCCTCCTTTAAACCCCAATCTTTAAGTTCCCCAAGCACAAAGCAAAATAGTGTTCACTTACCAGAGAAATGTCCTCTTCTCTCGGAACTTCTCAGAAAGCAATAAATTGCTACAACAGAGAAATTAGCTTTACTTTACAGACATGGTGACTTAATATCCTTGTCAACAATCATAGGACTTCTCAGACCATAAAAAGAAATTATAGTTTATAATTGTTTGCTTTAGCAGCACATCTTAAAGTTAGGTCGGAATGCCTCACAGGGGCCAAATGAAAAAAAAAAGTAAGTTGAGGTGCAAACCATTTTTGGGAACTCCTGTGCTCTCCGAGTACAGTTTATAGCACTCTGTAAAGAGAAATGCTTCGATAACAGCATTGATACCTTGTCAACCAGCTTGTAAGGTCTTGGGAATGGATCCTCCCTCTCCATATTGTGTCTGTGCTGTTTTGTGTTGATCTTTCCTCATATCCTCAATAACTGTGTTTATCTTGCACAATGCTTGATGGGAGATCACCTTATCAACGCAAATGTTTGAGGGAGTGGCATGATCAAACTGGACCAGATCAAAGTTTCATTCAGTGACTTCAGATCAATATCGTTTAAGGAAGTACAGATTTAATTAGGAAACAATTTGTCTGTGACTATTCAGTGTATGTGTAAAGTAAATTCTGATGGCATCAGTAAATACAGTGCCTGAATTTGCAGGTGAGGTTATGGACAGTCCATGTAGGATTAACATGCAATGAAAAACAGGAATTTTGATCTGTAATAACTGAAACTAGTATAGGATTTTGACAAAATAGATGTACTGCTTCCTGACTTCACAGCTGAATGCTGTTCATTTTATTGTGAAAATAGTTGTACTTGTTGATGGGATAGAGAGGGTTTTGTAACTTCAGAATAAACACTTATGTTTAGGGATTGACTGGTACTTAGCTCTCAGAATTGTTTTTTGTCATCTACATGGTAATAGTTCTCTTGTGCTTAACATAAGTGAATGTATATAGTTCAATGAAGTACTATTTTTACCCACCACCTAGTCTCTCTGTCCTCCTCCTCCTGTCTCTTCTGTCAAGCACTTTCTGAGACTGAGTCATGAAACAATGCACACACTTTTTTTAGCTTGTATTTTTGACTGATTCACAAACCTAATGATAGGCGTGAGAGTATGTGTGGTAAAAGGTCCACATTGAAGGGAATGCAGGAGAGTGGAGGAGTAGCCGAGTGGTTAGTGCAGTGGACTTTGATCCTGGGGAACTGGGTTTGATTCCCACTGGGCAAGTCACTTAACCCTTCATTGCCCCAGGTACAAACAAGTACCTGTATATACCATGAGTAGGGAGATGTGGTAGCCATGTATATACCATGTAAACAGCTTTGAATGTAGTTGCAAAAACCACAGAAAGGTGGTATATCAAGTCCCATGTGTGTGCTATACATGTCAAAAATCTACTGGGCTAATCACCCTAAAATGCAAGGGCCAGTTGATTTGGGGAAATCTTTCTAACCCCTCCGCTTCCTGGAAAAAAAACCCTCTGTGAAGAATGATATATGGGAGGTATTGCTGAAGGGTTGGAAGCAGTGGGGTTCCTACGGGGGCTGACACCCGGGGCGGATCGCCGATGCGCCCCCCCCCCCCCGGAACAGCACGACGCCCCCCCCCGGGGTGCACGCCGCTGGGGGGGGGGGGTGCCGCGCGCCTGCCGGCTCTTCGTTTTCATGCTCCCTCTGCCCCGGAATAGGAAGTAACCTGTTCCGGGGCAGAGGGAGCATGAAAACGAAGAGCCGACAGGCGTGCGGCACCCCCCCCAGCGGCGTGCACCTGGGGCGGACAGCCCCCACCGCCCCCCCCCCCCCCCACCTTGGTACGCCACTGGTTGGAAGGAAAGGTGTGCCTTTTTGTGGATGACACGAAAATAGCTAATAGAGTGAACGCCCTGGAGGGAGTAGAAACGATGAGAAGGGATCTCCGAACGTTAGAAGAATGGTCAAGGGTCTGGCAGTTAAAATTTAATACCAAGAAGTGTAGAGTGATGCACTTAGGGTGCAGAAACCCAAAAAAGAGATAGCGGATAGGAGGGAAGAGATTAGTAAGCTTGACTCAGGAGAGAGAGACCTTAGGGTGTTGGTGTCTGAGGATCTGAAGATGAAGAAACAATGTGACAAGGCAATGGCTGTGGCTAGAAGGATGCTAGGCTGCATAGAGAGGGGCATAACCAGCAGAGGAAACGAGGTGTTGATGCCCCTCTACAGGTCGTTGGTGAGGCCCCACTTGGAGTATTGTGTTCAGTTTTGGAGGCCGTATCTTGCTAAATATGTAAAAAGACTGGAAGTGGTGCAAAGAAAAGCTACAAAATTGGTATGGGATTTGCGTTGCAAACCATATGAGGAGATACTTGCTGACCTGAACATGTATACCTCGGAGGAAAGGAGATACAGACGTTCAAATATTTGAAAGGTATTAATCCGCAAATGAACCTTTTCCGGAGACGGGAAGGCGGTAGAACTAGAGGACATGAATTGAGGCTGAAGGGGGGGCAGACTCAGGACTAATGTCGGGAAGTATTTTTTCACGGAGAGGGTGGTGGATATGTGGAATGCCCTCCCGCAGGAGGTGGTGGAGATGAAAACGGTAATGGAATTCAAACATGCTTGGGATAAACGCAAAGGAATACTGTTTAGAAGGAATGGTTCCATGGAATCTTAGCGGAGATTGGGTGGCGACGCCGGTAATTGGGAAACAAAATGGGAGCTGGGCAGACTTCTACGGTCTATGCCCTGATCATGACTGGATAGGGATGGGCTGGAGTGTAAATTTTAAGGGGCTTCGATGTTAGCTTCAGAACTTAGTACAAGAACAGTACTGGGCAGACTTCTACAGTCTGTGCCCTGAGAAAAGCAAGGACAAATCAAACTCGGGTATATATATATAAAGTATCACATACCATCTAAAATGAGTTTATGTTGTTGGGCAGACTGGATGGACCGCTGGATGGACCATACAGGTCTTTATCTGCCGTCATTTACTATGTTACTATGATATATTGTGAGATCGACCATTTGGTATACCATGGTGAACTGTCCTTCCTGATTAGAAAGGCTGCATGGATCTCTAGAATGGTAGCAAGCTATCGTAGAAGACTTCGAGAGACATTGCCTGGATCCCCTTGGGAGGTGGAAGGGATTTTGGGGCTCTGAAAACCCTAAAGGGTCACCTTATTTCTGAGAGTAGGTAGTCTGAAGATACAGCGACCATGCTAACATTCAGCACCTGAAATGGTGCTAAATATCCTGGGACTTGATGACTTTAGTGGTGTTCCACTCATTAGTTCATTATCAGCCTACTTGTATTGTGAATGCTAAATTGTTGGTGAGTAGCCTGCTGCTTGGCAAGCATGTTAAAATTATTTTACTGTGCTCACTAACTAATAGTGGACAACTCTTCTCTGAGATGCTTGTGCCTGAGAGGGGCTGGGGGAGGGGGAGTTAAAAGCTGGGAAAAGGCATTGAAACTCTCATTCTGGGGCACTTTTACTAAGGCGTGTAGGTCCCTATGCGCATCCAACGCACGTCAATTTAGAACTACCACCCGGCTACTGTGAGCCCGGGGCGGTAATTCTATTTTATACATGCATCTGATACGCACAGCAAAAAAATATTTTTTATTTTCTACCATGTCATGCTAACTGGGCGGTAATAGGAAGTGTACAAATGCTGGCAATTATCACCCGGTCTGGTTAATGCGTGAGACCTTACCGCTAAGTTAATGGGTGGCGGTAAGGTCAGGCCCAAAATGGATGCGTGCCAATTTTTATTTTGCAGCATGTGCGTTTTTGTCCCCCCCCCCCCCCCCCCCCAAAAAAAGGCCTTTTTTCAGGTGTGCTGAAAAATGGACCTGCATGCGTCTACAACAGTGCAGGCCATTTTTCAATGCATCTTAGTAAAAGAACCCCTCTGTGTCTTTCAGAAGGATTATTCTTTGTCCTGGTGCATGACAAGCGGAGACATCACACCAATAGATCCAGGAGTCATCTCATTTTGGGGTTGCTTTAAGTGCTGTTGTGCTAATGATAGGACTTCATTGCCCCTGAAGCATGTATTTTGTCAAAACATGTCGGGCTCTGTGTACAAGGCTGTGTGGTTACATCAGATTTTCAGGAAAGCTTTGTCGTACAAGTTGGCAAATGCCTATGGACTTATGGTGACCTACCAATTTGTATACGTTTTTAGAATTGTTGAAATATTTATTTATTTATTTATTTCCATTTTGCTCACACCTTTTTCAGTAGTAGCTCAAAGTGAGTTACATGATGTTTTAACTTTTGAAGAATTTCTGGTTTTTGTCCCTGTCTTATATTTATTTCCAATTGCTCTGTGTGTGTGTTTTTTTCTAAATCATTTCTGCAATTTGGCTTTAGCTCTTATTTTTCTAATCCATCAAGCCCATTGTCTTGTCTCTTAGGTGTGGCCAGCCTTTGGCCCACGGGCCTTTTTTTTTTTCTATTCATTTAACAGAACCATGATTTCCTTCAACATAAGACTACAGTTCCCTCTCCTCCTTAATTAAAATGTAAGGGAAAACTGTACTCACCATGTACAGTACATGACAAATGGTAAAAGCACACTTCCCACTAAATATGAATTTTATTTGCATTTATTCTGGCTTGTTCTCCTTCCCTATTTGTAGTATTTTGCTCAGACCTCTTGCTTCAGTGCAGTGCTTGGTTCATTTATACCTGCTTAAAATTTCGTTTTTCTTCTATATGGTGTACTTCATATTTTTACGTGTGTTCACCTTGTGCCTTACCCAAGGAAAGATGGAATATCGAGTGAATATAAATATTTACCTTTTTTTTTTAAATCCCTGTGGTTACCCAGAGACCTTGGGAGCAGCCACAGTTGGAACAGTATAACAAGTAGCCTGCTTATGTTGGCTCAGACTGGTTTATATTGGGCACGATAGATATATTAAATGATACAGCATGAGCCAATATACCACTGCTAGATCTGATTTGTGGCACTGATCCAACTCTGGCTGCTTATACAGATTCTAAGGATTGGCCATTTCAGGTATTTTAGTAGTAACGGATTTGATGAAAGATTTGCTGTCCCTAGTAACAGGTTTGAAGAAAGATTTGCAGTCCTTAGTAACACAGAGTTGATTGCTTGGAGAATGTGAGGTTTTGGATATAAAATCTGCCTGCACACCAGGAAAGAGAGCTTTGAGTCACTGAATACTAATAATCAATAGAGGTTATATCTAATTTCCTGATTAGGCTAATAAGAGATCATGGCATCACACATTTATTGAAAAGTTCTTCACACTTTTATCTTACCTTGTCATACTTGTCTTATGCATACGTTATAAATATGCTTCCATTTCGCTGGAGATGCTCTCAACCAGCGAGAGAGTGTGAACATTTGCCAGTCATGTAGAGGTAGCACATGGAAACACAGCATATGAAAGTAGGAAAAGATCAGTCGGCCCCACCCTGCAAACATATATCCCAGGTGCCAGCCATAAATTGTGACTGCTTGAAACAGGACAGGTCGGTGTCATCCTCCTTTGTACTAAAGGTGAATGAGCATTACGCAACACTCCTCTGTTCCCACATCTATCCACAAAGCTTTGTAATAAGGGTAATTAACTAGTATGATTAACGTTGCTCTTTCCCAAACATCTGGCCTTCGAGGGTTCCTGTAAAGCCTGCCAGGAGAGACTTGGCTATGTGAACGCCTGAATTTCTACTAGGACTGCTAGCTATTGCAGACCCAGCTGCTAGTTATTTCTATCTTTTCTGGCCTGCCAGATAGAACCAGCTGTGTGGTTGTCTGTGTTTTCACTAGGACTTCTAATTTTGTATTATCCACCATGCTGTTCATCTGGCAGCCCCAGTTTACTTTCCTGTAAGCATTTCAGAACAGCTTTCCACAAAGAGGAGATTGTAAATTCAGATTTCACAGAGCCAACAAACTTTTATCCCCCTGTTTACTAAGCCACACTAGTGGCTGCCGTGTGCTCATGCCGATACAGCCCATTCACTTGCAATGGGCCATGTCGGCATTGCCCCGTGGCAGCCACTAGCATGGCTTTGTAAGGGGGGTAGGGTTAATTTTATGACATTTTGTAGAATATACAAATATTACACACAGTTTGTTCTACATCTTACTTAAAATTTGACGTAATTTATTTAATTTATACTCTATAGATTGGGCCTTATGGTTAAGAACATAAAAACATAAGCATTGCCATACTGGGACAGACTGAAGTTCCTTCAAGCCCAGTATCCTGTTTCAACAGTGGCCAATCCAGGTCACAAGTACATGTCATGCAGGAGGTCCGAGTTAGATTCTGAATTCCAGTTGCTGCTCCTCAGGGTAGCTAGGTTTGTGGACTGAGAGGCAACATTCACAATCCCTCACACGGGTCAGTCCTGTCCATTGCACTACCTGCCCACCTGGCCAGACTCTTAGTGCAACCTTCTGGGTTCTCTAGGCAACCTTTCTGTGGAATTGGGCCAATGCCTGCTGCTGCAGTCAATGCTGACCAAGATTGGATAGAGTTTATAAATGGAGAAACTTCTCAGTTATAAATCAAAGCTCAGGTTGTGATAAGAATAGGAACAGTCTAGAGCACAGTTCTGTCCCTTCTTTTCAGACTCCAGAGCAGGGCTGGTGTAAATATGTTGGGACCTAGGGAAGAAATTGGAGATGGGGCTATAAAGCCTACTAGCAAGCTGCATCTCTTTCAGGTTCAGGCAGGTTTGGGGGCCCCCTGTAGAATGGAGGCCCTATTTGCACCCCTCCTAAAACCAGCCTTGCACCAGAGCAACAAGGGTGTTCCCCCTAACCCTATCCTTCTAAGCAGGCTACAGAGAAAAAGATGGAGTTGATCCTGGAGCAGAGCAGAGAACAGTCTACTCCCTAACCCAGACCCTCTTAGCCTGTAGCTGCTACTAATGGTCCACCCATCCCCTCTCCCAGCTCTACTGTTCTGCTTCCATTTTGTCTTTAAATTAAGCTCCGGCGGCAACCCGGTGGAAGCAGAAGCCCAAAATGGCAAGGATAAATCAAGATCAGGTATATATATGATGTATCACTTCATACCATATGTAATGAGTTTATTTTATTGGGCAGACTGGATGAACCATACTGGTCTTTATATGCCGTCATCTATTTTACTATATTATATGTTAAATAGCAGGTGTGCTTGACCCCTCTTTTTTTCTGTTGGATTGATTTCTCCATTGTATTTGAAACATTTCTGTGGAAAAGTACTATGAAGAACCAAAAATAATTTCTTCAGGTTAGAAGTTTCAAAGTATAGCAAAGGAGAATGGATTGGAAGAGTAGCTTATTGGCTAGAGCACTGGGCTTGACATCCAGGGGTGCCCGGTTATCCAGAGTGCCTGTATGCTACCACAGAAAAAGATGTGAGCAGAATCCAAAATAAATTACTAAAGGACAAAAATGGAAAGATTAAAGGTGTTCCCAGACCTTTGCCAGTGCAAATCACAACACCCACCTTCGCTACTTCCAAGACTGTGTATAGAGGTGTTTCTGCTTTTACCCTTGAGCAGTGTTCTGCGTAGTAATTATATCTTGGATCACTGCAGAAGGCTAATCTATATTTCTGGAGAGTACAACTGTAACTCTTCATTTAGGTAATAAGCGTCAAGCTAACAGCTATGCTGGTAACTAATGACTGTTTTTCCCCCCTCCTGTTAGGTATGAAACTGGTTATCAACTATGGTAATAATCAGTTTTAAGAGGACTGTTAACTTCCATTATCTAAACTTGTATATGCAGGGTAATTGACGTGAAATAGATTTACTCCAAATCTTGAAAAGAATGGCTTCCTTCTTTGCTTTACCCGATTACCAGAGAAAGCCCCAGGCCTTTGTAATTTGCATACTTTTGTGGTGCTTCCCAAACGCGCCTGGTCACCCCTTTTAGGGGGTAGTTTTACAAGGGTCAGACTAATTTTAGATGGCTGGAAAGCGCTTAAATGGCGGTAGTCTAGTCATTCATGCATGTAAGTGTCCCTATGTAGAGCACCGTCTAGTGGCTACCATGATTAGGCAAGAGTAGGCAACTGCCTAGGGCAACAGCTTCCGGGGAGGGGGGGCAGGAATACACAGGTACACATCTGAATTATAGGGTTCTATCATTTATGCATTTGTGTAACATCTAGGCACAGGCATTTACACCAGCTGTATGGCTGGTTTAAGTGATTGCGCGCTAATGATCATGTTTTTGGCAACTTATACTAGTATTGTACATAGGAAAAGTAGGTGTCTATTTTTCCTTATAAATTAGGCTTAAAATAAGCATCATAATTAGTCCTTGTAGTGGGTGCCCTGTTAACAGAATTATCCTCCACATGTATAGACTTGTTAAAGTTTCAAGTTTATTTCATACTTGTTACCCCGCTCTAGCATTGCCATCTAGGTGCTTTACATTCTAAAAATAACAAAAGAGAAAAAGTGCCAGTAAAATACATCATAGAAAGGGAAATTAGCCAAGTCACTTGAACGGAAAGGACCCAATAATGCTGCTGAAATTCATCTCTGACTGCCTCAGCACTATTGGAACGGTGCCAGGGTTGTCAGGGGCAGAGCCAGAGGTTATTTAGTTACATCTCTGGTACTTTGATAACTATCAGGGCAGGTTAGAACAGCAAACTAGCACCAATACCTGGATAACTTTCAGTGATCACTCTATACCCAGCCATTCAGTGCTGATGTCTGGGATCGGATGACGCTGAATAACCAGGTATAGATTTAAACACTGTGGTCAGTGTTTGAATCCAGCGCTGACCGTGGGGTTCAAATATCAGGGGGAGAGAGTGTGCAAATGTATTCTTGTCAATTTGTAGCTTTTCAGGCCCCATGATGGATTGAAGCATCAAGATTTGTTTCTCAGGATTTAATAGTCTGAAAGCTATTGAAGCAGTAATCAGCTGCCTTGCTAGTGTTAGATGTTTGTACTTGTGGTTGACAATAGTGATTTCAGGCCTAGTCCCTTTTGTTTGCAAAATATGCAGGAGCCAAATCAAGGGGCAAAATAAAAAAATTAAACCATTTATGCCGTATATTTTAAAATGAAAGAGGAACAGATTTTGAGATGACAACATAACTATCAAGGCAAGCGAACTTTAATCTTTCTTGTGATGTTACTTTTATGCATCCTAAGAGAGCATCTTGCTTTTACTTCAAGTCTTCTGTGTTCTAATTTTGGTTTGTATTCACTGTTTTCAGAGCCACCATACTGTAAGGTTATTTAGAGGCTGGTGTTGGAGATCAAGATGCTGACATCTATAAGGAAATGAGTTTAACGTAAGAATAACCATATTGGCTCAGACCAGTGGTCCATTTAGCCCAGTATCCTGCTTCCAACAGTAGCCAGATACCTGATAAGATCCTAAATAGTAGCAATATTCATGCTACAGATCCCAGGGACAAGCAGTGGCTTTCCCCATATCTATCTCAATAGCAGGCTATGGACGTTTCCTCCAGGAAGTTGTCCAAACCTTTCTTAAACCCAGATACACTAACTGCTGATACCATATACTCTGGCAACAAGTTCCAGAGCTTAAGTATTCGTTGAGTGAAAAAATACTTCCTCCTGTTCATTTTAGAAGTAGTACCATGCGACTTCCTTGAGTGTCCCTTAGTGTTTGTACTTTTTGAAAGAGTAAAAATTGATTTACACTTATCCATTCTATACTACTCAGGGCTGAAAAATGGCCAGCGCTGGTATATGCGCGTGTTTTGGATGCACGCAGGTCCATTTTTCAACGGGCCTGCAAAAAAGGCCTTTTTTGTAGCCGAAAATGGACGTGTGGCAAAATTAAAACTAGCTCGCATCCATTTTTGGCATGAGACCTTACCGCCACCCATTGACTTAGTGGTAAGGTCTCACGGGTTAACCGGGTGGTAATCGTCAGCGCACGTACACTGCCGATTACCACTGGGTAAGCGACACACGGTAGAAAATTTCTACTGCGTGTTTTGGGCACAAATCAAAAATGGAATTACCACCCGAGGAGAAGGGCAGTAGTTCCAATTTTATGTGCATTGTACGCACATAGGCGCCTATGCGCCTTAGTAAAAGGGCCCGCCCCTCAGTATTTTGTGGACCTCTATCACATCCTCGTTCAGCCTCTCTTTTCCAAGCTGAAGAGTTCTAACCTCTTAAGCCTTTCCTCATATGTGAGTTACATCTCCTTAATCATTTTAGTCGCCCTTCTTTGAACCTTTTCTAATTCTGCCTTATCTTCAATAATTCTCAGAGCTTTAGTAAAGAATCAGAAAATTGGTAGTAGTTATTATTTTTTTGTAGTTTTTATGAGATGTTTTCAGAGATTTCTAGTGTACAGGAGAAAAAATATGACTTTCCGTATCCAGATATATATGACACTAAAGCAGGGGGTTCTTAACTCATTCCTCTAGACACACCAAGCCAGTCTGGTTTTTGAGATATCCACAATGCTTGAGAGAGATTTGCATGAAATGGAAGGCAGTACATGCAGATTTATCTCATGCATATTCATTGTAGGCATCAGCTTGTTGTGTTCCAAGGACTGGGTTGAGAACTCCCGCACTAAAAGAATTCTTTGCCATTGTCCAAGTTTCCTAATAAAACGGAGCACATTTTCTGCAAAAGAAGAACCACAGAGTGGCGACATATTTAACAAAGTTCCCAATAATAAGGTTCCCCATCATTGGAAAAACTTCTGAACGTTTAGAGATCCCTTTGTGTAGAGCATGTTTATCCAGTGGCGTTCCTAGCTTGGATGACATCCGGGGTGGATCGCCGATGCGCCCCCCCCTGGGTGCATCGCCGCCCCCCCCCCCCCCCCCCGGCGAAATGACCCCTCCCCCCCTGGCGAAATGACACCCCCCCCGGGTGCACGCCGCTGGGGGGGGGGTGCCATGGCGCGCGCCTGTGGGCTCCGACTTCGCTAACTTCGCTCGTTCGCTGCAGCTCCCTCTGCCCTGGAAGAGGAAGTAACCTGTTCCGGGGCAGAGGGAGCTGCAGCGAACGAGCGAAGTCGGAGCCCACAGGCGCGCGCCACGGCACCCCCCAGCGGCGTGCACCCAGGGTGGACCGCCCCCATCGCCCCCCCCTTTGGTACGCCACTGTGTTTATCACTAGCCTTGTGTGTGTGGAGGAGTGGCCTAGTGGTTAGGGTGGTGGACTTTGGTCCTGGGGAACTGAGGAACTGAGTTCAATTCCCACTTCAGGCACAGGCAGCTCCTTGTGACTCTGGGCAAGTCACTTAACCCTCCATTGCCCATGTAAGCCGCATTGAGCCTGCCTTGAGTGGGAAAGCGCGGGGTACAAATGTAAAAAAAAAAAAAAAAGACAGAGAGCTGTATTTGTGACTACAGAAGTCAATATTTAAAGCCTGATAGCAATAATCTGATTCTAAAAGAACAAATCCAATGTGGAGTATAAATATGTAGTACAAAAATACAAAATTATCCTAAATGAAAATGAGAGAAATTATTGATAGTATATGCAACTAATAACAAGACTGGTGATAGGATCTGCTTTGGCCCAATTAGATGTGTGGGGTGTGTTGTGAAAGATGCTGACACCAGTTCCTGAGGAAGAGAATGGAACAGCCCATCCAAATCTAATTCAGCCTCTTATTAGGGCACAGACCATAGAAGTCAGTCCAGCACTGGCTTTCCTACCTAATCTCCCCTAATCTTCTTTGGATCTGATCCTTCTAAACAGGATTCCTTTGTGTTTGTCCCATGCATTTTTGAATTCCGTTACCATTTTCATCACCACCACCTCCTGCGGGTGTGCATTCCAGGCATCTACCGCCCCTCTCAGTGAAAAAATGCTTCATGACATTTTTCCTGAGTCTGCCCCCTTTCAACTTCAATTCATGCCCTCTAGTCTTACACCTTCCCATCTCTGGAAAAGGTTTGTTTGCACATTAATATCTTTGAAATATTGGAACGTCTGTATCATATCTCCCCTGTTTCTCCTTTCCTCCAGGGTATACATGTTTAGGTCAGCAAGACTCTCTCCATGTATGTCTTCCTACCAATTTTGTCGCTTTTCTCTGATCTGCTTCAAGTCTGTTTACAACATCCTTAGCAAGATAAGGCCTCCAAAACTGAACACAGTACTCCAGGTGGGGCTTCAACAATGACTTGTACAGGGGCTTCAACACTTCCTTTTCTCTGCTGGTCATACCCCTCTCTACACAGCTTAGCATCCTTTTTATATAGCACTGTTTTGTGTTTTGATATTTAAATGAGGGACAACCAATGTTGACATTTTGGAGCAAGTGATACTAGCTGTGTATAGGAAGGTACCGGCATTTTCATTCAAAGACAGCTCCAGAAAATGTGAAAGTTTGGTGGGTTTCACGTTACTGAAAGTTCCTCTCACTTTATTTACTTTCACCAGTATTATTAGCTGGGTATACCAGTAACAAAATTTTCACTTTCATTTACACTTAAGGGAATCATCTTAATAAAGGTGCTTAATAAATCCAAGTAAAAAATAAATAAGGGAGTCTTTTACAAAGGTGCGGTAACATTTTTAGTGCGTGCTAATGATTAGTACACACTAAACGCTAGAGACACTCATAGGAATATATGTCTGTTTCTACCGTTTAGTGCACACTAAAAACGCTAGCATGCCTCTGTAAAAAGACCCCTTAATAAATATAATGTGGAACTGAAAAGTTAAACTGATATAGGCCCAGAAGTTTACACTGGTAAATAATATCTTAGTGGCTCTGTATTTTTTTTCTGGAAGAGGAGCAGATTCTCCCACTGACTGATGCTCCTTTGTGATTTTGGGGCAGGTCACTTCACTCTCCAGAGCTTACAGTCTTTTACTAAGGCTCGCTTACGTTTTTAGCGTGCGCTAAACGTTAGAGACTCCCATAGGAATACATGGAGGCTCATTTTCAAAGCACTTAGCCTCCCAAAGTTCCATAGAAACCTATGGAACATAGCCTCCCAAAGTGCTTTGAAAATATGCCTCATGGCGTCTCTAATGTTTAGCGTGCACCTATTTCTAGCGTGCACTAAAAACGTAAGCGCGCCTGAAAGACCCCTTGTTTATGCCTGAAAAGATATTTGTCTCAAGCTTGGATTTAGTAAGGCAGGTAATGAAATCTAGATACTTTATTTATAGGAAAATATGAGATATATAGTTCTCAGGCTTTGTCCAGTCACTTTTCGTTACACTGTCAAAAGTCTTGTTGAGGTGATGTGTTGACGAGGGATGGGCTGTCTTTTATGGCTAACTGCAACTATGCTGGCATTGTCGCATTTCAGACTTTAACCTTCTTTAATGATTTGCAGGTCGTTGTCTTGCAAGTTGCCCTGGAATTGGACGCTTTCTCTCTTTTCCTCCTCCTTTCTGAACTGTAAGATGAGATCCATTGGTGACAGCATGGGATCAGCATGCCTGGCATGAGAGCTAACCTGCCCCTTAAGAGTTTGTTGTGGTCATATTTGTCTATATTGGATTTAAAGCCATTTACTTGGAGCCTTGTTTGCTAACATTTTGCATACCATTTGTATCAGAACAGACTTCCCTTCCCCTCTCGGCTATATGCTAAATTGAATTAATATCTACTCTGTGAAGCTAAAAGACATCCTAATCATATACTTGGGGGCCCTTTTACTAAGCCGCGTAGGTGCCTACGCATGCCCAGTGCGCATCATTTTGGAGTTGGCGCCTGGCTACCACGTGGCCCTTGTGGTAATTTCATTTTTGATGCGTGTCTGCTATGCGCGCAGGAAAATAATTTTTATTTTCTGGTGCACAGCAGAAACTGGGCAGTAATCGTCATTCTACGCGTCTGAGAGCGTACTGCTAAGTAATCGTCTGAGAGCTTACTGCTAAGTCAATGGCTGGCGGTAAGGTCTCGGACCCAAAATGGACGCGTTCCAATTTTTATTTTGCCATACATCCATTTTCGGCAAACATTTTTAAAAAGGCCTTTTTTTTACAGGCGCACTGAAAAATGGATCTGCGAGCGCCCAAAACACTTGCCTACACCACCGCAGCCCATTTTTCAGCACACCTTAGTAAAAGGACCCCTTAATTACTCTGAAGTATTGCCTCAAGAATTACAAAAAAGGCATAAAGTGAAATGAAAAGGGTACCTGATAACGCTATATAGTCCTTTCTGTGTGTATGTGGACACTTAAATACCGACTGGCGTAAAAGTATGTGCTTTGACATGATGGTATGTACTTTGCCAGTAGGTGTGCATGTGGGTGGACCATGCCGGGTGCACGTGTAGATTATAAAATAGTTATCTATACAGGTATTGAAAATTTATAGGCACAGATAATTGTAACTGTGTGTGCTTGCAATGTAGGTGTGAATTATGCCACCTAGCTAGTACTTTATAGAGATGTTTTGGCACCTAGGTGCCTTTATAAAATTGTGCCTACTTTCTTGTTTAAAGAAGACATTGTCTTATAAAATTAGCCTCCATATATTGCTCTGCGTTTGTCCGGTGTCCATGCTTCCATCCCAATCCCCAGGCCTTATTTGCATGTCGTCTTCTGCATATTATTTGTAGTTTGCATGTCATGGTGCATGATATCTGTGTATATTTTCCTCTGGTTTGTTTTTTCCTTTTTGTTTTTTGTGGTATCTCTTTGTTCTCTGCTAAAGTTGAAATTTTTTGAATGGGAGACTTTGTATTACCACAGGTCGTACAGTTAAAGAACATAAAGAGCACAAAGAATGGCTGTCATTTTGAAATGACAGTATTTGCACATTTAGCATGCAAAATGAATTAGCTGTTGCTGCCAGTCCTAAAGGTTTTTTTTTTTCACCCCCTGTGACAACTGTATAATGAATGGTTTAAACTCTTCAGCAGTGATAATGTTCCAGTAAATTGCCAGGCACTAATATTGGTACATGGGTCGGTGGTAAAATCCAGAGGAATTTTTTTTGTTTGTTTTGGAGTCGTAGCCTTCTAGCAGACCCTACCACACATTTAACATTATAATTGATGCATCATTCCTCAATAGATGTTTGTATGTCTAAGATTCTAGTGAGGTACTAACATCACCAGTGAGCTAATACTTTGCAAATTGGCATACAGTAGCAGGATCCAGAATTTCATATTACTGCAGTGTGAGGGCTGTGGGTGAAAGCTTGAAGCTAGTAGTGACCTCATTATTTTGATCTAGAGAGCAGAAGGCGTAGGATTTCCGTCTCCAACGAGGTGCCAACCAGTGGCAGGAGGAGGGGAAGAGGAGAGCTGATTCCTGTGTCCTGTTGGTTAGATCAGTGTTTCCCAAGTCCAGTCCTGGAGTACCCCTTTCCAGTCAGGTTTTCAGGATATCCACAATGAATTTTTATTTATTTATTATTAGGATTTATTTACTGCCTTTTTGAAAGAATTCAATCAAGGCGGTGTACAGTAAGAATAAATCAAACATGCAATTCACCACTGTTTTATTTCTCAGCTGTTGCACAAGAAACACCATTCTTGTAGTCAGATTTTCATAGATCCCCTCTGCTATGTTTTTACTGAGTCAGCATATTTTCCAAGTCCCTGACTGATGCTCCCTCAGAATAAGATACTAAACAAATTGCAAACTGTGAATAGTAGGGATCCAGGAAACTAGGGGATAAGAAAGATGTTAAACTAGGGCGGACTGAAATTACTCTGAGCCCCCCGGGCACTAAGGGACATTGGTCACCCTCCCTGGGCACACACCGCCACCTCCCTCCACACCACGCACACTAGTGTGCCCTTCCCAGTCCTACCTTGATGGACCCTGGTGGTCTAGTGACCTCTTCAGGGGTAGGAAAGATCCACACTCTATTTTGCCTGCTGCAGCTGCTCCGCTGAACACCACCATGTTTTCAAAATGGCTGCCAAGACTTCCTGCGGTAGTCTCATGAGACTGCCACAGGGAAGTCTCAGCAGCCATTTTGAAAATGCAGAGGTGCCAGGCAGAGTAGTAGAAGTGGGCAGAAAAGAGCTAGGGATCTTTCTTGCCCCTGAAGAGGCCACTAGACCACCAGGGCCCATTAAGGTGGGATGGGGGCTATAGTTTATGGGGGGGACAGCCTCTGGGCCCTTTGGCAGTGCCCAGTTGCCTTTGGTCAGTCTGCCCAGGTATTAAACAAATAGACACTGCGAGTAGGATGGCAGCAGAAGTCATTTTGTACTTGTTTTGCCCACTCTTCAGCTTCCCTGGCACCTCTTACTCTTTTTTTGTTTGTTTGTTTGTTTGTTTTTTGTTAAATAAGGGTCATTGGGTTGGATTTTATGATCCATCATGTGTGTACTAAACTTTAAGTTATCATGCATGCAAATTGCATGCATGAACTATACTGTTAAAAAAAAAAAGTGTATGCTAAAATTTAGTGCTTTGCCTGCTAAGCAGCATTCAGACTTTATGTTAAATTTTGTGTGTATTCAGATAAACATTTTAAGCATGAATTTTAGTCCTTAAGCCTCATGGTGTTTTGTATTATATATGATGAAGAATGTCAGCAGTTTAGTTTACTGGATTTGACCGGGTATTATTATAATATCTATCTATACAATCTAACTGAAAGCATACTTTTCTTCCTTCTAGGGAAAGCAAGACTAGGTATGGAACAGACAATGCAAGTGAATCGGGAGATGCTTTTGACCAGAATTTAGGGCATGAACGTAGACCATCTCAAACAAGAGAGCCACTGGTTTTGGCACAAGAAAGCAGAGCTAGATCGGGAACATTGCCCAGTGATTACAGATACCCACCAGAGAGCAAGGAATGTAACTTATCTTCCCTCATTTCTTCTGAACCCCATGATGTGAAGGAGAATCGCTCATATCTGCAGGGCAGGGAAGAGGACAGTCAACGGACAGATCAAGAAGTGTCCAGCAAGAAACGAGGACCTGCTCCTCAGAGGCCCCCTCCACCCAAACTAGATAATACGATCAAGTACAAACGCCCAGTTGGACCCACCTCTTCTCCTGGCACATCCTCGAACTCTGTGCTTACTGTGCCCGGCCAGCCTCCATCCCATTCCCCCAGTGTTGCTGATGTTGTCTCTGGTCATCTCTCTGTAACTGGGAGTCCTGCAGAACAAATAAGCACCCAACCACAGGAGCATAGGCAGACCAATTTCTTAGAAAATGAGAAGCAATACTTAAAGAAGACACACCTTACTTCTGATCCTTCCTTGTCATTGAAGCATCGCTTCTTGCAGAAATCTGGATTGGAAATGTCTAGGTCTCCATCACCTCAGTTTGCTCCTCAGAAGCTGACAGATAAGCCTCCAGTATCTTTGCAGGATGAGAACCTGGCCAGGTACAGGCAATAATTGCAGGCAATTGCATTTGTTATTAGTTTTGATTTGGTTGGCAGTCTTTGTATGAGATGTCAAAACACTTGACCCTTGTACCACATTTGAGAGGGGGGGGCACCTGTAAAGTGCACTAAGCAGTTAGTGCAGGATTTAGCACACGGTCATTGTTAGCACAGGCCTATGGTAATGGCTACCATAAGCTAAAAACTGCCATGTGTTAATTGTATAGCACATAGGGGGGGAGGAGAACTGGCCAGTTTGAGTGAGGATGGGAGTGTACTGTGCAGTGGTGTGCTGGAGCAGGCTCTCACAGGCTCTCGAGAGGCGTTTAAGTTTTTAAGAATTTGGGGAGCCGGTTCTCCATGGCTACTTTAACAAATGGATCCCAAAATGTGGGCTTGGGCCCCTCCTGAATTCTCTTTTACTTTGCTGGCGAGAGAGAGCCCCCTGTTAACAATTTACCAGCACACCCCTGGTACTGTGCATTGTAGTACTTTTGTGGGTATACTTACAGCCTCCCTTTTGAGGAGACGTTACGTTTACTCACACTAAAGAACATTTCTGTGTGGTAACTGTAGAGAACATGCCGGGCATGCATCAAGAGTTAGAGGCCCTTTTACTTCTTTTACTAAGGCGCATAGGCACCTACGAGCGTAAAACATGCATCAAATTAGAACTACCACCCAGCTACCATGTGCCCCAGGCGGTAATTCTAAATTTTATGTGCGGCAGAAAATTATTTTTATTTTCTACTGCATGGCAGTAATCAGCAGTGTACGCGTGCTGACAATTACCGCCCGGTTAACGCTTGAGACCTTACTGCTAAGTCAGTGGGTGGCGGTAAGGTCTCAGGCCCAAAATGGACGCACACCAATTTTTACTTTGCTGCATGTCCATTATCAGCCCCCACTCCCCAAAAGGCCTTTTTTGTAGGCGTGCTGAAAAATGGACCTGCGTGCATCCAATACAAGCGCCTACACCAGCACAGGTTATTTTTCAGCGTGCCTTAGTAAAAGGGCCCCTTAGTGCACAGCCTTTGCTGTTAAAACACAGTAAGTATTAAAGTTTAGTGCACTTCAGTAAACGGACCTCTAGGTTTTTACAATGGTGGATGGAACTAATGATGGCAAAGTCATAATTACAGTAAAAAAAAAAAAAAAAAAGCAAAGGGGCCTCCAAAAGTGGGTTGGCATCCAAACTTTAATGGGAGACCTGACATGGGCTGTGTTTCAGCAGAATGCCCGCATCAGGGGTCAACAGTATCGGCAATACAGTCTGGATAATATCTTCTGTTTTTTCAGTCTGAGTGGGTAGTGCCAACACATCTCTCTATATGAAAAGCAACACCAACGTTCTATGAAGCCTCCAGCCGGAAGTGTGAAGGGGGCGAGATATCCGGTTTCCCTATGAGTGTCTGCCCCGCCCTCTCTGTAACACAGTCAGTGAAGGAAAACAGCAGAGCACGAAATGAAATCGCTGGCTCTGTAACAGTGAAGGACTCAGAGGGGGGAGGGGAGAAAGGCCAGAGGGCAGGGACACACACACTCCCACATGCACACAGAAGAAAACATTGCTAGCCCCTATTTCATTTGCATCAGAAACGGGGCTTTTTTACTAGTATAAACATAAAAGCAACACAGCCAGTTCTTTCAAATATAAAAAGAAAAGGGAACGTGTCTGAATAGTACATCATAGTGAAGGAAAGAGGGGCAGAACTACAATATTTGATAGAAAGGCAGGGGAGGAATACACACAAGGGAATTCTAGTGCCTTGCAGGACTTGCATAGCCTAACGCCTCATGTATATGCATCTAAGAAAAGATGGGTTTTCAAATCTATTTTGAATTGAGTTAAAGAAGTCTGAAGATGCAAATGAGAAGGAAATTAATTCCATAAAAGTGGGCCTTTATGCAAATGTATTTAAAAATTAGAACATAACCATCAGAATTTCACCTCTTAGGAATTGAATATCATAACATTAAACACAGTTGGTGGACCAGAAAATTGGGCTGCTTTTTATTTTATTTATTTTTAATACTCTAGAGCAAGAGTTCTCAATCCAGTCCTCAGGACACACCCATCCAGTCTGGTTTTCAGGATATTCACAATGAATATGCATAAGATAAATTTATATGCACTGCCTCCATTATATGCAACTTTATCTCATGCATATTCATTGTGGATATCCTGAAAATCTGACTGGCTCTAGGTGTCGTAAGGACTAGGTTAAGAACCCCTGGCTCTAGAGCCATGCCTGAAAAAATAGCATGCAATACTGATTAATTCAATTCTATGAAGACAGAGAAATAACTAGAACTGAAAGAATGTTAGACAATATCGAATTTTTAAAATCACCCTTTGACTATGTGAAGCAGAGTAAAAAGCATCCTAGTGACCGGTGTCATACACATCAAGAAATTAAATATTAATATACATTCGACAATGTGTATTGACAGAAGAAAACTATGATTTTATTACTTGTTCATTCTAATGCAGTGGTTCTCAACCCATTTGAGGACTGGATAGAGAACCTCTGTTTTAGTGTATTAAAAATAAATTTGAACATTAATTGACATTACAGTGGTTTACAGCACCATAATAAAGTCAGTACTAGAGCTGTACCGAATAGCATATTTCACTATTCAGCCAAATACGAATAATGAAAAATATTATTCAGCTGAATACAAATAATGGGCATTGAGCTTGAACATAACAAATAATAAAAGCAATGTGAAATCAGAGATCAAGTGTTTATTTCATTAGGATTTAGCACAGTGGAACCCCAGATTATTTTCACCATTCAGCCGAACATGAATATTGTATTCGGGGCCAAACTGAATCGAATACAATTAGCCCTAGTCAGTACAATATCAATCTTAAACTTAAAAGTTTGGCCTAAAATTATACATTACAGACAGTTATATACTAAAAACTTTTGCGCACGCATCTTTATAGAATAGCAATGTGGCAAGATGCACATGCAAATCCAAATTGTTGCCAATTAACAGTAATTGGCACTGAGCTCGTTATTCAATTAAATTGCATGTGCAAATTGGGCACATGCCCAAATTTGTGCATGCAATTTTGAGTGCCATTTATAGAAACTGGGTGTGTCCCTTGTCAGCCTATTAAATGAGGGAACAACTAAAAGATTGTCATGTGATGATCTCAGGGAGCATCATGGACAGTGGCATATAGAAAGCATATAGAGTAATGTGTTTTAGTCAATGGCCAATGAGAAGAAAAGTTATTCTAGCTTATATTGAGAAGTTTGGAATGGAACTGCCAAGCCTACAATATTACAATAGCTCTTGAATCCAACTGCATTGTTGTTTAATATGATTAGTTTTGAAAGTTTGATATCCAAAACAAGAGAAGTGAAAAAAAGTGTATTGCAGTTCTAAAATTATCACCTTGTCGCTGCTAGAAACATAGCTACACCTTTTTCCTTGTAGTTGTAGAATTCATAAATGAAATAGAGTGCGAGGTTTTTTTTTCCTAATATAATTAAATATATCATTTTCGTTTTCCAGAATTGAAAGGGTGATAGGTAAAAATACAACAGTGAAAATGGTTCCCATCAAGATTGTTCACTCCGAGAGTCATGCAGAGAAGGAAAATCGCCAAAATTTGCTGAGCAACATAGAGCCTCCTGCCTTACCTGTTGGTTTAGAGAAGGACCAGATTAAAACTCTGAGTACCTCTGAGCAGTCCTACTCGCGCTTCTGTGCTTACACGAGGCTAGATCCAGAGCAAGATGTTGAAAACCAAAGCAGAGCAGCTGGTTCTCAACAAGCAAATTCACCTGAGAACATCTTGAAGGACTGTAATTTCTCCAACCTTTCAGTCAGCTATGTGAAGGCCAAAGAGAAGACCCTTGAGGATCTGAAATCAGAAGAACTGGCCAGAGAGATTATAGGGAAGGATAAATCGCTAGCAGACATTTTGGATCCTAATGTAAAATTGAAAACTGCCATGGACTTAATGGTTGGAATCTTTCCCAAAGATGACCAGCTCTTAGAAGATGCTCAGCAGCGCAGGAAGCTCCTTGCTAAAGTTCCCTCTCCCAAACTTACAGAGGAAAAGTAAGTAGAGTTTGTTTTATCATCTGTGTATTAATTTATCATGATTTTTTACCTGCATTTCCTACAAGGCTTATATCACCCCGCTTAATTTCTCTTCTCTATGTTTTTTTTTAATCGTATTGCTGTATTTTACTGAAAGTTGGAAGGAATAACACGAAACTAAGGGCCCTGTTTACGAAGCTGCGCTGTAGGTGCGCTAGCATTTTTAACACGCGCTAACGCTAGAAACACCCATAGGAATAAATGGGTGTCTAGCGTTTAGTGTGTGTAAAATTGCTAGAGCTCCTTAGTAAACAGGTCCCCAGGGGTTCCCAAACTGTAGGGTGAGGAAGACTTGTAGATGTGTCATGAGATAAAGTTAGATGAACAAAGGCAGTTTGGGCTGTTCTGTTTTTGTTTTGTTTTTTTTTAAGCTTTTTTTTAAGCCACCTTGGACACACTGCACAGTCTAACCTTTTGGGTTTTTTTTTTTTTTTTTTTGCAAGAGCAAAAGGAGACTGGTGTGGAGGGGGAGAGGCATTAGTGACTTGGATTCAGATGGATAATAAAACAGTTCAGTTGTGTCTTGAGGGTAGATATTTTAAGTGATTTAAACGGGTAGGAGAGGCTTGGTCAGGGCTAAGTGGGGATATTCAATGGTAGTTAATCGGACAGTGCCACAGAATATTCCCGCTAACCAGCCATTCCCTAACCAGTGAGGTTAGGGGTAGGCCAGGGACGGAGTTTGGGCAAAACGGCAATCTAGACATTTACTACTACTACTACTACAAATCATTTCTATTTAGTGGCGATATTCAATCTTCTAACCAGCTAAGTAACCAGACAAAATAAAAAGGCTGTCCTAACTTCATGCAGTGAGATTAACCAGGTACTACTCTGAATATCTGCAGGTGCCTGGTTAACCTCTGGGTAGTGGCCGATAAGATCCGTTGGCCCCCCATCTGATTCCCCCTCCCACCCCCCCCACCCCCCCCCCATAAGAACATAAGAATAGTCATACTGTGTCAGGCCAATGGTCCATCTTACCCAGTATCCTGTTTCCAACAGTGGGCCAATTCAAGTCACAAATACATGACAGAATCCCAAATAGCAGCAAGAGTCATGCTACCAATCCCATGTCTATCTCAATAGCAGCCTTTGGACTTTTCCTCCAGGAACTTGTCCAAACCTTTTTTAAACCCAGATACAATAACTGCTGAAACCACATCCTCTGGCAGTGGCGTAGCCACAGGTGGGCCAGGGCCCATCCACTTAGGGTTCAGGCCCACCCAACAGTAGCACACGTTTAGTGGTAGCTGGTGAGGATCTCCAGCTCCATCAGCTGAAGACCTCCCACTGATGGTAATGAAAACGCTATTCTCCTTGATACTGGCACCTGCGCATGCTCAGTCTTCAGCGCATGCCTGCTGCAGACTGCCAAGGTGGAAAGAAGCGTTTTCTCACCAGCTGAGATATTTTTTTTTTGGTGGGGGGGGGGGGGGGAGAACACTTGGTGCCCACCCACTTCTTGCCTAGGCCCACCAAAAATTTGTTGTCTGGCTTATGCCCCTGTCCTGTGGCGACGAATTTGAGAGCTAAACTATTTAAGTGGAAAAATATTTCATCCGGTTCATTTTAAAAGTAGTACCATGTAACTTCCTCAAGTGTCCCCTAGTCTTTGTACTTTTTGAAAAAGTAAAAAAAATCAATTTACGTTTATCTGTTCTACACCACTCAGTATTTGTAGACCTCTATAATATCCATCCTCAGCTGTCTCTTTTCCCTTAATTATTTTGGTTGTCCTTCTTTGAACCTTTTCTAATTTTGCTTTATCTATTTTAAGATACAGCAACCAGAATTGCACACAGTACTCAAGGTGTGTTCGCACCATGAAGTGATACAGAGGCATTATAATATTCTTTGTCTTATTTTCTAAACCTTTCTTGATAAATTCCTAGCATTTTGTTTGTTTTTTTAGGGCCCCCTCCACACACTGGGCAGAAGATTTCAGTGTATTGTCCACGATGACACCTAGATCTTTTTCTTGGGTGCTGACTCCTAGGGTGGAACCTAACATCAAATAACTGTGATTTGAATTATTCTTCCCAATATGCATCACTTTGCACTTGTCCACATTAAATCTCATTTCTCATTTGGATGCTGAACCTTCCAGCTTCCTAAGGTCTTCCTTTAATTTGTCACAATCCGCATGTGTTTCAACAATTTTGAATAGTTTTGTGTCTGCAAATTTAATCACCTCACTCATCGTTGCCGTTTCCAGATCATTAATATGTTTGTTAAATAGCACCAGTCCCAGTATAGATCCCTGCGGCAGTCCACTATTCACCCTCCTTCACTGAGAGTATTGGCCATTTAACCCTGCACTGTTTCTATCTATCAAACAATTCCTAATCCAAAGCAGGACATTGTCTCTTATCCCCTGGGTTTTATTTTTCTCAGGAGTCTCTCATGAGGGATTTTGTCGAACGCTTTCTGAAAATCTAGACACACTACATCTGCTGGCTCACCTGTATCCACGTGTTTATTCACGCATTCAAAGAAATTAAGCAAATTGAGACAAAACTTCCCTTGGCTGAATCAGTGTTGACTCTATCCCATTAAACCATGTTTGTCTATGTGTTCAGTGATTTTATTCTTTATAATAGTTTCCACTATTTGCCTGGCATTGATGTTAGACTGACCAGTCTGTAATTTCCCCGATCACCCCTGGATCACTTTTTAAAAATTGGCAGTGGCGTAGGAAGGGGGAGGGGTGGGAGGGGTGGTCCGCCCCGGGTGCACGCGCTCGGGGGGTGCCGGCCCCGCTGGTTCCCTGCTCTCTCTGCCCCGGAACAGGTTACTTCCTGTTCCAGGGCAGAGAGAGCAGGGAACCAGCGGGGCCGACGCAGCTCCGAGTGACGTGCACTCAGGGTGGATCGGCCCTCCCGCAGGTAAGAATGCGGTCCGGGGGGGGGTGCGCCGCAGAGGGGGGGGGTCGCGCTGTGTTGCACCCGGGGAGGGTGCGCAGCGGCGACCCACCCTGGGTGCCATTAGCCCTCGCTACGGCACTGAAAATCGGCTTTACATTGGCCACCCTCCAACCTTCAGGTACTATGGACGATTTTAACAACAGGTTGCAGATCACTAACAGCAAATCAGCAGTTTCATATTTGAGTTCTTTCCGTACCCTGGGGTGTATACCATTCAGTCCAGGTGATTTACTACTCTTTAAGTTGTCGATTTGGCTCAGTACATCTTCCAGGCTCATCGAGATTTCTTTCAGTTCTTCTTCATGGTCACCTTGCAAAGCATCTCTGGTACAGGTAGTTCTCTTACATCTTCTTCACTAAAGACAGAGGCAACAAATTTAAAGTCCTGGTTTTTGCAGCTGAACCTTTCAATTTTGTAAAAATCATTTTCCTCATTTTATTATAGTTATCATTTCAAAAATTAAATGCCGCTTCAGTAGATTTCCTTAGGGGGTCTTTTACTAAGCCGCAGTATTGTTTTTAGCTCGTGGTAGAAATTAGCTGACTGTAAACACCAAGACACCCATTATATTCCTATTGTATCTCTGCATTTACTGCCAGCTGATTTCTACCGTGAGCAAAAAACACTACCAAAAGATCCCCTTAGTGACTGCACTCCAGTTATTAAGTCAAAGTTGATCAGATTATGATCACTGTTTTCCAGCGGACCCAACACCGTTACCTCTTGTACTAAGTTCTGCATTCCACTCAAGACTAAATCTAAAATAGCTGGACCAGTTGCTCCAAGAAAGTCATTTTTTATGTTTAGGAATTTTACCTCCTTAGCACACTATGATGTGGAATTTAACTAGTCAGTATTGGGGTAATTGAAATCACCCATTATTATACTGTTGCCAAATTTGCTAGTTTTTTAAGGGGTCCTGTTAATGAGCTGTGGGAAAAGGGGCCCTGAGATAGCGGCAGGGGTCATTTTTTCCACATGCCCCCCTCCCCCCCACAAATAATGGCCACACAGTAAGATCTTACCATGTGGCCATGCAGCAGGGAGCACTTACTGCCTCCCATTGAGGTAGCTGTAAGGGCACCTGCTGTAACTCGGCAGTAACCGGGCAGCGCGCAGTGATGTCCGATCACCGCCGGGTTAGCACCGCGCTAGGGAAAACAATTCCCGGAGTGCCAGAAATGGTGTGCACTCCAGCCAGAACTATCATTGGCAGCTGCGTTGGGCCGAAGGTAGTTTCGTTTTAATATGTGGTAAGCCCTCTTTAGGCTTACCGCCGCTTTGTATAAGATCCCCTAAATTTCTAACATATCTTCATCTCTCTGATCGTTCTGGCTTGGCAGTCGGTAGTATAGCCCTACTTGTATATTCTTTCCCCTTGCACATGGAATTTTTGTTCATAAGGATTCCATGTTGCTGTCTTTCATGCAGAATTTTTATTTTGTTTGACTCAATTCCCTCTTTAACATACTGCGCAACCCCCCCCCCCCCCCAATTGATCCACTCTATCATCGCAATATAATTTATACCCTGGTAACACAGTGTCCCACTGATTGTCCTCCTTCCACCAGGTCTCTGAGGTACCTATTATATCCACCTCTTCATTTAGTGTCATATACTCTAATTCACCTATCTTATTTTTTAGGCTTATGCTTGTCTACATTTAAGAAATGTTTGAAAGACTTTTTATTGTACACAGCTTATGATGACTCTGCTGGAAGGAATGGTGCAAATTGATTAGACTTCCCGCTATAATTTATTATACTTTTGTGTTTTGTTATTTTTATATATGTATGTTTGTACCCTGCCCTGGATAATGACAGACTGGAAATAATAAATTCAAATTCAATTCAAATTTGTATGCTGACACTTCAAAATGCGTTTTTTCCTTGCCTCTACAACCTGTTTAGAAGTTGACAGGGATAATTTGCAACTTTTGCTCTGATACCCCATAAATACTCCTGGCTTTCTTTCACCTTGGTTGAAACCTCTCTATTGGGATCCCTAAACGTCCTGATATAATAGTATTCTTCAAGGATACCTTACTCCGAAGTCATGAAGTACCATGAGGCTGCACTAGAGATCACAGCAGCAATTTTGACAAGCAAAGTATACTGAGTAGGAATCGATGGGCATCGCTCATGCCTGTTTCCCCCTAGGTATGCCTGAAGGGTAGCTGGGGCCAACTTATTTTTGTTGGTGAGGAGGGTATTATGGGGGGGCTGGATAAGAAAGGGGGGGTCAGTACCTGGCCAGAATTTTTATGCAGGTGCTGGTTGATATTCAGCTAGGACCCGCATAAGACCCATTGGCTAGCACCTAAATATTTAGCCCATGCAGTTGCCCGGACGTGGCCTGGCACTGAATATCTGGGGCTAATATTGCCTGTGGCAGTCAGCATTTTTTTAAAACGCTGACTGCCATGGGCTGAATTTGTATTTATAGCCTTTCCTGATATTCAAGCACTAATGAATACTAAGGACTGTTTTCCAAATGATTTCACTGGGTAAATTGCCAAGTCTGCAGATTACTCCCTTAGAAATTATGAAGCACAACATGCATTCCTTTAACCACATTGAAAACAAGGTGGTGTTGGGTCTACTTGTAGGTCAGAGCAGTAAAACACTTCTACAAAATGGAATTTATAACTCTACCTGCTTGATTTAAATTTTTTTTTTCTCCTCATCTGTTCTACTGAGAAAGAAAGGAGGTGCCAGGTACATTGTCACTGAATTCCAGCCTAGACGGATTTTCAGAAGAACAATTCTACACATACTTTTATTTGAAAATTGCTTACCAGATCCATGAGTACAGAACTGCCCATGGAATTTGCACCCAGACAGGCTATTGAACATGAAAATGCACCAGACAAAATTTTAGTTCATTTGGGCTTTTTACCCATTTTTTGGACATTTTTCCAGTTTGTTTCACATGTGTTTTAATGCGCGCAATTTTTTTTAAATTACAACTTGAACAGACTAATTGACTTAACTATCACTAATTCATAGGTTAATGCAGGTTAAATTGATTTACTATGCATTGAAATTTTTAGGGAGCACTATTGATTGTGCATCTCCACAACTGAACATTGATTCCATTTTTGGTAATGATCTTCTCCGAGGATAAGTAGGCCTATCTGTTCTCACAAGTGGGTAACGCAGGCCGCGTTACTCGGTCCAGATCTTATGACAGGTATAAGAAGAGCTTTGTGGAGTGTGAGACATGCTCCACTGCGCATGTGTGAATGCCTTCCCGCCTGCCGCGTGAACACAGTCTCAGTTACTTTTTACCGCAGTGAGGAGAGGGTGTACTTTTTTCACCATCACCACACTTTGCTCAGTCCTTTGGCGTGTTTTTCTTCATCTTTTTGGCAGTGCTTCTGTTCGCGGAACATTGTTTTTCCCCTTCCTTTATTTTCTTATATTTTTGCCAAATTTTTAAGTTTCCTTATTTTTTTGATTTTCACAAGGCTGCTTTCGGGTCTCAGCCGGGTTCACTCCATCTGTGTCAGGAGGCCGTCTGGATGTGACATTTGGCTCGCCAGTATGGCATGTTCCTTCGAGCCACTTGTCTGGTGGGCAAAAACAACACCCTGGCCGACAGACTGAGCAGGATAATGCAACCACATGAGTGGTCTCTCAATATGGGCATTGTCCGCAAGATCTTCTGAGCGTGGGACACCCCCTCAGTGGATATGTTTGCCATTCAGATCAACCAAAAGGTCCCTCAGTTCTGTACCAGGCTTCAGGCCCACGACGGACTAGTGTCTGATGCCTTCCTCCTCAATTGGGAGGCAGGTCTTCTGTATGTGTTTCCTCCCATACCTCCAGTGGGGAAAACTTTGTTGAAAATCAAGCAAGACTGCGGAACCATGATTCTGATCGAGCCGTACTGGCTGCAGCAGATATGGTTCCCTCTAGTTCTGGAGTTATCCTCCGAAGAACCGTGGAGATTAGAATGTTTTCCAACCCTCATCATGTAGAATGAGGGGTCTCTTCTATATCCCAACCTCCAGTCTCTGACTCTCACAGCTTGGATGTTGAGAGCCTAGAATTCACTTCTTTGGGTCTTTCGGAGGGTGTCTTCTGAGTCTTGCTGGCTTCCAGGAAAGACTCCACTAAGAGATGCTATTCTTTCAAATGGAGGAGGTTTGCTATCTGGTGTGAGAGCAAGGCCCTAGATCCCCTTGCTTTCCCTGCACAAACCTTGCTTGAATACCTTCTACACCTATCAGAGTCTGGTCTTGAGACCAACTCTGTAAGGGTTCGCCTTAGTGCAATTAGTGCTTATCAACGTGTAAAGGGTAAGCCCATCTCTGGACAGCCTCCAGTTGTTCGCTTCATGAGAGGCTTGCTTTTGTCAAAGCCCC
Source organism: Microcaecilia unicolor (assembly GCF_901765095.1). Classification (NCBI taxonomy): domain Eukaryota; kingdom Metazoa; phylum Chordata; class Amphibia; order Gymnophiona; family Siphonopidae; genus Microcaecilia; species Microcaecilia unicolor. The sequence continues at coordinate 279,807,714 of NC_044034.1, read as the reverse complement.
TTGTCAAACCTTCGCTTGTGTCATGGGACCCCAATATCGTTCTCACTTAGCTGATGAAGGCTCCTTTTGAGCCACTGAATTCCTTCCATCTGAAGTGCTTGACCTGGAAGGTCATTTTCTTGATGGCTGTTACTTTGGCTCGTAGGGTCAGTGAGCTTCAGGCCTTAGTGGTGGATGCTCCTTATACTGTTTCATCACAACATAGTCTTCCGCATGCGCCCTAAGTTCCTGCTGAAAGTGGTGTCGGAGTTCCTTTGAATCAGTTGATTGTCTTGCCAACATTCTTTCCCCAACTTCTGCCCATCCTGGTGAAAGCACCTTGCACACCTTGCAAGAGAGCATTGGTCTACTATGTGGAGCAGACCAGGCCCCACAGACAGTCCCAACAGGATGGGGGTCACTGTCAGGAAATGCACCATTTCTAATTGGCTGGCAGATTGCATTTCCTTCACTTATGCCCAGGCTGGGCTGACCCTATATGGTCATATCATGGCTCACAATGTCGGAGCCATGGCTTAGTTGGTAGCCCACTTGAAGTCAGTCTTCCTTGAAAAAATTTGCAAGGCTGTGACGTGGTCTTCATTCAACACATTCACATCACACTACTGCCTTGAGCAGCATGCCTGACGCGACAGCCAGTTTGAGCAGACAATGTTACAGAAACTGTTTTTCAGTCTAGAATCCAACTCCACCCTCCTAGGCCCATTTTATTCTGTTCCAGGCTGCACTCTCATTCAGACTATATATAGCTTCAGGGTAATCTATGTTATGTCCCCACCATTGCGAGGCCCAATTGACCAGTGTTGTTTTTCGTGAGCCTGGATGCTAGGGATTCCCCACTTGTGAGTAGGCCTGCTTGTCCTTGAAGAAAACACAGATACTTACCTGTAGCAGGTATTCTCCGAGGACAGCAGGCCTTATATTATCACAGTCCCTCCCACCTCCCCTTGGAGTTGTCTCCTTTCTTATTTTTCCTTTTTTTGCTGTTATACTCAACTGAGGAGACTGCGCTCGCGCAGCGGGTGGAAAGGCATTCGTGCATGCACGGTGGAGCATGTCTTGTGCTCCTCAAAGCTGCTCTTATGCTTGTCATAAGATCCGGACCTGGCAACACAGCCTGCGTTACCCACTTGTGAGAATATAAGGCCTGCTGTCCTCATAGAATATCTGCTACAGATAAGTATCTTCATGTTCAGTGCAAAATATTTCCACTGCATTCTGTATTGTAATATACAAGCTCATTTTCAAAGCACTTAGCCTCCCAAAGTTCCATAGAAACCTATGGAACTTAGCCTCCCAAAGTGCTTTGAAAATATGCCTCATAGTCTGCAAGCATAAACATTTGATAGACCTTTTGCCAGTTCCCTTTAGCTGTGTTTGTGATATACAGCTATTATGGCTGTGGCAAAAATTTTTTTTTTACTTTTTTATGCATGGGCTTATGTTGTTCAGCAACCTTACTATTTTTAATCCGGTGGGGCTAAATGTAGGGAAGAGATATCAGTATGCTGATTGATAAGTAAATATTCTGACTCCCTACCAGGAAAGAAGAACAAAGCATGCCTTCAGCAATCTCCCTGACGACCAGCTCCACCTACTACAGCACATCCGCCCCCAAGGCCGAGCTCCTTATTAAAATGAAAGACATGCAACAGCAGCAGCAGGCCGAGGAGGATTCCGAAGAAGAATTAGATCATGACCTTTCAGAAAAGAAGGTAAATAGTTCCTTTCAGAATGGATATTTGTATCCATAAACCATTCTGCCACCAAGGAGCATGGTTCACCCATGGAGATGGCCTCCATTGCTCAAATCATAGCCAAATATTGGGTTTTCTGCTCTTCTGGGTGTTTTGCAAAGAGGCAAGTTTATTCAACTCCAGGAAGAAATGAAAAAAAAAAACACATATATTTGGATCACACAGGCATAGAGCCATCATTAGCAGCCACAGTTCTGCATTTCCCCCCTCACTGCCAGCCTGGTCCACAAAAGGTGGTTCACTTATCTTCTGGTTTTATTCATCTCCCAAGAGCTTCTACCTCACTTAGACTTATACCCATAAAAAAAAAAAAACTGGAAGCGACACCTAAAAGCTAGAAGATATACCCATTAAAAAAAAAAACCTGGAAGTGACACCTAAAAGCTAGATAAAGATAATCTTTTGTTTAATGTTTCCCTTTCCATGAGCATGAGGGGAAGGAATTGGAAGGACCTTCTCCCTAAAAAGGGCCCCACCACCTCTTCTGTCATCTGTTCCCAGATGTAGGGCAGCAGGCTAATTTCCAAAACATAAAGAGGGTATTTTTATAAGAGGTTGCCTAGGTTTGGAGGTCAAAGAGGCCCCTGTTTTTAGCCTATGTGTTTCTATGCAGCTTCTCAGGGGGGGGGGGGGGGGGGTGATTTAAAAGATTGCAGTTAAAATGAAGCCACAGACATGTGTGCCTGCTTAGAAGCAGGTGTAAATGTTCATGCTCATTTTATAAAGCACTAGCCGTTAAGCCTGTAACAACGGGCTAGTTTTTTGTTTTCCTATGGCCTCCCCCGTCCACCAACCCTGCTCTCTCCCCTGCCCTCCCCCCCCCAGCGTCTGTTTCCCTCAGTTCCGCCCCCTCCTCCCCTCCCTGCTCCCTCCTCCTCTGATTTCCACGCCCATGTCCAAGCCCTCCTCCCTATTGGGCTGTACTGCTGGTGGAGGCTGGGCTTGGACTTCTACACTCTCAGCGTTCCGACTCTACTGCGCATTTGCAGGTGAGTCGGTCACTTGCAGTTTATATGTTTGATGTGCACCCTTGAACACGTCTAAGTTCTGCACCAGAACATTCCTAAGCAAGGGTAAATTTTACAAGAGTAATTTTGTGCGCATTCGAAATCACATATGCACAAAGATGTCTTTACTTGGAGATTTTTTCAAATTTCCATACACATCGCAGGCTGGACTGTTAGAAGGGTATTAGGCAGGGCAGGGGATTTTCTTTTGGTTTCTGCATAAAATGTCTTTAAATATTTGATTTTTGTGTTTCATATATAGAATTTTAAAAGAGGAAAGGGTAGGGGATTGATATACCGCCTTTCTGTTGGTGCAATCAAAGCAGTTAACATATTCAGATACTTGTTTTGTACCTGGGACAGTGGCGGGTGAAATGATTGTCTAGAGTCACATGGAGCTGCAGTGGGAAACAAACGTGATTTCCCAGGTTCTCAGGCCACTGCAAAATAACCATTAGGCTACTCCTCCACTCTCAATACTCTTGATTAGGATACAAGAGGATGTATGTGAGGTGAAAATCAGGACCGTGGAGTCGATACACCAAACTTTCATCTTTGACTCCGATTCCTCTTTTTTTTTTTTCTAGTGTCCAACTCTGATTCTGGCACTGACTCCAACTCCTAGTGATATTAGGCTTTAAACTTTTTGTTCTGGATCTAAATAAAAACTTGTAACATTATAATACATGGTATAGTGTGTGTGTGTATTATAATGTTACAAGTTTTTATTTTGAAACTGTAGTTGGAGTCAGTACATTTGTATTGATTCTGAGTCCACCAAAAATTGCTTCTGACTCCAACTTCACAACCCTGGTGAAAATTACCTCAAATTTTATTTGTATTGCTGCTTAAAATTACTTCCTCAGAGATGTTTAGTGGTCTTACATGTCCGTGTTTGCTCTGCTTATTTATATTTAGTCTGTCTCTAGATTTTGTCCAGATCTCGTGGTGACTGCCTGTTAAGAGAGTCAGAAACCTTGCATTGTCAACCTGCCTGAGATGCTTTGACCCAGTATTTAGGACAATTATCAGAGGAAGCTCAGACATCCCTGGCTTGTTCTTCAAAAGAAATACTGATTATGATCTGCCACTTAATAAAGAGGGGTAGTTATTAAGCTGCATTACAGTCATAACCTATGTTATTTGCTTCCATGGCCAGATTTAGAAATTGCAGGGCCCTATGCAAACCAGTTCGATGGGGCTCCCTGTCCTACCTAGCCCCTCCCCTGGCCCCTGCTGACAAGATTTCATTTATGAAATTTCAAATAAAGACATATCAAGCAAAACTTGTACAGAAAAACTGATTCAAATAAGCACAATGCTGTTACGCAATGAAAATAACCAGAAATTATTCAGTTATCCCACATTAAACATGAATTAGATTGAAACCTAGGAGCATTTAAAATCTTTTTTTTTTCCTTTGCTTACATCAAAAGAAAAAGATGGCATGTGGGAACTTGCTCCTTTTGCTTTGTGGAATGCAGTGGTATATTATAAAAATGCACTTGCCTTTTTATTATTATTATTTCACCGAGAAGGTATTGATTAATGAGGGAAGGGTTTCCTTCATGCAGAACTGCCCAAAGTCAGTCTAAATGTGCCAACATCGTCCAGGTCAGCACACTATTAGCAGCCAAATTCATACAAAGTTAATTATGTTCAGTGGAAAATAAATCTGTTGGCTCAGGCTGCTTGCTATGTGACTATCAATCACGGTTTCATTATTGCTACCAAGTATTACATATTAAGGGGATTTGTTTTAATTCATTTATCCAGTCCTTACATGCACATGGTTTTGCTTTTTAAACCCAAAGGTTTCCTATGATAGCATTTTACATATTTGAATTAGTTTTTCTGTACATGTTTTGCTTGATTTGTCTTTATTTGAAATAAAAACAAATGTTTAAAACATATCTTGTCAACAAGGGGTGGGGCAGAGCTATGTGGGACGGGGACGGGGGGTGGCGGCGGCACCAAATTGGTCTGCACAGGGCCCTACAATTGCTAAGACCTGCCCTGTCTATCCCCCTAAGTGCAGGAGTCTTTTTGTCATAGGAAAGAGAACTCCTTGGTTCTAAGGAGGCTTTTCTTAACTTTCTTACAGAGCTATGAAATATTTTTGATCTGTACAAGCTTTCAATTGAAGTCTTCTCCTTCCCTGAAAAGATGAACCTGATCTTTTGTGCAGTAAACATTAGCTACCTATGATTTATCAGAAAGCTTTCACCTCTTTTAAACCTTGTCATACAAAGTGACATGGAATGTTTTATACAAAAACTCAGCAAATCTGGCCTTATGAACACAACTTATCTCCTGGCATCCACTCCTAGAAATGCCTAGCCTGCTTTTTGTTATTCTGTTTCACTGTTGGTTTCTGTTTTTATTTTCACAGCAAGAACTGATAGACAGCATTAGTAGAAAGCTTCAGGTGCTGCGCGAAGCCCGTGAGACTCTCTTGGAAGACATTCAGGCTAACAATGTGCTCGGAGATGAGGTGGAGGCCATTGTGAAAGTCGTGTGCAAACCTAACGAGTTTGACAAGTTCAGAATGTTCATTGGAGACCTTGACAAAGTGGTCAACTTGCTGCTGTCACTCTCTGGTCGACTGGCCCGGGTGGAAAATGCATTGAATAATTTAGATGAAAGCGCTTCTCCTGAGGAACGGGTAAAGAAAATCTTACAAGGATCCCAGAAGTATAAGGGGTACTGAATGTAGTAATGATTTCTGCAATCTCTTCCCAAGAGCCAGCCTTGCACAAAGTAAAGGGAATAGATATGGCTTGCTAATAATACATTTAGCAGGGTCCTTCCCGATATCTTCATTTGAGTATTGAGCCCTAGGAGTGGTCACCCAGAAGCTTTTCGTTTTGTGCTGGTGTCAGTTTTATTTTTCCATGTGGAAACGAATGTCATTAAAAGTGTGCTCTATGACTACTTACCCCCAGATTCTATGTAGCGTGACTTAAGTTATATTCTGTATTTCCGCACGCAACTTAATTACTTAAACCAGTCAGCGCCGATAATTGCCACTTAACAATTATGGATACTAATTAATTGACATTAATTAGAATTTACACGGAGAACTGTCTAAGCATATTCTATAATGTGATGTGCGTAAATTCTAAGTCACATAGTTGAAAAGGGGGAGTGGCGTGGAACAAGCGGGTCATGGGCATTTCTAAAATCTGTGTGTGTTGTTATAGAATACACCTGGGCCACATGTAATTTACTTGGCATAACTCCCTGCGACTAAATTTAGTAATGCTGTTGGGTGCTCGGTGTATTCTATAAACCACATGGAAATTCAGTCTTATTCTAAAGGTGTTCTATTCAGAAAGAGTGCCCATTATGTACAAATAGCATACACTTTTTAAGCACAATTGTACTCTTAGGGCCCCTTTTACAAAGGTATGCTAGCATTGTTAGCTCGCACTAAAAATAACCGTGCACTAAACGCTGGCCACACCCATATATTTCTATGGGCATCTCTAGCATTTAGCATGCACTAAAAACAGTAGCGTCTTTGTAAAAGACCCACTTGGTGCACAATTGTGCACACAAGTTATAGAATGATAGTTTTGCATCTAACTTAATAACTTAGTCGGCTGCTAATCGCCATTAATGACCAATTATTGGCTATAATCTCGACAATAATTAAGCTCTGGAACTCGTTGCTGGACAATGTGGTAACATTGGTTAGCAAAACTGGGTTTAAAAAAAGGTTTGGGTAAGTTCCTGGAGGAAAAGTCCATAGTCTGTTATTGAGATGGACATGGGGGAATCCACTGCTTGCCCTGAGATTGGTAGCATGGAATGTTGCTACTGTTTGAGATTCTGAATGGAATCTTGTTATTCTTTGGGGTTCTACGTGGAATGTTGTTGTTAATTGGGTTTCTGCCAGATACTTGGGACCTGGATTGGCCACAGTTGGAAGTAGAGAGTTGCACAGGGACAGAAATCCTACCCATCCCCGCCCGTCCCTGCTGGAATCTTACCCGTCCCCACCCATCCCTGCTGGAATGTTACCCGTCCCCACCCATCCCCGCAAAAATTTAAACCATCCCAACCCGTCCCCACCCGTCCCCGCAAAAATTTAAACCATCCCAACCCGTCCCCACCCGTCCCCGCAAGAATTTAATAGTACATAAAAGAAAGTTCCAGTCAGCTCCCTTTCTGGATTTGAGCCACAGCACTTCAGGCAAGGACGGACCGGAAGTTGGAACTTGGAACACTCTGGTGCGCACATGTAAGATTTGTCTCTGATTCACTGGGATTGTGTGCTGAGAGGCCGCCACATGCACGCGCCAGTAGGTCAGGTGACATCTGATTCTCGTGCCTGTGTCAGAGCTGAGGTCTGTGCACCAGCCTGGGAGCAAAGAGGATTAATAGTAACATAGTAAGTGACAGCAAATAGACCTGAACGGTCCATCCACTCTGCCCAATAGTCACACTCATGATCAATTCATCATTAAATCAACGAGTGTGATATTATATACTTGATTATGGTCTTTCTTTCGTGTTTCTAGAACAAAGACCACAGGAGTCTATCTGGCCCCATCCTTATGTTCCAACTGCTGGAGTTGCCATCGAAGCCCACTCCAGCCTATTCATGTTCTCATTTCTGGGACACAGACCGTAAAAGTCTGTCCAGCACTGTCCTCATGTTCCAGCCACTGAAGTTGCTGTCTAAGCCCTTTCCAGCCCATCCTACACCAGATTGCCATGTATGAGACACAGAACATACAAGTCTGCCAGGTATCAGCTCTAGTTCATCACAGCCAGAGTCGCCATCTAAGCGTCACTTGACACATCCACACACATGCAGCCATTTAAGGTTAGCTTTTATATAACTTCCATTTTCTAATTAGAGATCCTCTGTGTTCATCCCACGCCTTTTTGAATTCCGTCATCATTTGTGACTCTACCACCTCCTTAATGGAAGACTTTCCACATTTATGCTGTTAAATCAAGGAAGAAGAGGAGGAGGAGGAGACAGCACTCAAATAAATTGGTATTCGGTAGATGAGAGGCTGGTGCAGGTGCAGCTTACACTTCCACGGGAAGCCCACAGAACTGCTTCCATCCCCGCGGGAACCCCGCAGGAACTGCCTCCGTCCCCGCGGGAACCCCGCAGGAACTGCCTCCGTCCCCGCGGGAATCCCGCGGGTTCCGCGGGATTCCCGCGGGGACGGAAGCCGTGCAGCTCTCTAGTTGGAAGCAAGGTAGTGGGCTAGATGGACCATTGGTCTGACCCAGTATGACTATTCTTATGCAGATATTTCTACTATTTCTATAATGAGAATTACCATTATAGAGCTGGCAGGGCATATCCTCTCAGTGCCTAACTTTAGGCAATCTATATAGTAACATAGTAGGTGACAGCAGAAAAAGACCTGTACGGTCCATCCACTCTGCCCAACCTGTATGGTCCATCCACTCTGCCCTATAGAAAATTACCTCCTTTGTGTGCATAGTGCTCACTCCTATCAGCAGATTACATTCATTTCCAATGATGGTCCATACTTACTGAGCACCATACAGCAGAATGGGGTGGACCAAATGGTAAACTGGCCCACCAATTAACCAATATGCTTGAGAAGCATATGAACCAGAAGTGCTACTAATCTGATGAGGGCTAGTTTATTAAAAAGGTGGGGGAGTGAGGCTCATTATGCACAGACAGCCCTCTGTCCATCCCCATATTGCACTGTTGCAAGTTAATTGCAGGGCGTCATGGCTGGAAGAGTCACCCTTTAGGTTACAGGGCTCTTAATGGCCTGGGATGGGAGAAAAGAAGAATGATGAAAATGGGACAGGGAGATTTTAGGGAGAGACTGAACAACTGAACAGAGGAAGACTCAGCATTGAAAAGGAAGTGGATGCAGGGAAGTGACAGAGCTGTTGAGCAGCATGTCCAAAAAAAAGGGCTCTTGAACTGAGGAGAGGGCTATAAAATACTTAAAAATAATGGGGCTGTTTCCTGTAGGCTGGTGTGTCTCAGACTTTGAATGTGTTTCTTTATTTGCTTTCAAGCGGACGCTGGTGGAGAAGCAGAAGCTGCTCACCAGGCAGCACGAGGATGCGAAGGAGCTGAAGGAGAACCTGGATCGCAGGGAGCGCATCGTCTTTGACATCCTAGCAAGTTACCTGAGCGAGGAGAACCTGGCCGATTATGAGCACTTTGTAAAGATGAAGTCGGCTCTTATCATTGAGCAGCGGGAGCTGGAAGACAAAATCAAGCTCGGGGAGGAGCAGCTGAAGTGCTTGACAGACAGTCTCCCTCTCGACAGGACCAAATAATACATGGTCCGAGAGCTGTGTGGCTGGGTTCTGTCCTCAGCTGGTGCACAGAAGCAGTTTTCATACGTGCAAAAAAGACAGCGGTTCCCGTATACAGAGAAGGAGAAATGAGAGGAACAAGACTATCATAGTAGCAATAATTTTTTTTTAAATTTTGGCTTGTTTGAATGATGTATTTAATTTTTGTAAACACTATTTTAATGCAGCAGTGTAAGCTCTTGTGTATATTTCTCCCTGAGCATTTAGGAATTTCCCGCAAAGGCGAGACGATAGAATGTAAGGTGAAGTTTAACTTTTATTGTAAAGCCCTGTTATGGAGGGAGGAAAGGTTATAGTTGTCTCCTAAGCTCTAGATACAACTTACAGAGACTTTATGGACTGCCTTCATCAGTGGCTAATAGCAGTGAAGGTGCTCTGGGGGCAGGCTTTTAGTTTCTGACAGCTACATGCACACTGCGGGGGAGTAGATTTGATTTTAATCTGTCATTATGCCCCTGGATGCTGGGGTACAATTCTTCCATAAACCTATTGTACCATAAAACAGTTCACGGTTTTATTTATCCTTTGTCTTTCATGTCACCGTACAGAAAATAGCAATAAAGCAGCTAGTTGGCACAAAGTCAGAAGTATCTTGATCTACAAAGTAATCCGAATGCATTAAGGTAAAGGGATGCACTTAAAAGTAATCCAGTACGAGCACAAATAAATAACAGTTTGGAATAATGTTCTGCTGTTCAGCAAACATGACTCCATTCACTTTGCACTTGTGGAACACACACAGCCACCTCTAGGTTGGGAGCTTGAGGTTAATGTGGCATGCATATCGCATGGCACCTACTGAATGTGATATCAGAAAAAGGAACAGTGTTATATATTTATTGCCCAAGGTAAACCGAGAGACAGGACGTGGTGCACCCAATCCATTGTCGGTGTTGGTATCAGCACCCAGCAGTTCTCCTAAATGCCAGCTTCACCTTCCACCCCCAAGGCCAACTGTACTATAAAAATAATATCCTTTTTATATGACTTCTTTTTTGGTAGTTGAGGAAGAAGAAATTCAGAAATGAGCATTTTTTCGTACGCCATTCCTACCCCACCTCCATCATGCACATCACTGCCTTGCATGAATCCCTTCCCTAGCCCACTATGATAAGCACCTGTCTTACCTCTAGTGTGCTGAAAGCAATTAAGACATTCAATATCCCATAGTTCTCTTATATAACTGCAACTTACCTGTTCAACTGAGTGCCCATAATCATGGGATAGGGATTTTAATAACGTGCATTACGTAGTAGGTATGTTTTATGTATGATGTATTTTTGGTGTGGTTGTTTTGTAGTTAAGGAAGTGATAAGATTATCATCAGAGAACTTTTTTCACTCTTCATTTTCCTCATAAATGATAACTACCTTTTCAATTTTTTGCCTGTTTTCAGCATTACGTTATTACATTCATAGTTATACATGTAATATTTGTTTAGTCTGTTTCATGAACAAATTGTTTTCCATCTTTTTATGCTCTAGGCTTCAGATATGCAGTTATCATGCAAACCTTTTAGCCCACCTTGGGCTCTCAAACTGTGTTGAAGTCGAGACTCCATACAAAACAAAATCGTCCACAAATCAAAAGCATAATAGAAATGGTTCATCACCACCCCGCTCTTCCCCAACCATTTCATTACTTTGAAATGTGAAACTGCAGCTCATTTGACCTTCAGAGGGCTCCAGATCCAGAAAAACAAAAATTGTTTACATTTTTTTTTTTAAGGCAGAGCAAACATCTGACAGCTGCCTTCTTACCTAATGAGGCCTTGTGATACATGCCTACTGAACCACAACCTGAGTTCAAATCCCACACTGGGATTTCTGTCATGGAGCTGGCCTCTGGCCAACTCAGCCATCCATTCAGATTTGTTTGGTAGACGAGTACCCATCCTTAGACAGGAGAAGAGGGAAATTAGGGAAGGCAACAGCAAACTACCCCACTAACAGTCTGCCAAAAATCATCATGCAGATTGTGCCCCCCTCCCCATGTCATTTGTGACTTGGTAATTGTATACAAGGGACTTCCTTCTTACCTAATGAGAACTACTTCTTTTCAGAACACAATTTTGCAAATCTTCTGTTATCAACAGTGGACGGAAGTCCTCCCTGCTGTTCGGGAACCACTAGTACACTTGAAACTGAATAATTCTGCCTGGCAGCAGTGGACACTGTTCATTTATGCTAGCAGTGCTCTGTGCTAGCCAGCTGCTCAGTGTGAACAGTCTAGAGGAACAGGTGATGGACATTTAAGCAGTGAAAGGGGAGAGCAGTGGCTGTTGGAGGAAAACAAACACAAGTCAAACAGAAGTGTGGCATATGGCGGATGTTAAAAGAAGGTCAAAACGGGTCAGGAAGGGGCGAGAACAATAGTACCACAAATATATGCGAACAAGCCCCTGGTAGATGTCTGTCTGTGCATATCGTCAATCACCATACTTCCCATGTTATGATATGTGATACACCAGCAAACAGAACTGTTACATTCCATTGGAAATTATTGTAGCTAAGCTACAATGTTCTGCCCTGTTTCTGCAACTATTTGTATTGTTTAATTTTTTTAATACTGTGGTTATGTTAATGCCAAGTGTATGTGAAATGTGAATCCTGATATTTCAATATGCACCTAAGAGTCAGTACTTTAATAATATTATCCACCATTTATCACACTGAGAACACTTCAGCATATTATCCTGTTCACAAGGTGCTGTGTACTGTGCATCCTATCTTAGTTAACCAACATGCTAATAAATCTCGCTTAAATGTGAAAAGTCTTTTTAAGAGACAAACCTGTGACTGTCAGCACTATACGTAAATGAAAAAAAAATAGTTATATGGTATTTTTTTGTTTGTTTTTAAACCTGCTGTTAATGATCTGTGTTAGGCAACTTTTGGTTCTAGTCCTGGTCCTGGGCTTTTTCGTTACTGCCCAATGTGAAATTGTGTACAGATTTCCAGCCTTGAATTACATAAAGATCATATTGCTTAACTTTGCAGAAATTAAACCCTCCAGTTGTTTCAGAAATTGTGTTTTGAGTAGTTCTATAATTCAAGGTCCCCCCCCCCTTTTTTTTTTGCTCTATTTATGACACTTGTGACTTTCATACAGACAACATTTGCAGATTGGACATTTTTAGCTTAATGAAAAAATAATTATATTTTCTTAAAAATATAAGGTTGAATGTTAGTTCAAATCCATTGGAATGAACGCCCCCCACTGGCCAGAGAGCCAGTGAGCAGGGATAGAGTCAGAGGTTAAAAGATAAGATTTAAGGCTGGCCTTGACTATGGGCGTTATTTTTGGATCTCTACAACTGTTTGAGGTTGGTCAATAATAGCAAACATAAAACCCATTTCAAGGAAGTATAATAAAAGTCAAATGTAAATAGCTGAGATGACATTTAAACTAGTTTAGTATGTTAGGAAATCTAACAATAGCGGAATTGAAAGAAGTCTGAGTAACACAGGATACATACACTCCCTTGACATTTACAGTGCTTTGAAAGTGTTCATACCCTTTTACATTCAGATGTCTAAAAACTTCAATTCAGAATGCATTACAATACAAAACAACAACTTATAAGAGTAATTAAGAAGAAACCAAAAAGTCTTAATTGCAAAGGTCTTCCCACCCCTCTATTCAGTACTTGGTGGAAGTTCCTTTTGCAGCAATAACACCATAAGTTGTTTAGTATAAGGGTCTGGAAGAAGAAAAGGAGACCATCTTCGCAAACTCAACCAAAGGTCCAACAACGACAGTGGTGGTGGTCCAGGAAAGGAGGCGAAAACCAAGGGTTCTTATAAACTTTTATTGAGGAATGACCCTACTCGGCAAAGTATCGGCAGTAGCCTTCATCATTTAATAATGGCCGCATACAGCACAGCACCACTCGGATATTGGTTCCTGTTTTGAAGGAAGTGTTTCAAGGATTTGTGTCTCATTGAGTTCATATTGAAGACTGTTGGTTGCATCTGATGACCCCTGATGAAGGCTGCCGAAATTCTGTCAAGTAGGGTTTTTGGACCTGTAGTATAAGGGTCTACCAACTTTGTACAGTCGGTGCAGTTTTTGCCGATTCTTCTTGACAGAATACTTACAGCTCTTTCAGGTTGATTAGGGACATTCACTGCAGAGCTACTCCATTGTTACTTTAGTTTTGTGTTTAGAGTCATTGTCCTGCTGAAAGGTAAATCTTTTCCTCTGGGATGAGGTGCTGCTGTATTTGCATTGAGAGCAAAAAGTTTAGTTTTGGTCTCTGACAACAAAACCTACCACATACATTCAGTATTCCCTAAGTTTTTCTTTGAAAGCACTGTGCACACATACCATGACTTTTCTTCAGTGGTGGCTTCCTTCTTGCCACCGTCCTATACAGGCCATGTTTATGGAATAATCTAGAAATTGCTGAACTGTCATACATTTTCCAAATCTCAGGCAGAGACCTCTGTAATTCTTTAAAAGTAATCTTAGACCTTACAGTGACTCCTCAGCAATTTTGTTAACCCACAACTACTGATTTTGGAGAGATTGCTCAACTGAGATAGTGTTTTGGTGATAAAAACTGTTTCTGCTTTACAGTGATTGGCCTGAAAGTGCTTCAAGGGCTATTCTCATTAAAATTTTCCTGTAGTCATTCCTCCAATCTGTACCTTTGGATATCTTTATCCTAGAAATCGTTTTGCAGCTCTGCATTTGGCATGCTTAGACCTTTCCTTCAAATACCTCATACAACAGAGCTTGATTCTTCATTTAGGAGTATTCAAATTATATCAGCTACTGTGATTGGACACAGGTGGGCTTTATTTAACTTATGGGCCTGGTTAAAGCAATTTTTGGAACTAGAGCTAATTGGGGTTTGCTATGAATAAAGGATGTAAAGATTTGTGAAATGCAGGCTTTTTAGTTTCATTCTTAATTACATTTTGGATATTTCTGTAAATTTTTTTTTTATGTTGATAGTGTAAAATATACTGTATAGATCAGTAAAACAAACCCCTACTTTGATGCATTGTGAATTTGAATTTTTTTTAGACAAAATGTGAAAAATATACAGGTGTGAGGACTTATGTGACTCAGAGGTGTATTTTCAAAGCACTTAGACTTACAAATTTCCATTACATTACCCTGTGATGCTTTGAAAGTGAGTCTCACAGTAACCTTTTTCTTTTTTCCACATTCTGTACAATAAAGGCAAATTAAAGTACCTTTCTAACAAAATATGCTAATTTTGCCAGACAAAAATAACTTTGTGTCATCTGATACTATAGAGGACATTCTTAACAACAGTGACAAGGAAAGATGGATGGGGTGAGAGAAAAGTTAAGACAGCTTGAGATCTAGCCCTAGAAAAGCAAAGAGTCTGCTGGCTGCCATTGTAAGTGAAATGTGAATCCTGAAACACCTTGTAACCTGCATTGAGCTATCTATAGCTCATAACATGGGAGCTTCTGCTTTGTTATCCTGTGGAGGAGAGGGGGAGGCAGCAGACCATGGAACAGGGATCCAGGATGAGAGCAAGAAAATAGTATAAGGGGCCCTTTTACTAAGCAGCAGTAGGGCTAATGTACGGGTAGTGTGCGCCGAATCGGCACTACTGCCGAGGTAGAGTGGATGCCCAGCAGTAATTCCGAAGTTGGCGCATGCTGTTTCCCTGCAGTAGAAAATAATTTTCTACCTTGGGGGGGGGGGGGGGGGGCGGGCGTTCTCAGCAGTAATCAGCAGCGTGGCCACATTGGTGTGTGCTGGATGATTACTGTTGTATATTCCTTCCAAACTAGGCCTGTAATATGGCTTTGATGGCCCTCAGGATTCCTTGCTTTGTTGTCATCAGCATATTTTTAGTTTCTTCCTGCAGCTGCATGTAAGCTACAGTGTTTTCTCAGTAAATGGAAAGTACATGTTACATGTCAAGGTGACACTTAGTTGGAACTGAGGCTATGCGGCCCATATATGGCAGATACACGTGGATATAACCTTGGTAGTGGTGAGAGACTGAGGACTCTGCAGACTCCAAGATGTTCCTACGGAACTATGTGTTCAGACAGGAAGGACACCAGGTGTTTCATACTACTAATTTGTTAGCTGGTTTTCACGCAAGGAGCACGCGTTACTGATAAGGAATTAGCCTATTGCCACAAAGTGTGCATGTGAACACAAGTAGGAGAAGATGATACAATGGAGGAGATTTCCATTTTTGTATACATATAAAAAATAACAGAATACTACAGGAATATCCATATATGATAAGTTAGTTTAGGAGAAACGAAACAACAGCATACAGTGGGGGAAATAAGTATTTGATCCCTTGCTGATTTTGTAAGTTTGCCCACTGACAAAGACATGAGCAGCCCATAATTGAAGGGTAGGTTATTGGTAACAGTGAGAGATAGCACATCACAAATTAAATCCGGAAAATCACATTGTGGAAAGTATATGAATTTATTTGCATTCTGCAGAGGGAAATAAGTATTTGATCCCCCACCAACCAGTAAGAGATCTGGCCCCTACAGACCAGGTAGATGCTCCAAATCAACTCGTTACCTGCATGACAGACAGCTGTCGGCAATGGTCACCTGTATGAAAGACACCTGTCCACAGACTCAGTGAATCAGTCAGACTCTAACCTCTACAAAATGGCCAAGAGCAAGGAGCTGTCTAAGGATGTCAGGGACAAGATCATACACCTGCACAAGGCTGGAATGGGCTACAAAACCATCAGTAAGACGCTGGGCGAGAAGGAGACAACTGTTGGTGCCATAGTAAGAAAATGGAAGAAGTACAAAATGACTGTCAATCGACAAAGATCTGGGGCTCCACGCAAAATCTCACCTCGTGGGGTATCCTTTATCATGAGGAAGGTTAGAAATCAGCCTACAACTACAAGGGGGGAACTTGTCAATGATCTCAAGGCAGCTGGGACCACTGTCACCACGAAAACCATTGGTAACACATTACGACATAACGGATTGCAATCCTGCAGTGCCCGCAAGGTCCCCCTGCTCCGGAAGGCACATGTGACGGCCCGTCTGAGTTTGCCAGTGAACACCTGGATGATGCCGAGAGTGATTGGGAGAAGGTGCTGTGGTCAGATGAGACAAAAATTGAGCTCTTTGGCATGAACTCAACTCGCCGTGTTTGGAGGAAGAGAAATGCTGCCTATGACCCAAAGAACACCGTCCCCACTGTCAAGCATGGAGGTGGAAATGTTATGTTTTGGGGGTGTTTCTCTGCTAAGGGCACAGGACTACTTCACCGCATCAATGGGAGAATGGATGGGGCCATGTACCGTACAATTCTGAGTGACAACCTCCTTCCCTCCGCCAGGGCCTTAAAAATGGGTCGTGGCTGGGTCTTCCAGCACGACAATGACCCAAAACATACAGCCAAGGCAACAAAGGAGTGGCTCAGGAAGAAGCACATTAGGGTCATGGAGTGGCCTAGCCAGTCACCAGACCTTAATCCCATTGAAAACTTATGGAGGGAGCTGAAGCTGCGAGTTGCCAAGCGACAGCCCAGAACTCTTAATGATTTAGAGATGATCTGCAAAGAGGAGTGGACCA
Source organism: Microcaecilia unicolor (assembly GCF_901765095.1). NCBI lineage: Eukaryota > Metazoa > Chordata > Amphibia > Gymnophiona > Siphonopidae > Microcaecilia > Microcaecilia unicolor. Next base: position 279,791,049 of record NC_044034.1, on the reverse strand, counting down.
AAATTCCTCCTGACATGTGTGCAAACCTCATCATCAACTACAGAAGACGTCTGACTGCTGTGCTTGCCAACAAGGGTTTTGCCACCAAGTATTAGGTCTTGTTTGCCAGAGGGATTAAATACTTATTTCCCTCTGCAGAATGCAAATAAATTCATATACTTTCCACAATGTGATTTTCCGGATTTAATTTGTGATGTGCTATCTCTCACTGTTACCAATAACCTACCCTTCAATTATGGGCTGCTCATGTCTTTGTCAGTGGGCAAACTTACAAAATCAGCAAGGGATCAAATACTTATTTCCCCCACTGTATATGTGATGGCTAGGAAAGTTTTGCTGAGCAGTTTTGTTATTCAGTCTTTGCGCCTGGCTTTTCTGTGTGACAACCTGCTCCAGAGAGAACAATTATTTTGTATTGGCTTTGTGGGATACCAATAAAGATTTTTACTGGTTGCGCCTATATCTAAGTCTGATTGTCTCTCTTATTCCAGCCTCTAGGGCTGAAGTGTTTTCCCCTCCCCAGGGGCAAGGAACAGGGTTTCAGACCATGCTGGTAGCTTGTGAGCCCTTATTGCTAGGTCAATGGATGGCAGTAAGGGCTCAGGCAGTAAATAACTACACGCTACTTTTAATTTTACGTGTGAAAATGGATGTGTGAAATTGGTGCATGCTGAGCCATTTACTGCCCCATTTAAAAAAGCCTTTTTTTTCCCCAGACGCAGTAAAAAATGGCCAACGTGCACCAATTTCACACGTCCACTCTACCCCAGGCTACTTTTCACCAAAACTTAGTAAAAGGGCCCCATAGAGAGAGAAGCAGCTGGGACAGAAGAGACGAAGCAACTCCTGGGAGCAGGAACACTGCGATAGAAAGGAGGTGCCCAACAATGGTCAAAGAACCCCCCCAGCTGTAGGGTAACCTAGAAAGACTGAGTGACGGGGGGAGGTTACAGTTGTAGAAAGCTGGTGATTGAAGCAGAGAAGTTGGGATAACAAGGAAGAGGTGAAGGCGTAGAGGGAATAGTAGAGAAGGAAGAGCATGAGTTATTGAAAGGGATTGCATAGGAAGTACGGAGTGTGAGTGAGAAGGGATAATATGAATAAATTTTTGTGAGGAGGTTACAAGGAGGAGAGGGTTGCAGACTATGTTCCTGCAAAGGTTCGAGTTGATGAGAGCAAATATTTTCCATTACATTACCCTGTGAGCACTTCCTACAGATACGAACACAGAGGTACACACACACATATAAACATTCAAGGAGGTTGGAAAAACTTCCATGAGCCATGTTGTGCATGCTTTCCCTATTTGTTCGCTTGTAGTTTAACTATGGGCCCTGTTTAATAAGCTGTGCTGTAGGCCCACACACTTAGCGTACGCTAAAAATTAGCACATGCTAATGTTAGAGACACCCATTATATTCCTAGGGTATCTCTAGCATTAGTGCGATCTAATTTTTAGCACATGCTAAAAAGTGTGCGTGCCTACAGTGTGGTTTAGTAAACAGAGCCCTTTATGTTTAAAGCTACTCTGAATTTTACTCAGCTACCGGATGATTAGTGCAACTTAGAGGGAACATTGCTCCTCCTTCATGAGCATCACTCAAAAAAAAAAAGGAGGGGGACAATAAGAGAACTTTTGAAAACCGCAAGGAAGGGGCCCCTTCACTGTCTACCAGCTGCCTCCCCAAGTACCTCTGTTACTGATGGTATTATGCACACTGTATGAACCAGAGGTTTTCAACCCTGTCTATGGGGCACATCCAGCCAGTTGAGGTTTTCAGGATTTCCCCATTAAATTCCATGGGGATATCCTGAAAACCCCGACTGGGTGTGCCCCGAGGACTGGGTTGAAAACCTCTGCTCCAGGGAATTATGTAGCAAAAAATCAAAATAACGCATGCCAAAATAATACAACATATGAAAGCAGTATTCTAGAAATATATCCAGGTACTTTAACAGTTGGTCTTCTCGGTCAACCCTAGCTCCCCAGTCTAGCATCTTCCACTGCATGCAAATCTCTCTCATGAATATGCATTGTGGATATCCTGAAAACCTTACTGGCTGGGGTGCCTCCAGAACCAGGTTTGGGAATCACTGGGGGGGGGGGGGGTCAAGTTCTTTTATGTAAGGAAGAAGAGCGGAACTTGGTGATCATATCTGATGATTTTAAAGTGGCCAAACCAGTAGAAAAGATGATGGCAAAAGCTGCGTAACCCTAGTAGCACTCTAGAAATGTTAAGTAGTATTTGGGTGCATAAGGAGAGAAATGACCAGCAGGAAAAAGGTGTTGATAATGCCTATGTATAAGTCGCTGGTGAGGCCCCCTTGTAGAGTACTGTATGCAGTTCTGGAGACTGCATCAACAAAATGATATAAACAGGATGGAGTCAGTTCAGAAGACAATTACTAACAAGGTCAGTGGTCTTTGTCAGAAACCCCTGGATTATATATATGGTGCAATGAATTTATTGATCAAAGACTCGACACAATGCTGTGTTTTGGCCCAAAAGGCCAAGAGCTGCCTAATTTTAGGTGCTAAGAATGCTCATAAACCCCTGGATTCTATATATAGCACCCAGAATTTTACATCAAAATTTGGGCATGTGCCATTTGAGTAACAAGCCCTTACCTATCAAAAATTGGATGCTAACAATTATTGAAGTTAATTGGCACCCACCGAAATTTGCATGTGTATAGCGAATGCTACATACCTGTAGAAGGTATTCTCCGAGGACAGCAGGCTGATTGTTCTCACTGATGGGTGACATCCACGGCAGCCCCTCCAATCGGAACACTTTCTAGCAAAGTCCTTTGCTAGTCCTCGCGCGCCGATGCGCACCGCGCATGCGCGGCCGTCTTCCCGCCCGAACCGGCTCGTGCCGGCCAGTCTCATATGTAGCAAGACAAAGAGAAGGGAAGACACAACTCCAAAGGGGAGGCGGGCGGGTTTGTGAGAACAATCAGCCTGCTGTCCTCGGAGAATACCTTCTACAGGTATGTAGCATTCGCTTTCTCCGAGGACAAGCAGGCTGCTTGTTCTCACTGATGGGGTATCCCTAGCCCCCAGGCTCACTCAAAACAACAACCATGGTCAATTGGGCCTCGCAACGGCGAGCACATAACTGAGATTGACCTAAAAAATTTACCAACTAACTGAGAGTGCAGCCTGGAACAGAACAAACATGGGCCTAGGGGGGTGGAGTTGGATTCTAAACCCCGAACAGATTCTGAAGCACTGACTGCCCGAACCGACTGTCGCGTCGGGTATCCTGCTGCAGGCAGTAATGAGATGTGAATGTGTGGACAGAAGACCACGTCGCAGCTTTGCAAATTTCTTCAATAGTGGCTGACTTCAAGTGGGCTACCGACGCTGCCATGGCTCTAACATTATGAGCCATGACATGACCCTCAAGAGCGAGCCCAGCCTGGGCGTAAGTGAAGGAAATGCAATCTGCTAGCCAATTGGATATGGTGCGTTTTCCCACAGCCACTCCCCTCCTGTTGGGATCAAAAGAAACAAACAATTGGGCGGACTGTCTGTGGGGCTGTGTCCGCTCCAGATAGAAGGCCAATGCTCTTTTGCAGTCCAATGTGTGCAGCTGACGTTCAGCAGGGCAGGAATGAGGACGGGGAAAGAATGTTGGCAAGACAATTGACTGGTTCAGATGGAACTCCGACACAACCTTCGGCAAGAACTTAGGGTGAGTGCGGAGGACTACTCTGTTGTGATGAAATTTTGTGTAAGGGGCCTGGGCTACCAGGGCCTGAAGCTCACTGACTCTACGAGCTGAAGTAACTGCCACCAAGAAAATGACCTTCCAGGTCAAGTACTTCAGATGGCAGGAATTCAGTGGCTCAAAAGGAGGTTTCATCAGCTGGGTGAGAACGACATTGAGATCCCATGACACAGTAGGAGGCTTGACAGGGGGCTTTGACAAAAGCAAACCTCTCATGAAGCGAACAACTAAAGGCTGTCCTGAGATCGGCTTACCTTCCACACGGTAATGGTATGCACTGATTGCACTAAGGTGAACCCTTACAGAGTTGGTCTTGAGACCGGACTCAGACAAGTGCAGAAGGTATTCAAGCAGGGTCTGTGTAGGACAAGAGCGAGGATCTAGGGCCTTGCAGTCACACCAGACGGCAAACCTCCTCCATAGAAAGAAGTAACTCCTCTTAGTGGAATCTTTCCTGGAAGCAAGCAAGATGCGGGAGACACCCTCTGACAGACCCAAAGAGGCAAAGTCTACGCTCTCAACATCCAGGCCGTGAGAGCCAGGGACCGGAGGTTGGGATGCAGAAGCGCCCCTTCGTCCTGTGTGATGAGGGTCGGAAAACACTCCAATCTCCACGGTTCTTCGGAGGACAACTCCAGAAGAAGAGGGAACCAGATCTGACGCGGCCAAAAAGGCGCAATCAGAATCATGGTGCCTCGGTCTTGCTTGAGTTTCAACAAAGTCTTCCCCACCAGAGGTATGGGAGGATAAGCATACAGCAGACCCTCCCCCCAGTCCAGGAGGAAGGCATCCGATGCCAGTCTGCCGTGGGCCTGAAGCCTGGAACAGAACTGAGGGACTTTGTGGTTGGCTCGAGATGCGAAGAGATCTACCAAGGGGGTGCCCCACACCTGGAAGATCTGTCGCACTACCCGGGAATTGAGCGACCACTCGTGAGGTTGCATAATCCTGCTCAACCTGTCGGCCAGACTGTTGTTTACGTCTGCCAGATATGTGGCTTGGAGCACCATGCCGTGATGGCGAGCCCAGAGCCACATGCTGACGGCTTCCTGACACAGGGGGCGAGATCCGGTGCCCCCCTGCTTGTTGACGTAGTACATGGCAACCTGGTTGTCTGTCTGAATTTGGATAATTTGGTGGGACAGCCGATCCCTGAAAGCCTTCAGAGCGTTCCAGATCGCTCGTAACTCCAGAAGATTGATCTGCAGATCGCGTTCCTGGAGGGACCAGCTCCCTTGGGTGTGAAGCCCATCGACATGAGCTCCCCATCCCAGGAGAGACGCATCCGTGGTCAGCACTTTTTGTGGCTGAGGAATTTGGAAAGGACATCCCAGGGTCAAATTGGACCAAATTGTCCACCAATACAGGGATTCGAGAAAACTCGTGGACAGGTGGATCACGTCTTCTAGATCCCCAGCAGCCTGACACCACTGGGAAGCTAGGGTCCATTGAGCAGATCTCATGTGAAGGCGGGCCATGGGAGTCACATGAACTGTGGAGGCCATGTGGCCCAGCAATCTCAACATCTGCCGAGCTGTGATCTGCTGGGACGCTCGCACCCTCGAGACGAGGGACAACAAGTTGTTGGCTCTCGCCTCTGGGAGATAGGCGCGAGCCGTCCGAGAATCCAGCAGAGCTCCTATGAATTCGAGTATCTGCACTGGGAGAAGATGGGACTTTGGGTAATTTATCACAAACCCCAGTAGCTCCAGGAGGCGAATAGTCATCTGCATGGACTGCAGGGCTCCTGCCTCGGATGTGTTCTTCACCAGCCAATCGTCGAGATATGGGAACACGTGTACCCCCAGTCTGCGAAGTGCCGCTGCTACTACAGCCAAGCACTTGGTGAACACTCTGGGCGCAGAGGCGAGCCCAAAGGGTAGCACACAGTACAGGAAGTGACGTGTGCCCAGCTGAAATCGCAGATACTGTCTGTGAGCTGGCAGTATCAGGATGTGCGTGTAGGCGTCCTTCAAGTCCAGAGAGCATAGCCAATCGTTTTCCTGAATCATGGGGAGAAGGGTGCCCAGGGAAAGCATCCTGAACTTTTCTTTGACCAGATATTTGTTCAGGGCCCTTAGGTCTAGGATGGGACGCATCCCCCCTGTTTTCTTTTCCACAAGGAAGTACCTGGAATAGAATCCCAGCCCTTCTTGCCCGGATGGCACGGGCTCGACCGCATTGGCGCTGAGAAGGGCGGAGAGTTCCTCTGCAAGTACCTGCTTGTGCTGGAAGCTGTAAGACTGAGCTCCCGGTGGACAATTTGGAGGTTTTGAGGCCAAATTGAGGGTGTATCCTTGCCGGACTATTTGGAGAACCCACTGATCGGAGGTTATGAGAGGCCACCTTTGGTGAAAAGCTTTCAACCGCCCTCCGACTGGCAGGTCGCCCGGCACTGACACTTGGATGGCGGCTATGCTCTGCTGGAGCCAGTCAAAAGCTCGTCCCTTGCTTTTGCTGGGGAGCCGAGGGGCCTTGCTGAGGCGCACGCTGCTGACGAGAGCGAGCGCGCTGGGGCTTAGCCTGGGCCGCAGGCTGTCGAGAAGGAGGATTGTACCTACGCTTGCCAGAAGAGTAGGGAACAGTCTTCCTTCCCCCGAAAAATCTTCTACCTGTAGAGGTAGAGGCTGAAGGCTGCCGGCGGGAGAACTTGTCGAATGCGGTGTCCCACTGGTGGAGCTGCTCTACCACCTGCTCGACTTTTTCTCCAAAAATATTATCCGCACGGCAAGGCGAGTCCGCAATCCGCTGCTGGATTCTATTCTCCAGGTCGGAGGCACGCAGCCATGAGAGTCTGCGCATCACCACACCTTGAGCAGCGGCCCTGGACGCAACATCAAAGGTGTCATACACCCCTCTGGCCAGGAATTTTCTGCACGCCTTCAGCTGCCTGACCACCTCCTGAAATGGCTTGGTTTGCTCAGGGGGGAGCGTGTCCACCAAGCCCGCCAACTGCCGCACATTGTTCCGCATGTGTATGCTCATGTAGAGCTGGTAGGACTGAATCTTGGCCACGAGCATAGAAAAATGGTAGGCCTTCCTCCCAAAGGAGTCCAAGGTTCTAGAGTCCTTGCCCGGGGGCGCCGAAGCATGTTCTCTAGAACTCTTGGCCTTCTTTAGGGCCAAATCCACAACTCCAGAGTCGTGAGGCAACTGAGTGCACATCAGCTCTGGGTCCCCATGGATCCGGTACTGAGACTCGATCTTCTTGGGAATGTGGGGATTAGTTAATGGCTTGGTCAAGTTCGCCAGCAATGTCTTTTTGAGGACATGATGCATGGGTACTGTGGACGCTTCCTTAGGTGGAGAAGGATAGTCCAGGAGCTCAAACATTTCAGCCCTGGGCTCGTCCTCCACAACCACCGGGAAGGGGATGGCCGTAGACATCTCCCGGACAAAGGAAGCGAAAGACAGGCTCTCAGGAGGAGAAAGCTGCCTTTCAGGAGAGGGAGTGGGATCGGAAGGAAGACCCTCAGACTCCTCGTCAGAGAAATATCTGATGTCTCCTTCCTCTTCCCACGAGGCCTCACCATCGGTGTCAGACACAAGTTCACGGACCTGTGTCTGCAACCGTGCCCGGCTCGACTCCGTGGAACCACGGCCACGGTGGGAGCGTCGAGAGGTAGACTCCCTCGCCCGCACCGGCGAAGCTCCCTCCGCCGACGTAGTCGGGGAGCCTTCCTGGGAGGCTACCACAGTCGGTACCGCACGCGGCACCGATGTCGGAGACCTCACCTCGGGCAATGGGCCAGCCGGCGCCTCGCTCGACGGTACCGGTGGTGCAAGCACCCCCGGTACCGGAGGGGTAGGGCGCAACAGCTCTCCCAGGATCTCTGGGAGAACGGCCCGGAGACTCTCGTTCAGAGCGGCTGTGGAAAAAGGCATGGAAGCCGATGCAGGCGTCGATGTCAGAGTCTGTTCCGGGCGTGGAGGCTGTTCCGGGCTGTTCAAAAGGGAGCGCATCGACACCTCTTGAACAGCGGGCGAGCGGTCCTCTCGGTGCCGATGCTTACTGGGTGCCGACTCCCTCGGCGACCCAGAGCTCTTGGTGCCGACATGGGAAGGGGACCGGTGACGATGCTTCTTCGATTTTTTGGAATGAAGCACGTCACCGGAGCTTCCCGGCACCGACGAGGAGGACGTAGAATCCAGCCGTCTCTTCCTCGGGGCCGAGGCCGAAGAGGGTCGGTCTCGGGGGGGCTGTACCGCAGGAGCCCTCAGGGTAGGGGGAGACCCACCCGAAGGCTCACCGCCACCAGCAGGGGAATGGACAGCCCTCACCTGCACTCCAGACGAAGCACCACCGTCCGACGACATCAGCAGACGAGGAGGTCTCGATACCACCGACACCGACGCAGCCCTCCGATGTCGCCCCGATGCAGAGGGCCGATGCCTCAATGCAATCGGGGGCGAGGATGAAGGTCCGGGCGCCGACGACGTCGAGGCAGTCGATACTCCCGGTGCCGATGCCGACGAAGAGCACGAGAACAAAATGTTCCACTGGGCTAACCTCGCTACCTGAGTCCGCTTTTGTAAGAGGGAACACAGACTACAGGCCTGAGGGTGGTGCCCAGCCCCCAGACACTGAAGACACGACGCGTGCCTGTCAGTGAGCGAGATTACCCGGGCGCACTGGGTGCACTTCTTGAAGCCGCTGGAAGACTTCAATGTCATGGGTGGAAAAATCGCGCCGGCGAGATCAAAACTCGAAATGGCGAAAATGGCACCACAAAAATAGGGGGAAGAAAAACTTCGACCGAGGCCTAAATAGAGCCTACCCCGAAGACGAAAGAAAACTTACCAGGGCAAAAAACTCTAAGTACGGGAAGGGAGAAAACCAAAAGGCCTCCTCCCGACACCTTTTTTTTTTTTTTTTTTTTTTAAAGAACAAAGTCGAAGAACGACGCGCGAGGTCAACTTTGGGGCGCGAACGGCGAAACACGACCGTACCGAGAGCGGACAAAAGAAGACTGGCCAGCACGAGCCGGTTCGGGCGGGAAGACGGCCGCGCATGCGCGGTGCGCGAGGACTAGCAAAGGACTTTGCTAGAAAGTGTTCCGATTGGAGGGGCTGCCGTGGACGTCACCCATCAGTGAGAACAAGCAGCCTGCTTGTCCTCGGAGAACTGGCTGCACACTATTCTATAAGGTATAGTGCGTAACTCAAAAGAAGGCATGGGCATTGGGGGCATTCCGAGAACTTACATGCGTAGTTATAGAATTTTGACCTCGGTGCGCCTAACTTGGACACCAGCATTTATACCAGGTTTCAGCAAGCATACTTCTGGCGCCTAAAGTTAAGCACGGGAATCGGTGCTAAGTGCAATTCTATAAAGGACGCATACCATTAATAGAAACTTGCTTAGCACTGATTTTTTTTTCGGCACAAAATTTTGAGCACTGTTTACTGAATCTGGTCCAAAATGGCCTCTTCTAAAATATGGACTAGTGTGGAAGTGAGAGTCTCGTGGTATATGCTTTCACTGTGGGCATGCATTGGGGTGCAGCACTGGAGATTATACCAGTTTCTTAATTTATGTGTATAGATATGGAAAACACACATTAATATTTATATGGTACCTACATATTCCTGTGTTCTTTTGTGCCTATATTAGTATTTTATAAATTAAGTGCTAGCGTGGCCTTATAAAATAGTTATGTGAAAACACACATTCAATAGGCATGAATCTCAAAGAGTAATTTTATAAAGTAAACGTGCATTTTGATGTGCCTATTTTAAAGTCAAGTATGCACCTATCTTATAAAATACAAGTGTAGGTGAGAGAACACATTAAGGTGCTAGCGCTTACACCAGCTCCAGGGCCGGTGGAAATGTTCGCATGTTCCTTCTGCAGGTATGTGAATAAATTAAATAACTTTGGGGTTCTTTTACTAAGTTGAAGTAAGCGTTAGTGCGCACTTACTACGCCTTGAAAGAAGTAGCCTCATGGTTAGTACAGTGGCCTGAGAACTAGAGGAACCAGGTTCAATTCCCACTGCAGCTCTTTGTGACTCTGGGCAAGTCACTAAACCACTTCAACTGCAACTACAGAAAGGCAGTATATCAAATCTCATCTGCTTTTCCCCTTTCCCCCTACCATGGGACACGCTGAGGAATCCCATGGTAATTTTGCATTCAGCGAGCACACCAAGCAAAAGATATTCTTTTATTTTTTTCATGGAGGGGGTGTGTCTGGGAGTGGAGAGTGGGCGTTTATATGCTAATCAGTTACCATACGATTAATGTGTGAGCCCTTATCACCTATAAAATAGGTGGTGGTAAGGGCCTGACGTACTAATCTTTTTTAATGATGACAAAATTAGCACATGGATTTTGCTTGGCGCTACAGATGAAGAACTTTTGAGTAAACCCCAGCTGGATGCTTGGTGATTTTGATGACGGCTATTTCCACCCTGGTGGCTACGTTTACGGCGTTTTCTCTGTGCACATGCCCATTTTGTTAATTTTTTAATCTTTTTCAGTAATGTTTTTGACTCTTACCCAATAATATGATGTTTTGAAGGTTCTTATTTCCCTCTGTTTTTTTTTTGCTGCAAAAGCTTTTTCTCCATTAAGGAGTTGTTTTCCATTGCAGTTGGGTTCAGAGGGTATTTGAAACCAGTGATAGAAGCCATTTTAAATGGGGGTTGACCATCTCTGTAGGTACCCCAGGCTGTTGAGGTGAATTTCAATTGGTTTAAATGTTTTTGTTATCTTACACATATTATGAGTTTGAGTCTATTTTTGAGCAAATGTATGCTTTGGATTAGTTTCTGTTAATATTAGCACATGACAATGAATGCTGGAAGTTGGAAATTGCCCATTTTCCGTCTGTGGGGGAAAAATGGTCTTAGCATGCAGGAAAGACCCACGTAAGGGCACGCTAAGGCCACTTCTTCTCACACCTTTGTAAAGGACCCCTTTATAATCTACATGTGTAGCTACGGATTCCATTCAGGCTCCATCCAAAACGTGCCCCTCTGCATGCCCACAGTGAAAGCACATATCATGAAATGGTCCAAAGAAACAGAGAGGCAAATGATCCACAATATCAAGACTGGAGCAAAACAGAAGCGGATCACAGGTGAAGAAACAAGATGTCCAATTTTTTTTCACCACACATGTAAAAGTAAATCATAAGTAGAAAGCCCGACAAGATCTTGTTTCGCCCTAACCAGGGGCTGCATCAGGGGCTACATTAACAACCTGAAAGTGGTATCGCCTGCCGGTTAAATGACTTCACTTCCTGAGAAGCAGCAAAAAGTGCAGTGGTGGAAGTGAAGCCGTTTAATCTGCAGGTGATACTCTTTAGGACCACCTTCAGGGGCCCTTTTACTAAGCCGTGCAAGCGTCTATGCGTACCCAACGTGTGCCAAAATGGAGTTACCACCTGACTACTGCATAGCTCTTGTGGTAATTTCATTTTTGGCCTGCATCCGATATGCACATCTGAAAAATATTTTTATTTTCGGGAGCACGTAACGGACACGCGCCAAGTGGCATTTGACGCGCATAGGTCATTACTGCCCAGTTACTGTGTGAGTCTTTACCGCTAGGTCAATGGCTGGTGGTAAGGTCTCAGACCCAAAATGGAGGCGCTGCAATTTTCATTTTGCTGCACGTCAATTTTCGGCAAAAATTTTAAAAAGGCCTTTTTTTACAGTCGCGCTAAAAAATGGATCGGTGCACGCCCAAAATCTGCGCCTACAGTACCGCAAGTAATTTTTCAGCTCACCTTTGTAAAAGGACCCCTCAGGTCAGGTTAGGGCAAAACAAGATCTTGTCGGTCTATTTATGATTTACTTATTGGACATTTTGTTTCTTCACCGCTTCTTTTTTGCTTCATATCATTAAGTGTACATGTGTACTTTTCATGCTATCCAGTATTTTATAAGAGTTCATTTACACATATAGGTAGCCACGCTCGATGGCTAAAGTAAGAGGATTTATGCATGTTGTTGGTGTCCAAAACCAGGCCAACTCCTTATAAAGTTGCCACCCATAGTGCTTACCCCAGTAAAAAGACGAAAAGAGCCATAGATAAGAAAAAGCAAAAATTAACAAAATGATAGTCTAAAATAACAAATTAAGAACTGTACATCCCCTGGTTTTGCTTGTCTGGTGAGATTCCATAGCCACTGCTTTTATTTCATATGTTTTATTGTTTGCAGTGGTAGGGTATGCCTCAGTTTTTGTTGTATATTCAGAGTACAGGGAACTCAAAGACAAAGCATAATCTGAGTAAAATACATAGACAACACAAACAGAGAGAACAGATTGAACTCTAATGGATGTAGAGAAAAGTACATAGAAACAAAGACTCTGAATAGGAAAAAAAAACCAACCCAGATACAGAGAAGCGAAAGAGACAGGTTACAGAAATATGTATCCTTCCTGATGAAAAAAAAACAGGTCCTGGGATTATGGCAAACAGAAAACATGCAGATAATTGATGATCTCTAAGAAGAGTATACCAGGCAAGAAAATTTAACATGAAACTAAAAGTTTTTGCATCATCAGACTTATCTAATACGAGATCCTTTCAGGACTGAGAATTACTGCAAACGAAGCAAAGAGAAAGAGAGACTAATATTATTGAAGGAGTTCATTTCAAGATGAGGTAATTTCTGGCTTTTACATCAAATGTGCTGCCTGCTGGGTTTTTGTTGTTGTTTTAATTAAGAGATGGCTTTATTGTTGCTGGGTTACCTATGTTGCTTATATTGAAGTGAATCTTTTAAGAGGCTTTTGGCTTTCTTGTTGATTTTTTTTTCTCTTAGCACTAATATTAGAAATTCTAAGTGGGGACAGGGGTAGGGAAAGCTAGTAATAATTTTGGAAGTCACAGTACTTTCAAGGTGCCTGTGATAGGGTTTGGGCTTCCTGTACCATAGGATGCTTTTCCAAGTACTGCTGAGTAGAGATGGTGTCTACCTATTGAAGAAGGGGCAGAGTGCCCTCCAAGACAAAATGGCTACAAACAAGGGCTTTGACCTAAGATTGATGGTGTAGACAAGGCACTCAAGTAAGTAAAGCTTTGGAAACTATTATAGAAATGGGAAAATGGCAACCTCTGAGAAGCTGTGTATACTAATGTCCATAGATTGAGACAAAGTCCCAGATCAAGATATAGTAACAGACGGACTTGGATTTAATGGCAGTCATGGAAATGTGCAGAGCTATGACTGGGGTACTTTTATAGTGGGCTATAATCAGTTCAGGAAGGACAGGGTACGAAGAAAGAGAGGAGAAGTGGCACTTTATATATGAAAAAATGCTAAAGCAACAGAACTGCAGAATTTATGAGGTAAAGAAGAGGATTAATCTGGATGTGGATTAAGCTGGAAAGAGTGACTGCTTTGAAGAAGAAAAGAAAGAGAATTAATTGAAGGCATTCACAAAATTGCTATGAAAGGGAACATGCTTTCGCTAAGGGGCAATGGTGGAAGAAAACCCCCGGAAATGGCTTGCACGACGATAAACCGGCAGTAATCGGGTATTGCCACGTGTTGCCCAGTTACTGCTGGGTTAGCGCAGGAGCACTTATCGCCACCTCAATGGGTGGCAGTAAGGGCTCCCCACCGCATGTCCACGCAGTAAGAGTTATCTCACTGTGTGGTCATTTTTGGGGAGCTTTTACTGGCTGCAGAAAAAATGTCTCTGGTGCGCAGGCCCCAGGAAAAAGGACCCCTAAGTGAGTTATCATTGCTGGAAATTAATAGGAACATCATGACTGTCGTTGCTGGAGAACGTGGTGAAGGCGGTTAGCTTAGCAGAGTTTAAAAAAGGGTTAGACGGTTTCCTAAAGGACAAGTCCATAAACCACTACTAAATGGACTTGGGAAAAATCCACAATTCCAGGAATAACATGTATAGAATGTCTGTACATTTGGGAAGTTCGCCAGTTGCCCTTGGCTTGGATTGGCCACTGTCGTGGACAGGATGCTGGGCTCGATGGACCCTTGGTCTTTTCCCAGTGTGGCATTATTTATGTGCTTATGTACTTATCATCTAGCATAGGGGTTCTCAGGACACAACAAGCCAGTCAGGTTTTCAGGATACCCAAAATGAATATGCATGAGATAGGTTTGCAAACAATGGAGGCAGTGTATGCAAGTTTATCTCATGCATATTCATTTGTGGGTATCTTGGAAACCAGATCTAGGAGCAGGGACATCCTGGATTTTATACAGAAAGAACTGTTCCAAGAACCCACATGGAGTGTTACTAGACCTGGTGCTTAAAAATGGGGAGCGTATGTGGGGAAGGGGGTGGTTCTGATGTAATAGGTAACCATCAAGGACTCCCTGATGACCAGATGGTGTGGTTCAGTATTAAAGCACAGGTAGCAGAGATGGTAAGTTACCCAGATCCAGGCTGGAGATTTGGGGACAGTTCTGGATTTCTGACCACCCCATCCCAGTGCATTATGGGACTTTCAGCACTGTTTCAATGGGCAGGATCAGGCACTACAAATCCCACACTGCTTTGGGATGTAAGTTCAAAACCAGGACAAGTCAAAAATCTCCAGTAACTTGGCAACTCTGAGATAGTGATGACTCATTCAAAAGCAAGGGTCATAGACTTCAGGAAAACTTTGTCATGATGGGGGAGATTGTTAAGGAGTCATTAGCTGCACTGGAAACTCTAAGACAGTGGTCCCCAAATCTGGAGGCACCCCAAAGTGCAAGTCAATGTGCGACCAAAAATGTTTATACCTAATGAGAAAACTCCATACTATTTGGAAATACTTCGAAATCAAGCAATATGAACGACTGGTACACGAAATGATACAATCTAATATACCTAGGCCGTGCCAACACATTACTCATGAGACTTCAAACCATTCAAAGTACAGCAATCCAACAAATCTACAGCCCATCAAAATTCAACAGTGTCTCCCCCTCCTACATCAAACTACACTGGCTCTCCATTGAGGCGAGAGTATTTTTCAAGCTGGCTTGTTTCCTCTTTAAAACACTGGAAGGACTGATTCCCAACTATCTACTAACTCATTTCCGCTTTGCAGCCTTATCCAGATCAAGGAGACAAGAGGCTGCCAATTTTTTCACTTTTTCCCATCCAAGGGCAAGAAGAGACTAGCCTTTGCCATTCAAGCTGTCAGACTTTGGAAGGACATTGCCAGAATGTATTCCACTATACAATCCTATCTAATGTTCTGAAAAAAAGATAAAAACCTTATTTCAAGAAATATGTACTGTAATTAGATTTCTGCCTATCCCCAAACAACAGTTTGAATGGGCTGTGTCAGCATTGCCACGTGGCTTTGTAAACAGAGAAGTAAGTTTCTTTGGAAAACAATTCCAAGAACTGGTAGACAGATACATAAAAGATCATTTAAAAATACTCGAGTGGGGAACACCTTTAGGTGAGGGGAAATGCAATACCAGAGGATCTCGTAGTTTTGACAAGTTTGGTAGTCAGTGCGGTTGATAAGAGAACACATGTAATACAGTGCTGGACCATGAAGTATTGTAGATAACAATGTGTAGAGCGTGAACATGATCTTAGCATAGACAGGCAGCCAATGAGATTTAATTACATTACATTTGGGCTTATATCCCACTAACACCTTTTCAGTTCTAAGTGGTTTACAAACTTTTATAGGGAAAAGAGATCAGAACATTCCACTGTGAATTACAACTATTGTAGTTCACAGATTTCTGCCTATCCCCAAAACAAGTTACCCCTCTGTTTACAAAGCCATGCGGCAATGCCGACACAGCCCATTCAAAGTGAATGGACTGTGTCAGCATTACCACACCGGCATCCACTAGCACAGCTTTGTAAACAAGAGGGGTTAGGTACTTATCAGTTTACTTGAATTTTAGGAAATATTTGAAAACTTGGCTTTTTCAAATATACTTGAGTTAAGTTTATTAATCCTATTGTTTTATTTAGTGTTGATGTGTATAATTATCTGGGCCATTCCCAGTTCTCTTTGACTTTGTACTCCGCATGGAGCTGTCCAGGTTTCACGGAATGTAAGCACTTATGTCATTTCAGCACTTAACTACCTAAGCAAAAATGGATAAAGATAGGACTGAGTTTTATGCGCTCCGATTCGTCTGGTTGACTTATGCGATTAAGGGTCGATATTCAGCACTTAACCACCTAAGTGCCAACTCCACCCTCAAACTGCCCACAAAATAGCTAGCTACTGCTTTAACAGTTAGAGCTGATATTAAATCACTCAACTGATTTAACCAGCCAGAAACTTCTTCTGCCTAGTTAAATCACTTTGAATATCGACCTAAATATTTCTAAATAATTAAAAGCTGAGCATCATAAGAAAGAAGATGGTAGACAAGAAAGGGGTCAAAGTTTGCAGAACATCCTCCAACATAAAATAAAGTCTAATTAAAAAGGGTAAACCAGGCATTCAAGCCCTTACTACCAGTGGTAGCTAGGTGGAGCTACCTCAAATTTTTTCTAGGCCCCTGGTTTTGCTGGCGGGGGTCCACAACCCCCACCAGCCGAAGCCTTCATCCAGCGCCGGTCTCCGGCGCTGTTGCATTGCCTTCTCTGCGCTCTCTTCCCCTCACATCCGGCACGCTCCTTTTAGTGAAACTCTCAATTTCACTAAAAGGAGCGTGCAGGACGTGAGGGGAAGAGAGAGCAGGGCAGGCACAGCGGCACCGGAGCCCAGCGCTGGATGAAGGCTTCAGCTGGCGGGGGTTGGGGACCCCTGCCATCCAAGGTATTTGCAGCGGTGAGGCAGGGCCGCTGAGAGGAGAGGGCAGGGTGGACAAAATTCCCTGGGCCAGGGCCTCCAAGGGGGGCCGGCTCCGCAGTCCAAGGTCTCACCCGCTCACCCTCAGCTCCGTCGACAGCCCCCCTCTGTCCGCCACCGGGCCGGGCCCTCTGCATTCAAATTACAGCGCCTCACCTCCGTGTGAAAGCGCAGCGGCAGATCGCCTTCCTTCCTCGTGTCCTGCCCTCGTCTGATGTAACTTCTTGTCTCTGCAAGGGCGGGACACGGGGAGGGAAGGCCCGAAGGGAGGCAATCTGCCACTGCACTTTCACAAGGAGGTGAGGCGCTGTGATTTGAATGCAGGGGGCCCAGCATGGTGGTGGAGGGGGGCTGTCGACGGGGCTGGGGGTAGGTGGCGCGGTGGCAACCTCGGGGAGGCAGCAGCGGTCTTGCCCCGGGCCTGGCCCAGCCTCTCTGCGGCCCTGCGGTGAGGCAGCAGGGAGGGGCGGGGAGGCAGCGGCAGGGCAGCACACCAAATTGTGCCCCCCACCTCGAGCTCTGGCCCCCCTCCCACCGTGAGGTCTGACTATGCCCCTGCTTACTACCAGCAAGCCAAGGAGTGTTTAACTTGGCCCCATGTGCCTCAGTTTCCTTTTAAGACACAAAGCCATGCTATGTATGACTCAAGCACCGGAGAAGTGTTGTAACATTTTGTAAACAAGGCCACAATGATCTTCAGCACTGTCAATAAATGTCTCAACTTTCCCTCAATTCTTATATCTTATCACAGCCTTCGCATTTTATACGACAGCAGGAAATGAATTGCTACATCCTGCAGTTCCACAGACACATCGCTTAATTGCACATTACACTAAGGGGGTGACAAGTCCATCGCATGCTAGTTCATCTTTTCTGCTCTCCGATCCCATCGCACGCCACCACTCCAGGTTTTCTAGGTAACTTCCACCAACTCAAAAAGTATAACCACTGATAAATGTGAAATGTTCTTTCCCCTTTTTATTATGGAACAATCTTATGGCAGGGAGCAGTCTTATAGTCTCTCCCCCCTCCCCTTTCAGCTCTCTCCAGATTCAAAGGAGTCTTTCAGAGAAAGTTTACTCAATATAATTTCCTTCTTCCCCAACCCCAAACAGTCTTTTAAAGAAAGTTCATTCTTTCTCAGACTCAAGTATTCTGTGCTGTCTCCTCAGTGAACCGCTGGGAAAAAGGAGATTCCTCCCCCCTTCCCTTTATCATACCAGCCTTTGATTCTCTGGTATCCACCCCAGGGTCAAACATGAGTCTAGGGTCCTGCTTCTATAATAACCCCATCCAGTACATGTATTCCCATTAAACCTCTCCATGTAGTGAATCAAATTAGCCATCATGGTAGCTAGCATTCCCCTAGAATTCCCCCCCTCTTTACCTTGGCAAGGGCAGAGGTATCCATGGGTTCCACTCAGTCTCATCCTCCACCCTCTCAGTCTCTGAAATCCCTTCCGGCGCTAGCCACTCCACTGAAACTTCCTCTCCTCTATTCTCTTGCAGCTGATAATCATTACCTCAGCTGGCCTAGAAAGATCAGCCCTTCCACCCTTGGGAACCTGGGCTTTGTAGTCCATCTCCTCCTGATTAAGAGAGTCTTGTGACCCACCCTCGGGATCTTGGAAATCATAGTGCAGGCTACCCTCTCTGGTGATCTGCCCCAGGGAAGCTGGGAGTTGTAGTCCCTCAAATGTTCCTGGAGACGCCTGCCTCTCCCACTCCTCCTCCCAGAGTCTCTTCCTCTAGGTCTATCCCGGGGAAGCTGTGAGTTGTAGTCCCCTATTTGTTCCGATGAATCTTTGTTCCTGCAGAGCCTAACCCCCATGTCCTGCCTTCTAGACATGCCATATCCATCACAGGGGTTAATTTTAGAAGCCTTTGTCATAATTTTAGCTAGGGATAGCATTCATTTGAAATAACATGGGAAATGTAAACAGTATTTCCCATCTTGCTTCATATTGAAGGGCATAATCGAATGGGGCACCCAAGTTTTCCTGGGGCCGTCCTCGCAGGATGGCTCTGTGAAGGGGCGGGGAAACCCTTAATATCGAAACAAGATGGGCGGCCATCTTTCATTTCGATAATACGGTCGGGGACGCCCAAATCTCAACATTTAGGTCGACCTTAGAGATGGTCGTCCTTAGGTTGTCCTTAGAGATGGTCGTCCCCAGTTTTCAGCGATAATGGAAACAGAGGTCGCCCATCTCAGACATGACCAAATTCAAGCCATTTGGTCGTGGGAGGAGCCAGCATTCCTAGTGCACTGGTCCCCCTCACATGCCAGGGCACCAACCGGGCACCCCAGGGGGCACTGCAGTGGACTTCACAAATTGCTCCCAGGTGCATAGCTCCCTTACCTTGTGTGCTGAGCCCCCCAACCCCCCCCAAAAACCCACTCCCCACAACTGTACACCACTACCATAGCCCTAAGGGGTGAAGGGGGGCACCTACATGTGGGTACAGTGGGTTTGTGGTGGATTTTGAAGGGCTCACATTTACCACCACAAGTGTAACAGGTAGGAGGGGGGATGGGCCTGGGTCCGCCTGCCTGAAGTGCACTGCACCCACTAAAACTGCTCAAGGGACCTGCATACGCCCCAGCCCACCTTCGCTATGCCCCCGGCATGCCCCCCCCCCCGAACTTTGGTCGTACTCGCGACGGAAAGCAGTTGAGGACGCCCAAAATCGGCTTTCAATTATGCCGATTTGGGCGACCCTGAGAGAAGGACGCCCATCCAGTGGTGTACCAAGGGGGGGGGGGGTGGTCCGCCCCGGGTGCACGCTGCTGGGGGGGTGCCGCGCGCCGGTCAGCTTCCTTCATTTCCATGCTCCCTCTGCCCCGGAACAGGAAGTAACCTGTTCTGGGGCAGAGGGAGCATGGAAACGAAGAAAGCTGGGGCGCGCGGCAACCCCCCCAGCGGTGTGCACCCGGGGGGGTTCTTTCGCCGGGGGGGTGTCCTTTCGCCCGGGGGGGGGGGGTCGCTGCACCCGGGGGGCGGGGCGCATCGGCGGTCCGCCCCGGGTGTTAGCCCCCCTAGGAACGCCACTGCACCCATCTCCCGATTTGTGTCGGAAGATGGGCGCCCTTCTCTTTAGAAAATAAGCCTGATAGTCTTTAACTTGAAATGGCAGATGAAAAACAAAATATTTTTCACAGAGGCATATTATGATGCCAACAAACCACCTTAGCCCCTCTGAACACCCCAATCATTACCTGACTCCTTCCAATCTCCCTGTCACGTCTGTGGTCGTGACCCCTCACAGCCTCTACCTGTTGTCTGGGGGTCCGCTTCTGAGCTGGCTTCTGCCTATCCTTTCTGGAGTAGTTCTGTCTTTGGGAAGATCTGTTTCGGTTTCCTATCTTTGGCAGCCATCAGCTGGGTTGGCTCAAGGGCGGCAGCCATCTTGGATGGCTCAAGAGTGGTAGCCATCTTGGATAGCTCAAGAGGTACAGCCACTTTGCATAGATCATATCATAGGAAGCCATCTTGGAGTAACGAGGACAGGAAGGAAGCCCATATTTGGTCCTTAGAGATCTCCTGTGGGAATAGCCTCCATAGTTACTTAGATTTGCTGCAGCTGCGTCTCAGGTGTGGATGGGCTTTATTAATCACCTAGAGACTGCAGTCCTTTGCCTTTGCATTGTGTCTTAGGCCCTGGTCGTGGGTGCCTTGTGCAGTTCTGCCTGAGAGACTTTGTCTGGATCTGTTTCTGTGTTTGCTGGTTTCCTGCCTTTTGAACCTTGCCTAATCCTGGACTTTGTTTTGCTTGCCGCCTGCCTTTTGAACCCTTGCCTGGACCTGGACTTTGTTTTGCTTGCCGCCTGCCTTTTGAACCCTTGCCTGGACCTGGACTTTGTTTTGCTTGCCGCCTGCCTTTTGAACCTTTGCCTGGACCTGTCTTCTGCTTGCTGGCTGACTGCCAGAGACCTAGCCTGGATTTACCGGTACCTCTGTTCTGCCTTGCTTCTGGTGTGGGGTGGTTTTGCCTGCCACTGCTGCTCCTCGGCAGTGGCCCAAGGGCTCACAAACCCAGTTCCTGTTTAGTGAATGTGACACTCCCCAAGGTATCAGCATTAACCCCTCCACTCATCCTGAATCATCCTTCAACTGCTAGCTGTGTTCTAAACTGATGTTATGGTAAACTCTAAAATACAACCTAAAATATTAAACTTGACTCCTAAACAAATTTTATATGAAATCCTATCAGAGATTCTACAGGCTACACTGTTCTCTAAACTGACTGCGCTAAATAAGCAGAGTAACTTTAAAAAGGACAATAAAACTACCTACATAACCCAAGTCTACCTTTTTTCCAAGTTTGAATACAATTTCCCAGCAGGAAAGATACCAGTGAGCAAAATTGCAACATAGGGGCCCTTTTACTAAGCAACGTAAGCTTCTATGCGTGCCCAGTGTGCGCCAAAATACAGTTACTGCCCAGCTACCACATGGCTCTTGCAGTAATTTCATTTTTGGCACCCATCCGATATGCACAGTCAAAAAAATAATTATTTTCAGACATGCGTGTCAGACGCGCACCAACTGGCGTTTGGCATGCGTAGGTCATTACCGCCCGGTTGCCGTGTGAGACTTTACTGCTAGGTCAATAGCTGGTGCTAAGGTCTCAGACCCAAAATGGACGTGCAGCAAAAGGCATTTTTTGTAGATGCGCTGAAAAATAATTCTACCCACGCCCAAAACTTGCATCTACACTACTGCAGGCCATTTTTCAGCGCACCTTAATAAAAGGACCCCATAGTGGTTAGTTTCATTTCATTTGAAAATGAAAGTCTATCAGGATTGCACAATAGATATTGTAAACTGAACCCTTACTTCCAGAAAAAAAATTGAAAAGAGGATAATTTTCTAAAGCTTGACAAAGATACATTAAATTAATCCAGTAAAAAGGTTAGCAGCTACAACTTGGGTTTTGACCATTATTTCCACATCTCCAAGTGTACTAACACAGCAACACAATTCTCTTCTGATCTTAGAACTGAACTGCTATACGGGGTCAGATCAAAGATCCATCTAGCCTGGTTTCCTGCTTCTAACAGTGACAAATCCAGGTCAGGAGAACCAGGCAAAATCCCAAGAAGTAGGAAGATTCCATGATACCGACCCCCTGAATAAACAGTGGCTCTTCTTAGATCTACTTTAGTAAATGTTTATGGACTTTTCCTCCAAGAACTTATCCAAACCTTTTTTAATCCCAATTATGCTAATGGGGTAATTCTCAAAAGGTCGCCTAAAGAGAGGTGCTGGGATGATGCATTCTAAGCTTGAATTCTGTAATGGCAGCATGTAATTGCTGTTAATGAATGCTAGCATGAGTCCTCATTATGTACCTAACTTTAGGCTCAAGCACTTATGCTATCTCGATGGCTGGTGTAAATTCTCAGGCCAGCTGGTGATAGTTAGGCACATACCCCCAAAACCTATATATTGCGCCTTAATTTCCGTGTGGAACTCAAAGCATATTCTACAACAATGCATGCAATTTAATTGGTTAACTAGCTAATTAGTGCTGTTAATTGGATGTTAAGCTATTATCAGCACTAATTGGCATTAATTAAGACTTATGGGCACAACTTGCTAAGTGTATTCTGTAACGTGGTGTGTGTAAATTCCAAGATGCATAGTTGAAAAGGGGGCATGGTTATGGGCATGGAATGGGTGGGTGATGGGCGTTTCTAAAATCTATGCACATTATTATAGAATATATCCGTCCTGTGCCTAGGCATCGGTATTTACACCAAGTAAAACAGGGCCTAAATGGACGTAACCAAATTTGGTCACGTGGAGAGATGCTCAGTGTGTACTATATCCCGCACATAAATTTAAGCCTATTCTATAAAATTTAGGTGTATTTTAGAGAATACACCTAGGCATTTTTTTTTTGCCACGTGGATTTTTCAGGCACCGTATTTAGAATCTAGCCCATAGTATTCTATAAGCATGTCTACCGCCCGGATAGCGCATGAGACCTTACTGCTATAAGTCAACGGGTGGCGGTAAGGTCTCACGCTGAAAACGGACACACGCTGGTTTTTATTTTGCTGCACATCCATTTTCCGGCCCCTTAAAAAAAGGCCCTTTTTCTAGGACACAGCAAAAACTGGCCTGGCGCGTACCCAAAAGATGAACTTGCACTGCCGCAGACCACTTTTTGAAGTGGCTTAGTAAAAGGGCCCATTAGAGTATATCAGGCAACACATGAGCCATTTTGTTTGTATTTCATACCGATGTGAGCGTATGTGTGTAGTTGCACATTAGTTTTACTGAAATCTTGGTGTCATTTATTGAATGTCCTCCAAAGTGTTAAACTGTGCATACAAATTTAGGGTCCTTTTTACCATGCTGTGGCAAAAGGGGGCCTGTGCTGGTGTCGGCGCATGTTTTTTATGCGTGCCGAGGCCCCCTTTTACCGCAGCGGTCATTTCAGTAATACGGTCGGGGATGCCCAAATCTCAACATTTAGGTCGACCTTAGAGATGGTCATCCTTAGGTTGTCCTTAGAGATGGTCGTCCCCAGTTTTCAGCGATAATGGAAACAGAGGTCGCCCATCCAAGCCATTTGGTCGTGGGAGGAGCCAGCATTCCTAGTGCACTGGTCCCCCTCACATGCCAGGACACCAACCGGGCACCCCAGGGGGCACTGCAGTGGACTTCACAAATTGTTCCCAGGTGCATAGCTCCCTTACCTTGTGTGCTGAGCCCCCCAAACCCCCCCAAAAACCCACTCCCCACAACTGTACACCACTGCCATAGCCCTAAGGGTTGAAGGGGGGCTCCTACATGTGGGTACAGTGGGTTTGTGGTGGATTTTGAAGTGCTCACATTGACCACCACAAGTGTAACAGGTAGGAGGGGGGGATGGGCCTGGGTCCGCCTGCCTGAAGTGCACTGCACCCACTAAAACTGCTCCAGGGACCTGTATACACCCCAGTCCCGCCTTCGCTATGCTCCCCCCCCCCCAGTGCAGTGTGACCCCCCCTGGCGAAAGGACACCCCCCCACCCCGGCGAAAGAACCCCCCTGGGTGCACGCTGCTGGGGGGGTGCCGCGCGCCGGTCGTTTCCTGCAGAAAATGGCCATGCGTCAAGTAAAGCACTTGCCACATAGCCATTTCGGGGGGAGCCATTACCGTCACCCATTGAGGTGGCGGTAAGGGCTCCCAAGCTAACCCAACAGTATTCTGGTAGTGCGCAGCACTGCTTGATTGCCGCCAGGTACACTCTGGCGCTACAAAAATATATTTATGACAGCGCGCTAGGGGTGGGAAGTACAGCCGAGCTGCTGCGGTAGCCTGGCGATACTTCCTGTTCAGCCCTTACAGAATTTGGGGTAACTGCTTTTACCACATCCTTCGACAACGAGTTCCATAGCTTAACAATGCATAGAGTGAAGAGATATTTTCTCCTGTTTGTTTTTGAAATATTACTATACTAATAAAAATGGCCCGTTTCTGGTGGCAATGAAACGGGTGCTAGCGGGCAGGGGACTCCCTTCCCCTCCCCTTACGCGTGTCTCCCTGGTGGTCTAGAGGTACCTGTTCGGTGGGGGCAGGAAAGAAAGAGCCCCCTCTTTCCTGCCCGTAGCGGTGGTGATAGCATCCTTGCTACATCGTGTGGGAGTCCGGCTCTCGGCGTTTCAAAATGGCCGCCGAGAGTTGAAGTCTCGCGATGCAGCTTGAACTCTCGGCGGCCATTTTGAAACGCTGAGAGCCGGACTCCCACACGATGTAGCAAGATGCTACTACCACCGCTACGGGCAGGAAAGAGGGGGCTCTTTCTTTCCTGCCCCCACCGAACAGGTACCTCTAGACCACCAGGGAGACAGGCGGAAGGGAAGGGGAGGGGGAGGGACGTTGCTGAGGGTGAGTGTGGTACTGTGGGTGGGGCGGGGTGGTAACTTCTAAGGGGCGGGGCTATGTGGGGAAAGGAGCCGGGTTAATGTGGACGTCCTGGGCGGCTGGGATTTTTTGGAAGGGGAGGAGTAGGGAAACACTGCTCCCCGTGCGTTAATTAGCCTTGTTTTCGTGTTGCGCCTTCGACGTCATCACGTGTGACACGAGGGCGGGGCATGAAGATGTTGTGTGGCTTCACCACCATGAAACCACGAACCGGTGTGTGAGTGATGTCAGTGTCCTCAGAACGTTGAGGCTGCGTTTTATTATCTCTCTATATAAAACGCACCTCCAACGTTCTAATGAAGCCTCACTTTCCCAACGTTCTAAAAGTGAAGTGGCAGAGACCACTTTTTCTCCTTGAGTGTCTGCCCCGCCCATGCCCAATCCATGAGACACGCAGGGGGAGGAGTAGGGAAACATGCAGAGCGTGTTTCCCTACTCCTCCCCCTGCCCACGAAACACCTCTAACCCCCCCTCCCCAGCCCCTCAGCAATGGCGCATCACAAAGCGCCAAACCCCCCCCTCGGCTCATCACACAACCCCCTCCCCCCAGTGCATCACCAAGCCCCTATCCACCCCCCCCCCCCCCGGCCACATCACCCACCTCGCCACCCGCAGCCGAAAATACTAACTCTGTCCGGCCGCTTCTGCTTATCCTCTTCAGCAGCAGCAGCCCGTACATAAAGAAAAAACAAAAAAAAAAGATCTTAAAACTAAAACACACCTCCAAAGACAGCCATCTCACATTGGCTGACGTCTCTGCAGCCGCTCCTCCTCTCCCCTTATGTCACTGCCCCTGGAGAAGACCCCGGAGGAGCGCAGCGACGTCAGAGGAGAGAGGAAGAGCGGCTGCAGAGATGACAGCCAATGTGAATTGGCTGTCTACGGAGGTGCGTTTTACTTTTAACAACTTTTTCTTGATTTTCTCTTTATGTACCGGCTGCTGCTGCTGAACAGGAGAAGCTGCAGCGGCCGGACACAGTTAGTATTTGCGGGTGACGAGAGGGTTCATGTGGGCGGGGGGAGGGGCTCCATTATGCGCAGGGGGAGGGGGGAGGGTGATATCGCCAAGGGGGGGGAAGGGGCTTGCAAATCACGTGCCCACACCGATAACCTGCAACAAAAACTATTTTAACCCCCCGCCAGAAACTCGAAGTAAAAAAGCAACAACCCTAACACCAGACAGGGGGGAAGGGGGGTCCTTAACACCAGAGAGGGGGGAAGGGGGGACCCTAACACCACTCAGGGGGGAATGGGGGTCCCTAACACCAGAGAGGGGGGAAGGGGGGTCCCTAACACCACAGACGGGGGAAGAGGGGTCCTCAGACCACAGACGGGGGGGGGGGGGTCCTCAGACCACAGAGAACGGGGGTCCTCAGACCTGAGAGGGGGGAGAGCGGAGGACACTCACCGTCTCACACACGCACTTGCACACACTCATTCTCACATAAACACACTCTCTCACAGACACACTTGCATCCACCCTCACTGTCTCACACACACACACTTGCACATTCACTATCTCTCTCACACATAGTCACTGTCACAGACACTCTCTCAAACATACACACTCCACCAAAAACCTTGCTAGCGCCTGTTTCATTTCAGCCAGAAACTGGCCTTTTTTCCTAGTAGTAGATAACTTCATGGTGTGTCCCCTAGTCTTTGTAATTTTTGAAAAAGTAAGAAATCGTTTCATGTTTACCTACTCTACACCACTCAGGATTTTGCAGACCTCTGTCATATCTTGAAAGTCACCACACTTGTTCTTTTTTTTTCCTGGCAGTCATAGAATGACTGCACTAAAGTATTTGGAATGGGGTTAGAAAAGACAGATTGTTAAGTGTCCATTTGCCAAGTTGTTTAAACAGCGTACACTTCCAATTTTTGTAAAGCAAATACGTTTAATTCTTGCTCAGTCTGCTGTTTACTATTTTGGCCAATATATTTCAAGTACAATAAAAAAAGTATTACATGGGAAATTGACATAAATACCCTGGCATGTTAATAATTAACTGCATTATTTCATCTCTGTTGACTCAATGGGAGAGTGTCAGTAAACGATCGTACAATACACTTTGCAGTGTGAGGTGAAGTGCAAAAGCTTTTCCTGAAGGCTCGGCACTCGGAAGGAACGAAGACCCTTTCTCCTTTCGGCCCCGGTATCACTGCAGAATTCCATTTACTTAAACTAGCTTATGGGAATAAGCTCGAAAGTAAAAGTAAGTTCCTTTTTAATTAATCAATTACCAGTTTCTGTTGTTTTTGGTTAGGCAAAGGTACAAGAATGGTTGGTTTTCACTTCTCACTACTGATTAGCTGGGTAGAATTCAGAAACACTGGCATAGAGAATTGATGTGTTGTCAAACCATCATACTGGATTTTTTTTAAAGATCCGGCTCCATCCTATTTTCAATAATTATTTATTTTATTTATTTATTAGGATTTATTTACTGCCTTTTTGAAGGAATTCACTCAAGGCGGTGTACAGTATGACTAAATCAAACATAAGCAATAGACAATTACAGCACCATATATTGAATCTCCCCCTTGGTGGTCTCTTATACTTTTTTTGATGACTTTTACAGGGTAACCCCTTTTTCTAAAGCGTTTATATATCCCATAAGCTTGAGCTTTATATTTATCAATGGTAGTACACAACCATCATAGACAGAGGAATTGACCCATCGGAATATTGGATCTCAAATGTTTAGGATGAAAACTTTTTAAATGAAGGAGTGAATTGCAATCAGTTTGTTTTCTGTAAATAGATGTAATGAATTTGCCCTCTAAATAATGAATATTAATGTCAAAGAATTGGACTGTCATGTGAGTCCACTGACACTGAATTTAATTTTCTGCTAGGGTTTTTTTGTGTGTTTGTGTTGTTTTGGATGGGAAAAGACATAAAAAATAATATAACAAATATCTTTAATACTTTCATGTTGCTTGCTTTAAAAATACAAGACATCCCTATTCTGACCCAATTGTGGGCCCCTTTTACCAAGCTGCGGCAAAAGGGGGCCAGCACTGACATTGGTACGTGTTTTATATGTGCGCCGAGGTCCCCTTTTACCGTAGCTGGTAAAAGGGAAGTTTCGCTTTCCTATAGGAAATGGCCGGGTGGCAAGTAATGCATTTCAGGGGGGATCCCTTACCATCACCCATTGAGGTGGCAGTAAGGGCTCCCATGTTAACCTGGCGGTAACCGGGCAGCGCATGGCACCGCCTGATTACCGCCGGGTACACTCCGGCACTACAAAAATAAAGAAATGACAGTACACTAGGGGTGGGAAGTACCGCCGGGCTGCTGCAGTAACCCAATGGTACTTCCTGTATAATGAGCGGTAAGCCCGCCTTGGGCTTACTGCTGCTTGATAAAAGAAGCCCCATGTTTGTTAAACCCTTGTTTGTCCACTGCTTTTACATATGAAGCTGGGTCTTGTGTTAGTTTCTGTAGCATTGCCACAAAAACCCATTGTAGTATATCTTTCCTTAGTAATGTAGCAAATGATGGCAGATAAAGATCAAAAGGGCCCATTCAGTCTGCTGAACATAGAGTTTAGGGTTGTAACTGCAGGTTACCACTTGCTGTTCTGCTTTGGGTTGTAACTACCACTCTGTGTAGGTTAATTGCTATGCCAGTGTTTTGTTACTATCCTCTTGCTATTAAGGAATCCTCTATGTTTATCCCACACCTTTTTCAATTCTCTTACCGCTTTTCTCTCCACCACTTCCTTTAGGAGTCCATTCTATGCCTCCACCACCCTTTCTGTGATAAATATATTCTGAAATGTTCCTTTAGTCTACCTCCTTGGTGCTTCATATCATGGCACTCAGTTCTGCAGCTTCCTTTCCTCTGGAAAAGGTTGAAGATTACAGGCTAAAATGGAGACGTGTCTCCAGGACATCTGGGAGTATTCTACCATGTAAAAGCTGAGGCATTAGATGATGTCAATTGATTTCACGGTACCTACTGTTGCTGTTATTTATTTATTTATTTATTTATTTGGATTTTGCTCACACCTTTTTTCAGTAGTAGCTCAAGGTGAGTTACATTCAGGTACACTGGATATTTCTCTGTCCCAGGAGGGCTCACAATCTAAGTTTGTACCTGAGGCAATGAGGCTGATACAGGGTGAGTAGAATGCATTTTCATTTAGAGTAGTCAAATAAACCTCTGTGTCATCTCCCACTGTCAATTTGAATTAAGTGCATAGTCAGTAAATATGCCCCATTGAGAATGCTGGGCCTTGCTTATTTAACACCCTATTTGTTACCTTGCCTCTGGAATACTCTTCCCCGTAACAATTGCCAGTGTTTCAAAATTATTTGACAAGTAAAGAAATTTCGAGCTATGGTATTATTCTCTTCTTCCTTCCATGGGATGAATAGCCAATCACGTTGAACATATACCCCTAGACTTTATATAGAGTGTCTAGAGATCTGTGCCGAAATCCAAGTGTATTATATAATAATGTGTATAACTTAATTGGCTTAACAAGCCAATCAATGTTGATAACAGCTCTTAACAAGCAATAATGACCATTAATTGGCAATAATTACAATTTACATGCACAAGTTGCTAAGCGTATTCTGTAACACAGTGCGCCTAACTTCTAACACACAAAGACAAAAAGGAGCGTGGTTATGGCTGTGAACATTCTGAAATTTGCATGTGTAGTTATAGAATATGGCCCAGTGCGCCTCAATCAAAGTGCTGGGATTTATGCCATGTTTTCATTAGTGTAAATGGATGTGCGTAGTTTTAGGTACTGGGATATCAATTAAGTGTATTCTATATACCACACCTAAATCTAGGTGCTGCTTATAGAATACGCTTAATTGGCACTGTTTTCTATGTGGATTTGTTTAGGCACCATATATAGAATCTTCCCCTTGGTGGTCTCTTATACTTTTTTTTTGATGACTTTTGCAGGGTAAGCTCATTTTCTAAAGCGATTATACATCCCATATATAAACAGGCTAAGGATGGTGCTACCATGGCCCCCATTGCTGTACTCTTAATCTGTAAGAAGTATTTGTCTTGGAACTGAAAATAATTTTTCTTCAATATAAGAGTAGTTAAATCTAACAAAAAGTCAGTCTTCTTCAAAGAAGGGGCCTCTTGTAGCAAGTATTCTTGTATAAGAGATATCCTGCAGGATGTTTGTATAGTCACTAATAACAGTTCTTGATCATACATATGTAGCGTACAACAATTGGAATCTATCAAGTCTGAAGAATCTCTAACATAAGATTTAATTTGAGGTACCAAAGGTTGTAAGTAGGTGTCCAATACTACTACTACTACTTAACATTTCTAGAGCGCTACTAGGGTTACGCAGCGCTGTACAATTTAACAAAGAGAGACAGTCCCTGCTCAAAGAGCTTACAATCTAATAGACAAGTGAACGGTCGGTCCGATAGGGGCAATCAAATTGGGGCAGTCTGGATTCACTGAACGGTAAGGGTTAGGTGCCGAACGCAGCATTGAAGAGGTGGGCTTTAAGCAAAGACTTGAAGACGGGCAGGGAGGGGGCTTGGCGTAAGGGTTCAGGAAGGTTGTTCCAAGCATAGGGTGAGGTGAGGCAGAATGAGCGGAGCCTGGAGTTGGCGGTGGTGGAGAAGGGTACTGAGAGGAGGGATTTATCCTGTGAACGGAGGTTACGGGCGGGAACGTAAGGGGAGATGAGGGTAGAGAGGTAGTGAGGGGCAGCAGACTGAGTGCATTTGTAGGTAAGAAGGAGAAGCTTGAATTGAATGCGGTATCTGATCGGAAGCCAGTGAAGTGACCTGAGGAGAGGGGTGATATGAGTATATCGGTTCTGGCGGAATATGAGACGTGCAGCAGAGTTCTGAACAGACTGAAGGGGGGATAGATGGCTAAGTGGGAGGCCGGTGAGGAGTAAGTTGCAGTAGTCCAGGCGAGAGGTAATGAGAGCGTGGACGAGAGTTCGGGTGGTGTGTTCAGAGAGGAAAGGGCGAATTTTGCTGATGTTAAAGAGGAAGAAGCGACAGGTCTTGGCTATCTGCTGGATATGCGCAGAGAAGGAGAGAGAGGAGTCAAAGATGACTCTGAGGTTGCGGGCAGATGAGACGGGGAGGATGAGGGTGTTATCAACTGAGATAGAAAGTGGAGGAAGAGGAGAAGTGGGTTTTGGTGGAAAGACGATAAGCTCGGTCTTGGACATGTTCAGTTTCAGGTGGCGGTTGGACATCCAGGCAGCAATGTCGGATAAGCAGGCCGATACCTTTGCCTGGGTCTCCGCGGTGATGTCTGGTGTGGAGAGATACAGTTGGGTGTCATCAGCATAGAGATGATACTGGAAACCATGAGATGAGATCAGGGAGCCCAGGGAAGAGGTGTAGATTGAGAAGAGAAGGGGTCCAAGGACCGATCCCTGGGGAACACCAACAGATAAGGGGATGGTGTCCAATAAAGGCTCAAGAACAGATCCAATACCCGAAACTATCAGGCATCCCAGAGGACAACTTGAAACTCTTATGGATCTTTGGTAAAGAATAAATGCAAGGCACTACTGGTGATGACTGATCAATTCATTAGTTGATATGAAATCCTTTTCTCAGGCTTTAAACAGTAATGAACAAACTTCTTGTTGGAACTGTAATGTCAGATCCTACTACTACTACTAATCCATTCTATAGCGCTACTAGATGTACAGATCCTCATCCAAACTCACAAAATACTAACTGTATTTATAGATAGGAGATACCTACATACTTGAGGGCTTTTGTAGTGGTGTATAGTTAGGTTTTTAGGTGTTCCTGGAGGGCTCATGGTACAAAATAAGAGTTGGGATTTCTACCTGGGTGCCTTTAAGTGAAGTCCACTGCACTGAGTACTAGGCTGCCCCTCTGCTCTGTTAGGATGTCTGTGTTGTCAGTTTATTAGGAATAGTGCTACACATCCATCCTTATGGCTCCTTTTTGTGTGTTTTTCCTTAGGACTTTTTTTAAATGGTACCTAAAGAAATACATAATGAACACAAAAATGTCTATAAATTAGAGATTTTTGAAACAAAAAAAACAAGACACATTTTTCTTACAGTTTGAAAATTGCTATGTTCAGGATGAGAATTTTAGACATAAGAACATAAAAATAGTCATACTGGGTCAGACCAATGGTCCATCTAACCCAGTATCCTGTTTCCA
This sequence comes from Microcaecilia unicolor, assembly GCF_901765095.1. Lineage (NCBI taxonomy): Eukaryota > Metazoa > Chordata > Amphibia > Gymnophiona > Siphonopidae > Microcaecilia > Microcaecilia unicolor. The sequence continues at coordinate 279,759,463 of NC_044034.1, read as the reverse complement.
AATGTGGTCAATCCAAGTCACAAGTACCTGGCAGAAACCCAATTAGTAGCAACATTCCATTCTACCAATCCCAGGGCAAGCAGTGGCTTTCCCATGTCCATCTCAATAACAGACTATGGACTTTTCATCCAGGAACTTGTCCAAACCCTTTTGAAACCCAGATATGCTACCACATTCTCTTGCAGTGTGTTCCAGAGCTTAACTACTTGTTGAGTGAAAGAACATTTCCTCCTATTTGTTTTAAAAATATTACCATTTAACTTCATTGAGTGTCCCATAGTATAAGTACTTTTGAAAGAGTAAAAAATGGATTCATTTTTACCTGTTCTACACCACTCAGGATTTTGTAGACTTCAATCATATCTCCTCTCAGCCATCTCTTTTCCAAGCTGAAGAGCTCTAACCTCTTAAGCCTTTCCGCATATGAGAGGAGTTCCATCCCCTTTATCATTTCAGTCGCTCTTCTTCAAACTTCTCTAATTCTGCTATATCTTTTTTGAGATACGGTAACCAGAATTGCACACAATACTCAAGGTAAGGTCATAACATGGAGGAATACAGAGGTATTCTTGGTCTTATTTACTATCTCTTTCCTAATAATTCCTAGCATCCTGAATGCTTTTGTGGCTGCCGCCGCATACCTGGCAGAAAAGTTCTGAGTATTGTCTACAATGACACCTAGATCTTTTTCTTGGGTGCTGACTCCCAAGGTAGACCCTAGCATCAGGTAACTATAATTTTGGATTATTCTTACTAATGTGCATCACTTTGCATTTGTCCACATTAAATTTCATCTGCTGTTTGAATGTCCAGTCTTCCAATTTCCTAAGGTCTTCCTGCAATTTTTCACAGTCCACATGCTTTAACAAATTTGAATAGTTCATCTGTGTCATCGGCAAATTTAATCATCTCACTTGTTCTAATTTCCAGGTCATTTATAAATATGTTAAATGGTGCCAGCCCTATGAGACCCCAGTAATCACCCTCCTCCATTTGAGAAAAATGGTCATTTAACCCTACCCTCTGTTTTCTGTCCCATAACCAATTCCTAATCCACAACAGGGCATTGCCTCCTATCCCATGACTCTTTAAATGTCTCAGGAGTCTCTCATGAGGAACTTAGTCAAAAGCTTTCTGAAAATCTAGATACACTACATCAACTGGCTCACCTAGTTCAATTCCCACTTCACTCCGGGCAAGTCACTTAACCCTCCATTGCCCCTGGTACAAAATAAGTACCTGAATTTATTTATTTATTTATTTATTTATTTATTTATTTATTTATTTATTTATTGCATTTGTATCCCACCTTTTTCACACCTATTTGCAGGCTCAAAGTAGCTTACATAGTTTTGTTAACACAATTATTCTTGGATGTCAGGTACAATTATTGTTGTACAGAGATTAGTTAAGGGAAGAAGTAGAGAATAGAAGGGAGGCATTTATTAGGTATAGTGAACGGTAGGTTTTCAGCAGTGGATTAGTAAGGTTCTAGGTTTTCATTGTATACTTTGTTGAAGAGATATGTCTTGAGGGATTTACGAAAGATAGTTGTTTTGTTGATTGTTTTCAGGTTTCTAGATAATGCGTTCCACAACTTTGTGCCCATGTACGAGAAGGTGGTATCATGCATCAGCTTGTATTTTAGTCCTTTGCAGCTGGGGAAGTGCAGGTCGAGAAATTTTCAGGATGATTTTGTGGTGTTTCTGGGCGGTAGGTCCACAAGGTTTAACATGTAAGTTGGGGCATCTGCGTGGATGATTTTGTGTACCAGTGTGCAGATCTTAAATGTAATATGTTCCTTAAGTGGGAGCCAGTGGAGTTTCTCTCTTAAGGGTTTTGCACTTTCATATTTAGGTTTTCCAAATATGAGTCTGGCTGCAGTATTCTGGCAGTTTGGAGTTTCTTGATGTTCTCCTCTTGATGTAAACCGCTTTAAATGTAGTTGCAAAAACCTCAGAAAGGCGGTATATCAAGTCCCATTTCTCTTTCCCTTTCCCTTTATTCGCGCCTTCAAAGAAATGAAGCAAATTGGTGAGGTAAGACTTCCCTTGGCTGAATCCATGCTGACTCTGCTCCATTAAACAATGTTTATCTATGTGTTCTGTAATTCTATTTATAATAGTTTCCACTATTTTGCCCGGCACTGATGTAAAGCTTACCAGGTCTGTAATTTCTCAGATCATTCCTGGAACCCTTTTTAAAAATTGGCATCACATTGGCCACCCTCCAATCTTCAGGTACTACAGACAATTTTAACAACAGGTAACAGATCACTAACTGCAGATCAACAATTTCATGTTTGAGTTCTTTTAGTACCATGGGGTGCAAGCCATCCAATCCAGGTGATTTATTACTCTTTGTCAATTTGGCTCAATTCTTCTTTCAGGTTCACCAAGATTTCTTTCAGTTCCTCCGCATCATCACCCTTGAAAACCATTTCTGATACTGTAGATCTCTTATATTTCTTCCATAAAGTCTAAAGCAAAGAATTCATTCAGTCTCTCTGCTATGGCCTTGTCCTCCCTGAGTGCCCCTCTTGCTCCATCATGATGTAATGGCCCCATGAATTCTCTCACTGGCTTTCTGCTTCTGATGTACCTGAAAAAGTTGTCACTGTGAGTTTTTGCCTCTCCGGCAAAATTACTCTTTGCATTCTCTTTTACACTTCTTTATCAATTCTTTGCATCAAACTTGCCAGTGTTTACATTGCTTCTTATTTTCTTCATTTGGGTACTTTTTCCATTCTTTGAAGGATGCTCTTTTGGATCTAATAGCCTCTTTCACTTAACCTTTGAACGATGCTGGCTGTCGTTTGCTCTTCTTTCCACCTTTGTAAAAATGTGGAATACGTCTGGCCTGGGCTTCCAAGATGATATTTTTAAACAAAGTCCATGCCTGATTTAAAGTTCTGATCTGTGCAGCCAATCCTTTAACTTATTTTTAACCATTTTCCTCATTTTATCATAGTCACCCTTTTGAAAATTAAATGCTGGTACAGTAGATTTCTTTTGTGACTTCACTCCAGATATTTGCTCAAATGTTATGATCACTGTTTCCCTGTGGACTCCACACCATTATCTCTCAACTTATGCCCTGCATTCCACTAAGGACTAGATCTAAAATAGCTCTCCCTCTTGTTGCTTCCTGGACCAGTTGGTCAATGAAGCAGTCATTTATTACGTCTAGGAATTTTACCTCCCTAGCTCTCCCTGATGTAACATTTATCCACTCAGTTTGAGGTAATTGAAATCACCCTAAGTTATACTGTTGCCCAATTTGCCAGTTTTCCTAATTTCTGTAAACATTTCTTCATCTGTTCATTCTGTCTTGGTGGATGGTGGTACAGCCCTACCAGTATACTCCTTCCCTTCACACATGAAATTTCTATCCATAATGATTCCATGCTGCTGTTTCCTGTAGAATGTTCATGTTGTTTAAGGCAATTCCCCTCTTTAACGTATAGCATGCTCCCCCCCCCCCTCCAATTTGATCCACTCTATCATTGCGATATAGTTTGTACCCTGATAACATAGGGTACAATTGGACTTGGACTTTATATCAAAAATGCCCTTTCATGTGTCTTTATAAAATGGTGCCTTAGTAGGTGCCTACCTGCCCTCTTCAACCAGGCAAACCATGGTTGTTTTATTTTATTTATTCTCTTAATAATACTGCTTAGCACAACAGTTTAAAAGTGGTTTACAATTCTAACATTAACAAACAATAATTAAAAAATAAGTATTAAAAATACAATAAAACATGAAATACATGGGGCATATTTTCAAAGCACTTAGATTTACAAAATTACGACGTAGGAACTTTGTAAGTCTAGGTGCTTTGAAAATGAGCCCCACAGAGAAAAAAAAAGCTCAAATGGCCTCAAATTTTCAATATATTCTAATGACAAAAAAAATCTGAGAATACTTCCAAAGGTGAGGAATAAAATAGCTAACCCAAAACTTTTCTGGAATAATCAAATCTTTAATGCTTTCCTAAAAGATAAATATCTAGGAATATTCTACATACACAAGGCCAAGAATTCCACTAGTAAGGGTTTCTGGTGGTTACCAATGTAAACAAACTTAATGAAGGTAATTGAATCAAATTTTGTTGAGAAGAATGCAAACATTGCTTAGAGATGTGGAGCAGTACTTTAGAAAGTAAAGAGCTGGTGGTGGGAGGCGGGGCTAGTGGTTAGGAGGCAGGGATAGTGCTGGGCAGACTTATACGGTCTGTGTCAGAGCCGGTGGTGGGAGGCGGGGCTGGTGGTTGGGAGGCGGAGATAGTGCTGGGCAGACTTATACGGTCTGTGCCAGAGCTGGTGGTGGGACGCGGGACTGGTAGTTGGGAGGCGGGGATAGTGCTGGGCAGACTTATACGGTCTGTGCCTTGAAGAGGACAGATACAAATAAAAAGTAGCACATATGAATTTATCTTGTTGGGCAGACTGGATGGACCGTGCAGGTCTTTTTCTGCCGTCATCTACTATGTTACTATGTAGAAAGGACGTCCAAGTCAGAACGTCACAAATGGACACAGCCTGTTCTAAAATTCATGTGAGATAGATGTCCATGTACTGAAAATGTTCAGCATGAACATCCATTTTACAAACTAAGGTGCCCTTTTACTAAGTTGTGTAGGCGCCTATGTGCGTACAACACATATCAAATTGGAACTACCGCCCAGCTATTGCGTGCCGCAGGTGAAATTCCATTTTTGACATGCGCCCACAACATACGGTAGAAAGTATTTTCCATTTTCTACCGTGTGGTGCTTACCTGGCGGTAATCAGAAGTTTATGTGCGCTGATGCTTACCGCCCGGTTAGTACATGAGACCTTACCACTAAGTCAATGGGTGATAAGGTCTCAGGCCAAAAATGGACACGCACTCATTTTAATTTTGCCGCACAAATATTTTCGAACACAAAAAAATGCTTTTTTTCCAGGTGCACTGAAAAATGGACCTATGCACATCCAAAACACATGCCTACACCAGCACAGGCCACTTTTAGGTGTGCCTTAGTAAAAGGACTCCTGAAACATCCAAATTATGAACTGGGGAAAATGAGGGACATGAATATCTGTGTGGCAGCATAGGAATGTCAATTAGGGTTAGCCTACTGGTTAGGGAAGTGGGTTGTGACTCAGAGAACCCAAGTTCAAATCCCATTTCAGCTGTTTGTGATTTTTTTTTTTAAATGGTAAGTCCTCCAGGAACAGAAAAATATCTACTGTACCTGAAGATATAAGCTATTGAATTGGTGTGTATTCAAGTACAGTAGGCATTTTTCTGTTCCTGGAGGACTCAAAATGTAAAATAAAAAATCACAAACAGCTGAAGTGGGATTTGAACCAGGGGTTCTTTGGGTCTCACTCCACTGAACTAACCCGTACCCTACTCCTCAGGTCTGCATTCTGTTCTGTTAAATATGTCTATAGTACATAAAGCTGTCAGAGAACCTAGTGTCCCTTGTTGGTTTCACACTGGGGGAGAGGAAAGGGGGGGGGGGGGGACAGCAACCACTGTGGGATTAAGGAGGTGTCATGCTTTAATCTTTCCAGTGGATAGCTGTTAAATCAGATCATCTTACTGTAACCTGGATATGTCAAGTTCAACATCTAAAGAATGTCTCTTCTCTTTCTGTGATCGGAGGTTGACGTCCATATTTTGACCCCTCCCCAGTCCCACCCAGACTATGCCTCCTTGCCATATGGATGCACTGCAGTGTTAGACATCCATATCCTGGCTTTATATAATTGTGATTTGGATGTCCATGCAATATGGACATCTAAATGCCTGTTTTCAGACATCCAAAACAAGAATAGAGCTTCTAAAATAGCCACCTTAATCCTCTAAGTGAATGATAAACAGGAACTCTCAAACAGAAAGCCTTATAAATCAAGCAGGTCCCCCACAGAAGACTCGTGAATAAGCTGAAAGGGTTGAACTTAGGACTGAAATTGGTGAACTGGATAAGAAACTGGTTGACCGACAGATGGCAGAGGGTGGTGGTAAATGGAATCCGCTCGGAGGAAAGGAAGGTGAACAGTGGAGTTCCTCAGGGGTCGGTGCTAGGGCCTATTCTGTTTAATATATTTGTGGGAGATATTGCTGAAGGGTTGGAAGGAAAGGTGTGCCTTTTTGCGGATGACACGAAAATAGCCAATAGAGTGGATACCCTGGAGGGAGTAGAAATGACGAGAAGGGATGTTGAATATCAACCCCTATGTGTTGTCATAAAATAGGCGCCTTCTTACCCTCATGTCCTAGGCGACCTATTATAAAATCACCTTGAGTATCTTGAAAATAGACAAATTTGTTGTTTATAAAATGATTGAAGGAATGAGTGATGCGTGTATTTTGAGAGCAAGCAGACAATGGCTTGATTTTGTGAGTTTTGCATTTGGACATTTGTTTTTGAAAATGGACCAAAAATCAAAACATCCAAATCACAAAACCTTGTTCAGAACAGTATTTTTGAAAAAAAAAATGAAAAAAAGACTTTTTTTTTACTGACCTTCTTTTCTATTCAGATTTTGGACTTTTTTGTAAGACATCCAAAGTCAGGCTTAGATGTCATATCAAAAATACCCCTCATTGTGACCTAGCACTGCAGGTAATAATGGAATCAAGCAAATCACATGAGCAGGGGTGGAGGAGATGCATGTAGGCACTTGCCTGCTCTGTCTGTTGGAATGTCTGACTTTGGCCATAAGCTGGTTTTATATTGACCCCCACCCCCAGTACCTAGACTTCAATGATAGTCCTTGATCCTGGAGACATGAATCAGGATTCCTTTCAAAACCCAGTGTAATCATGGATCTTGAATCATGCCACTGTTACCTTTATGACCAGGATTTTTTCATATATATGGGCTGTAGCTGCTCTGGCTCATGGACTGAAATGGAGAACTTTTTCCAGTTACCAAATGTGGAAACTTAGAGGATCTTTTACAAAGGCGCACTAGCATTTTTAATGTGTGAAAATCATTAGCGAATGCTAAATGCTAGAGACGCTCATAGGAATATATGGGCATTTCTAATATTTAGTGCATGCTTATTTTTATTGTGCACTAAAAACACTAGCACACCTTGTAATTTCTAAAGTGAACTGGTCAAACCTGCCCCAGAAATTCATAATTCAAGGGAAAGCTGAGCCAGAACTGAGTATAATATACATTTAAGTAAAAACAACAGCCAGGCTGGCACACAATCTGCTTTCCAAACCCTGGTCAAAATGACCATAAACCTCCATGTAGATGCAGTAAGATGTGAGTGGGGGGGGGGGGGGGGCAGTTGAGGACGTCCAAAATGTTTGAAAGAAGGACATCCACGCCTTCGTTATGCCTCCACTGACACACACATACTTCCCCCCAGGGACCTGCATACTGCCCCCCTCACAGAGACGGCCAAATTTCAAGGGCGAGAAGTGGAGTGGCCTAGTGGTTAGAGCACTGGTCTTGCAAACCAGAGGTGGCTGGTTCAAATCCCACTGCTGCTACTTGTGATCCAAAATCCAAGTAAATAAAAGGGGTGTCAGAGGCATAGCAAAGGCATGGATGTCCTTCTCACAGAAACATTCACATTTTGGATATCAACTGCCGTTGCAGGGACGGAGGCATAGCGAAGGACATCCTTCACCTATACTCTAAAAAAAAAAAGATGAAAGTTTTTAAAGTTGTTTTTTTCAGGGTGGGAGGTGGTTAGTGACAACTGGGGGAGTCAGGGGAGGTCATCCCCAATTCCCTCTGGTGGTCATCTGGTCATTTAGGGCACATTTTTGTGGCTTGGTCGTAAAAAAAAAAAGGACCAAGTAAAGTCGGCCAAGTGTTCGTCAGGGACGCCCTTCTTCTTTCCATTATCGCTTGAGGACGCCCATCTGTTAGGCATGCAGCAGTCCCACCTTCGTTATGCCTCCGACACGCCCCCGGGAATTTTGGTCGTCCCCATGATGTGAAGCAGTTGGGAACGCCCAAAATTGGCTTTCAATTATGCCGATTTGGGCGACCCTGAGAGAAGGACGCCCATCTCTCGATTTGTGTCGAAAAATGGGCGCCCTTCTCTTTCGAAAATAAGCCTGAATGTGGTCAGGCTTGAGCTGAATGAAGGGATAGCAGTGTTTGCCTCTCGGTTGTCTGCAGCAGTTGGAGATCTATCTTGTGAGGAAGAAATGTAACATAAATGTAACATAAAACAAATCGGAGAAAAGTTTTCTTCACCCAACGCGTAATTAAACTCTGGAATTCGTTGCCGGAGAACGTGGTGAAGGCGGTTAGCTTGGCAGAGTTTAAAAAGGGGTTAGACGGTTTCCTAAAGGACAAATCCATAAACCGCTACTAAATGGACTTGGGAAAAATCCACAATTCCAGGACATGATTAGAATGTACATTTGGGAAGCTTGCCAGGTGCCCTTGGCCTGGATTAGCCACTGTCGTGGATAGGATGCTGGGCTCGATGGACCCTTGGTCTTTTCCCAGTGTGGCATTACTTATGTACTTATACCTTGCCGTCAGAGTGGGCCTCAAGGTCAGGTGAGCCTCACACTGGTGGTAAATGAGTGGTTTTGGCAACTTCTTTGCTGCACCACAGTTCAAGAACTGCAATGGAATTTCCATCCCAAGCTTGCAGTTTTTCCTTGGAAAGGATCTGGAATGTGGCAGTAAGCCTTGGGCAATCCTTGTCCACTCAATTTGCGGCAATTTCTAACAAAGCTGATCTTCTAGAAAATGATTTGGGACTGGTTAAGTCTCAACTGAACAGTTGCTCTGGAAGAATGGAAAATTTGGATGCCAGAATGAGGAAGTATGTGAGGTCCCAGGAGGCTATTAGTCAGACTGATTTGTTTCTTCAAGGCAGGGTAGAGAACTTGGAGAATGTGATTAGGAAGCACAATCAGAACTGTATCAACTTCTCACACATCCGTGGAATTGTGTAAAAGATATGTGGCTGACGTTTTCAAGGTGTCTCCTAGTTCTATCCCCCCCCCCCCCCCCCCCCCCCTAGTTTCTAAAGCTTATTATTTGCCACCCTGTAAAATGAAAGAAGCAGTGGAGGTAGTGGATGGTTTGTCCCCTATATCTCAGGACAGTTTGGATTTGAATATGTTGCTAGAGACTTCAAATGTAAAGTTGGTGGATTCTTCAACCTTGATTTGAAGCTTTGCTTTAGATCCAGATCCGGATTAATTTATGAAAATATTCTTCAGGAATTGTGACATTAACTTAGAATAATATACATTTAAGTAAAACCAACAGCCAGGCTGACACAATCTGCTTTCCAAACCCTGGCCAAAATGACCATAAACCTCCATGTAGATGCAGTAAGAAAACACATAATCTGTATGTATGACTTGGCATATAATAGGGTGATGATAAGCATCTAGCAAGACATGCAAGAATCATATAAGGTGCTCTATTGCTTTATAGGGAGTGGTTGGATTGCACTTAAGTTTCTGAACTATGCATCCACTTTCTGTTCTCACTTCCTTACTTAGACAAACATTTTCATTCTGTTTTTGCATTTTAACCTATAATTCATTACAAGCAGCATAAGGGGTGTACATGCAATCATTAGTGTACATTTGATACGTTAGTGCATCTGAAAAAATTTAGTACATGCTAAATTGATTTAACAAATGTTATCCTGTGAGATGACACTTGTGTTCAAAAGTGGTAAAGCAAGGTCCAAGATGGTATGCATGCTATACTTTAGATCTTGAGTGTCAGCATGACCAGAAGTGCAAGGCAAAAGTTGGAAGGTATCTTGCGGTTCCTACCTGTCAACCTGTGTTTGGGTCAATGGATTGGTATGCCATGGATTCGTCAACTAGCTCTGGGGATGGATTGCTGGGAAGTAGCACAGGAGGAGCAGGGGCACTGACCCCCTCTTGATCCAAGCAGCAGTTTGCGAGATGGCTGAGTGATAGATGGAGCTGATGGGTGACAATCAGCGGCATAATCGAAAGAGAAGGACGCCCATCTTCTGACACAAATCGGGAGATGGGCGTCCTTCTCTCAGGGTCACCCATATCGGCAAAATCGAAAGCCGATTTTGGGAGTCCTCAACTGCTTTCCGTCGCAGGGATGACCAAAGTTCATGGGGGCGTGTCGGGGCATGGTTAAGAGATGGGCGTCCTCGGCCGATAATGGAAAAAAGAAGGGCGTCCCTGATGAGCATTTGGCCGACTTTACTTGGTCCAATTTTTTACACGACCAAGCGTCGAAAAGGTGCCTGAACTGACCAGATGGCCACCGGAGGGAATGGGGGATGACCTCCCCTTACTCTACCAGTGGTCACCAATGCCTTCCCACCAAAAAAAAAAAAAAAAACATTTAAAAACATTTTTTTCCAGCCTCTATACCAGCCTCAAATGTCATACCCAGCTCCATCACAGCAGTATGCAGGTCCCTGGAGCAGTTTTTAGTGGGTGCAGTGCACTTCAGGCAGGCGGACCCAGGCCCATCTCCCCCTACCTGTTACACTTGTGGTGGTAAATGTGAGCCCTCCAAAACCCACCCAAAACCCACTGTACCCACATGTAGGTGCCCCCCTTCACCCCTTAGGGCTATGGTAGTGGTGTACAGTTGTGGGGAGTGGGTTTTGGGGGGGTTGGGGGGCTCAGCACTAAAGGTAAGGGAGCTATGCAGCTGGGAGCAATTTGTGAAGTCCACTGCAGTGCCCCCTAGGGTGCCCGGTAGGTGTCCTGGCATGTGAGGGGGACCAGTGCACTACGAATGCTGGCTCCTTCCACGACCAAAGGGCTTGCATTTAGTCATTTTTGAGATGGGCATCCTTGGTTTCCATTATCGGCGAAAACCGAGGTTGTCCATCTCTAAGGTCGACCATCTCAACATTTAGGTCGACCATCTCTTAGGTCGACCTAAATGTTGAGATTTGGGCGTCCCCGACTGTATTATTGAAATGAAAGATGGACGCCAATCTTGTTTCAATAATACGGGATGCCCCATCCCTTCACGGGGACGTCCTCAGAGATGGGTGTCCCCGTTCGAAAAGGCCCCTCCACGTGGCCAGGCTTGAGCTGAATGAAGGGATAGCAGTGTTTGCCTCCCGGTTGTCTGCAGCAGTTGGAGATCTATCTTGTGAAGAAGAAATGTAACAGACCTTGTCCTCAGAGTTGGCCTCAAGGTCAGGTGAGCCTCACACTGGTGGTCAATGAGTGGTTTTGGCAACTTCTTTGCTGCACCACAGTTTAAGAGCTGCAATGGAATTTCCAACCCAAGCTTGCAGTTTTTCCTTGGAAAGGATCTGGAATGTGGCGGTAAGACTTGGCCAATCCTTGTTCACTCAATTTGCTGCAATTACTAACAAAGCTGATATTCTGGAAAATGATTTAGGACTGGTTAAGTCTCAACTGAACAGTTGTTCTGGAAGAATGGAAGATTTGGATACCAGTATGAGGAAATATGTGAGGTCCCAGGAAGCTATTAGTCAGACTGAATTGTTTCTTCAAGGCAGGGTAGAGAACTTGAAGAATGTGATTAGGAAGCACAATCAGAACTGTATCAACTTCTCACACATCCGTGGAATTGTGTAAAAGATATGTGGCGGACGTTTTCAAGGTGCCTCCTAGTTCTATCCCCCTCCTCACTCCCAGTTTCTAAAGCTTATTATTTGCCACCCTGTAAAATGAAAGAAGCAGTGGAGGTAATGGATGGTTTGTCCCCTATATCTCAGGACAGTTTGGATTTGAATATGTTGCTAGAGACTTCAAATGTGAAGTTGGTGGATTTTTCAACCTTGATTTGAAGCGTTGCTTTAGATCCAGATCCGGATTAATTTATGAAAATGTTCTTTAGGAATTGTGACATTTTCTTCCTTGGCAAAAAAATGTGGGTTTTCCTGATGTGGCCAAGGGCACACAGGAAAAAAAAAAGTACATCTAAGGAGTTTCATTTTTCTTGAAATGTACTTGTAAATGTATGGTTAGGTATACGGAAGTTTTCTGTGTAGTTTTTTTTTAACCGTCACAATTAACCGTATTTCTGAGTGATAAAAGTTATTGACTTGCATGATTGAGAACCAGGAAGCTGTTCTTGTTTGTATTGATGCAGTGCACTTAGAAGTTTTATTTTATTGCCACCTTTTATGCCTTTTTTTCTCTTTACATTGGCTTCCCATCAAGGAACGTATTGCCTTTAAAATTTATACTGAATTGTAGCCTACCCATGTTATTGTGTAAGCCACATTGAGCCTGCAACTAGTGGGAAAATGTGGGGTATAAATAAATAAAGTTAGTAACTGATTTCTCCTCCTTTATGGAAAGGGGAAATGGGACTTGGTATACTGCCTTTCTGTGGTATTTTACAACTACATTCTAAGCAGTTTACATATATACAGGTACTTATTTGTACGTGGGGCAATGGAGGGTTAAGTGACTTGCCCAGAGTCACAAGGAGCTGCAGTGGGAATTGAATTCAGTTCCCCAGAATCAAAGTCCGCTGCACTAACCACTAGGCTACTCCTCCACTAGCAATATTCCATGTAGAAGCCTGCCCTTGCAGATCAGCAATGCGGCCGTGCAGGTGATCTGCAAGGGCAGGCTTCTACATGGAATGTTGCTAGTGGAATAACAACATTCCATGTAGAATCTCAAATAGTAGCAACAGAATCTCAATAGTAGCAACATTCCATCTAGAATCTCCAATAGTAGCAACATTCCATCTAGAATCTCAAATAGGGAAAGGGAAATGGGACTTGATATACCACCTTTCTGAGGTTTTTGCAACTACATTCAAAGCGGTTTACATATATTCAGGTACTTATTTTGTACCTGGGGCAATGGAGGGTTAAGTGACTTGCCCACAGGTTTGGACCTCCAAAAGGATAGTGGAATGTTGGACTTACATTGACATTGATTTTTAAATTATTTTAGGAGCCCTATTACAAAGCTGTAGTAAGACTTGGTCTTAGTGTGCCCATGCACTGAAGGGCCCTTTTACTAAGCCACATAGGTGCCTACGTACACCCAATGCATGTCAGTTTGGAATTACTGCCTGGTACTGCGTGGTCTGGGTGGTAATTTCATTTTTTACGCACGTCCCTTCGCGCGTTTATTTTCTGGCATGCGGTGCTACCGTGCAGTAAAAGGCATTCTACGTGCATAGACCATTACTGCCTGGTTAATGCATGAGACCTTACCGCTAATTCAGTGGGTGACAGTAAGGTCTCAGACCCCAAATGGACGCGCACCAATTTTGATTTTGCCACACATCCATTTTTGGTAATAATTTTAAAAGGGTGCATCTAAAACATGCGCCTACACTAGCGCAGGCCATTTTTCAGTGTACCTGAGTAAAAGGACCCCCAAGGCCATTTTACTGCAGCTACAAAAACTCTTATTTTCTCTTAATTTCATTTGTGGATGTGTGTTAATGTTACCCTTAGTGTGTAGACATTTTACAAAATTACTGCATAAGCACTTACTGCCACCTATTAGGAGGTGGTCAGGGCTCCCACGTTAACTGCCTTGAGTGAATTCCTTCAAAAAAGCAGTAAATAAATCCTAATAAATAAAAATAACCATGAACTAACCAGTTAGTGTACGGTAATGTAGATGTACTAACTGGTTAGTATAGGAATGCCCACTTTCCAGTCTTGGCACACCTTTTAAAAATACTAAAAAAATAAAATGCATTTAGCACACACATGCCAAAGCTAATGCAGGGCGCTTTAGCATGTCCCATTTTAGGCTTTTAATTTTTGCTGTGTTAAGCACACAGCTCTTAACACTATTTATTTATTTATTTATTTATTTATTTATTTATTTATTTATTGCATTTATATCCCACAATTTCCCACCCACAGGCAGGCTCAATGTGGCTTACAACAGTCTGTAATAACATACATCAAGTCAGCAAACAAACAATCAATGTCTAAGAAGTGCAAGAGAAAGGGTAAAAGCAAAGAAGGGAAAAAGAGAAAGAGTAGTGATGATCAATATGACTCCTTGACAGAGACAGTTCAGAAGTAAGAGATGCTAGGTGGGATTTGAGCGTAAGCTTTTCCAAATAAAACGAAACTAGTAAAATGACCCCTTAGTTCACTGTTGCATTACAGTATGGAGAAGTGGAGGAGTAGCCTAATGGTTAGTGCAGTGGGCATTGATCCTGGCAACCTGGGTTTAATTCCCACTGCAGCTCCTTGTGATCATGGGCAAGTCACTTAATCCTCCATTACTTCAGGTACAAAAAACTTAGATTGTAAGCCCTCTAGGGCCAGAGAAAGTACCTGTATATAATGTGTACAGCACTGCATATGTCTAGTAGCGCTATAAAAATGATTAGGAGGAGGGGTTTTTCCCTTTCCTGCATTGTAATTCTTTTCCCATTCATTTTGTTTTGTAATTTGTTTCTACCATTTTGTCTGGCACTGACTTTAGGCTCACTGGTATACAGTTTTTCAGATTGGCCAGCGTTTTGCATTGTGGCTTCCTCAGGGTCTTGGTGACTGGGTAACAGTAATCCCAACGGTTCTGAAATGGCTACGGGTGCGGCTGTGTGAAGTGAACACGTAGCCATTTCAGAACCGTTGGGATTACTGTTACCCAGTCACCAAGACCCTGAGGAAGCCACAATGCGAAACGCTGGCCATCGTTGGCTTGGGGACGTATAAAAGGGTGCAGACCACTTGATGTTGCATTGAGAGATTTCATCACTATTGGCAGACCTCACGAAGATGTTCAGTGAGAGAGATGAGCTCTCATTGCTATTAAATAAGTGTTGACATTTTTCCCAACATAACTAAGCATGCCAGTAGCATATCGTAATAGTCACACAGATTGCTTGTTTTTTCATGACTAAACTTTTTGATATGATCATTTTTTTTTTTTTTTTTAATATTTATTGACAATGATTCGTTCTACACACACAACATTTGGTGCAACTTTGGAAGGTTTTTTGGTGGCCGATGATGAAGAGTTGATCTTATTGATCTGTTCAGCTCTAGAGGATTAATATTGTCCTGGAGCTCTTTGAGGCCTTTTTCCTTCCTAAATCGTAGTGAAGACACGAAGCCATGACTGCTATTTTATGAGTAATATACTTGACACAATTTTTGTCGGTGGAAAGTCATTTGATTATATTGTAAGAGATTATTGTTTCCACACCTAATTAGCTAAGTGTTTAACAGAATCCAAATGCTTTGATTATTTGTGATTGACACACATTATAATATTCAAAACAAGCAGACTCCCTAATCATATGCAACTATGTTGACCTGTATCCTGTCTATGCTTGAAATGAGAAAACGCTTGTTGCAGGACAAAGAGAGAAAGACAGAAGATTCAAGCTGTGTCTCAGCTACCCACCTTCCTTATTTACCAGAGAAACAAAATCCCTGAGTTTGTTTTTTGTCTCTTGGCAACTCAGGATGTCAATTAAGATAATACTTCCTATAGAAAAGGTGATTTGACAGTTCTGTGCTACACATCCTGTTACACAAGAGCGAGGAGCACAACCATAGCACAACATGGATTGATTTTATCTACAACTAATATAGATATGCAATAATTATCATTGAAACTTTTTGGTCTATCAAAGAATTTAGATTGTATATAGAGCAACACGGCAAATTAGGAATTATTACTGACATCACAAACTGTATGTTTACAGAGAGATAAGAAATTCTGAAAAGGTTTCAGAATGCATATTCATTTTTTGTGTTTTGTTTTCCAGTGAATTCTTTATTATTTGCATGGTTGGATTGCCCAGGAAAGAGCTGTGACAGGTTTTGAAGACCTCCAGGCCATGATCTACTTGGCTCACACTGCTAACCTCCAACTAGCTGGCTTTGCTTTTGCTACTGTGGGCTGGATCTTGTCCTCCATTACAACAGGACTTGTGCAGTGGAGAGTATGGCATGTGGCCAACACTACCATTATTACTTCTGGCATTGCTTGGATAGGAATATGGCGCTCATGCTTTTTCAGTGACATCCTCATCTCCTCCAACTTAAAAACAATGTACTGTCAAGAATTCAGTGTCCAAGACTCCTTTGTACCCCGGGAGATTTTTGTCGCCCAGGGTCTGATGTTGGTAGCTGTGATCCTGGGATTTATAGGGAAAGTTACCACCGCTTGTGCACTGAAGAATGTTTATCAAGGCATACCTCCTGGGGCACAGATTGTCAAGTGGTTTATAGCTGGGGGAGTCTTGAATGTAGCTGCTGGTGTTTGCATCTTAATTCCTGTGGCCTGGAATTTGAATTCTGTGGTACACAACTTTGGGATCTCCTTTCCATCGACATCTTATATGCCCACCAGCCCATTAACACAAGACGCTGGCGCTGCTATTCCGGTTGGAATTGTATCTGCAATTTTGATGATACTGAGTGGAACTTTTTTCCTGTGTTACAAGCTGCCTGCCAAGTGTGTCCTAAAGGTACATCCTGTCAGTACAGAGGAAGGTGACATATCAGATGCCTGGAGCACAAGCTCAAAACATACTTTTCCTTCTAAAAGTTGCACATCTGTTGATAGCTCCCTGAATCATATGCCCTACTGCAATGGCATCAGCAATGATGCATTTGAACTAAATGAATATTTATAATGTTCCTGGACTTTGCTTTTGCATTCAAAGCATTTATATCTTAAATGATCAGTTTCTCCACAGAGCTTTGACTGCTAAACATGGTTACAGTACTGAAATAGCATGGCAGGGTATCGTGCTTGATAAACCATTATGTGAGTGGTACTGGTGTTATTTTATGTGACGGGCTAAACTCTGAACCCATGTACATTGATTTATTCTCACAAACCTGAACTCACTTTCCTCAGAAGCAACTTACTGTTGAGGCTAACACATCCCAGGAAAATAAGTTTTAGGGTGTTCTGAAACTTTCAGAGACTTGTGTGCAGAAAAATTTGTTGACACTCTAGGTCTGCCCTTGTAAATTAAAACTATTATTACTCTGATGCATAGGATCTAAACTTGAATTTTCTGCTTCCAAAAATCTTATATGTTTTTGGGTACAAGTTTTGTTTTTTGTATTTTTTTTAAATGACTGTATAAATAATATATTGTAGAACCATGTTTTTATTATTTATTTATCAAATATGCATTTACATAAAAAAACTTTTGACTGGATTATTAAAACACCTATAATGACTCGTAAGGACTTTTTAAAAATAAACTTTATATTTTTCCATCTAGCTGATTTTAGCTTAAGGGGGTTTGATACAGAGTAATAATATTGGCTGATGGATAAACAGCAGATACAGCAGATCACCTTGTATTATACGGTTCGTGATTCATCTGGTTTCTCATGTATTTGAATTACTGCCATGACAAAGAATGTATTGGGCTCATTTTTGAAAAAGGACATCCATCCTTCGACATAAAACGGAAGATGGACGTCCTTCTCCCAGAGACGTCCAAATCGGTATAATCGAAACCCGATTTTGGACGTCTCCAACTGCAGTCTGTCGCAAGGACGTCCAAATTTCAAGGGGTGTGTCGGAGGCGTAGCAAAGGTGGGACTTGGGCATGCCTAACACTTGGACGTCTTTGACCCATAATAGAAAAAAACAAGGACATCCCTGACGAACACTTGGATGTTTTCACCCAGACTTTTTATTACGAATAAGGCACAAAAAAGTGCCCCAAATGACCTGATGACCACCGAAGGGAATCGAGGATGACCTCCTGTTACTACCCCAGTGCTCACTAACCCCCTCCCAAACTAAAAATAATCTTTAAAAATATTTCGTGCCAGCCTCAGATGTCATACTCAGGTCCATGACAGCACATGCAGGTCCCAGGAGCAGTTTTAGTGGGTACTGCAGTGCACTTCAGACAGGCGGACCCAGGCCCATACCCCGCTACTTGTTACATTTGTGGAGGAAACAGTGAGCCCTCCAAAACCCAACCCAAACCCACTGTACCCACATCTAGGTGCCCCCCTTCACCTGTAAGGGCTATGGAGTGGTGTACATTTACGGGTAGTGGGTTTTGGAGTAAGGAAGCTATGTACCTGGGAGCATTTTATGAAGTCCACTGCAGTGCCCCCTAGGGTGCCCGGTTGGTGTCCTGGCATGTCAGGGGGACCAGTGCACTAGAAATGCTGGCTCCTCCCATGTCTAAATGGCTTGCATTAGGACGTTTTTGACATGGACGTCTTTGGTATCGAAAATCGCTGAAAGTCAGAAACGTCCATGTCTAGGGATGTCCAAATCCATGGACGTCCAAATTTAAGGATTTGGACGTCTCTGACAGTATTTTTGAAATGAAAGATGAATATGCCGAGTGCCTCTCCACGCAACCAAATTTGTTCCTGCCCATTTAGGCCATGTTTTACTTGGCATAAATTCCAATATCTATGTTAGGTGCACAGCAGGTGTATTCTATAATAATGTGCATAGATTTTTGAAATGCCCATTCCACACCCCTTTTCAATTATGTGACTTGGAATTTAAGTGCACCACATTACAGAATACGCTTAGTGAGTTGTGCGCGTAAATCGTTATTAATGCCAATTAGTGCTGATAATTGCTTGTTAAGGTCCAATTGACAGTGCTGATTAGCTAGTTAACAAATTTAGTTACATGCATTTGTTATAGAATATACTTTGATTTCTGTACAGAAATTAAGGCGCCTCAGGGGTATCATAGGAAGTAATGATCCTGTGCCATAGCCACTGTATACCAAACACCAACTTTGGCGAAATGAGGAATCCCTGTTGGGTACTGGAAATTTATGTACATGTTGGTTTATCAATGAGTATCAATGAGTATCATGTTACCAGAATGTTTTGTTTGAACCTGAATATTGGCTAGCAATTTTTATATCCTGTGAGTTTATACTTATGTTTGTGACTCTGGTAGACATTTTGAGAAGTCATTCCATGCACCCTGCTTAGTGGAGGTTTTTTTTTTTACCTGTCATGTTGAGCCAAGTCCATGCGTTATAACAGTGGTTGGCTGGGTGGTTTAACTGAAGCTTTTTTCTCCACTTTTAATTATGTGCTGGAGTGCCATTCAGTCCTAGAGTCCCTGCGCATGGGTTATTATTATTGATGGTTTGTTGGATTTTCTGGTTGAATTCTTTTTTGAGCTTGTGTGAATTTTTCTTAAATACACTCAAAACAATTTTCAGTGATATTATAAAACATAATACTACAGCAGGCATAAAATAAAATAACTGTAAGCCTTAACATTTTATCTAAACAAAAAAATCTGAGTGTCTCTTCTTCACTTTACCATATAAGAACATAAAAATTGCCCTGCTGAGTCAGACCAAAGGTCCATCTAGCCCAGTACCCTGCTTCTAACAGAGACTAATCCAAGCCACAAGTACCTGAAGAATCCCCCAAAGTAGCAAGATTCCATGCTACAAACCCCCAAGGGTAAGCAGTATCTTCCATAGGTCTACCTTAATAATGGCTTATAGACTTTGGTCTTAATTGAAGCTCTGTTCCTGTTCAAACATCTAAAAATGCATCTTTAGTGAATGTCCCTGACCTGCTCCTCCCATGGCCATACTCCAGTTGTATGTTAAAAATCTGTGCACACATCTTTATAGAAAGTGCTTAGCATTATCTGCGCACAAATCCAAATTGTTGCTAATTATGTCACTAAATAGAACAAGCGAACTATCTCTGTTACCTAGATAACCTTTTAATTAGTAGAGGAAAAGACTTCAGAAACTCTACAACAGCTGATCCAACTTATAACCGGACCGCTGATTGCTCTGTTCTGCTCTGCGTGGCCAATTATTCGACTCACGCTGGCGAGAATCCTCATCAGTCCAAATCCTCTCTCACTAGCTCTAGCAGTAATATATTTTTTTCACATTTTAAAAAAAATATTTTTATACATGCTGTGCAGTGTAAAAAAACAAATACTTAGCTGTGGCTGTGCTGGAATGGTAGCGAATGTCCGCAACCCAGTAATAAGAAAAAATTCTTACTAGCGATTATCCCTTCAGAGAGGAGCGCTCTCTACTTCTACCACCTACATGGGACCGGTAGATACCTTCCACAAGCTATCAGCCAGCGCGATCATAACTGCTGTACTGAACCGGGGCAATTTAAACTACTTCCAGGTTATTGTCAACCAATCCTAGCACCCAATCTATGTAGAAGTTGGAAGACCTTCTTGTTAAATGCTATTTAAAGGAAAACTTTCCATTCAATTTTGTCAATAATTATATCAATAATTTTTGTTAGCACCAAATGTTTGGCACCAATTGGCTCATTACTCAAACTGAGGGGCCCTTTTACTAAATTGGAACCGCCTGCCTACCGCATGCCCCGGGCAGTAATTCCATTTTTGATGCGAGTCTAAAATACCTGGTGGTAATCGGCAGTGTACGCGGACTGACGATTACTGCCCAGTTAACACGTGAGACCTTACTGCTAAGACAATGGGTGGTGGTAAGTTCTCATGCCGAAAATAGAAGCGCTGGTTTTAATTTTGCAGCACATCCATTTTCGGCCACAAAAAAAGACCATTTTTGCAGGTGTGCTGAAAAATGGACCTGCGTGTGTCCAAAACATGCCTGCACCAGCACAGGCCATTTGTTGATATGTCTTAGTAAAAGGGCCCCTGAATGCACAAATTGGATGTGCGCCCTAATTTGTGCATGCAGTTTTGAGCTCAATATATAAAATCCAGAGGAATAGGTATTTTGCTGACCCTGGACGGCTCACAATTAAAAAAAAAAAAAATACAAAGGAGCTGCAGTGGGTTTGATCTGGCATCCTGTGGTTTTCTGCCTTGGTTCTTAGTTCACTGCTCTAACCATAGGCTACTCCTCCATGAGGATGGGTATGAGGCCATTTTGCAAAATGGATTTTCCTATGCTGCCACAAAGATGTCCATGTGTCTTGTTTTGCCCTGTTCATAGTTTGGACATTTCACTTAGTAAAATGGATGTTCAAGCTGGACGTAGCCAGTACTTGGACATCCATTTCTATTCTATCCTCACCATATTTTATCTATCTGCTGCTTTTGACACTGTTGATCACCACCTACTCCTTGGATTTCAGGGCTCTGTTCTTTCTTGGTTTTCTTCTTATCTCTCCCATTGCACTTTTGGTGTATGCTCTAGTGGATCCTCCTTCTATCCCACTATCAGCTGGTGTACCCCAGGGCTCTGTCTTGGGACTTCTTCTTTTCTCCATCAATACTTCTTCCCTTGGTGCTCTGATCTCATCCCTGGCTTTCAGTATCACCTTTATGCTGATGACTCTCAGATCTACTAGAAATTTCAGCAGGAGTCCAGGCCCAAGTATTAGCCTGCCTGTCTGACATTGCAGCCTGGATGTCTCACCGCTATCTGAAACTAAACATGACCAAGATTAAGCTTCTTATCTTTCTCCTTAAACCAACCTCTCCTCTTCCCCCATTCTCTGTCTCTGTGGATAACACTCTCATCCTCTCTGTCTCATCAGCTCATAACCTTGGGGTCAACCTTATCTTTCTCTGCACATATCCAACAGACTGCTAAATCCTGTCGTTTCTATCACCAAAATTCATCCCTTCCTTTCTGCGCACACTACCAAAACCCTTATCCACACTCTTTATCACCTCTCGCTTAGACTACTGCAACTTGCTTCTCACAGGTCTCCCACCAAGCCATCTCTCACCCCTTCAATCTATTCAAAATTCTGCTGCACGACTTATATTCTGCCAATGTCACTATGCTCATTTTAGCCCTCTACTCAAGTCACTTCATTGGCTCACTATTCATTTTCGCATACAGTTCAAACTCCCCTTACTGACTTACAAGTGCATTCACTCTGCAGCTCCTCAGTACCTCTCCACTCTTATCTCTCCCTACATTCTTCCCCGGGAACTCTGTTCATTGGGTAAATTTCTCCTCTGCTCTGAACTCCAGATGCCATTCTTTTATCTTGCTGCACCATATGCCTAGAATAGAGTTCCCGAGTCAGTACGTCAAGCTCCATCTCTGGCCGTCTTCAAATGTAGGCTAAAAACCCACCTTTTTGAAGCTGCTTTTAACTCCTAAACCCTATTCACTTGTTCAGTACTCATGTCTGTTGTATCTTTCCCACCTTAAGTAATTAATTCCCTTATCCCTTATTTGTCTGTCCTGATTAGATTGTAAGCTCTGTCGAGCAGGGACTGTCTCTTCATGTTCAAGTGTACAGCGCTGCCTACATCTAGTAGTGCTATAGAAATGATAAGTAGTACTAGTATGTATTTTAGAATAGGCTGTATGTCAGCAGATTCTGTTCTAAAATATATGAGAAATGAATATGTGACATTCTGAGTTGGCCATCCTTTCTAAAATCTGCCTCCACACCTCCAGGAATTTGTCCAAACATTTTTAAAATACAGCTGCATGAACTGCTTTCGCCATTTGTTCTGTCAATGGTTTCCAGAGTCTACCTATGCAAAGGGCGAAAATAATATTTTCTCCTATTTTGTTTAGAAGTGTTACAATGTAACTTCATGGCATGTCCCCTAGTATTTGTACTTCTTGAAAGAGTAAACACATGATTTGCATTTACCTGTTCTATTCTGTTTCCAGTGTCAGCTGCATCCTTATACTGCTTCCATTGTATACATCCGTCCGTGAAAGTAAAGGGCATGGTTACTAAATTACTTTTCAAAACGATTGGGGGTGCTAAACTTAGCATAAATGACACCTCCCCCAGACACAGTGAAGAATTTAAATACTGGGGGTGCTCAAACACCCTCATCACCCACAGAGCTGACACTTATGGTACCCACATAATTTCTATGGGTGTAGCAGCAAATAGCACATGCAAATGGCTGTTAGAATTCATTAACACTTAGTAGACGTACCCCTAATTGTTGGATTGATCCTTACTAATCTGTTGTCAACATTTTAAAAAGTTGTTTCTCCTACCTTCCCATGTCATCTCAAATATAGCTTCTTTACCAGTTACACAGCCTTATTTCAATCCTCCACCCCCAACACTACCACCAGAAGAAAGCCTCAACATCCAACCTTTGATTGTTTTCCAAAACTGTACCTAGTCAGTCAGACTTCTTATTTCATCTGCTATACCCTGGCACTATAATTGAAGGAAATCTCCATCTAGTTCTCTCAAGGAGGTCTGCTCCCTCCCTGGGATGCAGCCATTCAAAGTTTTGAAAGATTGTACTACAGCTGCTAAATCCTTGGAAGAAAAAGAGGGACAAATTGCACAACAAGCCAACAGCAACTTTAGTTACAAAGGGGACATGCTTTCACTGTTAATCCAGAGTCTAGGTGAAAATATTATGGACGGGAAACCTATCACCAGGGGAAAGGGGAGGACAATAGGTCATTTAAATGTACTTGAGTTTCTGGTGATAAGTTTCCCATCCATAACATCTCTTTCATACTCACATTTAAATTCAAATTATTTGTCTTGCACCAATTTATTACCATTGCCATACAATTATTTATTGCATCTACCTCTTCTCAATGCTTTTTTGTTGTTGTTGTTGTTGTTACTGGAAAGACATTATGCACATTAGCAGCAGACAGTGATACTGAAGCCCAGCTGCCATTGAGATAGGGGTCCATAAAGATATTACATAAGTAAATAAGTGTTGCCATACTGGGACAGACCAAAGGTCCATCAAGGCCAATATCCTGTTTCCAACAGTGACCAATGCAGGTCACAAGTACCTAGCAAGATCCCAAAACAGTACATTTTATGCTGCTTATCCTAGAAATAAGCAGTGGGTTTTCCCATTTTAATAATGATTTATGGACTTTTCTTTTAGGAAGCCATCCAAACCTTTTTTAAACCCCGCTAAGCTAACAGCTGTTACCACTATTCTCTGGCAACTTGAATAGTCATCCACACTTATTCCTTGGCTCCTTCTTGAGATGTGCTCTTGACCAACCAATCATCTAGATAGGGAAACACATACACCTCCAGTCTGTGTAAAAATGCTGCGACTACTGCCAGACATTTGGTGAAAACTCTGGGTGCAGAAATACTAACCTCTGTGGCACACGAGATGGGTAAAGCAGCACTAATAGTAGCACGGCTGGTCATCATCACTTTGTATGTAATTTATTGTTGCATGTGCATTTAAATTGATTTTTATTATCATTTTTTAATGTATTATTTTGCAGAAAATTGCATTGGATAGTACTATGAAGAAAGGTGGTATGTAAATGTAACATAACATAATATAGCAACACAAGAAAGGGTCCAGGGAGTGACAGAGAATTTACTCATAGACACTCCTTGTACTCTGTTAATCAAAAAATGATTTAAAAATCATTTGTGACCATCTCTGGGAAAACATAACTAAAGTTGTAGGTCTAGAAAGTTGAGAATGGTCAATTTTCAAGTCATGGGTCCAAATCAAAAAAATGAATAAGGTCCGTGGTTAGAGGCCGTTTTACTAAAGGACTGCCATGCGGCAACAGGCTTGCCACATTGCAACCTGGAACTACTGCCGGCTCAGCACAGCTGCCAGCAGTATTTCCATCTTGAATGCATGCCATTTCTGGTGCTATGAAAAATAATTCTATCATTTCTAGCGTGGTGCTAACCTTATGGTAATCAAGCAGCACCGCATGCTGCCTGGTTGCTGCTGGGTTGCCACAGGAGCCCTTACAACCACCTCAATGGGTGGCAGTAAGTGTTCCTCCTCACATGGCCACTGCATGGCCATGTCTTTTACATAGTAGATGACGGCAGAAAAAGACCTGCACGGTCCATCCAGTCTGCCCAACAAGACAACTCATGTGTGCTACTTTTGTGTATACCCTACTTTGATTTGTACCTGTGCTCTTCAGGGCACAGACCGTATAAGTCTGCCCAGCACTAGCCCCGCCTCCCAACCACCGGCTCTGGCACAGACCATATAAGTCTGCCCAGCGCTATCCCTGCCTCCCAACCTCCAGTCCCGCCTCCCACCACTGGCTCTGGCACAGACCGTATAAGTCTGCCCCGCACTATCCCCACCTCCCAACCTCCAGCCCCGCCTCCCACTACCGGCTCTGCTATCCAATCTCGGTTAAGCTCCTGAGGATCCTTTCCTTCTGAACAGGATTCCTTTATGTTTATCCCACGCATGTTTGAATTCCGTTACCGTTTTCGTCTCCACCACCTTCCAAGCATCCACCACTCTCTCCGTGAAGAAATACTTCCTGACATTTTCTTGAGTCTTTTAGGGGTTTTTTACCCGCTGTGGTAAAAAGGGCCCTGGCGCGCAGCAAAAATGGTCACTGCTGCTACAGCAGGGCCCTTTTTACCACAGCTTGGTAAAAGGACCCCCTTAGTTTGTTATCTAGTCTAATCACATAGTAACATAGTAGATGATGACAGATAAAGAAATGTATGGTCCTTCCAGTCTGCCCAACAAGATAAATTCATAGCATAAGGAATGATGCAAAACTATATATGCATACTTGATCTTGACATGTCCTTGCCATTATCAGGACACAGACCATAGAAGTCTGCCTGGCACTGCCCTTGTTCTCTAACTACTAAAGCTGTCATCGAACCAAAGAAGTCTGCCCGCCACTGGCCATATTCCCAATTATTTGAATCGCCATCTATTTGTTATCTGACGTTATTTTCTAACCTCAAACTGGCTGATGTTCAGAACTATTTAATCGGCCGGGAATGGTTCCTGGTTGGGTAAGTAGCGCATTAACACCTAACCGTGGATATTCAGTGAGAGACAACCAGTCATCTCTCCTGAATATTCATGGTACAACAACGCTGTGATCTGCTTGTTAGTTAATAGCGGTATAACAAAGCCAACTAAACTATAAACATGGTTAGCAGCTATATCATGAGACATAGCCAGTTAGACATGGATATTCAGTGCCAAACCAGCTATGTTTAGCACAGGCCACATAAATAGCAGGCCTATCAGCTTAACCGGTTAAGTTGCCATGGTCAAAAGTGAAACTGGATATTTAATGCCAGTCACCTGATAAGGGCCTGCATTGAATATCTAGTCATGTTTTAGGACTCTTTTTCTAATGCTCATCTCCATTAGAGACATTTGGGACTAGGAAATTATCTACATAAACACATTGCAATCACAGTTTTTTTTTAAATAGTATTTTTACTGTGTCACATTAAAGTTTCTGAAGTGATTTCATATAAAGAATACAGTATTTTATTAATAAATGCACCAGTGAAAACTAAGTGAAGACAAAAGGCCTGTACTGGTTAATGTGATTAGTAATATTATAATCACAAAAGAGAATGGAAACAGCTGACCAACAAAAAGATATTTCTGACATCTGTGGCAAATAAGCTTAGCGTCATTCAGTCTTGGTCACACATATTCCATGTTGGAAGATACCTCTGTATAAACCAGTGCCTGAGCACAGAAATGTCCTTTGCTCTCAGGGGATCCAACTATACAAAACTGTGATTTCATCAGGATAATGCCTCCTACCAAAAGCAAAAATCCACTAAACCAGGCACAGATCATGGCACTGCCACACTCCCAGCGAGGTACCATACTTGACAAATCAGGATCCCAAAATTTCACCACTGTGGAATGAATCATGTATGACACAGGAATCAGAGTTAAAACCCCTGCCAAGAAAGCAAGGATGCCTCCACAAATGGTCATGTTTCTCTTTGTATGGACTTCAGTATCCCCCAGGATTGTCACACAAGTCAATCCAGGTATGGTCACACCAACCCCTAATAATCCTTTGGAAAGAGAAAAGCACATAAGGATACGAGTCATCTGCATTTCAGCAGAGAAAGCCAAGGGAGTGCTGTAGCCTTCACACACACTTCTGTTCAAATCTTGAATGACACAAGCTTCCCACAAACCAAGGAGAAAGTGTTCATTGACGAGCAAACCTGATGACACTGTCAACCACTGGGGCATTAGAATGGCCACTAGTGAGGAAATACATCCAAGAAGGGCTAGGAACAGTCCAGCAAGTTCAGCAAAGCAAGGCCCTGTCTCCATTCTGCTTCCAAGGCGCAGTTAATTCAAGAGCATCCACTTGCTTGAGCTCAATACTTGAAATTGCCTATGAAAAGGCAACTTTGAGTTCAATCACATCACGTTCTTATCATGTGAGCCCCTATTGTTCTGTTCAACCCACTGATACCCTTGGGGGCCTCAGTGATTCCTGGGATCCCTTTCTTACATTTCTTTATGAAAACAAAAGAGTGTCTCAGCAAGTGAAAAAGAGTTGGCGAGAATCCCTAGATAAGAAGTTCGCAGCATGTGACTGGCTCGACCTTTTCTATGTCAGACACCTCCCCTGCCTTCCCAACCATAATATCCAAACTAGCTTGAAGCAAAGCAACCACAATATGCATTTATACTATGACTTACAGAAATTAGAGTAGAGATTGTAGGTGATAGATATTCTTTATTAATGCATCAGGAACAAACAATTGGTTGGCCGACGGACTGATGATTGGATGTTCTATTTAACAACAACATCAAGACCAATGCAAAACAGACAAAGAAAGAGTAAACTAAAAATATAGGAAAAGGAAGGAACAGATTAATGGTTTTGCTGTAGCAAGTGGAAAGGGTTAATAAACCCATTCATTGTTTGTACACAAAATACATCTGACTCATTTTTGGAACATTTTCAGATTTTTTTTGGACAATTTTTAGACTTTTTTTTCACATAAAATTTGAGTT
This sequence comes from Microcaecilia unicolor, assembly GCF_901765095.1. Classification (NCBI taxonomy): domain Eukaryota; kingdom Metazoa; phylum Chordata; class Amphibia; order Gymnophiona; family Siphonopidae; genus Microcaecilia; species Microcaecilia unicolor. Next base: position 279,731,861 of record NC_044034.1, on the reverse strand, counting down.
GCATGCATAAAAGTTTTTAATGCACATAAACTGCCTTTATATGTGGAGGTTATAAGGAATGGGATTTACAGGCAATGGCAGTCATTTTACAAGTGCTATTCATGCTTTAAGTGTCCTAATCCCAGCACATTATTTGTGTTTACAGCCAAAATGTATAAACCAGTATTTTACAAAATGGCAGGACAAAATGTGCCAGGGGCAGTACTGGGGTGTGTTATGGAAGTGCAGCATTCTCTACGTCCATCCCCAATTCTAGATAACAAATTGACATATTGCAATGTAAGATCAATGTAGAGGCTTAGACCACCTTTAAATCATGAGCAAGTTCAGCAGCAGTATGTCCCTGTGACCATTTGCCTTGGTGCTGACTGTGAGAGAGCTGAGAATCTGTGAGTCTGATTGCTGTTTGTTTCCACCCAGGTCTATCATGTGAAACCCTTCTGTTTCCACACCTTCTACCTGCCCTGCCAACTAATACCCCATAGCAATGCTTGCTCCCACAACCCCCACCCTTCCAATACCATACCTCTTGCCCCTTAACTGTCCCCTTCCCTTCCCCTCTGGTTTACAGAGGGTCCCTTCTGTGATTCTGTCTGGTTCTCAACATGTACATCATTCTGACCACAGCCCCTTTTCTTTCTTTCTTTATTATTTATTTATTTGTTACATTTATACCCCACACTTTCCCACTCCTCGGCAGGTTCAATGCATCTTACATACCATTTTATAAATTAGATATGTTGTAGAGACAAAACAACAGTGGAAGTACAGTAGGTGAGAAGGTGGGTTAGGGGTGCTGGGGAAGGGGTGAGTGATGCTTATAGGGCAAACGGGGAGAGCAAAGTCTTTGACCATGGCTTTATCTTACATTTAGGTGATTAGGATGGAGCATTGGGGTAGGCCTGTTTGAAAAGGTGTGTTTTCAGTGACTTCCTGAATGGAAGTAGGGCATTGATTGAGCAAATAGACCGAGGAAGAGTGTTCCAGAGTTGGCTGCCTACAAAGGAGAAGGTGGATGCATAAAAGGACTTGTACTTGGTTCCTATGCACTTGGGGCAGTGTAGATTGAGGTATGTTCGCGACGATTCAGACATGTTTCTGGTTGGGAGGTCGATCAAGTTGTTCATGTAGCTTGGAGCTTCTCCGTGTATAATTTTGTGGGTCATTGTATGAATTTTGAAGTTTATTTGTTCTTTAATTGGGAGCCAATGGTAGTTTTACCATCGGAGGCACTGGAACAGTCCTTCATCACCATGGCAGATCTCAAACCATGCCTTTTGTGTGATGTAGAGACTGAGCCTTTGCCCTACCACAACAAAAAGATATTTGCGATATGTCAGCACTTCTCCCAAAAACATTTTCACCTCCTCTGAGATGAGGTTTCCCTTGTGGGACAAGAACTGCTGCTTTGGAGCCAGACAAACCTTCTCATGCATCTTCTGTCAGAGACTGTAAAATGGCAAACATCAGGTTTAAATACACCTTACAAAAAAAGAATCTAGGTGAGTGGGCTGTAAATGTTATTTGGTACATCCAAGTTTCTGAAATTGCCAGCAACTCTAAATGTTTAGGGCTGCAAAACATCTATGCCTGCCATTTTACAAAGCTGGATGCTTATCTGGCTCAGTATCTCTCTCCACCACCAGGGAACATAACCATTAAAATGTGAGCCAGAATTTTATAGAACATTTGGGTGGTACAATATTCTTATTTTAATTGCTTTTTGGGATGTGTTGCCCTTTATATTGTACTAGTCGTTGAGCCCGTAAAAATGGGCTAGTAAAGGAAGGGGGGGGGGGTTGAAAGGCCCCCCCAGATGGGTCGTCGCCGCTCCTCCCCCCCAGGAGTCCCCTCCGCCACCCCTCCACCTGGGCCGGGTACCTGGCTTCACTATTCAAACCGCCGGAACGCAGCACACAGCTCATCTGAGCTGCCGTCGGCCTTCCTTCTTCTCTGCGTGTGTTCCGCCCTCGTGTGACATAACGTCGGCGAGGGCGGGACACAGGCAGGTAAGGAAGGCCAACGGCAGCTCAGATGAGCTGTGTGCTGCGTTCCGGCGGTTTGAATAGTGAAGCCAGGTACCCGGGCCGGGTGGAGGGTGGGTGGCGGTGGCGAGAGTGAGTACGCCTCTTGCCATTTATATGTTTGATGATTTGCTAATGATGTATGTACCTTGTTCCGCTTGCATGCAGTGCTGATTAAAGATAAAAAAACAAAACAAAACTGGTAAAAGTCTGGCATCTCAAAACAACACAAAATGAATGTTTTACACTGACCTGGCATTTTGCACATTTTGTACCTCAGAGCAGTGCTAAATGTTTATGTTTTGCACCACAAGGCAATGCTAAACATTTTGTACTAGAATTTTACAGTGCAAAATGTTTTGCATGCACTATAAATTTTGTATCTCTACCACAGGTGATGCTAGATATTTTCCCCTGCAGACACTGAAAGGACACCATGCTTTTCAACAACGGCCTGAGGGCAGAGATATGTCAATTTTACAATACGTTTATACATTCTGCTCTGCATTTATAAAATACGTTACAGGCTCTAAATGTTTTGGGAAAAAAAGTCTATACTCAGATTTCCAGAACTTTTCTAAAATGGTACTACACGTGTCTGAGGTGTAAAGTCAGAATGATTTAAGTGTCAAAAAAGGCTTCACAAATGAAAAAAACAACAAAAAATAAAATGTAACTTTCTTTGGTGCCTCTGAAACATACCAGAGTGCAGGCAGTATTATAACAATTATCAAAGCAATTTTCCCAGGTATCTGTTCGAAGTTGTTTGGCTAAATTATCTGGATACTAGACTGTTACCACAGATAAGTTCTGGTACCACCCTGCTCTACCTATCACTATCCAGATAGAGCTGAGGTGGTCTGTAAGGATATTCAGCAGCACCATGTATACAGTACCTCTGAGTACCTGGGCAGCAGCATTTATCTGGAGAACAGGTGCCTTTAAATATTAGTGCTTAAAATGTTTGCAGTTGCTACCAGCTCTTTTCATCAACCTGCAGAAGTCCCCCTCATACTGCCTCCTCCTGCACCTATTCCTACTACTTCTCAGCACCCTCCTCCCCATTACACTCACTGGCTCTCTCTCTCTCTCTCTCTGTTCAAGGATAGCCCAGGGCCCTTTGCACAGCTCAGTTCCCTATTTCAATGTTTCCCCCAAGTCCAGTCCTGGAGTGCCCCTTGCCAGTCAGGTTTTCAGGATATCCACAATGAATATGCATGAAAGAGATTTGCATATAATGGAGTGCATGCAAATTAAGTTCATGCATATTCATTGCGGATATCCTGAAAGCCTGACAGGCAAAGGGTACTCCGGGACCGGTCTTGGGAAACACTGTCCTATTTCGTGCAGAAGCTTCACATTCACAAAGGCAGGAAATTCTCCTTGGCTCACCCCTTTCCTTCCTGTGACTAGAGCTGCATTCCAGTGCTCCCACGTCCAGCTCCAGGGCTGGCATAATCATTAGGTGAACTTGGCTTGTGCCTAAGATGGCAACTTCTGGGGGGTGGAAAAGAGTAGCTATGTTCTGCAATAGGTTCTGACACCCAGACAACAACAAAGACCATCAGCCTGCAGGTCTACCCACAGAGAGGGTTTTAAATTTTCACCAATAAATATTGCATGGCTCATTATGTTAGTATAAAGCAGAGGTTCTCAGCCCAGGGGCATAGCCAGACTTTGGCAGGAGGGGGGTCCAGAGCCCAAGGTGAGGGGGCACATTTTAGTCTGCCTCCCCCCGCCACTGACCCTCCCGCCGCAAGGTACCTTTACTGGCAGGGGTCCCCAACCCCCGCCAGCCTTAGTCTTCTTCAGCGCCCGTCTCCAATGTGTTCGCTGATCTGTGCTGGGAGTCCTGACGTCCTGCATGTCCTGCACGGATTTCACTTAAAGGAATGTGCAGCAGTCCAGAAGGCAATTTTTGGGTGGGCCAACAGGTTGGATGGGTGGGCACTAGAGTTGCCAACTTTTTTGAAAAAGAAAAAAAACAGCAAACCTGATGCACCCATGCTCTGTCCCTACCCCACTCCCCATAACTTCAATGAGGGTTGCAGTGCAGGTTTCAGTGGCTGCAGGCCAATTGAGAGCTAAGGGAAGTACAATAGACGGCACTATTCAGCCCCACTGAGCCATGGTCCTCCAACACATACTGTATATGGTATTGAAGCCAAACACATTCTGCATCCAGAGAACCTCCTAGCTATCCACCAACAATGGATACAGAGCACAGCAAGGACAATTCTCCATAAAACTCATCATATAAAGAAATTTTGTTTTCTAGTGTAATTTCAATTACAGACATATTATAAATTAACTTTAAAAAAATCTATAAAACAAAAGTCACTCAGAACCTAGAGCAAATCTACCATGCCAACACTAACTTCCAAAAACAAAGATCCTACCTATGAAAAAGAAGTGCCTTAAATATTATAGTAGAGCCCTAAAATACAAATACATTTATCAGGAAAGCTGAACAAGCCAAATTACTACAGAATGCTACATGGAAACTTCATGCTAACAGAATACCTCAGTCACACACACAAGACACAAATGCCAAATACAGAATAAGTGACCACAAACTCTAGAAATATAAATTAAACGGAAACCCCAAGAAACTAGACCTTGCATGTAGTACAACACCAGAGAAACAAGAAAGAAAGGCATTTGCTCCTGTGCAAAACATAAAGATGGCACATGCCAGGGATGGTGTTAGGGGATGCAACTAGGGCAATTGTGCTTGGTTCCTTGGCCAGAGAAAGCCTGCATGCTGGAAGCTGAAGGCACAGCCTGGTAATGGACTTTGGGGTCCTTTCCTAGATTTCTGTCCTGGACCCTAGCCATGTTTACCATCAACTTTGGCAAGATGTACACTCCAAATCCAACATATTATATTCACAACATTGAAAATAAAATATTTTTTATACCTTTTTGTTGTCTGGTCATTTTTTCTCAAATCATATTGGTCCCAGTCTCTGGTTTCTGCTTCCCTCTGTCTTCTCTTAACTGACTTGCCAGGGTCTCCTATTTGACATTTCTTCTTTCTTCATGTCCATCATCCATCTCCCATCTCTGTTTTCCTATATTTCCTTGTTCAGTATCTCCCCTGTGTTCATATCCCCTCATCCATCCTCTGTGCACCTATGCACCCCATGCCCAGCATATCCCTTCTGCGTTCCTATTCTCTCCCTTGTCTGGTATCTCTCCCCCCCCCCCCGTGTCCATATACCCCCCCTCTCCAGTGTCAAGCATTTTATCTCTATTCCATATCCCCGTTCCCCCCCCCCCTTGGTCAGGTATTACCCCTCTGTGCCCATGTGCCATCTCCATACAGCATCTCACATTTGTGTCCCTGTCCCCATGCTCCCACCATCTCCCTTCTGTATCTGTATACTTCCCTATGTCCCCTTTCTCCCTCCTCCACACCAATGTGTCCCTCTCCTCTCTGATCCCACCCCCCAACCAGCTTATCTTCCTCTCTTTCCTTCCCCTTATGCATCTGGCTCTTTCTCCCTGCATCTCTCTCCCTTCCCTCTGCATATCATCATCTGCATATCCAGCACCTCTCCTTCAGCCCCCCCCCCCACACGTCCAGCATCTGTCTCCCTTTCATCCAGCCCCCCCTACATCTTTAGCACCTCTTTCCCTTTCATCCAGCCCCCATACATGTCCAGCACCTCTCCCCTTCAACCCTCTACATATCCAGCACTTCTCCCCTTTTCCTCCACCCCCCCTGCATATCCAGCACCTCTTCCCTTCCTTCCACCCCCCTATATATCCAAAACCTCTCCCCTTCCTTCCAACCTCTCCCCTTCCTTCCAACCTCCCCTCTGCAAATCCCCAAACCTCTCTCCTTCTTTCCAACCTCCCCTCTGCAAATCCAAAACCTCTCCCCTTCCTTCCAACCTCCCCTCTGCAAATCCCAAAACCTCTCTCCTTCCTTCCAACCTCCCCTCTGCAAATCCAAAACCTCTTCCCTTCCCTCCAACCTCCCCTCTGCAAATTCCAAAACCTCTCCCCTTTCTTCCAATCTCCCTTCTGCAAATCCCAAAACCTCTCTCCCTTCCCTCCAACCCTCTGCCCCTGGCAAGTCCAGCACCCTTCTGTTCCCTCCCCTCCCTGCCTCCCCTTACTTCTGGGCCAGCACGCAGCACCCCACTGACTTCCTCACCCTCTCCCACCCCTACCGCAGCGCTTCATTTAATGTTGTCGGCGCTGCAGTTACAATTTCCCACCCCCGCAGCGGCGCTTTACACTTTACCTGACAGCAACGCTACAGATGCAGCGCTGACGTCCTGCTCCGGGGCCTTCCGCGTCCCGCCTCCGTAACAGGAAGTTACATCAGCGTGGAAGGCCCCGGAGCAGGACGTCGGACGTCAGCGCTGCATCTGTAGCGTTGCTGTCAGGTAAAGTGTAAAGCGCCACCGCGGGGGTGGGAAACTGTAACAGCAGCACCGACAACATTAAATGAAGCGCTGCGGCAGGGGTGGGAGATGGTCACGGTAAGCATCTGCTTCTGGGCGGGCGGGCCTGAGGCTAAACTGGGTGGGCCTGGGCCCATCCAGGCCCACCCGTAGCTACGCCCCTGATGTGCAGGACATGCTGGATGTCAGGACTCACAGCACAGATCAGTGAACGCACCGGAGACCGGTGCTGAAGAAGACTAAGGCTGGCGGGGGTTGGGGACCCCCACCAGCAAAGGTACCTTGCAGCGGCGGGTCGAAAGTGGTGGGGGAGGGTCGGCCGGGGGGTCAAAAGTAGAGGGGGCCAGGACTAAATCTGTGGGGGCCCATGCCCCCGAGGTCCCATCTAGATACGCCCCTGTCTCAGCCCAGGCCACAGGACAGCCATAGCCAGTCAGGTTTTCAAGGTACCCACAATGATTACATGTGCTAGCTCTATTCCATGAAAATCTGCCTCATGCATATTCATTGTCAATATCCTGAAAACCTGACTGGCTAGATGTATCCAGCTGACAACTCCTGGTATATAGGAAGTCATTATCTGTCCTTTGAATGGGCATTATCATATTCATACGGACAGCTGGAATAACATTTATCACATTCTATAACATATGGTAAATGGTTAGTACATGTGGTGGGACATTTTCAATATGATGTCTAAATCTGACTTTGGACGTTGTGATGAAAATGTCTCAAATTCAAGTGGCGAATATAGCGATTTTCAAAACAGAAAAACATATATCTTTTTGTTTTGAAAATGGCCATTTGCTACACATTGTTGTACTCAGTGCATCTATCTTTTTGGACCATTTTTTTTTAAAGTCCAAGTGAAAAATGCACAAAATCAAGCCATTAGGACGGAGGAGGAGGAGCCAGCATTCTTAGTAGATTGGCCACCACAGACATCCTAGCAGAACAGTCGGGCACCCTAGGGGGCACTGTGGTGGATGTTACATAAAAGGTCCCAGATACACATCTCACTGTTGCCCCCTTATCTTGCATGGTGGGCTCTCCAAAACTCACCAAAAACCCAATCTACCCAACCGTACACCACTACAATAGCCCTTATGCCTGCAAGTGTCACCTATATCTAGGTACAGTAGGTTTTTGTTGGATTTTGTAGGGCTCACACTTTCCACCACAAGTGTAACAGTTAGAGTGGGATATGGGCCTGGGTCTCCTTCTCTACAATGCACTGCACCGACCAATAGGCTACTCCAGGGACCTGCTTGTTGCTCTAATAGAACTGGCCGTAACATCTGAAGCTATCATAGAGGCTGGTATGTACTGTTTCTTTTACATCTTTTGCGGGGAGGGGGGGTGGGAAGGGGTTAGTGACCACTGGGGGAGTAAGAGGGTCATGCCTTAGTCCCTACAGTGGCCACTTGATCATTTAAGGCACCTTTTTGTGACTTAGTCGTGACAAAAACAGGTCTAGACCAAAACGTCTAAATTGTAGACCTGGACATTTTTGTTTTGTTCTATTATGGCAGAAAAATAAGTGTTAGGAATACCCAAATCCCACCCTGACCCACCTTTGACATGCCCCCTTGTGATATGGACGTACTGCCAATAAACTGCATTGTAAAACGTTTAAAAATGGGTTTTGAAAATAGCGATTTGGACGTTTTGGTGAGCAAAATGTCCAAATGCCGCTTTGTGCCTCTTTTTGAACATCTTTCTGTTTCAAAAATAAGCCCCAAGGAGAAGTATTTATTGAGTGATAGTGTCTTATTGCACTTTAGTATATCAACCCATAAATATAGTATAGAGAGTGAAAACTATAAACTGCTGTGCCCAAAGATGATATTCATTAGTCTGAAATGGAAAGGCTGCTGACTGTAATCACCAGATGAAATGCAATGTCTGAGATTTACAAAGGTACTAAGAGCCAGAAGTACCCATTCAGAGCTTTATTTCATAAGCTTCTTTCCTATAGACACAACCTGGGAGAAAAACCTTAGGGGTCCTTTTACCAAGCTGTGGTAAAAGGAGGCCTGCGCTGGCACTAGTGTGTGTTTATGATGCGCACTGAGGCCCCTTTTTACCACAGTGGGTAAAAGGCTGTCTTTTTTTTTTTTTTAATTTGCTGTGTGGTCATTTCAGAGGGGAGCACTTACTGCTACCCATTGAGGTTGCGGTAAGGGCTACTGCGCTAACCTGGCAGTAACTGTGCACTGCCCAATTACCGCCAGGCAAACACCGGCGCTATAAAAGTAAAAATATTTTTGTAGCACCGGAAGTGGTACTTGGGGGGGGGGGGGGGGGGAACTACCTCCGGGCTGCTGTGGTAGCCCGGTAATAGTTCCAGATTAGCGAGTGTCGGGCTTACCACCTCTACATAAAAGACCCACTTAGTAAATAGGCCTTTGGTGACCTAAGATTTATTACTCTATAAAGAATTTTTTAATCCCCATAAAGGATGAAGAGATAGCAGCATGGTTATGGATCAAGGGATGTTGTTAAAGGTGAAGGCCGACCAAACTAACAGACATGACTGTAGTTAAGAATGGTATGTGAACAGGAGTTCAGGAAACAGAACATGAGGTAATAGATAAAGTAGCAGGGAGTTTCTGGCTGAAGAACATAAGAGAGAAAGTTGATAAGTGAAAAGAATTAACTAATGTCTTTTATGAAAAGGCTTTGTGTAGAAACAGCATATAAGCAGTAGCATGATTATTGAATGTTTGAGACAGTTCTGAGCCAATACTTTTGTATAAGCAGAACTGTACTCCTATGAGAAAATTTATTTTATTCCTGTATACTCTATTGGTAAGTTAATAAATTACTTTTCTCATACGTTAAGTGGCCTGGTCTTTTATCATTCCAATCTTTTCCCGGGATATGTATGATTATTGGGATGGTGGTAAAAAGACCAAATTCTTAATTACAAGGACTTTATAAGAACTGAACTAAAAATCAGGAGTGTATGGATTTTATTCATACTTATCTAATGACACCCAGTGGAAGAGAGTGATAATTAGGTACATACTATTTCACAAAAGCTCACAACAAAATATCTTTTGAATAAAGGATCTAAAAGCAGCAAAAAAAAAAAATTATTCTGTGCTTAACCAGCTTTTTGGGGCCAGTATTGAACAGAGTATACCTGGTTAATGATATCTAGTTAAAGTTATCTAGATATCTTTAAGCACATATATTCAGCAATCCTGAACACACTGACTTAAAGATATTTAAATATCCAATCTGTTGGCTGAGATATCTGGATAAATTTAACTGTGTAGTGGCTGAATATCACCTCTATAGTTTGCACCCTGTCTCCTCTCAAATCTTAGCTAGATAAATTTTAATCATACTTGTCTGGTTAAAATTTTAACCAGTTACCAACAATTTTTCTAGATAACTGCCAAATAGTGCCAATTCTGCTACTACTGCTAATCATTTCTATAGTGTTACTAGGTGTACACAGTGATGTACACATTATATACAGGTCCCTAGAGGGTTCACAATCTTTGTACCTTGGGCAATGGAGAGTTAAGTGATTTGCCAAGGTTGCAAGGAGCTGCAGTGGAAATTAAACCCAGGTTGCCAGGATCAATGCCTGCTGCACTAACCATTAGGCCACTCCTCCATCAAGGGTTCATTTTGTTTCAAGGGACCCAAGTCATGCCCCTCCCCCCAAGGAGCAGCTTGTGGCTCAAGGCCCTCCCATCTTCTGAGGTATATAGTAGCTCCCCTTTCCTACGCAGTCCTAAAGAGTACAGCTCTCTCTTTCCCTTTTCTCTATTATTAGCTCAAAACTGTGGAATACGCTACCAGATCAGCTTGGTGCATTGCAAACATATCGTAATTTAAAAAAGAATTGAAACCCTTTTTCTTTTGCCATGTATATGTCCTGGAAAAGTGATGGTGATATCATGTTATTTGGATATTGCTAATATTTGCTGATATCTAATTTTGTGTTTTGTTTTGTTATGATGGTATTGTCATGGATGTTGATTTTATACAATTCCTGTTTTAATTTTACTATGTATCTATTGTTCTCCACTTAGAACCTGTGGA